>NC_072421.2:36813750-38055000 GCF_028858775.2 Pan troglodytes | reverse complement strand
AGGTCTAGAACACAGGAGTTTGACAAAGATCACCAGCTAATAAATTAAACGTACTATGGAAGTCAGCTAAATCAGCCAAGTCAATGGAACATAGATTGGTAGGTGCAAGAGGTCAGGGTCCATGAGGTCAAAATCAGGAAGTACCAGTCAACAAAGATACTGAGCACTGATTTCAGGGCAGAGGTTGTGGGCTTACTGCCCACTGTTATAAAGCTAATGGGTGGAGCTGGCCCTGGGCCCATGGGTGTTAATCATAGACCTCAGTGGAATACAGGAGTAAGCTGTTCCTGGCTATGACAGATTCTGAGGTGCTAGCACTCTCTCACTGAGTAATGCCAATACCTCAGTGTTGGCATTACTGTGTGCTTTCCTCTTACTCTAGACCAGTATTTCCCACATTGTAATGTACATGCTGATTCCCTGGCAATCTTGTTAAAGTACAGAGTCAGTAGGTGTGCTGTGAGGCCTGAGATTCTGCATCTGTAAGTCGCCAGGTGATGCCAGGGGATGCTGATTCAGAGCATCCTTTGAGTTTCAAAGCTGTAGGAGAACACTGTTTTTGGCTATGGCAGGACTGGAGGTGTTACCACTACCTCACATACCCTGGAGTCAGCATTACTGTGAGATTCTCCTCTATTCTACACTATCACATAGAAGCTTCTTTTAATCAATCAGTTCAGATCTCGCTGAAATATCCTACTATGTAATTTAAATAGAAAAAGTGACTCCAAAAAGGTGAAGAGGTGGGAAAGAAGGAGACATATATGGCATACTGCTGAGCCAGAAATAAACAGAAACTCCATAAGCATTAAACAATGAATAATGGCTTTATTTAAAAGATTCACAAGAAATCTCATTTTGACAGCCCTGACAATGTGTATGCCCCAAGAAAGGATGGCTCTCCCTGGCAAAGAAGTGTTGGCTTTGCATCCATCCTCATTTTTTCTATAGAAAATCATAGTCTACCTACATAATATAGCAAACCTGGTGACTAGAGATCATTTCCTCTTAGCAAGCACCTCTAAATAGGTCCAACACAGCCTTCCCATAATACTCACAGATGTTCTAAAACTGAGAAGGTTAGAATTGAAGTAACAAGGGCATTACTCACAGGGAACAAGAAGTTGCTTATTATTAATTCACATTCCTGGACCATTCTTTAAAATCAGTGCCTTTGGTAAAGCTCTGTTTTAAAAAGAAGTACCAGTCAGTATTATAGCTCTGTGACAGGTAAATTTGGGACATGGCAGCAGAAACATTATATGAAAAGGCAGTCTAGCAATGCAGCAAATTGTTTACTGCATTTGCTTTTGATTAAAGTGAAAATATCTTGAAGTCTTCAGGAAAAAAAAGATACCATTTTACTCCAGTAGAGGGAGCCTATAAAGCAGTCAAAATCAGTCTTAAAATATCAGTGTTCATATGATCTTGTCAGAGTGAGTTAAGGGTCATCTGCCAAAAAAAGAAAAAAATTCCAGTTATTGAAGCATGAAAAAGCATGACAATGACCTTGAAATAATGATTTCAGGTGCTCAATACTTGCTTAGTGAATAAATGGTTTGCTTCCTCCCTCAGGGAGCTGTCATATTGGTGACCTCATTCACTCATCAACTCATGGAATGCCAATATTAAATCACACACCTATCTTCTGGGAGAAGCTTAGATAGTAAACAGTCAGAACTGAGTTGTGGGAGTGAAGAGCTAACTTTTGTTAAGGGTCTCCTATGGCAAATGATTTCTGTCTATCTTTACACCAACTCAGAGAAAAGGGCCCACTGCCATCTTGAGGATGAGGAAACTAAGTTTCTGAGAAGCTAGTAGCTTGCTTCTGTCCACACACCTAGGAAGCGTGAGAAGTGAGAAGATGGAATGGAATATTGTTCAGTCTTCATTCTATTGTAATAGGATTATATATCCACATCTTTGCCATGTAACTGTACTGCTTTCCATTGTGGCTGAAGCATATTTCTGTGCCCTATTAATGGTCTTGGCCATGTGAATTGCTTTGATCAAAGGAATGTTAGTGATATAAGCAAAAGCTTGCATAGTTTGTCTTGTCTTGAAACATATAGAGTTGAACCCTGCATACAGCCTGAAGCAGAGCAATCCCAGATGACCTGCAGACCTATTGGCAAAAAAATCAATATTTGTTATTGAAAACCATTGAGATTTTGGATTGTTACAAAGCAAGAATTGACTAGTACAACACCTCTGTACATTATACCTAGCCCAAATTTGCAGATGAGAACACTGAGGTACTGAAAAGTAGCTTGCTCAAACAGGAAAAAAAAAAAATTCAAGGACACCTGGAAGAGCTCTCCTGATATCTCTTTAGCCAGAACCGTGTAACATGGCTACCTACAGCAGCAAGGAAAGATGGAGAAGTATCTGACATTGTGAGTCTCGACTCTGGGGACTAGGATCCATCACCATGGAGGAAGGAGAGATAACAGTGTCTGCCATTCCAGCGTTGTGAGGCTCCAAAATCCATTATCTTTATCAGTACCCTGTGTTGTATTCTATTATGGGTACGCAGAAGCTACCAGGAGGTCCCTTCAACTTGGCATTTGTGAGCTCAATATGGTGGTATGGTTTTGGCTGGTCCTTTGGAACTTCTGCAATTTCTGTAAAAAGAAGATGCTTTGGGTAACTGACAGTCCAAGAAGAACAGGACAGACACACATGCGGCCAAGCTGAATCCACACAGAGATGCCCCATGAGTGAGGAAAAATAAAAACTTTTTGTTGTTGTAATACACTGAGATTTAGGGATATTTGTTAGGTATTTAAATATAACTAACTAAAACAGTGTTTTGAAGTTCATCCAGCCCTATTCCAAACTAGTGACACAGGTGAGCTTCAATTTGTAACCACCCACGAGTGTCACCACATGGTACTGCATGGTAGCTGCCATAGTCAATGAGCTCTCCAAAGAGTCTTCTATAACTTCCCCTTCTCCCTAGTGCCCGCAGCCTGACCAGGATACAATAGTGTGGGTTTTCCTCTATACACAGGCAGTTGAAAAGTGGCTAAATCTCACAAGGGGGTGCCATGAAAGTGGTGAATGTGAGCTGATACACTTATTGGGGTTACTCAAGACTCTGAGCATCTTGAGGAGGAAGCAGTGAAGGCCAGGGTCAGTGTTGACTCCCTGATCACTACTGTCACATCCACCACTGCCAACCAACTGCTGATGTTTCAGTAAACGGTGGTATGACCTCTTATTCCTCAGAACGTCAGGTCAGAGAAGCTTCTTAGAGGAGGCAGATAAGAAGAGCAAAGAAAATCCCGGAAATGTGCTACCCATTATATTTTGGCCACAATTAGTACTAAATAAATGTGTCTGACACAAGGTATACAATGGCTAATGAAAGAATCTTGGCCTCTGTTTTCATGGAACTTACAGTGATTTAAATTGTGTTATTTTTACATTAATTTAATAAATTAATTTCCAGATGGACAAAATATTTAAACATCAAAAAAGTAATCATAAAAGTTACAGTAGAACAAAACACAGAGGAATGATTTTATATATGTTAGCAAAATACATAACATGATATTAATATTTTAAATTTTACAAAGTAGTTAGAAAAAGAGCAACAATTCAATGGGAAAAATGGGAAAGGACATGAACAAGAAATTTGCATACAATAATATGCAAAAGACTTAAAACATATGCAAAGATTATCTTCATTCCTAATTTGAGAAATGCAAATTAAAATGAGCTACCATTTTTAATCTTGCAGAGTGGAAGAAATGGGTAAGTAAAATTTATAGCACAGGCGATTTGTGGGGAAACAGGCACTCTCATACACCGTTGAGAGAGGTCAACAGGTGCTACCTCTTTGGAAGGCAATTTGGCAACATTGATAAAAAATTGTCTTAATTCCAATAAATATTTTCCCAGATATACAAAGATGTATGTATAACTCACTGCAGTGTTATATTCAATGGCAAGACTGGAAACAACCAAAATGTCTGTTACTAGGGTACTAGTTAAATGAAGTGTGGTACATCTATATACAATGAAATACCATTCAACCATGAAAGCAATAAGGCAGATCTATATGTATTGATATAGAAAGCTACCCAACATATAATGTCAAATAAAAAACAGGTTATATACAGTATGCATAGCATGTTCCATTCACATATGCATGCTCATGGATATGTTTAGGATATTCCTGGAAAGATTCACAAACATGTAAAATTGGTTGCTTGTGGGAATGAGAACTGGATACTGGGAATCTGAGGTGAGAGAAAGACTTAGCTCTCATTTTATATACTCTTTTGTACACTTGGGTGTGTTTTTATTTTTGTTTTTACCAAGTACATGCAATACTTTAAAAAATGAATACTAGTTAATAAAAATAAATCATATAATAAATAATTGAACAGTCCTAAAAGTATATTAAAAAGCAAACAAAAACAAAAACTAATAGCCTTTAAAAATCAATGCTTTTAAAAGAATCACTTTTTAAAACAATGATGTAGTGATTAGATTGTGGAAGGCTGAATTTTCAAGGACTATTGAATTTCATTCAGTAGACAGAGAATGACCTGAAACGCAAACTAATGACAGTTTTTCAGCTAGGAAGGGAAGTAGGGTTATTTACATAACTCTGAGGACACAGCAAAGATAATGTCTACATTATCTTGGTGCATCTTCTACTACAGAAAGGCTGAAGGGACAATACCATCAATTTACACCTATGTTATAGCTGGTTCAGGAGAATTAAATGTTTCTCAGGCACTGAGACACTATAAAATTTCAAAGTGGCCAGTTCTCTTAAATTAGAAAAAGTAAATAAACCCACAACATTCATGCTCTCCCTAAAATACAGTGGAAATAAGTGCACTGGCTTTCATGGTGGTGAATGCAGGATAGTTGCATTCTTAGGTAAGAACTGAACTGTACCTAGCTAAAAACAAAAAACAAACAACAACAGAAAATGACGCTGCACTCAATGTAGAAAAACTGCCTATGAAAAGGTGCCAATTGTACAGTTGAAATAATATCCTCATAATCCATCAATCAATGAAGTGGTATTTAGTGAATTTCTTATATCCTCAAAAGGAGCTAAGGAGAAATAGTGCAGTTGGATGTGATATAGCCATGTCTTATGGGAATGTACAGTTGTAAGGACAAAAGTAGGTCTTAATCTGGTGCAGTAATGGAGACAGAGTATAGGCAGTTGGAGAAGGGATTTGGAACATAAGCTGTGCCTAAAAGTAAGAACATCCAGGTGGGGAAAACAGCATTAGCAAAGGCCTACTGATGGACCACCAGCAAACTGATCAAATAGACACCAGTGCAATAACATATCATGTTGTGAAGGAGAAAAAGATAACGTTCAGGTTGAATAGAGAAGCTCAGTTCAGTTTGCAGCAGGCTCAAAAGACACGAAGAAGTGTGCAATTCATGTATTACTCATGCATTTACAAAATTTTGTGCTACCAGATGATAACAGATGATTAGTATAAGGGAAACGGTGGGGAGGCTCCTGTGGTTAAATACTTGGGAAAGTTAAAAAAAATTTTTTTTCAGTGTAGGATTTCTCAGTGTAGTATGAATCTCTAAGAGTGGGATAGAGTTTGCAAAAAAAAAAAAAAAAGTATTTGATAGTAAGTCCCTCTTTTTGCACAATCTCCATTATCATGACAACCCTGTTTGGGAAATGCCAGAGAAGACACAGGGAAACCTTATTGATTCCAAAGAAAGAAAATGACTTGCACAAGATATATAGGCTGTGGGTTGTAAAATGAGCTAAAGTATTGACATGAAAGCATTGGAAACTTTCCTTTATGGGTATCCAAGTTTCTCTCCAACTTGAGTCCCTTTCATGTACATATAATTCTGACACCTTTTTACCACTATAAGAATTGTGATTCCAGGGAAATGTCAAGTTGAAGGGAACAATCTCAGGGGACGGGGGTGGTTCTTAGAAAAAAAGAGACCCGAGGATTAGGAGGTAAAACAATGGTAGAGGAGGAGAGTGTTTGGCAATAATGTCTTGGGAAAGATGAAGGAAGATGAGAGTCATCCCAGGCCACAGAACTGTGAACTATCCTCAGGGGGCACCAGGGAGAGGTGTATGAGGGATGCTGACAGGAGGCAATTTGGCCTAAAGCCGTGAAGCAGGGCCAAAGGGATACCACCAGCCAAGGGGAAGGGGGCTGAGTGCAACTGGCTCCAATGCAGCTTATTCCATTTCAAGCTTCCAAGTTCCTTCACATCCCTGGAATATGGTGATTAACTAAGGTGGGCCACTTGGAGTTGAGGGTCAACTATCTCATAAAATCAGAAAGACCGAATATTTGGACATACAACCAGACACAGTCCAAAATTATCTTTTAACTAATGAATATTTTCTTCAACAAAGCAAAACAAATCATTTCATTGAAATAGCAGTGAGCTGAGGAAAATAGAAAAAAGTAACCAAATATTAAAGTGATAAAATGTTATTGATATTCTCTTTAGTTAGAGTGCCACTTTTAAAGTTTTATTTCAGTGAATGTGAAAATATCTGTAATGGGTTGCTATTGATCCACCAACACTTATTTTCACCATAAAGATGATCTTCAACCAGGTTTTCCTTAAGCTTAATGCCTGTAGCTCAGGATCCCAGAAGTGATGTCCTTCAGAATCAACCAAGTATCTTGAATTTTCTTATTAAGCAATGGTATCTATGTGTTCTGCCAGTGCTGTGTCAATCTCTGTGTGGAGTCTGAAAAACTAATAAAAGACAGTGCATTACCTCAAGGCATGTATAACTGGACAAGAATAATAGGGACACACAAATATTGCAAACTGAGGAGCTAAGTAATGATGAAAAAGGACAAAGTATCTTGTTACTGAGATATCCAAATCCAGATGGGTCAATCTGGAAAGGATGAAATCTCATATTAAGATGTTCTTAATTTGGATATAAATGAGATGGGGGCACTACTGACTACTGATGTGACAGAAACAAGGATGTGATCTGTGGAGATCTGGGTTGAGATGTGAGCTGAGTGCCCACTTCTCCTGCCCTTCAGGCCACTCCAGAAGTGTACTAGGAGAGGAGCATGCATGCGATGTTGAGGGCCTCTGAGCTTTGGAAGGGACATCTTTCTAAGTGAGGCATGTGGGGTTCAATGATAATGAATAACCAAAGCCAGATTATTGTTCCAGAGACAAGGTCTCATTTATATGTTCCAAACAGCTGTTATCTCTGGTCTGAAGGTACTTAAGAAAGTAGCTGAGCCCCTCAGTCCAGGCCATGGTCTCATGGTCAGTCTTGCAGTCTTGTCCCCATTTCTGCTTCCTGGGGCAACGGAAAGTAAGACCGCCATAGGAATGTTGGAATTTCTGGTTCTGGAAGTGGGGCCATCGGCAATGAAAATCTGCATGAAGCAGGGAGGAATTTGTGCTGGAGTAGTGCCCCAAATCCAAGGTATACTGGACTTAAAAGTCCTTGAAATTTCTCTGCAACTTGCTTCAGCTTCTGTAAGACCATGTAGACTCTGCAGCTTATCCCCATTTCCCCAGGCCTGATGGGAACTAGGTAGATGAAATTCAATGACTCTATCACAGGCCTGAATATCTGCCTTTAGGAGGGGTTTCATTCTCCAGCAGCCAAGTGTTACCAGTTACCTTTCCATGTCTGAGACTCTAAGAGTTACTTACTCTTTTGACTTGGGCTTTCTTTCTCTGGAGATTCCTACATTCTGTATTTCACTCTAGAAGTCAACTGGCTCTTAGGAATGTACAGTTCCAGAAAACCCCACTCGTCAATATTGAGGAGCATCTTGGGAATGGCACATTAGGAGTCTACACAGAGGAGAAAACCAGGCTGTGTCCCCTGAGGATTTGTCTACCTTCCTTCCTGGGGGCTTCCCCATTTCATGCCTTCCCAAATGTGCTCCAGAGCTCTCTCCCTGGCTAAGTCTTGAAGGAAGATGGGGTACATTTTTCCAAAAAAATTAAGAGGGAAAGACGTTTCTAGGTAGGAATGACAGTATAAACAATGGCTAAGTGTCATGCTTTTATGAGGATGGGGCATCCACACTGAGGGAGAAAAATGCTCTGAAGAAGAGATGTGAACTTAGTTTATTGATAGATTGGGATAGAGAAAAGCAAATAGTTGATGATGCAAATAAGAGCCTTTGAGTACAGAGGGTTGAATGAAGGCTCTGCGCAGCTGTTTTCCATTTCCAGGAAAAATAAGCTGAAGGAAATTTCCACTGAATGAGAGGAAACAGTCTTAACATTTGACAACAGAATTGAATGTAAGAAAGTGGAGAGACTGATATCTGCGGAGTAACTTCTCCTTTTTGCTTCCTTGATCAAGGGCAGATTTTGTCACTAAGAACTAGTATTTCATTAGCAAGTTTCAAAATTTAATAATAAAGTATGCTGCCAAATTAGGACCACATAATCTAAAAATAACTTGGTTCAACCAAATTTTAACCCCACTTTTGTAAGTGCCCTTACCCCCCTAAAATTTACAGTTTTTAAATTCCATTTTATATTTCTTCAGTGTCTCATTTATTGTCTCTGTCCATCTCCCTTACTTGGGTTTCAGCTCAGTGTTGCATGAACTCTGCTAAATTTAGGAAGATTCTGGTTACAACTCTAAGTAAAGGATTTTCCGCAGACAATCCTGTCAGGAAACATCCTCAAGGAGAATTTATTGTCGAGCAAAAGTAGATGTGAAAAGGGGATCTTGATTGCTGGTAGAAAAGAATATGCTTTCAAAAGAGAATCTGTGTGAAAGTGCTATACAAGGTAATGTTGGTAATAATTGTGATAATTTTTATTTGGTCTTTTGATTCTGCACTTTTTTATTCAAACTTAGGATCCCATGCACAAGATTGAATTATAATTCAATCTTGAATTAATATAATTGAGTGCCAGTGTTTCTTTTCAAACATTATTCTACACAATTATGTCTTCAAACAGAATAGTGAGGATGAAACATTCCTTGAAATAACCCATCTTTCCCACTCAATTCCACCATAACAAGGGTTAAACAACTGGAGCATAGCCACTAGGATTAAGAGTGAGAGGAGAAGGCCTCAGAAAAAGGGAAGCAAAGGTTTGAAATATAGGATGTGTTAGGGGTTGAATGAAGATGGGATAAATCTTCATTGCCATCTTCCACAATTCCCTGGTTGAATTGTGTCTCTCCAAACAGAGATGAAGTCCTAACCTCTAGTACTTGTGAATATAACTTTATTCGAAAACATATGATCAAGTTAAGATGAAGTCACCAGGGTGGGTTTTAATCCAATATGACTGTGTCTTGTAAAATGGGGACATCTGAACACAGAGACAGTCATGCACACAGGGAAGACAATGTGAAGGCATACAGGGAATACGTCATATGAAGATGAAGGCAGAGATCTACAAGCCAAGGAATATCAAAGACTGCTAGCAAACCATCAGAAGTTATGGAAGGGGCATAAAACAGATTCCCCTTACAGCCCTCAGGAGGGACCAACCCTGCCAACACTTTGATCTGACATCTGGCCTTCAGAACTGTGAGATAATACATTTCTGATGTTTAAACCACCTAATCCATGGTACTTTGTTATGACCACACTAGGAAACTAACACAGGGTTGTAAGGGCAGGAGGTAAAGAGGCAAGCCACTAATCACCACTAATAGTGTTCCCCTTCCTCTAGTTGTTTTACCACAATGCTCTCCTCAACTACTGTTTTAGCAATTCAGTGTCAGGAATGGAATTAAGAGGCACAGGGTCACATGTGGTATCTGCAAAAAGCAACACCACAAAAACGCATACACAGGTACCCCTAGCCTGGATTATTATATTTCCATACATACCTGTGAAGCTCCAGTTTGGGGCCAAATGAGGGACCTTGATGAGTGCCTTGTGGCCTCCTGCAGGGAGAGGGGCCCAGAGAATCTTGGGTGTGGCAGGGTCAAAGTAGCAGTTTCTGGGACATTGTTCTTCAGTTTGGCTTTCAAGAAGCCCTTTCAGCTGAAGTAGGTCAGAGACAGAGCAGGCTGGCTCCAGGCATCCCACCCTACTTCTGACTGAAGCAGGTATGCTTTCCTCTGTGAATTGGGTTTCTGCACATGATTCCAATTGAACAAAAGGTTCCACAGATTTTTTTTAATGGCTAAATATTCCTTTGTAAGACTCATATGCTTTAGCCAAACTCATCTAGTAATCATTCTTCATGCACACTTCACCTCCATGCCTTCATTCATGCCTTTCCCTCTTTGGGGAAATGCCTTTACTCCTGATTCCATCTACTCTAGTCTTCCTGGCTATAGGCTGTTGGTGACTTACTCAAAAGCTTTCCCACTGAAACGCACTTGCTCCCTGCTAACAGCAGCTCTATCCTCCTGGAATATTGGGCTGAGATTACCAGAAGTCATGGAAAGTTGAACAGACCCTGGTATACTGGTAGTCTTATGTTCTAGTTCCAGTAAATCAGACATAGTGGAGATTTGCTGGGAGGCCTCTAGAAAAGAGTTGCCACCTTGATAAGAATGCAGAAGAGGGATCTTTTTGTGCTATGCCTATCTGCTTCTTGCATTTGAATATGGTTGGATGAGAATGTGATTTTCAGAGCTACAGCAGCCATCTTATGATTGATCATAAGGCAGAAAGCAAGAGGTCTAAGGAGACGCTGACCCAGAACCCTGGCATCCATAAATAACTGAATCAGCGCTGGAGACTGCCTACCTCCAGGCTACTTATGTGAGAAACAAAAACCCTTCTTCTTTAAATCACTCTCAGTCAGGTTTTCTGTTACAGCCAAATGCACTTCAAACTGACAGCATTTCTTCATCCTCCAATGCCCCCTCCAGGAAACATTCACCAGTCTCTCCAACTACCACAAGGTTAAATCAGTCAATCTCTCTCTCTCTCTCTCTCTCTCTCCCCCCCCTTTTCCTTGTTCCTATAGTCACATGTGTGAGTGTTTCTTATCAGATTTGATTATTCACATTCAAATGTCATTTTTTTGAGTTATAAGCTCTCAAGGACAAGACCTTAATGTGTTGTTCTTCCTCTGATAGAAGTGATCTTTCAAAAGAGCACTTTTAAAGTTTTAATGTACATACAAATCACCTTAGGATCTTGTTAAAAGTCAGACCCCTGGGGTCCATCCACAGAGGTTCAGATTCAGTGGGTCTGAGGTGTGGCCCAAGAATCTGAATATCAAACAAGTCCCTAGATGATACTGATGTGCTGGCCCAGGGACCACTCTGATAGAACACTACTCTAAGAAACTGTGTACCATTTGTATTATCCTTGTCACATACCATCTCCTACTATTAACCTTGTTCCTGTTTGTATTATATCCCTAGTAATTTTGTGAACTCCCTGAGGGCAGAAACCATATGCTATTCTCCTTGTTACCTCAAGTTCCTAGCATAGTGATGCTCAATAATCTTTATTTAGGAACTGAATGTATGAATGAGTGAATACAGCCACTGATCTTCTAGTCAGGTTTATTATTCCCATCAGTGATAAATGAGACAAGCTAGTACCTCCCTGACATTTCTACAGAGAAAGTAACAACTTTAGAATGCTAGTCAATAAAATCCAGCCAAGAGTCCTTTTTTAACACTGGACCCCATTACAATGTAGAGATGCTAGCATTTCGCCCCTGATTTTAGTTGTGTGAAGTCACATATTTTTATGAGCCACATATTTTATATTATATATTTTGTTCCCTCCAGTTCTCTGAGCCAAGAAGTGCCTCTTAAAATAATCTAATAAGTAAATAAATTTTCTTCCAGGCAAAGGCCCTTTGTCACATATATATATATGCATTATCTGGTTGGAAAATATTATCCAGAGTGGTAGGAGTGGATAGAGAGTTCTTCCTGGAACATTAATGGTTGAATTGTCATAGAGAACACTAAATTTGATTCTTGTTTTGATCTCTGATGGGCCTTGTTCTCAGGAGACCCTTCATGGAGGAAATCCATGGTATTAGGACACAATGGGGAATGGGAGCCTGAATCTCATCCACCACAAAATTGCACTGAGTGTGAGTCAAGGCTACTGATGAAAATATTTCCTTTTGTACAAAAGTGGAAAATAATATTTTTGCAAAACCTTAAATAGTGGCATTATTTTTTAATTATTTTGAATAATATTGCTTCTATATCTACTGGGATTGCTATTCAGACAATTTAATGAGAAATATTTATATCAGCAGGATTCCAGTTCTGTGCTATTTTTTCAAAAGCAAAGGCAATGGTAAACAGGCCCACAGAAAGATATCCTCAACGAAAACTTGCTGAGTTGTTTCCTTTGTGTTCCCTGCTAACAGCAAGGGTGGAACAACCTGCTTAGGCTATGAGAAGAAAATGTGGTAAAGATGAAAATTGATACTAGATTCATTTCCAAGGTGTAAAAAGAACAGACAGAAGGTATATAATTATTTGAG
Organism: Pan troglodytes; assembly: GCF_028858775.2. NCBI lineage: Eukaryota > Metazoa > Chordata > Mammalia > Primates > Hominidae > Pan > Pan troglodytes. Next base: position 38,042,583 of record NC_072421.2, on the reverse strand, counting down.
TTCTATTCAATACATTCCAACCTTTGACTATATAATAGCCATCTGTTAGACCCAGCAGTAAACTGAATATCAGTTTAGTTATCATTCAATAGCCATTTACCAAGCACCTAAGCAGAGCAGTTAGGCAATCACACTTGACACCCAACTGCAGGAATTCTAATTACAGCTTCACTGTATATTTGCTATGAGAAGCTGGTAATACCACTATCCTCTTTGAGCCTCAGAGTACTTACCTGAAAATGGGAACAATAATAGAAATTATCTCATAGGTTATGTTCTTGCCTCTCAAAATGTGGTCCATAAATCTGTAGCATCAACACCACCTGGGAGCTTGTTAGAAATGCAGACTCCTAGGCCCCATCCCAGATCCACTGAATTAGAATCCAAATTTTAACAAAATCCCCTGGGGACTTCTACGCGCATTAAAATTTTAGAAGCACAGGGTAGATGATAAGGGAGCAGGCTCTGAGGCCAAACTGCGTGAATCCTAGCTCTACAATTTACCATCTGTGAGGCCTTGGCATGGTACTTAACCAATTTGTGTCTCAGTTTCTTAACCGTAAAATGGGGATAATAATAAAAACCCAACTCATAGGGTTGCTGAGAAAAGCAAATGAATGAATATCTTTAAAGAGCTTAGAACAGGGCATAACACATAAGTGCTCAGTAAGACAGCTGGTATAATAGTGAGGATTGAGTTGTAAATGCTGAGTAGTAAATAACAGAAAGTACTCAGTAAATGTTAGTTGCAGTACACAAAATGGTGTTGAAATGTTGTCAGGAAAAAGATGATTATAAAATGGACTCTGGCCTTATTACACTTGTAACCTAGTAGTGCTAATTGTGCTTATATGTGGTACACATGTTTTTAAAAATCACAAGTCTTTCAGAAGTATCCACTCAATGCTAGTCAAGACATCCCTGCCACAGCTTGGAGTTTGATCTAAATTGTAATTCATAAGCCAAATTTCAACTAACACTTCTCTTGACACCATAGAGTGACAACCATGGTAGAAGAAAAAGCCGCTTCCTTTGACATCCTTGTTTTTAAGCAGTTCTCATATAAATCGCTCCCTAAGATTTATAAAGTTGACAAAATTCAAGAGTCTTATCTGGTAAGTTGTGTGGAAACAAATTGGTTGTGCCTGATGCCGGGGGAAAGAAGTGAGTTGATTCTACACACCTGCTCTATTTCCTAAAACAAAACGTGTCCCGCAGTGGTGCTCAAACTTGGCTGCCCATTAGAATCTCTTGAACAGTTTTTCAGAAATACTAATACCCAGGTCCCACCCCCAGAGATGTTGATTTAATTGCCTTGGAGTGGGGCCCAGGCATGGGTATTTTTTTTTTTTTACGTTCCCCAAGTGATTATAATGTGCAGCCATGATTGAGAATCATGGCTATAAAACACATTAGGCCCAAAGGTGCCCCCAGTTAGTGGAGGGAATTAGCAGAAAGCAAACAAGAACCAAGGACAAAAGAGGAAGTAAAAGAGAGGATATCCAAAGAGAAAGCTAATCAGCATTCTGCTTCTGTGTCCTGGGTGTCCTGGGATGAACTGGCAGGAATGTGGGTTTACTACAACACTAGGCCAACTAGGGGTTTTGTAAATTTGACTTAGTTCCAGAGAGACATCCCAGGTCAAAGCATAAATCAGAACCCTGAAGTAGCAGGAAGAAAGGGGACAGTTCGAGAAATGTAGGACTGACAAAATGGGGTAATGAGGAAAAGCACACAGAATAGTTGCTATCGAATCCATGCCCTCTACTCATGGCACCTTTCACGGACTTTCTCAAAGCTCATTTTCTAAAACACCAAAACCTAGAAACAACACACATGTGAGTAGAATGGACTAAACATACTGCAGTAAATGCAATGAATATTACAAGCAATAAGGCATGAACTGCTGCTTCACACAACACAGACATAATGTTGAAAAGGCTAACATACAAGAGCACAAACTACATGATCCCATTTATATGAAATTCAAAAATCACCAAAACTAATCAATTATGATAGAAGTCACAAGAGTAGTTATCTTTTGGAGGAGGTCCTGTATGGGCATTGTTTGAAGGAGCCTGCTGATTAGGTGCTGGAAATGCTGCATATCTTTGTCTGAGTGCGGTTTATAAAGCATGCACATTTAACCAATATTTATTGAGTTGAATACTTAAGATGGGTGCACTTTACTATATGCAAGCTATACCTCAATAAAAAATTTAAAAAGAAACTTATTTGCTACTATTATAACTCATCCAATAGATATTTATTAGAAGCCAACCCTGAGCCAGGCCATGTCCTAGGTGCTAGATACTGAGGTGTGCTAAACAACAGAGCCCCTGCCTCCTTGACACTTACATTCCAATGAAGAAAGTAGACCATGGAGCATAAACAAACATATGTAACATGATGTCAGGTAGTAATAAAGGCCATAAAGAAAAATCAAGCAGGGTAAGGAGATGCAGTTTGTGTGTGGGGTTGGGGCATGCTATTTTAGATAGCAAGGTCAGAGAAGGCCTTTCTAAGAGGGCAACCTCTCAGCAAGTTCAGGGTATCTGGTTTCCAGACCATAGCAGAATAAAGGAAGCACAGTAGATGAGGATGGGAATGTCCTTTGAAGGCAGAAAAATTGATAGAAACAGGGAGTGTCAATTGACAGCAAGGGAGAGACATAGTAGCTATAAGATAGCAGGCCCAAGCACTCAGGGGGCTCAACATCAGGGTAACATATCCTTCCCACTTTTATAGCTGTTAGGAATTCCCTGTAATAAAGCTCAAAACAGCCTTCTATTCTATCACTTCTCTCACTGTGTCAACATTTCCTGATCTCTTTTCTACTAGACAGTGAAACTCTTGAAAGCAGGGATTTGGTCCTGTTCATCTTTGTATCTTCAGCACCTACCAAAACGAGAGGACAGGGTGAGACAGTCAATAAATATTTACCATCTGCCTGGCTGTCTGATGATAACTAAGTCACTCCAAAAATATTGTTATAATACTACTTTCCAGAATTCTCTGTGTAAGCATGTGATATATCATTTACAGTTAAGCATAATACATCAAGTGTTAACTTTTGAGATTGAGTGTTTAAAGAGAACAGTCTCAGCCATCTGGAGAACTCACTTATAAGAAACTCCTAATTTCCCAAAGTTGCTGGGGAAATGAGATGTTACTATGTTAAACAATCATGTCTTGACATCACCTGATCTCTCTCCTGGGCTCTCAGCTTGAAGCACTGGTGTTCAAACTTCAGGATACATATAAATCACATGGGGAAGGGGGGTTAGAAATGCAGATTTCCAGGTTCCATTCTCATAGATTATGATTCACTATGTGTAGGATATGAACTAGAAATAATAATAAAAACAATAGGCCAGGCATTGTAGCTTACGCCTGTAATCCCAGCACTTTGGGAGGCCAAGGTGGGCGGATCACCTGAGGTCAGGAGTTCGAGACCAGCCTGCCCAACATGGTGAAACCCCGTCTCTACTAAAAATACAAAAAATTAGCCAGGACTCATGGCCCATGCCTGTAGTCCCAGCTACTCGGGAGGCTGAGGCAGGAGAATTGCTTGAATCCGGGAGGTGGAGCTTGCAGTGAGCCGAGATCGTGCCACTGTACGATCGCACCACTGGGCGACGAGAGCGAAACTCCATCTCAAAAAATAAAATAAAATAAAATAAAATAAAATAAAATAAAATAAAAGGTACATTATTAGAAACTGCCAGGCAGTATACATTCATTTCACATTCTATGTCACCTAATCCACAAAACAGTCATATGATCTAGGTGCATTTTACGGATAAGGAAAATGAGGCACAGAAGGCTCAGGTAATTTCCCGAGGTCACACAACTAGTAAGTAGCTCAGAGATTCAAACTCTGACACTCTGGCTCCAACGCCTATGCTCTGAAGCTCCTCAGTCTGTTGCTTCTTGGTATAGATTTACATCAAGCAGTCCAGTTATGCTGGCGGCCTGGGAGCTTCACTTTAAAAACACTGGTCTATATCAGTCCTTTCCTTTCCCTTATGTATCCTTTTTCTATAACTACTGGTTGCTACCTTGACCCTAGCCATTCAGGGAACCTTTACACTTTCCACACCAGAAGGGGACCACAGGCCCTATCCTCCTTGTTTAAAATGACAGGATGACCATGCCTACATTCGTGGCAAGGATGGAGTATGATAAAGGAGCAAAGGTACCTCAAATCATAGCTTGGGATGGAGGATCAAAGAAAACCCACCACAGCCACGGAGCAGAGGAGATGGCCAAGGTATAAGGACACCCATTGGAGGAGAAGAGGAGAGAAGGCTAATCAGCACTCTGCTTTCTGTTTTGGTCTGTCCAGAAGCATCATATGAAAGATAATGGAAAGATTTGTTCAATCTGCCTAAAGCCTTTGTTTGGCTTCATGAGCGTGTTTGGGCTGGAATAGGACAAGCTGCAAGTGTCAGAGCAAATGCCCCCAACCAATGAGGGACAGGGATTGGTGTATAAATACTCTACTTTCCTAATTCCTTCTAGGGGACAACTCTGGATGTGTTCTACACCATCCATCAAGAGTCTCCATGGGCTCGAGCCCTAGTTGTTCATGGGGATAACCTGCTTATTATCACACACTTTATTGGCTTTCCTCCCTGCCCAATCTCACTTTGCACTCCCTCACTATGTTTCCTGGGATCACCTGTCAAATAAACTACTTACTCCCAAATCCTTGTCTCGGGATGTACTTTGGGGGAACCCAAACTAAGATAAGGACTATATACAGTATAATAAATGTGGTGGCTACTATAGGTGAAGTTCTAATCTTGGTGAATCTCTCAGTGTGTCAGGGAGGGCCACTGTTGGTTAGAAAAGCCACTGATAAATATTTGTAACTTCTGCTTCTCTTATTTAATTCTTTTTTGACTGTCTCCTTCTCAGCTCTGTGACCTGAAGTGTTTATAAGTGGCCAAAATTGGCCTCAGGAACAAAGATGGGGGGAAAAGCAGGGTTGCATCTGGGACTGGCCTTGTAGTAAGGGCCAAGCATTCTATCTACGGGCACAGAGGGAGAAAAAGGAGCAAGATGAGAAACACTGAGCCATCTCTTTGGCTGTTGTAAATACTAATTGAAAACATAGAACATGCCTTAGGGTCCCCTGTGTGGCAGACTGTATTATCCAAAAATGGCTACAACAGCCCATCCACATGTTTTTGTAGCACCTTGCCACTCTCTTTCCCATTGAGCCTCAATGGCCACTGTGATTGCTGTGTGATTATCTGACATTTTATGATATCCAAGGCTAGGTCATGAAATGTCATGCACTTTTGCTATATTCTCTTAGGATGCTCACTTAATTCAGCAACCATGCAATGAAAAAGCCCAATCAGTTCATGGAAAGGCCAATACAGGGAAGAACCAAGGCTTCTAACCCCAGATGAATTCCCAGCAGACAGCCAGTACCAACTTGCCACCCATGTGAATGAGCATCTTGAAAATGGTTCCTCTAGCCCCAAGTTGAGCTCCTCGGCTAACAACAGAAGGAGCAGAGACAAACTGTCCTGCCAAATCCCATCCAAATTGCATATTTTCTAGCAAAATAAATGATTGCCATTATTTTGAACTACTAAGTTTTTAGGTGGTTTGTTAGGCAGCAGTAGATAACTGATACCTCTTGGTTTCCCAATAATGGAAAGCTGACTCAGGGTTTTACCAAAACAATATTTTTTAAAGTCACAGTATATTTTCCACTTTTTGAAGCCTGTACTCTCAGGTTCTCCCCTCAATCTGCATGCCCCTATCTCTTTTCTAAGTCTGCTGTAGCAATAGGGAAAGCTTCACATCTCACCAACTGCAAGAGCTTTCATGTGACTGTAAATATTTGTTAATTTATAGATATGTATAGTGTGTCACTATACATATAGGGTTTTTTTTTTTATCCCATCCACTCTGGTTTTCTTGGAAACTTAATTTTCCATGGATTTCCTTGATTCCCCCTAAGAAACAAATGTTATTAGAGCAGAGATTGAGTCTTAGGTACTTTGGGTAAACTTAATAAATTCAAGGACCCATGTGGTCCAATCTCAGTGCAGTAACTCTTTTAGCATTTACAGATAATTAAAAAGCAGCTCTTTCTTTACTTGGCTTTCAAAGTACAATAATAGAAATCCATTCTTAATCCACAATAACACTTCCTCATACCCTTTCCCGATTCTCCACCTCCTCTGTCCCTCATAGCTGCTTCAGGACCTTTTACACATCAGTGCTTTCTCAAGCTCCAGAAGCCATTTAAGTTTTATTCTCCCCTTCTCCCAAAACCTTAGTTTAGCCTCCAGATCAACAAGGAATATTTTTTCCTTCTCTAGGAGGATGAAAGGTATAATAAAGACGGCATCTAAGTAGGCAAATATGGATTTCTTTTTAGCAGGTGGAAGGTTGCTGAAAGGAGACTTCAGGAAGGAAGGTTGTTATCACCAAATTACCTAAAAATTTTGTCGCAATATATTGTAAAGCATCGACTTGAATGTAACTAGCTGATGAATACTGACCAAAAGATAAAAACAGAAAATAAGTGGAAATAAACTGTATGTTAATGAAAATATGTGCTTAGACTCTCAGTGGGAATTTGTTTTTTAGACTTAATCTTAGTATCAGGAAATCTTCCCATTCTGTAGCACCAAGGAAAACTTAAAGCACATTTCTGACAATAAATTTGTTAACTGGCCCAGACAAACAAAATTGGAGGGAATCAAATTCTTGTTTTAAGTTTAATTCTCTTTGTCAACTCAATTACCCATTTTGTTCATTTTCAGTCATCATGTCTGGTTCTCTTTTTTCCTATGTTAATGTGAATATTCAAGATAAGTAAAGGCAATTTGATAGTTTTTAGTGAGGATTTGGATTCTCAAGAAGTATTTACAATTAATCATTGTCCCCAGTGGGTCATAATTCTAAGCCAGGCAAGAAATTCCTGAGGCATTTGTGCCAACAGTAAAAACCTTATCTAGTAATAATTACAAGGGCAATAGGAAAAGTAAACTTACTAACAGACCCTTCCATTCCCTGATTACTAATACTTAGTAAAATACTTGCTCCAATCAAAGATTTCCCCTTCTGCAGGAAATTCCACATTTATTCTTATTTTCCCGCCTATCCCTGCTATCCCTTTGACCAGTGGTTCTCAGTGTGATCACTGGAGCCACACCATCACTATTCCTTGCGAACTTGATAGAAATGTAAATTCTCTGGCTCTATCCCAGACCCATGGAAACAGAAACTCTGAGGTAGGGCCCAGCAATCTGTATTAGCAAGCCCTCCAGGTGATTCTGATGCCTGCTGCATTGTGAGAACCACTGCCTTAAAACATAAAATTGAATTACAATGATACAGTGACTTGAAAGCCAAAAGACCTGAGTTCCGTTCTGTGTTCTATTAGTTTACTGTATGCCCCTCTCTCTGGACTTTGGTTTTCTCATCTATAAAATGAAGGACCTGGGAAACAAATTGTTTATGGCTTTTACTAGTTCTAAGAAGCAACAAAGTCACTGCCCTCCGAAGCACTAGCTAAGTACTGTAATATCTTGGCATATGGTTCCATTTTCTTCATGTCAGATTTTTTAAAGTTTCAGGAATGGCTAACCCAGTCTTGTCAAAATGACTAAATACCTTAAACAGCTAGAAGCTGTATTTAAAACATTTCTGTCAAGACCAAATCATTTGTTAAAGTTGCTGGTAAATGCACCCTGACAGTTTATCTCCCTCAGAATTTGTCATTTCTCAGCTAGACAGAAACTTAATTCATCTGATCAGCCCAGGAATTTTGATGTGCAATTATTTTTTATTTGACCTAAGAATAGATTCATAATTCCTCTTCCATTCATAAAAATATTCTCCCTATACAAAATGACTCAGCATTAGAGTTGTTATTAAGATGCCAACCTAGCATATTCTATTGGTAGGAATATTTCAACACATTCTTGCAATAATATTAAAACAATTTTGATGACAAATGTTATGAAAGATTTATATTCTAAGCTGGTACTATGATATTTGTTTTGAAAATATTTCTTTTTTTCTGCTGATAAATTCAATTCGGTAATATTGAGCTGAGATTAATCTTAAGCAGAGAATAGAACATGGGCTGGGTGCTCTTTGTTGAATTTCAACAAATGATTCATTCCATCAATTTGTCAAACTTCAGAATGTGACACGCAAACCTGTGATGACATAGATAGACTTTCCAGATTGGATGAAATCCTGACACAAGTAGCTTTGAAATTAGCTTAATCCTTCTATTACTGACGGCACAGAGAATGAAAAATGAGATTTTTACCTAAAGAGTCACTGATAATAGGTAAATGGAAGAGCTTACATAGTCACAATGAAAAATGGTTCAGGAAGTAGAAAGAGAAGAAGGAAATGTATGTTATGGGAGAGAGGAATCATTTAACTTGGCACTTTTGACTTTAAAAATAAACATTAGAAGAAAAAACTGCGAAATTGCTGACATAAATGTCAAAACCAGCCACTGGTAAAGTCAAATGATCCCCCCAAGCCAGTTTTCAGTCCAAAGAAATGTTTAAAGGCAATGTTGCATTTATTTAGCACAGTGCTAGGCACTGTGGATGGCAAAAGACAAATGTGGTGAAGAGAAAAAATAGATGAAGAGAACTAGACCCTCAATAAGCAACTAACTAGGTTATTCTGAACATGTTGCATCTAAGCAAATGGGCTCTTAAGGGAGAAGAATTTTTTCCAGCTTGTATGCTGCATAATTCCATCAAAAGTGTTTGAAACACTGTTGAATAGATAGACTTACATGTGAAATAATCAGAGGATCAGATTAGGGCGTGGAAGCTGAGCTCGTTTCAGGCTCCTTGGACACGGAGACATCTGGGTAGGAGTACATGTACGTGGGACTGCTGGTTCAGGTAAAGCCTCGTGGGGGTAAATCAGGAGCTTGTTCCTCCTTTGTGTGGTATTTCTGCTATAGAGACAGTTAACTCAAGGGTCTGGGTTCCATCTATTCATTCAACAAATACTTACTGCACACCTACCAGGCACTGGTTTTAGGGGATGCATCATGGAACAAAACAAAAGATTTCTGTCCTCAAAGAGCTGATATTCCTGCATGGTGTAGAGAAATGTGTTAACATAGCAGCACTGGGAATGCTATTCTTAAAAAGGCCTGCTTGCAAGGTTGGTCCTTGGCTGGCATTTGGGAACTTGAATTTTGGGATGACCATTCCCAGGACTGGTAAGACTGGCTCACTGCATCTAAATTGTGCAAACAATGTGACTTATGCTGAACACCTAATTTCCTTCTGGGAGTCTGGAATTTTGATATGTGTTGGGCAGGGGGTGCCTATGTTACCACCCCCCAATAAAAACCTTGGATACTGAGTCTCTAATAGAATGCTCTGGTAGACAACATTTCATGTATATTGTCATAACCCATTGGTAGGGGAATTAAGTGCATCCTATGTGAGTCCACTGGGAGAGGACCCTTGGAAGCCTGCGCTGGTTTCCCCAGTATTTCAGTCCATTCAATTCTCCCTTTGCTGATATTGCTTTGTGTTCTTCCACTGTAATAAACCATAACTGTGGCTATAACCATATGAGTCCTTTGAGTTCTCCCAGTGACTCACTGATCCTGGGGTGGTCTTGGGGATCTCCAAAACACAGGAAGAGGAGGTTCAGACAATACAAAATTTATATTATAAATTAACAAGCTGTCTAGTATACTAGAAGGTGATCAGTGTTCAGAAAAAAAGAAAATGCAGAGCAGGGGAGGAGGACTGAGATGTTTTGGTGAGAGTGTGGCAGTGTGTTGTATTAAATAAGAGGGTCCATGTAGGTCTCGTCAAAAAGGTGTCATTGTATTGAATACCTGAAGGAGGTGAGCATGTCAGCCAGGTGATGCTTTCTAGGCAGAGGGCACAGCTCATGCAAAGGCCCTAAGTGGGGAATGTACCTGTGTTTCAGGAACAGTAAGGAGGCCTGTGTGTATGAAGCAGTAGAAGCCTAGGAGACATAGGTAGGACATGAGGTCAGGGAGGTAATGCCAGGAAGGGCTGTTGCTCATCTTTTAGGGTCCTGTAGGCCATCATGAGGATAATAAGAAATGAAAATAAGAGTAGGATAACTAAAATGGAGTCAGGGGTGAGATGAATATACCGAAGATGTGCACCACTGACCTTCATTGTTGTTAAGTGGGCAGTATACTTGCATTGGTCTAAGAAGGAAATCTCAGAAGTTGAGTCATTGTATTTCAGTCTTAAGGTGGGAACTACGTCAAAAGCAACAACATAATAGCTTAATAATGGGGTTGCATAATCACTATCCAGTCTTTTTTTTTGCTTTTCAAAAGAACAACAAATAGCAAAAGCACATAACTGAATAATACCACATCCACCGTGGCCTCAATCTGCAGTTTAATACCTAACATTGGCCCTTCGGAGGCGTAAGGATAAATGGCCCATGATACCTGTGAAGAAAGCTGTCTGGGATTATTTGTGGCAGCCCTAATGAAAGATGATGGCGACAAAGGGGAGAGAGGGGTGTGAAATACTCCTCAGCATCTGCCCCTCCCCTTCTCCAGCACACACATCTCACACTTCACAGAAACGTAGAAACCAAGAACACACATCCACACATCTCAATGCATCTCTCATTTCATGCTGCCTCTGAGACCACATGCTGTGAAAAATTGCAAAGCCTGCCACAAAGTCTTTCCCTCTCTGCATCAATGACTTTTGCTATTTTACTTTGTAGCTCCTTCCATCAAAAAGTGGAATCCAGTTGTCTACCCTTCACAACTGAACTGGCTACATGACTTGCTTTGTTCGAACTGGCTGCATGACTTGCTTTGTTCAACCAAATGCCGCAGAAGTGACGGTGCAACACTTCCAAACTCAAGAGGCTTTGCATGCTTCCATCCCTGCTCTTGATTTTGAGCCACCCCTGTCACACCAGTCAATAGCTGGCTAGCTGAAAAACGTATAAGTGAGCCTGTGCCAGGCCAGCCAGTGTTAGCTGACTTTTCACCTAACTGCAGACACATGTGCAAACCCAACCCAAATAAGCCAAGCCTGACCCAGCTCAGCAGAACTATCAGGTGACCTATAGACATACGAACAATAATAATAAAACAAAACCTAAGCCACTCAGTTTTGAGGTCATTTGTTACGCACCAGTAATAACTGACACATGTGCCCAAGGTGGAATATCTCTGAAAAAGTTCTCCAGATGACTCATAACAAGAGCTCCAAGTCTAAAACCACTGCAGAACCTCTTACAGCACCTCATAGGACAAATGCAGATCTGACTGCCATTTCAAAGCCAGAAAGACTTGGAGGGAGGCCAATGACTTCAAAGATGGGGTGCTTAGCTTCAGAACAGCTCTGACATTTTGGCTTGAGAGTACAACAGTTGTCACACTGCTTCTCTCTTCCTCTCCAGCTCGCCAGGAGAAGAGCAAATGAAATGTTGGGAACATTCTCTGCTCAAGTACAACAAAGGGCAGATTCTCACGTGGCTCAGGGAGGCTGAGACTTTGGCAAAGTGGGGAACAGCAGGAAGGGCACAGATGCCAGAGTAGCTGAGAAAGAATTCAGTGCCTAAGTGAAATGTCGGCAGGCTGCCCAGCAGGGAAGCTGGCATTGTTTCAATATTGCAGCCTCATTTTGTAGAGGTGAGATAATATTTTCGTCTCCCAATAATAGCAGAGCTGCCCATTTTTTAGGTATATTTCTTAGGCAGCAACTTGTAAAGTTAATTTAAACCTGAATGTGCCCATGCCTATCAACTTCAACACTTCTTTCTTTTTCCCTATCCCCGCCACCTTTTTTCCCTTTTCTTCTGCACAAGGTATCCCCACTAATCATTGTGCTCTGAAAAGAAAAGTTCAAGATATTTCAATAATTTTTCAAAGTCATACCAAATAGTCTCTCAATACAAGTTGACTAAAGTACAGTGGAATGTAGGCATGATTTGCCAATGAGAATGTAGATCTTAAAATGAGATACAAACACAAGTCTAAGAACCACAGTGGGGTTCTTCATTCATTCATCAATTCTTTGAACACCAAGTATGTTGGAAAACAAGACGGGATATACTCCTTACCCTTTCGGGTTTGAGGTTTTGGGTCTGCTCTCAAAGAACTCTCAGCACTGGCAGTGCTCGGGACCCAAAGTGCCAACTTCTGTATAGACACAAAAGAGGGAGTAGTACTTACAAATATGTTAACAAAGGGGCAGTGGAACCAATGGGAAGTTAGAATACAGCACTCCACTTCAATGTTCACATCTCCCCTAGTCTGTGAATTCAGCTCATTCACTCTGAGGCATGCATAAAACTCCTGGAAAATCTAGTTTCTGATATCTCTACCACATTGTCCCACTAGGACCCTGCTCATCTTTTAGATCCTGGCACAAGTTATTTCACATTTTCTTTTGGAAGCAGGAAAGTGATTCTCTAGTAAGAACTAATCTCTTGATTCAAGATCTATCGAAAATGGCCCACCTATATCTTTTCACAATTGACATTCCCTGCCAGACTTCCTATAGGAATCTGTAAAACACTTCTATTTCCTTTAGATCAGTGAAACTAAATTAAAATTTGTCTTTTATCTCACTTTTCTCCCCAAATTCTAAAATCTACACAACACAGAAATCATTCCTTTTCATCCGGTGACTAGACTACAGATAAAAAATGTATGAGCTAATTCAGAAACAGAAAGCACAGAGAAAGGATTAAACAAGGCAATCACCTTCAAAATGTTACAAAACCAAGTTGAAAAGACTGATTTTGACTGTACGTGCTGTTTTTAATTAAGAGAAAAAAAATCACCCCTCCAACCAAAATTGCATTTTTCCTCAATTTCAAAAGAAGAGTTACCTCCTAGTGATTAACTTATTTTAATAAGATTAAACGAAAAAGGGGACAAAAACAGTTACCCAGGCTCATCTATGTATAAAATCCTACTCCAATCAAATCTAATTAACTTTAGCTCATGCGGAACATTGACTAAAAAATCAAAAACAAATATATACTAACATCATTAGAGAAATATTTATTATTCAAATAATCAATGTCTAAAGAAAATTTTTTAAAGAACTATACCCCAAGATGTTCATGTTTTATGCTGCTTCATTCTTTAGGAAAAGACCTTATGGATTGCTTCTTATCAAAAATGGAATCTTGAAGTGTCCCAAGAGGCATTCTAATGATAATTAATGGTACAGAGTTTTCTTTCAAAATCATTAGAGATTCATTAAGCTGACAACACAAGCTGTTTAATACTTGAACTTTCTAAAAAGACTGCAGAATAAGGGGAGCTGCCATAATTATGACTTTAGAAATTCTGTTGTTGAATTTGCAAACTGCTTTGCATGCATAACATGATGTCTGTTTGCCTTTCCTTTTGAATTCAGGTATAGTTTGTTACTTCAAAACTATATATATATAATTTCTCACTGGGAGGGAGTGGAGTTTGGATGTCAAAATACTGTTTGACCTTTGCTTCTTCTCTCTACCAAAACTCCCAACCTGCCCCAATACACTGACTCTTTTTCCTAGACATGATCATTGCATTCTGCTAAGAACGAAGTTTAATCACATCAGGCGGGGAAATTTTACTTCTAGTTACTTTTGGCATGGCACCAGTTTGTTGCCTACCCAGTAGCAATCTCTCTCTTCTTTCTTGCTAATAGGACCCCAATATTTTTCAAGGTAGGCCAGATAAATGCAAGCTTTCCAGGTTCCCTTACATGGCCATGTAACAGTTCTGCTCAATAGACATAAAAAGAAATTTGCTGGAGATTTATTGGCTAGCTTTCGTTTCCCTGATAAGTTCAGACATATCTGGTACAGACTTCACTCTTCTTCCTGCCTTGAACATAGACATGGTATCTGGAGCTTCCACACATTATCTGCAACCATAAGGCAAAAAAGGCAATGAAGTCCAGAGACACTGGCCTTGACATCACCAACTCATTGAACTCATTTGCTAGCAGCCACCAACTTCCAGACTTTTTTATATATTAGAAAAATAACCCTATTTTAAGGCACTGTAAGTCATATTTTCTATCATTTGCAGCTAAAAGCATTGCTAACTGACATTCATCCAGGAAAGGAATCTAGCATTTGCCCTCAGATCTGGGTAGATTTCATTATTTAAAATAATTCTTGTTAGTTTACTGTAATGTGCTCCTTGAGAATAGAAGCATGCTAAGTATCCACAATGAGCCATGACTGCACACAGACTCAATAATATCTCGTCACTCGAGTTTCACCCAAGACCAAAGGAAGCAATGAAATTATCATTTTATTAAAGCAGTACTCATCCCATGCACCACTGATCATTGATCATAAGTTGAAATTTACAAGGGAAAGCTGTGGCTTTCTGAGGACATCATTAAGTGGCATATCACAGAGGCTGCATCTTTTATCTTTCCTTAGTATTTGGGGGCTTTTCTCTGATATTATGCTATGCAATTACCCACAATATGCTATTCATGACAACTCTTCCCCCACCAAACAGCATTTTCTGATGGAAATAAATTTGACATTTTTCATGCCCAAGGTAAAAAGATCTTAAAGTATATAGACATAAAAGGAGTGGTTTCCAACACGAATAGTATCCCTAGTGTCAGCTGAATGTTTTTACTGAGTAGAGACACAGGCAATGACCACTTTGGGTGAGTGGGCTAAGCTTCTGGTAAAGGGTTATACCACTGTCCCACTTGCTAGTTTGTCAGACAGGAGACCTTACAAAAGCAGGGGTTCAAAAGTGTTTCGCATCCTGTCACTTAACACTTGGTCCTCAGACCAGAAACACAGATATCAACTAGGAGCTTAAAAGAAATGCAGAATCTCAGGCCCCATCCCAGCCCCCTAATAAGTTCTCCAAGTGATTCAGGTGCATGAAAGTTTGAGAAGTACTGAATTAGTACTCTAATAAGGTTCATAGCAGGTTACAATACCAGGATGTTAATTATTCCCATCCCAGTGAAAGGCATGCATCATCTAATATTCAGAGGGCTACAGATGTTGCCCGTGGACACTGAAAAGATTAGCAGCATTTGCCATGGTGGCAAGAAGGAAGGTTACTCTGCCTGTGGCACCAATAATTAATATATTTGACTCATCCAATGATATTAATTTTTCCCTAATGGGTCATTTATTAAGGTCTCTGAGGTTGATATATACTCTAGTCCATCCTTATCCATAGGGGATACATTCTAAGATCCCCAGTGGATGCCTGAAACCTCAAGTACTACCGAACCCCATGTATACTGTTATTTTTCCTATGCATAACTACCTACAATAAAGTTTAATTTATAAATTTGTCATAGTATGAGATTAACAAAAATAACTAATAATAAAATAGAACAATTAAAATAATATACTGTAATAAAAGTTATGTGAATGTGGTCTCCCTCTCTCTCTCAATATCTTATTGTACTATACTCACCTATTTTCAGACTGTGGTTGACCAAAGGCACCTGAAACCACAGAAAGTGAAACTGAGGATAAGGGGGGGCTACTTTATTCTTTAAGATGACAATGATAACAATATTTGTTTCTGGGAAGCATGTCATGGATACACAATGCCGATTTTTTATAAGCAAACTTCTTCCTGTCACCTCGATGAGCCAACACAAATATCTCAGAAGTCTGGCAGGCTGCCTGGTTTATGCCACTGGAAAGGGTTACCTTGGATATTTGTGCTACTTGAGCAGCCAGTCTCTAGAATGCTGTCAACAGACTGCCCACAGAATTCTCAGAACTGGGAGTTTAATTATACCCATCATAGTACCAATTCACTTGAAAAATAAAATTCATGTTTTGCTCTTCTAAGAAGACTGTGAACATCTAACCAAACATGATCACATATACTCTGCAGCCTACAGTGATTATGCCACTGTATGTTGTGGTGCTCTGAACAGTGCACCAAGGAGAGGAGATTAAACTGAGTTTTAAAGAAGTTATTCTAACTTCACTAAGAGTGATCACTGGAAGCTGAAACATTCCAAGAGAGCATCAGGACTTTGTGTTCTACAAATTAAGCTGGAAACCGTTGGCAAAATTTCTGCTGCCAGCATTATAGTGGTCTAGGACAGTGGTTCTCAAAGTGTGGTACTTGGATCAGCAGCACTGGCATCACCTAGCAACTTGTTAGAAATGCAAATTATCCCACCCTACCCCAGATCTATGTAAGGCCAACAACTTGTGCTTTATCAGTCTGGGTCAAGTGACTCTGATGAACACTAAAATTTCAGAACCACTAGGATCAATAGTATTCAAACTATCATTGGTGAAGAAATAGTCTTGTTTTTATTTAAATGTCTAATCCATTATGGACTGATATTTTCACAAAATAACATACTGATACATCACCAGAGAAATTACCGGAGAAAACTCAGTCTAATTACTCAGTCTAATTGTTCATAAAGTTCCTAAGTGCTTACCTCAAATTTCTATACTTACATCGTGTAGACTAGCAACAAATTTGCAGAATGGCACTGACCTGCAAGCCATACTTTGAGTAGCACTAGTCTAGATACTTCGAAGTCCCTTTTCCTATTATAAAAAAACTACATAATTTTATCAATTCCAAGATATACTTCTTTTTAAAAAAAATCTTAACATCTTTGAAATTGGAATATATCTCAAAATCACCATCGGCCAGGAGGCAGTAGGACGTGACTCTCGTGGTCTGTGCACGTGCATCAAAACCTTCAAACTAGGTGTCAACTACTTGGGAAAAAATGCCACAGACAAAGTGGAACACTCTTTTAAGAAATTCTGCATCACTACTGCTTTTGATGGTACAAAGGAAGATACTTTGTGAAAAATCATGGAAATCAGTGACTGAGGAAGAAGTGATTCAGGACTGTAGAAGTCCGACTGTAAGAAAGTTTTATGAATATCTTAATGAATGTATCTTGCTTATATTTTTCTGTTAGGTATACACATGAGTGATACATGATAAAATCAATGTCTAAATAACTTTAAAAGATAAGTTATACTTGTCCTTCAATAAGTATAAAATCCTAAGTGATAAGAAGGTGTTGTGTCATTTTGATTGACAGTGATTTTTCTCTTTCTTACTGGTACATAAAAATGCATCTTACAAAAGACAGATTACTATAATTGACTAGATACTGCATATCCTTTATAAAACTTATGTACCAATACACAGTTAGGCTCAAAGAAAGTAGGAGAAACCTCAAGGTCTCCTAACAAAGCAAAACAAAACAAAAAAACTTGAGCTAAAATATATGTGATAAGCAAGGCAAGGTTGCCCTGATGGCAAATGTTGGTATCTCCTGCATCAAGCCAGGGAACCTGGAAGAAGGCTAGACTTGTCCCAGATTAGCAGTATTTCTGGCTCCCAGAAGCAGTAAACACAAATCTCTGTGGGGAAACATCCTCAATTTAGGCAACATATATTTAAATCAACCAAATATGTGTGCATGGTGAAAGATGAAAGACCCAAGGAAGCAAGCCACCATGAGTGACAGTCTGCAGAAACAACAAACAAGAAAATTAGACCACTGAGGACTTCCAAGATTGAAATTACAAGATATAGAATAAAAAATCCACTGACTACTTCAAAAAAAGGTAAAAATCATAAAACTTGGCAAGCAATATAAAACCATGAAAAAGGATCACCTGGAACTTACAGAAAAGATAACTAAAATTGATAAATATGAAATTCAATGAATGTGCTTGACAGCAGATGAAACATCACTGCTCGAGAGAGAACTGGTAAACTGAAAGATAAATCTGAAGAAGATATTTAGAATGCAGCACAGAGAAATATAGTAAATGAAACACGTAAAAGAGAGGATAAGCAATATGAAGTGAAATAAAGTTATAATATATGTTCATTTGGAATCCCAGAGGAGTATAAAGCAGAGTGCTCTACCTTGGTTGCACAGTGGAATTACCTGAAGAACTTTAAAATTATTGATGCCTAGGACCTGGCCCAGGAGATTCAGATTTAATTTGTCTGGAGCATGGCCTGGACTCAGGAATTTTTAAAACTCCCCAGGTGATCCTAATGGGCAGCCAAGGTAGCAAAGCATTGATACAAACAATGGAGAAGATCATGAATTCAATTTAGACAAAGTCTTCTTAGATATGACACCAAAAATATGAGCAACAAAAGATAAAGTTGATAAACTGGACTTTATAAAAATTAAGAACTTGTGCTTCAGAGGAAACCATCAACACAGTTAAAAGACAACCTACTTTTGTAGGTTGGCAGAAAATATTTGCAAATCATATTTCTGATAAGGGACTCATATCCAGAATATATAAAGAACTCTTACAACTAAATAAAAATAATAATAGCTCAATTAAAAATGAACAAAGGATCTGAGTAGACATTTCTCCAAAGATGTGCAAATGGCCAATAAGCACATGAAAAGATGCTCAATATCATTCATCATCAGGAAACTGCATATCAAAATGATTATCAGATACCACACTTCACACCCAATGAACATAACTATAATTAAAATGTCTGATAATAATAAGTGCTGTGGCCAGGCTTGGCAGCTCACACCTGTAATCCCAGCTCTTTGGAAGGCTGAGGCTGAAAGATGGCTTGAGCCCAGAAGTTCGAGAACAGCTTGGGAAATATAGCGAGAACCCTGCCTCTACAAAAAAAAAAAAAAAAGGTGGCATGTGCCTGTAGTTCCAGCTACTAGGGAGACTGAGGTGGAAGGGTCACTTGAGCCCAGGAGTTCAAACTGGCAGTGAGCTATGATCACCCCACTGCACCCCCAGCCTTGGTGACAGAGACAGACCTTGTCTCTAAACAAATAATTAACTGTTGGTGAGGGTATGGAGAAACTGAACCCTTCGTGCCTTGCTGGTGGGGATGTAAAATGGTGCAGCTGCTGTAGAAAACACTCTAACAGTTTTTGAAAATGCTAAATGTAGTTGCCCTATGATCCAGCAATTCCATTCCTAGTTATATACCCAACAGAAATAAAAACTTATGTCCACATAAAAACCTGTACACAAATGATCAGGATTATTCAAAACAGCATTATGGCAGCATTATTCATAATAGCCAATAACTGGAAATAACTCCAATGTCCATCAACTGACAAATGAGTAAAATATGATGCATTCATACAAAGGAATATTATTTTGCAATAAAAAGGAATGGAGTGCTAATACATGCTACAACATGCATAGACCTTAAAGACATTTTGCTTAGTGAAAGAAGCCAGTCACCAAAGACCATATATTATATTATTCCATTTGTATTAAATGCCCAGAATAGGCGAATCCATAGAGGAAAAAAACTAAATTAGGGGTACCTAGGTCAGCAGGAGCGTGGGATGGGGTTGAGAGGAATACAGGAGTGACTGTTAATGGCTTCAAGGTTTCTTTTTGAGGTAAGGAAAATCTAAAATTGACTGTGGTAATGGTTGTACAACCCCATGAACATATTAAAACCATTGAACTGTATATTTTAAACGGGTGAATTGTATGATATATAAGTTATATCTCAATATAGCTGTTAAATGGAGAAGAGGCAATATTTGAAGGGACAACAGCTGTGAATTTTCTAGAAGTCACTAAAGATGTGAATCCACAACTACAAGAAGCACAACATATAACAAGTAGGATATTTTAAATGAAATATACACAAGACACATCAAATGAAACTTAAGAAAGCAAAAGACAAAGGAATTCCTGGCAATCAAAAATCAGAAGACACTGTGAACATACTGAAAGTATGACAGAATCGTAACTGCCAGAGAACACAGCTTCAGAATTCTGAGAAAGTACTACCTTTGGCCTGAAATCTCTTTTTAAAAACGCTACACAGTAACAGAAATCACAATAAGATTGTTCTGCCTTTGATTCGCATTTGGTTCATCAGGACAGGAACACAGCTTGCCTGATGAAAAACATAAAATCCCTTAAGCTCAAAAGCAAAATGTTAAAAGCCATTTGACACAACAATTTTAGTAGAACCTCTAAGAAGTCACTTGCGCTAAAGGGAAGAATTGGAGATTTTTCTCTGACTGCTGGAGATACTGATAGGGAGTTATCTTTGTTCAATTATCAACAGCACAACTCAGAAACAGTTGTTCCATACAGGGTGCCACCTTGCTAATTAAAAGCTCATGCTATCTAAGATGGAGAAATATTATATTAAGTCATAGTATGCTTCAGAAAAATTACGAGGACCCATTTTTCCTTCCAACTTCTGATGTAATTATTTCTTCAGGTGTCTTTATTCACTAGGAAAAGGATATGATTAGATATTCATTTCTTAGCTGTGGTAAAAGTAAACTTACTGGAAATCAGCTTTGACTCTTCCATACATATATAATTCATGAACATTGAATTTAACAGCTATTTGGGGAACAACATATTAATATAAAATTAAAGTGACAATTTTCTATATTAGTCTCCATTCTTCTTTACAGGAAAAGTGCAAGCCCTTCAAAAGAAACAGACAAAAAGAGAAATTCTAATAGCTGTAAAGTGCATAGCTAGCCAATGTTCAATTTATCAAGAGTGAATGCAAGCTTTAAACATAAGGAGATAAGGGTCCAGAAATACATATGAAATTTTATCACCTGCATGAATATAAAAGTAATGATGATTATTTTTAAAAGCCAAACAAAAGCCTTTTTAGATGTCAGGTATTGTACTAGGACAAAATTACAGTTTCCTAAAAGATGTTTACAATCAGAGAGTTCTACTTGTCAGCATAGAAACGCGTAAGTGGATCATTTGGATCTGTCACAAGCTAGGGATGCTTCCCATTTTATAATATACAAGTGGTAGAATTTTGCCATCTTTTGGCTGTCAAAAGGCAGATTGTATGTGAAAATGTGACAATATTCATGACCAACTAAGTATCCTGTCCATCAAATACTTAATCCTAAGTGGCTCTGCTGTCAGACCCATAAAAGTGAAAACACATTTAAGCAGGAGCATGTAAACAGCTAGTTTTAAAATGTAGGTTGTCCTTTCTTTAGATTTTTATACTTGAGCCTCAAAGGGGGTTATTTGGTTTCATAAAATTAAAAACACGTCATCTGTATTCCTTCCTTCCTTCTGCAAATATGTATTGAGCATATTCTGTTTGCCAGGAAGGTGCCTATCATTCTGCTCTGTAGTAGTAAAAAGGCAGTGGCAATTAAGAGCTTGGAGTTGCCTCAGCTGAAGGCTCCCTAGGAAACATGTAAGACGAAAACAAAAGTGATTCTGTACGTCCAGTGAGCAATACACCCAAAAGGGCAGCCAGAAATGCCAGGGAAAAGGGAGCAAGAACATTATAAAAATGGCTTGTGAGAAAAATAGCAGAAGAAACTCAGGGAACAAATTTGTTAGAAACTTTTTGCTTTGTCGTTTATTGCACAACTTGCCATCTAATTTCACTCCACGTACTTAACCATACATGCCTGTCTCCAGCATCGCACTACCAGTCCTTTTATTATGTTCTATTCAGGACTTCTAACCTGTACTTGAATGACCCCCAGACACCTTCCCTCTACAAGATTTCAATCTACTTTGGTGAGTCTAGGGTGAGAGTAAGCAACTAATTCAGTCCTGAATCCCCAAGACTGGTTTAGAAGCTTTGACCACTCCCATGAAAGTTCTCTCAACAAACAAAAACAATTGCCATTCAGTCAACATTTATTGGTATAATTAGCTAATGGGGAATTTCGTTTAACACTAATGATACTACCAGCCCAAGGCAGCAGAAAGTTCACAACTTTGGAGAAGAATTTGAGTTCTGGACTAGGCTCCATCTCTTATCAATTGGGGGCCATAAGTCCCATAGGTAAATCTTGGGTTGTATCTGTTGTTAGATTCCCCACTGGTTGATGCCTGTCAAAAGTATCCTGCTTGGGCAATAAATGTTATCATTATCCTACTTCTCAACCATATAACCTTTGGAAAGCTACTTAACCTCTCTGCAATGTTTTCTATTTTCTATTCTGAAAATGAATGTGGTAATAATATCCAACTTGAGGAGATATTGCAAGAATTAAATAGGACAGCTTATGTAAAAAGCACTTAGCAACTTAGTGTTCTATATAATTATCAGTTTATCTTGGTTGCAATGACTTCAAAGCATTTTAAAAACTTGGAGCATCTTAGAGTCACTGCCATGAAAAACTGTTATTCTTGCTCTGCTTTAGATAAATGGTTCAACCAGTTATTGTATTCTAATCATCTATCTTTTCACTTTTAATTATTTTAACTGGGCCCTATCCCCATACCCCTTCTCACTGGGTAGAAGCTTAATATAGGTCCAGTACTCATTTTTAACTCAATACTTTACTAGGGAAGGCACAACTGTGTAAATAAAGCCATAGGAAGATTTGAATCAACACAGAGCTATTCAACTCTTTCTTCTACTAATAAAACATCATCATTAAATCTTAATTTACTATGGCTTATAAGGATATAATGGATATATTAAGCTATATTTTTGATGGGGAAATGTTTGCTGACAAAATTTATCTATAAATGACCACATCATTTCTGTTATTAGATGGCATTCCATAAATGTTCTCCAACAACGCTGTTTAATCATTGAGCAGGAAGGGGGTAAATGTGAAGAACAAAACAAACTGTGTATAAATAATGGTCAAAAAGCACAGGTAAAGTCAGCTAAGGAGCCCTCATTTATTTTCTTGATGTTTATATTTCTCAAAGAAATACATGTTCATTGTTTTAAAAGTCAAGAGCTCTTCAAAATAATAGCAGGCTCCTGTCCCCACCTATTCCCAGCCATATATCAACTCCTTTGAGGCAAAAAATTAGAACACTTTTATCTGTGTATTTTTTTAGCAACTTATCTCCATATTTTAAAAATGATATCCTTATACAACTATTTCTTTATTTGTTCATTTAGGCATTATATATTAATCTGCTAACATGGAAGATGAAACTTTAGCTTTTTTATGATCTCTCCATACATACTTCTCCTTTCTTACCTACCCAAAATAATAGTATCACATTATTTGGCTAAATCAATATTCATTGAGCAATATCATGTGCAATTAGTCCTACTTTTGTCTCCTTTTTCTCCCTTTGGTATTAATACTCAGCCGTGATCCTGGACTGTCCTTTTACGACCACCCTGGAAATTCCCTGTGACCCCACTTGTATTGGGGCCTCAGGTTTTGTGATCCCATATTTTCCAATGTTTTGGTTCATTCTCTCTTTTTGACAAACTACAAAAACGGTATCTTTTTGGAGACCTTGCATAGCTAAAGATATGTTTTCTACTTTCACACTTGATTGATAATTTTGGCTGCTATAGAATTCTAGTTAAGAATTTTCTCTATGAATTTTGGAGACCTTGCTTCATTGTCTTTTAAATTTCTAAATTGCTATGACAGTTCCAATGCGAATCCCTGTATGGAACCAGGTTTTTTCCTTTTTGGAAATTTTTAGAGTCTCTTCTTTATTGTTTTCCCATCCAATATGCTGGTGGGTCTCTTAAATCTGGCAACTCATGTATTTCACTTATAAAAAATATTCTTGCTTTTTTTCATAATTTTCCTCTTTCACTTTGTTCTTTTAATTGGGACCGACCACTAGACAGAGGTTAGACATTTCTAATTAATCTTTTCTCTTATTATCAATATTATTGTCTTTTGGTTGAACTTTCAGGGACATTTATTCAACTTAATATTCTAATTTTTGCACTGAATTATTTTTATTTCTGCTATCTTTTTTTATTTCTAAGAGTTCTTTTCTGTTCTCTCAACAGTCCTTTCAATAATATCCTGCTTTCATTTCAGACATGTGATTACTTTCTTCTCTGACAATATTAATTATAGATTTGGGCATTTGGGAAATTTCCTTATGCAGTATTATCTGTTTCCTCCAAGATTGGCTTTCCTATTTGTATATTTTGTTACCATCACAGCCTTTTAAATCAGACGCGTTCCTCAAATGTCTTTTGAATGACAGTTCCTATTTAACAGTTTCACCCTAAAAAGCTCACTGGCAATTCTGGGTATGGGAAAGGGCTAGCCAGTTGATGGGCTTTAGCACAGCGTGATGAGACAGTGTACCTGCATTTACACTGGGATGGAGTACTCCTCCAAATGTCAGTATCTGTCGTTCTTTTTCTTGAATGTATCTGACAACCATATATCCTCCTTCAACCAACTGCTTGTTGGAGGCAGTGGCTGCCAATGTTCTGGATGTGGATTTCAGGAAGAGGTTAACTAAATGTGTGTGCAGGAGGGAGGCGCCCACAATTCAGCATGTAAACTTTCAGGTCATTCTGCTTTCAGTGAAGTACCACTGACTGTGCCCTTGACTGTGCCTTGGGCCTCAAAGCTGAGTTTCTTTAATTCAATCTGTCAAAAAAGTGAATCTCAGGGCTTCTACTAAGGTGTGGAGGGCCCAGGTGGAGGAACTGCAGGTTTCCCTATCAAACCTTCTCAGATGCTTCTTCATCAGTTCTTTGAATCCATCCCCCTATGTCCATATGCTTTGCTTCTAACAACTCTCACCTGCAGGCTTCTTTAGAGCCCTACTTTTGGGCTACAAGTACAACTTCAGCAGCATGCCAAGAGAGTCTGTAGTACCTGAAAATTTACATACCCCCCCCCACCACCTGAAGCTCATTACTGGTACAACAGTGTACCTCTAGCCTAGAGTGTAATACACACTCTAAAGCTTCCCTACAAGATGAGACAGAGGCTGGAATTTAGCCTAAGATCACACTCCTGCTTCATTTCCTTCCATTCACTGCTTCCTACTTTCCCCATTCTTATACTGGTTTCTCCTTGGAACACTTCCTTAATCAACAATTCCATATGAATCCACATCTCAGGGTCATCTTTGGGAAATCTGGCCTAAGACCATCATCTGGTTACTCAGATTTGGGAAAGTATCTGGGAGTCTAACCACTGTTTATCAAACTTGCAACTAATTCTGTTTTCATACATGACCCACACCCCCACTACCACCAGAGACACCTGGAACCTCCAATTCCTGAACCTTTCTAGTGTTGAGTTGAGTTCAGGCTATTCTTCCAAACATCTTGGGGTGCAAGCCCAAGATCCTCTTGGAAGTGTGTGCTTTAGAAGAAAAACATGCAGACAGATTACCTGACTTAAATCTATAGAAATTAAGAAGTTATATAGTCAGACAAACGTGGGTTCTACTACTTTACTAGCTGTGTGATGATAGGCAAGTTACTAAACCTCTCTAAGTCACAATTTTCTCACCTATAAAATGAAGAAAATATGCTTATCTTAGTGCCTGTCACACAGTAAGTCTTATCCTTTGATTTATTTTCCGGTGGTGATAAGTTTATGGTACTGCTGCCATATGACCTCACCTAGTTCCCACATTTCAGAGATGTTTGGCCAAGGTTAAGGGTACAGTCTAAGAAATTCGTTCTCGAAATGTATTCCCCAGACCAGCAGCAGCAGTAGCAGTATCACTGGGAACTTGTTAAAAGTGAAAATTCTGAGGCCCATCTCCAGAAATTTAGGGAGTGGAGCCCAGCGATGTGTGTTTTAACAAGCCCTCAAGGGATTCTAATGCATGTTCACGTGTAAGAAACTCTTGTGTCAGAAAAAAAAATAACAGACCCACATGGAGATTAAAGCCAAGACTTAGAACCCAGTTGGTGTGGTACTGAAGATCATAAGCAGAGCTAATCAATACACATGACACCCCCAGCCCCGATTAGGGATAGGGGAAAGTCATAATTATAGCTTTATTATTAGAGTAGTGTAGTTGTTAATATCAAAAGCATTATGTGATAAATGAATATAAATAGGAGCTAGGAATGAAAGAGTGAAGTTCAGATTTAAGTTTGTAAAACTGACAGTGAGTCACATAGCTTTATATCACACAGCTTTCAAATACTAATAGAGGAGTCTATTAATGCAAGAAAAAAATAATTTCTGAGCCCAGTAGCTGAAGAAACACTTGAAAGAATCCTTAACTGTATTAACCGTTTTCTGAAACAAGCTAATAAATGTACATGACCTGGAACATTTGCTGAGGAAAACTCATTTGAAGTTGTCATTTTGACAGTGTCACAACTATTGAAATTCCTCTGAAAATCTGAATTAGTGCTATGTAAGCAAATTATCTCTAGAAACAAAGACGAGAACTTAAGAGCAAAAAATAGCTTATTGAATCCACCACTCAGAATAGGGGGTTGGAGTAGGGAACAGAGCAAGAAGCAAATATTCCAACAACACCTATATGGCAATTTACAGTATCTTCAAGCCAATCAGGTGATTTACTCCAAGAAGCACAAATCAGAGACAAGAAAGCCAATTCCTATAACAATGCAAAGATCCTACAGTTTTTAAAAGAGAAAAGAACCCTTTCCCTGGAGGAAGTGCAGAGTAATTCACATAAGTTCTTGTTTTAGGGGTGATGCCCACTCAATTTACTTTGACATATAATCTGCCTGAGCAGCTCAGCTTAATCTCCTGCATGGCAGAGCAGAGGGCTTCCCTCCAGCCCTTTAAGGCCTCTGTGTGAAAATCTCAAAGCTTTGCTGTTGCCATCCAGGACATAGCAGCTCTGAATGCCACCACAGGGAATATAAGACAGATTGGCTGAACATCCAAAAGAATACATATGCTATTTAGTCAATGTAGACTGCTTTAGCACCCTACACTAAAGCACACCAATACTCAGAATCAATATCCAGAACACTGGCAGCCACTGTCTTCACCAAGTAGTAGGTTGAAGGATGGTTTATAGTTGTCAGATAGATTCAAGAAAAAAGAATCACAGATACTGACATTTGGTGGAGTACTCCATCCCAGTGTAAATGCAGTTACACTGTCTCATCACCCTATGCTGAAGCCCACCAATACTCAAAATCATGGCTGACAGAGGGAATTCTTAGTCTATGCCTGGGAACATCCTCTGCCAAGCACGTTACCACACATTCTCATGGCCCTTCCTAGCACACCTATGAGGTAGGTGCTGCTTGAATTGCATTTTGTTGGTGAAGAAATTAAGCCTCAGGGATGCTAAGTAACTTGCTTAAAGTCAATCAGATATTGCAGTGGAGTCCAACAATCCCAAGGCTACCTGAATCTGAAAAGGCTGTTCTTAACCATCACGCTTTAATTTCTTCATTGAGAGTCCCGACTATTTCAACAATTGCAATTTGTAATAAATGTGCAATTCTTTTTGTCTCAGAAGAAAAAAAAACATTTTAAAAAGCAAGATTATGTTAATGATATATGCATAAGGACAATATATTGTTTCTGGTTAGACACTGGATCTCTTTGGCTTTAGATAGCCATAAAGTCTGTCAGACTGTGTCTCCTTCCTAAAGTCGTTGTGTGAGTGGAGATTCAGCTGGTACCAACAGTGCTTGCTTTGAGATTGGTGATGCTTTTGCTGCCATAGACACCAGATTTCAACACACCACTGAGCACGGGGAATCCATTCCATGCAAAGCAATGGAGCCAGCAGATGGGCACAGTAACAGCTAACTGCGAATAATGCCATAACCAATATTTGTTTTGCCACTTCTCATTTAGATGTTCTTACCAATGAAGTCTGTAAGACTTTGTCTCTCATCTGAAAAACAGCTTCTTTATGACTCAGATAGCCATACTCACACTTTAACAGGCCAAAGTCGTTCATTTCTCTGGTTCATTGAATGGTTAAAGCTATTCAGAAAAGAAAATCTGATCTTACACAAAACACTCCTTTATTCAGCTTGCAAAAAGAAAGATCAAATACTTCTTGAAAATTCAGTTTGATCAAGTGGCTAGCACCCCAAGAATAATGGGCCTGTTATCTTGGTAGGTTTCCCTAGTAACTAAAACCATAAAGAAAATAATTAGGAAGAGTTTAGTGATGTGTGCATGTGTGTGTATCTTATATACACATGCATACATATATCTGTGTGCGTGCATGTGTATAATGAAAACAACTTGTTTTTTTATGAGACAAACCAGTCAAGACATGGTACTTGACTGGTGGTCAGAGATGAACTTGTAAAGTTGAATCATGAAGAGAAAGACTTGGACACATCATGAACTGTTGAACCAGTTTACCTAGAGACCATTACCATGTGGGGACACTACAGGACTGCCCTGTCACTTGGAGGAAATCCATCGTATATTGTGTTGGAGCCAATCACATGACAAACATCATTTACTAAATTAACCAGCAAAAGTGTAATTAGTGAAGAAGTTAGTAAGAAATTAATATAATCTATCATTTTCACATTCAAAGGCCAATACATTTAATAAAATTCCATTAAAACAATCTCCTTACAGAGCACTGTGAGTTTAGTTATTGGCAAAATAAATAATTAAGTTCATTTAAAACAAGTTTTACTGTGTTTATTTTTCCATTTACTCTGTAACAAAAAATTACGAACTATGTTCTCTTTAAATAATTATAATACAGATGTGGTTCCAAGATGGCCAAATAGGAACAGCTCCAGTCTACAGCTCCCAGTGTGAGAGACGCAGAAGAT
The DNA here is from genome assembly GCF_028858775.2 of Pan troglodytes. Taxonomy (NCBI): domain Eukaryota; kingdom Metazoa; phylum Chordata; class Mammalia; order Primates; family Hominidae; genus Pan; species Pan troglodytes. The sequence goes on along the minus strand of NC_072421.2, from coordinate 38,014,103 downwards.
GGGTGATTTCTGCATTTCCAACTAAGGTACTGGGTCCATTTCACTGGGGCTTGTCAGAAAGTGGGTGCAGGACAGTGGGTGCAGTGCACCAAGTGTGAGCCAAAGCAGGGCGAGGCATCCCCTCACCCGGGAAGCACAAAGGGTCATGGAATTCCCTTTCCTAGCCAAGCAAAGCTGTGACAGATGGCACCTGGAAAACCGGGTCACTCCCACCCTAATACTGCACTTTTCCAAGGGTCTTAGCAAACGGCACACCAGGAGATTATATCCTGTGCATGGCTCAGAGGGTCCCACGCCCACGGAGCCTCGCTCCTTGCTAGCACAGCAGTCTGAGATCGAACTGCACAGCAGCAGCAAGGCTGGGGGAGGGGCGCCCGCCATTGCTAAGGCTTGAGGAGGTAAACAAAGTGGCCAGGAAGCTCGAACTTGGTGGAGCCCACCGCAGCTCAAGGAGGCCTGCCTGCCTCTGTAGACTCCACCTCTGGGGGCAGGGCATAGCTGAACAAAAGGCAGCAGAAACCTCTGCAGACTTAAATGTCCCTGTCTGACAGCTTTGAAGAGAGTAGTGGTTCTCCCAGCATGGAATTTGAAATCTGAGAACGGACAGACTGCCTCCTCAAGTGGGTCCCTGACCCCTGAGTAGGCTAACTGGGAGGCACCCCCTAGTAGGGGTAGACTGACACCTCACACAGCCAGGTACCCCTCTGAAATGAAACCTCCAGAGGAACGATCAGGCAGCAACATTTGCTGTTCAGCAATATTCGCTGTTCTGCAGCCTCTGCTGCTGATACCCAGGCAAATAGCGTCTGGAGTGGACCTCCAGCAAACTCCAACAGACATGAAGCTGAGGGTCCTGACTGTTAGAAGGAAAACTAACAAACTGAAAGCACATCCACACCAAAACCCCATCTGTACATCACCATCATCAAAGACCAAAGGTAGATAAAACCACAGAGATGGGGAAAAACCAGAGCAGAAAACCTGAAAATTCTAAAAATCAGAGCGCCTCTCCTCCTCCAAAGGAACGCAGCTCCTCACCAGCAACGGAATAAAGCTGGACAGAGAATGACTTTGATGAGTTGAGAGAAGAAGGCTTCAGACGATCAAACTTCTCTGAGCTAAAGGAGGAAGTTTGAACCCATCGCAAAGAAATTTAAAACCTTGAAAAAAGATTAGATGAATGGCTAACTAGAACAACTAGTGTAGAGAGGTCCTTAAATGACCTGATGGAGCTGAAAACCATGGCACGAGAACTACATGACGAATGCACAAGCTTCAGTAGCCAATTTGATCAACAGGAAGAAAGGGTATCAGTGATGGAAGATGAAATGAATGCAATAAAGTGAGAAGAGAAGTTTAGAGAAAAAAGAATAAAAAGAAACGAACAAAGCCTCCAAGAAATATGGGACTATGTGAAAAGACCAAATGTACGTCTGACTAGTGTACCTGAAAGTGATGGGGAGAACGGAACCAAGCTGGAAAACACTCTGCAGGATATTATCCAGGAGAACTTCCCCAACCTAGCAAGGCAGGCCAACATTCAAATTCAGGAAATGCAGAGAACGCCACAAAGATACTCCTCAAGAACATCAACTCCAAGACACATAACGGTCAGATTCACCAAAGTTGAAATGAAGGAAAAAACGTTAAGGGTAGCCAGACAGAAAGGTCGGGTTACCCACAAAGGGAAGCCCATCAGACTCACAGTGGATCTCTCGGCAGAAACTCTACAAGCCAGAAGAGAGTGGGGGCCAATATTCAACATTCTTAAAGAAAAGAATTTTCAACCCAAAATTTCCTATCCAGCCAAACTAAGCTTCATAAGTGAAGGAGAAATAAAATCCTTTACAGACAAGCAAATGCTGAGAGATTTTGTCACCACCAGGCCTGCCCTAAAAGAGCTCCTGAAGGAAGCACTAAACATGGAAAGGAACAACCGGTACCAGCCACTGTAAAAACATGCCAAATTGTAAAGACCATCAAGGCTAGGAAGAAACTGCATCAACTAATGAGCAAAATAACCAGCTAACATCATAATGACAGGATCAAATTCACACATAACAATATTAACCTTAAATGTAAATGGGCTAAATGCTCCAATTCAAAGACACAGACCGGCAAATTGGATACAGAGTCAAGACCCATCACTGTGCTGTATTCAGGAAACCCATCTCACATGCAGAGACACACATAGGCTCAAAATAAAGGGATGGAGGGAGATCTACCAAGCAAATGGAAAACAAAAAAAGGCAGGGGTTGCAATCCTAGTCTCTGATAAAACAGACTTTAAACCAACAAAGATCAAAAGAGACAAAGAAGGGCATTACATAATAGTAAAGGGATCAATTCAACAAGAAGAGCTAACTATCCTAAATGTATATGCACCCAATACAGGAGCACCCAGATTCATAAAGCAAGTCCTTAGAGACCTAGAAAGACACTTAGACTCCCACACAATAATAATGGGAGACTTTAACACCCCACTGTCAACATTAGACAGATCAATGAGACAGAAAGTTAACAAGGATATCCAGGAATTGAACTCAGCTCTGCACCAAGCAGACCTAATAGACATCTACAGAACTCTCCACCCCAAATCAACAGAATATACATTCTTTTCAGCACCACACCACACCTATGCCAAAATTGACCACATAGTTGGAAGTAAAGCACTCCTCAGCAAATGTAAAAGAACAGAAATTATAACAAACTGTCTCTCAGACCACAGTGCAATCAAACTAGAACTCAGGATTAAGAAACTCACTGAAAACCACTCAACCACATGGAAACTGAACAATCTGCTCCTGAATGACTACTGGGTACGTAACGAAATGAGGGAGAAATAAAGATGTTCTCTGAAACCAACGAGAACAAAGACACAACATACCAGAATCTTTGGGACACATTTAAAGCAGTGTGTAGAGGGAAATTTATAGGACTAAATGCCCACAAGAGAAAGCAGGAAAGATCTAAAATTGACACCCTAACATCACAATTAAAAGAACTAGAGAAGCAAGAGGAAACACACTCAAAAACTAGCAGAAGGCAAGAAATAACTAAGATCAGAGCAGAACTGAAGGAGATAGAGACACAAAAAACCCTTCAAAAAATTAATGAATCCAGGAGCTGAAAAGATCAACAAAATTGATAGACTGCTAGCAAGACTAATAGAAGAATCAGATAGATACAATAAAAAATGATAAAGGGGATATCACCACCGATCCCACAGAAATACAAACTACCATCAGAGAATATTATAAACACCTCTACGCAAATAAACTTGAAAACCTAGAAGAAATGGATTAATTCCTCGACACATACACCCTCCCAACAATAAACCAGGAAGAAGTTGAATCTCTCAATAGACCAATAACAGGCTCTGAAACTGAGGCAATAATTAATAGCTTACCAACAAAAAAAAGTCCAGGACCAGATGGATTCACAGCCGAATTCTACCAGAGGTACAAGGAGGAGCTGGTACCATTCCTTCTGAAACTATTCCAATCAATAGAAAAAGAGGGAATCCTCCCTAACTCATTTTATGAGGCCAGCATCATCCTGATACCAAAGCCTGGCAGAGACACAACCAAAAAAGAGAATTTTAGACCAATATCCCTGATGAACATCGAGGCAAAAATCCTCAAAAAAATGCTGGCAAACCGAATCCAGCAGCACATCAAAAAGCTTATCCACCATGATCAAGTGGGCTTCATCCCTGGGATGCAAGGCTGGTTCAACATATGCAAATCAATAAACGTAATCCAGCATATAAACAGAACCAAAGACAAAAACCACACAATTATCTCAACAGATGCAGAAAAGACCTTTGACAAAATTAAACAGCCCTTCATGTTAAAAACTCTCAGTAAATTAGGTATTGATGGGACGTATCTCAAAATAATAAGAGCTATCTATGACAAACACACAGCCAATATCATACTGAATGGGCAAAAACTGGAAGCATTCCCTTTGAAAACTGGCAAAAGACAGGGATGCCCTCTCTCACCACTCCTATTCAACACAGTATTGGAAGTTCTGGCCAGGGCAATCAGGCAGGAGAAAGAAATAAAAGGTATTCAATTAGGAAAAGAGGAAGTCAAATTGTCCCTGTTTGCAGATAACATGATTGTATATCTAGAAAACCCCATTGTCTCATCCCAAAATCTCCTTAAGCTGATAAGCAACTTCAGCAAAGTCTCAGGATACAAAATCAATGTGCAAAAATCAGAAGCATTCTTCTACACCAATGATAGACAAACAGAGAGCCAAATCATGAGTGAACTCCCATTCACAGTTGCTTCAAAGAGAATAAAATACCTAGGAGTCCAACTTACAAGGGATGTGAAGGACCTCTTCAAGGAGAACTACAAACCACTGCACAATGAAATAAAAGAGGATACAAACAAATGGAAGAACATTCCATGCTCATGGATAGGAAGAATCAATATCGTGAAAATGGCCATACTGCCCAAGGTAATTTATAGATTCAATGCCATCCCCATCAAGCTACCAATGACTTTCTTCACACAACTGGAAAAAACTACTTTAAAGTTCATATGGAATCAAAAAAGAGCCTGCATTGCCAAGTCAATCCTAAGCCAAAAGAACAAAGCTGGAGGCATCACGCTACCTGACTTCAAACTATACTACAAGGCTACAGTAACCAAAACAGCATGGTACTGGTACCAAAACAGAGATATAGATCAATGGAACAGAACAGAGCCCTCAGAAACAATACCAGACATCTACAACCATCTGATCTTTGACAAACCTGACAAAAACAAGAAATGGGGAAAGGATTCCCTATTTAACAAATAGTGCTGGGAAAACTGGCTAGCCATATGTAGAAAGGTGAAACTGGATCCCTTCCTTACACCTGATACAAAAATTAATTCAAGATGGATTAAAGACTTAAATGTTAGACCTAAAACCATAAAAACCCTAGAAGAAAACCTAGGTAATACCATTCAGGACATAGGCATGGGCAAGGACTTCATGTCTAAAACACCAAAAGCAATGGCAACAAAAGTCAAAATTGACAAATGGGATCTCATTAAACTGAAGAGCTTCTGCACAGCAAAAGAAACTACCATCAGAGTGAACAGGCAACCTACAGAATAAGAGAAAATTTTTGCAATCTACTCATCTGACAAAGGACTAATATCCAGAATCTACAAGAACTCAACCAAATTTACTCAAACAAATTTACAAGAACTCAAACAAATTTACAAGAAAAAAACAAACAACCCCATCAACAAGTGGGCGAAGGATATGAACAGACACTTCTCAAAAGAAGACATTTATGCAGCCAAAAGACACATGAAAAAATGCTCATCATCACTGGCCATCAGAGAAATGCAAATCAAAACTATGATGAGACACCCTCTCACACCAGTTAGAATGACGATCATTAAAAAGTCAGGAAACAACAGGTGCTGGAGAGCATGTGGGGAAACAGGAACACTTTTACACTGTTGGTGGGACTGTAAACAAGTTCAACCATTGTGGAAGACAGTGTGGCGATTCCTCAGGGATATAGAACTAGAAATACCATTTGATCCAGCCATCCCATTACCGGGTATACACTCAGAGGATTGTAAGTCATGCTACTATAAAGACACATGCACACGTATGTTTATTGCCACACTATTCACAATAGCAAAGACTTGGAACCAACCCAAATGTCCATCAATGATAGACTGGATTAAGAAAATGTGGCACATATACACCATGGAATACTATGCAGCCATAAAAAAGGATGAGTTCATGTCCTTTGTAGGGACATGGATGAAGCTGGAAACCATCATTCTCAGCAAACTATCGCAAGGACAGAAAACCAAACACCGCATGTTCTCACTCATAGGTGGGAATTGAACAATGAGAACACTTGGACACAGGAAGGGGAACATCACACACTAGGGCCTGTTGTGGGATGTGGGGAGCGGGGAGGGATAGCATTAGGAGATATACCTAATGTAAATGACGAGTTAATGGGTGCAGCACACCAACATGGCACGTATATACATATGTAACAAACCTGCACAGTGTGCACATGTACCCTAGAACTTAAAGTATAATAAAAAAATTATAATACAAATAATAAGTTCGGGTTTTCGTGGAATGTATATTAACAGATGAAAAGACATAAATAGACTGTATCTAAAGCTTTCTACATTATTTTGAGTAGGTCTGTTAAATCATTGTGATTAGAAAATAAAAAGGAAGATGTCTGATCATTTTAAGTTTAAATTGATTTAGAGTTGGAGGAGAAGCACTACTTTACGTCAAACAGGTAAAATCAGTGGAATGACTCTAAAATAGGCTTAGTATCATGATTATCAGGCTCATGCTTTCTGTTTGGGAATGATGTAATAAGGTGTCTCTTGAATTACCATGAAATAATTTAAAATTGCTGGGATGTGATTTGTTTGGGCCTTTAAAGGAATTCGAAAAACTTGCTGTATACAGTGAAAAATTACATCTATTAGGAAAAAGAAATCCATGCATTTTCTCATTCATTCGGTAGATGTCAACATATCCCTTAAACCTACAAGGAGATGCAGCAGGAAGTGATTCTTTCCTTCAGTATAACCCACAAACCAGAGAGCTGGTATTCTTGCACCTGTGGAAGAAGTCATCCTCAGTACAAGAAAAAATGATGAAAATCATGAAGTTTGTAGGAGCAGTTACATTTGTTGACAGGCAACCCCATAAAATTGGGGAAAAAATTGTAATTCAGAGTGTTGTGCTCAAGTTTGCTCCATAAACCAGCAAGAGCGGCATCACCTGAAGCTCAGTAGAGATGCAGAATCATGAGCCACACTCCAGACTCACTGAGCTAAAAGGTGATTTTTAACAAGATCCCTGGGGTTTGTATGCACATTAAAATATGAGGATCACCAATTGAAATCACAGATTTGGCAACCAGCCTGGGGAAGATGGAACCCCATCTCTGCCACTGACTAGCTGTGTGATCTGGAACAAGTTTCTCAACCTCTCTGTTCCTCAGTTTCCCTACTGGATATGATGGAGATAATAATGTTGCCCATGTTATAAAGTTGTTGGTAGTATTCTGTGACAGTATTATATGTAGAACCTCAAAAAGTCAAACTCATAGAAGGTGAGAGTAGAATGGTAATTGCCAGAAGCTGGAGGTGGGTGGGGGGAAATGGGGAGGGAAAGGGGAGAAGTTGGTAAAAGGGTACAAAGTTTCAGTTACACAGGAGGAATAAGTTATGATGATCTTCTGCACAGCAAGGTGACTATAGTTAATAATAATGTATTCTATACTTCAAAGTTGCTAAAATTGGATTTTAAATGTTCTCACCACAAAGAAATGATAAGTATGCCAGGTGATGGATATGTTAATTAGCCTGATTTGCTCATTCCACAATGTACACATGTATCAAAACATTACATTGTACTCCATAAATATATATAATGATTGTGAATTAAAAATAAAAAATTTTAACAAACAAAATTACACTTAGGTACATTTTGAAAAGTGACATAATACATGAAAAAAACTTACAACAGTGTGTGGAAATAAGTGATCAGTCATCGTTAGTCCTTATTACATCACTGCATTTTATCATTCACTGGGTTCTGGGTCATGCATAACAAAGGGTCTAAGCTGTAGCCCATAGATGTGCCTGCTTCCTGGTAGATCTGTAATCAGGCAATTAGGAATTGAACCCAGCCTACAAAAATCCAGCTTGCCCAACCCTGCTGCCATTTCAAGCCAAACTTCAGGCTTTACTTACGCAGTATGCAACACACACCTGCCTGAAAAATGGGGACCGCTCAAATCCAAAGACTGAATGAAATCCTACACATGCATTTTGTTTGGTAAAAGTTGAAAGGAATAATAAGGACACTCAGTTTCTACCCTGGAAACCTCCATCCTAATTTTATACTCGTCAGTTTAGCATATATTAAAAACTCTGATGAAACCCAGTGAGAACACAGGCACTCCCAAATGCTGATGGAGAGAATAGAAATTGGTAGAACATTTTTGGAGGGCAATTTGATAATCCTCTATCAAATAAAAAATATTGGTAAACTTTGACCCAGCAATTGTGTTTTAAAAATTTACCCTACATAGATACTTGCAAAAGTAGGCAAAAATACATATATGAAAAGATATATACATATACACACATATATATTACATGTATACATTATATATGTATATATGCATTTTACAGCAGTCCTCTTTTATCCAAGGTTTTGCTTTCTGTGGTTTCAGTTACCAGCAGACATCCGAGGTCCAAAAATACTACCTGGAAAATTCCAGAAATAAACAATTCATAAGTTTTAAATTTCATGCCATTTTGAGTAGTATGATAAAATTTGGGGACATCATTCTCCTTCCCACCTGGGGCATGAATCATCCCTTTTTCCAGCATATCTACTCTGTAAACCACCTGCCCCTTGGTCACTTAGTAAGTGTCTCAGGTATCAGATCAGAAAAGTAGTATATATAGCGTTTGGTACTATCCACGGTTCCAGGCATCCACTGGCGGTCTTGGAACATATCCCTGGCAGATACGGTGGGACTACTGTATATGTATATGCATGTATATTATTTATGGCACTATTTGTGATAGCAAAAAAAGGAGAAAAACTGGAATCAACCCAAATGTCCATCAATAAGGGTTACAGTATAACCATTAAATGGAACCAGTATAAAGAATGTTACATGTTACATCTCTCTATACAATATGCAAAGATGTCCAATGTACATTAAGCAAGAAAGCAAGCTGTATAATATATGTATAATATGATAATTTGTATAAGTGGATAAAATACAGGTATTTTATGGAATAGACTTCTAAAAAAAGAAAAAACATGTTAACTTTTAAAATAATTTTTTTTTTTTTTTTTTAGAGATGGAGTCTCACTCTGCCGCCCAGGGTGGAGTGTAGTGGTGCAATCTCGGCTCACTGCAACCTCCGCCTCCCGGGTTCAAGCGATTCTCCTACCTCAGCCTCCTGAGTAGCTAGGATTACAGGCACCTACCCCCATGCCCAGCTAATTTTTGTATTTTTAGTAGAGACAGGGTTTCACTATGTTGTCCAGGCTGGTCTCGAACTCCTGATCTCATGTGATCTGCCCGCCTCGGCCTCCCAAAGTGCTGGGATTACAGGCATGAGCCACCGTGCCTGGCCTAAAACAAATTTTTAATAAATAAAGACTCATTTTGTTTTATATCTTTGATGAGAGAAATAATTTTTAAGAAAAGGTAGGAAAAACACAGTTGCTGCCATAAAATATATTCCCCAAACTTTGCTAGTTTAAATCTTAATTAATAGTTAATATCTTAGCTTTTATTTAATTGGCAACTAGCTGACAGCAAAAACAAGATACCTTACAGGTGTCATGACACATGGAGGTGACCTGGAAAAGGGAAAAGAAACACCAAAGAGATGAAAAGCGAATGGATAAAGGAGGTCACAAGACAGACCTTGCCAAGGGACGCCAAATGGCAGATGCTTTGGTAACCAACCAGCAACCATTTCCTTCTCCCTTTTTTCATGTCGGTACCTGTCAATGATCAAGGTTAAAAATAAAAACACTAGCCTTCCCAGCCTCCCTGAAACTAGAACTGGCTAATGACCAAGTGCTGGGCAATGAGTCAGAGGGAAATTCTTCTAGGATAGAATGTTCTACATGACTTTAGAAAAAGACGCAGGGGGAAAAAAAGCCTCAGACATTCCCTCACCACTTCAGTTAGGGGAACACGATGTTTGCAATGACAGCAGCCATCTTACAACATTGAAAGGTGAAACAGCTGAAACACTGAGAATAGCAGAGAAAATGGCTGGAAAGAGCTTGGATTCAGATAACTCTCCTGAGTTGTTGAAACAATCCTGGAGTGGCCTAGTTTTCCACTCCTTGCTAAGTGAGGTAATAAATGTTCTCATTATTTAGATGACTTTTTATTGGGCATTTTGTTATTTACAGCTAAAAGCATTGCCCTTTATACAGCTGCCAACCACCTGCCTTAGAAATGAGCCAAAGACCCAATTAACAACTTTGCAATAATTTGTTGTTGTTGTTGTTTTCAAATCACAGCAGGAAGATAGATACGTCATATTGAGTATCATTTTCTATCTGATATTCAGAATTACCTTAGTTTTTCTGTTAGTAGTAGCGAAAAAGGCTACCATTGATTCCATTTAGCAGCTACTATGTGCCAAGCACTGTGCTAGGTACTTTATCTAGGACTGGTCATCACAGCAACTTCCAAACCAGTCTCCTTTGGCTGGGGAAATAAAATCACATCTACATGTTTCCCAGCTTACTTAAACAATTTAGCATTTCATTACAAATGTAAACTACAAACCACTAGTTGTACTTGTGACTTTGTCACCTACAGAAATCACAGATGCATACCACACTGTAGCTGTGGAAGGTATCTCAAAATATCATTGACTCTCATCACTGTTTCAAAAGTATCATCATCCTTTAGCCTGCTGTAAAATCTTATTTAATGTGTTGATAAAGGAGCACATACGCTACTGCTCACACATTTTAAAAATGTTTTGGTAACATGGTTGCAATATAATTGACTTCCTTTGTAATTCTGTGTGTTTTATTTTATGCATTTAAAAATATTATTCTAAGAAGAGGCCTTGGCACAAAAGGGGTTTAAACCCCCCACAACCAGTCCCCCTTGTTATCATTCTTAATATTTTCAATCCACTCTTAATACAGAAAACCAGGGCGATCTTTCTAAAAGGTAAGTCAGATCAAGATATTTCCTCCTTTAAACACGAAACAAATGCAGACTCCTAACTTTGACTAACTTGGGCCTCCAGGATCTGATTTTACCCTGCTCATGTCTCCTTCCATGGTTTCAAACTCCTCTATCCCCTGCTCTCTCTCTGCTCCAGCCATGCTAGCCTCCTTCTATTTCTTTGAAATGTCCAAGTCATTTCCTACCTTAGGGGCTCTTGCCCTCTGCCTGGAATGCCTGTTCTTAGAGCAGCCACTTGGTTCCCATGCTCTAGTGATAAGCCAGGACGCTGCCTCCACAGAGAAGCTTTCCTACCAAACAGCAGCCCTCCCCTTTCCCACCTGTCCTCAGTTAGTTCCTGATTACATCCCTAAGAGCACTTATCTAAAAACACTGATGTTATTTTTTTCTTCACCAACAGACTTTTATTTTTGGTTCACTACTGAACCCAAGCATCTAGTAAATTGCCTCACACCGTGTAGAAACCTGACATTTACTGAATGAATGAAAGAAAACCAGAACAAGTCAACGAAGAAGCTCTTATTAATCAATTTACAGGTGAGGAAATTAAGCCTCAACGATGTTAAAATATTTTTTCCAAGATCACTCAGTGGCAGAATTATTATTTTAACTGAGATCCTAGGTCTCCCCAGAATCCCTCTGCCATTGTCTGCTACATTTCCACCAATCAGTGGAAAGCCGAATGGGCCCAATATAAGTTTTTATGGCATGATTTCTTGAGACTTCAATGCCCCATTGCTCAAGGATATCTGCCTAAGAAACCCTTGGAGCTATTCCAGGAAGGCCAAGTTAAGTGAAAATACATGCCTGGAGAGAGGGATTCTCTGTCTCTTGCCACATACACATACATCTTTTTCTTATATCTGAACCTTATAAACATAAATACAAACAACAAAATCAAATAAAAAGAAAAGAACCTAGAAAAGGGTAAACTAAGGAAGAAACAAATTAGATAAACCCAGGGGAAATGTCCACACATAAATATAGATCTGCTAAGGTACTGTACGCTAGCTTATATGGACCACAATTCTAGCCATACAGTCCCTAGTAGCCAACACAAAGTGAGAAACAGAATCAGTTACATGACATATTTTGATGATTTTAAAAATTCAATCAATTGCCAGGAGTCACACAACTATTACTGTCTCTACAATCTGAGAGCAATTCCTCTTGTGGGTCTTTAGAGTGAAAGGTAGGATATAGTAATCAGCATTCTAAACTACAGACCTTTTAAATAAACATATCAAGCTTCATAGAATAGTGTCTTATAGTATGCCTTAATAGAGGTGGCAGGTATAATGCCAAAACCTATGCAGCACAGTATTGCCTTGCTATTCAAAGCATACTCTATGGACCCGCAACATCAGGATCACCCAGGAACTTGCAGCTCTACAAGATCTGCAGGTGATTCCTAAGCACATTAAAGTTTAAGAAGCACTGCTTTATTGGTTGAGCTTAAGCCATGAAAAATAATTGGAAGAAACTATAATTCATTCATTCATTCATTTAACAAATATTTACTGAAACTCTGGCAGTAGGAAAGGATTTCTTTAAACATGACACCAAAACTACCACCGTAAAGGAAAATATTGATAAATGGGACACCACTAAAATTGAGTGATATTTGCAAACACACACAAAGCTGGGTATCTAAAAATGTGTCAGGCAGTCTTGGCAATGAAACCAAAAATGTCTACCCTTATGGAGCTTACATTCTAATCAGCGAAGACATAGATAAACAATTTAAGTAAAACAAATCACGAAAGGGGGATAAGTTGAGGGTGGGGTTGCAATTTTAAATAGGGTAGTCAGGAAAAGCCTCATTGAGGAAGTAAAGACCTATACAAGGCCAGGCACAGTGGCTCATGACTGTCATCCCAGCACTTTAGGAGACTGAGGCGGGCAGATCACTTGAGCCCAGGGGTTCCAGAACAGCATAGGCAACATGGTGAAACTCTGTCTCTACAAAAAATACAAAAAATTAGCTGGGTGTGGTGGCGCATGCCTGTGGTGTCACCTACTTGGGAGGCTGAGGTAGGAGGATCACCTGAGCCCGGGAGGTCGAGGCTACAGTGAGCCATGGTTGCACCACTGCACTCCAGCCTGGGTGATAGAGTGAGACTCTGTCTCAAAAAAAAATTATATATATATATATATATATATATATATATACACACATACACACACACACACACACACACCTATACAAGGTCAGAGATCTAGCTATAAATATCTAGAGGGAGTGTTCCAAGTAGAAAGAACTGTAAGAACAAACAGCCTGAGACAGGAAAGTAACTAAAACGGAAGATGGCCAGTGTGGTTGAAGAAGAATGAGCAGGGAGTAGAGTAGGAGTGTAGGAGGCTAGATCATGTGGTGCCTTCTCAGCTATTTTTAAGAATCATAACTTTGTGAGATGACAAGCCACTGGAGAAAAAGTAATAGGGAGCCACTGCAGTATGTTGAGCAGGGAAATAACATGATGAAAAATGTCTTTTGAAATATTTGTTTCTTAGAGGTAGATGGAACGGCTTGAGTGGGAGATTCTAGCTCAAAGTATATTGCACTAATCCCAATATATGGTGATTCATTCATTCAACTATTTATTAGGTGGCAAAGATGTGCCCAGTAATGTGGGGAGGATCTAAATTAGCGCGATAACTGAGGGAATTGCCAGAGGAATGTGAATATAAATGACACCGGAGGGGAAGAAACCCAGGACATACTGAGAGATTATTTATAGAGAAATGACACAAATTCGCAATTCAATCTAATCAAGGTCTATGGATCACCTACTGAGGGCAAAGTCCTGTGCTGGCTAGGATTTGCGGGGAGGGGATGGGGTATAAAACTTCTACTTTCCCCTCAAAGGGCTTCCAGCCTGGCATGCTTAGCCCCTGCCCTACACCTTTCAAGCCAGAAAGTCTTGAATTGACACAGCTGCAGCTGGCACTGGAACTAACTGGTTTGCTCAGGCTCAGGTTAAGACCTGTTTTTGTTGGTGGTGGTGGTGGATTTTTTTTTTTTTTTTTTTTTTTTTTTTTTTTTTTTTTTTTTTTTTTTTTGCTATCCTTGAAGCTTGTTCCATCTCCTGGGAGCAGGGGCCAAAGCACCTCAACTCGATTAGTAAAAAAAAAAAAAAAAAAAAAAAAAAAAAAGACCTGGTTTGGCAGGAGGGCAGAAGACAGGTCTTAATAGATGTCTTCTGTGGATCAGTGTTGCAGATTGGCCTGAACCACCAGTTTTTGGGCAGAGTCCTTCTGGTCTGCTTCCACCTGTGTGACCTAGTGGTCACACACTCTTCCCATTCCATTCTGGAAAAAAGGCCTCAAGGCATGGAAAGGGAAAGAGGCAAGATTAAGGAAAACAATTGGAAAAAAAAAATTTGAAAATTGCCTGCTGCCAGACTACAAGGTGAGGGGAGCAGATGCAAATGCAATGCAAATGATATGTAAATATCTCTGTGGCCTTCTAAAAGGTTTTCTACAACTGGAAGGGCATTTGAAAAACTGCTGGCAGTTAACAGTGACTCAGAAGCAGAGCAAACTATTTCAAGACAACTTGGTGACATAAACCTTTGCTGCCCAGCTAACACAGTGCACATTCTTTAGTAATCTTTTTTCTCACTTGAATCAACCTCACCTGCTATTAAAAAAAAAACCTGTCTGCCTCTGTAGAGGTGATCTAAGTTAATTACTCTTTTAAAACACTCTATATACCTTTAATTTTTCTTCAAACGCCTTTCTCACCTAAATAAAGCCAAGTTAAATGTGTCACTTCCTCCCTAGAACAGTAGTTGGCTCCAGTGGATTATGAATGAAAGTGCCTCTCTCTCCGTTCTAGTCATTATGATCCTTCAGAGTTTTGTTCTTTTTCCTACTCCACAGGAACTGGCATATTCTCTTCTAATAACCACATGCTGATTTCAAAGTGAGTCCAGGAAAAAATATGTATGTGAAAACCAATTCACTTTTAGGAGCCACTGTAAAGTTATTCATCAAGAAAAGCTGCCCTGTCAAGAAAGTTGTGGTCTTGCCCATCCTAAGCAAATATTTTTAAGTGAAATAATGCACATTCAACCACAATGGGGTACATTTCCGGGTACGTTTCCGTCTACATTTATGTATTTTTAAAGGGGACACTCCTATCAGATATGCATTTAATAAGAGCCATGGGTTGAACTGAATAGTAAGCAAAACAGTAAACACATCAGACCCACAGCTGAGCAGTGATTCTTGGTTACAGACCCAGGGCTCCAGAAGCAACTTACCTCCACATCGGCCCCGAAAAGTTCCATTAGTTTCTAGCACTCTAACATTCGAGGATGCCTCAGCTTTTGACAGCAGAGTCAAAGGAAAGGAAATCCCTTCCATTTCTGAGGTTTTCATCTTACTTGAAAGGGCCACACTGTCATCCCCCAGAAAGCTAACAGGCATCTGGAGTGATGCCACGTAAAAACACGAACAAAGCGCAGAGACGCCGAATCTCAACAAATGAGAGACTGAAAACGACAGGAAAGAAGAGGGACAAGAGCAGGAGATAGACCTCAAGGGACTGAAGAAATGCTAGCACCACACCAAGAGTAACAAAGACTTGGAGAGCAACCCGGGACAGTGCTGCCCGAGCCACGGAGTCCGGGGAAAGGAGGCCGGGAAGGCGGCGAGCGCCCTCCCGCGGCCGGGGCGGCGGCGAGCGCCCTCCCGCGGCCGGGGCTACCTCTTACCTCCTGGGCGAGTTTCTGCTTGAGCACCAGCGCGGCACACAGGTAACCCGCGCGGCCCACGAACAGCTCGTCGGAGCCGCACTCCAGGAAGGAGACCGGCGCGCAGACGGCACACAGAGCCCGGAACTTGCCCAGCGGCTGCACGTAGTCGGACCGGCCCAGGGCGTGGTATACGAGCGTGGCCACGGCGTACACGCCCGCGCCCCCGAGCAGGAAGGCAGCGCGGGTGTCGGCGTCCGGTTCGCCCCACTCCTCAGCGCGGGCGCACGCGTCGATGAGGCGCTTAGCCGAGCGCAGGTAGCGTTCCCGGGCCGTGGCGAAAAGCGGGCTCTGCGAGACGTGGTAGAGCATATACGCCACTCCGGCCACGCCGCCATAAAGCCCCCCCTGGCAGGCGCTAGCCCCGGCCGTCGCCCCTCGGGCCTCCGCGCCGCCCCCGAGTGGGGGAAGCTCCTGGAGGATGCGCTCGATGGTGGCGGTGACCAAGGGCGCCACCGCCTCCTCACACTGGCCCGCCAGCAGGCTGCCCTGGTAGTCATCGAAGCGATTGGCGAAGCAGCGCTTGGTGTCCATGCTGTTGCCCGTGCCCCCTAGTGCGGAGCTGAGGACCGCTTGAAGTCGTGCCCTGCAGCCCCGCACACCACCTCCGGCTCTCTGAGGCACTCGGATGGCGGTGTATGCGGCGGGGAAGGAGCGAGAAGGATGAGACGGGAGGTGACAAGAGGAGGCGGGCAAGGAGCGGATGGCCAAGTGGGGCGCCGGGCTGCCGCGAGGCTCCCGAGTGGCCCGGGCGATCGCGGGGGATGCGTGTCCTGCGCCCCCCCTCAGAGGCCGCGCCCTCGCTGAACACGCCCCCTCCTGCGCCGCCGCAGCTCGGCTGCCTCTCCAAGGGGCCGAGGTGATCTCTGGCAGGACCCACGCGGGGCCCGCGCCACTCCTCCCGCTCCGCCCCCGGCTCCTCCCCTACTGGCGGAAGGCCGAGGACGTGCGGGACACTGATCTGAAACGCTGGGACTCAGCATACACACACCTGGCGGTAGAGGTAACGATCTCTGGTCGCTTGTATACTCAAAGTGTGGTCCTTGGGTTAGAAGCATCAACATCACCCAGGATCATGTTAAAAACGCAGCATCTCAGGCTTCGCTCCAGACCTATTGAATCCAAATCTGAATATTCAGCAAGATTCCCAGGTGATTCGCATGCACTTAAAGTTTGAGGCGCCACTGAACTAGGCTAGAGTAGCAAGACAAAACTGGGCGCCTTCTTTGAAGTTTGTATTTCATCTTGGTCGCTTCGGAGTTCTCATTATGAATGTTTCAATCCCAAAGGCTGGGGCATTTGAGCACATCATGTTTAATGCATTAAAACGGTGAAATAACTCATACAGGAACTTTTTTCCCAGCTTTGGATTTTGTATTGTTTTCTTTGAGTATACAGGAGTAAAAGCTCAAAGAACCACACCAGGTTAAGGCAAGGAAGGGGCACTCCCCTCCTGCCATGCGTGCATAGTAAAAGCTCAATACATATCTTGAGGTCATTAATTAATATTAGGATAAACGCTCTGTGAGAATTTAATTAGGCTTTTTATCTCCCCCTTCCCTCCCTTCTTTCCCATGTTTGTTCCCATGCTTTTTCCCCAAGGGCATTATGGAAGGTCTTCTATGTGTCCTGAAACCTGGAAATAGATGGATGAATAAGATAGACATGGTCCTAGACCCCTTGTAGCTTACAATTCAGTAGGAAAAAACAGAAAATGAACAATTACACAAGCTAGTTGCCTTTCTTGTGCTCAGCTGTTTGAAATAATTCTGCCTTTCCCAAAGTGTTGACTCTTGAAGACTAAAGAGGGTCACGTCTCCCAGGAGTATTTGACTTTTGATAGGGACTGTGCAAGACATAAAGGAGTAAGTGGCTCATAGAACAGTTTCTGATACTTTGTGGGGAGAGTAACTACTCCACTTACTTGAAAGGCCAGTTTGGAGGCATTTTTTTTTCCTCAGAAGTGTTAAATGTCACCATGATTGGGAAGCAGATATTAAATACCCTGCCCCTCCACCCTTACTTGATGTAGTCTGGGAAAGAACCTTAGTTTGCCAACATGATTGCCAGGACTGACACATCCACATAGTTCAAGGACAGTATGGCCATCGTCCCCCTTTGATGCTGCCAAAACAGGTTTATTTTTAATAATAATAATAATGATAAAAGTCCACTTTTAGGCAGGGAGCTTGATATGTTAAAGGAGGAAAAGGCATCAAAGAAGCAACAGGAATGTTGAGTTTCTCCTTGAGATTCCTTCCTCATCTGTCAACCATAACAGGCATTAGAGGTGATTTTTGTACCCTCAGACAAGGAAACATAAAATAAAGCCTTTACCGGCAGAAATGAAGCCTTATTCCACTTCATTCCTCCACACCTCACTCACCCTTGTCATGAATCTAGAGGCAACTCGGTTAATTCTGACTCTGATTATTCTTCCAAACACTCCAGCCTAGAGGTAGCACCAGCAACAACAACAGGGATCTGCTAACTGGCTTCAAAATAGAACTGTGTGTAAACACGTCTCCAAGAAAAGGAGCTCTTCCACTTTTTCCCAGTTGTGTCATCTGTCTATTGCCCCAAAATGCTGTATGAAAAGCAATCACAAAATCTAATAGCATATGGCAGTAAATTTAATGTTTATGCATCTAGGATCTTGGCTGGGCTCATTCAGGTGTCTGGAGGTGGGTTGGGTCTTGCTTGGGGAGACTGAGGTGTCTGGCCTCTGGCCCACATGTCTCTTGTCTTTTAGCTGGCCAACCCCAGCATACTTGCATGGCAATGGCAGAGGGGCTAAAGCAAAAGCAGAGACATGCAAGACTTCTGAGGGTCTAGTCTCAGGACCACACACTCTTTTCTGCCTTAGTCTATTGGCAAATCACATGAGGAAATATAAGGTGTTTTTGTTGAACTTCAAAGTTGCGTGACAAAGGGTATGGATACAGGGTAGAGTGAAGTGTTAGGGTTTTTGGAAACCCCATTGTCCTTTACTTAATTTGCATGCAGTGTTATTTATTTTAATGTGATTACTCCCCTAGAATATACTCTCCATGAAGGTAGGGCTTTTTCTTGCATTTATTTACTGATATGCAAGAGCCTAGAATACTCTGACTATTCTACTACTACTACTACTACTACTACTACTACTACTACTACTACTACTATCACTACTCCTTGTAGTAGATATTTACTAAAAGTTTATGAAATAATGAATGAATTACCATGAGAGTACCATGAGGGACTTAAGGTACCCTGAAGTGTAGAATACAGAGTGAGGCCTTTTTTGAAACCTTAGCCTGACATGTCTAAACTCCTCCTATATTCTTGGACCCTTTTCCTCTTGTGAGCACAAGAATGTAAACATTCTGCAGTTTTTGCTCTTGTCTGTTTCTCTACAAGATATGGTGACCTCTATACTTTACCTTGAATTTGGGGTCTTCACACATTCTACTTTTGCTAATTAACCCTGTGTGGCAGCTTATATTTTTCAAATATGGCCACAACAATATCTCCTATGCCACATGTTCCTCTGCAATCAATGTGACCTTGACATTCCTCTCATCAGGAGGGAGGTACATGCAACCTCTTCTGAATTCTGGGTGGGCTTATATCTCATTTGTAACTAATAGAATGTGATGGAAAAACACCGTATGGCATCCAAGGCTTAATTATAAAAAGTAATGCAGCTTCCATCCTAAATGTTGCAGCACTCACATTTGGAGCCTTGGGTTGCCTTGTAACAATCTGACTACCCTGAAGCTGCCTTATCGGGAGGAAGCCCAGACAACATGAAGAGGTCACCTGGAAGTGCTTGGATTGACAGCCCGAGGACAGCATCAACTGACAGCTATGTGAGTGAACCACTTTGGAAATATCCACCCCAGTCAAGCCTTCAGATTACCGCCATCCCAGACCCTTCCAGAATTCCTGACCCAAAAAATTACAAACAAAAATATAGTTGTTATAAGCCTCGAAGTTTTAGGATAATGTGTTATGGAGCAAGGTAACTGGAATGTCCTGCTAGCTTCCCATAATCCAATGCTCTGGAAGTCCCCTCTAATCAATAGTCTACACTCAACAGGGCAATGAGCAGTTAGGAAGATAAATATTTTGGAGAAGTCTGGAAGACAGAGAAGTATGCAGGCACCCAAAACGTTGTGTTCTGAAATAACAATTCCAGTTGGATTCTTTAAAAGTAGTGATGACCCCACAAGAAATATGCAGTCTATACAAAATCTTGCCAAGGCCATTTATTTTACCATTATCTGCAAGATTTGTCCTGATAGTCACAGAATTTCTAGCAGCATTTGCTGACAGGCAGCTCCCAACACATGTTTCTGTGATCTTGCTGAATTGCTCAGTTCCTAGTTCTTCTTCAGTATGTCCTTATTATGCAGATTATGCAAAACTATGGATGGAAGAGAGTATTATTGGGTTCATCAAGGAAATCGCATAAAAATTATGCAAAACTATCCAGAAAAGAGAGTATTAAAATCAGGGTTTCTCTTATGCAAATTATTGCTCTCTATGGGTGAATATGAAAAAAATCAGTAATTGTATAACTGTCAAACCTTACCAATTAAGATTTAATACATTTTATGGGATAATGCATCCTAGAAATGCTTTCAAAAAGTTTTCCAAAATTTTGTTCAAAGGGTGCATCCTAGAAATGCTTGAGATAACTGAATAGTGCTTTCTTCATTCCTTATAGCGTATCCTCTGTGGTGACTCATCCCTATTTTATTAGATTAACAACATAATTGGAAACTTTTCCCTAATTCTGCTCTTTCCTTTGCAGTTTTCTGTCCTTGGAATACTCTTCAAAAAATTACCTCATGGCTTGCCTCTTCACTTCTCTTTCAATGAGACTTTCTCCAACTTATTAGTTTAAAGTTACTACCCTTCCACCAACCATTAGTATCTAATGACTATATATCTTACTTATTTGTTTTGTTTCCCATCTATCTCTCTCCACTAAAATTTAACCCCCATAATAACAGGAAATTTTGTCTGTGTTGTTTCCTCTTGTATGCTTGGCATCTAGATCAATGCCTGACACATTTTATGTGCTCAGTAGATATTTATTGATGTCTGTGATGCTCTTCATAATGTCAAAATTTTCTTTCCATCCATGGCTGGGTTTTGCTGTCTTTTAGCTGGCCAACCCCGGCATACTTGCATGGCAATGGCAGAGGGGCTAAAGCAAAAGCAGAGACATGCAAGACTTCTGAGGGTCTAGTCTCAGGACCACACACTCTTTTCTGCCTTAGTCTATTGGCAAATCACATGAGGAAATATAAGGTGTTTTTGTTGAATGTCAAAGTTGCATGACAAAGGGTATGGATACAGGGTAGGGTGAAGTATTAGGGTTCTTTGAAGCCCCACCTCTAATTGTCCTATACTTAATTTGGATGCAGCGTTATTTATTGTAATATCATTACTCCACTAGAATAATTTCCTGACCAGTTGCTTGATTATACACCTCTGCCAAAAGCAGCCACAGAAATGTGCATTCTAACATAGGATTTGATTCTCTTTATTGTCTTTTTTTCCCTCTACTTCCCATTTTATCAATTTAGGGCACTTTGTTAGCCATTATAGGCTAATCATGATCGCCAGTACACATGTAATCCCAGAATTAAAAGCCACCTGAAATAAGCAAGCAAATTGGCACTCGCCATTCCACCTGAAGGAGGGGCAACTGAGTTTGATTAGGTCACATTGGCCAAGAAGGAGCAATGGTCCACACCCTAGCTTAGTGGATATGAAGAAAGTATATGTCAATTATACCTTTGGGTATTACAATGTGTGTGTATGGATGAGTGATTTGAATGACTTATAATATAACATTGCTGTATGGGACACTGCTAAAACAGGTATTCCTCCATTGTAAACTAATGCATCTGTGTAAGGTACATTAAATTGGCAAGTGGGGATGTAGATATTCCTTTAGGTAGAGTAAATTATTTAACTGGAAACGTTTAAGAGCTTCCTACATGTGGTCATTTCTAAGGTTTTCACCAGCATTCAGAAGGGTAGAAGGAAAAGAGTGATTATAAATTCCTATGGTGGTATAGTTCAATGGCTATTAAATAACCTAATAATAGCCTAGTGTTGATAATACATTAACACATCTGCTTTTTGTCTTATTTCTTTTTCACTTGTACATTCACAGTTCTCCTTATTGTAAGAAATTCCAATGTCAAACATGTAAGGTCAAAGTAATTCTCATATACAACTTTTATACATTTGCATGAATGCAAGAGGTGGTACTTAAAAGAGCAGATATCTTCCAAATAATTCATATTATGACTCTGGAATGGCCATGGTCACACTTAGCCAGCTGTTCTCAATATGCGATGACTGCTCGACAGGACTGGACCCAGCATTCTGTTGAGATACAGAAAGGGGCAATAACCAGCAAAAAACAGGGTGTCAGTCTATAATCCAAAAGGTAGACAAATCCATTACCAAATGATTAAACAGAGCTAACTGCTTTAGGCTGGCAAGGATTAACAGAATCATGGAGCTGGAGATCATCTCCAAGAGATCATCTCTTTATGCCTTTCCTTTATCAATAAGGAAACCAAGGTCCATAGAAATCATACAACAGGGAATCGCTGAAAGGTTCTGAAGAGAAGAGTCGTGGGATCATATCTGTGCTTTAGAATGATGAGTTTTCTTGAAAAATTAGAGAACATATTTAAAGGAGGACCATATGTCAGAGCAGTAAGTAGAATAATCAAGAAATGAGGAAATCTGGACTAGGGCAATAGCAGGAAGGATGGCGAGACTTGGAAGAAGTCAAGAGATCTGAAGCGAGCAGGTTTACAGGGTTTTATGAGCAACTGGATGTGGGAGTAAAGGAGGATAAAAGTCAAAGATTATGGCTGGTTTCTGCTCTGGACAATTGGACCAACAAAGGTACTATCCACCATGCCAAAGAATACATGCAGTGGAATAGATATGAGGCATAAAGAAGAAGGATAATAATAGCTCATTCAGTTTTAAAATCTGAGTGTGGCTTTACAGTCTCATGATGTAAAAAGAGAAACAGTAAAGCAATAAGATGTTAACAATATGTCCTGAAGGTTAAAAATTCAGAACAACAAGGAGGTTGATAGAGGTGAGCTTTGGAAATTGGTTAATATAGGGATAGTACGGATAAAGGTATGTAGCTAGACTTCAGAATGAGGAAGCTTGACCACCCAGCTTTAATGGTCTTCTACTATCAGCAACATCTTGAGTTTATTTTGAGATACCACCATTCCCCATTCCTAGAACATGTGATTTAAAAGAAGCTATACCATTTCCATGTCCCCAAGAGGGAGCATATATCCCAGGTCTGCCCAAGGAGAAGCAATCCTGAGCTTCCTTGGCTAAAACCATTGGGAAAGCTAAGATTGCTAATGTAGAAGGATTAAACCCACAGCTACTGCTGGCTCTCTTATGACTGCAAGGAGAAAGCATGCTTAGGATTAAACCACACAGAGGAAAGCAGAACTGAGTAATAAAAAAAGTATGACATGCTATAAATAACAAGATGTCTTAGAATAAAAAAGAAAAATAAACCAATAAAACAAACATTATAATAAAAAAAGTATGACAAAAAGTGTGACCCAATGACATTATTAAAATGCCTGCATCTGGCCTTCCCTGAAAGACTATTCAATTATGGAACCCAATACATTCCTTCTTTTACTTAAATAGGGGTCTGTCACTTGCAAAAGAAGGAGACCTGGAATAATTCAGGGTTTTTTGGCCATTTGAAGTAGTTTGCTGTGATTCGATTAGAGCAGCTAGGTAGGTATGGATGGGAGCAAGAAAAATATTTGCTGAAGTCACATTTGAGAGGATTATTGATAACAGAGAATTCTATGAGCCTTTGAGCAATGAACAAGTGGAGGTATTGAAATGAGGCATGATGTCAAATTCCTGCTCCACCAAGCCTCACTGTGTGACCTAGGGAAAGTTATTTAACCTTCCTAAGCCTTGGTTCTGTCATCGGTAAGTTGGTAAAGACAATGGGATCTTTCTCGAAGCATGGTTAGGATAATGCCTATAAAGGTTTAACTTTATGTCTACCTCTGAATAAATGTTAGCATTTGTCCAAAGTCATTATTATTCTGTATGTAGTTGCTTTGAGAAGTGGATTATCACTGCCAGCTTACCGCCTAACCTCTTGCCTCTTCCTCTTTTTCTAAGTTGGTTCTCCTTAGAAAAGAGTCATACGTTTTTGGTTTGTTAGTTTTCCTTATTCTTTCTTTCTTTTTTCTTCTTTTTTTAAATTATACTTTAAGTTTTAGGGTACATGTGCACAAGGTGCAGGTTTGTTACACATGTATACATGTGCCATGTTGGTGTGCTGTACCCATTAACTTGTCATTTACATTAGGTATATCTCCTAATGCTATCCCTCCCCTCCCCCCACCGCACGACAGGCCCGGGTGTGTGATGTTCCCCTTCCTGTGTCCATGTGCTCTCCTTGTTCAATTCCCACCTATGAGTGAGAACATGCGGTGTTTGGTTTTTTGTCCTTGCAATAGTTTGCTGAGAATGATGGTTTCCAGCTTCATCCATGTCCCTACAAAGGACATGAACTCATCCTTTTTTATGGCTGCATAGTATTCCATGGTGTATATGTGCCACATTTTCTTAATCCAGTCTATCATTGTTGGACATTTGGGTTGGTTCCAAGTCTTTGCTATTGTGAATAGTGCCGCAGTAAACATACGTGTGCATATGTCTTTACAGCAGCATGATTTACAGTCCTTTGGGTATATACCCAGTAATGGGATGGCTGGGTCAAATGGTATTTCTAGTTCTAGATCCCTGAGGAATCGCCACACTGTCTTCCACAATGGTTGAACTTGTTTGCAGTCCCACCAACAGTGTAAAAGTGTTCCTATTTCTCCACATCCACTCCAGCACCTGTTGTTTCCTGACTTTTTAATGATGGCCATTCTAACTGGTGTGAGATGGTATCTCATTGTGGTTTTGATTTGCATTTGTCTGATGGCCAGTGATGATGAGCATTTTTTCATGTGTCTGTTGGCTGCATAAATGTCTTCTTTTGAGAAGTGTCTGTTCATATCCTTCGCCCACTTGTTGATGGGGTTGTTTGTTTTTTTCTTGTAAATTTGTTAGAGTTCTTTGTAGATTCTGGATATTAGCCCTTTGTCAGATGAGTAGATTGCAAAAATTTTCTCTTATTCTGTAGGTTGCCTGTTCACTCTGATGGTAGTTTCTTTTGCTGTGCAGAAGCTCTTCAATTTAATTAGATCCCATTTGTCAATTTTGACTTTTGTTGCCATTGCTTTTGGTGTTTTAGACATGAAGTCCTTGCCCATGCTGATGTCCTGAATGGTATTGCCTGGGTTTTCTTCTAGGGTTTTTATGGTTTTAGGTCTAACATTTAAGTCTTTAATCCATCTTGAATTAATTTTTGTATCAGGTGTAAGGAAGGGATCCAGTTTCAGCTTTCTACTTATGGCTAACCAGTTTTCCCAGCACCATATATTAAATAGGGAATCCTTTCCCCGTTGCTTGTTTTTGTCAGGTTTGTCAAAGATCAGATAGTTGCAGATATGTGGCATTATTTCTGAGGGCTCTGTTCTGTTCCATTGGTCTATATCACTGTTTTGGTACTAGTACCATGCTGTTTTGGTTACTGTAGCCTTGTAGTATAGTTTGAAGTCAGGTAGCGTGATGCCTCCAGCTTTGTTCTTTTGACTTAGGATTGACTTGGCAATGTGGGCTCTTTTTTGGTTCCATATGAACTTTAAAGTAGTTTTTTCCAGTTGTGTGAAGAAAGTCATTGGTAGCTTGATGGGGATGGCATTGAATCTATAAATTACCTTGGGCAGTATGGCCATTTGCACAATATTGATTCTTCCTACCCATGAACATGGAATGTTCTTGCATTTGTTTGTATCCTCTTTTATTTCATTGAGCAGTGGTTTGTAGTTCTCCTTGAAGAGGTCCTTCACATCCCTTGTAAGTTGGATTGCTAGGTGTTTTATTCTCTTTGAAGCAATTGTGAATGGGAGTTCACTCATGATTTGGCTGTCTGTTTGTCTGTTATTGGTGTATAAGAATGCTTGTCATTTTTGTACATTGATTTTTTATCCTGAGACTTTGCCGAAGTTGCTTATCAGCTTAAGGAGATTTTGGGCTGAGACGATGGGGTTTTCTAGATATACAATCATGTCATCTGCAAACAGGGACAATTTGACTTCCTCTTTTCCTAATTGAATACCCTTTATTTCCTTCTCCTGCCTGATTGCCCTGGCCAGAACTTCCAACACTATGTTGAATAGGAGTGGTGAGAGAGGGCATCCCTGCCTTGTGCCAGTTTTCAAAGGGAATGCTTCCAGTTTTTGCCCATTCAGTATGATATTGGCTGTGTGTTTGTCATAGATAGCTCTTATTATTTTGAGATACATCCCATCAATACCTAATTTATTGAGATTTTTTAACATGAAGGGTTGTTGAATTTTGTTAAAGGCCTTTTCTGCATCTATTGAGATAATCATGTGGTTTTTGTCTTTGGTTCTGTTTATATGCTGGATTACGTTTATTGATTTGCATATGTTGAACCAGCCTTGCATCCCAGGGATGAAGCCCACTTGATCATGGTGGATAAGCTTTTTGATGTGCTGCTGGATTCGGTTTGCCAGTATTTTATTGAGGATTTTTGCCTCGATGTTCATCAGGGATATTGGTCTAAAATTCTCTTTTCTTGTTTTGTCTTTGCCAGGCTTTGGTGTCAGGATGATGCTGGCCTCATAAAATGAGTTAGGGAGGATTCCCTCTTTTTCTATTGATTGGAATAGTTTCAGAAGGAATGGTACCAGCTCCTCCTTGTACCTCTGGTAGAATTCGGCTGTGAATCCATCTGGTCCTGGACTTTTTTTGGTTGGTAAGCTATTAATTATTGCCACAATTTCAGAGCCTGTTATTGGTCTATTCAGAGATTCAATTTCTTCCTGGTTTAGTGCTGGGAGAGTGTATGTGTCGAGAAATTTATCCATTTCTTCTAGATTTTCTAGTTTATTTGCATAGAGGTGTTTGTAGTATTCTCTGATGATAGTTTGTATTTCTGTGGGATCGGTGGTGATATCCCCTTTATCATTTTTTATTGTATCTATCTGATTCTTCTCTCTTTTCTTCTTTATTAGTCTTGCTAACGGTCTATCAATTTTGTTGATCTTTTCAAAAAACCAGCTCCTGGATTCATTGATTTTTTGAAGGGTTTTTTGTGTCTCTATTTCCTTCAGTTCTGCTCTGATCTTCGTTATTTCTTGCCTTCTGCTAGCTTTTGAATGTGTTTGCTCTTGCTTTTCTAGTTCTTTTAATTGTGATGTTAGGGTGTCAATTTTAGGTATTTCCTACTTTCTCTTGTGGGCATTTAGTGCCATAAATTTCCCTCTACACACGGCTTTGAATGTGTCCCCTCCCCCAGCCTCGCTGCCGCCTTGCAGTTTGATTTCAGACTGCTGTGTTAGCAATGAGTGAGGCTCCGTGGGCATGGGACCCTCCAAGCCAGGCGCGGGATCTAATCTCCTGGTGTGCCGTTTGCTAAGACCATCGGAAAAGCACAGTATTAGGGTGGAAGTGACCCAGTTTTCCATGTGCCGTCTGTTACCCCTTTCCTTGGCTAGGAAAGGGAATTACCTGACCCCTTGCACTTCCCAGGTGAGGCGATGCCTCACCCTGCTTCGGCTCACACTTGGTTCGTTGCACCCGCTGTCCTGCGCCCACTGTCCGACAATCGCCAGTGAGATGAACCCCGTACCTCAGTTGGAAATGCAGAAATCATTCGTTTTCTGCATGGCTCACGCTGGGAGCTGTAGACTGGAGCTGTTCCTATTTGGCCATCTTGGCTCCTTCCAGTCTGTTTTCCTTGTTCTTTCTGAATGATTCTTAAATAAAATGTGTTCCGTTTACAAGCCGAGCAATTTTTTTTAGGGTGAAAAATTCAACTTCTAGGTGAAGAAAGAAATCATATTGTGTTTTTCAGCTTTTATGTGATCACCGGTAATAAAGATTCAAGTTGACAAATTGTGTTGTTGATGCATGACACAGAATAAAGTTAATCTTTTCAAGGCTATCTGGTTCTGCAGCAGAAAGAGTAAACAGGAAAGTAAAAGCATGTGACAGAAAGCTATGTGAATGAGCAGATCTGCAAAGAGAGGATAAGCAGACAACATCTGAGGGGGGACTCTTAGTTGTTTTCAATCTTTTAAGTTCCATAGAAGTTTCCCACAGTTGATCTTTACCAAGCTCTCACAACTTTGGGGAAAAAAACCTCTGTAAGATGTCCTTGGATATTTAGTTATTAGAGCTGCTTCTGGAAAGACTGAACAAGAAATTTGCTTTATTTTTGGCTAGAAGGTATACAAACCAAACTTAGTTTAAAAAGAAAATTACTGTCTTCAGTTTCTAATTATATTTTCTCTTTCAATTAAGATGTTCCAGAAAATTATTAATAGTATATTTCTGTGTGCCATCCAAATGGGTGGCTTACTCATATTTACTTGAAATTCACAATTAGAACCTCCACATAACTCAATCTCCAGGCCACCACTACTCAGTAAAATTCTTTTTTATTTAGATAGTGACATTCAGCACTCCCCCCCATCTTTTTTGGTCAAGAAACTGCACAGTTGGATTTTGAGTTTTGCATGAGACATACAAAATTTGAATTCAGACAGAGTACTAGTGATGCAGAAGTGGTAAGTAGGTAAGTACATATAAATGGTGAATGTAAAGGCATTCAAAAGATCGAGTCTTTTAAAAAAGGGAACCTGGAGATAAGTCAATGGAATAGAACATCGTAACAGTCTAATAGGCTCCTGCTTCCAGAAAAATGTCATGGAAAAGTAAAGAAATTTATTTTGCCTCAGTATTTATTTTTAAAACTGACGTCTATTATCTATTCTAATGGTTCTATTTCATTTCCCAAATGATTAAATATAAATAAAGTGAGACCATTTATTTAATACAAGCTGATTCTTGTTTCTGATGCAGGCTAAGTATACAACCCAAAAAGGAGAGATGTGGAGTGTGAGGCTAGCTAACAGGTTACTATCCAGACATCTCCTCTGTTTTTCCCAGTTAACCAAAACAGCATGAGGCCCATTATTTTCCTGTCTGTAAAACCAAAAATAAAGAGGAGGATTTTCTTTCCTGGGAATTGTATTTGTATATATTCTCATTATTATTTTAAAGTTCCTCTTTTTCATAAAATATTTGGGAGAAAAAATGCACTGAATCTTAGACTTATATACTCCTAGATTTGTAAAGTTTTTAAAGTATCATATTATCTACCACTCAAAGAAGGGATCTCTTTGTATCCGTTAGGATTAGATTTAGCTGCATCAAAAATAAAAATGCAAAAAAATTGTAAGCACAATAGAAGTTTATTTCTCTCTCCTATTAAAAAAGCCCAAGGTACAGAGAGTGACATCATAAAATGGCAAAATGGGAAGCATTAGATCCTCCTTCCTCCCATGGAGACAGATTTGGCAATAAAACATGGACTAACTCCCTCTGTGAGAAATCCAGACAGCAGTTAAGGGGCTCCTGCACTCCAGACAAGTACAAAGCCAGTCACATCCAGGCCTATATGAAAATTCATGGCACTCATGCTATAATCTCTTCCCCAGTAGAGTGCCATATGCTTGGGAGAAAACTCCCAGCTTTTAGTTTCTGGCTTCTCCCTGGGGAGGGAAATAAAAGACTGGGCTGTACTTCCAATGTTTTTACTTTCCAGGGGGCTGGATGAGGGACTGGCTTTTGCCCACCTGTCTGGGAGCACTAACAGGGGCAAGCACATTCTAGATACCTGGGGGACCCTGACAACAAAAAAGAGCTGTGCATCACGCTGCTGCTACCCAGGAATCATGGTACAGCAGACAGAGGTCAATAGAGGTTGGCAGTTTCTTATTCAGGGAGAAATAGAAGAGTAGAGCACGTGTTCAACATCTGGCTTTTCATGGGACTGCCTGAGGTACTGGTTTCTGTCTCTCTTGATGTGGGGAGCTGACAGAACCCAGCATACTTTAGATACCTGGGGTTCCACTGCAAGTAAAAAAGGGCTAGACTGTATGGTCATGTTTCTGCTTCAGATGACCCATGGTGAAACAAAAAGACACAGAAGGAGCAAGAGATTACAAGCTCCTTAAAACAAGAAACTGGCAAATCCCTCTAGTTAGGAATCTGCACATATGTCTAGAGAAGACACATTCACAGAAAAGACTTGAGAGGCCCCCAGAATCTCTAGCCAGGCTTGTTGGTTAAGATTTTTCCGTGTATAAAGCTAATCCTTAAAGACTGGGAGAGTTGGCTGATTTTTCAAATACCCAGATACCAACACAAAATCACAGAAAGTACAAGACACAAGGAAAAATGGCCCAATGAAAAAAAAAAGAACAAAATAAATCTCCAGAAATTGACCTTAAAGAAACAGATATGAATTACCTAAAAGTGAATTCAAAATACCTGTCATGAAGATTTTTAATGAGCTCAGGAAAATGATGCATGAACAAAATGACATTTCGAAGTAGAGAGAAATTTCCTTTAAAAAAAGAATGAAGCAGAAAGTTTTGGAGCTAAAGAATGCAATAACTACAGTGATAGAAAAAAATCACTAGAAGGGCTCAACAGCTGACTTGATCAGGCAGAAAAAAAGAATCAGTGCACTCAAAAATGGGTAATCTGAAATTATGCAATAAGAGAAAAAGAAAAATGAATGAAAAAGAATGAACAAAGTCTAAGGGTCTTATGGGACACTATCAAACAGACCCCTGTACGCATTATGGAAGTTGCAGAGGGGAAAGAGAAAGAGAAAAAAAAAACAGTTTATTTAAAAATTAATTGCCCCAAACTTCCCAAATCTGGGGAAGAAAAAAGACATCCAGATTCTAGAAGCCAATGGATCCCAAAAAAGGTGAATCCAAAGAAATCCATGTAAGATACATTATAATTAAATTGTCAATGTCAAAGATACAGAATTTTGAAAGCAAGAGAAAAGCGATTTGTCCCACATGAGTGAACCTCAATAAGACTCAGAGGATTTCCTTGCTGACCAGAAGGAGTAGGATGATATATGTACAAAGTGCTGAATGGGAAAAAAAAAAACTTGCCAACAAAAATACTATAGTTAGCAAAACATTTCTTCAAAAATGAAGGAGAGCTAAAGACATTCCAAAATAAACAAAATCTGAGAGAGTTCATCCGCACTATACCTGCCTTACAAGAAATGCTAGATGGAGTCATTAAAGTTGAAATAAAAAATGCTAAACAGCAAAATGAAAGCATATAAAAGTATAAAGCTGTCTGGTACAGGTGACTATAGATAAATACAGAATACTGTAATACTGTATTGGTGGTGCACAAATCACTTTTAATTTTTGTATGGAAGTTAGAAGACAGAAGTAACAAAGTATAAAAATAACTATAACTATAAAATAGGTTAATGAATAAAAAATATTTAAACAAAACAAGATTCAACTATATGCTTTCTACAAGAGACCTACTTTATATTTAAAGACCCACATAGGCTGAAAGTGAAAGAATGGAGAAAAGATATTTCATACAAAATATTATAAAAATGTAAACACAACATACCAAAACTTATGGGATGCAGCAAAAGCAATACTAAGAGATGCTAAAAGAAAAAATATAGCTGAATTAAATTTAAAAGAGTTTAATTGAGCAAAGAACGATTTGCAAATTGGGCAGTCTCCTGAGCCAGAGTAGGCTCAGAGACTCCAGCACGCCAGGTGGTAGAAGAAGATTTATGGACATTGAAAGGAAAGTGACATACAGAAAACCAAAGTGAGGTATAGAAACAGTCAGATTGGTTCCAGCTCATAGTTTGCCTTATTTGAACATGATTTGAACAGTTGGCCAGGTTTGGCCAAAACTTGGTGATCAGCAGAAAAGTAGGGTATGGTCTGTGTACAACTCCATTTAGGTTATACTTTATAATGTACAGAGAAACCTTTAGGCTGAACTTAAAATATATAAGGAGGCAGCTTTAGGATAAACTTGAGTTAACAGAGATAAGTTCATAACAATACATGCCTGCATTAAAAATGAAGAAATATCTCAAATAAACAATCTCACTCTACACCTAAAGAGATTAGAAAAAGAAGGAAACACTAGCCCAAAGTTACCAGAAAGAAGGAAAGAACAAAGATTAGACCAGGAATACATAAAATAGAGAAAAAAAGCAATAGAAAAAATAAATGAAAAAAGATTTGTTAAAAGATCAAGAAAATTGGCAAACCTTTAGACTAAGTAAAAAAAAAGACACAAGATACAAATAAATAAAATCAAAAAACGATGAAATGGTGTTACAACTGACGCCATGGAAATAAAAGGATTACAAGAGACTACTGTGAGCAATTATATACCAGATCCAGGACCTCTAAGTTTATCTTGGGACCTTAAGAGACAAGGATCGCCCAACTCACAGGTATTTGAGGTTAAACCCATGGCTGGGCTCAGCTTTAAAAGGTCTTACCTGAGATCCCTTGGGGAATAGAGCTCCATCAAAGCCAATCCAAAAGACCTATGTAGAAAGAATCATTCTTGCTGCACTTTATGCAAATAATCAGGCCAAGTATAAGACTAAGGTCTGTTTTAAAAACCGCCAGTCCTATGATGATTTGTTTTTTTAACAAACATGAGGACTGGAGAGAAATTAGGTTCCAAAACTTATCGTACATTTGTCATTAAATTCTAAACGCACTAGTTGTTTTTAAGTTTTCACTTACCTTTTAGACTAACCCTGCTTGTTCCTGTGAACCAACCAGCAATCTCTGGCTGCAGCTCAGAAAGAACAAGAGGGATGGATAATGTAAAAATCTGGATCAATATTCTGATTCTGAGCAATTATCCTGCAAATCCTGCCAGGGGATTGGAATCAATAGGATGCTCATTACTCGGAGGTTTCCTTTTGGGAAAGTAAGAACAAGCCAGCTAACCAAAGACAAACACCATGCACCCAAATCCTAGCAAGCATAACTATAGCCACCAGGTGTTTGGGTGTGTCACAGGACATCCTTTTCTCTCTCCCTTGTTGGAGGAGGACTCAGTTCCACAGTTTCACCTTAGCATTCAGCTTATGATAAGGAGTCCATGCAACACCCCCATGAGATACATTTTTGTCCCAAACTAATTCCAAGCTTTGAGTCAAAGCCCTAGGAAA
This sequence comes from Pan troglodytes, assembly GCF_028858775.2. NCBI lineage: Eukaryota > Metazoa > Chordata > Mammalia > Primates > Hominidae > Pan > Pan troglodytes. The sequence goes on along the minus strand of NC_072421.2, from coordinate 37,981,360 downwards.
GAAGACTAGATCTAAGGGATCCAGAGGCAGACGACAACAGAGGTTAAAAGGCACCGTGCACGTGAGTGTGGCTGATTCCTGCCGATTAAGCCAAGCCCAAGCTTCCTGTTTCATGGATAAAGGCCACATTAGTATCCATGGCATAAATGAGGTCTAGAGAATTCAAGGCTACCGACAGCAGGGAAGATAGGGCATACGTGGGAAGGAGCAGATGATTCCCACCTGTTCGACCCCCTGCTTCATGGGTGCAAGCCGCTTTTACACTCATGGCCACATCTGCCAAGGTTGACAGGACTTGGGGATGCAAGGACAGAAGAGGCAAAGAGGACTCTCTTCCCTGTCTCTCTCACGTACCTCGGGTATCTGTCAGGCAGAGAAGGGAACCAGGGATGCCTGCTCCCCTCTTTCTAGATGGGTAGCCATTCATCTTCAGTCTGTACCCCTTTCGAATGCATCCTGAACCCCTGGGACTCCTTTGGAAAAAAAAGTATCTTATTTTTTCTTCTCTCCCCCTCTGTCCTCTCTTCACTAATAGGTAATTGTGTCCCTGTACTATGGAACACTTCCCTCAGATGCATCCTCCAAACTGGAAAGAGTTAATTTCCCAAACTTTAAACTGGTTGGCTTGGGGTTAGGCTCAGGGGAGGGGGAACCGAGAAGCCCAACATACTGGCAAAAGGGTGAAGTATTTTACCAGCTGGGAATTTGGTCTCCCCGTCCCCATGCAAACTGGTAAAAGGGCTTTATAAGTTTTGAGCTATTGTTACCCTTCCCCTTGTTTCGTTTTGATACATGTTTCCTTTTTCCTTTTTTGAGGAGGAGTCTCGCACTGTTGGCCAGGCTGGAGTACAATGGTGCAATCTTGGCTCACTGCAACCTCCGCCTCCCGGGTTCACGCGATTTTCCTGACTCACCCTCCCGAGTAGCTGGGATTACAGGCACACACCACCATACCCGGCTAATTTTTTGTATTTTTAGTTGAGACAGGGTTTCACTATGTTGGCCAGACTGGTCTTGAACTCCTGACCTTGTGATCCGCCTGCCTTGGCCTCCCAAAGTGCTGGGATTACAGGCTTGAGCCACCGCGCCTGGCCGACACATGCTTTCTAATAACCCAGATTATCTGTTCTTGCCTTCAGGCCATCAAACTCCAAACGGTCATAAAACCAGAGCCTCTGACTCTGCTCCTTCTGCTCTGAAGGCGATCTGGCTGCCGTTTCCCCAAAACAGCGCCCCTTGTCAGCAGGAAGCAGTTAAGATCAGTCTTCGTTCTTATCCTTATCCTTATCCTTATTCTAACAGCAGTTAGATGTACTTCTTTAGAGGGGGGAATAAGACAGCCAGGTGGGAGGAGGTCCCCCAGGAAAACACCAACCAGCCTGCACACTGGGTGGAGACACAGGAGTTCGCACCCTTTGCAGCAGGGAGAAGCCTGGCCCCACCTCTTCCTGTGTAGAACCTGGGATTTAAACAGCATGAGGTGGGAAGTGCACCGGCAAGAACTCTGGCCTTGCGGAGAGTCCCTCTTCCCCCTTTTTCCCTTTTCACCCAATAAGACTCTGCTTTGCTCACCCTTCAAACCGTCAGCAAGCCTGAATTTTCATGGCTGTGGGACGGACGAGGAGCTAGTCTTTAGCTGAACTAAGGACAAGTCCTGCAACACTGAGAGCAGCTACTGGTGGCAAAGCATATGACTGTGTTGTATGTGCAGGTATTGTAACATTGCTTAGCATTCCGAAGACCTTAAATCACTGTCAAGGACTAAAAACTCCAGTGATGACTGGAAATATCTGTTCCACATCCAAAATAGTCTATTTAGAATTGCTTCCCTAGTTCACCAGGTCTCTATCAAATATCGGTGCTTTTAGTTCCTTCCAAATCATCACTTTGACTTCTAATCCAATGTATTCCTGAATTATGCTGTAGAGAAAAATGCAATTTCCTCCATGTGAGTCTCCCTCCTTAAGTTTTTCTTCCTCGCATCAAACATCTCTAACATTTAGAAAAAGACAATAGTTTGTAAATGAATCCAGGTGCACAATTGTCCAAATCATGAAAATAACTTCCTAAATCATTATTCATTGATAAATATATTGACCAAATCAATGTAAGTATTTCAGTTGATCAGTTTGTCTACAGAGATTGTGGCTACAAAATGAAAAATCATATTCAGCTTATTCATTTGTTATAAATGTAAAAGGAGCAATGGAAATAGCAATCACAATATCCTGTGCAAAACCAGAAGTCTACTTCATTTTTTTCCCAGAGATACTGGTTTTTAGACTATGGGGCTGATTTTCCTAGCCATGCTATTAAATATAACTGGTTAGGTCACATTCTAAATTAAACCAGTTCATTGGAGTAAATCTCTGTATGGGACACTTGGCATCATAAAGCTGTTTCACAGCGGGATGATGCAGAATATCCTTCAGACTCTTTTCTTTGTAAGGAGTACTGTTAGGTCAAATGAACACACAGATAGTAATATAATATAATATTAGAACTATTTTTATAAAATCACAACTCAACATTTTGTAAAAAGTTCAATAATATCTTAGAAAACTGTGGTGTGTTCACATGTGTATTGAATGCGTACATTTGCCTATATATATTAGGCTTTGATCACTAATGTTAAAACCAGCTAAACTTTGGACCTTTATGTGAATTGTGGTATGAATATATATGTGTGTGTATATACATAAATATATATGTATATATATGTTATTCTTAAGAGCTGTGGTTTTAACATAGAATTAACAACCTGTATTTCTTTTTTTCTTTTTTCTTTTTTTTTTTTTTCAGATGGAGTCTTGCTCTGTCACCTAGGCTGGAGTTCAGTGGCATGATCTCCGCTCACTGCAACCTCCACCTCCCGGGTTCAAGCAATTCTCTGCCTCAGCCTCCCGAGTACCTGGGATTACAGGTGCCCGCCACAATGCCCAGCTAAATTTTTTTTGTATTTTTAGTAGAGACGAGGTTTCACCATCTTGGCCAGGCTGGTCTTCAACTCCTGACCTCGTGATCCACTCACCTCAGCCTCCCAAAGTGCTGGGATTACAGGCTTGAGGCACCATGTGCCTGGCCAACAATCTGTATTTCAAAATCGAGGTTAAAATGGTAACAATCTGTCTGTAAATAATACTAATATTGCATATATTTTCCTGCTCTTCCAATGTTGGACATTAGCTGAGAACATGTCTTTTAGCTGGTTATGTGTGTATGTGTACAGTACTCTGTGAATTGGAAATTCTGTAAAAGATGTAAATTTTGCATTAGAAGCCAAGGAATAAGATTAAATCAGCACTCATGGACAACTGAGATGATTGATTATTCTACATTATTCATATCCATGATATGAAGTGATTCTGGAATTATTTTGCTTGCTACTAGAAAATAAGCTAAGAATAATGACAGTTTGTTAAATGCATCTACAAAATTCTGTCAATAGGAAAGTGAGAGCAGTCTTTTTTAATTAAATCAGAGGATATGATGCAGTAACATTTACCTGTCCTCAAAGTTTTATTACTTTAACAACACACAAAATTGCCAACATTTTAGCCATTTGTGAAGTCCTCTAACTATGTACTAGAGAGTGTCATTTGTACCTGAACCTCCTTATAAAATAGAGCTGCCACTACTCAATTATTTTCTAAATATTGCAGTATGTTTATATTTGTGAATTGGAACAATGGACCAGATGACAAATGTGCATACAAGGAGACAGGAATACTGTCATATTTTTCTGGAATTTATCTATACCAGAAAATAGGATGAATCTTCTAGAAATATGAAAAATATTAGCCTAACACTGTTCATTCTTACTTTTTGAGAACTTGTGTAAGTCATTTGTTCTCTTTTTGCCTCAAATTCTTTATTAATAACGGTAGTGCTGGACTATATCCTATCTGAGATACTATGATCAAATTACTATGTATCCAGGGATTTCAGCCCTTGACTGTGAATCATTATCAATGGGAGGAATTTTGATTCTGCAGGCTCGGGGTAGAACCTTGGCATATATACTTTTAAGATGGGCCACAAGTGATTCTGATAGTCAGCCAATGTGTGGAATAATTCTTCTATGCTTTTTGATTCAAAAAGCAAAATGGAAATCTTTAAGTCTATATTATTTCTTATTCCTTAACTATATTTTATACCTTGCTGAGAAAAATTGTCAGTGGGTGTAGCAGTGGTAAAATTGCTGCAGTGTATATCATCATAAGACAAGATATGAACATTGTTACTGGTAGAAAAATGATCAAAACGAATAGTGTATTAATCAAGGTTCTCCAGAAAGATAAGAAAATATGTGTGTGTGTGTGTATGTGTGTGTGTGTGTGTGTGTATGTATAAGAGAGAGAGGGGGATACATAGGATAATAGGATATAAGATTTATATATATAGAAATAATAGGATAGATACATATATGTTTGTAGATAGGTAGGTAGATAGATAGAGAAATTTTAGGGAATTGGTTTATGCAACTGTGGGGGTTGGCAAATCCAAAGTCTGCAGAGCTGGTTGCGGGTTAGAAATTCAGGCAAAAGTTGATGTTGCAGTCTTGATTCTAATGGCTGGAAACTCAAACGGATTACTGTGTTTCAGTCTGGAGGGAGAATTCCGTCTTTGAGGGGGAACTTTTATCTTTTTCCTAAAGGCCTTCAACTGATTGGATGATGCTCACCCATCCTATGGAGGGTAAATCTGATTTATTCAAAGTCTACTGGTATAAAATGTTAAATCACATCTAAAAAATACCTCCACAGCAACATCTAGACTGTTTGACCAAATAATTGGGCACCTTAGTCTAGCCAAGTTGACACAGAAAATTAATCATCACAGAAAGTAAACTTACCAAGAGCTAATAAAAGCAAAATAATTCTGAAGTGGGTTGGATCAGAATGAAAATGATTGAATATCTGAGAAAGGCTGGCAGGTGCCGCATGTGGGTGGAAGAGGCAGCAAGGTTGCAGATAACATGAGTCTGCTGGAGCATGAAAATGGTGTCCTGAGTTAAGTCTGCAGTAAAGGTTGTAGGTAACTAAGAGCAGTCAGAGGCACACAAAGATGTCAGAACTGGGATTATTTTGACTCCATTAAATCAATGCACTTCATTACATTGATTTTGATTGTTTATTTTAATTTTCTTATATACTTAGTCATTACATGCTACTCTGCTCAGAGCATTTTGACTTCCTTGAACATTACTTATTAGCTTGTTGGTGTTGGTTTTGCTTGTAAGCTACATTATTCATTTCTGGAGTAACACTTCATACTAAGGCAGTTGTTGCTTGTTGATTGAACAGGCCAGTTGTAATTTCTCTGAACTCTATAGTGATGTCAGTTTTCTTTAACCCAAGAAGGGCTGTTTGCACAAGTAAGTTGCTTTCACTCCTAGTTTTTTTCACTGCCAGTCAGGTACTCACCAAACTTTGTATCTTCTTTACTCTTCTATCATGACTTCATTATCCTGTGGGTCCACCAGTTATGTACGTGTATCTAAGTGAATTATTTTGTCCACAGGCTCCACTGTCTGATTTTTACATTCCCATATAGCACTTGCTGAAATTTAATTTTCTCCAAATTTGGTGACTTTGGATAATACCATAACTACTGTGGTTTTTTAAATCTTTGAAAGTCTTTGGGGCCTATAAAAGGCACAGGGCTTCAGAAAAGTAATTCTCACATATTGGTGTGTATAATTTAGAGACCATGTAAAATGTAGATGACTGGCTCCACTTCGAAAAAATTATGTTTTACTATATATGAGGAGAGAGAGGCCACAAGTATGCATTTTAAAGAAGCTACATCTTTCTTGTATGATTAATAGTGATTTGCTGATAATTTGTCATGATGCAATATGTAGTTTAAAATGGAAACCCTTTATTTCAGAATAATTTTTGATTTATGAACCAGTTGCAAACACTGTACAAAGCATTTTCATGCACATTTTGCTCAGCTTCCCCTAAAATTAATATCTTACATTGTACATGTATTTAAACTAAAAAATTAACATTGACATGTTACTATTAACTAAACTTCAGACTTTATTCAGATTTGTAGATTTTTTATACCCATGTCCCTTTTCAGCACCAGGATCCAACCCAGCCTACCACATTGAATTTAGTTTTCATGTCTCTTTAATCTAAAGTCTATGACTGGTTCTCAGACTTTGCTTGTTTCCCATGACCTTTATGGTTTTGAGGAGTACTTGAGAATTTTGTAGAATGTCCCTGGACTTGGGTTTGTTAGATGTTTTCTCCTCATTAGACTAGGATTCTGGATTTTAGGAAAGAATACTACAGAGGTGGAGTCTTTCTCAGCACATCCTATCAGAGGAGTGCATGATACCAACGTGACTTCTCACTGCTGATATTAACATTGATCACTTGGTTAAGGAGAGGACTGCCAGGCTTCTCCACTAAAATGTTACTATTTTTCCCTTTCCATATTCAATTTTTTAGAATGCAGCCCACACTCTGGGGAGGGCATTTAAATTCCACCTCCTGGGGGGAGAAGTATCTATGTACATTTTTTGAAATTCTTCGTAAGACAGAGTTGCACCTTTTTGTCATTTATTTATTTGTACAATTATTTGTATCAGTATGGACTCATGGATATTTTATTTTATATTGTGTTATAATTTTTAAATTTTAATTCTCATGTTGCTTAAATTGTTTTAACTTTGGCCATTGAGTGCTCTTTTAGTTTGGCTCCTGATCTGCTCTTATTCTTTTGTTTTCTGAGAACTTCCTATTTTCTGGCATTACATAATACTCCAGGCTCATCTTGTGTTTTCACTGCCCCAAGCCTAGAATTACTCATTTCTCCAAGGATATCTCTGTTTTGTTTTTGTTGTTTTGGAGAATGGTATTTAGAAACCAAGATCTGGACACTGGATGTACTTTTGGCTACTTAGGTGATATTTTTTTCTAGTTTCTCAGCAGACAGAGCTATAAAATATATGCATGTATACTAACCAATATGTACACACAACTATAATTATTTCTTTAGCTATATATCTCTATACATGTTAAACTACTATGTATTATACATTTTTGTTTTGTGTTCTCTGTTGTCTCATTGTTACATTTTAATAATTATTTATATATTCTGGATATGAGTCTTTTGTATAATATTCTACTTTGAAAAGTGAAAAAAATGAAGTGGCTGTAAGGTACAAAAACTGTTTTAATGAACAGTCACATGAAAAATTTTGAAGATGCCCAGTTGCCCTTTAGGAGCTTCAGTGTGTGTTTTTCTCTGGGATTATTTAAAATATAGAAGTTTTATTCAAACCCTCACCCATTTTAGATAAGTGAATACTCATATGAGCTTGCTAGTTAGAGTACTGTTATAGAGAATTGTTGAAGCATTGGCTCTTGAATTTAACATACAGTCCATGGAATTTTTCCAAGTAAGAAAGTTAAAAATAAATCCATATCAAAATGGTCTTACCAACAATGCATTGTGAAATCTACCAAATATGTTGAGAGTTTAACAGATTCTTATAATTGATAAATGAAAATATTTGTGACAAGTAAATAGATCTGTATGATTTCTGCTTCTCCTTTATTTAGACATTGAATGTAGACTATTTTATTTTCAAATTGTAGTAATCCTATATAAAATAACAATACTTTACTGGATGCTTATTCTGTGCCAGACACTATACAAAATCATGTTATATAGATTATCTTGATTTACACATAATCCATTTCTTGGATTTAATGAGAAACCTAAGAGGAATATACATTGTGCCTATTTTACAGAGGACGAGCCAAAGGCAAGAAAGGCATTGATCATGCCTCATTTACAAGGAGGAACTAGGGTATACCTGCTAGTAATGGTAGAAAATATTGTTCAGCTGCACCTAACAAGGGAAATAAGAAAACTTTTTAAAAATGGATAAGAATGTATGGAAAAAAATTATTATGTGCTGAGAAAATATGGTAAAGGAATAATGCAAGCTGAATTTGTCTATAATTTTTTTAAAAGAAAGCTTTTTCGTAGGTATCGTTTTAAACATCACAAGAGAGATAAGAATTTAACTGATATGATTCAAAGGAAAATCAAGGATTCCAACTGGACTGGAGGGGGATAAAGATATTCAATTTTGAAAGAAAGAAGAGAAACTGTCTTTATTCACAGATGACATTATCATATATAAAGAAAATTCAATGAAATCTACAAAAATGCTCCTGAAAGTAAAAAGTGAGTTTACCAAGGTTGTATGATACAAGATAGATATACAAAAATCAATATTTGTATATACTAACAACAAAAAATTGGGAATTGCAATTTAAATAACAATAACAGTATCAAAAACAATATTTAGGAAAACTCTGGAGAGAAAAAAATGTGAAAGTTGTATACACTAAAAAATACAAAATATTCCTGAGAAAATTAAAAATAACATAAACAAATGGAAAAATGTACCTTTTTCAGTGGTCAGAAGACTTCCTATTGTTAATATGTCAATTATCCTCAAATTGATCTATGGATTCAACCAAATCCTAATCAAAATCCCAACAGGATTTTTTTAGACATTGACAGACTGATTTTAAAATGTTTATAGAAATTCAAAGGACCTAGAAGAACCAACTTTGTAAAAGAATGTTGTTAAAGGACTAATACAGACTAATTTCTAGATTTATTACAAAGCTAAAGTAATCAACAGAGTGCAAAATTTGTGTGAGAGAAAAATCTGGAAAAGAGTGCCCAGAAATTGACCCATAAAAAATATAGACAACTTATATTCTACAAATTTCCAAAGGTAATTCAGTGGACAAAAGATAGTCTTTACAAAAATAGGTCTGAAATTTATCATATGTACATAGGCAATAGACACGTTTTTTCAAATAAAAACTTTGATCTATATCGTGTGCTGTTTACAAAAAATTAAACAGATTTAAATAAAAAAATCTTTGTGAACTTTGGGCAGGCGAAGTTTTCACAGATACATCAAAAGAAGCACAATCCGTAAAAAATCAAATTGATAAGTTGGACTTCATCAAATTAAAAAACTTCTCTTTATCACTGTTAAGACAGTGAAAGGGAAAAGCCAAGGATGAAGCGAAAAATTTGCAAATCATATATGTGATAATGGACTTACATCTAGAACACAGCAAGGATTCTCAAAACGAAATATGATATCCAGCAACACAATTTAAAAATGGAAAAGAAATTGTACAGAAACTTCACCCAAGGAAAGATAAAGATTGCAAATAAGCAAATATACAGATGTTCAATTCCAGTAGTCATTATGAAATGCAAATAAACACCACAATGAGATTCCACTAAACACCTATTAGAATGGCCAAAATTAAAATGACTAACCATACCAAGTGTTGGATCATAGGTGAAAAAACTGCAATGCTCCTACACTAGTAGAAGGAATATGAAATAGTGTAAATACTTTGTAAAAGTTTGATCGTTTCTTAAAAACGTTAAACATATACCTATGATATGATCCCGCCATTGGACTCCTAGCTAAAATTTATCCAGGAGAAATGAAAGTATATGTACGTACAAAGACATGGACACAAATGTTCATAGAATATTTGTCATAGTCCAAACCGAGAAACAACCGAAATGTCCATCCAAAGGCGAATGGAAAAAGAAACTGCGCTCTGTCCATCCCATGGACCACACACCATGGACTGAGCAGGGGCTTGGGCACTCCGTTGCTGACCATACCCTGGAGAGTCCGGGCTGCGCAGGTGGCGTCAGCGCTGCCCCGCTTCGAGGAAGAACCTGGGCTGCGCGTGGCTCGCGGTCTCCTAGCGACTAGAGCGGCAGGGATCAGGAACCGCGGAAACTGGAGAGATGGCACCCCAACAAGGGCCACCATGGGGGACCAGAGGCCGCGGGACCAGCCGAGGTCCCCGGGCACGGACTGCAAGCCCTGGTACTGTGACAAACCGCCTTCCAAGTACATCGCGAAGCATAAGCACAGGCGCCTGAGGTTCCCGCCAATGGACACCCAGAACTGAGTATTTGGTTTCTATTATTATTATTATTATACTTTAAGTTCTAGGGTACATGTGCACAACGTGCAGGTTTGTTACATATGTATACATGTGCCATGTTGGTGTGCTGCACCCGTTAACTCGTCATTTACATTAGGTATATCTCCTAATGCTATCCCTCCCCCCACCCCACGACAGGCCCCCGTGTGTGATGTTCCCCTTCCTGTGTCCAAGTGTTCTCACTGTTTAATTCCCACCTGTGAGTGAGAACATGCAGTGTTTGGTTTTCTGTCCTTGTGATAGTTTGCTCAGAATGATGGCTTCCAGCTTTATCCACGTCCCTACAAAGGACATGAACTCATCCTTTTTTATGGCTGCATAGTATTCCATGGTGTATATGTGCCACATTTTCTTAATCCAGTCTATCATTGATGGATATTTGAGTTGGTTCCAAGTCTTTGCTATTGTGAATAGTACCGCAATAAACATGTGTGCATGTGTCTTTATAGCAGCATGATTTATAATCCTTTGGGTATATGCCCAGTAATGGGATGGCTGGGTCAAATGGTATTTCTAGTTCTAGATCCCTGAGGAATCGCCACACTGCCTTCCACAGTGGTTGAACTAGTTTACAGTCCCACCAACAGTGTAAAAGTGTTCCTGTTTCTCCACATCCTCTCCAGCACCTGTTGTTTCCTGACTTTTTAATGATGGCCATTCTAACTGGTGTGAGATGGTATCTCACTGTGGTTTTGATTTGCATTTCTCTGATGGCCAGTGATGATGAGCATTTTTTCATGTGTCTGTTGGCTGCATAAATGTCTTCTTTCGAGAAGTGTCTGTTCATATCCTTTGCCCACTTGTTGATGGGGTTGTTTGATTTTTTTCTTGTAAATTTAGAACTGGGTATTTGTAAAGGAGAGCATGGACAACTTCCACTATGGCTGTCCGTCTCCCAAAGATATGCTCATTTGTAGCCTTAATGAGTTCTTACTCCCCAAAATCTCTCACGGAGGTCCCCAAGCTGACCCCAAAAGCAGGCAGAAAAAGCTGCTCAAGAAAGTGGCCCTGTTTTCCAAGCTCTTGCCAGCCCAGCCAGCATGGAAGGCATTCGTAGAGGGAGCCCAGCTGATGGCCAAGCATCCCTTGGCCATGTACCCCAATCTGGGAGAAGATATGCCTCCAGATCTCCTACTACAGGTGCTGAAACCGCTGGATCCTGAGAGGAAGCTGGAGGACGCATGGGCTCGTGAGGGCTGGAAGAAGACAACCAAGGCACCCACCGAGCCTGGTAAATACCCCTGTGGGGAATTCTGCCCGAGGCCTCCTGAGACTCAGGTGTTCCATCTCCACCCGGAGCCTCCCAAGACTCCGGTGTCCAGTCTCACCCAGAGCCTCCTGAGACTGGAGTGTCCTATCTCTGCCCAGAGCCTCCCAAGACTCATTGGGTCTCCAGCCTCTGCCCGGAGCCCCCCGAGACTGGAGTGTCCCATCTCCGCGCAGAGCCTGCCAAGACTCGTCGGGTGTCCAGTCTCCGCCTGGAGCCTCTCGAGACTGGAGTGTCCCATCTCTGCCCGGAGCCTCCCGGGACTCGCGTATCTCATCTCTGCCCAGAGTCTCCCAAGACTCTTCAGGTGTCCATTCTCTGCCCGGAGCCTCCCAAGACTCGTCGGATGTCTAGTCTCCACCTGGAGCCTTCCAAGACTGGAGTGTCTCATCCCCGCCTGGAGTCTCCCAAGACTCGTGGGGTGTCCAGTCTTCTCCCGGAGCCTCCCAAGACTCGTCGGGTGTCCAGTCTCTGCCTGGAGCCTCCCAAGACTCGTGGGGTGTCCAGTCTTCTCCCGGAGCCTCCCAAGACTCGTCGGGTGTCCAGTCTCTGCCCGGAGCCTCCCAAGACTGCAGTGTCTCATCTCCGCCTGGAGCCTCCCAAGACTCGTCGGGTGTCCAGACTCTGCCCGGAGCCTCCCAAGACTGGTCGGGTGTCCAGTGTCCTCCCGGAGCCTCCCAAGAATCGTCGGGTGTCCAGTCTCTGCCCGGAGCCTCCCAAGACTCGTCGGGTGTCCAGTCTCTGCCCGGAGCCTACCAAGACTGCAGTGTCTCATCTCCGCCCCAAGCCTCCCAAGACTCAACGGGTGTCCACTCTCCACCCGGAGCCTCCCAAGATTCGTTGGGTGTCCAGTCTCTGCCCAGAGCCTCCCAAGACTCGTCGGGTGTACAGTCTCCGCCCAGAGCCCCCCAAGATGCAGATGTCCAGCCTCCACCCGGAGCCCCCCAAGACGGAGGTGTCCAGTGTCTGCCCAGGGCCTCCCGAGATTGGAGTGTCCCATCTCCACCCGGAACCTCCCAATACTCATCGAGTGTCCAGTCTCCTACTACAGGTGCTGAAACTGCTGAATCCTGAGAGGAAGCTGGAGGACGAATGGGTTCATTGTGAGGGCCAGGAGAAGACAACCAAGGAACCCACTGAGCCTGGTAAATACCCTTGTGGGGAATTCTGCACGAGGCCTCCCGAGTCTCAGGTGTCCCATCTCTGCCTGGAGCCTCCCAAGACTCTGGTGTCCAGTCTCCACCTGGGGCCTCCCAAGACTGGAGTGTCCCATCTCTGCCCGCAGCCTCCCAAGACTCCAGTGTCCAGTCTCTGCCCGGGGCCTCCCAAGACTGGAGTGTCTCATCTCTGCCCAGAGCCTCCCAAGACTCGGGTGTCCAGTCTCCACCCAGAGCCTCCTGAGACTGGAGTGTCCCATCTCCACCCAGAGCCCCCCAAGACTCGGATGTACAGTCTCCACCTGGAGCCTCCCGAGACTGGAGTGTCCCATCTCTGCCCAGAGCCTCCCAAGACTCTGGTGTCCAGTCTCCGCCCGGGGCCTCCTGAGACTGGAGTGTCTCATCTCTGCCCAGAGCCTCCCAAGACTCGGGTGTCCAGTCTCTGCCCAGAGCCTCCCGAGACTGGAGTGTCCCATCTCTGCCCGGAGCCTCCTGAGACTCATCGGGTGTCCAGTCTCCGCCCGGAGCCCCCCAAGATGCGGGTGTCCAGTCTCTGCCCAGAACCTCCCAAGACTGTAGTGTTCCATCTCCGCCCAGAACCTCCCAACCTCCCAACACTCGTTGGGTATCCAGTCTCCTACTACAGATGCTGAAACTGCTGGATCCTGAGAGGAAGCTGGAGAAGGCATGGGCTTATTGTGAGGGCCGGGAGAAGACAATCAAGGAACCCACCAAGCCTGGTAAATACTCTTGTAGGGAATTCTGCCTACGGCTTCCAGAGACTCGGGCATCCCATCTTTGCCCTGAGCCTCCCAAGACTCGTCAGGTGTCCAGTCTCCGCCCGGAGCCTCCCAAGACTAGAGTGTCCCATCTCTCCCCAGAGCCTCCCAAAGCTCCAGTGTCCCATCACTTCTTGGAGCCTCCCAAGATTCGAGCGTCCTGTCTAAAAGAACTGCTTCAGGAAGATACACCAAGCACAACAGAGTGTGTTTCTGACTCTCTTCAACATAGATACACATCGAGAAAAATGCATGACTTCAAGTGGGCTCGAGACATGGGAGTTGATGAAGAATCCATCAGGAATCTGTTTGACTTTACCCCCAAGTGGAGAGCAACCTATGAAAACCAACAGATTAAGAAGATAAAAGAATGGGTCTCAGAGCTGCAATACAGAATAAAGCTAGATGAAATGGATGAGGTCGAATCCTTCTCACAGGAAAAAGACTGGGACAGGAAACTCCAGACGGCACCGAATTCTTACACTGCACAGTGTGTGAAGATGAGGTATGGAGTATGGTACCTTAAGCCTAAGTTGGGGAAAAAGCTAAGAAGTGATCAACCTTTGATTGACCCCAAGCTCTTACTTGAAAAGCCAGATGAACCCGATATTCTTGACGATCTTTATGGACCAATTGCCTTTAAGGATTTCATTCTAAGCAAGGGCTATGAAATGTCTGGCATCATTGAAAGGCTGTGTGCCAGGAAGGGATGGACTTATGACTCTGTTACGACTCCTATTCAACGTGCAATGAGACTTTACAAGTAGAAAGAAGACGTTACAGACATATCAGAAGAAGATTAGATGGTTTTCAATTTACTACTTAATTGGGTATTTCTTGCTCTCATGTTAAACATCAGTCAGAATTTATGATGACTGGCCCCGTAGATGTACAACTTTGGCAACATCTGTAAATTCAATACCTAATGTTTATAAATATTTCTTAATGACCTGCTTTGGCTTCATTATTTCATATATTTTATCAATTATGTGATTAATATTCACATATACTTTTTCACATTTTTGAAGCATTGTGAATATTACATTATCATGTCAATTATTTGTAAAAATACATAAAACCAGAAATAAAAGAATTATTCTTAAAAACAGAAATGGAGTTGGGCACATTGGCTCATGCCTGTAATCCCTCCCCACTTTGGGAGGCCCAGGTGGATGGATTGCTTGAGCCCAGGGGTTCAAGACCAGCCTGGGCAACATGGTGAAACCTGGTCTCTACAAAAAATACAAAAATCAGCCAGGCATGGTGGTGCGCACCTGTAGTCCCATCTACCCAGAGGGCTGAGGTGGGAGGATTGCTTCAGCTCAGGAGGTTAAGACTGCAGTGAGCCATGATCATGCCACTGCCCTCCAGTCTGGGCAACAGAGCAAGACCCCTTCTCAAAAAACAAACAAACAAACAAACAACAACAACAACAAAAACACCAAAATGTGCTGAGTAAAACGAGAATTTATAACTCTATTTATATTGAAATTGTAATGAAATAATTATGACAATTATTTTGTTAACCAAAAATTGGAGTCTATAGCCAAATTAATGTTAACACTTTTTAATAGTAAAATTGTTATCTTCCCCTTTGGGATTACATCAAACCCCCAAAACCGGTTTGAAAACTGTTTATCAAAATCATAGTTGAAACTTGAGTTATGCCATTTTATCATTTCAATTGAATGTATGCATTTCACCATGTTCATAAACCTTCACTACAAAAGACTATTACCAAATCATATAAACAGGTGCAGAATAGGAGGTAGCTTCAACTCCCTGGCAAATCTCATGTGCGAAATAGATCTGTATGAGAAAAGCTACCAAGCAACATCAAATATCCTTACATATCTGTCCAAGTTCAAATAATTTTCATTTCATTCTTAGCAATTTAAAATGCACTCATAAGTTTAAAGTAATAAATTAAGCAACTGCTTTACTTTTAAAACATAGCAGGTAAAACTGTCGGGTATAGGTAAATTTGTAGGTAAATATATCTGTAGTGTAGATCTGAAGTGCACTTTTTCTTTCAGAGATGAAAGAGTCCATCTGTAAATGGGCATGTATGCATATATTTCATCCAAGTAAGCAGTGAGATATACATCTGTCTATGTGCAAATTCTATTTCTAGTGAAGTTTTTCTGTGGACATTGTGTTCCTGAAGAACCAAGTCTTTTTTTATGTTGCTTTCTAAGCCAAGGCCTATAATTTCTCTTCAAATTCATCATCATAAACTTAGGTTCATGTCACCACTATCTCTTACTGTATTTCTGCAATAATTTCCAACCCATGTCTCTTCTTGATTGTATTTTTGTAAAACACAAGCATGGCTTGTTAATTCTCCAGGCTAAACTTATCTAGGTACATAAACACTCACACACACATGCACACACATACACACACATGCTCCTGCATTCCAGTCTCCAGTCAATATTCCTTTTCTTATCTTTGTGTCTTTGTACCTAATCTTCTGTATCGTTAGGACTTCACTCAGGCCATGTAATCCTGTTTCATTGCTCTCCCCACCAAGGTCAATTTCATGATTACTTTTATTAAGACCTTATGTCTGTAGACAAAGACACTCATTTTCCAGTTTTCTTCCACTGAAGAACTTACATCGGTATCCTAGAGAAATGAGTCATTAATGCCTTCAAAATCTGGGAAATCCCCATACATATTATTCAGACTTCTGAGAGGCCAATATCATGCTGTATGGCTCAGAGTTACTGGTTTCTGAAGTTGTCCACTGAAGCCTTGGGCATTATGCAGCAGCATTCAATGTTCAGTTCCTTTCAGCAAGAGACAGACCTACTTTTTCACATTTGGTTATGTGACCTTGCACTTCACGGAGGATGTATCCTCATCTACACAATGGACACCATATCATCAAACTCAAATTCTGGTGGGACTTAAAGGATTACTTATTGTAGTGCCTAATGCCTCAGGCATCATTTAGTTTAGAATTAATACTAAACCTATATTTGTGGAAGAGGAGGATGGAGTTGGAAAGGAAGAAGGATACTAAAAAATCAAAACCCAAAGACACTATAAAAAATAACTTTTTGATGGTGTTTATCTGGTGATAGCCTTCACCTATATCACACACAATCTTAGCCATTGCTTAACATGAAAAAGTGGTGCTTGCTTTGACTGCACATATACTAAAATTAAGATGAAAAAGTGTAATTGCAAAATAAGCCACTGGTTAGGATTTCTATTTCTTATTGGTAATGGCTACTTCCAGTGAAATAAACTTTCCTCAGAAATGATGTGGGTTTTTCCACATTGTAATTACACCCATTGGTATTAGTTGTCACACAGATATAAACAGAAAGGATGTTTGATCTATTTGGATTTTTAACACCAGTTGGACTTCTGAAAATATCCTGACTTCAAATTCATAGGTTTTAGAAAGAGAGAGAATTCAAGAGAGCTTGATATGTAACTGTGCCTGTGTAGCCTAAAGCTATGAATGGTATATTCCATAAATACTGTAGTAATCAATGGTATTACAGCATCACATAGGTTTCATAAAAGCTTTGGAGAATTTGTCTGTAGGAATATGTGATTTAACAAAGATGAAGGGAATTATTTTTCATTTCTGAGAGTCTGCATGAATGAGCAAGGCCTTTGGAGCTAAGCAAAAATGAGTACATATCCCAGTGCTGCCATGTCCTTATCCTGTAGTTGTAAGCAGAGCAGACAGAGGGAAAACGTGGAGGCTGGGCTGAAGGGGGAGGAAGCTAGGAACACTTCCCAGGGTTATTGCGCACTGGAACGTGTTCCTGGCCCCCAGTGACTCCGACAGAGGGGGTGAGTTTAACAGGCAAGGAGCAACACACTCTCATTGTGGGCCTTTGGAATCTCAGCAGGAGGACACCCCTCGACCACCACGGACACTTGAGTTGGCAGGGAAAGTTACTTAGAGAAGTAGTAGGGGCAGAACTCCAGCCAGGGGCAGAGAACAGAGGTTGTCCTGTGGAAGCAACTGTAGTGGAGAACAGTCAGAGATGTGCATCCCCCTAGGCTAGATTTGCTCCCATAGGAGACTTAACCCTAGGGGACCTTTCAGACCTGAACTCTACAGGGCAGTCTTACCCATGAGACAGGTCTAGTCCAACCTGAGCACCTCTCAGTCTGCTGGCCTCTTGTGGGGCCCCAGCCTGGCCACAACTGCTTGCAGCACAACTGCCAGGTGTCACTTGGGGCCCACATCATAGCTGTTGGACCACACCTGACTGGCAGAGTGCTCCAGCAGAGTGGCCTCTACAAATACACAACAGCTCGTTTGCACTGATGGCCACCCTCCACATTGCTATGCTGGTGCGTATATGCCCAGGCAGACCTAGCCTTCCCTTCCCCGACAGCACAATGGTACACCTGCACCGTGCCTAAAGGCTTCATGTTTCCTAATTTTAAAATATATTACAAAGCCACAGTAATAAAAAACAGTATGGTACTGGCATAAAGACGGACATATAAATCAATGAAACAGACTAGAAATCCAGAAATAAACCTGCCCATATATGGTCAACTATGAAGAACAAACAATGTGAAAAGGATACTCTCTTCAATTAAGGTGGTAGGAATACTGTATAGCCACATGCAAAAGAATGATCAGATCCTTGTCTTGCACCATATACAAAAATAAACTCAAGATAGAATAAAGTCTTAAACGTGAGACCTGAAATGCTAAAACTCCTAGAAGAAAACATAGAGGGAAAGGTTTATGACTTTTGTCATGACAATTATTTCTTGGAATTCTCACTTCATGAGATTTAGTGGCAGTCAGACCTCACTTCCTTTTACATAATTGAAAATGCCACATTCAGATTTTTCACAACATTCCTTGCAGCTAGGATGTGAGTACATGACAACATTCTGCCAATCAGATGCTCTTGTCAGTACTATCAGGCTTTGAATTGAAGCTAACCATGCCAAATATCTGTGACTATGGAGATTCACCTTGGGTGAAAAGTTTGGCTGTCTCAAGATCGAATTCCCAGGGAAGCAGAGAGAGGGTCTTAGTGGCAGCGTGAAATGTCCCATGCTGTGGTAGTTCTGACACAAACTGTATCATCTATTACATAGTAATGGTGGCAACTGAGTCCTCAATAGGCTTTTATGTGGGGTGATTTAGAGCAACATTCCTGCCCCTCAGCCTCTGCCCAGCTTTCCAGCCCTCCCAGAGTTTCAGTGAGCTACACAATTTTCTTTTAATAAATTCCTTTTCTGTTTAAATCAGCAAAAGTTATTTTCAGACTGATATAACCTCTGATCTTTGTAAGTGTCCAGGGTTTCTCTTTTTTCCTGATCTTCGTTGTTCTAACTTTTTCAGTTTGAAATTAATTTTCTTCAATGAAAAAATAAGATAAAAGAAATGGAATAGTTTTGCCTTCCTTCTATCAACTTGTGGAACAACCAATACTCCTGTAACTTTTTGTCTCTTCTTTCTCAGAGAATAAAAGAAAGGAATTGTGTCTTGTTTTTGCGTGTTTACTTAATAATCCTAAACTCTCTCTCTGCCTTTCTGATGCCATTTTTGGGCTTCATGCCATTCCTCCAATTCATATTTGGTTAGTTGCTTCCATCTCATCTTTGTGTTTTTAAGATCTTTGTCTTTCAGCAAATTCTCTCTGCAACTTCAATGAACTCTTCAGCTGCCTCTGTATTAGGCAGGAACTCAACTCGCCCCGAGTTTCTCCAAAAGAGAACTGATGGGTTGAAACCAAGAGATCCTGGCATGGCTTACACTAAGCGCTAAAATAATGATGTGAAATTTTTCTCCCTTTCTCCTGCCTCCTCTTCCTTCTTGTCCTCTCCTCACCCCAGGTTGGATTCATTTTGAGGCAGGCTTTTTCTACAGTTTAGCAATCTTCATAGAAAAAGAGTGTTTCTCTGTGGACACATAAAGGGGAACCACAGACACTGGGGCCTATTGGAGGGTGGACAGTGGGAGGAGGGAGAGAATCAGGAAAAATAACTGATGGGTACAAGGCTTAATACCTGGGTGACAAAATAATTTGTTCAACAAACCCCCATGACATGTGTTTACCTGTACAACAAACTTGCACATGTACCTCGAACTTAAAATAAAAGTTAAATTTAATAAATAAGTAAAATGAAGAAAAGGAGTGTTTCTCTCAAGATTTTGACTCTCTTTGGCCTAATTTTGGTCACATGCCCATTCCAGAACCAACCTGGTTGGCCAAGCTTTGGTCACATGCTTATGCCTGGGAACATGTTATGAGAGTGGGAAAGAAGTGATTCCCCAATGCAAATTTAGGGTGTTGATGCCAAAGCAAAGGCTGTGGGCTGCTGGGAAGCAAAATCTTCCCAGTTTGTTTGAGTGTTTCACCCCCACACTTATGAAGCAACTGTCAAAGGGTTTATTCCTGTCTGTGAGAATTATGAAATAACTGCTTCCCAAATATGAGCCCAGACATATCCAGGATCTACATCAGACAATGTGTATGACAACAATGTACTACTCTTCCTATTCCTAACACTTCTGAATCACCACCATCACTACCCAGTTTTTCCTTGTGGTTAATATTAAGTTAACATCAGTGGTTCCCGTTACTCTTACTTTCCATTGACAGATAATACATTTATTTGGGGTAGACAACAATGTATCAGATAATCTGTCATTAGTACAATGAGATTTCTGCAAGTGCCCAGTGGCTGAAACCCTCCCTCATCACTGAAGTAGTTTTGCTATAATGCTAAGCTAATTGGAAAGCATTACAGGTAAAAACACCTCAAAGTTCTCAGTCTCTTCCAAGTTTTACTTATCCTTTTCCACCAAGAAGGAAGATTTGATAAAAAATTTATTTCCGGTTTTTCCATACACTAGCATGTGACCTGAGGCAAGTCTTCTCTACTTTTTAGCATCTCAGATTTTAAATCTATTTTAGAAGTTGGTTGTAAGCTCAAGTGTGGTAAAAATATAATAAAATAATTTAAAAATAAGAGATTATAAGATCTTAGCTATGTTTATTAAACTGCTTTAGTTTGAAATTCAAATTAAGCAAATTTGGACAATTCATTGGCTCATAAAGCCAGGGGAATGACAGGGAAATAGCTAGGCAGAAAAGACAACTGGAATTAGGAACTTGAGTGTTGTTAGAACAGTCTCATTCTGTTTGTATTCCTCTAAGCATAGGGGAATATGGCTGCCTCACAATTCACAATGTTGTCCATCAAAGGGAAACTGAGACATACTCCACTAATTCAATTTAATAAGCTCCTACTACGTAACCGTCATTATTCAAGGTGATACACATACATCAGAGAGCAAAACAAAGTTCCAGATCCTCACGTAGCACCCCATCCAGTGGCCATAAATTTAAAATTCTAAGGAAGAACTCTCATTAGCTCTGTTTGAGTCATAGGCTTACTCCTGGGCCAATGAGTGATGGTCAAGTGGCGCTCAAGTGGAGCTTGATAAATGGAATGGTCTTATCTCTAGAAATTTGGATTCAAAGAATGGATCCTGAGAATTTGTGTTTTTAACAAGCCCTCCCAAGTGATTCTGATATAGGTAATTATTGAAAGAAACAGAAAAACACTTTTCTCTTGCACAAAGGCACCATCATTTTTTGGCATTATCTTAAAAAGTCACATTTCTGTCTACATACCCTGATGCTAGTAGCATGCTATCCTCCAGTAATACTTTCTCGTACCTTTGTATTAAGGGCCAACCATGACGATGAATGAAGAACTATACAGTGAAAATAGCAACAACCACATTGAAACAATTGTGAACTTTTATAAAGAGCTGGCCTGAGGCAGCAACTCAGGCATGGGGAAGCTCATGGAAAAATGACTTTTCTTTAACACATGTGACAAGTGATGAAAAAAATACTTTAGGTTCTTTAGAATTTCTGCAACAGCTTTTTCTTTTGGTCATGCTACATGTTTATGGAAGCCTAATTTGCATGGGAATTGGTTGAAGGTAGAGATCAATTTAATCTGATAGGATGACTTCTGAAATTCAGTGTCCAAGTGCTTGATGGGAAGAATATCCCAAGGCATTGTAGGTAATGGAGTTAAAGCAGACATACTCAGGAAAGGCCACTTTTCCTGTCCAGGGGGATGTCACTGCTAGGCGATAGAGAAAAGGTGTATTTTGCTCGGCAACCAGGTTGCTAATCTCATTTGCATGCTGTGAGAGTTTTGCATGTCTGTATCCCAAATATGGCTGAACTGAAAATATGTTAGGGGAACAGAATTCATGAAAGGAAACTGGGTAAGACTAGTTTTGATGGCAAAGAAAAGAGATTTGATGAAACTTCTTATCTCCTTTTTCATTTCTAATTATGGCTTTTTGAAAAATCTGTCAGATTACATTTGAATAATTTTAGTAGGCATTAATCACAAAATAGTCCAAAAGACAGAATCTGTAGTGGTATAATTATTTTCACCATTTCTTACATTAAACTACTTTTAATGATAAATTCATTTCAAAGAAAATTGCACTTGGTTATTTTTAAGCACAACACTGTTAAATATATGCTCTGCCTGCCCAGAAAAAAAACCTTTAATAACATGTGGTTCCAGTTCTTCAGATATCACATTTGACTTTCTTAATTAATGCATATGTGTATAAAATGAATGTGTATTCTATCCTATTTGAAAAAACACAAACAACATCTTTGAGCACTTACTCTGTATGGGAGTCTATGAGGTATTGGATTAGGGAGAGGGCAGAGAACAGGGGCACAATGGGAATAAATCAGTTCCCATTGTAAGGACCCTTTAACCCAGTGGAAAATACAGATATATAAAAACATAAATGACTAATTGACAAATGCAAAATAAAAAAAGTATTAAAGAATGCTGAGTGTGTAAAACTCTGTGTATGTGTATTTATATATCTATGTAGAAATATAGCATTAAAAAGTGCCTTAAGTCGTGATTCTCAGAAAGAGACCCTGAGAAGAGGATTGACATGCAACGGATTTAGTAAAGATATTCCTGGGAGACTGGGGGACCTTCTACTGGGAATGAGAGAAGCAAAAAGGAAAAGATAAAATGAAAAGTCAAAGTACCATTTTAGATCCAGTCTCACAGAGGATAGCTTCAACATGACGTCAGGAGTAAACTCTGGAGTGTAAGTTCCCCTTCAGAGCTGTCCAAATCTGAATCAAAGAAGTTATGATTTCATACTTCCGCATCTGCAATCATTGTAAAGCAGTTCCAGTAGCCCGAGTGACATCTTCCTCCTGAAGAAAAGCTCCCTGGTTGTTGAAAGCACACCAAAATGAGGAAGGGCCACAAAATCCCCTAAAAAGGGATCCTTGTGCCCTCCACAGCAAATGTGGAATATTTTGCCTAATTGCAAATTATACACTATCTCACTTTGTAAGTTATTATCATACCATGATATTTCCACTTAATCCTGCTAGGGGGTGATACTTTCACATTTTCATGCCCTATTGTAGGCATTTAAAACATATAATTCTTTAGAATAGATATTTAAAGTGATTTACTGTTGAGTAATAAGTGAATGAATAAATTAATGCATAAAACAATAAAAGTCCAATTCTTTTAATATGGAATTTTCCTTGGAAGCCATATAGATGAAGTAAAGACTATAGTTCAGGAATTTACAGAATGCATTATTTAAAATTTTTCCTTTAAACCATAACTGCCTCATAAAAAATGCATCTCATAACTCCATCATTTTCAAAACCAGATGCTTTCTAGTGGTTTTCTATTTTGCCTGAGTAGAAACTCTTCCATGTACATGGCAAATCTCCATGCGGAGAGATGATTTTTGGTTTCAATTATTGATCCATTATATACATATTTAAGGAGGGCTTAGGAGTCCTAGATGTTCAAGGACATCTGGTCCCTCTTCTGAAGGAGCTCCCAGAGTAGGAGAGGCTACAGCACCCACAGCAGATTAATTCTAATCAGAGGAGGTGGCATACAGGATGGACCCTCACCTGAGGGCAATTAGGGCCAGCTACGCAGGGTCACTTTTTGAATGCTAAATTTGCATTTTCCAGGTGAGGAAGGAGGGAAAAAGATACTCCAGCTGAGAGGTTTTCCCATTTCAAGGCAGAAGTAATAATAGCTAGCTAATATTTATTGAGGGCTCTCTTTGTGCCCAGCACTGTGTAACATGAATCAACACAGATTTGTGAAAGACCATGGGATTTTGCAGCAATGTGACTGAAGTAAGTAGAATCTGATTGTGAAGGGTCTCATGGAATGAGGTTCATAAATGGTGTCAGAGTAATCAGTATTATTAATGAACTGATTTCCTGGGGTAATGAGGAACTCCTAACAAGAAACAGAATCATCCCTTGCCTTTGGGAGATCATTACAAACATGCATCTACCTTGGACACAAAAGACTATCCACACCCATGGCCTTAAAATCAGAAACCGTTAAACACAAATGCTCATGACTATCTGCCTCAAACACAGCAAAACAGAGGTTGGAACAAAGGTAACACTCATGACGTTGATCTTATTAACCCCAATGATTCATTTGAGCACTCTAGAATAACGCTTCTCAACCTTTAACATGCATGTAGATCACCTGCAAATGTTATTTAAATGCAGATTCTTATTTTCTAGGTTTGGAATGAGGCCTAAGATTTTGTACTTCTGACACGTTTCTGAGTGATACTGATTCTTCCAGTCCATGGACCACAGTTTGAGTAATAAAACTCTAGTTCACTGGTTCTCAGTACAGGATGCACATTTGAACCACCTGGGAAGCTTTACAAACTACTGAGGCCTGTATTCCACCCACATAAATTCTGATTTAACGTGTTGGGGGTGTGTTCTGAGCAATGCATATTTTTTAAATTGCCCAGGAGATTCTAATAAGCAACAAAGACTGAGAACCGTCATAGTTAGTTATCAATGCACAGGTAAATTACCAAGGGTATTTTTAACATGTTGACAAAGTACAGCTGAGAGAAGAAATAGTTTTATTGAAAAGATGATTTTGGATCACCAGGCAAGATGGCCAAGTAGGAACAGTTCCAGTCTGCAGCTCCCAGTGAGACCAATGAAGAAGTGGGTTGATTTCTGCATTTCCAACTGAGGTACCTGGTTCATCTCATTGGGACTGGTTAGACAGTGGGTGCAGCCCACGGAGGGCGAGTAGAAGCAGGGTGGGGCATCACCTCACTCAGGAAGTGCAAGGGGTTGGGGAACTCCCTCCCCTAGCCAAGGGAAGCCATGAGGGAATGTGCCATGAGGGACAGTGCTATCTGGCCCAGATACTACGCTCTTCCCACAGCCTTTGCAACCCGCAGACAAGGAGATTACCTCAGGTCCCTACACCACCAGGGCCCTGGGTTTCTGGCACAAAATTGGGCAGCTGTTTGGGCAGACACCAAGCTAGCTGCAGGAGTTCTTTTTTTGTACCCCAGTGGTGCCTGGAACAGCAGTGAGACAGAACCATTCACTCCCCTGGAAAGGGGGCTGAAGCCAGGGATCCAAGCAGTCTTGCTCAGTGGATCCCACCCCCACGGGGCCCAACAAGCTAACATCTACTGGCTTGAAATTCTCACGGCCAGCACAACAGTCTGGATTGACCTGGGACACTTCAGCTTGGTGGTGGGAGGGGAGTCTGCCATTACTGAGGCTTTAGTAGGCAGTTTTCCACTCACAGTGTAAACAAAGCTGCCTAGAAATTTGAACTGGGTGCAGAACCCACTAGAGCATGGCAAAGCCACTATAGCCAGACTGCCTCTCTATATTCCTCCTCTCTGGGCAAGGCATCTCTGAAAGAAAGGCAGCAGCCCCAGTCAGGGGCTTATAGATAAAATTCCCATCTCCCTCGGACAGAGAACCTGGTGGAAGGGGCAGGTGTGGGCGCAGCTTCAGCAGACTTAAACATTCCTGCCTGTCGGCTCTGAAGAAAGCAGATCTCCCAGCACAGTGCTCGAGCTCTGCTAAGGGACAGACTGCCTCCTCAAGTGGGTCCCCGACCCCTGTGCCTCCTGACTGGGAGACACCTCCCAGCAGGGGTCAACAGACACCTCATACAGGAGAGCTCCAGCTGGCATCTGGTGGGTGCCTCACTGGGATGAAGCTTCCAGAAGAAGAAGCAGGCAGCAATCTTTGCTGTTCTGCAGACTCCACTGGTGATACCCAGGCAAACAGGGTCTAGAGTGGACCTCTAGCAAACTTCAGCAGACCTGCAGAAAAGGGACCTGAGTGTTAGAAGGAAACCTAACAAACAGAAAGCAATAGCATCAACATCAACAAAAAGGATGCCCATGCAAAAACCCCATACAAAGGGCATGAACATCAAAGACCAAAGGTAGATAAATCCACAAAGATGAGGAAAAACCACAGCAAAAAGGCTGAAAAGTCCAAAAACCAGAACACCTCTTCTCCTCCAAAGAATCACAACTCCTCGCCAGCAAGAGAACAAAGCTGGACAGAGAATGAGTTCGACGAATTGACAGAAGTAGGCTTCAAAAGGTGGGAAATAACAAACTCCTCTGAGCTAAAGGAGCATGTACTAACCCAATGCAAGGAAGCTAAGAACCTTGATAAAAGGTTATAGGAACTGCTCACTAGAATAACCAGTTTAGAGAAGAAAATAAATGACCTGATGGAGCTGAAAAACACAGCATGAGAACTTCATGAAGCATACACAAATATCAATAGCCAAATTGATCAAGTGGAAGAAAGGATATCAGAGATTGAAGATCAACTTAATGAAATAAAGCGTGAAGACAAGATTAGAGAAAAAATAAAGAAAAGAAATGAACAAAGCCCCCAAGAAATATGGAACTATGTGAAAAGATCAAAGCTACATTTGACTGGCGTACCTGAAGGTGATGGGGAGAATGGAACCAAGTTGGAAAACACACTTCAGGATATTATCCAGGAGAACTTCCCCAACCTAGCAAGACAGGCCAGCATTCAAATTCAGGAAATACAGAGAACACCACAAAGATACTCCTCAAGAAGAGCAACCTCAAGACACATAATCATCAGATTCACCAAGGTTGAAATGAAGGAAAAAATGTTAAGTGCAGCCAGAGAGAAAGGTTTGGTTACCCACAAAGGAAAGCCCATCAGACTAACGTGGATCTCTCTTCAGAAACCTTACAAGCCAGAAGAGAGTGGGGGCCAATATCGAACATTCTTAAAGAAAAGAATTTTCAACAAAGAATTTCATATGCAGCCAAACTAAGCTTCATAAGTGAAGGAGAAATAAAATCCTTTACAGACAGGAAAAGGTTGAGGGATTTTATCACCACCAGGCCTGCCATAGAAGAGCTCCTGAAGGAAGCACTAAATATGGAAAGGAAAAGCCAGTACCAGCCACTGCAAAAACATGTAAAGACCAACAAAACTATGAAGAAACTGCATTAACTAATGGGCAAAATAACCAGCTAGCATCATAATGACATGATCAAATTCACACATAACACATTAAACTTAAATATAAATGGGCTAAATGCCCCAATTAAAAGACACAGACTGGGAAATTGGATAAAGAGTCAAGACCCATCAGTGTGCTGTATTCAGGAGACCCATCTCACCTGCAAAGACACACATAAGCTCAAAATAAAGGGATGGAGGAATATTTACCAAGCAAATGGGAAGCAAAAAAAGCAGGGGTTGCAATCCTAGTCTCTGATAAAACAGATTTTATACCAACAAAGATGAAAAAAGACAAAGAAGGGCATTACATAATGGTAAAGGGACCAATGCAATAAGAAGAGCTAACTATCCTAAATATATATGTACCCAATACAGGAGCACCCAGATTCGTAAAGCAAGTTCATAGAGACCTACAAAGAGACTTAGACTCCCACACAATAATAGTGGGAGACTTTAGCACCCCACTGTCAATATTAGACAGATCAATGAGACAGAAAATTAACAAGGATATTCAGGACTTCAACTCAACTCTGGACCAAGCAGACCTAATAGACATCTACAGAACTCTCCACCCCAAATCAACAGAATATACATTCTTCTCAGCACCACATAGCACTTATTCTAAAATTGACCACATAGTTGGAAGTAAAACACTCCTCAGCAAATGCAAAAGAATGGAAATCATAACAAACAGCCTCTCAGACCACAGTGCAAGCAAATTAGAACTCAGGATTAAGAAACTCACTCAAAACTGCACAACTACATGGAAACTGAACAATCTGCTTCTGAATGACTACTGGGTAAATAACAAAATTAAGGCAGAAATAAATAAGTTATTTGAAACCAATGAGAACAAAGACACAATGTACCAGAATCTCTGGCACATAGCTAAAGCAGTGTTTAGAGGGAAATTTATGGCACTAAATGCCCACAGGAGAAAGCGAGAAAGATCTAAAATCGGCACCCTAACCTCACAATTAAAAGAACTAGAGAAGCAAGAGCAAACACATTCAAAAGCTAGCAGAAGACAAGAAATAACTAAGATCAGAGCAGAACTGAAGGACATAGAGACACAAAAAACCCTTCAAAAAATCAATGAATCCAGGAGCTGGTTTTTTGGAAAGATTAACAAAATAGATAGACCACTAGCCAGACTAATAAGAAAAGAGAGAAGAATCAAATAGACACAATAAGAAATGATAAAGGGGATATCACCACTGATCCCACAGAAATACAAACTATCATCAGGGAATACTATAAACACCTCTACACAAATAAACTAGAAAACCTAGAAGAAATGGATAAATTCCTGGACACGTACACCCACCCAAGACTAAACCAGGAAGAAGTCGAATCCCTGAATAGACCAATAACAAGTTCTGAAATTAAGGCAGTAATTAATAGCTTACTAACCAAAAAAAGCCCAGGACCAGACAGATTCACAGCCGAATTCTACCAGAGGTACAAAGAGGAGCTGGTACCATTCCTTCTGAAACTATTCCAAACAATAGAAAAATCAGGACTCATCCCTAACTCATTTTATGAAGCCAGCATCATCCTGATACCAAAATCTGGCAGAGACAAAACAAAAAAAAAAAAAGAAAATTTCAGGCCAATATCCCTGATGAACATTGATGCGAAAAGCCTCAATAAAATACTGGCAAACTGAATCCAGCAGCACATCAAAAAGCTTATCCACCACGATCAAGTTGGCTTCATCCCTGGGATGCAAGGCTGGTTCAACATAAGCAAATCAATAAACATAATCCATTACATAAACAAACAGAACCGAAGACAAAAAACGCATGATTATCCCAATAGATGCAGAAAAGGCCTTCAACAAAATTCAACAGCCCTTCATGCTAAAAACTCTCAATAAGCTAGGTATTGATGGAATGTGTCTCAAAATATTAAGAGCTATTTATGACAAACCCGCAGCCAATATCATGCTGAATGGGCAAAAGCTGGAAGCACTCCCTTTGAAAACTGGCACAAGACAAAGATGCCCTCTCTCACCTCACCACTCCTATTCAACATAGTGTTGGAAGTTCTGACCAGGTCAATCAGGCAAGAGAAAGAAATAAAAGTATTCAAATAGGAAGAGAGGAAGCCAAATTGTCTCTGTTTGGAGATGACATGATTGTATATTTAGAAAACCCCATGGTCTTAGCCCAAAATCTCCTTATGCTGATAAGCAACTTCAGTAGAGTCTCAGGATACAAAAATCAATGTGCAAACATCACAAGCATTCCTATACACAAATAATAGACAAACAGAGAGCCACATAATGAGTGACTCCCATTCACAATTGCTACAAAGACAATAAAATACCTAGGAATACAACTTGCAAGGGATGTGAAGGACCTCTTTAAGGAGAACTACAAAACACTGCTCAAGGAAATAAGAGAGGACACAAACAAATGGAAAAACATTCCACACTCATGGATAGGAAGAATCAATATCATGAAAATGGCCATACTGCCCACAGTAATTTACAGATTCAATGCTATTCCCATCAAGTTACCATTGACTTTCTCCATGGAATTAGAAAAAAAACTACTTTAAATTTCATATGGAACCAAAAAGGAGACCATATAGCCAAGACAATCCTAAGCAAAAAGAACAAAGCTGGAGGCATCACGCTACCTGACGTCAAACTATACTTCAAGTCTACAGTAACCAAAACATCATGGTACTGGTACCAAAACAGATATATAGACCAATGGAACAGAACAGAGCCCTCAGAAATAACACCACACATCTACAACCATCTGATCTTCGACAAACCTGACAAAAAGAAGCAATGGGGAAAGGATTCCCTACTTAATAAATGGTGCTGGGAAAATTGGCCAGCCATATGCAGAAAACAAAAACCGGACCCCTTCCTTACACCTTATACAAAAATTAACTCAAATTGGATTAAAGACTTAAATGTGAAACCCAAAACCATAAAAACCCTAGAAGAAAACCTAGGCAATACCATTCAGGACATAGGCATGGGCAAAGACTTCATAATGAAAACACCAAAAGCAATTGCAACAAAAGCCAAAATTGACAAATGGGATCTAATTAAACTAAAGAGCTTCTGCACAGCAAGAGAAACTAGCATCACAGTGAAATTTTATTCTTTAAAATTATCTTCTCCTTACAAATTCAGTTTGTCCTCCCACATTCCGTTTTTAATTGTATGTTTGTTTGGTTTATTTTGGCCTCCATCTTTCAGTCTGGAGGATTTTCTCAGAAAATTACTTTATTTGGTTTATCTGTTCATCCTTAAATATGATATATTGAAAAACTGACTGAAAACTCTATGGGAGTTAGTTGGGTTTTGTCGAGTGTGGGTAACATGGTAATGTGGTGACATGACTGTCCTATTCCCTTGGGGAACATTTAATGTAAACATCTACATAGAAGGACTATCCAATAACCTGCCTGGAGGTCACAAGTCAGACTGCCATTGCTACAGGAGCTAAGTGGAGGAAGAAATCTGGGAGATGCAGCATCTCAAATTTTGTCTATAAATGTTTATTTAATCCCCAAGTTTTCACACAGTACTTCTGATCTCAGCTGTGCCTGGTGTTCTCTGGTCCTGAAATTCCTTGCCTTATCCTCTCCATAGACTAATCCCCAGTTGTTGCTTGAGTGTGGGCAGGACAGCGAAATGCTGCACATGGTGAGGGAGGTGTACTGGATTCCAAATGCTTTGTACACAGAAGTTCACCTAATCCTTCTGCTTTTAGCCCTGTCCTCACCCCAATTTTCGGGGTTCACTATTAGCACCAGTCCTAAGCTTTTCAGGGTGCTTCTGGGTGGATCAGATTGGTTCTCAGCTTTCCTCCCTGCCAGTTTAGAAATTAGATTTCTTAGGTTTCCTAGGTCATTTACTGCTTTCCAGTTTCCAAATTGTGTTGCTGATATCTTATCTCCCATTGTACTTACCCTTTTAGGTTTCTGTCTTTAAAACATCCACTTTCCTCTCATTTCAGAGGAGCTTTGGGGAAAAGCAAAAAGAAGATAATACATTTCCACATGCACAATTCCTTGTGGAGTAAAAACTCTTTGCTCTATCTTCTCTTTGTTCTTTTTTCTTTGTTCAGTCACTGATTTTCAAGAAATAAAATCATATTCCCATTTTACAGATAGAACATATTAGGGATAGGCCAGGCACGGTGGCTCACGCCTGTAATCCCAGCATTTTGAGTGGCCAAGGTGGGCAGATCACTTGAGGTCAAGAGTTCAAGACCAGCCTGGCCAAAATGGTGAAACCCCATCTCTACTAAAAATACAAAAAAATTAGCTGGGCTTGGTGGTACACACCTGTAATCCCAGCTACTCAGGAGGCTGAGGGGAGAAGATTGCTTGAACCTGGGAGGTGGAGGGTGCAGTGAGCCAAGATGGCGCCACTGCACTCCAGCCTGGGTGACAGGGCAAGACTCAGTCAAAAAAAAGAAAGGAAGGAAGAAAGGAAGGAAGGAAGGAAGAAAGGAAGGAAGGAAGGAAGGAAGGAAGGAAGGAAGGAAGGAAGGAAGGAAATAAATAAATAACATATTAGGGATAAATAAATAAACTCACTTTTCCGAGATGACAGAGTTGGAGGTGGGGCAGTAGCTCAGTATATCCGTGTTGAGGAAAAAGCCAATGCTGCAACACTATGCAGCTGTCACACGCCTGACATAAGTTACTCTAGCCTGCCTGCTCATTGCTTTGCAGTTGACCTCTACCAATGTCGTGGCCAAGTAATAAAAGCCAGAGTTAGTTGCTGAATACAAAATGACCTGGCTAAAACATTCACATATTACTCTTTTTTGCAAAAGAAAAAAGAAAAAAATTGAACTGATCTGACCTAGTTTTTTTCATGATAATAACTATAATTACCTAACCAAGCTGAACGAGCCTTGGAATTCATCTCAGAAAAACTACCAATACTAGGTTTTGGAAACTGGAAGCATGACAAATTTCTGAGTTGGATCTTTTAGAGACAGGATAAAAGCTGAGGTCATCTAAAATTTAATTTAGTGCCTTAAAGTAGGTCTCAAAATGAAGATGATGCTTTACCATTTTAAAGCACAATTTTCTATATCCTGTGTCTCTTGAAGCAATTTACTGCATGGATTTCTCTTAGGTCAGCAGGATGGTTAGTCTGAGTTTAAGCCAAGCACAGTTCACAGTCAATTTCTGTTCAGATTCATTACTTTTGCAGCTAGCTGTCAGCCTTATTGCATCAGTAGGAGTCAGACTAATATTGCCAGCAGATCATGTCATAATTTGTTAATGAAACTATTCATTACCATTTTTTGCCATTTCTTTATTTGGGATATAATCTGTAT
Source organism: Pan troglodytes (assembly GCF_028858775.2). Taxonomy (NCBI): domain Eukaryota; kingdom Metazoa; phylum Chordata; class Mammalia; order Primates; family Hominidae; genus Pan; species Pan troglodytes. Next base: position 37,949,423 of record NC_072421.2, on the reverse strand, counting down.
CTCCCTTATTAAAATGTGTCAGATATGCTGATGTTCTGTACAACTCAGTTGTATTCTCCTGACTTTATGGATGAAATGAACCTATATAACAAACCTGGGATTACTCTATAAGAATGCCTCTGAGTTAATTATACTTCCTGTTAGCACAAGTCTATTCTAAAATGCACTTAATTGCATTTGCAGACATTTATTTTGAAGTTGGTCAGCATTGGTGGTTTGTGGCTTTGCTCTCAGGAAGAAAGGTGCTACATTTAAATTAATCAATAAAGAATAAATATACTTGAAAAGGAGTTTATGATTTGGTGTTCTTAGAGTGAAGATGTGGGAAGAGAAGTCCTGCAAATGTGAGGAGTCGATTTTACAGAAAATTGAGTCTCGGGTAATTTAGTGACTTTCTCCCACAATGCTCAGTTATTTAATGGTGGAGCTAGGAGTAACCAGTTCTCAGGTGCCCCAGGCCCATTCCCTTTCTACTTTACTATGGGAGCAGGATCTTGCAGAAAAATTTTCTGTATGTAATTTACTTTTCATAAAATAATAATAATAAATAATTTGGTATTGTTTAAATTTTTATTTAGAAATAATTTAAAACTTGCTAAATAGTTGCATTTAAAATACACATGACTTTCTGTAGTTTGTCTAAGACTTTTAGTTTATTAATTATTTTGAAAACAGTTAAGATAAATACCTAAATTTCTTACACTTCATTTGTAGATTGGTTAAGTTTTTATTAATTATAATAATATTTAAGTGTATACAAATATAAATATAAGACTTCCATTAAGTTGAGCCATAATCTTAACATATAATTTTTATAAATTTGGTTCTTATAAACTTTAGACAATATTCCATGTATTTGGATTGATAGTTTCACCACTTACACCAGCTGGGTACAATTTTACGATGTCCTTGTTTCTCTGTCAAAGTGTTATTATAAAGTATAATACACATAACTTTCTACGTTTAGATAGATCAATTTTTAACATTTTACAAATGTGTGTCACAGACACACAAACACACACTGAAATACCTGAATGAAGAGACAGACAGATGCAGCTAACTTCATATATTTCCCAACAACAAGAGAATTCTGGGCCAGGCACCATGGCTCACACTTGTAATCCCAGCACTTTGGGAGGCCAAGGCAAGAGGATCTCTTCAGCTTAGGAGTTGAAGGTTACAGTGGCCTATGACCAAGCCAATGTAAGGCAGCCTGGGTGACAGAGCAAGACCCTGTCTCTAAAAAAAATTAAAAGAAAAGCAAACAAAAGAAAAAAATTCTCTTACAAAACCATAGTACCTGTATCCAATTCCAGAAATTTAACATTGATACCATGCTCTTTATTATATAATATACAGTCCATATTCAGTTTTCACAGTTGTTGCAACAAAGTTTTTCTGGTCATTCTATTCTTTTTCCTCCTAAATCGAATCCATGTTCATGTGTTGCACTTAGTTGTCACGTCTCTCTGGCCTCCTTTAATATGGACTAGTTCTCAGTCTTTCTTTGTGTTTTATGACATGGACATTCTTGAAGAACACAGGCCTGCTGTTTTGTAAAATATCTCTCAGTTTGAGTTTGTCTGATGTTTCCTCATGATTACAGTTGGTTTAGGTACTCTTCTGGCAGAAATACGACTTAAATGGCTGTGTGTCCTGTTAAAGCATCACAACAAGAGGCACATGATGTTAGTTTGTCCATTATTGGTAATAAAAGCTTTGACATTTGGTTAAGCAAGGGGAGGGGGGGTCTTCCAGGTTTCTTAGCAAGTTATTTTCAGCACAGCATGAGAAGCAAGAAAGTCTACATGGCAGGAAGTACCTAAAATCCATTTGTGAGCTAAACTAGATGGAATGCTGGCATTAACTAGAGTGAGATGGGGTTCTTTGCAGTGCCAGCCAGTGTGATTCAGCCCTCAGCTTGTACTATTCTCCAGCCCTCCTCCTCCTGCCAAACCCTACAGCCTGATTCAATGGCAATCTTTGATGGGGCCTGCTGAGTCACTTTCTTAGGAGCCAATGCTATGTAGGTACTCCTTCCTCTACAGGAATTCAAAAAATATTATCTCAAAATCTAAAAACACATGAGTTGGATGACACTATGGTTTGCATATCCTGAGTCCTTTATTGATTGGTTGCAGAGATTTTTGACTGATAAGCCTGGCTTTAATTGAGCTTACTTATGTAATAGGCAGTAATAATAGCCCCAAGGAATATATTTCCCAAGGCACCAACCATAGTAACAGGGACCCCTTCCCCTGCCCCATTTCCTTGCCCTGTCCTGTGCTGAGGTAATTGGCTGAAGAGAACAGAGCTTGAGCCGGGCACAGTGGCTCATGCTTATAATCCCAACACTTTGGGAGGCTGAGGCAGGTAGACAGCTTGAGCTCAGGAGTTCAAGACCAGCCCAGGCAACATGGCGAGACCCTATCTCTACTAAAATTACAAAAAATTAGCCAGATGTGGTGGTGCATGCCTGTGGTCCCAACTACTTGGGAGGCTGAGGTGGGAGGATCGCTTGAGCCCAGCACGGCGAAGGTTGTAGTGAGTCAAGATCGCCCCACTACACTCCAGCCTGAGTCACAGAGCCAGGCTCTTTCTCAAAAAAGAAAACAAAAAATCGAGAATAGAACTAGAAAAACACAGTTGCAGTTGTTTTCCTCAGGGAGCCATCTCACTCTAATGAAGGTTCTACCTGCTACCCACCCTTATCCCCTGCCTTTCCCCTTACTAAGCTGGGATAATGTTAAACATTTTTTACTTGGCAGAAATATTCATTCTTGATTACAAATCACTGGGTTGTGTGAGAAAGGTGAAGTCATATAAAACTATGGGCCTTCAAAGAGGATACTCCACCCTCTTTGGGAACTGATTAGAAACTAACATGAATTGAATAAAACAAAATGAATGAAGTAGCTCTCTATAGAAATGTTTACAGGCCCAACTTCCAAACTTCATAGTTATTTAATCATGGATTGCTATTGGGACTAGAGCTTCTCCCACATTTTAGAATGTTATAGTTAAAAAAGAGTGTTACGAATGATCAACCTGCTAGCTGCCTCAGTTTCTTCATTACAAATGAGAATAACCTGATCTAAAGAGACATGTTTGGAGCAAGCTTGAATTTATTTGGCCCTCTGGTCAAGTCAAGCAGGTTTAGCTTGGAAAAAACTGAATCACACATAAACTAGAAGTGGGGTTGCTCATGGATATGAGACTGTGCCTTGGGAGTTGGTAATAGAGAGGGGTTGTTTTCTCAAAGCCTTTTTGGAGAAAGTCACCATAGGAGTTCCTTGTTCTTCTCCCCAAATCTCCATAGTTTCTGCAACTCTGCTAAATTCCACATGTCTGCTCCTTTCTGTTTTCTTACCCTCACCCTTTCTTTTAATTTCCCCAAAAAATCTGGTAAGAGCAGGGGTAGTATCTTAGCTTGAGTTCTCCCAAAAGATGATCCTGGGAGAAGGGTTTAGATACAAGCAGTTTATTTGGGAGATGTCTTAATTTGGGCTGCTAAAACAGATTACCATAGACTGGGTAGCTGAAAGAAAAATAATATTTTTTTCACTATTTTGAAAGCCAGCAGTCTGAAATCAGGATGCCAGCATGGTTGGGTGCTGGTGAGAGCTCTCTTTCCGGTTTGAAACTGGTAGTCTTTTCGCAGTATCCTCATATGGTGGAGAGCAGAGAAGGAGGAAAACAACCTCTCTCGTGTCTTCTCAGTGCATTAATCACATAATGAGGGCTCTGCCCTAGTGACCTGATTACCTTCCAAAGGCCTCATCTCCAAATACCATCATACTGAAGATTAGCGTTTCAACATGTAAATTTTGAGGGGATACAAACATTCAGTGCATAGCAAGGAGTAATACCAGGAAGCATAGAGGGGAAAAAAGAGAAAGGGGAAGACATTCAATAAAAGGCACATTCATGAGTGAGTTATTACGAGGGAGCTCAATCCACTAGGGACCTGCTGAGAGACTTTGCTATCTCTCATGCTGCTAATCATGAGACATCATGCCCTAGAATTATCCCTCCAAGAGAAGGAAGGAAATTGGAGAGGTACACACCAAATTCTGTTCTTCATTTGTGAAAGTCACTTCTAGGTCATTAAATTGCCTGGCCCTTCCTGGCTTGCCCCACAAGTGAGTGTAGCATACTCTCATAGCCAGAGAATGTCCTAAGTCACAGAAATACAGGTACTTAAGGTAAGAAGCCTCTGGTAGTATAGGAACAAGTAAGTGTCCACGGAAGTTGCACATGATCTCCTGGATAAGCTGAGAGGTTACAGATGGGGCAGCAACAATGAGTGACACTACAGGGAAGGCACATGAGGCAAGCTGGGCCAGGCAGCTGGTAGGGAAGGTTGGAGTGCCCTAGGCCAACACTTCAGCAAAAACTTTATGCACAGTGATTCCCAAAGACAGGAATTGTGAAAGGACTGGTACCCTAAAACCGGTCTGCTAGTGCCTCTTTCCGAACAACCTGTATAGGACCAAGGAACCACCCCGCAACACACACACACTGAGCATACATACACACACTAAAATTCTAGGAAAGCCTCATGCTCACAGTCCATACATTCTATCCTCACATCTTCAAGGAAGCAATAAGTCCATCAGCAGAAGTAATTATTGCAATAGTGTCCTTATTAATCAAATTCTTTCTGTCACTCTGCTCAGTTTTCATTACTTTTTAAGATCATGCTTTGGATGAATTTTTTAAATGAGTTCATAAGAATAGAGCAGAATGAATACCCTATGTGGCCTTTGGAAAATCATTCAAGTCTTCTAAATTACATAAAAGAATTTTTAAATATTCAACCCCTATTCATGCTGGGGTTGAAAGGATAAATAAAGCAGCCCTTTTTATTTCTCTCCAGAGTCACAAACTAATTGAGACATAAAACACAGGAATAAAACAGAGATAAAAAATCACCTTTGTCGAAGTAAGATTGAATTGCAGAATGAGACTAGATTTATAGTCGTAATGGAACCCCCAAAACTGTGCTCCCTAACAATATACCCAAGAATCCAGCCTCCCACTCGTAGCGGAAAATCATTCCCTAAGATATTCAGCACATGGAGATTGTAAGAGTGTTTGAATCTTCTGTACAAATTATAACAGAGAGACAGAGAGACAGAAAAAGAGAAGTAGAGCTGTAGAGCCACACTGTATTATTTGGGTCTTTTTGGAAGCAGACTCTGAGACAGAGTTAGTAGTGCAAACAGTATATGTGGAGGTAAATCTTGTGAAAGATGAAAGGGGGAGGAAGCAAAACTGGGCAGGGAAAGTCTTAGACCATGCTGTGGCTATGACACCTATGAAAGGAAAGAGGCGAGAAAGCAAGATTGAGCGAAGGAGAGAAAGTAAGTTTGGGCAGGGCAAGCCTGGGATCTCAGTGCAGATTTGACAAAGTCTCAGTCAACACCTAGGGCAGCTCCAAAGCAAATAATTCCTGTTAATTGAGTCCCATACTGGCAGAAACAGTCAGGCCTTAGCATTTCTTCTGTGTTTCCTCATTGGCTAGGCTTCCCGAGAAGAATGTGGCCTTCAAAAGTTGGAGACTGTCAACTAGCTGCACTCCTTGCAACTGAGTGGCAAGTTCTTTCCTGAGATGTTCTCCGAGTGCCACACCTGAATGGCTGCCATACACATCTACTTTGTTCCTTTTCTTACTGTTTCTGATCAGAAAAGTTATACTTCTTCACTGCTGGAAAGGAATAGACAAAGGAGCAGAGAGAGGCTGGCAGTGTTACCAACATGTGTTTAGGTCTCAGGGAATGAAGTGGAAACATACATACACACAAAAATACATATTAAGTAGAAGTCCTTTATGGATACATGAGGCATATGAAATAATTCTCGTCCCTTACCCCTTGCCACAAATAACATATAATCGCACTTGCCTTCTAAGGCAGGTGGGTCCTATTAACTGGAGAACCCTTTATGTTGATGAGCTGGAGAGCTAAGTGGGGCTCAACTGCATATCACAATGGAAGAGAAAAGAAGTGAGGGGAAGGATGAAGAGAATGGAGCCTGTAACAGTGAGCATTGTATGAAGGACAGAGAGAAAATCGTTGTATCAGGAAGGCCAAGAAGGGACTTGGGAGAATATAAATGACAATTGAAATTCTTAAGTTGATTGCTTTGAGGAAAATGATGTGAACTCTTTCTTGGCCTCTACTGTGAAATGTTAAGAAAGTCTACATTGTCCTGAAATGCTTTTGTGAAAGTGGATTTTTCACAGGATGCCCAGGAAGGTGTTGACATTTATGTCTGAATGAATATGCCATGCAGCAAAGCCAAGTGGCTGAGATAGTAATCTACCTTGGGTCTGCATGGTGCCAAAGCCCATGAGCTCAACTGTTAGGCTTAGACTGCTGTTGGTTGGCTTCAAGGAGAATGGAAGTGGTGCACAAAGTTAATGGAACAGCCTAAGAACTTTGCCCTGGACATGCCAGCATTGTGGAGTTCCTCATTTATGGGGTTGTGTTCCAAAACTAGGGTGTGTCCTCAGAGAGTGTGTACACACTCTTGTTTTCCATAGTTATTCCCACAGTCCAGCCTTTGGCTGCCCCTAACAATAAATATGGCAAGAGAGCACAGATAGTACACTGAATCGCCAAGGCCAAATAAGAGTGGGGTGAGGTTTGGTCCACTTTCAGTCCCAAGCCCCATGATTCCCAAATATTAAAAAAGATATTAGTAAACAAAATATAAAACAATTTGAAAAAGCTATATTCATAACAATTCTAATATGTTCTATCTTGGGATTATACCAACTATGGTTAAGGGAAACTATTTCACAAAATGGATTAACTGTTAAAAATATGTGTTAATGCCTATCCAATACCATGGAAAGGATGTTGGTTGGATTTACAGGAGCAGTTCCATTTATACAGAAAAAAAATCTTGTAATAGAAAATTTACTCAGTAAGCTGTGCTACCTTATGAATATCATTTGGGAGAAAACAAGTCTAACAGATGCTGTTGGTGCCCTCCCTCCATAGCCCCTTGGCATTTACCATGTTCATACATGCTGTCCAACTTCCAGCTGCCAGCACCTACAACCCTCAGCCTGAAGCCTTTCTTTGGACACTGGAGCTCTTTCTGATCCTCCCCACAAGCAACCCCCAACCAATGATGGATCGAGTTACTGGATAAATATCCCAGCTCCCTTGTGCCATGATTGGTATAAATCAGAGGCACGTTCTCCCAGGGAGATTATGTTCTCCTTGACTTTGGTGATCTTGCTTAATAATGCAAATTTTATTGGCTTCTTTCCATTCCTTGTTTTTATTTCTCTATTTCCTTACTGATAGTTGCTGGGATTATCTGCCAAATAAATTACTTACATTTAAACCATTGCCTCAGAGTCTTCATTTTGCGTTACCATACAGGACTACCCGAGACTGGGTAATTTATAAAGCAAAGAGGTTTACTTGGCTCATCACTCTGCAGACTGTACAAACATGGGACCAGCATATTCATGGTTTCGGTTGAGGCCTCTGGAAGCTTCTACTTTTTGGCAGATTGCAAAGGGGGAGGAGGCACGTCACATGGTGAGAAAAGGAACAAGAGAGACAGGAGAAGGTAAGAGGCTCCTTTAAACAACCACCTCTCCCATGAACTAATAGAGCAAGAACTCACTCATTACCATGGGGAGGACCCCAAGCCATTCATGAGGGATCCACCTCCATGACCCAAACACTTCCACCAGGCCCCACCTCTAACATTGCATATCACATTTCAACATGAGATTTGGAGGGGACAACTACCCAAACCATATCAGGGTCACTTCTGTAAGAACACAAACCAAAACATTTCATTTGCCTCACCTGTTGCTTACTAAACAAACTTCTGATTTGAAGTTGAGCTTCTCTAGTGGCCAATTTCTGATCAAAGATGCAGAAGTAATCTGTCCTGCTTATATGATTCCTATTGGTGGCTGATTAATGACTTGGAAATATTGTTGGTGTGAGTCAATCTTCTACAACAGGGAGTGGCAAACTATAGCCTGTAGGCTAAATCTGGCAGGCCTTTAAATTTTGTAAATAAAGTTTTACTGGAACACAGCCACATCTACATATAGTCTGTGGCTACTTTCGCACCACAGCAGCAGAGTTAAATAGTTGTGACAAAGACAATATGGCCTGTAGATTGTAAAATATTTATACTTTATAGAAAAAGTCTGCTGATCACTCACGGAGAAGCTGTTCACCTTTGGGTTCACTGAGAAAGTCAAACCTGTGGTTTTATAAATATGAGGGTCAGAACTTGGACCAATGGCTTCACACCAAGTGGCAGCCCAGTGAGACTCTCAACTTAAAATATAGACTAGTCACCACCTACTCAATTCCTTCCAGTGTTTGATTATGGCATAGTCAGAATTCTATGAATTCTTGTCCATGTCTTGGGAATTCTAGGGTAGAGACAAGGAGGAGGGCATTGGCTAGACAGGAATATTAAGAAAGTGTCTTTTAAATTGAGGTTCATCAACACACTTTAAGCAAACTTCTCTCCAGAAAACTTCTTTTGTTTATTGACCTAGTTCTTGCTAATCATCCCCTCATGCTGTACCCTCTTGGTCCTTACAGGCTCAGCATCAATTATTAATTAATTTGAAATTGATCTATGAGGTCCTCTGTAGATTATTCTAAGCTATGCCACAATTCTAGCTAGCTCAAGCTTCTTCAGCATAGAGACTATTTATATTGTCAACATCCTAGCCCCCAACAATTGATAGCATAGTATTTTGTATACAGCAAATGTTCAGTAAATTATTTGACTGTCCAACATCCACCACACACAGACACTGGCGCAAGAAATAGCGGCTGAAGCTCTCCAGGTCCACGTCGTCCCGGTCGAAGTAGAAAGCCATGGACACGTACACATAGGAGGCGTGGAGCTCCAGGGTGACGTTGATGTTGATGGCGACCTCGCAGCTGAGATGGTTGTTCTGGTGCACCTGCGACAGCGGGCCCAGGGCGGGCAGCGCGGGCGCGAGGAGCAGGCGGGGTAAAGCGGTGTGGTCGCAAGGGTCCCGAAGTGGGCGGCGGCATCGGCATCGGCAGTGGCGGCCGTGGCGGGTGCCTCTGAGGACAACCATGGTGGATGACGGAGGCGACCAGTGGAGGGCAGGGTCCTCGGGACCAGGTGGTGGTGGTTGCCGCAGGGTCTGCGAAGGGACCGGAAGTGGGCTGTGGGGACCCGTATGGGTGGAGGGGCGCGCGCCATCCGGCGGATGGTGGTGGTGGTGAGGGGGAGCACGCTGAGTTCCGTGGGCAGCCCGGGGAACTAGGCACTGTCAGTCCACTGCGCGATGTCAATTCTGCAGTAACTTTTCTAGTGTCCAAGGACTTTTTCGTCTGTCCCCTGATTATTCCCCTCTATGACAGCTTGTTCTCATTTTATAAACCTCTTGTCTTTCTTAAACTCTGAGAGTATGTTCTGGTAACGTTTTCTTCTGTTTCCTGTATTATATCCTTTTTTTCCCTCCTCCAGAATTAGTTCTATTTGTGCATCTTCCTCACTTTCCTTAAATATCTAGAAAACGTTTGTCCATTCATGATTGGAATCAAGGACTGGGTTAGCCTCAGTGATGAGCATGGATCGAATGCACAGCTGTGAGTCTGGGTGACCAATAGAATTCTCCCATGAACAGGAGGGTGGAGTGTGTCAATTAGGGAGTGCTCATCTCTTTTGGAGATAAAGGTATAGAGCTCCCAGGCAGAGTAGGAACTATTCTAAATGCCCAAAGCATGGCATTTCTCTGGCATTGGAATATGTTAGTGGATCTGTCTTCTAGGTAGATGTCAGCTTCCCTTTAAATGCTCACCCATGTCTGCTGCACCCGGAAGCTTAATTCTGTCTGCAGGAGAGATGTCTCCACATGACAAGGAATGTGATTTCAGATATGTTTTCAGGATCAAAGCTTAAACACCAGAGTAAAGACTCTGTTTTTAAAATTTACCTGGAAAAGTCCTCTATGTTCATGGTTTTGGGGACTCAATAACTAATCCCCATGTCTTCCCTGCTGAATTTGAAACCAATTAGTAGACACAGGACTCAGCTCACTGAAGAGCAAGCTTAGGTCTGTAGCAAAATGAACTTGCTAGTACTTTTCAAATCTTCCAATTAGAGAAACTCACTGTGGCAGAGTGACTTCATCAAAGCTTATTTGTTTTCATCTTGGTCCACAAGTAACCATATTTTTTTAGCTACCCTTGTGATTTGATGGGGTCTTGTACTGATTTCTGGCTATTGGAATATGAAAATAACTGGTGTATGGCCAAATAAGGCCTAGTTTATAGGACACACCGTGTGCAATCCATGTCTCAAGAAGAGGAACAGACCCTACAATATGACATATCCACTTTGGAGAAGGAGCCTGGAACTTTGGATAACATATGGACAATGTCCCCTCAAAAAAAAAAAAAAAAAAACACACACAAGAAGAAGAGGAAAAGAAAGAAAGAGTGTCTGTATTTTATTCTGGGTAAATGGTTTTTGTTGAGAGAATGCTTTATGTCAACTAGCAGTTATGTGAGACACAGCTTTAAAGAGCAAAGCACTGCATTCAGCAGAAGATCACAAGTTATGCTTTCTTCCATTTTGATTAGAAAAATAAAATGGCAGAGTTACATACAAGACAACATGGAACTACTAAAGTACTTTTTCAAGTTGCTTTTATGTTTGATTTGTTAAGGAAAAACAAAAAGAACTTGAAGATTCCCTTTGTAAATATGAAGAAGGTGACTTGCAAAACTAATCTAGCCATAAATTGATCCCAGGAATACTGGTTCTTCGGAGATTCCTATTGCTGTTCCAAGAGTACAAGTCCTGTATAAAGGAGTGCTTCCTAATGGTTATGGATTTGTGAAAAATGTACCATAAAAAGTTCAGCTCTTTATTTTTCATGAAATGGGTATCCTATGGCATACTTTCTAGAAATATCATGATTGGCAACGCTATTTAGTCATTATACTTAAGTATTTGATACATTTTTTTTCTACATGAAGTTTATGGATATATTAAGTTTGAACCCTATGAAATTCCTAATTTGTCAGTTTATTTTTCAGCAGTAAAGTCCCTTTAGCATTTCCTGCAGAGCAAGTGTACTAGTGAGGATCACTGTTGAAATTTGTTTATCTTGGGATGACTTATTTCTTGATTTCTTTGAAGGATACATTGTGGAATGTAGAATTCTTCATCAGCAGTATTTTTCTTTCAGCACATTGAACATGTCATCTTCCTACCTCTAGGCCTCTGGTGTAGTTTGAATATATGTCCCTGCAAAATCTCACTAACCTGTGCCCCAGTAACCTGTGCAGCCTCAGGACACTGCTCCCTGCATCCAGGCTGCTCCAGCTCCAGCCTCAGCTCAGATGACCCCAGACACAGCCCCAGATGCTACTTCAGAGGGTGCAAGTCATAAGCCTTGGTGACTTCCACGTGGCATTAAGCATGCAGGTGTGCAGAGTGCAAGACTGAAGGATGTTTGGCAGCCTCCACTTAGATTTCAGAGGATGAATGGAAAAGCCTGAGTGTCCAGGCAGAAGTCTGCTGCAGTGGCACGGCAGTGCGGAGGGGAGATGTGACATAGGAGCCCATGCACAGAGTAACCACTGGGGCACCACCTAGTGGATCTATGGAAAGGGCACACCATCTTCCAGACCCCAGAATGGTAGAGCCACAGGCAGCTTGAACCTTGTGCCTGGAAAAGCCACAGGCACGTAGCAAGCAGTGAAAGCAACCATGGGTCCTGAATCCTGCAAAGCCACAGGTGTGGAGCTGCCAAAGGCCATAGGAGCCCATCCCCTGCACCACTGTGCCCTGGATGCACAATATATAGTGTAAGGAGACTATTTTGAAGCTCTAAGATTTAATGAGTTCCCTGCTGGGTTTTGAACTTGCATGGGGCCTGTAGGCCCTTTCCTTTGGCCGATTTCTCCATTTTGGAATGGGAGTGCTTACACAATGCTTATACCATTATTATATCTTGGAAGTAAATAACTTGTTTTGATTTTGCAAGCTCATAGGAGGAAGGAGATGAGTCTCAAATAAGATTTTGGACTTTCATTTGGGACTTTTAATTGAGTTGATATCAGCTGGAAGGAGTTAAGACTTTGGGAGCCTGTTGGGAAGTTATGATTGTATTTTGCAATGTAAGAAGAAAATAAGATTTGAGGGGCCAGGGGCAGAATGATATAGCTTAAATATATGCCCCCACCAAATCTCATGTTGAATTATAATTCCCAGAGGTACATGTGGGACCTGGTGGGAGGTGTTTTGGTCATGGGGGTGGATCCCTCATGGCTTGCTGCTGTCCTTGCAATAGTGAGTGAGTTCTCATGAGATCTCATTGTTGTAAAGTGTGATGCCTCCCCCAACCCTCTCTTGCACCTTTTCTGGCCATATGACCTGCCTACTTCCAGTTTGTCTTCTGCCATGAGCTAAAGGTCCCTGAGGCCTCTCTGGAAGCCAAACAGATGCCAGTACCATCCTTGTCCAGTCTGCAGAACCATCAGCCAATTAAACATCTTTTTAAATAAATTACCCAGCCTCTGATATCCCTTTATAGCAATGAAAACAGACTAATACAGCCTCCATACTTTCTGTTGAGAAATCAGCTGTTAATAGTATTGATCATCCTGTGTATGTGAAGTGTAACTTCTATTTTGCCGCTTTCAGGATGTTTTCATTGTCTTGTCTTTTTTACCTTTTGTTTATAGTGTCTTGGTGGGGATAGCTCTGATTTTTCCCTACATGGAATCTATTGGATGTGTAAATCAACATATTTCATCATATTTAATAAGATATTGACTGTTCTTTCCTCAAATATTCTTTACATCCCTTCATATTCCCCTTTTTATCTCTTTCCAGAACTCCCTTTATGTATGTTTTGGTACACTGGATGGTTTCCACAAGTACTCTGAGCTTCGTTAATTTTACTTCCTTCTTTTTTTCTTCCAGATTCTCAGACTAGATAATCTCAACTGACCTTTCTTGGAGATTGATGATTCTCTCTACTTCTTATTCAAATTTGCTGTTGACTCCCTCTACTGAAATTTTCATTCCAATTGTTATCCTTTTCCATTCCAGAATTTCTATTTTGTTCCTTTTTTATCATTTCTATTTTCTTATTGGTATTATGTATTTGATGAGACATCATTCTCATGGTTTTCTTTTCTTCTTTCTAAATGATGTTCTTTAACATTTCAAAGAGTTGATTTAAAATATTTGCTTAGTAAATCCACTGACCGGATTTCCTCTGAGACAGTTTGTGTTGATTTCTTCTTTCTCATGTATGGGCAATACTTTTTGTTTCCTGATATGATTTATATTCTTTTGTTGAAAACTGGACATGTTTAACATTATTAAGTGGCAATTCTAGAAATCATCTTTTCCCTCAGCCCATCTGCTATTATCTAAATGCCCTCCAAAATGTATGTGTTGAAACAATGGCCAATGTGGTAGTATTAAGAGATGAGGCCTTTAGGATGTTACTAAGTCGTGAGGGTAGATTTGTCATCACTGGTACTAGTGACCTTTAAAAAGCACTGGAGGGAACTAATCCTTTGACTCTTCCATCTTTCTGCTATGTGAAGACATAGAGTTCATCCCTTTTATCATTTTTTGCTCCTTCTGCCATGAGAGGACACAGCAAGAAGACCCTTACTAGATGCCTAATTCTGGAGCCTTGATCTTGGCCTTCCCAGCCTCTACAAATATAGGAAATACATTTCTGGTTTTCATAAATTATCCACTCTGTGGAAGTTTGATATAGCAGCATGAACAGACTGAGACTCCAAAGCTTGTTTCTGTTATTTGTTCCAGTTGTTGTTTGCTGGTTTAGTGACTTTGTTGAACTCGTTTTGTAACATCTGTATTCTTTGTCATGTGTGGCCACTGACATCTCATTCCTGTTATTGTAGTGGTCAGCTTGTGAATTGAAAGAGTTCTTATCTAGAACCACCCCTCCTCAACAAAACAAAACAAAACAAGAAACAATCTCCTAGTTTTCACAGATGGGCTCTTTGTGCATATTAGAACACACTTTCCTTTGGGAGGCCAACGTGGGCGGATCACAAGGTCAGGAATTCGAGACCAGCCTGGCCAACATGGCAAAACCCCATCTCTACTAAAAATACAAAAAAAATTAGCCAGATGTGGTGGTGGTTGCCTGTAATCCCAGCTACTCGGGAGGCAGAGGCAAGAGAATCACTTGATGCAGAGGTTGCAGTGAGCGGGGATCCTGCCACTGCACTCCAGCCTGGGTGATAAGAGCGAAACTCTGTCACCACCCTCCCCGCCTGCAAAAACAAACAAACAAATAAAAACACAAAAGTAAACAAAAACAAACAAACAAACAAAAAAACTTTCAATTTTCAGCTTGGCAGTATACAGCACAGCCATAACTTTCACTTCCTGCTTGAGGGTAACCTGAAGTGCCCATCACAGCTGGGTGTTATTTAACTCACCAAACCAAAAAGCTGGGTGTGCCCAGTGGTACAAGGTGCAGGATCCTGTGAATTAAGCAACTGTCTGGGTAAGGGGGGAGGGTATATATCCATGTATGCTGATAACTGCATAAAATAAATGTATATAAGGATACACAGAAACCTCCCCCCAAAAAAACAGGGACAGAGAGAAGCCTTCATAATATATCATTTTATATGTTTTATTTCTGAACATTGTGGATATATTACTTCTCCCAACACTTAAAGAAATTCATTACTCCTGGGAAGTCAACAAGAACAGGTAACCTTTTCTAGAATCCTGGCTATGAATTACAGCATGAGATAGCAGCCAGTTAGAGATGCAGACAAGGTTTATGGAATTGTGTGTTTAGTGAACATGGAGAGTGAAATTGATCATTAAGGGCTGGATGCAACAGAGAGAACACAGACTCTGGGTCTGAACACCTGGAAGGGTCATGTACACACACACACACACACAAAACGCACAAACCTGCCATTTATTTATTAATAAGATACGAAGAGACCCATTCCACAGGTCTGTTGCTTAAATAAAGTCTCCTATGGCATGTGGAACAAGGAATTGAGATGACAGCAGAACAGAAATGATGCAAAGACATTACCTCTTTCTGAAGCCAGGTGATTCTGACTCCATCACCTACTAACTATAAGGTTTCAGATAGTGACACTGCTCTGAAACCATTTTCTCAATGTAAAATAGGGGAGATCCATGTCTCACAGGGTTGTTGTGAGAAGGACACAGGCAATGTCTGGAAAGCACCTGAAATGGTACCTAATGTAACATGCACTTGACAAATACTTGCTATGTAAAAGCAGGGAGAAAGATGCATTTATTTTTTTCTTTTGTGAAACTTTATTGCAGTATACATGACAAAAATTATATATATATATATATTCAAGGTATATAATGTGATGTGTTGATACATGTATACATTGTAAATGATTACCAAAATCAATCCAATTAGCATATCCATTACCTCACATAGTTGCTTTTTAGTGGTGAGAACACTTAATATATACTCTCCTAACTTTCTAGGACAGAATACATTATTATTAACTATAGTCATCATGCTGTACATTGGTTCTTCAGAACTTTTTCAACTTACAACATGTGTGTACCCTTTGAGCAGAAAAATGCCTTCTCCTTACGGTCTTTTTATATCAGATGAATCATAACAAATAGAATATCTACAAAGTAGCTTAAGTAGCAAGGTTAACTGCTGTTATTTATCAGGAACCCTGGGGCATATTAAATGCCAGAGTTTATACTTCTGACTCAATTATGACAGGGCTCTACACTGGGTTCTGCAACTCCCTTGGCCTTGTCCTCATGGATACCAAGTGGCTGTTTCTGCACAAAGATCACATCTCCATACCAGCATTCAATCAGCATGACAAGGATGAGGTGAAATTATTATTTTCACAAAGTGCTGTCATTTATCAGGCAAGTAAAATTTTATTAGAAATCCATGTTATTTCCATTTATGTATTTGGTGAGAACTCATTCATCTGGCAAACTCTAGCAGCAGGAAATACTAGGAAAGCAAATATCTTGAAAGAGAAAAACAATTTTCACGATTCATTTTGACTAGTTATTATTTATCCCAAGACACTGTCAACACCATGACTCTTAAAACTTCAATGTTCTCTTACTAAGGAAGAAAGTATAGAATGGCTTTTGTATCAGTAATCGATAGTGTCTGTCATAATCTCTTTTCTGAGATAATTGATTAAATCATGAGCATATTAGATTAGATAATTCAGGCAATTGCTTTCTGCCAAAGAGTGGTGGTGGTAGAAAATGTATGAGAAAGCTACAATAAGCATTTTGGACAGCGAAAGACGGTTGAAATGTTAAAAATCTCCGGTGAATATTTTTAGGTAAATTTAGGGTCTGTTCCTACAGATACTAAATATTTTAGTCTTTGCATGTCATATAGTCTCTGTCTCATCTACTAACTCTGACTTTGCAATTAATACCCAGCAATGGGCAATATATCAATAAATGGGCATGGCTCCGTTTCAATAAAACTTTATTATAAAGACATGGTTGGCTGAATTTGGCTTATAGGCTATAGTTTAACAATCCATGGTATAAGACAGACCAGTTTGTGATAAAACAAAATGGACAAAATTGTGTCTGTGTCTGTGTGTGTGTGTGTGTGTCTGTATGCAAAATCAATGGAAGTGAGAGGATTCCAATTCACTTTAAATATTTTCAAATACAATAATGTTGAAGTTACAATAAAATTATGTTATGTTTGATCCAATACTTGCATGAGGGTATGACTTAGTGCATTTAAACAGCAACATCAGTATTATTTTCCAGCTCCCCAAGTGTCTGCTCAGGCTGCCACAACAAAATACCATAGAGTGTATGGCTTAACCGAAACTTATTTCTCACAGCTCTGGAGGCTGGAAGTATGAGACCAGGGTAATCACATGGTTTCTGGTGACAGCTGTCTGATTTGCAGATGACCAACTTCTTACTGTGTGCTCAAATGGCATGGCAGAGAGAGAGGGAGAGAAAGAGCATGCTCTCTGGTGTCTTTCCTTGTAAGGACTATCAGACAAAGGCTCCTTCCTCATGATGTCACCTCATCTAAACCTAATTATATCTTGAAGACCCCTGTAGTGCGAAGGGTCCCAATCAGCTTACTAAAGGGTTTATTTCTGCTGCCCAAACCCTGAAGGCCAGGCCATGAGCCAAGGCCATGTTGCCCAGCCAGAGAGCAGGTGTCCCTGAGAACTCAAACATTCCAGACAGTATCTGAGAACCTACCAAGAAACAGTCTCATCACTTAAACACAGTAAGCAAGGAGCCAGAAAATTAGCTGAAAAGTACTTTAAAAATAATAAGCGGTGCAGATCTGTAAAGCTGTCCTGCTGTTGTCCCGGAGTGCCTCCTATGTGAATCCTAATAATCTCATCTACTCGCCAAGCTGGACTTTTCCAAGTCATTTCTTGATCTTGGCTCACTCCCAGTTTGGGGGAAGGTATTTCTATATGATTCCAGGATTTTCTCCTTACAGCCCCATCTTCAAATACTATCACCTTGGAAGATAGTGCTTCAACATATGATTTGGAGGGTACATGAACATGCAGTTGATAGCATTCTGCCCCTGGGGCCCCCAAATTCATGCCCTTCATGCATGCAAAATCCATGCTTTCCAACCTCCCAAAACAACCCTTATTTCTTTGAGGACCGAAACTGCCTTTGTAGAACTAACAAATTAGCCACAAGATTAGAAATTATGGCTCAGGAGTCATGTAGTCAGAGGTCACAAGGCTCATAACCTCCCCAACTGCTTCTATAGAGAGCATCACTATTGTAAAACCTAAGACTGGTGTTCAAGACCCTTCATTCTGTTGGACCAGCTGGTTCCACCTGGACTGGTAAGCTGGCTCAACTGGTCTTGTGATCTGACCCAGGAACTGACTTAGCACAAGAGGACAGCCTCAACCCCCTATGACTTAATCCTTGACCCAATTAATGAGGATGACCCCTTCTCTAGCCCCCACCCACCAAATTATCATTTAAAAACCCTAGTCTCTAAATTTGGATCACAAGCACAGTGTTCTAGGAGTAAATTCAAGGGAAAGCTGGTTGAGATAGAATAGGGGTGTGGGGGGTGCGGAGTATAGCACAGAAAGTTGTCACAGCACAACCTTCCTCCTGTCTTGGGACTGAGGTGTGGGGAGTAGGGAAAACAGCCATGTACCCTCCTGAGTCTTGGAGACACCTGACAACCAAACAGCTTCTAAGGGTTTTTCCTTCTCAGTATGCAGGGCAACTTGGTTACTAGACATGCAAGAGAGACCCCCAGTGGCAAAGTGTAGAAGTGAAGTATTTTCCCAAAGCATAAAGACCACAAAGAAACATAAGGGTAGAGGATGATGGCTTCCAGCCCATTGTCTTTATCAAACTAATGCAGGGACAGAAAATCAAATACCACATGTTCTCACTTATAAGTGGGAGCTAAATGATGAGAACACATGGACTCAAAGAAGGAAACAACAGACACTGGGGCCTACCTGAGTGTGAAGGGTGGGAAGAGGGAGAGGAACAAAAAAATAACTATTGGGTACACGGCTTAGTACCTGGATGATGAAATAATCTATTCAACAACCCCCCATGACAGCAGTTTACCTATATAAAAACCTGCACTTGTTCTCTTGAACCTAAATAAAAGTTAAAAGAGTAGAGGATGATAATGGTGATAAATCATGAGTACCACATTGTGAACATACACTGTGTCAGGCATTGCTCTAAGTGATTTACATGTATTAACTCATTTAATCTCAACAACCCAATGGGGTTAATGCTTTTATTATCCCTATATTACATATGGAGAAACTGAGGCACAGAAAAGTTAAACAACTTACCCAAGTTTACCTAAAATGAGTGGCTAAGATGGGATTTGAACCCAGGCAATCTGAGGTTAAGAAAACACTACACCAAATTTTCTCTCCAAAACAGAAAATTAAGAAGTCCCCTCAGTCAACTTAAAGTTTGAAACACTCAAAAATTAATGCTTGCTCTCTTCTTTCTCATATCCACAGGAGAACAGTCAAGGGACATATATATTTCAATAGGTAATAGCTGAGACAAAGTCAGAGAATTCAGAAGTCCTTACAGCAGGCACAGAAAGACCTACAGCGAGAAGACCAAATTTGACTAAGATGAGTAAAGGGACAATAGCATTTTCTGTAAACTGAACTCAAAGTGCCAGAATCCTAATTTTTAAGAAAAGTGTTAAAGTGCACTCATATGGAAATGTGTAAGATAATTATTGCACTGCTAAACTTGTTCATATCTTAATAAATGCTTATATGGTTTGACTGTGTCCCCATCCAAATCTCCTCTTGAATTGTACTGTCATAATTCCCACGTTTTGTGGGAGGGACCCAGTGGGAGATAATTGAATCATTAGGGCGGTTTCCCCCATACTGTCCTACCAGTAGTGAGTAAGTTTCACAAGATCTGATAGTTTGATAAGGGGAAACCCGTTTTGCTTGGCTCTCATTCTCTTCTCTTCTGCCGCCATGTGAGACATAGTTTTCACCTTCCATCAGGATTGTGAGGCTTCCCCAGCCACGTGGAACTGTAAGTCCATTAAACCTCTTGCTTTTGTAAATTGCCCAGTCTTAGGTATGTCTTTATCAGCAGCATGAAAAACGGACTAATACAATGCCCAAAACAATCCACTAGCTTTAAAATGATGCGAACTACCCAAGTGTCTCTGACTAAAGTATACATTCTGTAAATTTTTGACTTTTACCTTTGTAGCCCACAAAAGAAACAAGATTTTTTTGTTTCTTGTTTCTTTGTAACTTTCTTTTGTGGCACAGAAAATAGTTGTTTTAAGTATTTTTCAACAGACATGGACAATGTTATGGTTTACATGGATGGAGGTTTCCTTTGGTCAAATAGAGAGTGGACTGAGAGAGGAGAAGAGTTTTTGATGGGGAACAAGAAAAAAAATCTTAGAGAAACAGGTGTATCATTTCCATATGGAATCTTCTTCTGACTAGGAAATAATACCTTTCTATCCATAGCCATAAAGAAAAGGTAAAAGGCGAACTTTTCTCTATATCTTGAAAGGAGAAACCAGAGGCCACATTGAGCTTCACAGGAACAGGATGATTTTGAGATAAGCTTGGGGGCAGACATTGGGAATAAGCTAATAAGCTTGGGGCAGATAAAGGTCAAGGTGGGACCAGCAACTCTCTGGGTGTTCAAACACATCAACCATCCTCTAAATGTTAGCTGCCCTGCACTTTGGACTAGATTTCTCATACTCTCCCTTATAGTCTCTTTCTGGTGAGCTCATCCAATCACATGACTTCAATACCATCTATAAAATGTCCCCCATATGTCTACTTCAAAACGTGACATTTTTGCAGCTCCTTGATTCACATTTCCACTTGGATGTCTAATGAAAATCTGATTTTACATGGCATGCATTCCCCGCTCCTCCACCCCGGGGGACCCATGCAGCCATCCCCACGGGAGATAATAACACCATCATCAACCCAGGTGCTCAGGTCCAAACTTCAGAACTTACATTATATTCCCCCTCTCCCATTCCTCACCTCCTGTCCATGAGTAAAGTTTGTCTCCCCTTGTCGAAAGTCCATCAGGAACTGGTCGACCTCTCTTCATTTCCTCAGCCACCATCACAGCTCAAGCTGCACTAGTCTCCTACCTTGATCAGCTACACTGGCTCTACCTGGTCTGCACCTTCAACTCTCTGCCACCCCTCTGCATTCTTCAGAGCAGACAGTCACTGCCTTGACATTTGGGGGCATTTATTCTACTTTATATTTATTCTACTTTATATTCAATATCACAAATTTGACCTTCAGCTTTGACCTTATGTTTTTCAGTCCTTCTTTTGAGCTGTTTTTTTTAACCACTTTAATGGAAGAAATGGTACAATTGAAGGGCAATATGCAGGAAGTCACCCCATATCTGTGGGGAAGGCAGCCTAAGGCTCAGCCCATTATCCGTGTCACTCAGGGTGAGCTTGCCAAAGAGGTACTCTGCCATACTGTCCCCCAGAGCCCCCAGCTTGCTGCCCAGAAGCAAGAATACTTAGCACTTGCAAGTTTTAAAAAGATAACTTTTCATGTCAAGTTAAAGACTATTATTTTTATCCCCGCCCAATCTCATCCCCTTCCCTTCTCCTCCAGAGGCAACCGCTAGGATGAATTCCATACCATGTTTTATACCATACCATGCATACACACCCACAGATACCATGGCCCAAGACAGCACGCCCTACCCGACCTCACCCACCCCACAGATCTCACCCCACCCTACCCCACCTCACCCCACCCCATCCCACATGCCCTCAAAGTTTATAAGGGGAAGACTAATGTATTTTCCAGGGGCCCATAAAATACCTTTCCCTTCCACCTCCGCAGATCCTGAGCTGCATGCAGATGGGGCAGAGCTGAATGGAAAGACTGCTGGATACCTACTTTAAACCTGCATGGGGATGTGCCCTGATTCCTAAAATGTGAGAGTGCTGCAGACACACATCGGCTGGACACCTTTATTGCTTTGAGAACAGATAACTTTATTGCTAACAATGGTCAAACTGAGAGGAGAAAAATGAAGAGAATGTTCTGAAAAGGCAACATGGATGCCCCGCCTGGTGGCGCGAGCAGGGGAAGGCACCCCATGGCTGCGGGGCTTGGCTGGGCTCAGGTGTGTTTCTGGCTGCGGCCCAGGGTGAGCTTGTTAAAGAGGTACTCTGCCAGGCCTGCTTCCGGGGCCCCCATCTTGCGCAGGTTGCTCAGGTAGCCACCCAGCTCTTTGATGGTCTTGGCCTGCTGGTTCAGGAAGTGGTTCTCCAGGAAGTCACAGAGCTGGGGGTCGCCGTTCTCCTTGGCCAGCTGGTGCAGCTCCAGGAGGCTCTGGTTGATGTTCTTCTCCAGGTGGAAGGTGCACTCCATGGCCTTGAGCCCGCTCTCCCAGCCTTGGCCCTCTGGCTTCCTGATGTCATGAAGGCAGATGCGGCCACCGCGCAGGTTCTGCAGGCTCATCAGCTCCTGGGCGTGCTCCCTTTTCTCCTGCGACTGGCGCAGGAAGTAGCGGTCAAAGTGCTCCAGGGCCGCGTCGTCCTGGTCGAAGTAGAAGGCCATGGACAGGTACACATAGGATGCATGGAGCTCCAGGCTGATGGGGGTGTTGATGGCAGCCTCATAGCTGGGGTGGTGGTACCATCGCACCTGCGACAGTGGGCCCAGGGCAGGCAGTGCGGGCGCTGGGAGGAGGGGAAAAGCGGTGGGTTTGCCAGGGGCCCAGAGCGGGCAGCGGCATCAGTGTGGGCAGTGGCGGTGGCGGCGGGGTCCTCGGAGCACCACCATGGTGGACGACAGCGGCGGCTGGCGGAGGGCGGGGTCCTCCGGGCCAGGCGGTAGTGTGGTAGCAGGCTCTGCGAAGGGACCGGAAGTGAGCGGTGGAGACCCTTATGCTGGGAGGAGCGCACAAGGTCGGGTGGGTGTGGGCTGGGGGAGCACGCTGAGTTCCATGGGCAGCCCGGGGAACTGGGCGCTATCAGACCTCTGCGCTACGTCAATTCTGCAGTAACTTTTCTAGTGTCCAAGGACTTTCGCCTGTCCCCTGATTGTTCCCCTCTATGACAGCTTGTTCTCATTTCATAAACCTCTTGTCTTTCTTAAACTCTGAGAGTATGTTCTGGTAACGTTTACTTCTGTTTCCTGTATTATATCCTTTTTCCCCTCCTCGAGAATTAGTTCTATTTGTGCATCTTCCTCACTTTCCTTAAATATCTGGAAAACATTTGTCCATTCATGATTGGAATCAAGGACTGGGTTAGCCTCGGTGATGAGCATGGACCTAATGCACAGTTGTGAGTCTGGATGACCAGTAGGATTCTCCCATGAACAGGAGGGTGGAGTGTGTCAATTAGGGAGTGCTTATCTCCTTTGAATATAAAGGTATAGAGCTCCCAGGCAGAGTAGGAACTCTTCCAAATGCCGAAAGCATGGCATTTCTCTGGCACTGGAAAACTTTAGTGGATCTGTCTTCTAGGTAGATGTCAGCTTCCCTTTAAATGCTCACCCATGTCTGCTGCACCCTGAAGCTTAATTCTCTCTGCAGGAGAGATGACTCCACATTGTAGGGAATGTGATTTCAGATATCTTTTCAGGATCAAAGCTTAAACACCAGAGTAAAGACTCCTTTTTTTTTTTTTTTTTTTTTTTTTTTTGAGACAGAGTCTCCCTCTGTCGCCCAGGCTGGAGTGCAGTGGCGCGATCTCGGCTCACTGCAAGCTCCGCCTCCCGGGTTCACGCCATTCTCCTGCCTCAGCCTCCCGAGTAGCTGGGACTACAGGCGCCCGCTACCACGCCCGGCTAATTTTTTGTATTTTTAGTAGAGACGGGGTTTCACCGTATTAGCCAGGATGGTCTCGATCTCCTGACCTCGTGATCCGCCCGCCTCGGCCTCCCAAAGTGCTGGGATTACAGGCGTGAGCCACCGCGCCCGGCCAAGACTCCTTTTTTAAAATTTACTTTGAAAAGTCCTGTATGTTCACAGTTTTAGGTACTCAATAACTAATCCTCATGTCTTCCCTGCTGAATTTAGAACCAATTAGTAGACACAAAACTCAGCTCACTGAAGAACAAACTTAGGTCTGTAGCAAAATGAACTTGATAGTACTTTTCAAATCTTCCAATTAGAGAAACTCACTGTGGCAGAATAACTTCACCAAAGCTTATTTGTTTTCATCTTGGTCCACAAGTAACCATACTTTTCAAGCTACTCTTGTGATTTGATGGGGACATGTACTGATTTCTGGCTATTGGAATATGAAAATAACTGGTGTATGGCCAAATAAGGCCTAGTTTATAGGACACACCCTGTGCAATCCATGTCTCGAGTGAAGAAGAGGAACAGACCCTACAATATGACATATCCACTTTGGAGAAGGAGCCTGGAACTTTGGAAAACTTATGGAGAATGTCCCCTCATCATTGTCACCACCAACTTGCACTGGACCTTGATAAAAACAAAAAATAAAAATTTACTTTAAAAGCTAAAGAGATTAGGGACATTTGTTACAGGAGATAGCCTCTTCTAATTAATCAAATTAGCTAGTCAAAGAAGGTACTGGATAACCACAGGCTGTACCCACAGGGTCCTGTAGGCTTATGGCACTGGAGTGCATTCCAGAACACACCCTCTCAGTGGGAAGGCAGATGAGAAAAAGGAGAGGTTTAGATAGCTCTGGGTTATCACACTTTCTTCCTTTTGCTTACTGCACCAAATATATATACACATACACAGACACACACACACACACACACACACACACACATATCTCAATCCTTCTCCTTTTTTTCCTTCTGGAGAGTGAAATGTAAAATCCCTCATTGGCCAGGTATGGCAGCTTACCTCTGTAATCTCAGCACTTTGGGAGGCCAAGGCAGGCAGATTGCTGGAACCCAGGAGTTCAAGTCCAGCCTGGGCAACATGGCGAAACACACCTCTACAAAAAAATATTTAAAAAAAAAAAGGCATGGTGGCACACAGCTGTAGTCCCAGCTACTCAGGAAACTGAGGTGGGAGAATTGCCTAAACCCAGGAAGTCGAGGCTGCAGTGAGCCATGATCCCACCACTGCATTCCAGCCTGGGCAACAGGAGTGAGAGACGCGGTCTCCAAAAGGAAAAGAAAAAAGAAAAATCCCTCATGGACTCTTGAAGATCAAGGAAAGATGCTTTCCTTCTGCCTCGATGTCCTGGAATAAAATCAGGCTGGTCCTTGGGTACCTAACCTTAAGCCAGGAACACAAAGCACAGGGGCAGAGATCACGACTATCTGACCCCAGAGCCAGTCAGCTGTGGTGAGGAAGGTGGGACATGTAGCAACATAAAGCTCTCCTGGAATCACATACCTGGAATCTGTGTTTGTGTGGAGCAGTTCCCCAGAAAAGGGGAATGCTAGTTCCAGGACTGGTGGTGGGAGGCTAAGCAGGTGGTACTACAGATAGTACCATTCAGTTTTTGCTACTGAGCCATGAGGTCTGCAGAGTTAGGAGGTTCCCACGTCTGTCTTTGTTTCCCACACTACACCATGCCGGCACCTAGCACATTCTTCTCCTTTGGAAAGGAGTATAGTGAGGAAGAAGCAACAGAAGTGGGCTAGGAAAGCAAAGGAACAGATTGTTGGAAGTAACTGTGAGAATGGAAGTAGCGTCAACTCCCAACTACAAATGTGAAATGCCTTTGGGCAGCATGCTGCCTCAATGCTCTGTGTGAGGCTCAGGGTTAAGGAACATGGCCACAGTGAGCACTGGTTAATAAAGATGGCCAGGGGCTGGGCAGGTTGGCTCACACTGTAATCCCAGCACTTTGGGAGGCCGAGGTGGGTAGATCACCTGAGGTCAGGAGTTTGAGACCAGCCTGGCCAACATGGTGAAACTCCATCTCTACTAAAAACACAAAAAAGTAGCCGGGTATGGTGGCATGCACCTGTAATTCCAGCTACTCGGGAGGTTGAGGCAGGAGAATCGCTTGAACCTGGGAGGCGGGAGTTACAGTGAGCCGAGATTGGACCATTGCACTCCAGCCTGGGCAACAAGTCTCACAAAAAAAAAAAAAAAAAAGAAGGTGACCAGGAAGCCAGTCTCAGCTCTGTCACCAGACAAGTAGATGATTTAATGAGTCCTTACCAGACTAGATGATTTTCAACATTCTTGGGAATCCTCACAATTTTGTGAGGTAGGAATGGTTATTGTACCCATGAGGAATCTGTGATCCTAAATATAAAGCCCTTGCCCAAGATGATACAGAAACAGAATTCAATGTCAGGGCTGATGCTCAACTAGAACTGTGGGACCACAGTCAGGTTTTCTATGAAATGCAGTGTAATGAGGTCGCTGGGTCGTATAATATCTCATGGCCTCTCTCTGCTTTAGTGAGCACAAAGGTATGTAGAGAGAAGCAGAAAATAGCTGCTGTGATTCCGTAGCAGCACAAACCACCACCCTCTCTTGCCGAGTGTTCCTGGGACAGCCCTTTCCTCTGGCAAGGTCAAGTTTCTCCTATGCAACTGCACAGAACAAATACTCCTTGTTCAATTTCTACTGGGAAATGAGTTTAAGTAAATTGTTTTTAAAAATGTGAGGCTATAGTATGAGATAGAACAAAGCTTTTCCTCAGGAGGCTGCCAAGCCTCTCTTCGTGGATGGGATGAGGAGTTTAGGCTTTTTATCACTCCTCTGATGTGCTAACCCACACTTTAGGATTCTGCTTGATTTACATACTGTGTGTCTACATTTTAGGTAGCATTTCTTTATAAAATGTTGGTCCCCCATCCTTGTGCAATGGGGATAATCTGCATTGAACTATAAGAGTACAGCTGATGCTTGGATTGCCTTTCCTGGTAGGATTAAAATACATTTTATTTAGCACCCTACTCCTCCAAAACTCTTGTTCCTTGGTCAATTTTCTGAATAACTGGTGCTATCTGTGTCTTATTATTTCTAACTTGACTGTTATTATGTGACTTCTCATGAAGATTGTCTTCCTTTCCTTCCTCTATCTCTTAACAGTTTGCTGCACAGAAATCCCAAATAATTGTTTACTGGTTATAGAAACCTCTTTGGTTTATGTAGACCAGCAATTCTCAAATGCAATCCATAAGTCTCCCCACTGAATTTTTGAGTCTGTTGGTGCAGGGTAGGGGTGATATGAAGGACAATTTTCAGGGTCCACATTCTTCATTTAATGTTCAACAAGAGAATCAGCTTCATTTCATCCAGAAACTAGCACACAGAGCAATGGGAATCACCACTGATCCTAAATGCTCTCCTGATAGTTATTTTATTATTGACTCCATGTGCTTCAAAGCTCAAATACCTCATTGCATGTTTTATTCTAGAAGGATTTCAAATGGATGACTCTGTCACTCGTGGTAGGAGACAGTGACTCTTTCATGGAGAGTTCTAGTCTCGCAATGGCCGCAGTACCTCTTTACTGCTTGTCAAATCACCCATTTTATCCAATGAAGAGTGTGGAAGAGGAGTGATATGGTTTGGTTCTGTGTCCCCACCGAAATCTAATCTCGAATGTAATCCCCACCTGTTGAGGGAGGGACATGGTGGGAGTGATTGGATCATGGGAGCGGTTTCCCCCATTTTGTTCTCCTGATAGTGAGGGAGTTCTCACAAGATCTGATGGTTTTAAAAGTGACAGTTTCACTTGCACTTTCTCCCTTTCCTGCTGCATGTAAGACATGCCTTGCTTCCCCTTTGCCTTCTGCAATGATTGTAAGTTTCCTGAGGCTTCCCCAGCCATGTAGAACTGTGAGTCAATTAAACCTCTTTTGTTTATAAATTACTCATTCTCAGGTAGTATCTTTTTAGCAGTGTAAGAATGGACTAATATAGATTACTGGTACTGTCAGAGTGGGGTACTGCTATAAAGATATCCTGAAAATATGGAAGCAACTTTGGAACTGGGTAACAGGTGGAGGTTGGAACCCTTTGGCAGGCTCCAAAGAAGACAAGAAGATGTCGGAAAGTTTGGAACTGCCTAGAGACTTGTTGAATGGCCTTGATCAAAATGCTGACAGTGATATGGATAATGAAGTCCAGGCTGAGATAGAATAGAAAAACCCATTTTCTGAGGAGAAATTCAAGCTGGCTGCAGAAATTTGCAAACATAGCAAGAAGCCACATGTTAATAGCCAAGACAATGGGGAAAATGTCTCCAGTGCATGTCAGAGATCTTCACAACAGCCCCTCCCTTCACAGGCCCAGAGGCCTAAGAGAGAAAAATGGTTTCATGAGCTGGGCCTAGGGCCATGCTACTCTGTGGAGCCTCAGGGCATGGTGCCCCTCATTCCAGCTGATCCAGCTCCAGCTGCGGCTAAAAGGGGTCAAGGTACAGCTCAGGCAGTTGCTTCAGATGGTGCAAGCCCCAAGCCTTGGTGGCTTCCACATGGTGTTGGGCCTGCAGGAGCACAGAAGACAAGAGTTGAGCTTTGGGAGCCTCTGCCTAAACTTCCCAGGATATATGGAAATGACTGGATGTCCAGGCAGAAGTCTGCTGCAGGGGTGAATCCCTCATGAGGAACTCTACTGAGGCAATACAGAGGGGAAATGTGTGTTTGGAGCCTGTGCACAGAGTCCCCACTGGGGCACTGCCTAGTGGAGCTGTGAGAAGAGGGCCACCATTGTCCAGACCTCATAAGGGTAGATCCATCATCAGCTTGTACTGTGCACCTGGAAAAGCTGCAGGCACTCAAAGCCAGCCTATGTAAACAGCTGTGGAGCTGTGCCCTGCAGAGCCATAGTGGTGGAGCTGTCCAAGGCCATGGAAGCCCACTCCTTGCATCAGCATGCTCTGGATGTGAGACATGGTGTCAAAGGAGAATTTGGAGCTTTAAGATTTATTGACTGCCTGGGCAGGTTTTAGACTTGCATGGGGCCTCTGGCTTCTTTGTTTTGGCCAATTTTTTTTCCACTTGGATGGGAAAATTTACCCAATTACTGTACCTCCATTGTATCTTGAAAGTAACTAGCTTCCTTTTGATTTTACAGGCTCATAGGTGAAAGAGACTTGCCTTGTCTCAGATGAGACTTCAGGCTTGGACTTTTGAATAAATGCTGGAAAGAGTTAAGACTTTGGTGGACCGTTAGGAAGGCATGATTGGTTTTGGAATGTGAAAAGCACATGAGATTTGGAGGGGCCAGGGGCCCAGTGATATGGTTTGGCTCTGTGTCCCCACCCAAATTTCTCATCTCAAACTGTAATCCTCACATGCTGAGGGAGGGACCTGGTGGGAGTGATTGGCTCATGGGGGCAGTTTCTCCAGTGCTGTTCTCATGACCGTGAGGGAGTTCTCATGAGATCTTCATTGCCAAAAGCAGTGTTATGAATAAAGTTAACCTTGGAAATTAAATTTAAATCATTTTTGCATTGCCAGTTAACATTTCTAAGAACAGAATAACCAAGTTTTCTTCACATAAATCAAGTGTACACATTCTCCTAGATTTTCTTCAAATCTCTATGTTTGCCCTTTTTCTGTGCAATAAAATATTTATGTATTTTTGTATTTATGTATTGTCTCACCAAGAGTGATGAATATTTTCTTAAGCTTATGTCATCCAACAATGGTGTTATTTAAATACTGGAAAAAGTTACCAGGGAAGCTTCTGTAATCTACTTAAAATATAGTATAAGTGAGAGAAGCTCATTTTACTTTTTATTTTTAATTTTCATGGGTATATAGTAGGTGTATATGGGGTACATAGGATATTTTGGTACAGACATGCAATGCATAAAAACATCATGGAAAATTGGGTATCTATTTCCTCAAGCATTTATTATTTGTGTTAGAAACAATCCAATTATACTCTCAGTTATTTTTAAATGTACATTTAAATTATTATTGACTATAGTCACCCTGTTGTGCTATCAAATACTAGGCTTTAATCACTTTCTATTTTTATGTACTCATTAACCATTCCTACCTCCCACCCCTGGCCTCCACTACCATTTCCAGCCTATGGTAACCATCTTTCTATTTTCTATGTCCATGAGTTCAACTGTTTTGATTTCTAGATGCCACAAATAAATAAGAATATGCAAAGTTTGTCTTTATGTGCGCGACTTATTTTGCTTAACATAATGAGCTCCAGTTCCATCTATGTTGTTGCAAATGACAGAATCTTATTCTTTTTTTATGGCAGAATAGTACCACATTGTGTAAACGTACCACATTTTCTTTATTCATTTATCTGTTAATGGATATGTAGGTTGCTTCCAAATCTTAGCTATTGTGAACAATGCTGCAGCAAACATGGGAGTACAATATCTGTTCGACATACTTATTTCCTTTCTTTGGGTATATACCCAGCAATAGGATTGGGACTTGTGTCCCAAGCCCAATAACGCTGTGGTTTTTGTAGAGTAGTAGAGGTGCTACCTTGGTGGTTTTGGATAAGATCCAGAAGAATTCTCTGGATTACCGACAGAGACACTTGGTCTTTTCCCTTACTTTCTCCTAAATATATGGAGTCTCCCTCTCTGTGCTGAGCCACCTTGAACTGGGGGTGTGGTGATGTAAGCACCCATGTAGCCACCACTACTGGCAGTGTGCCGGGTCAGACCTCAAGCCAGCACAGCACTGTGCCTTGCTCAAGGTCCTTCCCTTCAGGGTGGCAAAAAACTGACTTCTTATGTAAGCTATTAGTGTGAGGAAGAATAAACTAAAATTGATTCTCAATTTCTTTTGATTACTAGCACAAAAAAGACTTATTGAATTTAAAACTTCATACTAAATTCAACAATAAATGTAAAACAACTAAAGCTATGTTATT
Organism: Pan troglodytes; assembly: GCF_028858775.2. Taxonomy (NCBI): domain Eukaryota; kingdom Metazoa; phylum Chordata; class Mammalia; order Primates; family Hominidae; genus Pan; species Pan troglodytes. Next base: position 37,919,057 of record NC_072421.2, on the reverse strand, counting down.
TTTTCAATACTTATATGTTTAAACTATGTTTGTGTAAAATGATCTTCTGTATTCTACCTTGATTACATTTTGGGGGCATGAATTGTTTCTTAATTATGGAAAATTTCAAAGCATAAATTCCCATGTTCTCATCTCACAGCTTTAAAAATTATTACCTCATGGCAAACTTTCTCACCTTCTACCTGATATACTATTTTGAAGAAAATCAAGGACATTGTATCATTTCATTCATAAATATTTCTTGATATATTTCTCCAAATGAGAACTCCTTTTTATATTAAAAATTACCACACTCCCATTAATTTTGTTTTCAAATTATGGATTTGTGATTATAAAGTCAAAACAATCACTTTCAAAGACGAAAATTTTGTTGTTAGAAAAAATGTGTGTATTTTATTCTGTGTGAGTGATTGTTGCTGAGATAATGTTTTCTGTCAATTAGCAGTTATGTGAGACACTGCTCTAAAAAAGCAAAGCACTGCAGTCAGCAAAGGATCAAGAATTATGTTTTCCCCTATTTTGATGGGAAAAATACAACTGCAGAGTTACATATAAGCCAACATAGAGCTACTAAATGTTATATATAAAGTTTTGGTGCCGCAAAAGAAATAGCACTCGAATATAACATTTTCTTTTAATTCTTAGCAAGGCAAGTTACTTCTATAGAAGGGTGCATGCTTACAGATGGAGCAATGGTGACTGCACACTTGGACAAGGGAGGGGAAGGGGTTCTTATCCCTGATGCACACGGCCCCTGCTGCTGTGTCATTCCCCTATTGGCTAGGGTTAGACCGCACAGGCTAAACTAATTCTGATTGGCTAATTTAAAGACAGTGACAGGGTGAGTGGTTTGGCAGGAAAAATGGTTATGACAGAGCAGGTCATCGGAATGAGTCAGGGTGGAGTAGGTAATCGGAATGAGTCAGGGTGGAGCAGGTAATCAGAATGAGTCAGGGTGGAGCAGGTGATTGAAATGAATCAGGGTGGAGCAGGTAATTGAAAAAGGTTGCTTTATGAGGAAGTTAAGTTTAAAAGTAGAAGGTAAAGAATTGAACATACTGACATATTGATTCTTTGAAAATAAATTTAGAACTCATATCTAACAACCCCTCCCCTTATATTTCCTTACAGCTTTCTTTTCAAACCTTTTTTTAACATGTCTTGGCTTAGTTGTTTTGCTTGATTTTCCGAAAGAAGAAGCTTCTCTGGATAAGGTGGAGGATAGTTAAGGGAGGTTTTGGTATGTGCCGTTTTTATGAGCCTCTGCATCAACCTACGGATGCATGGTATGACACAACACCTGACAAGAATAAGTACACCCATTACGGCTGCGAGGGAAGTAAGAATTGAGGCTATTATTCCTTTCCATTTACCGAACTACTTTTCTTGCCATCCTGTAAAGGGGTCATTTACCCCTGAGTTGTTGGCTAACTCATTGGACAGAGCAGTCAGACTTTGCAATGCCTTTGTTATGCTTCCATCAGGGGTGGTGGTGTTTGGGATGAAGGTACAACATTGAGTTTTAATCATGACACAAACTCCTCCTCTTTCTGCTAATATCATGTCTAAGGCTATCCTATTTTCCCAAGCCATCTCGCTAGTAGCCCCTAATTGTTCAGCTATTCCTTTAACAGCATCTCTAATGTAGTTAATAAATCGCTGTTGGTTGTAGTAGATGTAGTTTATCCAATCTACATTTTTGTTAATTGTCACCTACCAAAATATTGACTTAAATCCTGCAGCTATTTGATTTCGGGTTTTAAATTGATCTGGTATTCCCCATGGGACTCCAATTGTGTCTAAATAGACGTGAGAGTCTAAAGGCCCATAAGGGGCTTCTCTTGCTTTACGATGTCTTATTTTTCCTTCCTCTGGTTGATGAAATGCCAGGGTGAAAGGGATAGCCAATTGGACTAAAGCACAAGTGCCACTCCAGTTATTCAGCAGTGTCCAGTAAAGGTTCACCACAATACCACCACACATCCGCTCGGGGATGAACAAGGGCTGACTGATTGATAAGCTCTTGAAAATTCTTAAGCTCACTGCATCCCTTCAGGTCTACAAGGAATGCTAAGTTTCCTCCCTGTCGTGAGAGACACGAAGTGAACTTAGTGGTGGGAGACTGAAGCTGGATGGCCCTCGGGGGCTGACCCACAGGGTGCCAGACTTCGGGATATAGCAGAGAGAGAGCTTGGCGTGACTTACTATTCCAGGCTGTAGAATCCTGGAAAAGAGCTACCATGCAGCCCATGCCTGGTCGACTGGAGGACCACCTTAGTGGAAAGGGGACAATCGGGGCCTCTGGCCTGCTGTGTGCACAAGCATAACAATTGCTTTTGTTTAACGTGTGGATGGAATATTTGATCCATTCCAACTGGTATCCTGTCTTAATTGCCAAAGTTTAAGTCTTTAACTTTTACGATAGCTATCTTGGTCTTGTCGTTAGATGGAGGAGGAGCAATTATTCCGTTGTGAGAGGTTTTGGAAGAAGGCTTAGAGGAAGGTGCAGGCGTTGGGGGATCAAAGAAATGCATTTTAAAGAATCTAATAGGGTTTGTCCCTGAAACCTCAGCCCCTATACCATAAAAGCCAATTCCAGGCTTAAAGAAGGGAACTGGCTTAGAAAAGGGAGAGAACTTTGAGAGTTTGAGATAATAACCCGTATAGAATTATATTGGTTTAGCTGACAGTTAGGGGGGAGGGCCGTCCTTCTAGTAAAATGAATGTATGGTTTTAGGAAATTACAAAAACCGTTTGGAGCAGTCCACTCTTGGTCTTTAGTGGTCCACAGAATGTTGGACTAACTACGGCATAAAAGCTCTACGACAGGGAGCAAGACTCCTGGTTGACACCGGGGTCTTTATCAAAATCTCCCCCGGATTAAATGGTGCCAATTCACTAACGCCCAGTCTGAGGAGAGTCAGGAGGGACAGAGGTACTTTTCTGAAGTAGAGAGCTTTGACTTGGCAAGTCCCCACAGGGTATAACAAGGCAAGCATTAAATGCAATAGTTTGAGGTGAAATTGACTTGGTTATGTTAATAACTAGATGGTCAGCAATAGAGCGAGGAAAGAAGAAAGAGTAATAGAATAGATGAAAGAGAGTTAAATTTTTCTTAGCTTTAGTTTGGTAGGGTTTTTCCCTGGGACCATGGCCCACAACTCGAGGGGGCGGCACTTTGTTGACTCGGATGTGATGAGTCCATCCCCTTTCCACTGTACGAACAGCAGTCTCGGTAGTTAGCAGCACAAGGTAGGGTCCTTCACAGGCTGGCTGGAGTTTTCCTTCTTTCCACCCTTTGATGAGAACGTGATCCTCAGGCTGGTGCTGGTTTACTGGAAATTCTAGGGGTGGTACCTGTGCTAAAAGACTTTTAGTTTTGAGGCAAAGGAAAGTGGAAGATAATCCAAGTATATAATTTCTAAGAAATTGATCTTTTGTTTTAAATGTGGGGACATCAACAGTGGACTTTATAGTCCTTGGTGCCTTCTTACTGAGAAATTTCCTTTAGCACCAATTTTTATTAGTTTTTATACCAAAGAAAGCCAAACACCATTTTATATTTGACAATGCTTCCTGTATGATCTTTATACCAGATAAGCTAAATTTCACCTTTATATTAGTGCGTTATTAATGTTAAACTCAATTTTAATAAAACCTTGTAGACATATTTATCCAATTTTAACATGTGACCATAAGGTAAGATTTTTATAGACTCTTTTCAACCTTTTATACTTTTTGTTAAGGAGCAGGTTAGTGCTTTAAGAAAAACCTGTTGTGCTTTTATTTTAATGTCCAGTTCACAGAAAAACTGGATGATACCTCTTTAACTTTAGCCAGTATGTTTACACACAGAATTTCCTTTACAATTAATGTTTCAAAACTTGCTTAAACCTTTAAAACTATATATATATTTAACCTTTTAATGTAGGTAAAAATCCACATTCTTATGCCTCCTTATAATCCTTTTACCAAAGGTATATTTTACTTTCCTTATACATCTTGCACATAAACTTTCTTCAATAGTTTTACATTCAGGAGGCCTAATTACTTTTAAATTACACAACATTTCTTGCATAAATTCCCTTTTATAACTTCTTTTTTCACGACTTTCACAGATAATTCTCTGACACGTCTCAACTTTCTCACTTGTTGCAAACATCTGTTTCTTTAAACAACCAGTAGATTTATTTTAGGACAAGAATTTACCATATAACACTCTTTTTACATAAATTCTCTTCCTTTTTTTTTTCCAAAGATGATAACCATTCTTTTCCACAGCGAACTTCCTTCATGTCTGTGGACTAGACTGCCTAAGGCCACAAGATTAGAAGTTAGGATAATATATGTTGCACTGTTAACTTTTAGCAAACTTTACTTTTTGTTGAAAACCTTATAAGTTTGGGATTTCAATTATCCTTTGCTATTAATAAGACCTTGTTTAGTCCAAATTAACTTACAATTGGTATAGATGGTTCCTTCCTGGTTCTATAAGTACTTTAAGGCTTGGCTGAGTGCAAACAGCTCCCATGTTTGAGCAGACTAATTATTAGGCAATTTTCCTAACTCTGCTTTTACAAGAGTTTCCCTATTAATTACTGAATACCTATTGTGTCTTTCTCCCTCAATTACTCAGGAGGAACCATCTATCCCCTGTCCTGAAGGGAGTTCCTCATAGGTCTGGTCGGACCTTTGTATGGTAATTAATTAAGATTTAGATCCCCTGTTAGGAAACCTGCTGAGTTAAGGGAATTATCCGTGGTTAATTTTAAATCATCTTTTTCTAACAGAATAGCCCCATACTTTAAGATTTTTGAGTTAGTAAGCTACCTTTTTGCTTTTTTTTTTTTTTCCCCCTTAGACTAGTTCTGAACTGGCGAGGTGTGCTCACAATGAGGTTTCTTCTAAAAGTTATTTTTCTACTTTCTTCTGCTACCAAAGCAGTTGCCGCTACAGATTGAATTCACTTGGGCCATCCACGGGTTACTGGGTTAAGGATTTTTGATAGGAAGGCTACGGGTTGTCAGTGGCCTCAGTGCTTTCGGGCTATGCCCTTGTTTACACTGACAACAAGGTGGTATTGGAGTGTTAGAGTGTCACAGAGAATCATAGGTTTTAAATTTACCCTGGCCTTTAAAGGAATATGGTACATTGTTTTCTCTTTACTACTTCTATCTCTCTTTCTCACTCTCTCTCTAACTCCCTCTTTGTCTCTTCCTCTCTCTCTCTGTTTGTCCTCTCTCTCTCTCTTTCCCTCCTCTGTCTCTCTCCTCTCTGCTGGTCTTTCCCTGCCTCTGCCAGCCACTTATGCTGCTGTTCTCCCCTCTCCTTCCCCTTTTACCCCGGAGACTAAAAGTTCCTCTGAGGAGGAGACAACATTAGATGGGGGGAAACCAACAGAGGAGCGAGCAGCCTCTGAATCGACTAAAAAGGTGATAAGCTCATGTTTAGGTCCCACCTCCAAATTTATCAAGGGCTCCTGGTGGGACTCAAGATAAAAGAGACAGAGCCCCTGACCCCCCTATTCTTCCTCGAAAGTGATGGGTGGAAGGGCTTCTTTTTCCTTTCTTAGTTCAGGACATCCTCTCTTGAAGTGGCCTGTTCTTCCACATCTATAGCACCTATCTTGTCCTTCCTCCCTCTTAGTTCTGGGATTCTTTAACCCTGCTCCCCTATACTCTTTAGGGGGCCTGGTAGACGAGGACCTTGGTCTTCCAGATGGAGGCTGGGGTCCTTTAAAAGAGGGTTCAGACCCCTTACAGTTTCTGGCTCCGTGGAAACTGTCTAGAAGTACCTGGGTTTGGAGCCATCTGTTGAAAGGTGGAAAACATAAGTTTTGTCTTTTGTTTCTGTTTTTCTTCGTCCCTTTTCATGTATACTCACGTATACTTTCTGAGCTTCCCTGAGAAGCTCACTTAGGGGACGGTCTTCCCAATTGTCTATCTTTTGTAACTTTTTTGAAATGTCTGGCCAACTTTTAGTGACAAATTGGAGTTTCAACATTCCTTGCCCAAGGGGATCATCCAAATTGAGGCCTGCATATTGCCTCATTCGCTCCCTCAGTCTATCTTGATGGTTTTGGGGTAAGGTTCAAGGTTCAATTTCCCTTACTGATAATTTCTCACTTTTTGGGGTGAGGCTCATTTCCCCCACTGGAAATTCCTTGCCTTTTCTACTCCTGGAGGTTCGTGTGAGGTTCAATCCCCACCAGTGGGGATGTCTCGCCTCTTTTTAAACTCTAAGCCACCCCAGCCAAGGAGTACTTCACCTCCTCCGCGCCCCCCCCCCCGCCCCCACTTTCTTACCTTGGTCCCGACCACCAACGGAATACTTTACCCGCTCCCGTGGCTTCTCCTTCCTTGGTCTGTGCACAGAGTCATTGCTGCAGTATGTGAGGATCCTTTAAGCTAGGTTGCTGGCCAGTTTTTTTCCCCCCGCGTTGCTGAGAGCTTGGGTTATTCCTCGCACTGGGTGGGTCTTGATTTCTCACCCCTGAGGCCACCACAAGGGGGCAGGCCGCACCTCCTCACCAGAGAGAACCAGAGACTGTCCCCGGAGGGGAATGTAATCACAGGGGAGCCCCCAAATTGTTATATATAAAGTTTGGTGCCACAAAAGAAATAGCACTCGAATATAAAATTTTCTTTTAATTCTCAGCAAGGGAAGTTACTTCTATAGAAGGGTGCACCCTTACAGATGGAGCAATGGTGAACACACACTTGGACAAAGGAGGGGAAGGGTTCTTATCCCTGACGCACGTGGCCCCTGCTGCTGTGTCATTCCCCTATTGGCTAGGATTAGACCGCACAGGCTAAACTAATTCCAATTGGCTAATTTAAAGAGAGTGACGGGTGAGTGGTTTGGGGGGAAAAATGGTTATGACAGAGCAGGAGGAGGAATCGGAATGAGTCAGGGTGGAACAGGTGATTGAAATGAGTCAGGGTGGAGCAGGTAATTGAAAAAGGTTGCTTTATAAGGAAGTTAAGTTAAAAGTAGAAGGTAAAGAATTGAACATACTGACATATTGATTCTTTGAAAAGAAATTTAGAACTCATACCTAACATAAAGTACTTTTTCAAGTTGCTTTTATGCTTGATGTGTTAAGGAAAGACAAAAAGAACTTGTAGCTTCCCTTTGTAAATATGAAGGTGTCTTGTGAAACTGATCCAGCCATAAATATATCCTAGGAATACTGATTCTTAAGAGTTTCATATTGCTGACCAAAGAAAACAAATCCTATATAAAGGAGTGATTCTTTTTTTTTTTTGAGATGGAGTCTCACTCTGTCGCCAGGCTGGAGTGCAGTGGCGCGATCTTGGCTCACTGCAACCTCCACCTCCTGGGCTCAAGCCCCTAGATTCTGATGAGTCATATTTGCCAGTGGAAGACATCTCCCCACACCCAGTGAAAGCAGTCTTCCCAACCTCAGCAGAAGTGGCATACCCACCCCCCGTGTCAATGACATCCTCACTGACAGTAGCATTACCTTGTCCACCTTCAGTAGTATTGGACCTCCTATCTCAATCTGAGATTAACCCTGCATTGCCTGAGGAAACTATAATGGCCTCCCTCAAGGCAGTTGTCATGTAGACAATGCTGATTCACCTTAGGCTCCATCTTCATCGTTTATCTTTGTTTCTAGACCTATAACTAGATACACACCCCAAAGGTGAGTTACCCGTGAGGAGGTGTGATACAATTCAAATAACTACTTCCGTTTTCTAACTGATAGAGACAGAATCTGGCGAGCAGCTGTGGGAATAGATACTAAGGGTGTAGGATAATAGTGGAAGGACCATAAAGTTTGATCAGGTTAAATTTATTGATATGGGCTCACAAAGCAGAGATTCTGCATTTAATGTTGCAGCTCATGGAATTAGAAAGGACTCTAATAGTTTGGCTAGTTGGTTAACTGAAATATGAATCAAAATATGGCCCAGAGCAAAGTTGAAATGCCTGTCTTGCCTTTGTTTAATGTAAAGGACCAGATTTAAAGTCTTAGGGAAACTGGAGTATTATAGTGGATTTGTCATTCACCCACACTGGGAAGGTCCAGAAGACATACTTTTCACCTGTGGGGAACAGTAAATTTTTCCCCTGTAGGTTTGACAAAAATGAGTCTATAAAACTAACTGATAATAGATTAACAACAGGTAAAAAGGGCATACAAGTTTATTCATATGCGTATGGGCATGGGAGTCACATACAAAGTATGAAGCTCAAAACAGAGATCAGTTGGTTGAAGGTTTTATATTATCCTGAGGTTACAGAAAGAATAGGGACTTGGAACTTGGCAAGATGGGTTATGGAAGGGAGACAAAAAGAAGGGAAAGAGGTAAAGTCAGTTTTGTTATGCAAATGAATCCTCACAGGTAGCACCCCTCAGAAACAACAGATGGCAACCTGTGGTTGAATTAATCTTCCCTATCTATACAAGGGGAAGGGCCTCAGAGAAAGCCTGGCTGTTTATTTAATTAATGTAGATTTTTCTCTACAGATGCAAATCTCCTCCACAAAAGGCAGCTTTTCAGAAGTATTCCTGTCTGCAGGCCTTCTGAATAACCGTCTTGAAATAATATGTCACAGTATACTCTGGGGGTGAAATTTTTTTTTTGTTTCCTTTATACCAATTCTGTGAAAAATTTTTATGAGGAGAACCCCAGCATACTTCAAGAGCTCCATGATTTCTTTTCTCTTTAGGCCATACATTACAGAGGGAACTGCAATCACTGAGTTGGAAACTTAAATGCAATAGGAATAATTGGATCACAGGGTGGCAGGGGCCAAGTGACAGTACTCCATTACCAAAGGCAAGGTGCACATTGTTAACCATAATGGACAACAGAGTCAAAGCCACAATCACAATAGTCTGATTTGCACAGAACTGTAGTGTTGGCTAATTGATCATGGTGCTCCTTGAAGTGAAATAGGTAGGAAGCCTACTAAATTCTTATTTGATCTGTATAAATAGAAAAGTTCTAGCTTAAATGAACAAAAGCTTAACATGAATCATAAAAGCAGAGACTCAGATTCCTCAATCAATTTCCAGACTGAAGCCAGTTTACAGACCCAGAATCCCTTGAACGAAGAGGTCAGGTTTCCTTGAGGAAGGACCCCAGTTCACTACCAAAAATTTATACTTTTAGTTTTCCTCCCAGCCTTCCTCAAGTGAATCTATGACCTTTTACCAGGCTAACTGTGCACTGGGGAAAAGGAAATAATCAGATCTTTCAGGGACTACTATACACTGGCTCTGAACTGGCACTAGTTCCAGGAGACCCCAAACATCACTGTGGCTGACCAGTCAAAGTGGCGGCTTATGGAGCCCAGGTGATCAATGGAGTTTTAGCTCAGGTCCATCCCACAATGGGGCTAGTGGGTCTCCAAAACCATCCTGTGGTTGTTTTCCCATCTCCAGAATGCATAATTGGAATTGACATACTTGGCAGTCTGCGTAATCCCAACATTGGCTCTCTGACCTGTGAAGTGAGAACTGTTAGGGTTGGAAAGGTCAGGTAGAAGCCCCTAGAAATCCTCTACCAAGGAAAATCGTAAATCCAAAGCAATACTGCATTCCTGAAGGGACTGCAGAGATTAGTGCCACCATCAAGGACTTGAAAGAGGCAAAGGTGGTGGTAATTCCCACCACATCCCCATTCAACTTTTCTATTTGACCTGTATAGAACACAGAGGAATCTTGGAGAATGACAAGATTATCAAAAGATTAAGCAGGTGATGGTTTTAAAATCCAATTGCAGCTGCTTTACCAGCTGTTGGTTCATTGCATCAGCAAATTAAAACATCATTTGGTCCCACGTATGCATCTGGCCTGGTATGCATCTGGCAGATGTCTTTTATCTCCATCCTTGATGTTTACCTAAAATAAGAGGCTGAGGCACAATAAATAATTTAAAGCATTCACTTGAGCCAAAATGAAGACAGCTGTGAGGAAAATTGAGACACAGGTACACTTGGATATGAGCTCTGTCTGGCCTTTGTTATAAGCAAATTTTTATTTATTTTTTTAATTTTTGTGAGTACATAGTATGTGTATATATTTGTGTAGTACATGAGATGTTTTGATGCATGCATGCAATGTGTAATAATCACATCACGGAGAATAGGGTATCCATCCTCTGAAGCATTTATCTTTTGAGTTACAAGCAATCCAATTATACTCTTTTAGTTATTTTATAATATACAATTATTATTGACTATAGTCGCATTGTTGTGAAATCAAATAGTGTCTTATTCATTCTTTCTAACTATTTTTGTACACATTAACCATCCCCACCTCCCCTCCAGACCCCAGTACCCTTCCCAGACTCTGGTAACCATCCTTCTACTCTCTACGTCCATGAATTCAATTGTTTTGATTTTTGGATCCCACAAATAAGTGAGAATATGCGATGTTTGTGCTTCTGTGCCTGGCTTATTTCACTTAACATAATGATCTTCATTGTCTAGGGTGACACCCAGAGTTCTTGATCTCACGGCCAAGGAAATCAAGGACGTGGACATACCAAAGATGAGGTTTAGAGCAGAAATTTAATAGGAGAAAGAGAACAGTTGTTTGGTACAGAGAAGGGTCCCGGAAAAAGGGTTGCCGTCCCACAGTGAAATGCAGGGGTTTTTATAGATGAGCTAGTGGGGAGGCGGTATCTGATCTACATAGGGCACGAAAAACCAGTTAGGACCATGTGTGCCATCTGCATATGGTGGGAATCTCTGGCAGCCCTCACCCCAACCTTTTATTATGCAGGTGAGTCCTCAGCCTGAGCTACTCCATGTTGCTTGTTTCTTACTGTGCATGTGCTAAAAAAGGGGCAGTGAAACTCCCATGGTGAACATGCCTGGTCCCAGGTAGCCCCTTCTATCCGTGCACCTGCTGGCATACCCCTCAGTGCAAGCTTCCAGCCTCCTTATCCTTGTTTGCAGCCCGATCTTCCAGGCTGCTCTTTGTTAGAAAAGAAGTGATTTCTTGGGCTGCTTTTTGTTAGAAGGGAAGTTCTGCTGAGGACTCTTTGCCCTCATTATCTGCCTAAATAGTTTCTTCTTCCCTCCTGTATCATATGGATCACATTTACTTTATCCATTCATCTGTTGATGGACACTTGTGTTGCTTCCAAATCTTAGCTATTGTGAACAGTGCTGCAACAAACATGGGAGTGCAGATATCTCTTTGATATCCTGGTTTTTGTTTTTGTTTTTTTTCCTTTTGAGTATATACCCAGCACTAGAATTGCTGGATTACATGGTAGCTCTATTTTTAGTTTTTTGAGAAACTGCCAAACTGTTCTCCATAGTGGTTGTGATAATTTACATTCTCACCAACAGTGTAGGAGAGTTCCCTTTTCTCCACATCCTCACCAGCATTTGTTATTGCCTGTCTTTGGATATAGGCCATTTTAATTGGGGTGAGATGATATCTTGTTGTTTTGATATGCATTTCTCTGATGATCAGTGATGCTGAGCATTTTTTCATATCCCTGTTTGCCATTTGTATGTCTTCTTTTGAGAAATGACTATTCAAATCATTTGCGATTTTTTGATTTATTAGATTTTTTTCCTATAATGTGGGTTGAGCTCCTTGTATGTTCTGGTTATTAATCCCTTGTCAGATGGGTAGTTTGCAAATGTTTTCTCCCATTTTGTAGGTTGTCTTTTCACTTTGTTGATTGTTTCCTTTGCTGTGCAAAAGCTTTTTAACTTGATGTGATCCCATTTGTACATTTTTGCTTTGGTTGCCTGTGTACAAGCAGATTTTTAAAGGCAAAAAAGGGGGACAGAGAGTGGGCTGATACAAAGTTGTTTGTCAGGAATTCTCTTTGGTTTATAGAAATAATATTGGTTAGTGATTGGCTATATATTGTTAATCTATAAGGCTTGGGTTATCTTGTCTTGTGCAGTATTGTTAATTTGTAGCTACTTGTGGCAACAGCAAGCAGTTTCTGTCATCAAATCCCAAAATTTTGGTTCACGTATTCAATGCACAGTAAGCCAAACCCTGACCCATTGGTGCTTAGGAGCAGAGGAAGGTTTATTCGATTTAGCCAAAGCAAGAGATCAGGACAGACAGTCTCTCAAATCTGATCTGCCTTTGAACATAATTGGAGGATTTTATGAATAAGGTAGGAATGCGGGAGGTGGGATCATCAAAGTTGTTTGTGCCCCTCGGACTCTAGATGTCATCAGTCCCGATCAAACTTTTGGATGCCATCAAGATCTTCATGACTTAAGGATCATTGTTCTTTGAAATAGAAACAGGTTCATCAATCTTGAGAGCAGGTCCGGGGTTCAGGATATGAAGTTAATCAATTACTAGTGATTACTCTCTACAGAAATGATTACGTACCAGCAAGCATGCACGGATGAGGAAAAGGACAAAGACAAAGGAGACTAAGTAAAACAACCTGATACTTAAAATAAGGGCTCGGTTACAACATCCTCAATGTCATTGTTCCATTTCTCAATCTTGAGGAGTTGGTATGTTGATTCATTGTAACTATTTCTTGCTGGTAAGGGCCATTGCTAGGGGTCCAGGGAATGGCCCTTATTTACCTGCAGGTGAAAACATTCATGTGTTCTGGGACTTACAGAAGCAATTCTTTGCAGTATCATTGAACAAGGTGTTAGGATCCTCTGAGAGAGGTGATTTTGAAATCTTATACATATAGTGCAGCAGCAATATAATCCACAACAAAGGAGTATGCCTATTCCTATAATCAGAGCTAGAATTATTAATTTTTTCCATCAAGAGAGTATAGAGTTGCACCAAGAAGATAACCATTGGTTTAGCAACATCATGGGGTCAGACATGGTATTAATTTGTGAATATCTTTAAAGTTTCCTGTATTGTCTGGGATGTATACAAGACATTTGTTTTTGATTATGGCATAGGTTTCCCTTTGTGTAGCTGTGAGGACATTGAGGGTCATGCAGTTCTGCAAGACTGCCTTTCTCATCATGGTCATTTCAGAGGTCACTAAAGAGATGCCTCTGAATGCATTCTTTAGCATATGCTGCATATAGTTTGAGAGCGTCCTGGTATGCCAGATAACATTTTCTAAACTAACTTAGGGAACAGAAATGGATAGGAGATGGTCATAACAGTGGAAACCAACCTGGTCCATTGGTACAACACATATTGGAAATCTGCAGGCTGTCCATCTGTGTTTTCCAAATGAAACTGGACCCAGGGGAAACCCAGGGTGCACCATTCTATCCATTCAATAAGGTAGTCAGGGCCAAAGATCAGTGTCACATAGCCATTTAGTTCCATTTGGGGCTAGTCATCGAATTCCTAGCCTCTGTGTCCAATCAGTAGAAAACCAGTCAGTTTGTTGCAGCACTAGAGTATGTTGACATTGTTGTGGGGGCATCCAGCCCATATTATTAATATTTGGGCAATGATCATAAGAGTTATTTTTTTTGTTCCTAAGGTGTCAACTTGATTTAAGTAGCTGGTGGTGGGTGTCATCCAAAGGAAATCATCCCAAACTAAATAGAAACCTTCCTCAGTATAGTGACTGTTAATAGTCAAAACTTTGGGGGTTGCCAAGAACTCATTCAGGAGAGGAGCAGCATATTCAGAAGTTTGTCGAATAGTCTGATTCATAGTAAAAGGTTTTCTGTGACCTGGGTTTTGGAGGGTTACATTAATGACAGGCCATAACCTTTTATTTTCTTGTGTTAGAACACCAGGGACCTGATTTTCTTGTAAATTGTTTTTCATTAAAATTTGTAAATGTACTCAGTCATTTCCTTGTAGAGGTGAGACCCACCAAGGTAATCCAGAAATGCTAGATATAGGTAGCAGCCCACAAACCCCACAAGCTTCCTGTTGTAGGCTATCTGTATAATGTTGTGCCCATTGTAGGAAAAGATTGGTTTCAGGAGACACCATAAGCCCATATATTATTATGGGGATTAGCAAGAATATCATAATTAAATGATAGAAGGCCTTACTTATTTGCAAAGTTTTCCTTAAAGAGCAGCTTCAAGTTTTCAGTTGGTTCACAGGTCCATTTAGGTTGATTACCTCACACATCGAGCTGAGGAGGGGCAATCTTTACCTGTGGGTATAATGTACCCAAAGTTTAACCACAGCCAATTTGATAGATAAATGAGTGGTCAGGAGGACTTCATAGGGTCCTACCCATTGAGGGACCAGTTGATGATCCAGTCCAGTTTCCCTCCAGGTCTTGAGTAGGACTTGGTCTCTGGCCTGGAAAGGGTGAAGTGGCATGTCCATGGGGAAGGCCAACCTGTCAGAAGCAAACTCTTGAACAGAGGTTACTTTTTAATTTGGCAATTTAATTTCAAAAGCACTCAATTGGAGCCTACTTTAGGGAGCAACCTGAATTCTCAGCAGGGCAGAGGGCAGTACCTTGTCCCAAGTTAGACTGGTTTCTTGGCACATCTTAGCAATTGTTCTTTTTATAGTATGATTCATTTTTTTCAGTCTTTCCTGTGGATTGTGGACACCATGCTGTGTAAAGTTTCTATTCAGTGTCTAGGATCTGAGACATTTCCTGTACTACCTGAGAGACAAATGTTGTGTTGTTGTCACTCTGAATATCAAAGGGAGTCCATACCAGGGGATTATCTCTTTAAGTAAGCTGTGGGCCATTTCGGGTAGGGTATGCCTCCATCCATCCTGTAAATGTGTATACAAAAAAAAAAAAAAGATATCTATAGCCTTTGGGCACTCACAGCATTGTTGTGAAATCAACTTGCCAATCCTCATATGGAGAATCTCCTCAAGAGTCCCCTGAACAGGGGGTAGGGGTCCAGTTTTAGGATGGTTTTGAGCACAGAGAGTGCACTGATGGATCATGTTTTGGATTACCCATTGCATATTGGGACTAATCAAGTACTAACGTAGCCATTAAAGGGTTGCATCTTTTCTGTAATGGGTGCTTTGATGAAACTTGCTCACTACTTTTTTTTTTTTTTTTTTTAGGCAGAGTCCTGTCCTGTCACCCAGGATGGAGTGCGGTGGTGCAATCTCGGCTCACTGCAACCTCTGCCTTCCAGGTTCAAGTGATCCCATGCCTGGCTAGTGTTTTTGTATTTTTTGAAGAGACAGCGTTTCACCATGTTGGCCAGGCTGGTCTCGAACTCCTGGCCTTAAGTGATCCACCTGCGTCGGCCTCCCAAAGTGCTGGGATTACAGGCATGAGCCACTGCGCCAGCCAACTCACTGTATCTTTAAGGAGGGCTCCAGGAACCAATATAATGCCTCCCAAATTACATATCTAGCCTGGATGGCCTGGGGCTGGGGACGTAAATCCCCAATCCTTGGGCCACTTTAAGTCTCCTTCAGTATAGCAAGGGTGAGACTTACTTAGTAAGATCAACCCGCGGTACAAACAGGGCTAAGAAGGCCTCAAAGTCCAATGTTTTTGCAGCCTGTTTCGCTGCCAGGTTGGCATGTTGATTTCCCCTTTTTGATGGCTAGGATAGTGGATGATAGCCACCACTCTGGGGGCATTTACAGATTCTTATAAGGCCAAAATATCAGAGACATATTTGATTTCCTTGTTATCACTAGTCAAAGGCCCTCTCTCATTCTAAATAGCCCCATGTGCATGTGCCACAGAGAAAGCATATTTAGAGTCTATATAAATATTCGCAATTTTGTTCTTATCCAATTGGATGACAAGAGTAAGGCAATGAGCTCACGCTGTTGAGCTGAGGTACTGAGGTGTCTGGCAATAAGGCTTTGGCTTTCACAGTGCCTTGTAAGGTACCGACCACACATACCCTGCATGATGACTTCCATGGTCCTTGAAGCTGCTTTCATCTGTGAACAGTTTCAGGTCAGGATGTGCCAAGGGCTAATACACCAGGTTTGGTCAGCTGGAAAAGATCTGCTGAATATTCTGAAGAAAATTAGGTGTAGCCCTGGCTCCGTTTCTATAGGCTTTAAGGTAGCAGTGTTAAGAACTGAGACCGCCTTTATTTTTAACTCTGGTTTGTAAAGGAACATAGCCTGGATTTCCCTAACCTCTCTGGAGTCGGCTAATACCCCTCCTTTTTGCTGTAAGAGAGGGAGGATGTGATGCAGTGTGTGAATGGTGATGGCTGTCTGAGAGTTAACTTTTCAGCCTCCTAGAGGAGGTAACAAGTTGCAACTACTGCTTGGAGGCAGGGAAGCCAACCCTTCACCACCTGATCAAGCTATTTAGTGAAATAAACAATTGATCTCCAGTAAGGTCCCAAACTTTGAGTTAGGACTCCCAAGCTCATGCCTTGTTTTTCATGCACAAATACATCAACAAATTTTCTGACATTTGGAAGACCCAGTGCAGGAGCAGTCATTAACTTTTCTTTGGCTTTATTAAAAGAATGTTGGCATTCTGAGGTCCTGACCAAGGGTTCAGATTCCTTTCCCTTTAGGACCTCATAAAGAGGTTTTACTGTAAGTTCAAAATTTGGAATCCAAATTCAACAAAATCCTACTATACTTACAAACCCTCACAGTTGTTTGCAGGCGGTGGGGACGGCTGCCCAGGCTATTGCCTCTCAGCAGTCTGGGAGAAGATTTCTTTGTCCCTTAGTTGGTTCAAACTCCAAGTATTTGGAGATCAGGGCTTGGGAGATTTGGGCTTTTTCTTTTGGAAATCTGATAGCCTCTTTCTGTTAGAAAACTCAGTATTTGGATGGTATTTTCAAGGGAATCTCTAAGAGTCTTACTAGAAACAAAGGTATCATCTTGTAAAAGCATTCTTCTTTCGGTCAGAAATCCCTTAAGTCCCATGCCAAAATTCTCCCAAAGTTTGCGGGTAAATTTTAAAAATCCCTGAGATAACACTCTCCAACAGTACTGCTAATTCACCTGCATTCCTGGTCTTGGCCATTCAAATGCAAAGACCTCTTGTGACTCCCTATCTAGCAGTATGCAAAAGAAGGCATCTTTCAGATCCAAAATTATAAACCATGTAATGATTTACCTTGTCTTATCTCCTGATAAGCTTGTCAGCAAGGTATAGGGATTAGGTACCATAGGGTGTATGTCCTGGACTAGTTCATGAATAACCCTGAAGTCTTGCACAAGCCAGTAGTCAGCTGAACAGGGCTTGTGAACCAGCAAGACAGGAGTGTTGTAGGGGAAGTGACAGGGCTGAATTAGTCCTTGTCCCAAAAAGGCTTCCAAGAGCAGCTGAATGCCCTTTCATACTGCCTCCTTTAATGGGTGTTGTTTTAGATTAGGTATTCTGTGTCCCTCATTTATTTTTTACAAGCTTGGCTGTGACCATTCTCCCCAGCTTCCCTGAAGCCCAAATATCTTCCCTTAGCCTCATGAGAATTTTCAGATTATGAGACTGACGCGCTGCCCACTGCGCTAAGAGGGCCTCTAACCTCATGAGAATTTTCTCTGGAATGTCCTAAACTTCTGTATTTTCTGGTTGGAGTTGGAGCTTTTGAAACCTGCAAGCTTGTTCAGGAGGAATCCCTATGTCTAGGTGTCTGGAGGAAAAGACAAATTGAGCACACAATTTGGCAAGCAAATCCTGGCCCAGGAGGGGCACTGGGAATCCAGGCACATACAGGAAACTGTTTCAGGCTGGTCTCTCCTAAATGGCAATCTAAGGGTTGTAGAAAGGGGCAAATAATGGCATCT
Organism: Pan troglodytes; assembly: GCF_028858775.2. Taxonomy (NCBI): domain Eukaryota; kingdom Metazoa; phylum Chordata; class Mammalia; order Primates; family Hominidae; genus Pan; species Pan troglodytes. Next base: position 37,901,428 of record NC_072421.2, on the reverse strand, counting down.
TCCAATATCCCCATAACAATCTTGGTTTCTCCCATAATTGGGAAGAGACAAATGTTAATTACTGATCATGTGGCAACTTATCATTTAAGAAATCAATCATTCTGTTCCCCAATATCAATTGTATCTTGGGTTCCTGTGGGGATACAGGTACTGGTCATTCAAAGTCTCAGGGACACCTTGGGCTGTATCAACTTTCATCTCAGTCTTTTCCCCTTCCCATCATCTGATTCTGAGGAAGAGTTGGGCTTGACAGCCACTTTGGTCAGTTTGGGATGGCCCTTTTTCCGATGTCCTTCTTCCTTACAATAAGTGGACTGGTTCTTCCCTAAGGTGGGGTGGATCCTCCTTTTGCTTTGATTTTTTTCATTTCTTTTAGGTTGAAAGTCAAGCACCATCACCAACATGGATACTTGTTGCTTTAACTTGTGCTTTTCCTGATCCTTAACCCAAGCATAGTTCGCCCTAAAAGCTAACTAGACTAAATGTGTTTGGCAACACAATGGCTTCATCTATCTTTGGCAATTTTCTTTGACTATCAGGGACACTCTGACAGATGAAGCTCATATTAACCATTCTCTGATTTTCCAGTTCCACCTGCAAACTTTTGATATGTCTGATAGTCTTTCCAAGAATTGTGAAGGCCTCATTTGGTTGCTGCTGTACCTCCTGTACTTTATTAAGGCTCTTGGAGGGACCCCTTTCTTTAAACCTCCAAGGATACAATTTTAATAGTGCTCTAAGTGGGGAAGACCTCCATTATTTACATCCTAACTGGGTTCCGTGGTGCGGACTGACTGCATTGGCTCAGGGAGATTATTTCCATCCTCAAGATGGAGCCAGGTTGCTTCCTCTTTAGTTTTTTTCTATGACAATGTTCCTTTTATTTGCTGTGAGCAGTACATTTAACAAAGCCTGGATATCTGCCCATGTGGGATAATAGGTCAGAAGTATGGATGAGAATTGCTCAGCCATTTACTTGGGATCATCTTGATTGGAGGGATTATTGCTTTTCCAATTGAACAGATCTGAAGTGGGAAAAGTGGAGTGCACCCACATCATATCAGCCAAATGCTCATTCACATTATCCTAACAGGGGATTAGCAGAGAGGAAACTGCCCTACCTAGGAGCCTGTGGCTCACTGGCCAAATTTTGTTACCTGTCAGGTACAAGAGGAAGAATTCATAACCTATCCTGATTTTTCCCCCATGAGGGATTGGGGGTGTCCTCCTCCTGCTCCACATGTTCCATAAGGAGGGGGATGTGCTGGAGCCACAGGTGGCAGAGGAAGGGGCAGAGGACCAGGATGATTATTCAGGGGATTCAAGGTGCTGATCAGCACCTTGTCCTCTGCATCTAATGGTGGAAAGTCTAAAACCTTAGGTTTGGGCTATTCTTCCTTTTGCGGCATCAAGTTATACTACACCTCTTTTGAGCAGGTTTATTCTGACAAAAAAGCATAAAAATCCGAACATATGGGATCTCATCCCATTTTCTCTCCCTCTTACAAAACAGTTCTAGTTGCATTATAGTAACATAATTTAAAGACCCATTCACAAGCCACTTTACCCCAGAATCTAAGGCATATTGAGGCCAAGCAGTGTAATAATAATAATAATAATAATGAAAACATTTTCTTTTTCCTCATGGACTCCTAGCTGAAAGTGGCCAAATTCTGGAAAACACAGCCAAAGAAGGCTGCACTCTGAGATTGATCCTGAATTTCCCACATTCAATCCTTCCACACACACACAAAACCAAACTACTGCAGGTACACAAACAAGCAAATCAGTACAGGCTACCATTCTACTTACTCTCCCAAATGGGCTCTCTTCAAAATACAAATGGAGAGAATGAGAGATTTGGTTGCGCATGTGTAACAACTTGCCCTTCAAATCAAAACTGAAAATTGAGGAAGCAGTCCAAGGTGTTTCTCTGCTCCAAGCTCCTAGGGTGCCAAGGGCAGCTGACACCTACTGAGAAGGGTGACCCCAGGGCTTACCCCAAGCAACACACCCAGGCAGCTGTGTGGATGCCCATTTGCCCAACCTGACTGGGACCTACTGGCCATGAGCACATGTGTCCTGCTGCAGTCATCAAAATCTTTATCGATTCCTGAAATTTAGGCTCACGTGCCTGATGCACATTAAGCCAAACACAGACATATCAGTGCTTAGGAGCAGAGAAAGGTTTATTCAATTTGGCCAAAGTGAGAGGGCAGGTGAGACAGTCTCAAATCTGACCTGCCTTTGAAATAACTGGGGACTTTTATGAGTAAGGTAAGAATGTAGGAGGTGGGATCCCCCAATGATCAAATCTCTTTGCACTCCCTGGAATCTAGATCTCATCAGTTCCAATCAAACTTGTGGATGTCATCAAGGAGGTCTGCATGACCTCTGGATCACTGTTCTTTAAAAGAAAAACAAGTTCATCGATTCTGAGGGTAGCTCCAGGGGTCAGGATTTGAAGTTTATCAATAACTAATGTCTACCCTCTATAGAAATGACTAGATACAAGCAAGCATGCATGGATGAGGAAGAGGACAAAGAAAAAAGACAATAAATAAAACAAACATCTTATGATCTTTATAATAAGGGCTTGGTTATATTTCAAGAGATGAATACATAGCTCAATGGGGGAAGGAGGGTATGACTGCTGTCTCAATTTAATGCCTCTCTGGACCTGATAATTTAAAATGGCTCACATTCCTCACATAAAATTGCTTTTCTTTCTTCACTGCCCATATGCCCACCAGAAGCAGTTTGCTTTCAGCTGGAAAGGCCAGCAATATACCTTCACTGTCCTAAATCAGAGGTATATCAACTCTCTAACCCTATGTTATAATTTCATTCTCAGGGCTCTTGATTGCCTTTTCCTTCCACAAGATATCACACTTGTCCATTATATTGAGGACCTAGTGAGCACCAAGTAGCAACTACTCTAGGGTTATTGGTAAGAATTTCGCATGCCAGTGGATGGGAAATAAATCCAACTAAAATTCAGTGTCCTTTTACCTCAGTGAAATTTCTAGGGGTCCAGTGGTATGGGACATGAAGATATTCCTTCTAAGGTAAGGGATAAGTTGTTGCATCTGGCCCCAACAACAACAACAAAAGAGGCATAATGCCTTGTAGGCCTCTTTGGATTTGGAGGAATACCCAAATGATATTCCTCATTTGGGTGTGTTACTTCAACTCAAGTACTGAGTGACCTAAAAAGCTGCTAGTTTTGAGTGGGGCCCAGAAAAGGAGAAGGCTCTGCCTTAGGTTCAGGCTGATCTGCAAACTACTCTGCTCTTGGGCCATATGATCCAGCAGATCCAATGGTGCTTGGTATCAGTGTCAGATAAAAATGCTGTTTGGATCCTTTGGCAGGCCTCTATGAGTGAAACACAGAGAAGACCCTTGGGATTTTGGAGCACACGTGCCACCCTCTGCTCTTTTACCCACTATTTTAAAAGGAGAGTAGGTATCTACTTTCCTTTTGAAAAATAGCCCTTGGCCTGCTACTAGGCCTTATTGGAAACTGAATATTTGACTATGGGTCACCAAGTGACCATGCGACCTGAACTGCCTATCACAAACTGGGTGTTATCTGACCCACCAAACCATAAAGTTGGGTGTGCACAGCAGGACTGCCTGCATCATCAGTTGGAAGTGGTATATATGTGATCGAGCTGAATGGACTCTGAAGGCATAAGTAAGTTACATGAAGAAGTGGACCAAATGCCCATGTTCCTCACTCCTGCTACACTGCCTTCTCACTCTCAGCCTGCACCCATGGCCTCATGGTGAATTCCTCACACTTAGTTGACAGAGGAAAAGAAGACTAGGCTAAGTTTATAGATGATTCTGCACAATATCCAGGCACCACTCCAAACTGAACAGCTACAGGACTATAGCCCTTTTCTGGGATATTCCTGAAAGACACTCATGAAAAGAAATCCTTAGTCTGCAGAACTCCAAGCAACAAACCTATTTGTTCACTTTGCTTAGAAAGAGAAATGTCCAGATGTGATTATATACTGATTTATTCCCTGTGGCCAATGGACTGGTTGAATGATCAGAGATTGAAAGGAACATGATTGGAAAATTAGTGACAAGAAAATTTGGAAAAGAGGTTATATGAATAAGCCTCTCTCAATGTACAAGAAATGTGAAGATATTTGTGTCCCATGTGAATGTTCACCAAAGGGTGACCTCAGCAGAGTAGGACTCAAAATAATCAAGTGGATAGGATGACCTTTTCTATGGATACCACTCAGCCTCTTTCCCCAGCTGCCCCTGTCATTGCCCAGTGGGCTCATGAACAAAGTGGCCATAGTGGCAGAGATGCAGGTTATACATTGGCTCAGCAATGTAGAGTTCCACTCACCAAGGCTTACCTGGCTATAGCCATGACTGAGAGCCCAATGTCCCAGCAGCAAACACTGAGCCCCTGGTTTGAAGCCATTTCCCAAGGTGATCAGCCAGCTCCTTGGTGCCAGGTTGATTACATTGGACCACTTCTACCAAGGAAGGAACAGCCTTTTGTTCTTACTGGAATAGCACTTACATTAGATACAGATTTGCTTCCATCCATGGACTTACAGAATGCTTTACACACTGCCATGGTTTCCACACGGCATTGCTTCTGATTTAGAACTTCACTTTGTAACAAAAGAAGTGTGGCAATGGGCCCGTGCTCATGAAATTCACTCATGTTACCATGTTCTCTACCATCCTGAAACAGCTGATACAATGGTAGAATGGCCTTTTGAAGACTTCCTTACAGTGCCAGCTAGGTGGCAATACCTTGAAGAGCTGAGGATAGGTTTTCCAGAAGGCCTCTACTCAGCATCCAATATATGCTGCTGTTTCTCCCATAGCCAAGATTCATGTCTCCAAGAATCAAGTCAAGGAAATGGGAGTGGCACCACTCACTATCACCAACAGCAACCTGCTAGCAACATTTTTGTTTCCTGTTTCCACCACCTTAACCCCTGCTAGCCTAGAGGTCTTAGTTCCAGAGGGAAAAATGCTTCCATCTAGAGACACAACAATGATACCATTGCATGGAAGTTAAGAGTGCCTCCTGGTCACTTTGTGCTCCTCATTTCTCTAATCTACAGGCAAAGAAGGGAGTTTCTGTGCTGGCTGAGGTGATTGATCCTGACTACCAAGGGCAAACCAGAGTACTAGCCCACAATGGAAGTAAGGAAGAGTATGTCTGGAATGCAGGAGATGAAAAACTACAACAGCCCAATTCAAGCAGGACTCCTAAGGGCCCAGACACTTCAGGAATGAAGATTTGGTTTACCTTATCAGGTAACGTATGGCAACCAGCAGAGGTGCTTGTTGAAGGCATAGGGAAAACAGAATGGGTAGTGGAAGAAGGTAGTTATAAATATCATGCATAACCATGTGACCAGTTATAGGAATGAGGATTCCAATTGTCATGAGTATTTCCTCCTTAGTTTGTAACAAATACATTTGTGTGTGTGTGTGTTTGTGTTAAGCAAATACCTTTGTTTTCTTTCCTCATTTCCTTATCATGTAAGATGTATTACTTTGTATCATAGCATTTAAGTATTGCTAATTTTATATCTTAGTATTTAAGTTATAGGATATCAGGGAGAAGAATAAACATCAATCAAGGACTTTGCCTCCTCTTTTGGGGAAGGGGTTAGTGTATTTTGGGTTGTACCCAGTATAGTTGGATGTTAGATGGAATTATGACCTTGTTATTGTCTTTATTTAGAGATTAAATATGGTTTAAGGAGATGTTTATGGGTGACAAGCTGACAAGGGGTAAACTCGGTGATGATAGAAATGATATAAACAAAGAATCAGAACCATTAACATTCATGGTTCTTTCTTATATTAACATAATTATTACAGTGTATGTTGGTAGCCAGTATGCTATGTTTGTGAGTTAGGAACAACTGGATTAAAAAGAACATTTTGAACCCCAAGCAGTATATTAGTGGAGGAGATTCTGAAGACTTTTTTGAAGTGTTAAGATAAGGAGCTATGAAATTGGATACCAATAGGAGATGTTATATTACAGTGGCTTTTCAATTATGTTCACCCAATTTTATGGTTTGGAGAGGTGACTTGGACTGACCTGAAATAAGCAGGGCTGATGAGAAAGGTCACAGATGGTGGGATTCAAGCTTCACACTTCTGTAGTCAACAACATTCCCATCTGTGTAATACATTAGAGTTCCATGAAAATTGTTTCACAGTTAGGTCTCATTGCTAAAAACTTAAAAAAATCATAGCATAGACTAATAAAGATGTTAAGTACCATGGGACTTTAGGCAAGAAGAATCTCTGGGAGCTTAAGGTTAGACAACTAGTTAGAAGATTAGAAGGATACCATTTTCAGTCTGATTGAAAAATTCCCAGGGACAAAGGCTATAGACACTATTACTTTCTAATCTCAGTGTTTCACACAAAATATGAATTTTATAAATATCTATCATCTGGACTGTAGAAAGAAATAAGGTTAGATAAACTCACGGGACCAGATTACAAAGGGTTTTGAAAGTTGCTGTCAGGCCTCTGAGCCCAAGCTAAGACAACATATCCCCTGTGACCTGCACGTATACATCCAGATGGCCTGAAGCAAGTGAAGAATCACAAAAGAAGTGAAAATGGCTGGTTCTTGCCTTAACTGAGCGATTAACCTTGTGAAATTCCTTCTCCCGGCTCAGAAGCTCCCCTACTGAGCACCTTGTGACCCCCTCCCCTGCCCAACAGAGAAAACCCCCCTTTGACTGTAATTTTCCACTACCCACCCAAATCCTATAAAACAGCCCCACCCCTATTTCCCTTTGCTGACTCTCTTTCAGACTCAGCCCGCCTGCACCCAGGTGATTAAAAAGCTTTATTGCTCACACAAAGCCTGTTTGGTGGTCTCTTCACATGGACACGTGTGACATTTGGTGCCCTGACTCGGATCGGGGGACCTCCCTTGGGAGATCAATCCTCTGTCCTCCTGCTCTTTGTTCTGTCAGAAACATCCACCTACAACCTCAGGTCCTCAGACCAACCAGCCCAAGGAACATCTCACCAATATTAAATCGGGTAAGCGGCCTCTTTTTACTCTCTTCTCCACCCTCTCTCACTATCCCTCAACCTCTTTCTCCTTTCAATCTTGGCACCACCCTTCAATCTCTCCCTTCTGTTAATTTCAATTCCTTTCCTTTTCTGGTAGAGACAGAAGAGACGCGTTTTATCTGTGAACCCAAAACTCCGGCACTGGTCATGGACTCAGGAAGACAGTCTTCCCTTGGTGTTTAACCACTGTGGGGATGCCTGCTTGATTATTCACCCATGATTCAGAGGTGCCTAATCACCACGGGCACACCTGCCTTGATCCTTCACATTTAGTGGCAAGCACCACTTTCCTGGGGGGCAAGCACCCTCTACCCCTTCTCTGCGTGTCTGTACCCTCTCTTTTCTCTGGGCTTGCCTCCTTCACTATGTGCAACCTTCCACCCTCCATTCCTCCCTCTTCTCCCTTAGTCTGTGTTCTCAAAAACTTAAAACCTCTTCAACTCACACCTGACCTAAAACCTAAATGCCTTATTTTCTTCTGCAGCACCTCTTGGCCCCAATACAAACTTGATAATGGTTCTAAATGGCCAGAAAACAGCACTTTCAATTTCTCCATCCTACAAGATCTAGATAATTCTTGTCATAAAATGGGCAAATGGTCTAAAGTGCTTGATATCCAGGCATTCTTTTACACATCGGCCCCTCCCTAGTCTCTGTTCCCAATGCAACTCATCCCAAATCTTCCTTCTTTCCCTCCCGCCTGTCCCCTAGGTCCCAACCCCAAGCATCACGAGTCTTTTCAATCTTCCTTTTCTATGGACCCATCTGACCTCTCCCCTCCTCCCCAGACTGCTCCTCCTCAGGTCGCTCCCTGCCAGGCTGAATCAGGCTCCAATTCTTCCTCAGCCTCTGCTCCCCCACCCTATAATCCTTCTATCACCTCCCCTCCTCACACCCAGTCTGGCTTACAGTTTCGTTCTGCCACTAGCCCTCCCCAATCAGCCCAACAATTTCCTCTTAAAGAGGTGGCTGGAGCTAAAGGCATAGTCAAGGATAATATTCCTTTTTCTTTATCCGACCTCTCCCAAATCAATGAGCATTTAGGCTCTTTTTCATCAAATATAAAAACCCAGCCCAGTTCATGGCTCATTTGGCAGCAACCCTAAGATGCTTTACAGCCCTAGACCCTGAAGGGTCAGAAGGCCGTGTCATTCTAAATATGCATTTTATCACCCAGTCAGCTCCTGACATTAGAAAAAAGCTTCAAAAATTAGAATCCAGCCCTCAAACCCCACAACAGGAATTAATCAACCTCACCTTCAAGGTGTACAATAATAGAGAGGAGACAGCCAGACAGCAACGCATTTCTGAGTTACAATTACTTGCCTCTGCTGTGAGACAAAACCCAGCCGCACCTCCAGCACACAAGAACTTCAAAATGCCTAAGCCTCACATGCCTAAGACGCAGCGGTCAAGCATTCCTACAGGACCTCCTCCATCAGGATCTTGCTTCAAGTGCCAGAAATCTGGCCACTGGGCCAAGGAATGCCCGCAGCCCAGGATTCCCCCTAAGCCATGTCCCATCTGTGCGGGACCCCACTGGAAATCGGACTGTCCAACTCACCCAGCAGCCACTCCCGGAGCCCCTGGGACTCTGGCCCAAGGCTATCTGACTGACTCCTTCCCAGATCTCCTTGGCTTAGCAGCTGAATACTGACGCTGCCCGATCGCCTTGGAAGCCCCCTGGACCATCACGGACACCGTCGAGTAACTCTCACAGTGGAGGGTAAGTCCATCCCCTGTTTAATCAATACAGGGGCTACCCACTCCATATTACCTTCTTTTCAAGGGCCTGTTTCCCTTGCCCCCATAACTGTTGTGGGTATTGATGGCCAAGCTTCAAAACCCCTTAAAAATCCCCTACTCTGGTGCCAACTTGGACAACATTCTTTTATGCACTCTTTTTTAGTTATCCCCACCTGCCCAGTTCCCTTATTAGGCCGAGACATTTTAACCAAATTATCTGCTTCCCTGACTATTCCTGGACTACAGCCACATCTCATTGCCACCCTTCTTCTAAACCCAAAGCCTCCTTCACGTCTTCCTCTTGTATCCCCCCACCTTAACCCACAAGTATGGGACACCTCTACTCCCTCCCTGGCAACCGATCACACACCCATTACTCTCCCATTAAAACCTAATCACCCTTACCCCACTCAATGCCAGTATCCCATCCCACAACAGGCTTTAAGGGGATTAAAGCCTGTTATCACTCGCCTGCTACAGCATAGGCTTCTAAAACCTATAAACTTGGTCGGGCACAGTGGCTCACGCCTGTAATCCCAGCACTTTGGGAGGCTGAGGTGGGCGGATCACAAGGTCAGGAGATTGAGACCATCCTAGCTAACACGGTGAAACCCTGTCTTTACTAAAAATACAAAAAATTAGCCGGGTGTGGTGGCGGGCACCTGTAGTCCAAGCTACTTGGGAGGCTGAGGCAGGAGAATGGCATGAACCCGGAGGCGGAGCTTGCAGTGAGCCAAGATCGTGCCACTGCACTCCAGCCTGGGTGACAGAGCGAGACTCCGTCTCATAAAAAAAAAATAAATAAATAAATAAAAAGGCAAGTCCATATGGCCACAGCCAAATATGAACTTTTAAAAAGTGATCTATTATGACAGATGTTAGAATCATGGTATCTTTAAGGAAGGGGAATGAGGAAGCCTTCTGGAATGCTAGAAATTTCTTGATCTAGGTTTTGGGTTTTATGATTGTAGTCATCAATGTGTAAGTTATATAACTTTTAGAAATTGCTATAGATTTTTAAAAGTACCTTTTAAAGACTATTTGAACAACTCTTTGAGGACTTTTGCTTATAAAATTAGACTTATAATTTATATTTAAAATTCATCCTTGAATATGGAGTAAATAATTTTAATTCTTGTTACCATATCAACTCATGTTCTTGGTTAGTGATGTGACAAACCAACTTTTAGTCTTTGAGCTCTACACATAGGAAGATGCCCTTTGGTCACAATGTTTTCATCTTGTGCTTTCTTTTCAAATGCAAGCTGTTCTGCTAAGCAGGAAACAACAGGCTCCTTGGCGTCTATGGACAACACTATTCCCAGGACTTGACAAACTACACTATGCAGGGAGCTCAGTCTATTCCTTTAGAGCAATTGTTTCCATTTTGTATCATGCCAAAGTCATCCAAAAGTAGTACAGAAAGTTCTTTCTTATGCTGAGAACACTCTGAGGTTTTGATCAGATGATTTCTGTTGTTTTTACTGACCTATATTCCCTAAATCCATAAGAAAAAAGAAACATAACCATTTTACCTTATTAAAAAGAACATAATTAATAAGAACATATGCAGCGTATTTACCACCTAACCATAATATGATTAACACATGGCAGAAAAAAAATCTCTTGGGTTTAAAAATAGCTTTATTTAGCATACCAAAAACACAGAAACATAAGAAAGACCCTACCTAGTATAAACATAAAAATAGTTAAATACCATAATTTAATGTAAACCAAGCATCTTAAAATGAGAAATATTATAATAAAATACATACTATTTACACAGAACCAAGTTAAAGCTACCTCCACAGTTATTGGATCACATCATCAATCTTGAAGTCATCATTAAAAATGAAACAAACACAACATATCTATCTGTACTGGTCAATAGGAAAAGAAGAAATCAATACATTTACTTTAAGGAAGTATAATTTTTTGTGACATTTAGAGCAAGGAGGCAGAAAGTGCCAATTCTAGGATTCCAGACACAACTACTGCACATGCAGGCATGTAAACCATTCTACAGGAAGACCACTGAGCCTGTTCTTTTATTTAAATGCAAACTGGTTGATTCAATTCAGTTACTCCTTAAGAAAGGTACTAAATATATTCTGTAAAAATAAACTTAAAAAACAATCAAAGGTGAATGTAATATCAATCAGGTAAGAAAGATAAAAGCATAAAAAATATATATTATTCCAAACAAACCCCTTAATTTTAACGAATGCTAAGAAACTCAGTTTATAAAACCAGATGGGGTAGCAAAAGGGATTTTAAAAAATATAAAAGCCAAATCAAACTCAAACCAAACAAACAAACCTAAGATAATGTTTCTTGAAGACAGTGGTATTTTGTTTATCCTATCATTATCATGCAACAGCCACCATGAGATCTGTGGCTGATAGAGCTATTACTGTGAAGTAGAATGTTCTTTGATCAACAGTCTAAAAAGCTACAGTCATTGATCAGTTTAAGCATTTGGCTTTTTGGCTTCAAACATCAACATTCATTCTGATACTGCAATTTAGGTGTCTCTAAAAAGCAGCATTATATCCAATATCAGCAGTTTAAAATGTAAAATAAAGTTGCAAGAAATCACACTAACAGAATATCCTGCTCCTATGTCTAATCCTGTAGCTCTAAAACTTTTGGTCTCTGGACCCCCTTACACTCTTAACATTTATTGAGGATCTGGATGCCAAAGTACTTTTGTTCATGAGGTTTATATCTATCAATATTCACCATACTAAAAAAACCTGAAAATTTTTAAAGTATTAACTTATTTAAACATATAAACCCATTACATGCTAACACAAATAACATTTTATGAAAAATAGCCATATTTTCAAAAACAAAAAAAGAGATTTGTGAGAAGATGGCAATGTTTTACATTTGCAACACTTTTTTTGAGATAGAGTGAAAAGACAATGTCTTCACATTATAATAAAAATATTTTGATCTCATAGTCCCCCCTGAAAGGCTCTCAAGGAACCCAGGGGTCCATTGGCCATACTTTGAAAACTGCTGGTCTAATCTAAAGCCTGACATTAAAGACAAAAACATGTCCACACAAAAGGTGTCTTAATTTTCATTTAAAAATAAAGAAAAAAACCCCACACATACATACACAGTTCACTGGATCAAACACTTCTTCCTTTAGCTTTAAATAGAAGCCAAAGATATCTGATGTGTACTCATGGCAAAACTAAAAATGTCATTTCTGAGACCAGGGTCAAGATATAATCAATCATTTTTAGTCCATAAAAGCTACTAAACCTATTAACTAGCACACACGCCTTACTTCCCTTTCTATCATTTGCTTAAACCTGTTTGTGCTGTGTGGGCTATCATCTTTCAGTTGGCACAGTTTCAGAACAGACCAGAGCATGGCAGGGGTTCTCTAACAGCCCACACACTCAGATTAGGAATATGTTACCCATTTATGGGGCAGCCTGCTCTATTTCTCACTGTGTGAAAGCTCTCATACAATTTAGGAAAACAGAGGGGAAAATTCTCCTTGAAGCACAATAATAATAACATTACGAACTTAGTGTAGATAGCTCTTCACATTTTACAAATTTCTTACATACACACCATCTTATTTGATCCTTGTAAAGCCCTTAGAGAAGTGCAGGACAAATGATGTTATCCCCATTTTAGAGTTGAGGAGGTTGAGGGTCAGATATGATTCTTGCTCAAGGTACAGTGGTGGCAAGCATGTGATAGAGGGAGATCTGAGTTCAGGTCATCTGACTCCTACTTCAGGATTCCCCTCAGTGTTCCTCCTTCCTTTGGTTCCAGGGCAGGACTCGGGGAGGAGTCTGTAGGGATGGAGCTGGAAGCAGCAGGAAATGACACACCTGAAACCTACATTCCTTCTGCCTGCCTCATCAATCATTTTATCCAACGCTGAAAACTTTGGAAGTGGTACAAATATTTCCCTTAACTGACCTAATGAATTTGCCATCAGTGCATACAAAATGAAACTTTATGAACAACTGTCTTGTTTTCTTTTATTTCTCAGCCAGCTTATGTTGGCAACCCATTTACAGCCTGTTCTCTCTGCTCCAAGAAAAAAGTAAAAACCCTACAGTTAAAAAAATACCTGATGAAAATACAAAAGGAAGTAGCAACAATGATGAGATCTGTGTGGGGCTATTACTAGATTTATTGTGTACCTAGCATAACATGGACTTTGCAATCTTCTTCTACCACTTGGAGGGCAATATAAAAATCACAGTTAATAATTCAATGGAAAATTACCTCCTAACAATCTTGAGGCAAAGACATCAGCCTATATAAAAATATTAAGACAATAATTTCAAAAATTTTATTTTAACTAAACTCTTAAGGGCTTGAAAATTCTGTGGGAGTAGGAGAGAGTGTAGAACGTACAGTAAAAGGCAATAAAACAGTGGGAATAATTTCACCAGCTATGAGTAAAGGAGTAATGGGTATTTACTGCCTGTCATTAATCCACACATATATCCATTTTAGAAATTATTTTGTTGCCTGGAAATCTGTCTCATCAAGATGTTAATATACACCGCAGGAGATATTCAAGATGCTAAGAAAACACTGTTTAATTTTGGAAGTGTGGGGGAGTGGTCAACCAAAAAAAAAATCCCTATTACAAAACAAGCCGAATGCCACCAAATACCTTATTGCTATCTGCTGTAAGCAAGTTATCAGTAGCTTATGCATTATTGCTCACACACACTTTTTCTCTTTCTATTTATAACATCAAGAATGACTATGTGTAATTTTTTTCTTTTTAAGGTAGATGAAGAATTATCAAGTTAACAAAAGCCAGTCAGAATTAGAAAACATGCTAAGTACATCCAGTTTGCAAAAATCTACAGCATGTCACTGGCTATTACACAAATTCTTGATACCCTTGTTTTGCAATTTTGGTGAGTAATGCTCTCCTTCCAGGTGATTTAGGTAGAAGTTAATGGATTTTTAAGACAGTTTTACATATACTGTGTTGATGCATACACATGTATATATGCCTATACACACATATATACACTTACATGTATGTCTCATCACATCACAGAAAGACCCCCATTAGTATGTTTTCCCTCTTCATATATTTCCCCTAGCAAAAATGAGCATGGATAATGATTCTATAACAAGAAACAAAACTAAAGAAAATAAAACAAGTGTGAAGTGGTATGCTGTAAGAGTCCAATAAAATAAGTCAATGAACATTTATGTAGTGGTAAAGTGCTAGAAAGTTCTTTCATTAGTATTTTAAAAATGATTAGAATAAAAAGAAGTTTGCAGCTTCATTTGATGGTGGTGACCACAGGCACCATAGGAATGGCACTGGCTGAGTTGGAGTTGACTATGTCCTCATACTCCGGGGGTGGGTCTAAATGAGGTTCTGTTTCACTCCTCTGCAGGTTCACTTGGCCAGTGGCTTCCTCATAGGTTGGTGGGGGATCACAATTGGACAGGCGAGTAGAGACGGAATCTGAGCGCCCAACTACATATCCCAGAAAGCCTGGAGACAATCCACTGCTGTCAAACACTTCATCTGGTGGGGGGGGTGGGGTGATAATATTAAGGTGCTGAGGGAAAGGAATGTGGCCTTCAGTCACTGTCTGTCTACGAGTTTTGTTTCTTAGGAAGCATCTCCAGATTAGGAAAATGACAAGGAGGATAATGAAGAGGCCAAAGATTAACGGAAAGGTAAGGTAAAACTGAAACCAGTCACTTCCTCGGTTACTCTCCCCTTGTTGCGCTTTTGTGTAGGTGCTCCAAAACTCCTTCTGAAAATACAATACAAAATAAATAGAAAATCAGTATGAATAAAAGATGGAAAATACCAGATGAATAAATGTCTGGGTTCAATGAACATAATGAACAAAAACCCAAAACCAAATTTGCTGAATCAAAGGACCTACAAGTCTATATTTTCCATGTGACAAGAAATTACAAATACATAATTGTGCTCCTTCTGGATCCTCCCTAAAATGGTCAGTCAGAATCCAAGAGTGTTTTTAAAGACTTGGAGTTATTTATATTTTCAGCTATGATACTTTAGAGGGAAAAATAAGTAATGAGGGTTTTCCCCTTTACTAACTATACCAAATAATTTACTGTTAAAATATGTTAAATATCATCACTCTCCATATCCAACTACAAGATTCTCATCACATGATCCCTATCATCATTAATAGTATGTACAAGTTTAGGCAGTTGTAGTCTTTCAGTACTCAAACACTCCAGGAACACCTTGTTTTCTAATGGTTCTGTTTGGGGTTCCTTGCCACCAGACATTCCTCCTCAG
Source organism: Pan troglodytes (assembly GCF_028858775.2). Classification (NCBI taxonomy): domain Eukaryota; kingdom Metazoa; phylum Chordata; class Mammalia; order Primates; family Hominidae; genus Pan; species Pan troglodytes. The sequence goes on along the minus strand of NC_072421.2, from coordinate 37,886,283 downwards.
CTCCCTCTCCAACCCCAAAGTTTAGTACACAGATGTTGACTGAAGGTCAAAATTATATATTGTTCCTAGGAGAGACCTCAGGCTGGTGAAGAAGCTGCATTAGGTTACTTCTGAACCTGGACCTTAATCCCAAATGAAAAGTAGTCCAGTAGTTCAAGACTTTAACGTATGTAGGAGAAGTATTTAAAAGATAAAAAGGAAACTTGACCCAATTACTAGTTATGAAACCTGGTCAAGTTACTCCTTTAGGCCTCAGTTTCCTCACTTGTAAAATGGTATAATACAAACCTACCTTATAGGCTGCCTGTGCATTAAGTGAGATAACATTTATAACATGTCTAATTAAGTCCCTGGCATATAAATACTCAATACATATTAGTGATTATAATTAATTTTATATATTATAATCAAATCTCTGCTTCAAAATGACTGATTACCTATCCCTTACTTTGATACAAAGATCACCCTCACTTGCAATGCTATTCACTGCATTTATCAAAGTGCTTTTCTTACAATCATGTTTATTTGCAGGTATTATGGGTCACTGATAAGATTCGAAATGTCTGCCATTTCATATTATTTAATTATCTGGCATCAAGGGAGGGAGCCCTTGGAATGCAAATTGGAAAAAGAAGAGCTGGGGAGAGGAGTTAGCTCACTAAACAAATGGACAAATAGAGGGAGTTGGATTACACCTGGAATTCTGAACTCAGATGCCCCATGAGGGCATGGAATTTAGATAAAACACCAAATTTGGTCCAAACTAATACTATGGCCACTAAAGCTGCTTGTTTTATAGTAATATATTTTACTTCACTTAGTTATATAGCTTTTTAAAGAACCCTGTGGTCATAAAAATGACTCCTGAATGAGGTCTCTAAGGTACATTATTACTCCAACATTCTATAATTCTAAGAGGAACTGGACATGTTATAAGAAACATTGTATGATTTACTAAAGGCTGTACAGGTTCACAATGAATTTCACCTAAAAATCAAGATGAAAATATGCAAGATTCGATATTTAAAAAAGCCCAAAGAAGAAAAAGTAGAGTCTAGATACAGCATTCATCTCAGGATAATATCTAAAAGCTGAAATTGTCAAAGTACTCATTTGCTTCACTAATATGGATATATATTCACAGGTAAAAACTATTAAATATAGATGTATGAAGACTTTTTACACAATAAATTTGCTCCTAAAATTACACATCATTAACTTTTTATATAACTATCACTTTTAGGATTGAAAAAAGTGAATTATATAAAATTTCACTCCTGTAAAAACAGCAAAAATGGGGCTGGGTGCGGTGGCTCATGCCTGTAATCCCAGCACTTTGGGAGGCTGAGGCAGGCGATCACCTGAGGTGGAGAGTTCGAGACCGGCCTGACCAACATGGAGAAACCCTGTCTGTACTAAAAATACAAAATCAGCCGGGCGTAGTGGCGCATGCCTGTAGTCCCAGCTACTCAGGAGGCTGAGGCAGGAGAACTGCTTGAAACTGGGAGGCGGAGGTTGCGGGTGAGCCGAGATTGCGTCATTGCATTCCAGCCTGGGCAACAAGAGCAAAACTCTGTCTCAACAAAACAAAACAAAACAAAACAAAACAAAACAAAAACAGCAAAAATGAAAACGAATCACTTGTAGTTCCATCATAAAGATGTAAGCAGTACTAACATTTTGGTTTACATCATTTAAAAAATTGCTTTACATCTCTTTCTCCTGTACACTTGCCAATCACAGTTGCACTCCTAAAAAATAACAGACTCTTTTACAAATTTGGAATCAAACTGCACCAAGTAGAATAAAGTAAACTTATCAAGTATCTGATCTATAGTAAATTTTCCTTTATCTGCAGGTGAGACTTTAATCTCTCTCTTCCCAGTCTCTCAGGTCACCACTTCCTTTTACTCTGTTTCAATTTATCCAAAAATACCAATAAACATATGGGATTTAAATAATTATATGATGCTAACCTTAGAAAAACACAATAAAATGTAGCTCTTTTATATTGTCCACATTACTTTGGAATACCCAAAGATTAATCTACAAGAATGTTTTTTGCACACTTGCTTGCATAATTCAATTTCTCTGTTTTTTGGCATTCTGGGAAATAAAAAATTTTTAGTCTAATTCTTTCCCCTTTGGAAAAAATTACAGAGAAATAATTGGGCATTTATTTTGAATGGATAAAAACAAAGCTTAGGCAAAAACTGAATTAGTAAACCAGATTTTAATTTTACAGGTAGTAACTTAATTAATCTTTAACACATAAAATACTGTAGGCTCTGTTATCATCCTCACTTTGCAGATGAGGAAAGGGAGGCTCAGAGAGGTTACATAATGATAAAGTCAAGGTCATTTAACATCTGAACATCGGAGCTGGGATTTCAACCCAAGACATCTGGCACCAGAGCAAACCAACAAGCAATCTGCCTTGATGTATAAGTAATTCAGAACCAGTTTGGCTATTTTCCTAAAATTCAATCTTCCATCATTTTCAATGTGTAGTCAAAAGCAAGCTGCCTCATTTTACAGATTAAATACTTTCAATTAAGGTAACAATGATCTGAATAAAAACACAATGACAGATTTATTTGGAAAAGAGACTGATATGTCCTTGAGGCCAGAGGGTCAGAAGAAAATTCATGTGAAATCAGCTCTAATAATTATCATTCAAACAAGTAATTTCAAATTATGTTTCTGTAAGCTATTTATACAGTTCTTTTTCTTTTGAAATCAGCAAAAAGATACTTAGAATAAGCAAATGATTTCAAAACTTGGTAGAGCAGTGCTTTAGAAGGATTTAACATTAGTGGCTGGCAATAATGTGGCACAAATGTATGTGCCTAAACAAGAATTACTATCATAATTGAATCATACTTTTATAGCAATCTTAAGCATGATGTAAAAGAGTGAATGAAGAAAAGAGTCATTAAAGGAACTCTATGGTTTTAGCTCAAGATAAAATTAGAGAAGTGATAAACACAATCTGGAGCTGCCAGAGAGGTCCGACAACCATTTCAGAGGGAAGAGCCCCAAGAGGTAGACGTTTCATCCTGTGAGCTGAGTGCTAGAACAAAATGCACTGGGTGCAAGATTCTTACAAAGAATATTTGTTTCCCTTTTATAAAATGTGTGCTTTTTCTGTTTTGAATGTTCTCACTGCCATTTACGAACACAATTTGAGTGACTCAAGGCCTGACCTCAAGGCTTTCATAATTGCAAAGACAGTAGAGTGGGGCATGTTTTGCAATCTGATCAATCAGCTCAGAACCTACATAAAAAAGTTGGGAAGTGGATGATTTTCCCATTGAGTATGTATTGATGAGGAGGGCCTAGCAGCATTTATATACAGCTCTCCTACAGCTTCTCCCTATCCTTGAAAGAGAATGACATTAAAGGGGAGGAAGGACCTTAGGAGACGGGGGACTAAAAACCAATCCTAACTCCAAAAGCTGCCTTGTTGAGAGTAGAAGGCAGAAATACCCCCAAGTTGGAAAATCCAAGCAAGTGTAGTCCAACTTTTTAAGACTCCTTATCAAAAGTGATACTCTAGGGAAAATGGCTGGACTTACAAGTCACTTAACATCTTTGGGTCAATTTCTTTGTCTCTAAGGTAGTAACATGTATATCTAAGCTATGAAAAAGTAGAAACAGATCATTTTTAAACTGATGCATAATGTGGAGGTGTGGTAGCACAAACCTGTACCCTCAGCTACTTCAGAGGCTGAGGTGTGAGGGTCCCTTGAGCCCAGGAGTTAGAGACAAACCTGGGAAACATAGGGAGACTCTAGCTCTTTAAAAAGTATCTTAAATGATATGTTTTGTATTCTTTTGTCAAAAAGTAAGGTATTATCTTGAAAACTGTCAGTAGAAGATGGACAAGTTACTGGGAAACAATATTATGCTGGGCATGATAAGCATCAATTTAATTTACTACCAGTTGAAGATGATATGGCTGGGGGATGAAGACCAAAGGTTGGTGGCATGCTGTTTCAATTAATTATGGGCACTATATTTTGTAAGGTGGCACACAGGTTACATAAAGGAAATTCTAGTAATTTAGATGGAATTATTTGCAAATGGTTATGGTTTGGATTCAGGACACTTGAATAGAACTGAAGCAGGAGAATAGGGTCTGGAGATAGGGAGCTTTCACTTCAGCCTGTGATTGGTCACAGGCCAAGTCTTCATTTGCATAGGGTGTAACTCCACTTCAGCCTTCAATTGGTTGCAGGACAAGTCTTCATTTGCATAGGGTATAACTTCACTTCAGCCTCTGACTGCTCACAGGTCAGGTGTTCATTTACACAGGGTGTAACCAATAGGAAACCTCTAAAGGGTACTTAAACCCCAGAAGATTTTGCAACCGGGGCTCTTTAGCCGCCTGTTTCTTCAGCTCCTGCTGTGTGGAACGTACTTTTGCTTCAATAAATCTATGCTTTCGTTGCTTCGTTCTTTTGTTGCTTTGTTTGTGTGTTTTGTCCAATTCTTTGCTCAACACATCAAGAACCTGGATGACTCATCAAGACCCTACACTGGTAACAGAACCAAAGAAGTGGGAGGATTGGTACCTGTCCTGATGTAATGAGCAAAAGGAGAAATCCCAAGTCCCAGAATGTCACTAGTGACCAGTATGTAAATTGACTGCTAAAACCTCATTCTTTTATATCATTAAGGAGAGAAACGTAAGCTGCAGGATACTGTGAATTATGTTACTATTTGGTATATATCCATGGCATGCATACTTCTCCATAAAACAAAAGTTTGTAAGTGCTATGGTATGGATGTGGTTTCTTCTTGCTAAAACTCATGTTGGTGTTGAATGTATCCAGGGATTTCAAAAGACATTATTGTTATGGCAAGCAAGATTTAAAAGTAATCATCCTAGCTACTACATATTTCCAAGATTTTTGCAACATATTGAAGAGAATATTAATGAAAACATTTCGAAAGAAATAAAATTAGAGATATTGTTGCATCTCACTTCTCTATCTCAAACTTTTAACCATTTCTTTCCAGAAGAAAAATTTGAAACATTAAGGGAAAACAGTTGGGTAAAAGATCCATTTGCTTTTTGAAACTCTGAATCAATAATTGAGCTAAACTTGGTGCCTGAAGAAGAGAATGAATTATTGCAGCTTAGTTCTTCATATACATTGAAGAATGATTATGAGACCTTAAGTTTATCAGCATTTTGATTAAGGTAAAGGAAGACTTTCCATTGTTAAGTAGAAAGAGTGTCCTGCTATTACTACCATTCACATCTAGTTTGTGTGAACTAGGGTTTTCTATCTTAACCCTGTTAAAAACAAAGGAAAGAAATGGGCTGAATGGTGCACCAGCTGTGCGGGTAGCATTATCTTCCTGTGTTCCAGACTGGAATGAATTTATGAACAAGGCAAGCACACCATTATTGTAAATAAAATCTTACCTAGTTTTTGTTTTTGTATTTCTTACTTTGTAGTATTTTTCTGTGTTATATTTAAATGGTACTATAACATTGTATGTGATACTTTTGTTATGTTTTGTTATATTTAATAAAATTATTTTATGTTCACTGAAAAAAAAATAAAACTCATGTTGGAAGTTAAATTACCAGCGTGGCAGTGTTGGGAGATGGGCTGTAGTGGGAGGTGTTTGAGTCTGGAGTGGCACATGAATGTCTTGGTGTCCTTCTCGCTGTAGTCAGTGAATTCTTGCTTTGGAGAGACTGGATTAGTTCTCACAGGTATGGATTAGTTTCCGAGAGAGTGGATTGTTATAAAGGGAGGTTCCTCCTCAGGTCTGGTCCCTCTTCACATGTGCCTGCTTCCGCTTTGACCTTCTCTGCTGTGTCACGACAGAGCACAAAAGCCCCCACCAGAATCTGAGCAGATACTAGCCCCATGCCCCTTGAACTTCCCAGCCTGCAGAACTGTCAGCTAAATAAATCTCCTCTCTATAAATTAGTCTCAGGGATTCTGTTATAGTAACACACAAAACGGGAAGACAGAAAGGATATATGGAAAACTCCTAAGGAAGGTAATCTTTCGGTGGGGCTGGTATGAAAGACACTTGAGAGCCTGCAGTCAGGGACATGAGGAAGTTCATCACATATCATTTTATATATTTTACTTCTGAACATTATGGATGTATTACTTCTTCTAACACTTAAAGAAATGCATTATTTCTGGGAAGTCAACAGGTACAGGTAACCCATTCTAGAATCCTGGCTATGAATTACAGGTTGAGATAGCAGCCAGTTAAAGATGCAGACAAAGTTTAGGAACCTGTGTAGACCAATTTCAATTTATTACTAGGAATAGGACACATTGTTACTCACCAACCCCCCAAAAAATTCAGTATTGCCTTAATAAGGATGAAAGAGTAAAATGGCTGTTGGCTAAGTAACCAAAAGTATCTTCTATACTCCTCTTACATGGAGGTGCTATATTAAATCATTATCATCTTAGGTTAAATTAATACAGTATATTGCTTTCATTTCTGCTACACATTGTGTTTGATAGGGAAATTACGCACCAAACTGCAATGACCATATTGGAGGTACAAAGACAATTGCACATTTAAAAATATTTGGTGGCTTTAGGTAAATTCAGGGCCTGTGATAAGTTACTATACAATGGGATTGGTAAACATTTTTTTGTTAAGAACTAGATAGTAAATATTTTAGACTTTGTAGGACATACAGTCTTAGTCTTACATACTAACTCTACCTTTGCAGCATGAACCCAGCAACAGGCAATACGTAAATCAACAGCCATGCATCTGTTCTAATTAAACTTTATTTACAAGAACAGATGGTGGGCTATATTTGGCTTCTAGGCCATATGCTTTTAGGCCATATTGTTTCCAACCCATGCTTGTGAAAAAACAAATAGGTTGCCAAATGATTTATAAAACAATGATTAAAAGTGTGCACATGTTATATATGTGTGGAACATAAACAGAAATGAGAAAAAGTTTCCAAGTCTTTCTGGATATTTGTCAATTCAATAATCGTTGTTGAAGTTACAGTAAGTTTTTGGTGTTTGGTGCAGTATGTGCATGGGGGCATGATTGAGTAAGTTGTTTAAGTTCAAGCATCAGTATTATTTTTCAGTATCCCAGGTTATCCCAAGGTACAGCTAGGTAGAGAACCAGGATGCTAAAGCAGTGCTTCACAAACTTCAGTGTGCACACTCATCACCTGGGAGCCTGTTAAAATGCAGATTCTAATACTGTAGCTCTGGGGTGGAGCTTGAGATTTTGCATTGCTAATGAGCTCTCAGTTTAGACTGATACTTTGGTCCAGACCAACTTTGAGCAGTAAGATGCTAACACTGGTTTTTAATGTCTGGGATGCCTAGGTCCTGCCTCAGAAGCTTATGTATTTGATCTAGGCATTGAAATTTTTTAAAACCTCTGCAGGTGATTTGAATGTGCAGCAAAGCTTGAGAGCCTCTTTGCCAAAGCTCATGATGATGTATCGATTTTAGTTATGTTATCAGTGGCTCTAATGTGTTCCCTTTTTCTCATTCTCCTGTCAAGCGCCGCCTAGCCATTCCTCTCCTTTTCAGCTCCAAACATCCAGATGAAGGTGGGGATCTGGGTTAGGATTTCATCCTGTTGCTCTTGTCCATCTCTGGGGAGTGGGAGGAAGTTAAGGGTGGAAATAGGAGGCTCAGGCAACCTGGGTTTGGGAAGAACAAGCACAGTGTTCTAGGGGTGAATTCAAGGGAAAGCTGGTTGAGATAGAATTGGGGTGGATTACACAGAAAGCTATCACAACAAAACCTGTCTCTAGTCTTGAGCCTGTGTGTGGGACAGCAAAAACAGCCATGTTCCCTCCTGAGTTCTGGTGGCACCTGACAACCAAACCAGCTTCTAAGGGTTTTCCCATCTCTGTATGCAGGGTGACATGATGGGTAGAAATACAGTGCTAATGTATACAAGTGAAGTCTTTCCCCCAAAGCGTAAATAATACAAAGGATCTTAGAATTGAGTGGAGGGTGATGAGGGTGATTATGGTGATAACTCATAGCTACCACATAATGTACTTACACCATGCCAGGCACTGCTGTAAGTGATTTACATATATTAACTTATTTAATCTCAGCAACCCAATGAGGTTGATGCTTTTGTGATCTCTATTTTATATATGAAGAAAGTGAGGCACAAAAAAATTTAATGACTTGTGCAAGTCAACACGAATGGCTAAGCTGGGATTTGAACCCAGGCAATCTGAAGTTAAGAAACCACTGTAGCAAACTCTCTGCAAAGTATGAAAGTAAGAAGAATCCGCAGTGACCTGATGGTTTTAAAAATGTAAACACTCACAAAGAGATGCTCGCTTTGTTCTTCCTCATATCTAGGAGAGAAAAAATATATATGATCTGAGACAAAGTCAGAGAGGGGAGAGATCCTCAAATCAGGCAGATAAAGAAATAGTGAGAGGACCAAGTTACAAGAGTAAAGGGTCAAGAATACCTTCTGGAAACTTATATGACCATAATCCTCATTTTTAAGAAAGTGTTACAGTTATGAAATAAGGTAATGATTGCATAGCTACACTTGTTCATATTTTACTACTGTTCAAACCAGTTAGCTTTAAAAAGACTCGAGCTACACATGTAACTTTGAATACTGTATACAAAACCTGTAATTTTTATCTTTTATATAATAATCTACATGTAGCACTGAAGGAACAAAATGTTTTGAGTAGTTTTTCAGAAACATGCATAATCTAAGGTTTACATACTAATTTCATCTGTTTAGGTAGAGAATAGGCCAAAAGATATGGCAAAGTTGTGAAAGGAGAGAGGAGAAAAACGTAGGCTTACATCACTACCATTTCTCTAAGGAATCTTTTTCTTACTAGGAAATAATTTCATTCTATCCATAGCCATAAGACAAGACAAAAGAACTCTTCTCCACATCTAGAAAGGAGAAACCAGAGGTCACACTGACATCAGGACAAGCTGATTTGAAAATACACTAGGAGTGGACACTGGGGGCCATGGTCTGGAATAAGGTAATGGTCAGGTGGGAACAGAAACTCTCTGGGTGTTCAAACATCTCAACTATACCCTAAATGTTAGCTGCCCTGAGCTTGGGGATAGATTTGTCACACTCTCTCTTACACTTTTTCTGGTGAGCTCATCCAATCACATGACTTCAATACCATCTATAATGTCTCCCTTACATATATTTCCAAAGCTGACATTCATTTTTCCATCTACTTGATTCACGTTTCCATTTGGATACCTAATAAGGATCTAAGATTTCACATGACATGTATTCCCCAGCCCTCTACCCTAGGTGTCCCCAGTGCAAATGTCCTGAGGTTAAGAATAGCACCATCAACCCAGGTGCTCAAGATCAAACACCAGAACTTATTGTCCCCATCTCCCAGTCCTCACCTTCTGTCCATGAGCAAAACTTGTCACCTTGTCCAAAATCCATCTGGAACTAGTGAATCTATCTTCATTTCCTCAGCCACTATCACAGTTCAAGCCACACTAGGCTCTCATCTGGATCAGCTACAATGGCTCTACCTGTTCTGCACCTTCAACTCTCCCCAACCCCTCTACATTCTTCAAAGCAGCCAGTCACTGGCTTAACAGTTGGGGGTATTTAATCTACTTTCTATTCATATCACAAATTTGACCTCCAACTTTGACCTTATATTTTTCAGTCCTTCTACTGAGGTATATTTTTTCCATATTAGTTTATTGGAAGAAATGGCACAATTGAAAGAATAAAAACAGGAGTAGAGGATTTGTATGGGCAATATGCAGGAAATCACCCCCATATTTGTGGGGAAGCCAATCTAAGGCTCAGTCCCATTATCACTGTCACTCTGGGTGAGCTTGCCAAAGAGGTACTCTGCCTTGCTGTCATCCAGAGCCCCCATCTTGCTGTCTAGAAACAAGAAAAGTTATCATTTGCTTATTTTTAAAAAAAGTGTTCATGAAAAGTTGAAGACCCCCTTTACTTTAATCCCTGCCCAATCCCACTCCCTTCACTTCTTCCCCAGAGGCAGCCACTAGGATGAATTCCATACCATTGTTTTACATTGTACCATGTACATGCACCCACATATACCATGGCCCAAGACTGCACACCCCACCTGACGCCATCCACCCCACCCATCTCACCCCACCCTACCCCACCTCACCCCACCCTATCCCACATGCCCTCAGAGTTTATAAGGGGAAGACTAATGTGTTTTCCAGGGGCCCATAGAATACCTTTCCCCTCCACCCCCACAGATCCTGAGCTGCATGCAGATGGGACAGGACTGGGTGGAGAGACTGCTGGATACCTACTTTAAGCCTGCATGGGGATGTACCCTGATTCCTAAAAGGTGAGAGTGTTATAGGCACGCATCAACTGGACACCTTTATTGCTTTGAGAACAGATAACTTTATTGCCAATAATGGTAACACTGAAAGGAAAAAAACTGAAGAGAACGTTCTGAAAGGGCAACATGCACGCCCCCGCCTGGTGGCCTGACCCAGGGAAGGCACACCGTGGCTGTGGGGCCCATCTTGGCTCAGGTGTCTTCCTCGCTGCCGCCCAGGGTGAGCTTGTCAAACAGGTACTCTGCCAGGCCTGCTTCTGGGGCTCACGTCTTGCACAGGTTGCTCAGGTAGTCACCCAGCTTTTTGATGGCCTTGACCTGCTGGTTCAGGAAGTGGCTCTCCAGGAAGTCGCATAGCTGGGGGTCACCTTTCTCCGTGGCCAGCTGGTGCAGCTCCAGGAGGCTCTGGTTGACACTCTTCTCCAGGTGGAAGGTGCACTCCATGGCCTCGAGCCTGCTCTCCCAGTCTTGACGCTCTGGCTTCCTGATGTCGTGAAAGCAGATGCAGCCACTGTGCTGGTTCTGCAGCCTCATCAGCTCCTGGACGTGCTCCCTCTTCTTGTGCAACTGGCGCAGGAAGTAGCGGCTAAAGTGCTCCAGGGCCGCATTGTCCCGGTCGAAGTAGAAGGCCATGGACAGGTACACGTAGGAAGCATGCAACTCCAGGTTGACGTGGTTGTTGACAGCGCCCTCGCAGTTGGGGTGGTAGTTCTGACGCACCTGCAACACTGGGGTGGTGGCCATGGCAGGCACCTTGGGGTGTGGTGAGCAGGCAGGCGGGAGCTGTGGTAGTAGTGGCTGGCTGAAGGCGGATGGCTAATGGCGGAAAGGGCCGGAAGTGGGTATTTGGGTCCATTATCTGGGGAGGGATGCACTCCTTTTCAGTGGAAGTGGGCAGGGAGGAGAATGAGTACTATGTTCCATGTGCAACCCAGTGAACTCTGCACTGTCTGACCTGTGTCCAGTTTTTAGTTTTGCAGTAACATTTCTAATGTCCAAGGACTTTCTCTTATCCCCTAATTGGTCCCCTCTGTAATAGCTTCTTCTCATTTTACAAACCTATTGTTTTCTTAAATTCTGAGAATATCAATTTGATATTTTTGGTAACATTCTCTTCTGTTTCTGGTATAATAGCTCCTTCCAGATTTAGTTCTGTTTTGTCTAGAGTTTGCCTTGAGTTTAAATATTTTAAAATAGATGGCCGGGCATGGTGTCTCACACCTATAAATCCCAGCACTTTGGGAGGCCAAGGTAGGAGGATCACTTGAGTCCAGGAGTTTGAGACCAGCCTAGGCAACATGGTGGGACCTTGTCTGCACATAATTTTTTTTAAAAAATTAGCCAGGCATGGTGGCATGCACCTGTGGTTCCCACCTACTTGGGAGGCTGAGATGGGAGGATCACTTGGGCACAGGAAGTTGAGGCTGCAATGAGCCATGTTCGCAGCTGCACTCCAGCCTTGGCAACAGAACAAGACCCTGTCTCAATTTTAAAACAATAATAAAATAAAATAGAAAACAGCAAAGTGGAATGCAACAGTTTTAACGAAAAACTAATATAAAACCTAGGTTAATAGGGAATTATAATTTTTATTAATTTATCCCATTTTACTTAATACCCTCCTGGATCTTTATAATCTGTCTTTCAAAGTAATAAAAATGAATCTCTGTAGCATTGAAAATTTTCAATAACTTTAGATAGAACTACTTCTTTATCATCTCTTCTACCCTTTCAAACATTACTCTAGACTTATAATGAAACCTCATCAGTTTCTTCTAACGAAAAGGTAGCTGCCTTGAACTTGATCTCCGCCTCAAACCAAAAAAGTTCAAAATTGTCTGTTTAAAAGTTCAGATTGCCACTTCCCAGATAACAGGAAATCAGCCTCCTCCTATACTCCTCCCAAATCGGCCTAATTATATTGTAGGTTCTATTAGGTTTTCTTCTCTTCAAGACATTCTGTCTTAGGCTGCAAGTGTGTTGGCTACATGGTATGATGCTGATGAAAACTGGCTTAAGAATCAAAAGCCCCAAGTTCCAATTCCATTCAGAAATTGGAAGTATCACTGGTCTTTTGGACACTTAAAATACTGGTCTAAAGATGGAAAGAATATCACCTGCTTTGTCTATCCCAAAGGACATTGTTCTAAAGAATTTTTAATTAGTAGAGGTCAGGCACGGTGGCTCCTGCCTGTAACCCGAGAACTTTGGGAGGTGAAGGCAGGCGGATCACTTGAGGTCAGGAGTTCAAGACCAGCCTGGCCAACATGGTGAAACCCCGACTCTACCAAGAATACAAAAATTAGCCAGGCATGGTGGCAGGCACATGTAGTCCCAGCTACTCAGGAGGCTGAGGCAGAAGAATCACTTAAATCCAGGAGGCGAAGGCTGCAGTGAGCTGACATTGCACCATTGCACTCCAGCCTGGGCAACAGAGTGAGTGAGACTCCCTCTCAAAAAAAAAGAATTTTAAAGCAGTAGAAATTAAAACAAAGGCTAAGACTAAGAATAGGTACCAGCCACCACTTTTTCTGTTTCTATCATATCTGAGCTTGAATAAGTACCATGTCATGTGTCTTTACTACTGGCCCAATAAGGACTGGCATAAGAAGCCTGAAGGTAAATTGTTTCATTGTAAAGCCCCTGGCATAACTATCACTAATTAAACTAGGAGGGCACTGTGTTCAATGAGGAGGAGGGGAGGAAGGGAATGAGGAAGATGGAAATAGACGACCTGGGACCTGGCTCCTATTTTGGGCTTCATCAGTATGCTGTAATGAGAAAATGGGCAAATCAACAGTTCTGGGGCTATTTCCTCATTTGTGAAATGAAGAGTTTGACCTATTTGGTTTTTGTGGACTCCATGAAAAGATGATTAGAACCAATTCCATAAGTCATTCTTCAACAATGGGATGGAATGAAAAGGCAGCCTTTAGCCTATTCATGATGAGCAGTGATTGGTATCAAATATTAGCTTTTGGAATTGGATACTATCTTAATATTTAAATAATAATGCCATTTTAAGTTATAGCATTAGTGTGACCCTCTAAAATATACAGTTCAAGGAAAACCAGAGCCTTCTTTGGATCTACTGGTTGTTGTAGTTCACTAGGAGACAGATTTCCTGTTTCAGCTTGACAGTACCCAAGACTTGGGCTAACAACATAGGGCTATGGCAAAGTTACAAATTCTTTTGCAATTGCTTTTATTGTACTTTGGAAATGGCTAAACTGAATCTTATTTCTATAGTTACTGATATACCAACCATGAGAGTCATGATCAAATGTCCTGCCCTAGGGGGGACTGTACCCTAACATTGGAAGAAGGAACTAGTGAAACCCCGTTATTAAGGAAATCAGCAGATACCCACTATAACAATAATTGAATTACAGTAGTCACCCCATCCAGATCAGAACCTCTGAGACGTGAGTAGCAGTGGTGGTTGGTTGCTGTACTTTATCAAATATAACACAGCACGAATTGAAGAGTACACCATTTTTATGTATTAAAAAAGAGAAAAGGGCCGGGCATGGTGGCTCACGCCTGTAATCCCAGCACTTTGGGAGGCCGCAGTGGGTGGGTCACCTGAGGTCAGGAGTTCAAGACCAGCTTGGCCAACATTGTGAAACCTCGTCTCTACTAAAAATACAAAAATTAGCTGGTCGTAGTGGTGGGCACTTTCAATCCCAGCTACTCGGGAGGCTGAGGCAGGAGAATTACTTGAACCTGGGAGGCAGAGGTTGCAGTCAGCTGAGATCATGGCATTGCACTCCAGCCTGGGCAATAAGAGCGAAACTGTGTCTCCAAAAAAAAAAAAAAAAAAAAAAAAAAGGAAAAAATTCTGCTTTCAACGAATCCATGCCATGTCATAGTATGTAAACTTCACCTCAATTTCAGAGAAGTTAAAATGTGAATAAATGATTAGAGAATCAATGAAATATGATGTTTAATTGGTTTGGTCATCTAGTTGCCTGGATACATTTATCAAAGTAGCTATATTTTTTCACTACCCATAATTATTTATACTTTTTAGTAATTTATTTATTTATTTGAGATGGAGTCTTGCTCTGTCACCCAGGCTGAGTGCAGTGGTGCGATCTCGGCTCACTGCAGCCTCCGCTTCCTGGGTTCAAGTGATTCTCCTGCTTCCCCCTCTCGAGTAGCTGGGACTACAGGCACATGCCACCAGGCCTGGCTAATTTGTTTTTGTATTTTTAGTAGAGATGGGGTTTTACCATGTTGGCTAGGCTGGTCTCGAACTCCTGACCTCACGTGATCTGCCCACCTCAGCCTCCCATAGAAACCAACAAAAAAGAAAAAAAAATGGTATTTTCTGCTGGCTATCATATCATTTCACAACACCTCTCTCTCATCATTGGTTGAGTGGTTTTTGCTGCTTCTTGTCCTTTTTTAAAGGGAGAGGTTTACTGTATTAGGCTAAAGAATATAATTCCTTAGGTAACAGCTAGCCCCTTATTCTCTGAATTCATAGCTAACTTCTTCCCAGCATGCTATGGGAGACATGTTGACATCATCTTTCAGATGGAAAAATAGATGCCTTAGACATTTACCAAGCAAAGTTGCTGCCCTAGGGTTCTACTCAAATCCCAATTTGAATGTCAGTGTTTTATTGTCATCAATTCCATTGACTGGTTGCAGCTCTGGAATGGATACATGAGCCATTTCCTAACCATGACACTACTGCTTATTAAGCAGTGAAGGATCCCAAAGCAGCAGCATGATAGGTGACAGGGCCACAAGTTAAATTGAATCCATGGTGCAAATGATTCTACAAGTGACAACAAATAGATCTGTCAGCCTCACTGGTACCCAGTCTCTGAGGATAGTTCTGAAAAAGGTTGGCACTGGTACTGGGAGAGGAAACTTGCTGAGGTAACTTTATAGGTCAAGGTTAACATACTGCTGGCATGGGCAGGAGAGCACCCCCCCCCCGCCCTGACTGAAGAAGTCTACTACTTTATTAATATCATACAGGCTGAAACTCTCCTAATTCAGTTACTACCATAACCTGACATGAATAATTGACACTACAAATAATTTATAATCTACAAATGGGCCCAACTGCCAGAGACTAAAGTTCACCACTAACTTAAAAACAATATCAATGATATAATCAATAAAAACATACTTTAAATGAATCATATAAGGAACAACATGTTACTGACCTGCAACAGTCAGACCTTCCTCATCTTTACAGAAGGTAGCTCAGAATACCAGTTGCACAAAATGACATATTTTGGCCCTATTTAACTTATTTTCAAGAGGTTCCAAAAGAAGTAGCGAGGAAGCCTTTGGGAGTTCCAGGAAACCACCCATGTGCCTAAAGGGAAACTTCATATTTGGTTCCCCAAGGAGGGTCTGGGATGCGTCTAGGGAAGGCAGGAGAAGGTCTCAATGGAAATGAATAAGGTATGGCTAGAAGAAGGCCACAGCAATGCCCCATGTTTGCCTCCTATATTTCTTGCCCAGACTGGACTTCCACCTCCCTTCTTTCCTGAATTCTCTCATCCCTAACAACTCTTTAGTCACTAGGGGTGGGGAAAATATTCTGAATCTGGCTCTAGTGCCATCAGCAGATCATGAGAGGCTAAGTGAAATAAGAGTTTCCCTAACAGTGCCAAAGAATCGGACTTTCTGCCTGCAAGTGCCATGAGTAATCTCCAGGACCTAGTGATCAATTTTTAGATACCTCAGACACAGTATTTCTTGTAATCACTAATCCCAACTCACAAGTGTCTACATGCCACCTCCTGCCATGGGCTCTGAATTCCACAATCTCCAAATGTAGTTTTTGTAACATATCCTAGTGTGAAGGGGGACTGCATATCTCTTTCTTCCCCAATAATTTCTACATAAACAAATTTAAATGGTGACACTTTGGAATGAGAGATATTATCTAGAAAGGGATTGCTGAACTCAGATCTCAGATCCTTGGATATCAATAACTCAGTTTCTAAAATATAGCAGCAACTTGGCGGCAGAATGGCACATGGAGTGCACAAGAATGGGATAAAGACTTGGGATGATGCACCCAGACAAAAGAGTCATCCATATCCCTAGAAATACCACCCACTGCAGAGCTCTGAGTATTCTAAGTGGTTTTAGCTAAACTGCTTTCTTTAGAATCTAATAAAGTGTTACCAAATAAGGCAAGTTCCCTGGTCCCAAGGAGACTTGTGACCCCTGGACTGTGCATTTTAAAAATGAACTTTCTTATTTTGAAATAATTTTAAATTTACAGAAAAATTGCAAAGATAATACATAGCATTCTCCTGTACTCCTCACCCAGTTTCCCTTAATGTGAGCTTCTTACATTAGGATGGTAAATTTGTTATAATTAATGAATTAATCCTAGTCCATTACTATTAACTAAATATAACACTTTTTTTAGATTATATTAGTTTTCCCATTAATGTCCTTTTTTTCCAGAATCTAATTGACATTTCGTCTAATCATGTCTCTAGTTTCCTCTGGTCTGTGACAGTTTCCTAGTCTTTTCTAATTTTTTTTTCATGACCTTGACTGTTTTGATAGTAGTCAGACATTTTGGAGAATGTCTTTTGGTTTTTGGATTTCTCTGTAAGTTTCTCATGGTTAGACTGGGGTTATGAGTTTGCGGTGATGGAAATAAATGATGTCTCTTCTCAGTATATCATATGTGTGACTTAGTAACTTTGATTACCAGGTCAAAGTAGTTTGACAGGTTTCTCCATTGTAAAGTTACCCCACCTCCCCCCACCCGCTGATCCTTCCCATACTCTGTTCTTTGAAAGCTAGTCTTTAAGTTCAAGCCACACTCAAGGGAAGAAGAAAATTAAGCTCCACCATCTGGGGTGGAGTATTTACATACATAATTTGGAATTCTATAGTGTGGATTTTTCTCTTTTCACCTTTTCATTCATTCATGCATTTATATCATTATATAATCATGTGTATTTATTTTGTGTTTTGGGCTATAATCCAATACTACATCATTTATTTTGTGGCTAAAATTGTTCAGCTTTGGCCACTGAGAGCTTCTTTAGGTTACCTCCTGTGTCCCTTTAACATGCTCCCATTCTTTGGATTATCGCACTTCCTTACTTTCTGGTACCACAATGTTCTCCAGCTCATCTTGTATTCTCCACACTCCAGCGCAATAATGAGCCATGTCCCCAGAAAGTCCTGTTTTATTTCACTATAGAATGGAATTAGAAACCCAGATCTGGGCACTAGGTGGGACTATGCAGGTTTGCTAAGCACCCAGACTGTTCCTATGCACGCTTAACTTTGAAGACAACCACTGTGGAAAGTCAAGCAAAATAAACTAGAAATTATATACGATTAAAAGTTCTATAATCATTGTTTTAAAGAATTACTACTATTTTCTCAATGTCAGTGCAAGATTAACAGCTCCAAAATGTAGAGAACCCTCATAGTCTCATAGAGAGAAGAGAGAAAAAGTGATAGTGGTGAAATAATGATTCCTAAATAAAGTGGCAAGAATTCAGCACCTAAAAACTAGAAAAAATTATATTTATTGAAAGTTTCCTCTGTTCCAAAAACTATGCTAAGTGCACAGCCTCAAACCTCATACTGTAGGTACAATATCCTCCTTTTAAAAGATACAAAAATTGAGGCCTAAAAGATGAAATGTTTGCGCAAATCAATACAGTCAGTAGATGGCAGAGCTCAGACACCAGATCAAGGTCCATCTGATTCTCAAAGCAGAGGATTTTGGCATGACAACTCAACTTTATTGAGGTATAACTGACAAATAAAAATTGTGTATATTTAAGGTTTACAGCATGCTCATATAAGCCTTTGTGCATATGTCTGCTGTTTCTATCAGAACTCAAATGCCATGAGGGAGGAGCAGCCTATTCATTGTTGTATATACTGTGTCTGTTACATAGTAGGCATTCAGCAGATAATGTCTGAATAAATCTGACCCATTTTCTACATGATGAAAATGAGGACCGTGAAGTACAATATGTTTTCTCCCATTGTATAATTAGACTTGTGTTCCAAATTAGGTAAATAATTCCAACAATAAACATTCTACTGAAAGCAGACTTCTAAATTCACATACTTCATGTTTGGAAATGATGAAAACACGTATGAGTAAAAGTATTCTGAGCGATAAATTTTAGTAAACAAAAAGATAGTAAAGATAGTCTAAAAGTAGAAAGCAAATCTCAAATCCAATCATTTTTTTCACTGCCAAGATTAAGATGAAACTTTGCTGGCAATGCTAGATCCTGATTAACAGATAACAAACATTGTTCTGAAACAGATAAAAAATGAGAATGCCACTTCACTTACATTTGCTAGATCAAAGGCTGGCACACCTTATCCTAAATGGGATTGTTTTAATGGCATGAACAAACTCAGATGACAAACTTTAAAGCACAAAGAAGGAAATATAACAACAACATAATAAAAACCATTTTAAAGTCTATTATCTATCAGCCAACTTGGGTTTAAATCGGTTCCTCTCATAAACTAAATTTACTTTGTGATTTGCCAATCCATTCCTTCATTCATCCATCAAATACTTATTTGGCTTCTATTATGTGCCAGCACTGCTTTATATGCTAGGGACCATAGCTATGAACAAAACAGATGAGAAATGTTGCTCTCACGGAGCTAACAGTCCTGATGGGGCGGGGGAGGTAACAATTAAAAAAAAAACAAATAGTTGTCAAATGATGTCAGTGCTTGAAAAAAAGAAAGTCACAGAAGGGACAAGCGGTTGCAATTTAAGGTAGAGTGCTTTCTCACTGAGAAAATGAACTTGAGTGAAGACTTGGGAGTGGTGAAGGAACTCAGACATATCCATCTAGAAGAGGAGAGAGCAAGTGCCAAAGTCATGAGGCAGGTCACGTGCTGTCTGTGTATGTGAGGATGTACAAGAAAGCCACAGCAAAGTGAATAAGGGGTGGGGTGTCATAGGAGATGTGGTAAAGAAATAACTATATATGGAGTGAAGCTGTGGGGTGGAGATAGATGAGGACTGATTGTGTAGTACCTGGTGGGTGATTCTGAGCACTTTGGCCTTTACTGAGGGAGATGGGGAGCCCTTGCAAGTAAGAGACTTTAAAGGATCACTCTAACCTGCTGTTTTGAGAATCAACTATGGGGCAGGGGCCAAAAAATCATACAGATGAGAGGGTTGTGGTGGCTTGGATGTAAAGTGATAACAAGTAGAAAGGTGGCTAGATTCCGAGTATATTTTCATATTAGAACCAATTATTGCAGATGGGGTGTGGGATATGAAAAAGAGAGGAGTCAGAGATGGCAAAAAGCCTGGAGATCAGCAAACATGATGGATGGTGTTACTACTTATTGAGATCAGAGAGGATGTAGTAAGTGTAGATATTTGGGGGAAGGGGTGCAAATTTGTTTACTTTGAGAACCATATTTGATTCTAAGATAACATGTTGAGTAGGCAGTTAGCCATACAAGTCTGTAGTTCAGTTTAGCGCTCCAGGAACTACAAATATAAATTTGGAAGTTATTAGCATTTGAAGTATGAGAAGAGGAAAGATCACCAGGGGAGCAAGTGTAGGCAGAGCAGAGTTTCAAGAAATGAAGTGGTTGTTGGATGGGGATGTATTAAGAGAGTTTTCTTTTTTCTCTTTCTTTCTGGAGGCATGTAGGCTAATAAGATGAGAATGATTCTATAGGAAGTAAAAGGTGATGCCGGAATTACAGAAAATTTCTCAAGCAATTCTCTCACAGTTGAAGGAATTTCTTCTACTTGCTTCAAAGATTGCTGACATGCAGCATCCTGTCTCTGTGGGTGGGAAATGATATATAGAAGCACTGAGATGGATAAAAGGCCAGAAATGTAGGCATTAAAAACATTGTTCACGGTCCGGGTGCAGTGGCTCACGCCTGTAATCCCAGCACTTTGGGAGGCCGAGGCGGGCGGATCACAAGGTCAGATCGAGACCATCCTGGCTAACAGGGTGAAAGCCCGTCTCTACTAAAAATACAAAAAATTAGCCCGGGCGTGGTGGCGGGCGTCTGTAGTCCCAGCTACTTGGGAGGCTGAGGCAGGAGAATGGCGTGAACCCGGGAGGCGGAGCTTGCAGTGAGCTGAGATTGCGCCACTGCACTCCAGCCTGGGCGACAGAGCGAGACTCCATCTCAAAAAAAAAAAAAAACATTGTTCACCATGATGGCCAGGTGTGGTGGCTCATGCCTATAATCCTAGCACTTTCGGAGGCTGAGGTGGGTGGATTGCCTGAGTTCAGGATTTCGAGACCAGCCTGGGCAACATGGTGAGATCCCATCTCTACTAAATATATATATATATATGTATATATATATATATACACACACACACACATATATATGTATATGTATATATATATATATATACACATATACATGTATATGTATATGTGTATATATATATATATATACATATACATATACATGTATATGTATATAAAGCCGGACATGGTGGCATGCACCTGTAGTCCCAGCTACTTAGGAGGCTGAGGCACAAGAATCACTTGAACCTGGGAGGCAAAGGTTGCCATGAGCCGAGATTGCACCACTTCACTCCAGCCTGGGCAACAGAGCGAGAATCTGTCTCCAAAAACAAACAACAACAACAAAAAAACATTGTTCACCCTGAGAATCAATGATAAAACTTAATCAATACGAGAGTAGTAGAATATACAATTAATACATAAAATTCAAATAGCCTAGAAACCATATATCTGAAAACAGATCCAAACCTAGGATAATAAAGAACTCTCAAAGCTCAATAGTAAAATAAAATAAAACATCCCATCAGAAAGTAAGCTAATGACATGAAGAGAGATTTCACCAAAGAAGAAACATAAATAGAAAATAGGCACATAAAAAGATGTTCAATATCATGAGCCATTAAGGAAGTGCAAATTAAAATCACAAGAAGTTATCACTACACACCTAGCAGAATGGCTAAAATAAAACACAGTAACAATACCAAGTGCTCATGAGTATGTAAAGAAACTGGATCTCTCAAACACTGTTGGTGAGACTATAAGATGGTAATTTATACAATGACAAATTAGTTTGTCAGTGTCTTAAAAAACTACACATATACCATGCAACCCAAGAATTGTACTCCCAGTGACTCATCCCACAGAAATGAAAATTTATGTCAATACAAAAACCTATGCAATGTTCATAACAGCTTTATTTGTAAAAGCCACGAACTAGAAAGAACACACGTCTCTCAATAAGCAAATGGTTCAACAAACCATGGTGTATCAATACCATGGAATATTACTCATAAACAAAAATGAATGAACTATTGATATATGTAACTTGGATTAATCTCAAGAGCATTATGCTGACTCTAAAAAGCCAATATCAAAAGGTTCCACATTATATTATTCCATTTATATAACATTCTTGCAATGGCAGAATTATAGAGATGGAAACAGATTAGTGATTGCTAAGGGTTAGGGGTGGTTGTGGAAGATAGTAGGTGTGACTATTAAAGGGTAGTATGAGGGAAAACTTTGTGGTAATGGAATATATCTGCTACTTGATTGCAGTGATGGTTACACAAATCTATACAAGTGATAAAATGACACAGAACTATACATACAGATTGTACCAATGTCAGTTTCCTAGTTTTGATCTTACAGTTATGTAAGATGTAACCATTGGGGGAAACTGAGTAAAGGCTGCATGGGACCTCAATGTATTATCTTTGCAATTTTTTGTGAATCTATAATTATTTCCAAATAAGATGTTAAAAAAATGCATGCATGCATGCATGAATGAATATAAGTTTTCCCTCTCCACATTACAGTATAGATATTACAATTCCAAAACCATTGTGTATTATACAACTAAGCAAATGAGTTATTAATATATTGATGTTTTTGGGTGCTGGAATTCTCATTGTGGAAGAACATCTATAAGGAATTTTTACATCTCTACAAAAGTAGAATGGCTGGAAGAGCCCTGAGGGATTGGATTGGAATTGGAGATCAGCATAATGAATTAGTTATTTCACATATATGTCTACATGTATACATGTCTATATGTTTATATGTTTACATTTCTACATATAGACATATATAGAATTTGTATGCATGTATACATATGTGTGATTTTTTTTTTCCTAGCTCTATTGCTGAAAGATCCAGAAGTAACAACATTCTGGTAGCAATGAGCATATTCTAGTTCCCAGATCTCAGTTTCTAAATATTACTCCTAACTAAAAGTAACCAAATGTCCACTGACAGATCACTGTATAAAGAAAATGTGGTATATACACATGATATAGTTTGGCGGTTTCCCCACCCAAATCTTGAATTGTATCTCCCAGAATTCCCACGTGCTGTGGGAGGGGCCTGGGGGAGGTAATTGAATCATGGGGGCCAGTCTTTCCTGTGCTATTCTTATGATAGTGAATAAATCTCATGAAATCTGATGGGTTTATCAGGGGTTTCCACTTTTGTTTCTTCCTCATTTTGTCTTGCTGCCACCATGTAAAAAGTGCCTTTCGCCTCCTGCCTGATTCTAAGGCCTTGCCAGCCATGAGGAACTGTAAGTCCAATTAAATCTCTTTTTCTTCCCAGTCTCAGGTATGTCAGCAGTGTAAAAACGACTAATACAATAAATTGGTACCAGTAGAGTGGGGCACTGCTGAAAAGATACCTGAAAATGTGGAAATGACTTTGGAACTGGGTAACAGGCAGAGGTTGGGACAGTTTGGAGGGCTCAGAAGAAGACAGAAAAATGTGGGAAAGTTTGGAACTTCCTAGAGACTTGCTGAATGGCTTTGACAAAAATGCTCATAGTGATATGAACAATAAGGTCCAGGCTGAGGTGGTCTCAGATGGAGAGGAGGAACTTGTTGGGAACTGGAGCAAAGGTGACTCTTGCTATGTTTTAGCAAAGAGACTGGTGGCATTTTGCCCCGCCCTAGAGATTTGTGGAACTTTGAACTTGAGAAAGATGATTTAGGGTATCTGGCGGGAGAAATTTCTAGGCAGCAAAGCATCCAAGAGGTGACTTGGGTTCTGTTAAAAGTATTCCATTTTAAACGGAAAACAGAGCATAAAAGTTTGGAAAATTTGCAGCCTGATGATGTAGTAAAAAAGAAAAACCCATTTTCTGAGGAAAAAACTCAAGCTGGCTTCAGAAATTTGCATAACAAGGAGCCGAATGTTAATCCCCAAGACAATGAGGAAAATGTCTCCAGGGCACGTCATGGGTTTTCAAGGCAGCCCCTACCCACCCCTATCACAGATTTGGAAGTCCAGAAGGAAAAAATGGTTTCCTGGGCCAGGCCCAGGGTCCCCATGCTGTGTGCAGCCTAGGGACTTGGTGCCCTGCATCCCAGCCACTCCAGCCATTGCTAAAAGGGGCTAAGGTACAGCTTGGCCCATGGTTTCAGAGGGTGCCAGCCCCAAACTTTGGCAGCTTCCATGTGGTGTTGAGCCTGCAGGTGCACAGAAGTCAAGAACTGAGGTTTGGGAATCCCTGCCTAGATTTCAGAGGATGTGTGGAAACACCCAGATGTCCAGGAAGAAGTTTGCTGCAGGGACAGGGCTCTCATGGAGAACCTCTGCTATCGCAGTGCAGAAGAGAAATGTGGGGTCAGAGCCCCCACACAGAGTCCCTACTGGGGTACTATATAGTGGAGCTGTGAGAAGAGGGCCACCATCCTCCAGATCCCAGAATGGTAGATCCACTGAAAGCTTGCACCGTGTGCCTAGAGAAGCCATAGGCACTCAATGCCAGCCTGTGAAAGCAACCAGGAGCGAGGCTGTACCCTGCAAAGCCACAGGGGCAGAGTTGCTCAAGACCATGGGAACCCACCTCTTGCATCAGTGTGACCTGGACATGAGGCATGGAGTCAAAGGACATAATTTTGGAGTTTTAAGATTTGACTGCCCTGATGGATTTTGGATTTGCAAAGGGCCTGTATACCCTTTGTTTTGGCCAATTTCTCCCATTTGGAAGGTCTGTATTAACCCAACACCTGTACCCCCATTGTATCTAGGAAATAACTATCTTGCTTTTGATTTTATACACTCATAGGCGGAAGGGACATGCCTTGTCTCAGATTAGACTTTGGACTGTGGACTTTTGCGTTAATGCCAAAATGAGTTAAGACTCTGGGGGACTGTTGGGAAGGCATGATTCATTTTGAAATATGAGGACGTGAGATTTGGAGGGGCAGGGGCAAAATGATATGGTTTGGCTGTGTCCCCACCCAAATCTCAACTTGAATTGTATCTCCCAGAATTCCCACATGTTGTGGTAGAGACCCAGGGGGAGGTAATTGAATCATGGGGGCCAGTCTTTCCCGTGCTGTTCTCATGATAGTGAATAAGTATCATGAGATGTGATGGGTTTATCGAGGGTTTCCGCTTTTGCTTCTTCCTCATTTTCTCTTGCCACCACCATGTAAGAAGTGCCTTTTACCTCCTGCCATGATTCTGAGGCCTCCCCAGCCATGTGGAACTGTAAGTCCAATTAATCCTTTTTTTCCAGTCTTGGGTATGTCTTTTATCAGCAGCATGAAAACAGACTAATACAACACACAATGAAATATTATTCAGCCTTATAAAAGAAGGAAATCCTGTAATTTGTGACAACATTAATAGACCTGGAGGACATTATATTAAGTGAAATAAGCCAGGCATAGAAAGACAAATACCACAGGATCTCACTTATATATGGAATCTAAAAAAGGTGAACTAATAGAAGCAAAGAGGAGAATGGTGGTTGCCAGGGGCTTGGGGAGAAAGAAATGAGAAGTAGCAAACAGTATAAACTTTCAGTTATGCAAGATAAATGAATTCTGGAGATCTGCTATACAGCATGGTATCTACAGCTAACAATGTTGTATTATATACTTAAATTTTGCTAAGAAGGTAGATCATATGTTAAGTCCTCTTACCATACTCACAGAACACAACTACAACAATAATAAAGGGGTGAGAGGAAACTTTGGGAGGTGATGGATATGTTTGTGGCCTTGATGGTGATGGTTGTTTCATAGGTGTATACCTATCCTCAAACTCATAGAAACGTATACATTAAATAAGTACAGCTTTTTATATGTCAAACATAACTCAATAAATTTTTTTATAAAAGAATATTATTCACTTGTATAAAGTACTTTTAGAACAACAAATCCCAAACAAGTTCTTACGATTTCTTTAAAGGAGAATGATAAAGTAGGGTAAAAAGCCATTAGCCTTGTGAAAACCATAGTAGAATATCTATAATTTCTATTATTTGATAAAACACAATATCAAAAACCACGTTTTGTTTATGGTTTATAGTAACTTCAGCCAGTTTTTATTAAAAACTTTATGGTGCAAAACACTATTTCTACTACAATCCTATTTTTCTTATTTATGAAGTATCTATGTAGTAAAAATAGGCCAGAATGAGATATACCAAAATTATAAAACTGGTGGTGCTAAAAACTCAAGTGATTTTATGTTACTACATTTTTAAATTTCTCTACAATGAACATATACTATTTTTAAAAAGTAAAATGAATAAAATAAAATAAAACCAACAATGACTAAGCGGATGCAAAGGGAAAAAGCTGGAAAGAAAATAAAAGGTCAACCGTGCTTTGTGATTGCATGATGGTATTATGGATGATATATTCTTTTCCCTATTTCTAACCCTGTGATTTGACTAAGATGTGGCTTCTTCCTCTTACCCCTTTCTTTAAAACTTTTGCATCTGCTGCTCTTAAGGTATATTTAGTATCTTTTTAGCATAAGTGACACCACTTGTTTAGCATCTAGGGTTATTTTCCTGCTGCCCAGGACTGAATCTTTATACAATGGCTACCTCTGGTAACAATTTCCAGCTGTGGAGCAGTTCTATAGACTTTTCACCCCTGCCTTGTGCTGTCCCATTCCTGCTCTCCTTGAAGAGCATGTAGTCTAGAGTAAAGAGAAGTAAAGAGGAGTATTCTCGCGGAGTGGGAAGGTATGTCTGGATGTCTTTTCTTTTGTACGAGAAGTAAAACCTTTTAAAACACTATCACCATCCATTAGCTTCCTCCACACTTTCTCTGTAATTAGGCAAAGTGATATTATCTATAACCTTCTAGAACAAAGCTTTGTGCAAATCAAATCCTTCCTACTCGCCAAGATGATAAATCCTCGCTCAGCAGAGTCCTATAGGAACGGGGCTCTCAAAGACAGTCCAGCACAAGGGGAAGTGAACCTAGCTCTCCAACCCACAGAATATTACTAGTTAGATGCCATTTTCCGAGTTCCTAACAAAGGAATTTTTAATTGCTAGCAATGTACATAATTCAGGGATGCAGATTTCAAATATACATCAAAAAGGTAGGCAAATCTGTGCAACTTTTTAATTGCCAACATACTTACAGTTTTTTCATTATTTTCAAAAGCTTCTCTTGCTTCTTCAAATGTACAGAATTCTTCTTTGCACTCACGCTCAATGTTGCCCTGTCTTATTTCTTCAAAAAACCCATTAGCTCTTGGGTAGCGTTTTAATACGGAATTGGCTTTTTCTCCCGTGAGGAAAACTAAAAAGAAATATAAGTATAAAAAACCTATGTGGCAAGTTGATATACCAGATGAAAACTGCTAGATGCCCTTTAGAAAACATAGCCAACATCCTAAACCTCTTTCCGTGAGTCAGCAATGAAGTAACACTTAGCTCCAAACCACTGTATCTGCTATCTTCCTCATGATGTGAGTATGTCCTTTCAATAGCAGTTGCCCTGGGCAGGGACAGTGACATAATTAACTATGTTATATTCAGACTTCAGCACATTCCTGCAAACCATGGGTGTTTAAATATACTAATAATGATAGCACTACTTATACTCATTACTGTAAGTAGATACCCCAAGGCATTCTGCTGACAGACAGCAGCAGCCAAATCAAATCCAGTCTCTAGATTATCAGTCTTTGTCCCTCTACCTAAAAATAAATAACACTTCAGTTGACCTAGTAATATAAACCCAGAGAGCTCTAACTTGTATGAAAAGAATAGGTTAAAAAAAATTGTGAGAAGTTAAATTTGGCCATGATTCATTCTATGGAAATCCTAATAATAATTTTGTTCTAAATGTACTTGAGTTAAATATAGTGTGATGCTTTAACACATTCAACCTCATTTCACTGTCCTTTAGAAAAAGAAAATTCTTCTGCATGATTTACAGAGGCATTTCATATAAACATTCAAAATACATTTATGAAACCATGTAAAAAAGATGCTTTTATTTTAATAATAATAAAATATAAAAAATAAAAAATAAGATGTTTTATTTTTAAATACAAATACATTTTAAGTTCAATTTCAATTACATTTTTCTAAAAGAATGTTGCCTGTTTGGAGAGACAAATATAATGCCACCAGAATTTCATCTCTGTTAATGCAAGAGATTAGAACATTTCCTAATTTATAGAATTCTGACATAAGAAAAGGCACATTACAGATCTTTCAAGATGCTAAAAAAGTCTACATTTTCTGAAAAACATTTTGAAGGAAATGAAAAACTTTTTATGTGCTCTTTTAAAAATGACAATGACAGCCAGCAATGGATTAAAGTTTTGCTTTGTTATAGAAATGAGTATTTTACTTTATAGAATATATGGACTCATTATTTAGGATTCTTTAAAGTATCCAAATTGATACCAGCTAGATGACACTTATACCAGGGTGAAAACCATGATAGGCCTTCAATGAGTATTTCCTTCTGTACCTCATAAAGGGTTCCCTTTATGACCCTTTATGAGGTACAGAAGGAAGGAAATTCAGAGAATAGATTATGATTATGGAATATGAATTCACAGATTCATAGAATATCATTAGAACAAACTTTAAAAAATACAAATTGTGGTTAAGTGTAATGAAGGAAAGCAAAAGGTTACTGTTAAGTTGGAGAATAACAGTAAAATTTTCTAACACTTCTTGCCTTTTAGCCGCATCAGAATCCCTGAAGGACTGATTATCACACAGACTGCTGGGCCCCACCCCAGAGTTTCTGATGCCATAGATCTGAGGTAGGGCTATAAAATTACATTTCTAACCAGTTTCCAGGAAATGCTGCTGCTGCTGCTGCTCCCATTACCACAGTTTGAGAATCACTACCCTAATGAGAGTTCCTTGGAAACATTCTGAGTGAAGTATTTATGGAATGCTAGGGTTAACAAATTTAAAGAGATCTTTCACTGAATGACTTTTTAGGGCCCTTAATATATATTTAGTATAAACAGTCATGCATCACTTAACAATGTGGATCCATTCTGAGAAATACGTTGTTAGGCTATTTCATCATTGTGCAAACAGGATGGAGTGTATTTTCACAAACCTAGATGGCATAGCCTACTAGTCACCTAGGCTATATGATATAGCCTATTGGTCCTAGGCTATAAATCTGTTCAGTTTGTTACTATACTGAATACTATAGGCAATTATAACAATGGTAAGTATTTGTATATCTAAACATTGAAAAGATACAGGAATAATATGATATAAAAGATAAAAAATGGTACTGTATAGGGCACCTACCATAAAAGGAGTTTGCAGGGCACTTATCATAAATGGAGCTTACAGGATTGAAAGTTGGCCTGAGTGAGTGGTGAGTGAATGTGAAGGCCTAGGACATTACCGTAGACTACTGTAGACTTTATCAACACTGTCGACTTAGGCTACATTAAATGTATAAAAATATATTTCTTAAAAAAAAATTTTGGCTGGGAGCAGTAACTCATGCCTGTAATCCCAGCACTTTGGGAGGCTGAGGTGGGAGGATTGCTTGAGCCCAGGAGTTCGAGACCAGCCTGGGCAACACAGTGAGACCTCATCTCAAAAAAATTAAAATTAAATTAAATTAAAAAATAAAAAATAAAATTAAATGAAAATAAAAAGAAGGAAAATGTTTCTCCTTCTTCAGTAATAAATTAACCTTGGCTTACTATAATGTTTTTACTTCATACTTTTTAATTTTTTAACTTTTTGACTCTTTAGTAATAACACAGCTTAAAATACAAACACATTGTACAGCTGTACAAAAATATTTTCTTTATATATATCCTTATTCTATAAGCCTTTTTCCTATTTAAAAATTTTATTGTATTTTTTACTTTTGAAACTTTTTTGTTAAAAAAAGTTAATTTTTGTTAAAAATTAAAATTAATTAATTAAAAATTTAACTTTTTTTGTTAAAATTTAACTTTTTTGTTAAAAATTAAGATACAAGCACACACATTAGCCTAGGCCTCCACAGGGTCAGGATCATCAATATCACTGTCTTCCACATCCACATCTTATCCCACTTGAAGGTCTTCAGGGACAATAACATGCATGGAGCTGTCATCTGCTATTATAACAATGCTTTCTTCTGTATTACCTCCAGAAGAACTCGCTTGAGGCTATTTTATAGTTAATTTTTTTCATAAGTAGAAGGAGTTTACTCCAAAATGACAATAAATATATATACATACAATATATATAATTGTATGTACTATACTGTTATATGACTAGCAGTGCAGTAGGTTTGTTTACTCCAGTATTGCCACAAATATGTGAGCAATGTGTTAACACTGTGATGCTATGATGTCACTAGGCAATAGAAACTTTTCAGCTCCTAATCTTATGGGACCATCATTGTATATGCAGTCTGTTGTTGACTGAAACATCATTATGCATGCATGTATTTGTAAATCTGAAAAGGAACATGATACATGCATTTGTGATATTTGACTATAGTACCCTTTTTCAAGAGATATTTTACTGATTTAACAACTTCCTAGCCATTAGTCTTATTTATACCCTCTGAATTAACGCATAAGTCTCCTCCATATAACAGGCCAACTAATACATGAAGAAAGACAGTAAATGGTTTCCCGTGGGACTTCTCCTTTCCAGAATAAACATGTCTTGCTTCTTCATCTGTTTGCCATAGAAAATGGATTTGAGTCTGCATCATCTTCCTCTCAAAATACAGTGACCTATGCTGAGCGCAATACTTTGTGTTTGGTCTGACAAGTGCAAAACTGGTCAGGATTATTGGCTTCCTTGTTTTAAAGACAATATATATGTTAATGTGGTCTAAGATATCCCTGGGTTTCAAATCAGTTTTTCTGAAGATAAATCAATCAACATTAATGTATTTTGAACTTTTAAGAGAAAAAAGCTAAATGCTTCTAAGAGACAATTACTTTCTTATATGCTATCCAACTCAAAAAGGTGAGTCAAAGCAAGCCACTGACTCCAGTAACCAGAAAGCAGTCTAATTTAGAAGAATAAGCAACTGGAAGGTAATACAGCAGGACACAAAGCTTCTAATCCAAGTCTAATCAAATTACCAAGCATTCCATGATCATATTCTATGTATTTCTTGTACTGGGCGGCAAGGTAATATAATACTAAGAACTCTACATGGATTCAGCTGGCAAGTAGATTTTATCTCACTTGCCAAATCCAGTCCATTAGAAGATATCACTTAAAGTAAGAATCTGACCTGTAGGAAAGATACTATTATAGATTAGTTATGTCTGCCATTTATTAGGGAACAGGAAGTAGTGGCAGAGAATTTGCCAGTGCTCATCAAAGTATTTGGAAACCTAATGGACCCTAAATGATGATACCAGAACTAGATTATTTTCTTTTTTGCCCATGACACAGCCCTCAGGAGATCCTGAGAACATGTGCCCCTAAAATTAGAATTTTTTAAAATGCGAAAACAAAATAAGGGAGAAGGTGGCAGCTTTGATCTATAGGATGAAATCAGATTATCTCCTCTAAAAACATGGGGCAATTTCCAGGCTGCAAGGGCTTGCGTTAGGATGT
This sequence comes from Pan troglodytes, assembly GCF_028858775.2. Lineage (NCBI taxonomy): Eukaryota > Metazoa > Chordata > Mammalia > Primates > Hominidae > Pan > Pan troglodytes. The sequence goes on along the minus strand of NC_072421.2, from coordinate 37,855,103 downwards.
TTAACTAAAGCCATGATGTTTGAAACTAAAGTCGATCACTTCCTTAAATTGAGTGATCACTTCCTTAATTGCCTCTTTCTCCTTAAATTGTGTGAGTTAAATTACAGCTATCAGGAATCATGTGCATGCCTTAATCAAGGATTATATGATGTGACAAGTATACAGAATGTAAATGTGCCTTGAGAACACAATACTAAGGTGTTATTTAAAACATGCAGTTTTCCCATTAAAGGAAATAAAGAAAAACCTAAACCTTTTTTCTTCAGATTCGGTTAGGAAATACTCTTATTAAATTGAATATTTCAAACCTAAGGCATATTTACACATACACACACACAAAATAAGTATATTATTCAAAAAAATGTAACCACTTTTTCATAATTTCAAAATAAATAAGCTCTCATCCATGCTTTCTCTTCAAAAGAAAATAATAAAAATAAATAAAATAAGTGGATGCAACAAGTCACAAAGATGAGTAGCAGATGACCTCTGCCCTCAAGGTTCTTCAGTGCAAGAGGTAGTAACAAAGATATAATAAAAGAGATACACAAAGAGCTCTATTGTAAGACTGAACATGACGGATGTTCTTCAAGGTCAGAAGGCAGGCATATTTCTGGTGGGTGTGTGAGTTTGTGGTTTGGATGCCTTAGTTTATTTATTTATTTATTTATTTACTTACTTATTTATTCACTTTTGAGACAGAGTTTCGCTCTGTAGCCCAGGCTAGAGTGCAGTGATGCGATCTTGGCTCACTGCAACCTCTGCCTCCTGCGCTAAAGCGACCCTTCCACCTTAGTCTCCTGAGTAGCTGGGACTACAGGTGTGTGCCACCACACTTGACTTCTCTTTTTTCTTTTTCTTTCTTTTTTTTTTTTTTTTTTTTGCATAGACGGGGTTTTTCCATGTTGCCCAGGCTGGTCTCAAACTCTGGGCTCAAGCCATCTTCCCACCTTGGCCTCCCAAAGTGCTGGGATTACAGGCATGAACCACAGCACCTGGCCATAGGTGCCCTATTTTTGATATAAGACTATACACCAGAAACAGTAGCAAACAGTAGCAAGAACATCAAGAACAGAGAATGAGGACTTTCTACAAATGAACCTAGCATTCCATAGCTCTTCTTCAATTCAAGAGTCAGGGCCTCTCCTCTAGACCTATTGTGCAACCCTGGAGTTATTGGATTTCTTGTGGGAACAAGGTTAGTCAGAAAAGGAATAAAGACATTATGGCATTGATGGGGGGAGCCTTGTGGTTGTTTTGAGTAATCAATTTAATCTTATTGATATCCCAAGCTTGTTAGTGTGCACTAGTTAGAAAGAAAAAGGGTTGTCAGAACAAATAGCCATGTGAAGAAAACAAAAACCTAAGCGTCACTTATTCATCTATAAAACTGAAAAAATAACACCAATCTCAAGTTATAAGTTATAAATGAGTGCTTTGCTCAGGGCTTGACAAAAAAACAGATTTACAATAAGTAGTAGTGTGACTCACTGTCATTACCATTGTGGCAGTTATTCCGTGAAATAAAAAAAAATGATATTTATCAAGCTGATAATAAAAATACACTTAGGAAATATAGAATAAATAGGATTAACTTGCCGTGAGTCTGTCTCCTTAACTTCAGGAATGCCTGGGAGTTTGGTCTCCTTGGTCAAGTCTGGGATGAAATGTAGTAGCTTTATGAAGTGCTATTTAATGTCTCAAATTCGCTTGGAGGCACACCGTAGTAGCTTGTCCTGAACTGTTTTTGGAAAACATATAGGCTGTTTGCACCTGACTAATTGATTACATAGTCTAGTTTCAGCTACATGACCAGTGGGATATCAAAGATCTTCTGTACACATGAGCCTTAGCTCCCAATACCAAGGTTATCTTGCACATATCTTGGTGGTTCACAATTAGAAGACAAATGTGTCCTGTGCAACTAAAAATGGCCTTGTGAGTGATCTCTCTCCTGCTGTACCATACCTTGAGCCATTATTAAAGCCTTATGAGAATATACCACATAGAATCTTATAAGTCCTTTCAATTAACCAATGCTGTATAGTTGCTACAATATACTTTTATGATTCATAAATATTTTGGGGATATCATGAGATTTTAAAATTTCAGAACTTCTTCTCAAGAAATGGTCCAGAAATGGTCCTTATTATAAGGACTTGATACTTATAACAAACTTGTGAGGAAATACGCTTTGCCATAATGTATATGCTTGCTTTTATTAACTTCAACTTTGGTCAAATATATGTTGATAGCTTATCATCACTGGAATTTTAACAACAGACCACAAATAAGCTCTTAGAAAGGATAGATTATGAAAGAAAAGTTACATACATGACAGATATGTATGTTTAGATAATCACAAGTAACTATAACAAAATATGCTTTATTGAATTTTAGGTTGATAGTTTGGGTGGCTATTCAATGTTTTACATAATCACTACAGATACGAATGACAGTAATACCTCGTTTATGCAGAAATGCAAAAGTTGCTCATATAAACCCATTCTCATGAACTTAGACACAAGAGATGACCAAGGTCATACATTACAACTCACTTGATGCTTTATCTACAGGGGAACCTCAACTTCTTACACTAACCAAAGGTCAGTTTCCTCTATCCATGTGCAGGAGCCTGGCTCCTGAGACTTCAAAGCCTCATTGCACATGAAAACTAGAAAGCAAAAGGGGCAGGGTGGGCTGAACTAGATCAACATACTGAAAGCCAACAGAAGTGAAAGCTAATTAATCTGAAGGCAAGGGAAAAGAGAGTCAGAAGGCTCTTTGGGGGTTATTTAGAGTAGGATCTAAACTCCATCACACTGACAGCTCTCAAGGCTATAGACATCAATGATTATGTTTACAATGGTGAATGTGAGGTACCAATAAAGGGCTATATGATGTTCAGGATGATGTTCAAGAAGGCAGTAAATTATATAATCTAATTTAGAGCTATTTCTATAAAAATATGGTTTTTAAAAATCTTTTAAATCATGTTTAAAAAGGTAAGCATCCTCAATCTGCAAAATATATTTGCTCAAATTGAAAATTTGTTCCCAGTATTGTATAAATGTTGGTGTACCACAGACTGAATCTACAGAGTCCACAAATTAACAAGGAAGCCGATTTCTTTTCTGAATAAATCTCTAGTAATCCAGCTTAATTGTAAATTTCTCATACAAGACTGTAGAACATGCAAAGCTCTCTGCTTATTCGAGCCTTCTGTTTGTCACATGAAAGCTGCCTTTTGAGATATGTTGTTGAAGTCTAAGAGAGCCAATATCTATTAACCATTTTCACCAACCCTGCATTGAGGCAAGTGAAACTATAGGATAAGGAAAAAGTGTGGTATGGTAAAAAGGCCCTGAATTTGTAGTCGGGATATATGGATTAGTGTTGCAGCTCTGGCAGTAAACTGGCTACCTGATCCTACATTTGTTGCTTAATTTATCTGAATGTGTTTCCTAATTGATGAAGCAAAGGTGTTGGATATGATTTCTTAAGTACTTTCAGTTGTAACCATAAAGAGTTCTATAATTGGAAAGAATTTCAGAAAGTGGGAGTAGTGTATTGGATCCAAATCCTTTTGGGATATTAATACACAATTTGCCAGCCAAGCAATCACCATACCCCAAACCAATAATAAACAAACAAACAGAGAAAATCAAAAAAGCACCCATTCCACCCAATCCTGTGCTTAGCTTTATTTTTTAAACATCTTATGAAGTGTCAAACTCATAATTCTTTGTTTTCTCGCTTGTAAGTCATTTTGATACTATTATTCAGTTGTGTCTGCATATAATGCCTTCAAACTTTTTTTCTGCTGAAGTAGGTGTTAAATAGGTACTTCTTATCACAGACTGATGGAAACAACTTTTCCTAGGAAATCAAAGTCTCATACTCTGAAGTGACATTTCACTTACTAAAAAACAAAATTAAGCAAACTAAAAAGACACTATTTAAATCATCCTCCTATTTTTACTTAGGAAGGTGGAAATATGTACAATGTCCCAATTTATTTCACCATTGTTAAACTATTTCTGAAAATTAAAAGTTAACTTTTCATAGCTGATAAGTTTATAATAATTCAGAATTTATTGTAGGGTGGTACTCATGTGCCCAACCAGTTTTTGCAAACTTAGAGTTTAGTATAGCATATAGTATATGTTTACACAGGAATGAGGGAACTGAAACCCATTAAAAAGCTCATATATTTAAAAAATAATTGGAAGTTGCAGGATTGAGCTAGTGGGAGTGGGAAGTCTAAGAGACTGAGAAAAAAATAATGATTATTAATATATTTAATACCTAAAATCTGCCCCCTAAGGACCATACAGTAGTTACGATCATTACCTAAAACTTAAACAAATCTGTAGTACCAGAGGCATACAATGAAATACCAGATAACAGGTAGGTTTCCTGGAAAAAGTGTGGATAATATGCCAGAAATGGATTTCTATGAGAGATGACAAAAGAGGTAAAGTGTGTCTATAAAGTCAGTATTCTTTAAAAATAAAACAAACATGGTTCCCACCAGAGTGACACTAACTATCTCAATATGGTATTCTTAAAAGCCAAATTTCAGAGCATACATTCAGATGTCTCTCATCTAATGATTTTATGCTTTGTAAGGAAAAAGGACATAGAGAGAAATGGCGCAATATATTCTCCCACAGAAGAAGGCAAAAGGCAAAGTTTTCTTTAAAGGGGTTTTAAACTTTATAACTACTTCTTATCAAAAAGAATTCATCATGAAATGGCAGATTACACCAATCAAATTAATAGCAATTATGCAAACTGATTTAAAGGTATGGTATTCTAATACATATTTCTGAACCAAGAGCAATGCCTTGCTCCCAAGAAACAAACAAATATGGAATTATTAGTGTAATTTGGCATGACTAAGCACACAATCAGATGGAATCACCAAAACAGGAGAACTCCAAAGATAGCTAGTTCTACTCTTACTGGTGCCTCAGTTGTACCAGCAGCAATATCAGTAGTCTTGATGTTTGCGGTTGTTACAACCATATGATTTCCTTTCTAGTTTATGGACCCTATCTATACTGATTACATTCTATCTCATATAGAAGACTATGGTAATAGCTGTGACTAATAATCACCATTTAATAGAAAATAAAGACAGGTAGATAAAACTCACAAGATGAAATATAGCTTATAATGCATAATTTTATATTGCAATGATTGCTTTACAACTCATCAGCATAGACTGTAGGATAGGTATTCTATGTAATAGTTGTAATCTAGACTCTAGGAGTGGATAACTGTCCTAGTAGGGCACATGTTACATTTAACGAAACAGCCACATTTCTAAGGTAGCTACTACAAACGCATTTGGCTATCTTTCTCTCCAGCCCACAATAGAGCATGATGGATTTAAGAAATGGAGTTTCATTGAGGAGTTTAGTGCTATTGTTAGTAAGCACTAACATGAATTTCACAAATGACTTTTCACTGGTGAAAGAAATGTTTTTATGTGAATTTGCTCCAGAAATGACAGCAGCAGTCAAGGGTGTGCCTGAACACAGTATAAAAATCTAAAGCCTCTGCAGTTTGTACCCTTAGGAATGGTGGCCAAGACTTGATTCCTGAAAGGCCTCATGTTTACCTGCTGATATGAAGAATTCTTGATTGCTTTAATCTAACTAGATGGGTTAGCTGAATACCATTGCTAGAATGCTGTCACATATGCCTTAGATGAACTTTTTATCTAAGATATTGTGGGAGATCCTAAATAAGGAAAGAAATAGGATTTCATAGAGTTTATATAATAAGTTATATGGCAGAACTGTGCCATCTTGTTGATAAATGTCCGTGTATAGCAAAATTCGGTCTAAGACTTAGTTGTAACCTGGTAGTCAAATTGTGGGGAGCCTAGACCTCACATGCCTTTAACTATTGGCAGCTACTGACATTTGCCAAAAAGAATGTAGCAATTGTAAAAGCCAAATTGATTTTGATTATATTCAATAAACTCTTGCTATTGATTCTACATGTACATCAATCCCAAAGGAGGTGGTGGGCTGATGTGTAGAATTCTGGAATCTCATTTGTTTCCAAAGTGGACTGTTAACCACCCATGAAATCAGCACATTTTTATTTATTTTATTTTTTTGAGACAGAGTCTTACTCCATCACCTAGGCTGGAGTGCAGGGGTATGATCTCGGCTCACTGCAACCTCTGCCTCCCAGGTTCAAGCCATTCTCCTGCTTAAGCCTCCTGAGCAGCTGGTACTACAGGGTGCACCACCGTGCGCGGGTAATTTTTGTATTTTTAGTAGAGACGGGGCTTCGCCATGTTGGCCAGGCTGGTCTCGAACTCCTGGCCTCAAGTGATCCACTCGCCTCAGCCTGCCAAAGTGCTGGGATTACAGGCGTGAGCCACCGCGTCTGGCTGCGACACATTTTTAATTAATTCAGTTATACATATACGATCTAGATGCTTTAAGAAGTCTCTGAACTCAAGGGTTCCCTATGCATACTGCATTTATATTGGTTGAAGTACATGAAATTACAGTTTTTGAAGGCCATTTCATATGGTTCAACGTAATATGTTAAGTGTAGGTTCCTATGGTTCAACCTAATACATAGGCCACATTGGAACAAGAATTATATACTTCAAATCCATGAAATAGAGAGTGAATGATGTGTCACCATCAGAGAAGCACATAATATTAGCTATTCCACTAGTTCCTCTATCACTTTCTTTCCTATCTGTTCACACATTAATACAGCCTCAAAAGGTGGATGGTAATTAATGTTCATGAGTCACAGATTTTCAGAACTGAAAGAGATCTTTGAGAGTCATTGAATCCGGTAGCTTTCTAAATTTTATTAGTCATAGGATCCTCTGCAAATCAACCTATCATGAAATAAAAACAGATAAAATACAATGTAGTACAGTTGTTCTGTCTGAAGGAGAGGTGTTATGTACCAGGGGCATTTCCTTTTCCTCTCTTCCCTCATGGTGGCCCCTCAGGGGCCCCTTTAGAAGATCTGTGGCTTCACCAAACACATTGGAAACCACTGATCCATCTTAACCCCTTCATTTTGCTGACCAGAACACTACACTGAAATCTATAGGTTAAGTGACTTACCCAAAGCCACAGCTACTTGATGATAGGACTAGGGCTGTACCTTGGTCTCCAGAATCATACTCTGCTCTCCTTTAGACTCAACTTACTTCTATAAAAAACACCATTATATCGAGAGAATGAAAAGACAAACCACCGAGTGGGAGAAAACATTTGAAAAAGGTACATCTGGTAAAAGATTGCTATCCAAAATGTATAAAGAACTCTTAAAACAGTAAGAAAACAAGCATATAAAAATGGGCCAAAGATCTTAACAAACACCTCACCAAAAAAGATACATGGATGGCAAATAAACATATGAAAATATGCTCCACAGCATTTGGTCATGTGTCGCTTAATGGCAGGATGCATCATGAGAAATGCATCGTTAGGTGATTTTGTTGTTACGCAAACATCATGGAGTATACTTACACAAGCCTAGATGGCATAACCTACTATACACCTAGGCTATATGGTATAGTCTCATTGCTCCTAGGCTACAAAACTGTATGGCATGTGACTGTACTGAATACTATAAGCAACTTACTGAATACAGTGAATACTGTAAGTAACATAATGTAAGTATTTGTGTATCTAAACATATCTAAACATAGGATAGTTACCATAAAAATACGGTATATAATCTTATGGGACCACCTTCATATATGTGGTCTGTCATTGAAGAAAACATCATTATGCAGCTCATGGCTATATGTCATCAGGGAATTGCAAGTTAAAACAAGAAGATACCACTACACACCTATTTAACTGGCCAAAATCTAGAACACTGACAACATCAAATGCTGGCAAGGACATGGAGCAATAGAAACTCTCTTTCATTGCTGGTGGGAATGTAAAATAGTACAGCCACTTAGAAGACGGTTTCATGGTTTCGTACAAAACTAAACATACTCTTACCATATGATACAGCAATGGTACTCCTTGATATTTACCCCCAAACAGTTGAGAATTTACAAGCATCAAATCATGGAAAGACATGAAAGAATCCTAAATGCATAATACTAAGTGAAAGAAGCCAATCTGAGAAGGCTTCTTTCTCTTCAATCTGAGAAGGCAAAATCACAGAGATAATAAAAAGATCAGTGATTGCCAGGGGTGGAGAGGGAGTGGGCAGGAGGCATGAATAGGTGGCACACAGAGGATTTTTTTTTAGGGCAGTGAAACTACTCTGTATAATACTATAATGGTGGGTACATGTCATTCTTTATGCATTTACCCAAACTCATAGAATATACAACAACAAGAGTGAACCCTAATGTAAATTATGAACTTTGGGTGATAACGACATGTCAATGTAATTTCATTGATTGTAACAAATGTACCTCTCTGGTAAGGGATGTTGATAATGGGAAGGGATTAAGTGACTGCTTAATGGGAATAGGATCTCCTTTGGAAGTGATGAAAATGTTTTATAACTGGAAGGTTGCACAGCAACCTTTAGTACATTTTGTAACTATTTTCCTTACAGCACAGCAACCTTCTGGTTACAAAATGTACTAAATGCCACTGAATTATACACTTTAAAATAGTCAAGTCTATGTTATATAAATTTTGCCTCCATTAAAAAAAATCAATAGTGCTAAAGTTGAGAAACCTTTCTAAAATTATGTGCCAAAGGTTATTTTCTTCTTTAATAAGTAAATGGCAGAGAGGATTGCATCAAAGACAAAAAGCATCAAGCACTATAATGAGTTTTTTAAAAGTAACCTCTCCGTTAGTTCTTTTTTTTTTTCTGGTGAGAAAAACTTGCCAAGAAAAAATTATGGCAGTTGTCAGCCACAAGCAAATTCGTATTACTGTTATAAAATTCTGAAGATAAGAATTTATAATAAATTATTGACATCATCTAAACTAAAGAGGCCTGAATATGTCACAATAAAGAGACTCTCAAATCTAATATAGGCCAGAAAAATGAAATAATTAATTGACTTTAAATGGATAACTTCACTTGAACCATAAAGCCAAATAAAATTAGGCACTTCATTATAAGACAGTTACTTTACAGGGCTTGTCAGTTTGAAGGTTCATTCCCTATTTGACAATATAGAGCTGTACACTCAGTTAAAGTTTAGAATTGGCTTCAACTTAACAATAGTTCAGCAGTGAATTAAAGAACTTATGTATTTACTGTGGTGGCTGTAAACCATCTTGCCTTCCACTAAGTCTTGACAACTAGGGGGATATGTTTGAGTTCCTTGGGATAAAGGAGCCCAGCACATGCAAGGACCCAAAGGAATTATGCTGCTATGTTTTAATAAGAAACAAAGACTAACTGGCAACACTACCACTGTTTTGCTATAGCACGACCATAAAAATTCATTTATGCTAAGACATTAAGGTCATGTTACTATTAAGTACAGAAAATGAAAATGGAAACTGACTTTTCATATTAAGATTTTATAGACCTAAGATTTTCTTCTAAGCTAGGTAGGTAAGACCTATTTCCAAAGACTAAATACTGGAAGAGGAGAAACAGAAAAAAAAAAATCCTAAGTTATCTTCATATTTTAATTCAGATTATCCTCCACAAAGTTGACCTGCCTGATTGCAATCATTAAGCTATTCCAGATATTGCTTTGTATATAACAAAGCAAAATTAATCCTTTTGAAAATTCATGGCTAAGTATTATTCCTATTTTGTGGAAGATGTGTACGAGCAGCTAGCTCATGATTTGTTATTATCAAGACAACATGATGAACTTCTCCCAGAAGCTCTGCTTTTAAGGTAGACAGTGAAAATAGCCATTAATAACTTCATATGAGGCTAGCAGATACCACAAACTACAGCACTTAGAAGATTCAGTAATAGAAATGTGTTCTGAGATAGAAAAAAATTCAGATGGAAAGTAGCTATATTTTTAAAAATCAAATTCTACCGAAACACTGTAATAAAAACAATAATCACAAAATTTTTAAAGCAAGAAAACTGAAAAATATTCATTGTAGGTAAAGATAATACTTACTGGGAGTACTGGGCCTTTTACCATTTTATCATGAATATGCCAGTTGGTCAGATGAGAAATGAAAAGGTAAAATATAGTTCTAATTACCATTTGAAGATGATTAAAGATAAATACCCTAGAACAGTCATCTGGTATCCACTGGGGATTGGTTCCAGGACTTCCACAGATACCAAAATGCTCAAGTCCCTTATATAAAATGGCATAGTAGTTGCATATAACCTATGCATATCCTTCTGTATACTGTAAATCATCTCTAGATTACTTATAAAACCTAATACAATGTAAATGCTATGAAAATAGTTGTTATACTGTATTTTTATTTGCACTTTATTGTTGTATTCTTATTTTTTTGTTTTTTTCTCAAATAACTTCGATCCATGGTTGGTTGAATCTACAGATGTGGAACCTACAGATATGGAAGGCTGATTATATTATAATATTTTGTGAGCCTATATATACACATTTGTAAAATCCTCACATTCTCTTTGTAAAAATGTTCTCTACTAGAATTTTACATATAATTTTATTTATACCTGCTGTTCATTTTTGAACCAGTATCTCATCTTGTCATCTCATGCTATTCTGGTGTTCCATGATGCATTATATTCCTTGCGTCAACAAAAGCAACAAAGATAAAAACTCATCAGTCAAACGGGTGAGTTTCACATAGGCCAGGTAAGCGGCATCAGGCCCTTTACTTTAGGCACCTTCCCTTGTGGACTGTGTAGCACGAGCTTCTGAACTGAGTTGTTTTGTTATCTACTATGGTCACTGCCAATCAGTGTAGCTGCCTTTTGAATTACCACAGACATAGACCACTGCTGCTCAGAGGATTTTAATATTTGAGGCACTCCACCATCTGATACACATGTATTTTAGCTGTTACCCTAAAGGTTGATGAACAATGAGCCATTTCCCTTCACCTATCTGTCCAGTCCCTCATGATAATACGAACATTGCAGATATTAAAAAATAATTTCTTCTATACCTCTCATAGCAACAGAGAGCTCCTAAGTTTTTAATTGACTTACACACTACTGATGATTAAGATATGCAGAACATGGTTTATTGGAAGAAAAAAAACTGGATGTAACATAAGAAGACCTAGATTTGCATTTTGGCTCTCCATTAGTAGTCTGTGGATTACAGATAAGACTTTTTCTTATGAGCCTCAGTTTTATAATACATAAAATGAGGATAATAATCCCTATTTACATCATAGGGTTGTCTTACAACTCAAGATAATGTAGAGGGAATACCTATGAGTTATAAACTGCTCTACAGAAATGTGTTAATATCAGAATAATTATATATTCTTAAGAGTCCTAAATACTAAGCCCTGTTTAAGAATTCATACATAGTGAATGGGATTTCAGTGCCACACACAATGGACACCGGTAGTAGTAGACTAATAAAAAATTAAATATCCAAGGCTGTTCTCATCTTCCCCACCTTAAGATTTAAATTTTGTTTATAATCCTTCATGTCACATAAACGAATGATTCTTCTAACACATATGTACAAATAACTTCTTCATCTAATATCAAAGAATGCTAAAAGAAATTCACCTCAGTTTTAATTTCTCGCCTAAACTGTACAGTTATCCAAGTGTGTTTTTTGTTTTCATGCATCCTTAATTTATGTTATGAGGCTAGTGTCATATCTTTGCAATATTTTTCCTCTGTGTCCCTCTGTATGATACACTGGGCTACGTTTGTGAGAATCTTTGCCAAGTGCAGGAAAAATTTCATTGTACAGTGCCAGAAAAGAGAAAAATGAGCATACAGTAGCATCTTTTTCTCCCCAATAACAGTGTCAGCAATTAACAAATGTAATCAGGCAAACTAAGCAAAGCTTAGAGAGTAAAGGATAGAGTCTCTTTGAGATTCAGGATATTACAAATACTTTCAAAGTGGTCAACACAGTGAAAATGCTATCACAAGCTTCTGTATTTGTAAAAACAGCATTCTTTGAAGCACTTCCTTTATCTCATCACCAGCCTGGAAACATGCCTATCTTTGCAGATTACATTACCATGCCCTGTTCTTTAGCAAGAACTACAGTTGACTCTTGAACAACACATATTTGAACTGCACAGGTTAATTTCTATGCAAATTTTCTGCAGTCTCTGCCACTCCTAAGACAGCAAGACCAATTCCTCTTCTTCCTCCACTGATTCAATGTGAAGATGACAAAAATTAAGACCTTTATGATGATCTACTTCCACTTACTAGTAAATACATTTTCTTTTTCTTATGATTTTCTTAATATTTTCTATTCTCTAGTGTATTTTATTATAAGAATACTGTATGTAATACACATAGCATATAAAGTATGTGTTAATCAATTGTTTATATTATTGGTAAGGCTTTCAGTCAACAGTAGGCTATTAGTAGTTAAGTTTTGGGGGCATCAAAAATTATACATGGATTTTTGATTATGCAACAGAGTCATCCCTAGCCCCCACATTGTTCAAAGGTCAACTACTAATTGCCTGACCATTTGAACAAAAAGTTGCTGAGACATCTTCTAAACTAAGCACCTAACAGTCCCTTTGCTAGTGACCTGATGAGCAGTCTAAAAATGAATAGAGGAAATGAGAAAGAATGGGTTTCCTTGTCTCAGTGCAGCTCTCTCCTTTATATGGCTATAGCAGTATCCAACAACCAGAACATTCTCCAAATCCACTTGAAGCTTTTGGGATTGGGTGAGGATCAAACATGATGTTCTAATGTTATAGGAGTTACTAAGAAATTATTTTAGGCCACAGATAGGAAAGGGGGTCCTTGGGAAGTTTTTGTTTCTTTTAAAGCTGCTCCAGAAACGTTTCTTGTCTAGCAGGAAAGCCCAGGCTCTTAAAGTTGGGCCGGCAAGCTTTGATATGCAAATACCTGCCACTGGAAACTGGGTCCACACAAACATGGCGATTCCCACCATCTTCTTCCCCTTGCCCCAACATGTTCCTGGCAACATGGCCACCCCCACATATCCCCCACATGTGTAGAACATCATGGGGATACATTTGCACATTAAAACGCTAGGGTGGGAGGGCCAGTTTTCTCGCAGGCTATGTCAACGACATACCTGGTCAAACCAATCCCCTGAGCCCTATGCAAATCAGACACTGCCTCCTCCAGCCTCCTCATATAACTGGCTGTTTTCCACCACATTCGAGGTTTCCTCTCTCAGCTGTAGGAGGGAGCTTCTTCCTTCTTTCTAGTCTATTAAACTCTCCACTACTTAAAACCACTCCACGTGTATCTGTGTCGTTTTATCTAACTCAACATGAGACTAAGGACCCTGGAGTTCCCCCAGTCATTGGAGCCGTATCACTTCTAGAAGCTTCCATTGACAGCTGATTTGCGGGCAGGACGTGGCACAGATTAGTCCCAGAATTCCGAATAGTTTTTAAAAAGTTCATTTAGTTTTAAAATTTCGAAACCATCAGAGATTGCCATCTTTTGTGAAGATCTGGAAAGAACCAGAATAGCTAGGCCTAATCAATTTCCAAGGGCAGCTCTGGAGAAAACAGGAACAAAAGCTGATTCAGCAAGATTCAAGAAGATATTTTCCATGATTGATCCATAATCCTTAGGGCTTGCTACCAGGGCCCACACAAGGTTGGGGCAAGCAAAGTGCAACAAAAGGAAGAACTCTCAGTTGCTTGCATGACCCAAGTCCCAGTCATGCTGCCTACAGAAGCATCTAGTCAAATAACTTCATTTTTACCCATTAAAAAAACAATGAAGATATAGTTAGTCAGTAAGGACAGTAATGGGCAGATACCACTGCTGTATTCCATTACACTTTAGAACTCTCAAAACACTTTTACATGTATTATCACATTATGCCAACGACAACTTTCTGAGGCTAGAAGTGCAGAATGTATTAATCCCACCTCAGGGATGAACAAACGAGTTTAGGGAGGTTCTAGGATTTGATCAAGGTAGTAGAGGTAGAACTTGAATTCAGGCCTTCTGTATCCAGTATTCTTCTCACTGTACTATACCACACCACACACCAAATCTTACTCTCAGATCCTTCAAGGCATTCTAATTTTATAATTGTGAAAATTAATAAAATGTAAAAGCTGTTGGGACCCCCCAAAACACTTTAAGCCTTGGGAGACATGTGACTGTGGTTTCAGTCACATAACATATTTTGCAATTCTGTTTCTTAGGTTATAGTTTAACACTCTTCCTCATTGCTATTGTTTTGTAAATGAATAGCAAAGACCAGAGGCCAGACCTCCCCCTTTCAGTCACTGATCTTTGCTACTCTATTATCCTGTACCTAACTCAGACCAGATGGTGCCCCAAACAGAGACCCCATGACAATCACATCTTCAGTGTGGAATGTTAAATATACCTTTCCTGAAAGAAAAGGACCACCCGGATCAATCAGGTCATTGTAACTATGCAGTAAGCCTTACATAGAAAGATGTTAAAATTCTGTTAAAATATCCTAAACTTTGTCTATTCGAGTGATCCCCAAACTTCTACAACTGGAAACAGTGACTTCCATTCTTTGGAGTCCGTCCTCAACCTTTGCACTCAAATAAACTCTTTAAACTAGATTCTGACTCTTTTGATTATTTTAGGTTGACATGATATACATTAATTAGAATTATTTATGAAGTCCCTGTGGTGGCTGCTTAATATTAACAATGAAATGAACTTAAATTTATCTGTTGTCCACTGCCCATAAACAGCCTTATGAGAAGGCAAAAATAAACAAAAGGAATTCATCTAATGGTTCTTAATGCCGGGCTTTAAAATTTAAAAAAAAATTACAAATCAACCTCACAGATGATTTTTTTTTACTACTGTTATTGGCTGCATAGTAGACTCTCTTTATTTTATGTTACTAGCAAGAAAACAGAAAACAGAAAAAAGACTTATAAAGAAGCTGGGTTTGGGGAAGGTGTATATATATAGTATCTGTGAGTTATATATATAAAATAGTATATACTATATGTATAGTATCAAGCTTGATCCATCTCTCCCTATACTGGGAGGTCTCTACAAAAGAAGAAAATCAAAGATCCAGTGAATAAATGTGGTTGATGGTCTTTCTCTGAAAAGCCCTGCTTCAGACAAAAACTTTCTAACACTAACAAGAAATACAATTTAGGTGTCCACAAATATACTATGAGTTAGAAATTTAATTTCCTGACTATAATAGCTATGGAGACAGTCTGAATTACTTAAAAAGGAAGAGAAACTTACCCCTCCCCATGTTTTCTTGTGGTTTCTGGCACGTCCCTGGATGATGAGTCCCTGTACAAAACAGAGCACATACACACAGTCAGATTGATAGAGGCTGAGTGGCTACATCAGATAAGCTCCAGTACAGCTGATGTGGTCAATGTGAGCATTTCATTTCAGTACATTCCAATCTTTCTCCCTTACATAAATGTTTTCTCCCTCACAAAGAGAAAATCTAACCTCAGAGGACAGAAGCACAATATTGTGGAAGCAGG
Source organism: Pan troglodytes (assembly GCF_028858775.2). Classification (NCBI taxonomy): domain Eukaryota; kingdom Metazoa; phylum Chordata; class Mammalia; order Primates; family Hominidae; genus Pan; species Pan troglodytes. Next base: position 37,839,543 of record NC_072421.2, on the reverse strand, counting down.
GGCTCTATATCAACTTACTATGACCTTCTTTATCTGGTACTAGTTTCTGCCTGTGCCAAATAACAATCCTCAAATTGGTCACACACTTATCTCTTCAGAAAACAGCAGTATCAACAAAAATGGCAGACAAAAATCCCAAAAGGTCCAATGCTAATAACCAGGCCAGCAAGTTACTAGCTTTCCTGTCTCCGGCTTCCCTTCAATATCATTCTGTGACAAATCCAATACCCTTTAAAGTGTAACATTTTCCCAAATGGTGTAAAACAACAGCATCCCTAATCAAATTAGCCCTGAGGCAAAGCAGCCCACAGAGTTATTTCCAATAAACAGTATGAACCAATGACCATAAACTACTGACAACAGAAACTTTGGAGAAACAAAAAACATACACTGCAATTACAGAGAAAGGGTGTACACAGGGGAGCAGAAATTCTGTTTCCAAAAGATGAAAAAAAAAAAAACACTCATACATACACAGAAACCAATTCATATCATAATGCTTCATTTTCTCACAGGGTTCAATCATAGAGCTATCATGTATTTATTATTCACTTGTCATGTTCCCAATATGAAACTAAGTACCTGAAAGGTAAAGGCTATAAGACATAAACTATCAGTCCATTAAGGAATCTATAACCTACTTGAAGTTAAGCAGAGACCAATAAGGAATAAATATTAGACTGAGACCTGATAATCAGCTGTGTGACACTTGATCAATCATTTCCTACCGTAAATTCTTTGCAAAAGGAGGAGGCTCAACTATATGAGTTTTCCCAAATTATCCTCCACAGCATGTTAAAAAGTGTGTTATTCAAAAACAGAGCTCTTTGATCTGGTAATAGGGCAGAAACTAGTACCAGATAAAGAAGGTCATAGTAAGTTGATACAGAGCAGATGCTTCCCATGTAGGAAATACCGACTTAATTTAATCAGGTTTCTTTATTATAAGACTTTTCAGAGCCTTTAAAATGCTAATGAGCAATGGGACAAAAGTACAGTCTCAAAGTATTTAGCTATACAGTCCTTTCTGTAAGCGATGGGCGTTTCTCAGGAGTCTTGTTCTTTGGAGCTCATTTTGGAAAACTGGACAAGATAATTGCTAAAGTTTCTTACAGCTCTGAAATTCTATTATTTTCTAACAACACATGAATCATATGGAACAAAATTAGCATAAAGTGAATCAAGAAAGAAGTCAAGGGGACTGGATTCTCAGATAATTTTGGAGTTGAAAGGAACTTTAGAAATCATCTAATGACTTCTCATCAACACATCTTTTTTGAAAGCAGCAGACAGCCCTCAAAAAATTTTATGCGGACCACCAATATATAAAAAATGGGTTAGGGTGGAACTCTTCAGGTAGAATTGGGGTGGAGGGTTGTAGTCTCACCCATTGAGATTTTTTCTGGAGGTGGCCTGGACATACCTCATCAGAAACCTAGCACTATAGGAAGCACAATTTGAAATCCAGTGACTCCTGACCCTTCAGATAAAGCTATTCTGGGAAACCTTTAGGAAAGTGTTAGAACTCATACCTTTTTACAGGAAGGTGCACACCCTTCCCAAGTGTCATCTCAATTTTAACTGTAACCCATTCAAATCAGATAAATGAAATAATCATTATGTGAACATAACTATAAAACCATCCTTACTCCAGGAAATACCAAAAGAAAGTTAATATACTAAAATATAATCCATGTACGAATGAGAAGCATGAAAGAGTTAAACAGGGTAGTGATATAGCTAAATTGGGATTTTAAGAAGACACCTCTGGCAGCAGTAGGGAAAGGAGATTTGAGGTGTGAGAGTGGCTTGACCAGGGACAGTGATATCAGAGATGCTAGGTAAATCTGGCAGGACTTCTCGTATTTTATTTTTTGTTTATTCTTTAATATTTAATAAAGTCTTTTAGAAAAGAATCAAACCTATTTCAGTTGTGTTAGGAGAAACCACAAAGGAACGAGCTGTCAGGCATGGGCCAGGATTTTCAAAGAGGAATTGTTGCTCCAGAGGTCAGCATGGTGGAGACAACAAGCATCACTGGAGGCAGCCATCTTCCAGGGGAAGATAAAACCAAGGAGGCAAAAATCAATACTACATGTCAGCCACCTCACCGAGTGTTTCAGTAATAAACCTCCAAAGATCAGCATCTTATTTTAAATAAGACAATTTTCTTAGAGAGATAAAAGGCTCAAGGCCTACTACCCGTATCACCTCAAACCCCAAACTCCCCCAGGCCCAGGTTACCTCCTTGCTTCTTCTGATGGAATGATCTTTCCATTCGGATCCTCTGCTGTTCTAGTCTCTGGTCCCTTCTTTTTTGTCTGTGCGTGTGTGTTAAGATTCATTTTATTTTATTTTATTTTTTTATTTTATTATTATTATACTTTAAGTTTTAGGGTACATGTGCACAATGTCCAGCTTAGTTACATATGTATACATGTGCCATGCTGGTGTGCTGCACCCATTAACTCGTCATTTAGCACTAGGTATATCTCCTAATGCTATCCCTCCCCCCTCCCCCCACCCCACAACAGTCCCCAGAGTGTGATGTTCCCCTTCCTGTGTCCATGTGTTCTCACTGTTCAATTCCCACCTATGAGTGAGAACATGCGGTGTTTGGTTTTCTGTCCTTGCAATAGTTTACTGAGAATGATGATTTCCAATTTCATCCATGTCCCTACAAAGGCCATGAACTCATCTTTTTTATGGCTGCATAGTATTCCATGGTGTATATGTGCCACATTTTCTTAATCCAGTCTATCATTGTTGGACATTTGGGTTGGTTCCAAGTCTTTGCTATTGTGAATAGTGCCGCAATAAACATACGTGTGCATGTGTCTTTATAGCAGCATGATTTATAGTCCTTTGGGTATATACCCAGTAATGGGATGGCTGGGTCAAATGGTATTTCTAGTTCTAGATCCCTGAGGAATCGCCACACTGACTTCCACAATGGTTGAACTAGTTTACAGTCCCACCAACAGTGTAAAAGTGTTCCTATTTCTCCACATCCACTCCAGCACCTGTTGTTTCCTGACTTTTTAATGATTGCCATTCTAAGTGGTGTGAGATGGTTTCTCATTATGGTTTTGATTTGCATTTCTCTGATGGCCAGTGATGGTGAGCATTTTTTCATGTGTTTTTTGGCTGCATAAATGTCTTCTTTTGAGAAGTGTCTGTTCATGTCCTTTGCCCACTTTTTGATGGGGTTGTTTTTTTCTTATAAATTTGTTTCAGTTCATTGTAGATTCTGGATATTAGCCCTTTGTCAGATGAGTAGGTTGTGAAAATTTTCTCCCATTTTGTAGGTTGCCTGTTCACTCTGATGGTAGTTTCTGTTGCTGTGCAGAAGCTCTTTAGTTTAATTAGATCTCATTTGTCAATTTTGGCTTTTGTTGCCATTGCTTTTGGTGTTTTAGACATGAAGTCCTTGCCCATGCCTATGTCCTGAATGGTAATGCCTAGGTTTTCTTCTAGGGTTTTTATGGTTTTAGGTCTAACGTTTAAGTCTTTAATCCATCTTGAATTAATTTTTGTATAAGGTGTAAGGAAGGGATCCAGTTTCAGCTTTCTACATATCGCTAGCCAGTTTTCCCAGCACCATTTATTAAATAGGGAATCCTTTCCCCATTGCTTGTTTTTGTCAGGTTTGTCAAAGATCAGATGGTTGTAGATATGCAGTATTATTTCTGAGGGCTCTGTTCTGTTCCATTGGTCTATATGTCTGTTTTGGTACCAGTACCATCCTGTTTTGGTTACTGTAGCCTTGTAGTATAGTTTGAAGTCAGGTAGCATGATGCCTCCAGCTTTGTTCTTTTGGCTTAGGATTGACTTGGTGATGCGGGCTCTTTTTTGATTCCATATGAACTTTAAAGTAGTTTTTTCCAATTCTGTGAATAAAGTCATTGGTAGCTTGATGGGGATGGCATTGAATCTATAAATTACCTTGGGCAGTATGGCCATTTTCACGATATTGATTCTTCCTACCCATGAGCGTGGAATGTTCTTCCATTTGTTTGTATCCTCTTTTATTTCATTGAGCAGTGGTTTGTAGTTCTCCTTGAAGAGGTCCTTCACATCCCTTGTAAGTTGGATTCCTAGGTATTTTATTCTCTTTGAAGCAATTATGAATGGGAGTTCACTCATGATTTGGCTCTCTGTTTGTCTGTTGTTGGTGTATAAGAATGCTTGTGATTTTTGTACATTGATTTTGTATCCTGAGACTTTGCTGAAGTTGCTTATCAGCTTAAGGAGATTTTGGGCTGAGACAATGGGGTTTTCTAGATATACAATCATGTCATCTGCAAACAGGGACAATTTGACATCCTCTTTTCCTAATTGAATACCCTTTATTTCTTTCTCCTGCCTAATTGCCCTGGCCAGAACTTCCAACACTATGTTGAATAGGAGTGGTGAGAGAGGGCATCCCTGTCTTGTGCCAGTTTTCAAAGAGAATGCTTCCAGTTTTTGCCCATTCAGTATGATATTGGCTGTGGGTTTGTCATAGATAGCTCTTATTATTTTGAGATACGTCCCATCAATACCTAACTTATTGAGAGTTTTTAGCATGAAGGGTTGTTGAATTTTGTCAAAGGTCTTTTCTGCATCTATTGAGATAATCATGTGCTTTTTGTCTTTGGTTCTGTTTATATGCTGGATTACATTTATTGATTTGCGTATATTGAACCAGCCTTGCATCCCAGGGATGAAGCCCACTTGATCATGGTGGAAAAGCTTTTTGATGTGCTGCTGGATTCAGTCTGCCAGTATTTTTTTGAGGATTTTTGCATCAATGTTCATCAAGGATGTTGGTCTAAAATTCTCTTTTTTGGTTGTGTCTCTGCCCGGCTTTGGTATCAGGATGATGCTGGCCTCATAAAATGAGTTAGGGAGGATTCTCTCTTTTTCTATTGATTGGAATAGTTTCAGAAGGAATGGTACCAGTTCCTCCTTGTACCTCTGGTAGAATTCGGCTGTGAATCCATCTGGTCCTGGACTCTTTTTGGTTGGTAAGGTATTGATTATTGCCACAATTTCAGAGCCTGTTATTGGTCTACTCAGAGATTCAACTTCTTCCTGGTTTAGTCTTGGGAGGGTGTATGTGTCGAGGAATTTATCCATTTCTTCTAGATTTTCTAGTTTATTTGCGTAGAGGTGTTTGTAGTATTCTCTGATGGTAGTTTGTATTTCTGTGGGATTGGTGGTGATATTCCCTTTATCATTTTTTATTCTGTCTATTTGATTCTTCTCTCTTTTCTTCTTTATTAGTCTTGCTAGCAGTCTATCAATTTTGTTGATCCTTTCAAAAAACCAGCTCCTGGATTCATTAATTTTTTGAAGGGTTTTCTGTGTCTCTATTTCCTTCAGTTCTGCTCTGATTTTAGTTATTTTTTTGCCTTCTGCTAGCTTTTGAATGTGTTTGCTCTTGCTTTTCTAGTTCTTTTAATTGTGATGTTAGTGTGTCAATTTTGGATCTTTCCTGCTTTCTCTTGTGGGCATTTAGTCCTATTAAATTTCCCTCTACACACTGCTTTGAATGCGTCCCAGAGATTCTGGTGTGTTGTGTCTTTGTTCTCGTTGGTTTCAAAGAACATCTTTATTTCTGCCTTCATTTCGTTATGTACCCAGTAGTCATTCAGGAGCAGGTTGCTCAGTTTCCATGTAGTTGAGCGGTTTTGAGTGTGTTTCTTAATCCTGAGTTCTAGTTTGATTGCACTGTGGTCTGAGAGACAGTTTGTTATAATTTCTGTTCTTTTACATTTGCTGAGGAGAGCTTTACTTCCAACTATGTGGTCAATTTTGGAATAGGTGCAATAGGGTGCTGAGAAGAACGTATATTCTGTTGATTTGGGGTGGAGAGTTCTGTAGATGTCTGTTAGGCCCGCTTGGTGCAGAGCTGAGTTGAATTCCTGGGTATCCTTGTTAACTTTCTGTCTCGTTGATCTGTCTAATGTTGATAGTGGGGTGTTAAAGTCTCCCATTATTATTGTGTGGGAGTGTAAGTCTCTTTGTAGGTCACTCAGGACTTTCTTTATGAATCTGGGTGCTCCTGTATTGGGTGCATATATATTTAGGATAGTTAGCTCTTCTTGTCGAATTGATCCTTTTACCATTATGTAATGGCCTTCTTTGTCTCTTTTGATCTTTGTTGGTTTAAAGTCTGTTTTATCAGAGACTAGGATTGCAACCCCTGCCTTTTTTTGTTTTCCATTTGCTTGGTAGATCTTCCTCCATCCTTTTATTTTGAGCCTATGTGTGTCTCTGAACGTGAGATGGGTTTCCTGAATACAGCACACTGATGGGTCTTGACTCTTTATCCAATTTGCCAGTCTGTGTCTTTTAATTGGAGCATTTAGTCCATTTACATTTAAAGTTAATATTGTTATGTGTGAATTTGATCCTGTCATTATGATGTTAGCTGGTTATTTTGCTCGTTAGTTGATGCAGTTTCTTCCTAGTCTCAATGGTCTTTACAATTTGGCATGTTTTTGCAGTGGCTGGTACTGGTTGTTCCTTTCCATGTTGAGTGCTTCCTTCAGGAGCTCTTTTAGGGCAGGCCTGGTGGTGACAAAATCTCTCAGCATTTGCTTGTCTGTAAAGGATTTTATTTCTCCTTCATTTATGAAGCTTAGTTTGGCTGGATAGGAAATTCTGGGTTGAAAATTCTTTTCTTTAAGAATGTTGAATATTGGCCCCCACTCTCTTCTGGCTTGTAGAGTTTCTGCCGAGAGATCCGCTGTTAGTTTGATGGGCTTCCCTTTGTGGGTAACCCGAACTTTCTCTCTGGCTTCCCTTAACATTTTTTCCTTCATTTCAACTTTGATGAATCTGACAATTATGTGTCTTGGAGTTGCTCTTCTCGAGGAGTATCTTTGTGGCGTTCTCTGTATTTCCTGAATTTGAATGTTGGCCTGCCTTGCTAGATTGGTGAAGTTCTCCTGGATAATACCCTGCAGAGTGTTTTCCAACTTGGTTCCATTCTCCCCGTCACTTTCAGGTACACCAATCAGATGTAGATTTGGTCTTTTCACATAGTCCCATATTTCTTGGAGGCTTTGTTCGTTTCTTTTTATTCTTTTTTCTCTAAACTTCCCTTCTCACTTCATTTCATTCATCTCATCTTCCATCACTGATACCCTTTCTTCCAGTTGATCGCATCGGCTCCTGCGGCTTCTGCATTTTTCACGGAGTTCTCGAGCCTTGGCTTTCAGCTCCATCAGCTCCTTTAAGCACTTCTCTGTATTGGTTATTCTAGTTATACATTGGTCTAAATTTTTTTCAAAGTTTTTAACTTCTTTGTCTTTGGTTTGAATTTCCTTCTGTAGCTCGGAGGAGTTTGATCGTCTGAAGCCTTCTTCTCTCAACTCGTCAAAGTCATTCTCTGTCCAGCTTTGTTCCATTGCTGGTGAGGAACTGCGTTCCTTTGGAGGAGGAGAGGCGCTCTGCTTTTTAGAGTTTCCAGTTTTTCTGCTCTGTTTTTCCCCCATCTTTGTGGTTTTATCTACTTTTGGTCTTTGATGATGGTGATATACAGATGGGTTTTTGGTGTGGATGTCCTTTCTGTTTGTTAGTTTTCCTTCTAACAGACAGGACCCTCAGCTGCAGGTCTGTTGGAGTTTGCTAGAGGTCCACTCCAGACACTGTTTGCCTGGGTATCAGCAGCGGTGGCTGCAGAACAGCGGATTCTCGTGAACCACGAATGCTGCTGTCTGATCGTTCCTCTGGAAGTTTTGTCTCAGAGGAGTACCCGGCCGTGTGAGGCGTCAGTCCGCCCCTACTGGGGGGGTGCCTCCCAGTTAGGCTGCTTGGGGGTCAGGGATCAGGGACCCACTTGAGGAGGCAGTCTGCCCGTTCTCAGATCTCCAGCTGCATGCTGGGAGAACCACTGCTCTCTTCAAAGCTGTCAGACAGGGACATTTAAGTCTGCAGAGGTTACTGCTATCTTTTTGTTTGTCTGTGCCCTGCCCCCATCTGGTCCCTTCTTTCAGCGTGTATGTGTGTGTGTGTGTGTGTGTTAGTTTTTATACTTCTGTAAGCAGCAGTATTTGTTTATCTTGATTCTCAGTCAGGTCCCCATCCCAAACTAAACATTACTTCTAAAATAATGACAATACACTTAAAAACAACAATAACAACAAAGCAGCTTTTAGCCAGACATTAGAAAATCAAATAATCTTTGTTCTATGGATAACCCACCCTGGCATTACATACCCTCTACAAGCAGGTTCCACCTTCCTTAATAGTTATACTACACTCCAGCCAAACCAGCCTCTACTCATCCCTTAAATATGTTTTGAACTGGTCCAACTCTTTGCCTCTGCTCTTTTCCTCTGTATTATCTACTACAAAAATTCCATTCATCCTTCAATATCAATAGTGGTATTTTCCCTCATTACCTGAGTAGAAAGTAATTTCTTTTTCCTTTGAACTCTCATAATGCTACCTCATCCTGATGTTCATATCTTATAGTGTCTATCAGACTAATTCTCAAAGGGTAAGCAATTTGTCTTCAACACCTGTATCTAACCTGTGCAAGGCAGTAGATCATTCCCAAAGAGGATTCTAGTGGCCTACACAAACCAGACTTAGGGGAAGCTCATTTGTGCTTAAGTTTCCCTTAGTATAAATGAGTGCTTCGAACTCCAGTAATTCACATACCACCTTAATCAATTTGATGAGTTGTGTTTAATGTATCTGTTGTGTACAGTTAATGTTTCTTTCAATTAAGTTACTTTTTAACTTCAGTATCCACTTTAGCACTGTCCTATAAAATAGCAGGCAAAAACATGGGTTTGTCATGTTATATATTTTCTAATGTATATAAAATACATAACTATTAAAGTTATAGAAATTTTTCCAGGTCATACCTAGATATTCAAAGCATATCACAAGTGGTACATTTTGTGGGAGACTGTTCTTTCCTGTCTTCAGTCAATCCAAAAATATTTGGTGAGTGTCTTTTATTTGCCACACGCTATTTTATTCTTCAGAGTAGTGGTTCTCAACTGGAGGCAATTTTCCCCCAAGGGGGCATTTGGCAATGTCTAGAGATATTTTTGTTTGTCACAACTGGAGAGGGGTGCTGCTGACATCTAGTGGGTTGGGGCCAGGTACTGCTAAACATCCTACAATGCATAGAACAGCCCCCTACAAGAAAGAATTAACCAGTCCAAAATGTCAATAGTGTCAAAGTTAAAAAACCCTGCCTTAGAGAAAAAAATTGGCAAACGAGAGACAAATTATCTGCTTTTTTTTTTTTTTGAGTTTACAATTCAGTAACAATGTTATACATGATACTCTCTTTCAGTATTGTATTAGTCTCTTCTCACATTGCTGATAAAGACATACCTGAGACTGGGAAATTTACAAAAGAGGTTTAATGGACTTATGGTTGCATGTGGCTGGGGAAGCCTCACAATCATGGCAGAAGGCAAGGAAGAGCAAGTCACATCTTACATGATTGGCAGCAGGCAAAAAAAGAAAGCTTGTGCAGGGAAACGCCCCCTTACAGAACCATCAGATCTCATGAGACTTATTCACTATCACAAGAACAGCACGAGAAAGACCTGCCCCCCATGATTCAATTACCTCCCACTGGGTCCCTCCCATAACACATGGGAATTCAAGATGAGATTTGGGTGGGGACACAGCCAAACCATATCAAGTATATTCAAGTAAGAGTCAACAATCTACAGTTTTCAGGATTTCTTCTCTGTGTGCATTTCTTGTATATGGAAGTCATATTGGCACTGAACAGATGTCCAGTACCACAGCTTTTAAAATTGTAAGTTAAGACTTTATTGATCTTTATATTGTTCATACAGTTTAGAAATGACAACTTAACAATGCAGAAATGCAGTGTTCAGTACAGTACTTAGGTAGAGCAAACTAATATCCACATTATTAGGAGCCCAGCATCACTAAAACTGTCAAACAACTATATACAGAAGTATGCATCCCCAAATACAGGCTGAAGGTTGCAAAGTGGACACTATGTTTTAGATGGAGATCCAGACTGACTTTATATCAATTTCCTGGGAGCTGCTATCATTTCAGTTCAGAAAATACCAAACAAAATACCACTGTGTAATACACAGTTGTTTGAATGTTGATTGAATAATTACTATGTTATAATATACTAGGGAAAATGTTAGGCTCTTTTATATATTACTTATCTTATTAGATGCACTAAAATTTCCTTAATTTGGGACAATAATAGAACCTGTATCATATTTTATCTACCTTTTGGAAAGTATATCTTTTCTGAGAACCATATCAGGTTTGTTTCCTGTTGATTTTTCAGTCTGAATTTTTTTACTATAGTCTTTCTTAATTGTATATATTTAAGGTGTATAACTTGATGTTTTGATATCTTTTTTTTTTTTTTTTTTTTTGAGATGGAGTCTCACTTTGTGGCCTGGGCTGGAGTGCAGTGGTGCAATCTTAGCTGACTGCAACCTCCGCCTCCCGGGTTCAAGCGATTCTCCTGCCTCAGCCTCCCGAGTAGCTGGGATTATGTGCACCCATCTCTATGCCCAGCTATTTTTTTGCATTTTTAGTAGAAACAGGGGTTTCACCATGTTGGCCATGCTGGTCTCGACCTCCTGACCTCGTGATTCGCCCGCCTTGGCCGCCCAAAGTGCTGGGATTACAGGAGTGAACCACTGTGCCCAGCCTTGATATACTTATCTTAATAGACACATACAAGTGTGACCTTTTAAATGATGACACGTTATATACATCCCAACAAAGAGTTCCAACAACAGGTAAGAGCATGGGTTTTGCTATCATACAAATGTGGGCTTGAGGCCTTGTCTGCCAATTACCATCTATCTGATCTTGGGAAAGTTATTTAGCCTCTTTAAGACTTAGTTTCTTCAACCATAATGGGGTTATTAATAGTAGCTCTAATTTCACAGGCTTTGAGGGAGGATTAAATAACAGTTTTAATAGTTCTTAATAACAGTAAGCAGGACCTATGAGGATACTAACAAAGATTTGGTATTTTTCCCCTCAAAATGTTTTGGTACAATCTGGTTCTTGAGGTTTATTTTCTAGTTGGTCAATATGGTTCAATACATTAAGTGTAACTATTACTACTTCAGACAGAGAGTGATATAAGGTATATTTTGTGAGCTGAATGTTTTAAGTTAAATATGATTTGGCTTCAGCTGCTTTGATGTTTTAAATTTGGAATGATTTAAATTTGGAACTCTTAGAGAACTGGAGGTTCTCTAAGAGTTCCTTTGCCATTTTTGATGTTCCTTAAATGTACTTGCCCCTCTTTCCCAGGCTTCCTGTGACAATAGACTGGAAACTCCTATTCTTGGTAGTTATTCTTCTTCCAGTAATCCTCTGCGATTCAATTATATCTAGCTCTTTATTAGTTTTGAAACACTGCAGGCTACATTTTAATTTGTAGAGAACTTCTATGTTGACTTTACTTTTTAGCCACATGGCTCTCTCATGGTTAATTAGGCAGGTCAATCACTTCACTGTCCACCACGGTGCTTGGACACAACATGACTATAATATCTGGTTACTCTCCTTAAGGCTTTGCCAATCCCAGCCTCTTGCTCTTCCCCAGACCCCAAGGCCCTTCTAATTTTTAAGGGTAAAAGGATCTAAGGGCCCTGTGGCATACTCTAGAGATCAGGCGCTCCCTGGAGTTCATTCCCTCCTCGTGGTGTCTCTTAAAGTCACAACTCTCTTTGGCTATCTAAGAGCTCTTCTGTAAGTGAAAGTTTCATCCTATTTGGCCTCTGGGAGTTTCACCTCTGCATCTTTCTGCTTCTACATCCTTCAAAGAATAGAAATTCAACTGGTATTTGTTGTATATCTATTATGATAAGGCAATTTCACTTATGTCATCAGTGCTTGCAACAACTCTATGAGATAGGTACAAAAAGACTTCTTGATAAATGATAAAACTAAATTTCAGAGAAATGGACTTACTCATGTTTGCATAGTAAATAGGAGGATCTTAGGACTGGGTTTTTTAAAACTTATCAACACATTTACATAAAAAATGCCAACATTAAAACTCAATGACTTTTCACAAACACAGTTGTGTAATTGGCACCTAGATCAAGATTCAGAATGCATTCCCAAGATTTTAACCTAGGGTTTCTGACATCAACTCCAGTGTTCTTTTAATCACATATGTAGTCGTTCAAAAAATATTTACTTACTGCTTATTACATTTCAGTCATTTTGCTAAACATTGGGTTGTTAATGGTGAATAAGGCATCTGTGATCCCTGCCCTAATAGAGCTTAGAGTCTATGGGGGAGTCATAATATTTTGTTTAACTATAAACAAAGGACCTTAAGGTAATAGAGTAACTTAAAGAAGTTCAGTTTGATTTCAGCATAACAAGCAAGGGAGAAGGTGGGAGACAAAGACAAATAGTCAAATCATACAAGGCTTTACTGGCTGGAAAACCATTTGGATTTCCTTGTAAATGCAGTGGGAAACCACTAAGCAATACCTCTGTCTTCATAAAATAACCTATTACCTAAGAGCTTGCTTAATTCTTCAATTATTTTAACCTTTAGGTATTTACTATGTGCCATTCACTTCACAAAGCCTACTGTTTCAAATGTATAAAAACAATAATTGATATAAAAGCTTGAGGTATAGATATATGTAAATTTATATTAATATTATGTATAATTAATATTAAATATAATATAAAATTAATATATTATACATTAACATAATTATATAAAATACATTATAAAAGTATATTATTAAATACTTTAAAAAATGAATGTGTCTGATATGTATATTTATACATGCTGCTCTTCAGTGCTATATACACTAGGGAAGAGCATCAAAATGCTGTTAGATATTGCTGAAATTCAGAGATACCTCCTACAATCTCTAGAGCAAAGCTAGGCAAGCTATGCAAATGAACAAAGGATACTTTGTTTCTGTTGTCCAGTCATCCTCAGAGTTGGATACAGTAATATGTAGCAAATTCAGTGGTTGGTTTCTCAATTCAACAGATATGTAAATACTCAAATAAAATATACATTGTGTGTCTACTACATGCTTAGGTGCTAGAGAATCCAACAGTAAGCAATACAGACACAAACCCCTGCCCTCACTAAAGGTACAATCTAGAGGGAAGAAATAGTTAACCTGTGTCTGTTTATTTAAACAAGCAAAAGTATAGTGTGTAAAACAGTGATAAATAGTGGTACCTATCAAGGAGAAAAATAAGGCAGGAAAAGATGTTATTTAAATAACTATTGCCTGTGTAAGAGAAGTACTTCTGTGGGTTTATTTATTTTGGGAGGATACTTGTCTTTACTAGTTTTCTTTCTTTCTTTCTTTTTTTTTTTTTTTGGAGACAGAGTCTTGCTCTGTCACCCTGGCTGGGGTGCAGTGGCGTGATCACGGCTCACTGCAGCCTCTGCCTCCCAGGCTCAAGTGATCCTCCCACCTAAGCCTCCTGGTAATTTTTGTATTTTTTTTTGTATAGACAGGGTTTTACCATGTTGCCCAGGCTGGTCTCAAACTCCTGGGCTCAAGTGATCCACCCACCTGGGCAAAGCTAGGCAAGCTTGAGCCTCCCAAAGTGCTGAGATTACAGGTGTGAGCCACCACACCTGGCACTACTTTTCTAATGATACATCAGTTGGTGTATATCAGGGGTCAGTTGGCTTTTTCAGTAAAAAGCTAGAGAATAAATATTTTAGGCTGTGAGGGTCATATGGTCTCTGTTGCAACTACCCAACTCTACTATTATAGCATGAAAGCAGCCACAGAAACAAATTTGTGTGTGGCTATATTTTAATAAAAACTTTATTTATGGCCACTGAAATGTGAATTTTATATAGTTTTCATGTATCATAAAATACTCTTCTTTAATTTTTTTAAAGCATTTAAAAATGTAAAACCATTCTCAGTTCATGGACACAAAAAACTGGCAGCCAGCCATTATTTGACAACCCTGGTGTATACAATGAAATGGCTTACTGAATTTTCACACATCAACAAGTCAAAAAAAAAACAACAAGGAAGCCCAGTGTAAGTATCATTGAAACAGAGATCCAGCACCATCAATAACAACAGTAAGAGAATTCTCTAACTTTCAAGTGAGAGATACTAATTTTATATGACAGTGGGACTTATATTTCTAGTGCACAATAAAATATTAAAGATAATGGTACAACCATCTAAATAAAATTATGCTAACTATAGAAACACCTCAGTGAATAAAAACGTCATTGCATACCACATCAAACAATCTAGATGCCCTATAAATCACTTCATAAAGTCAATTGTATTCTCTAACAGAAATAGTTTATTTCATCCACAATGATGTTTGAATTTTCCCTTCCATCCCAATAAATCTATACATTCAGCCTTGACCCACCCCTTCAGTTCTACAATTCTAAATGCCTCAGAGAAATCTACACCTGGATATCTTGCCACCACCTGAAATACTATGAATCTAAAAACAAATATTTTCTCCACCACACATATAAACTCGTTTCTCCTCGAAATTCCATAATATTAATAATACTTTTATTACCTAATTCAACCCAAGTTTTATGGAATGACATTTTAAGATGTTAACTAAAGTTGTTTCTCCCAATAGTTGATTTTTTTTTTTGCTTCTTTCTTTACTGTGTATTTACCATCTGCCCTGCAAGTAGCTAAGCCATTTTGTGTTTATTGCTTCAAATGAAAGACAAGTATGGGTCAGAAAAAGACAAAAAAATAAGTTTTTCTGTCTTTTAAGGTACTCGGGAAAAGCAAGAAGTCTTCCAGCAGATGAAATGATTAAATAAAATAATGACAGCAAAGTTCCTCCTCCAATCCTACCCATCCAAACCCACCTCCCAGGCTAGAAAGTCTCCTCTGGATTGAAGGAAAGAGAGAAATCAGTGGGGCCTAGGTTGGAAGAGTCAGATCTGAAAGGAATCAAACAGATTAAAAATGAAGGAGCATTTTTAGTGACGACCATTTCTTGAATGCTCAGGAGGCCCTTGGGGGTGGGTTCAGCATCTACAGACCATAAGAGCAAGCACATGGTCAGAATCATTCCTGGGGCTATGTGCTGAGGGCTTCCCTTGGGCAGTAGCCACTCCCTTGCTGATGACCTCCCTACCTTAAGGATGCCTATCCATGCCTGAGGCTTTAGCCAGTTGCCATCCAATTTTTATCCATGCCTGAAGCTTTAGCCAGTTCCCATCCAATTTTTATCCATGCCTGAGGCTTTAGCCAGTTCCCATTCAATGTTTCCTTGTAGATAGCCATCCTTGTAACTTCCCTGGAACTTATAAGCCCTGAAGAAGACGATCCTGGACACTCTGTGACAGTAAGAGTAGTGGTGGTGTTTACAGTGATGAGGACAAGCTCTGTATTTGGAATTAGCAGAGTGAGGAAAGGAGTGGCAAGCACTAGGAATCACTAGCCTGATTTCTTATACCATAAATGAGTTTTATGTTTTTGATCTTCATATAAATGAAATCATTAGTGTATGCTTTTAGATCTTTTTGGCTTCTGCTTAGTATCTTGTTTGTGAGATTCATCCATACTGTTGCATGTAATTGTAGTAGATTCATTCTTACCACTGGCTCTGTATATTATATGCACACACACAGGCATGTACATACACACACACCCCTGTTCATTTTTTCATTCTACCAGTGATAGACATTTGGATTGTGCTATGGTCTGAATGTTGGTGTCCCTCCAAAATTCATATGTTGGAAATTAATACCTAATATGACAGTGTTAAGGAGTGGAGCCTTTGGGAAGGGATTAAGTCATGAGGCTCCATTCTCATGAATGGGATTACTATCCTTATAAAAGAGGCTTGAGGGAGCTTCCCATCCCCTTTTGCCATGTGAGGACACAGCAATAAGGTACCATCTTTGAAGCAGAGAGTAAGCTCTCACCAGACACTAAATCTGCTGTCATCTTGATTTTTGACTTCCAGCTTCCAGAACTGTGAGCAATAAATTTTTGCTTTTCAAAAATTACCTAAAGTATTTTGTTATAGCAGCCTGAATCAACTAAGACAGGTTGTTTTCAGTTTAGGGAAAGTAGTAAAACAAACTCCCATTACACAGGTTTAAAACAGTGGCAATATCCATGGCTCAATCTAACATTACCAATCAGTAAGACCTACTCACTTCCTTTGCTCTAACAGCAGATCCCAGTCTATTCTCACCCCTACAAATCCTAGCCACATCTCTTTAAATTGATAATATGTGATATGGTTTGGATCTCTGTCCCTATCCAAATCTCATATTCAACTGTAATTTCCAATGTAGAAGGTGAGGTCTGGTGGGAGGTGACTGAATCATGGGAGCAGTTTCTCATGAATGGTTTAGCACTATCCCCTTAGTACTGTTCTTGTGAGAATGAGTCAGTGAGTTATTGCAAGATCTGGTTGTTTAAAAGTGTGTAGCACCTCTCCCCTCTACCTATTCCTCCTGTTCCAGCCATGTGAAGTGCTGGCTGCCCTTCACCTTCCACCATGATTGTAAGTTTCCTGAGGCTTTCCCAGAAGCCAAGCAGATGCCAGCATTATGCTTCCTATACAGCCTGTGGAACCATGACCCAATTAAATCTTGTTTCTTTATAAATTACCCAGTCTCATGTATTTCTTTATAGCACTGCAAGAATGAATTAACAAAGAAAATTGGTACCAAGGAGTGCAGCACTGCTATAAAGATACCTAAAAATGTGGAAGCGACTTTGGAACTAGGTAACGGGCAGAGGTGGAAGAGTGTGGAGGGATCAGAAGGAGATAGGAAAATGCAGGAAAGTTTGGAACTTCCTAGAGACTGGTTGAATGGTTATAGTGATATGGACAGTGAAGGCCAGGCCGAAGAGGTCTCAGATGGACATGAGGAACTAACTGGAAAATGGAGCAAAGGCCACTATTGTTATGTCCTTGCATAGAATTTGACTGAATTGTACCCCCACCCTAGGGATCTGTGGAACTTTGAACTTGACAATGATGATTTAGGATATCTGGCAGAAGAAATGTCTCAGCAGCAAAGCATTCAAGATGTGGCCTGGCTGCTTTTAACCACCTATTCTAATATGTGTAGGCAAAGAAATAACATAAAACTGGAACATATTTAAAAGGGAAGCAGAGCATAAAAGCTTGGAAAATTTGCAGCCTGGCCATGTGGTAGGAAAGAAAAGTCAATTTTCAGGAGAAGAATTCAAGAAGGCTGCAGAAATTTGCAGAAGTGGAAAGAAACCAAATACTATTAGCCAAGATGATGGGGAAAAACTCCTCAAAGGCATTTCAGAGATCTTCATGGCAGCCCCTCCTATCACAGGCCTGGAGGCCTAGGAGGGAAGAACTGTTTCATGGGCGAGGCCCAGGGCCCTGCTGCCCTGTGCAGCCTGGGGACACTGCTCCCGACATCGCAGTTGCTCCAGCTTCAGTCGTGGCCCAAAGGGGCCCAGGTTCAGTTCAGGCCACTGCTTCAGAAGATGTAAGCCATAAGCCTTGGCAGCTTCCACATGGTGTTACGCCTGTGAGTGCACAGAGAGCAAGAGTTGAGGCCTGAGAGCCTCTGCCTAGATTTCAGAGGATGTATGGAAAAGCTTGGATGTCCAGACAGAAGCCTGCTCCAGGGGCAGAGCCCACATGGGGAACCTCTACTAGGGCAGTAAGGAGGAGAAATTTGGGGTTGGAGCCCCCACACACGTCACCACTGGGGCATTGTCTAGTAGACCTGTGAGAAGAGGGTCACCATCTTCCAGACCCCAGAATGGTAGATCCACTGGCAGCTTGTACCCTCAGCCTGGAAAAGCAGAAGGTGCTCAACATCAGCCCTTGAAAGCAGCCACGGGTGCTGAACCCTGCAAAGCCAGAGGGGTGGAGCTGCCCAAGGCCTTGGGAACCCACGCCTTGTATCACTGGGCCATGGATTTAGGCCATGGAGCCAAAGGAGATTATTTTGGAGGTTGGAGGTTTAAGACTTAATGACTACCTTCCTGGATTTCAGACTTGCATGGAGCCTATAGCCCCTTTCTTTTGACTGATTTCTCCCTTTTGGAAGGAGATTTATTACCCAATGCCTATACCCCCATTGTATTTTGGAAATAAGTTGTTTTTTATTTTACAGGCTCATTGGTGGGAGGGGCTAGCCTTGTTTCAGATAAGACTTTGAACTTTGGACTTTTGAGTTAATGCTGAAATGACTTAAGATTTTGGGGGACTATTGGGAAGGCATGATTGTATTTTGCAATGTGAGAGGGACATGTGATTTGTGGGGGGCTAGTGCCAGAATGATATGGTTTGGATCTGTGTCCCCACCCAAATCTCACAATCAAGGAGGTGGGTCCTGGTGGGAGGTGATTGGATCATGGGGTCAGTTTCTCATGAACGGTTTATGCTTTTCTTGTGATAGTGAGTTCTCCCAAGATCTGATTGTTTAAAACTGTGTAGCACCTCCCCCCTCTCTCTCTTCCTCCTGTTCCAGCCATGTGAAGTGCTGGCTCTTCGCCTTCTGCCATGATTTAAGTTCCCTGAGGCCTTCCCAGAAGCTAAGGAGATGTCAGTATCATGCTTCCTGTACAGCCTGTAGAAACGTGAGCCAATTAAACCTCTTTTGTTTATAAATTACCCAGTCTTGGGTATTTCTTTATAGCAATGTGAGAACAGACTAATATAGTATGCTTCATAAAGACAATAAATACCTTAATTCTTAGGATCTTTCCTAGAATATACACTTAGTATGTGCTCAAGGAAAGGTTATTATACATGTGTAATCATTACCATCAAAGTGATCAATAACATTTTTTAATGTAGAAATGTAATTTATATTTTGACATCTTGGTTGATAAGGTCTTGGAATTGTTTTAAGTGTTCTATTTTGGGTATCTCTCACCTTATGAAATGTCCCTAAAGCCAAACTCTCCAATACTTAAACAGCCTATGATTAGCTACATACTTCTCCTCACCTTTATCAAGATGCTCAGAGGGAGGTGACAGAGAAGTAGGAATTAAAAAGAGGAGATAAGTTCTGGTAGGCTATTTGAATACAAGGTCCTAGCAACTCGTATCTTTAATATCATCAGGAGAAACTGAAAAGAGGCTTTTAGCATAACAAACCATGGGAATAATAACAGCAGCAGATAATAACATAGTGCTTTGTTATCAGATCATTGTGTTAATTCCTTTAATCTTTGCAATTTTATGAGTTAAATATAAAACTATTATTATCCCCACTTTACAGGTAAGGAATTTGATACAGAGTGGTTAAACAATTTGCCCAGGATCATAATGTCTGCAAAGTGGCAAGGCTAAGATTCTTACCTAGGTAATCTGGCTCTATGATGATATACAATAGCAGGTTCTTGATTGGGGTTGGGGGGGTGGATTTCTTTCTCTAAATGGGGTGAGCATCCTACAATTTAAACAAAATATTAGGTTGAGCTATGTGTGAGCAAATGTAAGTATGGATTTTAAAGACACTTCATATATGCAAATAAAGCTTTTCAGCCATTAAAAAGTATGAGAAGAGGATTACAAAGGGACAGGAGGAAACTTTTGCAGGTGACTGCTTGCCCATTATCTAGATTGTGATGATAAATTCATGAGTGTACACATACATAAAAAAAATCTCCAGTTGTACACTTCAAATATGTGTATGTATGCCAATTATATGACAATTATACCTCAACAGAGCTCTGTGAAAAAGGATAAAATAGATCTATAGGTAAGCCAATCAAAAAATAAAAAAGGATGTCCACAATGTATTGAGTAGAGAAAAAATTATAAAACAGTATTCATGATATCATTTGTTAGATATGTATAAACACATATGTAAGAGTATATTATACATATATAAAATGTTATCTGTGAGGTTATTTTGTAGCCTCTGGCAATACAAAGAGCTTTCACTGAGGCATCCCTCAACAGGTACATGAAGAAGCCATCTTGGGCTGGGCACCAGTAGCTCACGCCTGTAATCCCAGCACTTTGGGGAGGCCAAGGCCGGTGATCACCTGAGGTCAGGAGTTTAAGATAAGCTTGGCGAACATAGCAAAACCCCATCTCTACTAAAAATACAAAAATTAGCCAGGCATGGTGGCAGGCATCTGTAATCCCAGCTTCTCGGGAGGCTGAAGCAGGAGTATCGCTTGAGCCTGGTAGGCAGAGGTTGCAGTGAGCCTAGATCACGCCACTGCACTCCAGCCTGGACGACAGAGCGAGACTCCGTCTGAAAAAAAAAAAAAGAAGCCATCTTGGAAGCAGATGCTTCAGGCCCAGTCAAGCCTTTGGATGACTGCAGCCCCAGCCTACATCTTGATAGCAATCTCATGAGAGACCCTATGCCAAAACCACCCAGCTGAGTTGCTCCTAGATTGCTCTCAGAAACTGTGTGAGATAACAAATGTTTATTACATGAAGCTGCTAACTTTTGGGGTAATTTGTTATGCAGTGGTAGATAAATAATACAGCATATAGTATTGCTCTTTTGTAAAATTATATTATATATATATATACACATATATATCTCATACATACGGAAAAGTATACAAATCATTAGTATACACCTTGTTGAATTTTCACAAAGTGAGCCCACCCAGGTAACCAGCACCCAAATCAAGACACTTAGCAGAATAGTACTAGCACCCCAGAAACCCTCCTTCTGCTTCCTGTCCAGTTACTAATTCCTAATAAGGGTAACGACCACCCTGACTTATTACACGTTTTGTGTGTTTTTGAATTTCATATAAATGGAATCATAGTATGTACTCATTTGGATCAAGCTTCTTTTGCTCAACATCATGTTTGTAAGATTCATCCATATTGTTGCATATAGTTGTAGCTCATTCATTCTCACTACTGATTCCATGTTAGGTATATATCCCCATTAATTTATTCATTCTATTGACAGAAATTTAAGTTATTTCAAGTTTAGGTTTATTACAAGTAGTGCTGTAAACATTCTTGTGCATGTCTTTTGATGAAACTATGTATCTGTTTCTGTTGGGTGTATGCCTATATTTCTATTTCTGTTGGGTGTATGCCTATATTTCTATTTCTGTTGGGTGTAGAAGTAGAATTACTGGGTCACATGCTGCCTATATTCAGCTCTACTCATTACTACTAAACAGTTTTCCAATGTGGTTGTACCAATTTACACTCCCAGCAGAGTTTCAATTATTCTATATCTCTATATTCTTACAAACTCTTGGTATTGTCTTTTTCATCTTTGTTACTCTTGAGGGGGTAATGGTATCACATTGTGCATTTTCCTGATAAGTGATGAAAATGAATACCTTTTTGCACATTGGCCCTTTGAATATCTTTTGTGAAGTGCCTGTTTCAAGTCTTTTGTCCATTTAAACATACATCAATTTTTGGATCAGCTAAAGGCCATAATTTCCTAAACTTATGAGTTCTGTATGATATTGTGAAAATAAGAGTCTTGGAGCAACAGAACAGTCATCAAAATAAAAGAAAGATAGAACTAATAGTAGGAATATAGTTAGGTGCCTCTTCTAGAAATATAAGAGAAATAAGAACAGCAGTAAGGCAGAAGGAATCCTTAAGGTAGAAATGAGACAAAAAAGAGAAGCCATTATGAAGACAATGCATCTGGACAGGATTTGCTTCATTTTGATGGGTGGGAAGTAAGCCACACATAGGAGATAGCTCAAGAATCTTATGTTAGCCTTAGCCACTGTCCAGAAAGTCTTTTCCATGGAAATGAAGGGACACGGATGAGTTTTAACCCTATTATATAGTGGTATATAACTCAGGGCAGGGCAGTTCAGTGATAGTAGGCAAAACAGTAAATATTCTGCAAATGGGAAAGTATATAACTTGTAAGTGTGGTTGCATTATATCACACTTCTCAAAAGAGGAAAAATGGTCATTTATATATACCCTTGAATGGCCAATAAGTATATACTAACCTTCCTTTAACCTCACAAGCCTACATTAGGCTTTACTTTCTTTTTTTTTTTTTCTTTTATGAGTTACCAGAATGCACTATGGCATTAGGTGCTTATTTTTAGTTTACCGATTAAATTTTAGTAAGATTCTTCAGATAGCAGAACAATCAGTTTAAAAAGTTAATTTTGCTGGACAAGATCAATGCATAATGGACACCATGTATAAGTGAAAAAGTAGAAGAATAAACAATGTGGCTTTGGTAGTATCATCTTAGGCATACCACAGCACAGAATTTTAGCTCCAAATGTAACAATCTGGTGTTTTAAAAGTGATCATATAAGAAGTTCAGGTATTTTAATTTTAAAATAAATAAGGTCAGATACACTAAATTACTTCAAGAGGTCAATATAGACAATTCAACCAGAGAGAAATAGGTTCTCACATTTTTAACTCTCACATTGTCATACTGTATAAGCATGTCACAAAAAAATGACATTGAGAAATCATTGCAAATAGCATATGGGACAAATGTGATATGCCTCTGAGGCCTTAGAAGGACACAGTTATTTCTGTGACATGTAACACTGTTGCATCACTAGATACTAAATCATGTCACTGTAGTGAATGTTTAAGAATATCACATTAAAACTACCAGGAGAACCAAAATGTAATGACTTGACAGAGATAATAAAACATTAGCCTCAATTCTCAAGAATATATATTTTCCAGGATGAATTCTTAAATAAGATTTACATGTTCAATAAAGACTTTCTAAGTAAAGATCCATGTTCTATAAATATCATTAAAAATTATTCAAAGGAAATTTGTCTCAACAAAAAATTAAATTGTTAAAGCTACATAACAATAAGAATTACATCTCATAAAAGCATGAGTGTGGGTTTGTTTGTAAGATAAAGTTAAAAGGCACGTGCAGAAGCACTTTTTCCCTTTGCAAACTAGTATCTTTTCCTGCAGAAGTAGCCCAGACAAAATTACAAGGATGGATTCCTGGGAGAAGGTGATGTTCTTGGGTTACACTAACTACATAGGTAAAGAAAATCTAAAAATAATGTGGAATTCTAGGCTTGAATTATCGATTTCTTTTGCTTTTAAACTCTTCAACTCAATCTAATTGAACTGGAGTGCTATGAATTCTCGGAGAGAAAGCAGAAGAGAAATGAAACAAGGGTCCTGGAAAGTCCACAAACTAGAAAATGAGCTTAATCACATTTGATTAAAAATGACCAATCCTCAAAGGGAGATTTGATTTTGTAACGATGTCCTATTTTAGTTAATGCTTTCAGAAATCATGTGTATCTTATTTGATGTTATTTCCTCATATGCATCACTAAACTTGACACATACTAGACATGCAAAATCTATTGAATTAAAAAGATATTTTAATGAGTTGAGCTCATATGTTATTCCAGTTTGTATTCTATGTTTTTATTCATACATTATAAGAATCTTCCTATAAACATGATTCTTAATAGTTGCATTATATTCATGTACCATAATTTAACCATTCCTAAATGTTTTACCATTTGGAAATAAACTTTGTTATATCCATACACTGGAAAATTATGCAGCCTTTAAGATTTGATTATATTTTTGTAGCTGCAAAATATACACATAGCTGTGTATATCTTATATATATCTATAGCTGCAAGATATACACATAGCTGTGTATATCTTAGTACACTGCTACATTATTTCCTTGGGGAAGAAGAGTGTGAAAACCTAGATCAAGACATCTGGAGACAGAGCTATCTTATTCTTTGGGGCAAGCACGTGCATACTACTGGTAAAATTAAACAGGGGGGTTATCAGCTCTTCACATGTGTCAATTAATTTAACCAGCCTGCCTCTTAATACTTAACTGAAATAAACTACAAAAATTGAAGCTTTCCTATAGTGAAGTGGAGATGGTATGGCAGTGAAAGAGTTAGATCACAAAGGGTGAGTGTGGAATAATTGATTCCGACCAGGCAATACACAACAGACAAGTCCATTCTGTTCCTTCACCAACTGTGAGATATTTTTAGGAGTATGTTTCCTCTCCTATAAAAGGCTTCCAGGTGAAATGTATGAAGACTCAGGGAAGCTTGAGAAGAAAGGGCCAAGATATAATCTGTGCATACTTTGTTCATTGCAGGGGTTATTATATGCATATGATCAATTGTTGCTTTACCTCACAAATTATCTTATATAAAATTTCAGTTGTTATATATTTCTGGATATCACTTAATTGGTGTCCTAGATTATCACCAAATCATGATAAAAAAGGAAATATGTACACCAATTCAACAAATTAAATTTAATATTTCTGTATCAAATTCACTTTATTTATTCACACTAGGTAGGCCTGTTCTGGAAAGAATTAAACATGATTTACACAAAATCATGTAATAAAAGAAGATAAAATAAAAGTTTAAAAATAAGCATTTGAGAAAAACATGACAAAGGGAAAGATCAATAATAAGAGAGATAAGACAGAGACAGGATTCAGGTCTGTATACAAAAAAAAAAAAAAAACAGTTATAGAAGGTTCTGTAATTTTGACAAAGTAAGGGGTAAACCTCCTAGTAGCCAATGCCAAAAAAATAATTTGTTACATGAGCTATGGTATCCTAAGATAAAAATAAACCAGTTGCCCAGAAACTTTATTACTTATGATTTCGAGATTAGACAGAAAAATTATCCAGTGTCCTCAAAAGAAGAAATGTAATGAATGATGTCTTCAACATCCTTATAGTATATACAATAACACATTTAATGTCATAATTTCTTATAACTTCTTTCTTATAAGTCGGCCAAGGGCAAGATAGCGTAGAAGCAATGTACTCTGTATTTGTATAACATATTTAGAAACTGGCCCACTCAAATGGCTTCTTAAAACAACTTAGACACAATCGAAAGCATACCTAGTGGAATGATCATGCCAAAGGAAACTCATTGCACCTGGGTGGTTCAGACCAATGTCAGATGGTCACTCTATAAACAAAACATAAAAGATCTGACTCACTCTACTGGCCCTTCTCCAAAAAGAACAGCAGTCCTGAGAGAACTGCTGATAAGCAACTCCATGGGCCAAGATAATTCTGATTATTGTTCCATTCTAAAGAATTAAGGGCAAAGTATTATAGTTCATTTGGGGGTAGCCTTGGTTCCCTAAGAATTACTACTCCCCAGAAGCAGTTTGTGGAAATCCTGCCAAGTTGGTTTACAGAATCAGTGCAGCCCTGGGATCAATCAGCCAAAAGAAAATAGGATGTTTGTTATTATATGGTTATAGCTAAAAAGTATCCCCAAAACCTTATACTGGAGTCTAACTGTCTGGAAACAATGTACTAAAGGATCTGGTACTGGGTGGAGGGAACATTTTCTGGACTATTACCACTTTAGTACTCCATTTTCAGGTGGATTCAAATCTATCTGTAAATCCCTTCTTTCCCCTAGTTACATATCTTTTCATCAGAGTTGAGGTACAGGAACAGAGGTATGGAGGGAGTTCTGTCTGAAGATTTTTTTCTTGCTCCCCCAGCTCTACATCAAGCACATTCATACCATTTTACTTGATCTGCTCATTAAAAACCCAATGAGTCCAGAGAGGTGAATAATCATACCTGTTTTACAGATGAGGAAACCAAGGCTTAGTTTGGTTACAGAGCTACTACTTATTATAACCTGTAGTACCACATTCCAGGTCTGATTCTTAATCTAATGGTGTCCTCACTAAAGTATTGAACCAAGAATGGAAAATTATCAGCTCTCAGCTTACTGTCCTACAGTAGATTTTCTAATATTAAAATGCCCATTTTTGCAACTTGCAAATTAAAAGCAACAAATATAAAGGCATGCAAATATGAATCAGAGGTTCTAAGACAGGCTCTCGGAGTTCTGGCCCTTTTTATTTGCTTTTCTACTACAAGAAGAATCTTAAAATTTGAGTCAAGCTAGTTCTCTGCAAATGCTGTCTACTTTCCCATTTCCATGCCTTTGTTCATACCATTCTCCTTCATTTAAATATGATATTCCTTCCATTTTTATTTAAATCCTAAAGCCACTGTTAATTACAGTATAATTCTTCTCCTCCTTAGAAATATATCTTCATCAGCCCAGGAGGATGTAATCACTCTGTCCTCTGAATATCTATGGCATTCAAATCTGTAGTACTCATTTTCGTTTGCTCCCCCATTTTCTGTGTGTATATTATTCTCCCCAGATTGCAAGTTCTTTGAGGGAGGAGGCCATGACTTGGCCTATCTGCATTTGTCATAGCATCCAACACTTAGTTGGCACAGAGAATACACTCAATAACTGATGAATAAGATACCAAATCCCCTGGACTGTCTAAACAAACCAGTTGCCTACTTCACTACATTTATTTCACTGTAGATTTGAACAATATTTTAATTTCCCATTTTCCTCTTTACTGCTCCTTTTTTACTTTATCTATAACACAAAACCAATATTGGGTTGAATATAGATTATTGTATGATATGGTTCAGGAATATTTTCTGTTCACCAAACTGATATATACTTAAGGCAGGCAATTTGGAAAATGCGTAAATTTTAATTGTGACTTCATAGTTCCTTATATAAATATTTATCATTTATTTAATCAGTCCTCTATTGGTTTTAGTCTAGGATGGTTCTATTTCTTCATTATAAATAGCACTAAACATATATCTACCTATATTTTATACACATTTCTTACTATTTTCTGAGATTAACTTCCTTGGCCGATAATTATTGCTAACTGTTACTTGCAGTGGAACATTTTTCTACTAATATATATACCAGGAATAGACAGATGAATAATAATTGCACTTTCTACTATGGTAGAAAGAAGCAAATAAAAATGCAATAAACCCATCACAGACGCTATAAAAGCAGTAAGTAAAGGACACATTATAGGAAGACTAGTCAGGTCAATTGCACCTAGAAAAGATAAGAAGTCTTCACAAACATGGTGACACTTGAGAGTCTTAAAAAATGAAGACTTGCCTGCCAGGAGCAGAAGGCCAAAAGACTTGCCTCCTGTCCAAAACTGCTGCCTCTAATCCCATGCTAAAAAAAAAAAAAAAAAAAAAGCAAAAAGACATTGCAATTCAATATACTTCCCATTCTTCCAACAAAAATTCATAAGGACTTACCACAGTCAACTATTGTGCTAGGACTCAGTGATTACCAAAATGACATAAAACCTGCCCTCATGCTGCTGACAGTCTAATGATTTTCAAGGATACCTTAATGAACCAAGCAATTACAACTCAATGGCTGTATAACTCTCTCTCAGATATACCACCGTATCTGGCCTAAAAGAAGTCTGATTCTCCAAGCCTTTCAAACTAAAACCTAATTTTGTTTCTTATGTACAAATTACCTCACTCCAAGAATAAAGAGAAGGACATCATGTTGTCATTTGTTATCATTAAAAATCTCAGTGCAATTACGAACCTGGCAAAGATCCTAGGAGATCAAATCCGTCTATTGTGTAACTAACAGCTTCAAAACCTCTGGAGACAATCAGAATCCAAGTACTTAAGAAAATTACCTCACTATCCATTCACTTCCTTGGAAACTGCTTCTGAAATGTCTTGCTGCAGTTTTAACTATCAAGGAAAGTCACTCAGGAAAGGCTGCTCCTACATATCAATTTAGTTACTAGTCTGAGGAGAAAATTCTCTTTGGCTAACCATTTCACCAAACTTCATATAAGCATTATAGGATTCTAATATCTCATGCTGCTAATTTTAAAACAGACTTTCTCCCTGTCCTTCTGATCACACAGATACAACGAAACATAGAAAAGTCCTTTGAAAATGTAACACCTTACCTCTGAAGCATTCATCTACCTCAGAGATATAAGAGTAAGACAAAGGATAGTAATGTAGTCTGCTACAGAATCAACAGGATTTCAACTGGGTCCTCAGAAGAATAAAACAAACATCCATTAAATTATAATCTTTCAGAATCGTCTGGAAAAAATATTGAATTCTGTGGGTGACATTCATGAATATCCATAAAATACATTCTTTGGCCTTACTCACCTTGCTATTCCAGTCTAAAATTGTTTTTCACATTTTCAGTGCTCACTCATGCAATTAAAGCCTCAGAGCAGCTTGGAGCACTGGATTTCAACCCAACTTACCTGAAGGAGAAAAAGGCTGCATACAGCTTGATCTGTAGTTACAGGTCACTAGAGTCAACAACAGCAAGATGGCTACCCACAGCTCTGTAATGAACCCAGAAGTCTCAACCCTTTTTAAGGTTTCCCAGTCTGCGTACATTACTGAGTAAATGGAGATGTAGGGCAGATAACTGAAGGGAGTTTCTAAATTATGATACTGAATACTTGGATTAATCTCAGGAAACAGTTCCACACTACATCTCTTTTACAATAATCACACTGATAAGTCAATGCCAAATCCCTAGTTTTAGTGAAAGATCAACAAAGCTACTTGGAACTCATTCGTATCCAATACTGAATAGCACCTATAGTACAGCCTATAATTTGCCATAATGACATAAAAACCCCACATAATCTCTTACATGTGCATTAAAAAGAGGATAATGGGCCAAAAGTCAAAAGTCTTTCAAGTTGTATTTTGAGGATTTTATAATTCATACTCTGATGAACATCTTAACCCCAATATTAGAGAAAGTCATTATTTGCTACGCTACACACTTAATTACTTGAGACTCTCTATAAGCCTCCTAATTTTGATACACATCTTTAAAGTGTTCATGTTAATAATCTCATTTACTTTGGCTATCATATGAGGCAGAAACTACAACATGAACTTTATTTAATTACCTGGTCCACTATTCCCTACCGTCTTTCAACAAATGAGTTAAAAAGAAGAAGTAGAAAACACCATTACAGGATTTATCCAAAAACAATTCATTTAAATAGCTTTATCTAACAAAGTATATCATGGACAGATTAATCTTTTATTTAAAATGACTTGAAATATATTGGCTGTGTATCAACATGTATGCAAGATGAAAAATATGCAAATATTTTTATTTAATCATCTTATTTCTGAGATAAACAAAACGTTCACACTTAGGTAATTTATTAGTGGTGAGAAATTTATGGTGAATCCCTAATTAATAGATTCAACTAGTATTTACTGAATACCTAACTTTGTGACAGGCATTGTATTAAGAACAGTAGAAATGAGCATTTGGCTCAAAAAAGTCCTAACTAGGTTAATAAAAAATTTCCAGATTCTGTGAAAAGCTACTCAAATTTCAGTATAACTGAGGGAGGTGGGATTATATAGGTTGCTCATAGCCTCCAAAGGTTTCTGATTATCTCCACAATGTCTCCCTCCCCTACTCCCTGTTATATGGAAATCAAGAGGCTGGGACATCACAAGATTCTACCTTACCAAAAGTTACTGAAGGAACACATGGTCCTGGTTGCTAAGAGATTATTCAGTAAAGCAGAGATTTTTTGCCCGCAAGGAAATATTCCTGAAAACTTTCCATTTCTGGGTATGATGAGCTCAGAACCTATAGGATCCTCTCCCTCCTCAGCATATATATATATATATATATATACTCACATTTCTGACTAAACACTGAACCATGCTTATACAGTCCAGACTTTCAGCAGCCCATCCAAAAACAAAGATCTGAATGAAGATAAGAGCTGCTGCAAAAGAAATAGAGTTAGCTGTTCAAGCCCGGTCAACAAAACTAGATACTAAAACAAAGGAACCAATACTTTTTGGGTGAAAATAACATAATCCAGAATTTCCTCAATTTAGCATTCATAATATCTAAGATATAACTCAAAAGAACCCAGCATACAAAGAATCAAGAAAATAGAACACACTATAAACAGGAAAAAAAAAATCGATGGAGTCCAACTCCATGATGAACCAGATGTTGGAAGTAACATAAAGATTTTAAACTGGTTATCATCAATGAAATGCAAATAGACATGTTTCTAATTCATGAAAACCTGACTTTCATTTTCTGGTTCAGAATGTAAGGAGCTTGAAAGTTATCACTCTTATCCTCACAAGAAAAATGCTAAACAAAGTGAAAATCAACAACTCTTCCTAGATCCATTAGAGGTTGCAATTACAGGGCAAATCACTGCCCCCAAACTATAGAGACAGACAGGCAGATACAGAAAATCCAACTTTCTGAAGCAGAAGCCCAGGAGAAAACTCCAGAACCAGTATCAGGCTAAGAAAACATAAACTGTAGTTTGAGAGTTAGAAACTCCAGGGAGGCCCAATCTTAGACCCATACCCAGTTCTGTGAGTTTTAGCTCCAGGAACCCTATCAGGTTCTTACAGTAAAGATAAAAGAAAAATTATTTTGGGCTTCAGGCAGGGAGAGTTTAAAAAAAAGCCATTTTATGAAGCACTCAAGAACATTCTCTTTCTTACCAAGGCCTGCCCTCAGGTGAAACTATAGTGGTTCCTGAGTATCCACGGATACCTAAATCCAGAGATACTCAACTCCCTTATATACAATGGTGTTATATTTGCACATAACCTATGCACATCCTCCCATATACTTTAAATCATCTCTATATTGCTTATAATACCTCATACAATATAAACGCTAGGTAAATAGTTGCTATACTGCAATTTTTATTTGTGTTATTTTGTATTATTGTATTGTTATTCTTTATTGCTTTTTTTCCCAAACATTTTCCATCCATGGTTGGTTGAATCCATGCATGTTAAACTCATGGATACAGAGGACCCAACTATATTACTAGAACATAACCAACTGGGGATTTAGCAGACCTTAACTGACCTAAAAGAAGGAAATGCCCAATTCCTGTCCCCATTTAGCCTTCCTATTTCACCTAAGGTGGGAAAAACAAAGCAAAACTGAGAAGCACTTGCGAAGGTCACAGTCTAGGGCACAGGCTCACTAAAAGATTGAGACCCAATCATAGGACCATAGAACACTTCTCTCCCTACACCTTACTACATCAATAGGGATCCTGTATAATAACAGGGGGATACAACAGAAAGAATTACATATCTCAGATCTTAAGAAAAAGTTGCTAGAGGAACTCAAATATAACAGGGAAGTAAAAAACAAAGACAGCAGAGGATATTTTATTTCCTGACACTTACAGCTACAGAAAATACTAAACACAGCTTAATCCCTAACCAAATAAACATAAAACCTTACACTAAAGGTCTATTCACCTCAGTTCCTTTTACCCAATACATCATTTCCAGCTTTTGACAAAAAAATCACAAAGCATACTAAAAAGGCACAGTTTGATGAGGCAGAACATCAGAACCAACCTCAATTATGACAGAGACCTTGGATTTATCAATTCATGAAAACCTCAGTAGAGAAATAGGAAGCCTCAGCAGAGAAATAAAGGCAATAAAAAAGGAAATTTTAAAATACAAAATATAATTTATGAAAAAAATCACTAGATGGATTTAACAGCAAAATGGACATAACAGGAATAAGTGAACTCGAAGATAGATCAATAGAAATTACACAAGTTGAAGAACAGAGAAAAAAATGAAACAAATTGAACAGAAGCTCAAAAACTTAATAGATGATATCGAACAGTCATACATAAGCGAATTTAGTATACCAGTAGAAGAGGAGATAGAATGGGACATAAAATATATTTGAAGTAATAATAAATGAAAATTTCCCAAACTTGATGAATGATAGCAATGAATATATACAAGATACGAAATGATTTCAAAGCAGAATACAGAGAAGTCCATTCTGAGGTAAATAATAAACCACTGTAAGTCAAAGAGAAAGAGCCTTGAAAGCAGCAAGAGAAAAATGACATATCACAGTCAAAACAACAATTCAGTTAATGCTTAACTTCTCATCAGAAACTATGGATCATGGACACTAAAGAAAATAAAATTACAGACAAATATCCCTGATGAACACAAATGCAAAAATACTCAACAAAATACTAGCAAACTGAATTCAATAGCATATTTAAAAGATCATTCACCAGATCAAATGGAATATATTCCTGGAACACAAGGATAATTCAACATATAGAAAGCTATAAATATGACACACTACATTAACAGAATGATAGACAAAAACTATATGATCATCTCAATATATACAGAAAAGCATTTGATAAAATTCAACATTGTTTCCTGATAAACTCTCAACAAATTAGGTACAGAAGAAAGTATCTTAACACAATAAAGGCCATATATGACAAGCCCACAGCTAATAGCATACTCAGTGATGAAAAGTTGAAAGCTTTTCCTCTAAGATCAGGAACAAAGATGCCCATTCTCAAAACTTCTATTCAAAATAGAACTGGAAGTCCTAGCAAGAGCAATTAGGCAAGAGAAAAAAAAAATTAAAGGAATGAAAATCAGAAAATAAAAAGTTAAACTATTGGTCTTATATAGAGAAAACCTGAAGGACTCAACCAAAAAACTGTTAGAAGTAATAAACAAATTTGGTTAAAACAGGTACAGGATACAAAATCAGCATTAAAAAGTTAGTAGTGTTGCTATACACTAATAATGAACTACCTACAAAATAAATCAGGAAACCAATCTCATTTATAGTTGCTACCAAAAAAGAAACCCCACTTAGGAATAAACATAACCAAGGATGTAAAAGTTGTGTACACTGAAAACTGTAAAACATTGAAAAAATTTGGAAAAGTCATGAATAAATGGAAAGACACACTATTTTCATGGAATGGAAGAATTAATATTGTTAAAATGTCCTTGCCACCCAAAGCAATCTATAGATTCAATGGAATCCCTATCAAAATTTCAATGACATTTTTCACAGAAATAGAGAAAATGATCCTAAAATTCATGTTGAACTACAAAAGACCCCCAATAGCCAAAGCAGCCTTGAGGGGGAAAAAAGCTTGACACATTACAGTACTTGACTTCAAAATATCCTACAAAGCTAAAGTAATCAAAACTCCATTGTGCTGGCATAAAAACAGACACATAGACAAATACAACAGGATAGAGAGCCTAGACACAGACCCATACAGTTAATGGTCAATTGATTTTTCAAAAAGGGGCCAAGAACACATAATGGGAAAAGGAGAGTCTCTTCAATAAATAGTGATAGGAAAACTGGATATCCACATGCAAAAGAGTGAAACTGGACCATTATCTCACACTATATACAATAATCAACTCATAATGGATTAAAGACCTAAAGGTAAGACCTGAAACTATAAACCTACTAGTAGAAAACATAACGGAAAAGGTCCACGACATTGGTCTGGGCAATAGTCTTTTGAATATGATACCAAAAGAACAGGCAACAAAAGCACAAAAATAGACAAATTAGATTTCATCAAACTAAAAAGTTTCTGGACAGCCAAGGAACAATAAACAGAATGAAGAGATAACCCATGGGATGGGAGAAAATATTTGCAAACTATACATCTGATAAGGAGTTAATAGCCAGAATATATAAGGAACTCAAAGAACTCAATAGCAAGAAAACAAATAGTCCAATTTAAAAATGGGCGAAGTTAGCCCAGCACAGTGGCTCATGCCTGTAATCCCAGCACTTTGGGAGGCCAAGGCAGGTGGATCACTTGAGGTCAAGAGGTCAAGAGTTCAAGACCAGCCTGGTCAACATGGTGAAACCCTGTCTCTATTGAAAATACAAAAAAATTAGCTGGGCATGGTGGTGGGCACCTGTAATCCCAACTACTTGGGAGGCTGAAGTATGAGAATCACTTGAACCTGGGAGGCGAAGGTTGCAGTGAGCTGAGATTGTGCCACCGCACTCCAGCCTGGGCAACAGAACAAGACTCCATCTCAAAAATAAATAACTTAAATTTAAAATAGGCAAAGTACCTGACAGACATTTCTCAAAGACATACAAACAGTCTACAAGTATATAAAAAAATGCTCAGCATCACTAAGGGAAATGCAAGTTGAAACCACAACTAGACATACCCCACACTTATTAGAACAGCACTTATCAAAACAGTAAAAGACAACAAGTGTTGATAAAGATATGAAGAAAAGGGAAATCTTCAGCACTACTGGTGGAAATGTAAATTAGTATAGCCATTTTGGAAAACAGAATGGAGGTTCCTCAAAAAATTTAAAAAGTACTACCATATGATCCAGCAGTTCTGTCACAGGATTCTTGTGGTGTTGCTTCACCAGCCAGAAACCTCTGTGGCCAGTGGCGTCTTTGCCTGAGTTTTACTTGGGCCTGCTGAGCTCATTCCACCCACTCAGCCTGGCAGTCTACACTCGGCTCACACTACCAGCCTGGCTCCCATGCCTGCCAAGGGCAAGCCAGGCGTAGAGCGGTGAGGAGCGCTGTGAGCAAGTATAGGGTCCAGCCTCTGTGCACAGCCAGGCATGCTGGCTGAAGTGGAGCAGGAAACTCCAGATGCTGGCATGGGCACTGGCTCCCTGCAAGGCTGTGGCTGGGCCAGGCGTACTGCAAGCAGCTTCCACGGCTGGCACCAGGGAACACAGTAGCACCCAGAAGCTTGGAAATGCCAGGAACCGCAACGCCTCAAACAGGGTGTCACAGCCCTGGCTCAGAGAACTCCTAGGTCTGGGCTCCCAGAAGGGAAGCAGCTCTTCTCTCCTTCTCTCTTCTCTCCTTCTTGTTGTCTACAACGTAATGAGCAAGGAGTGTGTTTCAGCCCTGTTTGTGTTACAGCTCTTTTTGCCCTGCCATTGGTGGGTTCCAAGTTCTTGTCCTTTATCCAGGAAGAATGAGGTACATGGACAAATGGAGGGCGAGCAAGGCAAAAAGGAGCTTTACTGAGCGACAGAACAGCTCAGAGGAGACCCACATTGGGTAGCTCCTCTCCACAGGCAGGGTGTCTTGATGAGTGTTCAGCTCTCAGCAGAGAGGACACCCTGGAGTGGGTAGCTACTCTCCACAGCTGGACATCTCATCCTTTCCTTGAGTCTGGTTGAATCTGGGATTTTTACGTGCTTCAGAGGGGAGGAAGTGCATGCTGACTAACTAGTCCATGAGTGGCTATGGGTGGGCTGGGAAAAGCACCATAAGTTCCCACTCCAGTCTGTGTGACTGGCAGCCTGGCTCCCAAGCTTCAGGCCTTCCCTGACTTGAAGGTGGGGCTTCACTGGTGACCTATCCCTTTCTACTCAGGAGCCTGTCTGCCTCCTGCCGCTGTTCATGGCATCCAGGCTGTTTGTGCTGAAGGGTGCCTGCACGCCAGCACCAAACTGCCCTCAGCTCCCCCTTGACCTCCCTCCCATGCTCGTTGGCACCCACCTGGCCAGTTGCAACAGTGCCTGGGCTCAGCCTCAACTTTGCTCTGAGATCAGAGTGGGCACCAGGAGTGGGGAAAGGCCAGGCAGCAGGAGCAGATACTTCTGAGCTGGCAGGCGCATGGGGAGCCTTCCCCAGACCACTGAGAGTACAGAGACTCCTGGGTCCACAGCCATGGCTGGGCAGCTACAGCTGTGCCTGGGAGGATGGGGCTCCTGTCTGCTCCTGGCCCCAAGGAGCACAGGGAGGCCTGGGTCTGCAGCCACAACTTGGGCAGTTGCAGCTGCACCCAGGAGGGTAGGGCTCCAGCCTGCTCCCAGCCCCCAAGGGCACAGGAAGGCCTGGGTCCACAGCCATGACTTGGGTGGCTACAGCTGTGCCTGGGAGGGCACAGCTCCTGCCTAGTCCCAGCCCCTGCTGGCTCCATGGAGTGAGCAGCCTTGGTCGTACCTCCCCCACTGCAGCCAGTGTCATGGCAGCGACTGCTCTAGGTGGGCCACTGCGCCATCAATTCCACTATGGGGTATATATCCAAAAAAATATAAATCAGTATGTCAAAGAGATATCTTAACTCACATGTTCATTGCAGCAGTGTTCACAATAGCCAAGATACAGAATCAACCTAAGTATCCTTCAACAGATACATGGATAAAGAAAATGTGGTATATACTCACAATGGAATACTATTTCAGCCTTTAAAATGAAAGGATTCCCTGTCATTTGCAGCAACATGGATAAACCTGAAGGGCATTAAGTGAAATAAGCCAAGCACAGAAAGTTAAATATCATATAATCTCATTTATATGAAACCTAAAAAAGTTGAACTAATAGAAGCAGAGAGTAAGTGGTGGTGTATTAGTTTGTTCTTATGCTGCTAATAAAAACATACCTGAGACTGGGTAATTTATTAAAAAAAAAAGGTTTAATGGACTCACAGTTCCACATGGTTGGGAGGCCTCATAATCATGGCAGAAAGCAAAGGGGGAGTAAAGGGATGTCTTACATGATGGCAGGCAAGAGAGCATGTGCAGGGAAACTGCCCTTCATGAAACCATCAGATCTCGTGAGACTTATTCACTATCAGGAGAACAGTATGGGAAAGACCCACCCTCATGATTCAATTGCCTCCCACCAGGTCCCTCCTATGACACGTGGGGATTATGGGAGCTACAATTCAAGATGAGATTTAGGTGGGGACACAGCCAAACCATATCAGGTGGTTATCATGAACTGGGTGGGGGAAGATCAAAGAGATGTTGGTCACATGATACAAAATTTCAGTTAGACAGGAGGAATAAATTCAAGAGATCTACTGTACAACATGGTGACTGTAGTTAATAACAATGTATTGTATACTTGAAAATTGCTGAGAAAGTAGATTTTAAGTGATGTTACCACAAAAATGACATGTAAGGTAATGCATATATGTTAACAAGCTCAATTTTAAAACATCATCTTACACAAATCTATGTAATTTTCATCAATTCAATTTTTAAATTAAAAAAAAACAGAGGACTGAAAAACTGTTAAAACATCTTTAAAGCATGAAAAAATGAAATGTTAACCCAGAATTTTATATTCAGCAAAAATACACTGAAGTGTGAAAGTGAAATAAAGGTATTTTCACATAAAACTAAAAGCATTTGTCATCAGCCAACCTGCACTATAAGAAATGCTAGAAGTTATTTACATAGAAGAGAAATGATACCAGATGGAATTGGGATACTCAGAAATGAATGAAGAGAATCAGAAAGGGTAAATGGTGGAGAAAATGCAAAATACTATTTTATCCTTTTTTTCCTCTATATAAACCAAATAACTGTTTAAAAGTAAAATGATAATAGTGCCTTGTGGGCTGTGTGAGTAGAGGGGAGTTTGTTTTACATGTAATAACTACAATCAAAAGAATAGGGGTGTGGGCCTGGAAATTTGTAAGATTTCCATATTTTACTTGAAGTAGCACATTATTAACTAAGTAAGTGGACTATGAAAGCTATGGCTGTATCTTATAATCCCTAGGGCAGCCACTATCAAAAAAAGTACAAAAAAAAGAATAGCTAGAGTATCAATAGGAAAAATAAAATAGAATTCTAAAAACATTTACGGATTTAAAAAAAGCTGGAAAAGAGGAAGAAAAAACAGAAGAGGCATGTAGAAAATAAAAAAAAACAGATCTTAGGTCTAAACCTAACTATATTGGCAGTTATATTAAAAATTACTGAACTAGATTTCAATTAAAAAGGCAGAGATTATCAGAAGGTAAAAATTTAAAACTGCAAGCAACTATATACTGTTTATAAGACATTCATTCTAAATATAAATATGCAGATGTGTCAACAGTACACAGATGGAAAAGATATACCTCGCAAAGAGTTAAGCAAAAAGCTAGAATGGCCATCAGAAGACAAATATAAAAAACAAATGTATTATAAGAGATAAAGAGGAACAATTCATAATGATAAAAGGGTCAATTCAATAGAAAAGATCATACCAAATGCATATGGATCCCATAATAGCATTTTAAAATACATGAAACAAGAACTGTCAGAATTGAATGCAGAAATCCATAATTCCACAATCATAACTAGAGATTTTAACAATCTTGTTTCAGCAATTAACTGAACTAGAAAAACAAAATCAGCAAAACACAGAAGATCTGAACTCTATTAGCTACTTTTATATAACTGGTATTCATAGAACAATACATCCAGTAATGCCAAAATACACATTCTTTTCAGGGCATGTGATGTACTTACCAGGAAAGATCATATTCTAGGCCATGAAACAAGTCTCAACATTAAAAAAAGGAATCATATGGAGTGTATTCTCTGACCACAATAGAATTAAATTAGAATACAGTTTTGGGGAACCCAGGACCACCCTCAAGTTCGAGGTTCATCAAAACGACTCAATATTAGGTTATAATCAAGGCTAAAATGTATTACAGCAAAAGGAGCAGAGTAAAAGCAGCAGGAAAAAGATATGCATTGGGTAGAACTCAGAGAGGTCAGACATAGGCTTTCTATATGTGCTTTCTCTCTAGTAGCGCAATATAGGAACATATACAGAATATCTCTATTTGAAGAAGAGCGCAAGAGCATTTAAGTCTCAGCATTCATAGCTTTTACAGAGGGCTGGCCATATAGGCATATCCAGCTATAGGACCAGCCACAATAACCAAGACTTATAAACCAGGTATACCTTATCAATCTTGATGTTTGTACAAAGCAATTTTGACAAGCAGGTACCTACATAGTCCATTGCTCCAAGTGTACAAAAAAAAAATCCACCATTTATGTAAAAGACATCCAAAGGGTCACATTCCCAGTGGCTGGTCAAGAGTCAATCATGATTCCAAGTTCCCTTGGAGATATGAAGGAGATCTGCTGAATGTTAACACAGATCTGCTATGTTAACATTTTCCTCTCAAATTTACCTACATGAAAACCAGGAAAACCCTACATATTTGGACAGTAAAAACACAATTGTAAATTAATCATTGAATTAAAGAATAAATTACAAGAGAAAGTAGACTAAATTTTGAACTAAATATAATAAAAATACATATCAAAATCTACAAACACAGTTAAAATAGTGCTTAGAAGGCAAAAATGCCTTAAATGCCTATATTAGAAAAGAATATAATGCAAAATCAAGTATTGCATTTTTTTTTACAAAAATGTATACTTTAGGGATTATTCTCCATGTTGCCTTCTATTTTTTCCAGATATTATGCCAAACTAGAAATGTTTTACAGATGCTTATATGGTCAAACATTTGGTTTCTTTGAAACACAAAACACCATAGACTGAGGAGACCACAGGATTGACGAGCAGGAGGCAACCACATATTCAAAGTGCACCATTCTGAGTAGGCCCAAACACTGTTATTGTGCTTCCTTTCTTACCACACTCAGGTAGATGTGTGTGTGAGGGCAGCTTCAGAATTGGTATGGCCCTTCTAGTTGTGTAAATAAGACTTTCCAATGAGCGGGTCTTGGTATCTTCCTTGGGCTGACAATGTGAGAAAAGCAATTCAGAGTAATTCTGATATACAGCTCTGGCCTCTGTCCACCTGCCAAACTGGGGGCTCCATTATGCCCAGAGACAAGTAGAAGGCTCAAGGAATATCCCATAGTACATATACTAGCTGGGTGTTTGGTCAGTAAGAGTCCCACTTTGTTACACAGTTAAACATTACCAAAGCAGCAATGTGATGGCTAACAGGGCCACAAGTATTACTGATACAGCTGTTAGGTTGGCTTGCCACACTTCCATTGATTTGGCTGGTAAAGGAGATTTGGCCCAGATGAATTCAGACAACTGATTACTTACACAGACATCGAAAGCTAAATCAGCATGGTATCAGTTCCCCAAGTCCCTAGTCTCACATCATGACACCAAACTAGAAGATACAGATAACAAATGGTCCAAGCAATGGATCATGGTGCTGTTGAAGAGCCATCTCTAAACTAAACCCAAGAAAATTCATAGGCTTATCCCACACAGGGTATAAGGTGAAAAGTTCTGCATTCAACTGAAACTAGAAAATGGGTGAGAAATGGTATTATGGCAGTTTCCTACATGACAGGGATGAGAAACTGTCTCACAGCAGCTTACCAGGCTTGTTATCTTCCTTGCTCTAGCCAGAATTGCAGGGCATTTCACCAAGAATTGGGTCAGACTACAGTCAAGCATTGCCCCCATATCCTATATTAAGTTGTGCAAAGTTGTCAGAGTGCTGCACAGCAAGGCTGTTCTGTAATATGCTGAACTTACCTGATTTTTGGTGAACCAGAAGTACTAGAATAACATTTAATTTCAAAATTTTTGCAGTCTCGGCTGAGACTTGAATTAGTTAAAAGAAAGTGGTAGTGGAGTAGGGTAAGCATAAAGTTTTGAACAGAATATCCTGTCACCTACCATAAAGGCTAATGCAATTAATCACTCAAAATACAGGCACCCCTGAAGCAGGGGACCTATTTGTGGGAGGATATTGCTATGCACAGTGAAGGAAGCACTTGTACTACCTCACCACACACTCTTGGTCCCACAGAAGGATACCCTTAAGGTCTGGTAATACTCCCTGAAAATAATGCTGTTGCTTCTGGTCAAATCAAAGGCAATGGTTCTAAAACAACAGAGGCACTACAATGAGAAATATCTACCCAAGAAAGTGCTAGAACATAAGCTATAAAATAAGATCAAGTCAGTGCTCTCTGAGATACTCTGCTTTAACCCTGGCTGGCTGGAGAACCTCCAACAAAATGAGTTTTAATCACATTTCTTTAAATGCAGATATGGACAGACAGATAACAGATTATTATATAGCAACTAAGATTTACCTATACCAAAAAGGAGGCTAGAAGTTTGTTGGGAGCTGAAAGTCTGAGGGTCGTGACCAACTCAGCATTCCACTGGAGGCTATATGATCAAACAGCAAACTGTTTATCATGAATGCAGGGTGTGGGCAAACTCACATCTGCACCTGCCACCAGAAGGTATGCTGAGGGCAGTCACTTCCTGGTGCCATGCTCCTTGAGGTTATCTACTGGAACATCTGGAGAAAGCAGTCATGCAGGCCTGCACTAAACCAAGCAGCTGACTGACAACCACCCCTTCTCCCTATTTCTTTTACCCAATAAATACGAAGGGCTCTAGAAGCTCAGGGCCCTTGTTCACCAGAAGCAAGGAGCCCCCGACCCCTTCTTCCAAACATACTCTTTTGTCTTTGTCTTTATTCCCGCATTTGTCCTCCTTTGTTCAGTCCACCAGGGTCCGTGGCAGAAGTTCACTAACTTTTGGCCATCTTAATAGAATTCATAGTTTCCGTCAATACTACATATGGAGCTATATTAAACATTTTTGGAATAAAAAGAATGCAATGCCTCACAAAGTTCTATTTAATATGACTATATGTAGGAAGGGAATACTTAAGATTTCTTTGCCAACGTTTTACAGAGACAACATCTGACTTAAATAAGGCTGTTTGGAGACAATTCATATATGGTTTTAGACAAATTGGTCCTGCCAAGTGTGTGATGATGGAAAAAAAGAGAAGCAAAACCACATGCCATTGTAGCAATGTAACATGAAAAAACATTAATACCATCAGTTGAAGTCCAGTAACTACAGCACAAGAAGGATTAAACCATGGATAGGCCCAGGGAGGGAGGTGAGAGTTAACTCTACCTTTGTGAAGATGGGAAGTAACAGGAAAAGGAATCCATAAAACAATTTGTGGCCTATTATCCAGCTAAGAAAGAAATGGAGAATGGGGGAAAAATCCACACAAGCCTTGAGAGTGTTCTGTGGACATGAAACCACAATAAAAATTCAAGAGAATATTATTGTCTTCACTAATTATGGGCTACAGATAGACACTGGGATATCTAAACATAGAGTGCAGTATAAACTCTCAAAGTAATCTATGAAATCACATGATTATTGCAGTCAATCCAATGTTAGATAAAAGATAAAATGGTTTTAATCTCAAGATTTGCATTTAAAATAAGTTTGGGATGAGAGCCTATAAATGATAATCAGATTGCATTCTCTCACATATGCTTGAGAAAAGGAGGTAATGAGAAAGAGGGCTCACTTTCTTATCATCCCTGCTTGTATCAGCAAGGAGGAGTAGATGGTTAACAGAAAAGCAAAAAAAGCAGAAACTTTTTTGGAGGGGGTGATATAGACTACCATTAGCTCCTTAATATAGGGGTCCTAACTCTAGCACCAGGACTGTGATTTCTCCAAAGGAGTGGCAAAGGGAACCCCATGTGGTCACATTCCTGTTTATACCCAGGATCCAGAAGTCTTTATCCCGAATACAGGGCCTCCTTCACTATTTAACAAAATGAGAAAAAAAAAAAGGAGAAAAAGCAGACATATAGGTGGGGTGTTACGCAGGGGGAGAAGTTCTGTTTTAGACAGTTTACTTTAAGGTAGGCAGTCATGTATATGCCTCTGGATCTTCAGGGAAAAATTTTGACTGGGTACAGATGTGAGAATTTTCAGTGTGAAGAATGAGGTGGAAGTTGTGGGAATTAATGGCATTATCTAGGGAAGAGGCAAAAGTCAAGGAAGAAGTTTTGGGGGGTGAATGAGTGAAAGGTCAAGTAAGATGAAACAAGTAAGTGACAGCCTTCTTTTGGAAGCAGAATTCATTATATGATACCAAGTACACTTTCAGGCATCCAAAGGAAAAAACATCCATTTAAACTGATCTTTTCCTTTACTAGACAACTGGATCAATGGCTCAGCTACTTAAATTCACAGTCATCTCTTTTAATGGAAAGATATAGTGGATAATATCATTAATTCAACAATACCTAAGTAGGTGATCTCATCAATTCAACAAATATTTTTTAGCACCAACCATATGCCTGCCACTGTGTTAAGCACAGGGAGATTACCCTTTCTAACAAATTTAGAGTCTCCTCTCATTCTTTAGTTAATATTCATCAAGCACTAATCCATGTTAGACCATAATGCTAGATGCATGAAATGCATGCATAGTAAATCCTCAATATATATTTTATCTTCGTAAACACAAAGTCTTACTGTGTGAAACTGAGAATGAGAAGAGACAGCCCAAAACTATGCTTCATGCAACGGGTCTCCTAAAAAAAAAGCTCCATGCTGTAATGTCAGAGAAACCTGATTTGATATTTCAGTTCTACTGTATACCTCCAAAGTGAGCTTGGGCACTTAAACTCTTTGAACTGCAATGTACTTACTAGAAAATGGAGATAAAAGCCATATATCTTACAGGGCAATAAAAATGATAAAAATAAAATATCTGGTGCAACATAGAATGGTTATTATTATTGTTGTCATTCGTATTATTACTAAGGAAGATAATCCATATGGCCAGGAATTGCTCAACAGGTGAGAGGAAAAAATAATTTGGGCAATCTTCTGAATAATGAACAATCACTATACTCTCATGTGAAGAACAGAACTGTCAAGAGTGGGTTTGGGTCCCAGAGGAAAAAACAAAATCCCATTTTAACACAGGATTTGCTCCAGGCCCCCTCCCAGTCTGCTGAGGACTCTGACACCTTTTTCCTCTTGACAGCCCCAGTTGAAGTAGACTAGAGTCCACCCACTCCAACGGTAAGGATTCTAGGGATATTCAGCATCCTGATTCCTGGTAGTGGGAACCAACCAGAAACCAAGTAGACAAAGACAATATGATGGTCTGACCCCTGGTTAAATGGGGCTGAGATTCTGGCAGAAAACTAGCCTCAGTTAAAAGGTGAAGAACTGAAATGCAAATGAGGAATGCAAACAGAAAAAATAGAAGAAAGGTTAAGCACAAACGACCTTTGAAAGTGAACAGTTTGATCTGTAGGGCTAGATGGGGCTTTCTAGGAGTAATGTGAAGGGTAGTTCCTGAAGGTTGGAAGCTTTCAATATCTGTGGATGGGCAGACTTGGGTTAAGGCCAGAAATGACTGGGGAGAAAAGTTAAAAAAAAAAAAATGACTACCATATTAGGAAGGAAATAATGCTAGAACAACAGCAGTAGGAGTGGACTGTTCAAAACTTTGCAAAGGTCAAGTATATAAACCGTGTTAACATTCATAGTTTAGAGAATGAAATATATAAAAAAGTACATATTAATATCTACTATTTGCATTATAAGTTAAAGGAAGTTTAAAATTCAAAGAGCACATGTATTTATTTTATACTATAGTTCATATTTAATGCAACAAAAATATTTGTATTTTTAGACTGTTTATAAACCTAAATAACCAAATTTCTTTTTTTACTTCTATAATTTTTTTGAGAAATCAAAGGAAAAATGACTAAGATACTGAAGCAGGATAAAATTACACAGGAAATTAAATATATCCTTGCCAAAATAATTATTCTGGTCCCATAGGTAATACTAATACAGAAAAAGAAACTTGGAATATATTCTATTCACTTTTTTGCAGCGACAGCAAATTTTAAACCTAGGCTTACGTTTCTGACTTTTCCTGCTTTTTCCCTGAAGCAAACATGTCAGAGAGGATTACTGTGGCAAGTTACTCATATAGATTTTTTTACAAAATTGGAATGCATAATATTAGAAACCAAACCACAAAGAACAAGCACACTGGAGACAGATTGGAGGAGATTCACAGAACATAAAGTGCTTTCAGTAACAAGGCTTTGTCACTGAAAAAGGAGGTGTTTGGTTAACTAGGACTCCAGAAAACAACACACATCTCAGACACAGTTTTGAAAGAAGGGAAGAAATAGACCACAGACAACTTACTCCAACTCAAAGATTAAAATATAACATGTTCTCCCAAAGAAATAATAGGTTACGAATTCTGAGGCACTGAAAAAATGTACCTAAAAGTTCAAATTGTGAAATTGTTATTTTAATTCTAGTGCATTTAATTTGCAAGCCTTTCAAGAAGATAACAAGTGCTATCAAAAACTCATCATTGGTATTTGAATGAGGTTGAAAATAACTATACCAATTATTACCACACAATAATGGAGAAAGAATAGCAATTATTCAGCTTTTTTTTTTTTTTTGACTGAGTCTCGCTCTGTCGCCCAGGCTGGAGTGCAGTGGCACCATCTCGGCTCACTGCAAGCTCTGCCTCCCGGGTTCACGCCATTCTCCTGCCTCAGCCTCCTGAGTAGCTGGGACTACAGGCTACCACCACCATGCCCGGCTAATTTTCTGTATTTTTAGTAGAGATGCAGTTTCACCATGTTAGCCAGGATGGTCTTGATCTCCTGACCTCGTGATC
The DNA here is from genome assembly GCF_028858775.2 of Pan troglodytes. Taxonomy (NCBI): domain Eukaryota; kingdom Metazoa; phylum Chordata; class Mammalia; order Primates; family Hominidae; genus Pan; species Pan troglodytes. Next base: position 37,794,642 of record NC_072421.2, on the reverse strand, counting down.
TGCCGGCCCTGGCCTCCCAAAGTGCTGGGATTACAGTCGTGAGCCACCGCACCCGGCCTTGAGCATTTTTAAGAGCTATGATTACCCCAGCCCTGTGGCACTTTGATTCTCATTTCATTATGCCCAATGACATCTTGAGAAGTAATTATGTCGCTAATTTACAAAAGGTAAAGCTAGCACACACACCCCTTACATACCAAAGGTGTTCAGTCAATGCTGAACTAAGGTTTGACATACAGTTATTTCCTTAGGAGATTCAAAAAGCAACTTGCAATGGCAACATTATTTCTATGGTCCCTCAGGTTTTCAGGATAACCAAATCACTTTGCCATTGTAGGAAAGGTGTTGCAATACAAAGAGGTTGTACCCATGAAGGGGTATAGTGTTATTTGAAGACAATCAGTAAGGAAATGGCTGAACTCAACAGCTTTGATAGTACCATCAATTAACTGGGTATTACTGACATATATAAACTACTTCGTCCAACAACAGAAAATTACACATTTTTCTCAAGCTCATGTGGAATATGCACCAAGACAGATCACATTCTGGGACATAAAACATATCTTAACAAATGTAAAAGAATAGAAATTATGCAATGTCAGCTCTCAGACTACAGTGGAATTAAACTAGAAAACAATTACAGAAGGATAGCTGGAATTACCCCATATATGTAGAGATTAAACTACATACCTTTAAATAACACATGGATTATTGAAGAAAAAAATCCCAAGAGAAATTAAAAACATATTTTGAACTAAGTGAAAATTAAAATACAACTTGTCACAATTTGTGGGATGCAGCAAAAGTAGTGCTTAGAGGGAAATTTATAGCTTGAATGCATACATTAGAAAAAAAGAAAGATCTGAAATCAATCATCTAAGTTTCCATCCTAGGAAATTAGAAAAAGAAGAGCAAATTAAACCTGAAGTAAATAGGAGAAAAGAAATAATACAATTGAAGCAGAAATCAGTGAAACTGAAAACAGAAAATCAATAGGGAAAAATAAATGAAACCAAAGGCTGGTTTTTTGAAAAGATCAATGAATTCAATAAACTTGCCAGGGTAATTAAGAAAAGAAGAGAGGGGACACAAATTATTATCAGAAATGAAAGAAAGGACATCACTACAGATCCCATGGACATTAAAAGGATAATAAAGGAATATTATGAACAATTTTATCCCCACAAATTTGATAAGCTAGATGAAATGGACCAATTCCTTGAAGTGGACCAATTCCTTGAAATGGACCAATTCCTTGAAAGATACAATCTGCCAAAATTCACACAAGAAATAGACAATGTGAATAGAACTATACTAAAGAAATTGAAACAATAATAACCTGCAAAACAGAAAGCACCACACCCAGATGGGTTTACCGCTGAATTCTACCACTTAAGGAATAAACTATACCAGTTCTCTACAATTTCTCCTGAAGTTAGAAGCCAAGGCAATACTATGAGGTCAGAATTACCCTAAAACCAAAACCAGACAAAGACATTACTAGAAAAGAAAACTACAGACCAATATCTACCATAAACACAGATTGAAAAATCCTCAACAAAATATTATCAATTGTATCCACCAACCATATATAAAAAAATTATATGCTATGATCAAGTGAGATGTATGACAAGTATGCAAGGCTGGTTCAATATTTGAAAACCAATTAATGTACTCCAGAACATCAACAGGCCAAAAGGGAACATTTACACAATGATATCCATATATTCAGAAAAAGCACTTAACAAAATCCAACACTGATTCATGATTTAAAAAAAAAAAAAAAAAACTCTCAGCAAACTAGGAATAGATGGGAACTCACTCAAATGGAAAAAGGCATCTATAAAAACACTACAGTTGACATCATACTTAATGGTGCAAGACTTGAAGCATTCCCTCTAAGCTCAGAAAAAAGGCAAGGATGTCCCCTCTCACCACTCCTTTTCAAAATCATACTGAAAATCCCATCTTATGTGATAAGACAAGGAAAGGAAACAAAAGGTATACCGATTGGGAAGGAAGAAATAAAACTGTTTTTGTTCACACATGACATGATTGTCTATGTAGAAAAATTCCAAAGAATTGATTGTTTTAAATAAAATCTCCTGGAACTAATAAGTGATAATAGTAAGGTTACAGGATACAAGGTTAATAAATAAAAGTCAATTCTTTTCCTATATATCAGCGATGAGCAAGATCTCCATTGGGAAAACCACAAAACTCTGGTGAAAAAAATCAAGACTAAATAAATGGAAAGATATCCTATGTTCACGAATAGGAAGACTCAATAGTCTCAAGATATCAGTTCTTTCCAACTTGATCTACGAATTCAGTGCAACCCCAATCAAAATCCCAGCAAGTGATTTTGTGAATTTTTTTTTTTTTAAAAACAACTGATTCTAAAGTTTATACGGAGAGGCAGCAGATACAGAATAGCCAAGACAATATTGTAGAACACCAAAGTTGGTGGACTGACACTACCTAATTACAAGAATTACTATTAAACTACATTAATAAAGACAGTGGCAAAAGAATGGACAAACAGGTAAATGTAACAGAATAGAGAGATATATCCATATCGTCAACTGATCTTTGACAAAGGAGCAAAGGCAAAACAATGAAGATAGACTTTTCAACAAATGATGCTGGAACAACTGGACATCCACATGAAAAAAAAATGAATCTAGATATGGCCTTACACCCTTCATAAAAATCTCAAAATGGATCATATACCTAAATGTAAAATACAAAACTATAAAACTCCTAGAACATAGGAAAAAATCTACATGACCTCTAATATGGTAATGAGTTTTAGTTATAACACCAAAGGTATGATTCATGAAAGGATTGATAAGCTGGATTTAATATTATAAACTCCTACTCAGCAAAATACACTGTCAAGAATATGAGAAGTCAAGCCACAGACTGTGAGAAAATATTTGCAGAAGACCTAACATATAAAGTACTATTATCCAAAATATACAAACAACTCTTAAAACTCAGCAATGAGAAAAAAAAAACATGATTTGAAAATGGACTAAATATGTGGACACCTCACCAAAGAAGATATACAGATGGATACAGATGACAAATAAACATATGGAAAGCCCAACATCATATGTCATTAGGGAATTGCAAGTTAAAACAACAGTGAGCTGGCACTACACATCTATTAAAATGGCCAGAATACAGAACACTGACAACACCAAATGCTGGCAAGGATGTGAAGCAACAGAAACTCATCCACTGCTGGTGGGAATAAAAGTGGTAAGTTACTTTGGAAGACACTTTGTCAATTTCTTGCAAAACTAAACATAAAGTAGTCCTCCTTGATCCCATGGAGAATACATTCCAAGACCCCAAAGGGTGCCTGAAATCTTGGATAGTACCAACTCCTATACATGCTATGTTTTTTTGATCTGACAACCTAGATGGCTACTAAGTGACTAATGGGCGAAAGGCATATACAGCATGGATACTCTGGACAACGGGATGATTCATGTCTTGGGCAGAATGTGGTAGGATGGTGCGAGATTTCATCATGTCAAAATGGCACAAAATTTAAAACTTATGACATTTATTTCTGGAATTTTCCATTTAATATTTTCAGACCATAGTTGACCTTGGGTAACTGGAAATGTGGAAAGTGAAACCATGGATGGGGAGGGGGACTACTATATTCTCATCCAGCAATTGAGCTCCTTTGTATTCAAATGAATTGAAAATCTATGTCCACATAAAATACTGCACACAGATATTTATAATAGCTTTATTTATAATTACTACAACTTGGAAGCAACCAAGATATTTTTTAGTAGGTGAATGAATAAACTGTGGTACATCCAATGGAGTATTAAGCACTAAAAAGAAATAAGCTATTAAACCATGAAAAAACATGAAGGAAGCTTACATGAACGTTACTAGGTGAAAGAAACCAATATGAAAAAGCTGCATACTTTATAATTCCAACTATATGACATTTTGAAAAAGGAAAAACTATGGAGACAGTAGAAGGATCAGTGGCTTCCAGGGGCTGGAAGGAAGGGCAGTTGAAAAGGCAGAACACAGAGAATTTTTGGGGTAGTGAAACTATATCATATCATAATATTAATACAATAGTGGGTATGTTATTATACATTCATCCAAATCCATAAGATGTACAATACCAAGAGTGAGCCCTAATATAAACAATTAGCTTTAGGTGATAATGATATGTCCATGGAGGTTCATGAACTGCAACAAATGTACCACTGTGGTACAGGATGTCCTGATAGTGCAGGAGGTTGTGTATGTGAAGAGGGGGTATATGAGAACTCTCTGTACTTTCCTTGTAATTTTTCCATGAACCTAACACTGCTCTAAAAAACTAAAGTTTTTAAATTTAAAAACAAAGCAAAACAATGACCCTTTCTCTTCCCTTATAATGTTGTGATCCATTCCTAGAGTTTCCTGTTTACCCATACCTATCCCATGAATTCTACCTGGAGTATCAAATAATCATCTCAAACTCAACATGGCCAGTATGTAGTTCTTGATCTCCCCACTCAGAAATTTCTCCTCTTGCAATCTTCCCACCACTCCCACAATCCTTCTTGCTTATCTGACTCTATGCCTTATTATTCACCCCTTCTCATTCATGCTACTCCAGCCGCAAAAACCATTTTGCTATTTTTAGCTAAAAGGTCTCAAAAAGAACCCACCTCAAGACTTTTACAACTGCTGTTCCCTGTGCTTAGGAAGCTCTTCCTCCAAATAAATGGTTTTCTTATCTTCTACAAGTCTTCGCTGACAGTGAAGTCTTCCCTGATTACCTCCCTCCAACATGCTCTATTCACCTATAGATGAATACCTATAGGTCCCCCCATTCACCTTCCCTGCTTTGTATTTCTCCAAAGAATGCAGCACCATGTCACTTAACATATATGTATATTTATGTGTATATGTATAGAAAATTATATATATATTTCTTATATTTTACTCATTTACTTTATTATCTGCCTCCCTCAAATACGATGCAAGCGCCTCAAAGGCGGAAATTTCTAATAAAATATAACTGTTTTATATACTGTTGTATCCTCAGTGTTTAAAAGGATGCCTGGCCATTGACAGTCATACAAATATTTGTTGAATAACTGAATGAAAATCATATGAAACTTATGATATAGCAGTCTTACGGCAAGGGCTAGGGCAATAACATTACAACACAGCATGTCTAGACTTAATTTCAAAAAATAATTATTCAAACTAAGTTGAAGAAAAATACACTTGTAGCCATTAGTGGTAGCTGGAATAGCTGAAATTATTGATTTATTTGCTAGCATTATTAAACTTGAAAAAATCCATTCCACTTAAGAGTTCAAGACTACTTAAGTTTCACTGAAGAACAGTAGTGTGCAAACAAACCTCCCTTAAAGAGAGTTCTTTCAGCTTCTCCCACTTCCATCTTTAAACTTACTTTTTTCACTCTTTTCTCCTCTCTTTTTATGGTACCTACTAATTCCATTCTCTCCTGCTCTCCTGCTCCAGTACTGTATTCCATCAATTATATGTTCATAACATTACACATTCAATCGCTCCTTGACTCCAGCAGGCTTTTCACCTTTACATATTCCCATTTTCTTGAACTCCAAAAATCTTCAAACTCCAGTCTTTTTCTTCTATTCTCCTTTCACCAGCAATTTACCAATAAAACTATTTTCAGTTCTTCCATATTCTGCCCAACATTGCTGAAGAGATGGCTCTTAACCAGGGAATTTTTTCATGCCTAGATCCCACACCCTGAAATCCAGATTTTATGAGTCAATATTGTGGGGAGGGGCACTAAACTTAAGTGTATTGTTTGAAACAGCTCCCTATGACAGTCTGATGCACACACCAGATTAAGAACCATTACCTCTATGTCTGAGCATGGTGGCTCACGTCTGTAATCTCACCACTTTGGGAGGCTGAGGTGGTAGGATCACTTCAGCCCAGGAGTTTGAGACCAGCCTGGGCAATATAGTGAGATCTCATCTCAAAAAAAAATTTTTAATTTAAAAATTAGCTGGCCATAGTGGCACATACTTGTGGTCCCAGCTACTCAGGAAGCTGAGGTGGGAGGATTGCTTGAGCCCAGGAGGTTGAGGCTTCAGTGAGCCGTGTTTGCGCCACTACACTCTAGTCTGGGCATCAGAAAGGCCCTGTCTCAAAAAACAAACAAACAAACAAAAAAGCCATTACCTCAAATACCTGTGATATGTTCTCCTGGTCACAATAATGATAATATAATACCAACTGAGAAGTATAATTAAACCAACAATCTGCACCTGAAACACACCAAAAACAAACAAAAGAAAACCTTGTGGTCATCAAATCCAAGCATCTTCTGTCAGTCCTATCCTCTCTACATTTTAGAGGACACTCTAAACAGTCTTAAAAGCACTACCGGCCGGGCCGGGCGTGGTGGCTCACGCCTGTAATCCCAGCACTGTGGGAGGCCGAGGCAGGCGGATCACGAGGTCAGGAGATCAAGACCATCCTGGCTAACACGGTGAAAACCCGTCTCTACTAAAAATACAAAAAAATTAGCCAGGCATGGTGGTAGTCGCCTGTAGTCCCAGCTACTTGGGAGGCTGAGGCAGGAGAATGGCATGAACCCAGGAGGCAGAGCTTGCAGTGAGCCGAGATCATGCCACTGCACTCCAGCCTGGGCGACAGAGTGAGACTCTTTCCCAATAAAAAATAAATAAATAAATAAAAATAAAAAAAGCACTACCAGCTTAAAGTGCACTCTGTTCTTAATTTTCATAAATTTTTGGTCTTTTGTTCTCCTCTCCCTTCCTCTCCACCAACCTGTCTGAATGCCATACAGATAAATGCCACTCAATGTTTTCCCAGGGACAGCAGAATCACCATCATTTATGAACTTATTAGAAATGGAAATTCTTAGACTCTATCCTAGACATCACAAACTTTGGGTATGGGGTCCAGAAATCTATGCATCTTGTGATTATTGTACATGCTGAAGTTTCAGAACCACTGTGCTAAGCAACCTGTTGGAAATACATGGGAGTTATCTACAAATACAGAACTGGAGCTCAAACAGGGTGGGAAATATCAATACATCCACATTCTGAAGTTAATTGCTATTGAAATAATGGGAGCTCACAAGAAACAGCAGACATAAATAACAACAGCTAACATTTTAAAAGCACTACTATGTGCTAGACATTATAAGCTGTTAACAGTCATGCATCACTTAACAACTGGGATATGGTCTGAGAAATGCCTTTAGGCGATTTCGTTGTTGTGTCAACATCATAGAATGTACTTACACATACCTGGATGGTATAGCTTACTACACACCTAAGCAATATGGTATACCCTATTATTCCTAGGCTACAATCCTGTACAGCATGTTACTGTACTGAATAGGCAATTGTAACACAATGATGTCTGTGTATCTAAACACAGAAAATGTACAGTAGAAATAGGTATAAAAGATAAAAAATGGTACATCTGTATAGGGCACTTACCATGAATAGAGCCTGCAGGACTGAAAGCTGCTCTGGGTAAGTCAGTGAATGAGTGGTAAGTGGATATGAAGCCCTAGGACATTTACTGTACACTACTGTAGTCTTTATAAACAGTCTCCACTTAGGCTACACCAAATACATAAAAAATGTAATTCTTTCTTCAATAATAAATTAACCTTAGCTTACTATAACTTCTTTACTACATAAACTTTTTAATATTTTAAACTTTTTGACTCTTTTGTAATAATACTGAGCTTAAAACATACACTGGACAGTTGTACAAAAACATTTTCTTTCTTTATATCCTTATTCCATAAGTTTTTATCTATTTAATTTGTTTAACTTTTTAAACATTTTTATTAAAAACTAAGACACAAACATACACATTAGCCTAGATCTACACAGGGTCAGGATCATCAATATCACTCTTCCACTTTCACATCTTGTTCCACTGGAAGGTTTTCAGGGGCAATAACATGGGTGGAGATATCATCCCTTATGATAACAATGCCTTCTTCTTGCCTTCCTGAAGGACCTGTCTGAGGCTGTTTTACAGTTAATTTTAAAAAATATATAAGTAGAAGTATACTCTAAAATAATAATTAAAAAGTATAGTATAGTAAATAAACCATTAGCATAGTTATTTATTATCAAGTGTTATATACTGTAATGCATTGCACTGTGACATTACAAAGGCTACAAAGTCACCAGGTTTTTCAGCTCCATTATAATCTTATGGGAACCACCATCACACATGTTGTCCATAGTTGACCAAAATGTCATTATGCATCACATCACTATATACCTAATCTTAATTATCAGGTAAGTATTATAATTATCATTTTTACAAGTGAGGAAACTAATGCTCGGAAAGAAAAGCTTAACTTCTTGTCTTGCCTCCAATTTTCGATTTCTCCAGTTTCCATGCCCTTGACTCTTGTGCATACAGTGAGAAAAAGAGTTTTGAACAGAACCCTGAGAAGACTGTGGAGGTGACTGAGGTTAACTGGTCAAAGAATTAGAGAAAAAAAATCAGAAATATGAGAAGGAAGTCTAAGAGGAAAGTTTTAAGAAGGAAGGTATAATCACAATGGTTGGTTTGGAATATTTTTTCAGTCAGTAGGTCCACAGATGATGTAGAACTTTAAAAAAGTTTTATGGATGCTACTACTCTTCCTCCCTGAGTTTTGAGTTTTAGTCAAAAAAACAGACTAACTTGAAGTGTTTTGGGAACAATGACTAATGCTATTTTTAAAAGTGAAATGAAAAAAAGTGCTTTTGCATTTAGATGAATAAGGGAGAAATGAAAAATAAGGGTTACTAATGCTCATAGTTCTCTGTCTGCTTTGCAGGCACAGAAGGCTAGACTAAGCAGGTAGCCAATTCTGACTTATTTTTAAACTAAAGAACCAATTCCATTCTTTTATAAAGTAAGTGATCATTTGTTCATGGTATTTTCTCAAATACATATATCCATTCAGGAGAAGAAGGCTGGAGGTGAGGAACAGGGGGAAGATAATTCCTGTTAGGAGCCAGAGGTAACTGGAAGGCCAGTGATCCTGGTGGAGTTAAGAGAGATGTCAAAGACAGTTTGGCAGAAATGGTTAGACCAAGCCTATCAGGGAACTGTAACATGAAGAGACCCATTAGCCAAAGGCTGAAAATACTTTAAGATGTAAAAGAAGTATAATACAACTGGTTAGATTACAGCTTTCTTTAGTTACATCACCCTTCAGAGAATACCATCTGGCAACCTGATTCATTTGTAGTACTTCCTAAATTCCAGCAGCAACCTATTTGTGTCTTTCTACAAATAGTTAATTTCACTAGTTTCAGTATCAGAAACTGGCCTTTTTAAAAACTTCACCTTTTTCTGATCCCTATTTTCCCTTTATCTGTAGAGTTTTTGCACCTCTTTTTAGAGGGATAAACTATGACTAATACATGAGAACATATTTCCACACAGTACTTATCCATATTCCAAATAATGCTGCTCAAATATTAAATACAATTTCAGAATTCTGAATTTCTTGTATTATCCCATGAACTTTATGCAATATGAATTACTATCTTTTTTTTCTTTCTTTCTTTCTCTTTTTTTGAGATGGAGTCTCGCTCTGTAGTCCAGGCTGGAGTGCAGTGGCGCGATCTCAGCTCACGGCAAGCTCCGCCTCCCGGGTTCATGCCATTCTCCTGCCTCAGTCTCCCTAGTAGCTGGGACTACAGGCGCCCACCACCACGCCCGGCTAATTTTTTTGTATTTTTAGTAGAGACGGGGTTTCACCATGTTAGCCAGGATGGTCTGGATCTCCTGGCCTTGTGATCCACCTGCCTCAGCCTCCCAAAGTGCTGGGATTACAGGAGTAAGCCACTGCACCCGGCCTATGAATTACCATCTTTCTAACAGCATTTATTAATATATATCTGTAAGTTAGTTTATTAGGTGCTTATCACATGCCAGGCAGCTCTAGGTACAAGGGAAACACAAAAGACTGAGGTTCTAGTAGTAATGGAGAAATAAGGCAAGTTATATAAATTTAACAGAAAAGGGTGTGATTAATTCACTCTGGAGGAGATGGCAAAATTTTTCAAGAAGTGAATCAGGCTAAGTCTAGAAAGATGAATAGGAGTTCATCAGGCACTAGAAAAGAGAAAAGGCATCCCTAACACTCCCCGCCCTCCACCTGCCCCAAATTTGGGAAAATAGAAAAAGAAAGAATAACATAACAATAAAACCAGAAGAAATCCTGTTCACCTCATGCCTGGGGTTGGTGCAGGGGTGGGGGTTGGGCGGGGTAATTGTGTTTTTAAGTATACTTCAGATCAGAAAGTAAACGTTTATAAAACGGGATTTACAATCGAGGGAAAGGGGTGGAGGAGGAGGAAGTTCAGTTTATTTTGTTGTATTAACTTAAAACAAATGAGTAAAAATATCAACATCTATGCTTGGGAACACATATACTATCTTTCATAAAAGTCCCTAAGTTTGAAAATGAAAGCATATGGAGCTTTATCCAATATTACAATATTTGCCCTAATGTTTTGTATCCTTAATATTATTTTGAAAGGTTCTAAAGTGAGTCGGCCCAAGATCTTGACAGCACATCCACACACATGGCCAATAATCCACTCTTGATTGAAACAATCAACAGTAGCCTAACCAACTTTTCACTTACCCTGGCTTGAACACCTTCGCATCCTTCAAAGTCTGGCTTTATAGTATGACCATCAACAGACAAATAATTAAGCTCTAAGTTTTGTCACTCAACCTCTTCATCCTTTCATTCAATTATTTCCTCTCAAATCCCATTAGTTTCGCTTTTCTCCTAAAGGGACTCGTAGAAAATACTCGCACAGCACAATCACAAAAACCAGTGGCTGGAGCCAGAGTCCAAACGCGCACACACTACTTTCCAGTCATATCCCTCTTGGGGCTGTTCCTACCAGTGATCAAATTCAGCGGACCAGGAAGAAGGAAAAACCTGAAGCAGGAAGACTGTTTCTCTTCCTTCCACTTCCCCCCACGCCGCCTCCCCCTCCCCCCGCTCTCCCATCCCCCAGGGCCGCACCGCGACCGACCTCGCACGCACCCCCTCCCACTGTCACCCGCCACTGCCTACAAAACAGTCATAGCCTTTGTTAAAATGTCCACGGGCACAATGGATCAGAAGAGGGACACATTCCCGGGGGTGGGTAAAGGAAAGTCACACGAACGCCACGCCCTCCTTGGGACTAGCCCCGGCCGACAGCCCACCGCCTCCAAATCCTTTCCCCTCCGACGGGGAATGTTTCTAGCAACTCTGCACCAGAGAAAGCAGCGCTGGAGGAAGGGATGAGCTTGGGACGTCCCTCATGGGCACCAAGCAGGGGACTGAACTTGAAGCTGGGACACCCTCCAGCACCGTTGGCAAGCCTCGCGGTCCTGCCCACTCTGTGTGCGGACTTCCAGCCTGTGAACCCCATTCCTTCAATTTTTTTTCTCGTCATACCCACCCTCACCCACTCCCGCTACCACGCACTCCGCTCCCCACGCGGCCCTGGCCGGACACCCACAGGCAGCGTCGCTACCAACGCTACCGCATATCTGACGGGTTTCTCCTCCCAGAACCGAAGTCACCCCCACACACCCCAATCCTTCCTGGGGCGCTTCGCCCGGATCACGTTTCCCCAGCTAGGAACCCAGCGCGGCCGCCACACTCACAGCGGGTCCCGCTCCGCTACTCGCCGTTCTGCGAGCCACACGTCGCGCCTGCGCGCTCCTATTTCTGCCGAGCCTAGCTGGAGCCAGGAACCGGGAGCGGACTGGAAGGGAGGTGGAAAGAGGCGGGGGCTGGGCTGGGGCGGGGTTAAGAGAGAAGGGGCGGGAACAGGGTGGGGCGCGGGGGTGGGAAACGAGGGGCGGATCCTTCACCGCTTCTGCTGGGAAGACCCAGCGCTCAGGGCATCCTGCTGGAGCTTTCCACTCTTGGGGTTTATTTATAACACATACAGAAAAGCCGTCGAGGCCCCTCTGTGCACTCCCACACGCACCGTGGAGAAAGCCTGGCTCGGCGCGGGCCCAAGTAGTCAGCCGTTGGGCCGCCACGTCTCTCCTTCTAGCCACCGCGGGTCCCCGCCAGCCTTTTTCTCTTTCGCATACATACCTCACCACACATTATTCCTTTTCCTAGTCATTTCTCCTCATCGCGTACTCTTCAGCCCTGGTGAAGTGAGGGGCATAGGGATTTCTCATCCACAGACCGCCTGTGTAGGGCATCCTAGTTAATATACCTCTTTGCTATGTGTGAGCCCAGATCGTGGTTGGTGACTATTCGACCATTGTCCACTGTTACAGCTCAGAGAATTGCCCTTTCCTTGAGGAATAATTACCTTGCCACTGTTTCCGGACAACTCTTGGTGACAACTATCTGCTTTTTCTAAAAAAAAAAAAAAAAAAAAAAAAAACACACAAAAAAACCGTCTTGTACAAACTTACCCAAATATCAATATCTTGAGAAGAAAACCCATCTTTGACCTCGCTTTTTAGGTAGAGCTATCTTAGAACTTGAATCTTAAACTTCTACAAGCCCCTCTAAGAAACAGAATAAAAGGCTTTTGCTATTGTGTAAACTTTGACCTAATGCTTGGAGGTTTTCTGGCATTTTGCATCATAAGGAGCCTAGCTTGATTATTATTCCATGCTGCATGCGTGCTTGGTTTTAACTTGTACGCTTTTCTGTTTACAGTCTGGTCAGCTGTGGCATCTCACATGCTTTCAGATCAGCTATTAAAATAAACACACGCCTGAGTGAATCCAAAGTGAATTGGGCTGTGGACCTGAAGTGATTTATTCCAAACTAAGTTCCCCTTCTTTTTACTTTAATTGTGATGGAATTAAGAAACATTTGGCTTATTAAGAATAAAAGAATTGCCACAGGACCACACCAATAGTCTTTGCTAGCAAGCATTTTAACTGTGATGGGAGCATTTTATGGGAGAGTTTGGTGATTACCCTTAAAGATCTGAATATCCCGAAATTCTTCCATTTAACCTTTCTTGTCTTCCATTCATATATTTTACAAATCAGATTTTCTAGAACTCATTTCTATCTTGCACTTGTCAAATAAGCCTGTAGGGGTGGGTTGCCCCTACACACCTGTGGGTGTTTCTCGTAAGGTGGAACGAGAGACTTAGGAAAGAAAAAGACACAGAGACAAAGTATAGAGAAAGAAAAAAGGGGACCCGGGGAACCAGCGTTCAGCATATGGAGGATCCCATATGGAGGATCCCGCCAGCCTCTGAGTTCCCTTAGTATTTATTGATCATTTGTGGGTGTTTCTCGAAGAGGGGGATGTGTCAGGGTCACAAGACAATTGTGGGGAGAGGGTCAGCAGACAAACACGTGAACAAAGGTCTTTGCATCATAGACAATGTAAAGGATTAACTGCTGTGCTTTTAGATGTGCATACACATAAACATCTCAATGCTTTACAAAGCAGTATTGCTGCCCGCAGGTCCCACCTCCAGCCCTAAGGCGGTTTTTCCCTATCTCAGTAGATGGAGCATACAATCGGGTTTTATACCGAGACATTCCATTGCCCAGGGACAGGCAGGAGACAGATGCCTTCCTCTTGTCTCAACTGCAAGAGGCATTCCTTCCTCTTTTACTAATCCTCCTCAGCACAGACCCTTTACGGGTGTCGGGCTGGGGGACGGTCGGGTCTTTCCCTTCCCACGAGGCCATATTTCAGACTATCACATGGGGAGAAACCTTGGACAATACCTGGCTTTCCTAGGCAGAGGTCCCTGCGGCCTTCCGCAGTTTTTGTGTCCCTGGGTACTTGAGATTAGGGAGTGGTGATGACTCTTAAGGAGCATGCTGCCTTCAAGCATCTGTTTAACAAAGCACATCTTGCACCGCCCTTAATCCATTTAACTCTGAGTTGACACAGCACATGTTTCAGAGAGCACGGGGTTGGGGGTAAGGTTATAGATTAACAGAATCTCAAGGCAGAAGAATTTTTCTTAGTACAGAACAAAATGAAGTCTCCTATGTCTACTTCTTTCTACACAGACACAGTAACAATCTGATCTCTCTTGCTTTTCCCCACATTTCCCCCTTTTCTTTTCGACAAAACCGCCATTGTCATCATGGCCTGTTCTCGATGGTCGCTGTCTCTTCGGAGCTGTTGGGTACACCTGCAGACTAACAACAGACAAAACAGGCACACAAGGATTAATATGAGATTTATAATCGTAGTACTTCCAATGGTCTTAACCCAAGTGACAGGGTTAAGATTTGCGAGGCCATCAGCAACTCCTGCAATTGCCTCAGTTCCTGGCACCAAATTTAAATGGGCTTTCGATGCTTCGAAAATTTGTTCTTTTAATTTGGAAACGTCTAAAGTGAGATTATCTTCTCTTCCCTGTAGATGGCGTCTAACCATGTCCCAGTGATGCTCAGACTCATTGTAAATTTGGGGTGTAGTACAAAAGTCTGACGTATTCCAGTCACACTGTAACTGGAAACGATGTTCTAAGCTCATGAGTCTGTCTCCCATCCAAATGACAGTTTGTCTAAGATCATTAATTTGATTTGCCAATTTTTGATCAATACTAGATTGTGAATTCCACAGTCTTGTAGAATTTTTTTGCCAATCATTAACAAAGTTTACTGACTGAACAGAAGAGTGCAATGCAACTCCTGCTACAGCAGCCGTAGCTGTGACTGCAATTAATCCCATAATCACTGCAATTAAAGTAAAAATGAATCTTTTGGATCTATTTAAAACACCTTTTAATACTTCAGTCAAAATATGGACGGATGGCGAGGCCTCCCACGGTCGGTCCATGGACACAGGGATCCACACGCCCTCTCTTGCTCTCACCAGCAGAATATGGCGTTGCCAATTAAAAGTTGAATCAATGCAAGTAAACAATCTACAATTTTCACAGGTTATAGTCTTGGAGTCTGGTTTAATAACTATATTTCCTACAACTAGCATATAAGGGGGCTTTACGCAACTTTGTAAAGGAACCGTTAGACTGGAATTTAGGTCGATAGTATAAAATGGCTTATGATCTCTTGTTTCTAAAGTTTGATTTCCAGACCAAATTCTAATGTGGTGTGAGGCCACAGTAAGCCTCCATAATTCTGGATGTTCAGGACCAGAAACAGGACTTACTATTTTTGGTCTTGGGGTAGAGATTCCTTTTTCTCCCCATTCCCAAGGGTAGAAAGACTGCAATTTTTTATGCTTATGTTTGTCTAAACTTTCTGTTAAGTCGCTATCAACAGCTGGACTCACTTGTGCACTTGGACACGACTGAGTTCGTCCTGAGCAATTGTGGTAGAATTGACCTCGAGGTGCCCAATCTATAATAGTTCCGAATTCATTGTTTTGTAATATCACTGCACTATTGGCCACACATTCTTCCCAAACTAAAACTTCTGTATTTTTTGATTCTTTGGGAATTTCCTTGGGGCAAGGTTTCCCTTTAGGTCTAAATTTTAATGATCTTTGATAAGAAAAGTCTTGTAAATAATTTACCTGTGGCCTGAGTGACATCCCGCTTACCATGTGATAAGTGAATCTACTGATGGGACTGACAGTAGGTACTTCTACCAACCAATTTTGGACTGCAGGCATTAAACATCCTGGTGCTCTCCCTAGGCAAATAGGAGGATAACAATACCCAATGGAAATATTTATCATCATCCCTTCTTCCTCAGGTTTGGCAGGGCAGCGATCATCTGTGGGGCCAGGTACCCATACACTATCATTAACATATACTTCTATAGGATTATCCATCCATGTGACTGCCCGAATTAAGGGCTGGAAAGGCACATAGGCCCAGTAGGTATAGTTAGCTGCAGCTGCTCCTGCAGGCATAGGGAGACTTACCACCATTGATACAATCATCAAGGCTGCAAGCAGCATACTCTCTGGGGTTTGTGTCACCTTTGTGTTCTCTAGATATTTTGTAGCTAACTGCGTCAGCTTCTTTAGTTGTGCCCAAGTCGGCGGCTCTGCCTTCTTGGTGGATGGCAACTTCATCTGTTCTTCTGATGTCACCATTTTGTTCATCTTGTGAGTCAACGGTGCTCGATTGCGGTGTCTCCGTCTCCGCGGAGGTGCTTTTCTTTGCATCTCCGATGGGTTCATTGTAGAACTTCAAATGTCTAGTGGGTATCCAAACAGGAAGCTGATTTTCTCCTGGTGAAACACAAGCAAAACCTCTCCCCCACGTTATCACCTTCCCTATTTCCCATGTCTTATTTTTATTATCTTTCCACCAAATTAGTTTTCCTTCATGTGGGCTGTTCTTTTTACCAGTAAGATGTTGTTCTGCAGAAGTAGTAGTCTGATTTCTATAAATGTTTAAAAAATTTAAAGTATAGAGTGCTAGATTAAGTTGCATCTGAGGAGTGGTACACTCCTTACTGTCTCCCCCTTCTTTTTGTTTAACTAATTGAGTTTTGAGTGTTCTATTAGTTCTTTCAACTATGGCCTGTCCTTGGGAATTATAAGGAATTCCTGTTGTATGTGAAATTTTCCACTGACTTAAGAATTTTTGGAAAGCTTTACTACAATATCCTGGTCCATTGTCAGTTCTGATTTTTTCTGGAACTCCCATTACAGCAAAACAAGACAATAAATGTTTTTTAACATGGGAAGTACTTTCTCCTGTTTGGCAAGTTGCCCGTATGAAATGTGAATAAGTATCAACTGTTACGTGAACATATGATAATCTTCCAAATGAAGGTACATGCGTGACATCCATTTGCCATAATGCATTAGGACACAGACCTCTGGGATTAACTCCTGCCTCTTGAGTGGGCAGGTGTAAGACTTGACACTGGGTGCAATGTTGTACAATATCTTTTGCCTGTTTCCATGTGACATCAAATTTGTTTTTTAATCCTGCTGCATTTACATGAGTCAAAGCATGAAGTTCTTGTGCTTTTATGAATGCAGATGATACCAGTAAGTCAGCTTGTTCATTTGCTTTAGTCAAAGGCCCTGGTAAATTAGTGTGTGCTCGAATATGAGTAATATAAAATGGGAAATTTCTTTTTCTTACAGTTTGTTGTAATAAATTGAATAGCTGGTTTAACTGATCATCCATGCTATATTTAATTAGAGCTGTCTCAACATCCCTTGTAGCCTGTACTACATATGCAGAATCTGATATAATATTGATAGGTTGGTCAAAATCTTGTAACACTGTGATGACTGCAACCAACTCTGCTCTTTGAGCAGATTGATACGGAGTTTTGATTACTCGTTCACCCTAGAGAAAAGCCTCCACGTTGGGCACCAGATGTAGGGGTGGGTTGCCCCTACATAAGCCTAGGGAGGATGTAGAGAGATATATTGCCAAAAGGTATATTGGTAATGTAGACACAAATTTTGCAGGATTAGTAAGTCTGTAAGTGCCTGGAAGCAGGACTTTGTCCTATTCATTTCACTAGTAAAATATTTCACATACATGTTCTTAAAAAAATTGCTAGGCTAATAAAAGTAAGATTTGCATCCTTAATAAATGTGCATATGTGTTTTTTTAAAAACTTTTCACTTGATTATTTTTTTTCTTTTTTGTCTAAATTTTTCAGGATATTTTGGTTGAAATGACAAAAACTAGATTGAAGTAGATCAGGCAAAAAACAGGAAGTTATTGTGTAACCCAAGTTGTGAAAGGGTAGGTCTATGATTGGCCATAGGATTAAATGGAACCAGCAACAGGAATGCTTTGAATTCCAGCTCAGGCTCTCAATCCAGACAGGGTCATTCTAACAGAACATCTCAAAGTCATGTTCTGCTGGTTTGGCACCGTAGCCTGTTACAAGTTGCTCACACCTACCAAGTTCCTACCAGAGAGAAAGTATCTCTCTTCTCTCACTTCCAGTTTTTAAAGCAACAGTTAAAACATCTGATTGGGTAGAATTGAGTACCGTAACCACTCCTGAAGAGAAAATGCATATGTGACATAAGAATGGGACCCAATTAGAACCACATGGTTAAAGAAAAAAAAATAAAGAGAAAAATTTCTAAATGAAAACAAACAGTAAGGGGGAGATGCCGTTTTCAGAAGAGACAGGCATTAGACAGACAAAAAAAAAGATGTCCACCATCGAAACTGTATTTAAGGAATACAGCCTTGGAATTACCTTTGACCCCTCTTTCTCTCCCTCTCCCTGCCTCCCCAAATATTCAAGTATTAACAAAGATGGTTAACAGTGTCTATGTATTAGTTTTCTGTGGCTGCTTTACAAAAATTACCACAAACTTCATGGTTTAAAACAACACAAATTTATCTTATGGTCCTGGAGGAAGTCTGACAAGAGTCACACTGGACTAAAATCAAGGTGTCAGCAGAGTTGAGTTCCTTTATGGAAACTTTTTGGGAGAATCTTTTTTCTTGCCTTTTCCACGTTCTAGAGACCTCCCACATTCCTTCATTCATGGCTGTATTCCATTTTCAAAGCCAACAATAATATTACTCTGACACACTGACACTTCTGCCTACCTCTTCCACATGTAAGGACCTTTCTGATTATATTGGGCACATTAAGATAATCCAAAACAGTCTCCCTATCTGAAGGTCAAATGATTAGCAGCCTTAATTATATCTGTAACTTTAATTCCCTTTTGCCATGTAACATATTTTCACAGGTTTTGGGTACTGGCACGTGGATATCTTTTGGGGGGCATTAATATCCCTACTACAGTCTTTCTTTACATAAAAGTAACAAAGCCTAAGCCACTGCTTTTCAAACTGAAACACTTGTAAAAAAATACTGATATCTGGATCCCATCCCCAGATATTATTATTTAATTGACCTGGAGTCCCTTGGCCCCTCTAAACACACAGAATTAACTGGATCAGGATGGAGCATCTCACCCATGCTGGGCCACAGAACTTCCGTGGGGATTTAGAATAGTAGCAGGGAATTGGTAACACTGGGTGTCTGAAGCTATAATGTGTCAATTTAGGAACTATAACATAAGGAGAATCTTAGGAAAACAAATCTGGAGTGGATGGAAGAGGGGAGAAACAGAAAGAGGTAGACACAGTGCAGCTGAGCCTGGATCCTCAATGGTTGTCTGCCTCATAGTTACAATGGCATTCTTATCATTGGCTTCTATGAGGAACCACTGAATCCTCATAAGAAGGTATCTTATTTTGCTGAAGCTAGCTCAAGTTAATTTCTCTTGCATAAACCATAAAATATTCTAATTAATATAGGATGAGAGCTTAACTTTCCTCCAATTACTTTTTTTCTGATATGTTTTTTGTTAAATAAATAAGGCAGGCTTAAGAACCAGACTTTTAGAATTGGTATTCTAGATCTGCTGTCTACTTCACCAGCATCCATCTCCCAGTTACCCCATATTATTCCACTCCTCCTTTCACTTTATAGTTACTCAAAGGCCCAGAAAAGGCCTCATAAATTATCTCAGCCTAATCTTCATCCAAAAGTCCAAGTCTCCCTTACACATACCAGTTAGGTATAAATCCAGTTCTCTTCTTGACTGATGTCAAGTCAATATTAATGACTTGCAAATCAAATCTCTCACACTAATCCCTCTCCTGATTTTCAGATCTCTAGTTACCTGGCTAATGGATTATTCCTCCTCAAGGTATAAGAAATGAAACTCAATTTCTCTTCCAAAATCTGCCTTCCTTCTTGCATTTGATTTTCTTCATAATGAAAATACTATGCACCCCGTCAAACACATTAAAAGTGGTAATCACTCATGACCACTTTTTCTCTGTCCTCAGTTTTCTATTCATTCTACCTCTTACATGTTTCACATATTAATTCATCTTTCCTGCCTCACTTCAGATGTATCACCAATCACCTGAGCTACCACATGGTCTCCCAGCTGGTTTCCCTGTCTTTAGTTTCTCCCGAATCCAGTCCACCCTTCCCAGTTCTGCCAGATAGCTTTATAAACACAAATGTGATCAAGCCACTGTACTACTTAAAGACATTTCATGACTCCTGTCCACTTTACCATAAAATACAAACTTTTTCAGCACAATCAAATCTTGCTATCTGGCTGCTTTGCACCTTTGCAAACTCATTCCCCTACCCATCATATGCACCCTAAGCTGCTGGCTGTATTTACCTTATACTTTCGTGCTGTTAGGACTTTCCCGTTCTCTCTCTCTAGCAGACACGTTCTTACAGATCCAGCTCAAAGACAGCCACTGTGTAAATTCTTCCTGGTGCCATTTAAGGCAAAGTAAATCAGCTATTGATACTCTGCTTGCTATCTCTGTACTGGCATCCCCCTTCCTAAGGCTTATGCTTTAATATATTTATGCCTACATCTTCCTCTTCACTGAGAGATCTCTGAGTGGAGAGACAGACAGTGTAGCTCTAGCATTAATCACAAAGCATAACATATACTGGGCTGGAAAAAAATCTTGTGAAAAAAAGAACAAAAGGAAGGAGGAAGAAGAGTCCGTGCTGTCTTCTGCTCATGAATTGCCAATGCTTTTTAAAATCCCTTGTGTTACTAATCATTTCACCAACTTCCAATTCAATAGTTTATGCCAAACATCTATTTCAAGACTCATGTCTAAAAATATTGGAGGGGTGCATACCCTGAATGATCCCCTACTTTGATAAATCTTTTCTTTCCAGACTTTTAATCACTTATGTATTCAATTCATACTAATGATGTAATTTTAGCCCTTCCTGAATGTCATATTGTTCGGCACTTTTACATGTTTAACTCCCATGTGGTTGGTTAACTGCAGGAAAGCAGGGTTTAATTTTTGTATTTCTTTTGTATCTTCTCAAAAATTCTTAGTAAACATTCATGTAGTAAGACAGATTATATGATAAAACCAGGGTAATAAATTTAAAAGGATTTAAATAAAAAGCATGTGCTCTAACTACAATGAAATTAAATTAGAAATGTGTAGCAGTATCATATCTAGAAAAATTTCCTATATTTGGAAATTAAATAACATAAAAAAACACATGTTTTATATACTAGCACAGAATTAGAAAATAATTTCAGAACAATGTAAGAAAAATTTGATTTATAATAACATCAGAAACTATAATATGGCTAGAAGTAAATTTAATAAAACTATGCAAGACTTCTTTATTATAAACTACAAAACACTGCTGAGAGAAATTTATCAAGACCTAACTAAATGAAAAAATATATCATGTTCATGGATGAAAAGCTTCAATATTATTAATATATCATTTATCCCAACATTAGTTTTAGTGTCAACACATTCCCAATTATAATCCAAGCAGACTTTTAAGGAAGTAGACCAATGATATAAGCCATATAGGAAAATAAAGGCATATAGACATACAAAGGAAGAATCTAGATTATGCAAAGTAATTTGAAAAAGAACAAACTTAAAGGATTTATAATAATTGCTTTTTAAGATCTACTATAACATAATGGCAATCAAGACAGTGTAGCATAAAAACGAACAAATATGTCAATAGAGTTGAATAGAGAGACTAGAAAGGTCTCTCCACTTATATGTTCATTTGATTTTTTGACAAAATAGCCAAGGCAATCCATTGGGGACAGAAAAGGCTTTTCCATGAATAGTGCTGGAACAACTGGGTATCCATATGCAAGGAAATGAAACTCAATTCCTGCCTCATGCAATAAACAAAAATTAATTTGAGACAGAACAATAGACCTAAATGTAAAAAGTAAAACTATAAATCTTTTGTATGAAAACATAGACTATCTTTGTGATTTGGAGATAGACAAATGTCTCTTAGAACAAAGAAAGCAATAATTGTAAATGAAAAATAATGAAAAATTAAACTTCATAAAAATTTAATACATTTACTCATCAAAAAACACCATTACGAAAATTAATAAACAAGCCTCAGTGTGGGAGAAAAATTTGCAAAACATGTATCAGATAAAATACTGGTATCAAAATATGCACAAAATCTTTGCAACTCAACCATAAATAAATTAAAAATTAACAAAAACATTGATAGAAAATTCAAAAGGGAAAAGATACAGCCAATGGATACATGAAAATGTGTCCAACATCATCAGTCATAAGGGAAATCCAAAATAAAACCACAGTTAGCTAACATAGCACACTCACCAGTTTGGCTAAACTTGAAAAGACTAACACCAGCAAATATTGGGGAAGATATGGAGTCATTGGAACATTTATATGTTGTTGGTGGCAGTGAAACATCATACAATTACTTTGAAGAAAGATCTGAATTTTTTTCTAAAGCAACACATATACTTACTTTATAATCCATCAATTCCCCTTATCAGTATTTACTCAAGAAAAATACATACAAAAAATTACTAGTACAAGAAGGTTCTAGCAGCTTTATTTATATCAGGCCATAATCTAGAGAACAATGGATTAAAAAAACAGATATCTTTACACAAAGGGACACTACTCAGAAATAAAAAGGAATGAACTGCTGAAATAAGTAATAATGTGGATGAATCTGAAAATAAAAGGTTGAGTGAATAAAGCCTTACATGAAAGAATATGTGTTGTTCTATTAATAGGAATTTCTAGAGCAAGCAAAAATCATCTATAGGGGGAAAAAAAGAGGGGTATTTTCCTGTGGAGTGTGGGAGATTGGCTGGGAAGTAGCACAAAGGCTTGAGATAACTTCCTGGGGTATTATCAATATTCTACATTTTATTTATACAGATTTGTTCATTTGTAGAAATTCATTGAATGGTACACTCAAGGCATTATGCATTATTTTGTGTGAAAATTTTATCTCAAATGAAAAACACACACACACACACACAAATACAAGGTGGGTGGATCGCTTGAGGCCAGGAGTTTGAGACCAGCCTGGGTAGCATGGTGAAACCCTGTCTCTACAAACAATACAAAAATTAGCCAGGCATGGTGGTGTGCACCTGTAGTCCCAGCTACTCAGGAAACCTAGGTGGGAGGATCACTTGACCCTGGCGGAGGCAGAAGTTACAGTGAGCCAGATAGCACCACTGCACTCCAGCCTGGGTGACACATTGGGACCTTGGGGAAAAAAAAACCCACCACCACACCACCACACACACACAAATAAATATAGTTGTTCCTTTGTCTCTCAGTATCAGCAAAGATTGTTTCCAGGACCCCTGCAGATATCGAAATCTGCCCATATGGTCCTCTGTTGACCCTGTGGAGCCTGCAGATAGGAAAAGGTCAGCCTTTCTATGCCTGGTAATTACTGAATTTTTGATCCATGGTTGGTTGAATTCATAGATGTAGAACCCATGGATACACAGGGCAGATTGTATTAAACTGTAGTTAATTCTTAGGTATTTTAAGAGAAATGTACTGATTTATCAACCTACTTTCAGATGCATTAAAAATAAGTTGAACTGATGTAAAGACAGATAAATGAATATATGGATGGAAAAAATGTGATAAAACAAGTGAAGTTAAATGCTATTTGTAGAATACAGGTGGTGAGTGTTCACTATACAATTCTTCCCACTTTTCTGTATGTTTGAAAAATTTTATAGTAAAATGTTGGAAAAATACTGAGCAAAATGTGGTCTACTTAGGAAATGTTAAATAAATGAACTGTTTTTGCTAGCCATATTTACTAAGTCTCATCAGAATACAGGGAACTTCTTTTGGCTACAGAATACAGAAGTTAGTTACATAATAACGATGATCATCATTTAAGTAGTGATTAAATTTCTTAAATCTTTAGATTATCCAGGGAACCAATATTCACATATCTTAAAATGTCTTAAAGTGAATTTGAAATTCCAGTATATATCTGTATAATCAATCTATCTGTGCACATGTCTCTGTAAAAATATTTGTGAGAGAATATATCTGGTTTGCTGTTACAATGAATAATCAGAGTATGGCTTTTCATTTCTAATGTCCATGGCACATTTTGATTACAGCATTCATTATATCATACAGTAATATAAAGCCATAGCCTATCATCCTGAATTTGGTAAAATGCGAAGGCAGGTATGAAACATATTTCATTTTCAATGAATGATTTATATGACTCACAGATGTGAAGGGTATATTTTAAATACTCTTTTATCACATTCCAAAAATGTGCAGTGATTCTTTGTTCATTACAATTGCAGTACAGAACTTCTTAGAATATACTTGGAATATACAGATATAGCTTCTCTTCTCAAACAACTGGAAAACTAATAGAGCATGTTGGTTTTGCATCTAAAATGTGCTTGCAATAACAAAAATATTATTTCAAAATTATGAATTTTAATTTAATGAAAAATATGGATGAAATGTTATGGTTAGTTATCTCAGCATTTTAAATGCCAACTTTATTGTTATATTTGAGAATACAGGAAAGAATATTTTACTTAGTTGCCTTAAAAATAAAGTAAATCAACTTTAAATATATATTTTAAAATCCTCTATTATAATTTGTAATTTGTTATTTAAAATTAGCAACTCAAGAATTTGGTAAAGTATATACAAGAAAATATATAAATGCTTTAAATTATACAATTTAAAATTATGTCAGGTATGAAAAACAGAAAAAACTCTTATTCTAATAAAATATATTGAAGGTATATATATTATGGGAAACTCTCTTTGGCACTCATTCTGGTACACCAGTCAGATCTTCCGTCAAGAAAGAAAACTGCTGTTTAGTTACAAGGAGTAGAATTAGCTGGCAGCCTCCAGTGATACCATCTTCAAAGTATGCGTTGAAAACCAATGCATACTTTTTGGGCAATTTCCACCAACTGACTGAGCACCATGGAGTACTGATGCCTGGCCATTTCTACCTAGTGCAGCACTTCTCTAACATCAGTCTTTGCTCCCGAGCTCTCTCTTGGGTTGGCTGAGACTTTATCAAATTTGCACCTTTGTCTGAGGTTTTCATTGACTTGCTTCCTCCCCACTTGCCTTTCAAAGGTATCAAATCAACATCTCAGGCTTAAGGCTTTCTCTGCCCAATCCTGCTTCTTCCCCCATTTACCTTTCACAGAAGTTATTTCTCTAGCATTCCCCAAAACCTCTTCTAATCCTCATTGAATTTGGATCATCTTCTTGGTGGCTAAACAGTTCTGAATTGTTGTGGGATAGTAACCAGTATTAATACAGTATAGTTAATATTGGAATGAAAGCTAAAATAATAATCACACATATAAATTGTGTTTCTGCACATTCTTGTATTCCCAAGGTTAATTGTTTAATTTAAAATTAGACAGAATGGGTACTATGAAAAAGTTATTCACAGACTCTGGATCTTCACATAGAAAAGTTAAGATCTGTGATCAGAAATTTGATTGATTGACTAGGGTGTGGTCACTTGAGGACTTGCTCTGGAGTACCAACATTTCTTCAGAGGCTGAAAAAATTATAAATAATGACTTAACAATTGCTCTCCTTTAATCACCTAATGCCATCAATTCTGACATGTGTTCCTTTTTTGCCAGTCTCTCTGACCTCATCTTTAACAAATGGATAGATAAATTACAGCGAATATATTTTTTTAGCTGCCAGACACAGTGCTATGCTCTTTACATACGTTATTCCTTCTAATCATCACTTCTACCTATAATAGTTTGGTTCTATTATTATCCCCAGCTTTCAAATAATGAATCCAAAACTAGGAAAGGATAAACACTGCGTCTAAGGTTCTAGATTAAAGTCCAATAAATGTTTGGTCCCAGTGAACTCATCTCTGAGAGAGTAAGAGATTTCATAAATTTCACCTTGATACATGGTAGAGCTGGAACTAGAATCCAAATCTTCTGACATCTCACTTTGTGCTATTACCTCTGAACCGTGATTTTCACTTTTAATGCTAAAAGCTGTGATTCTTAATCTAAGACATTTGAATCCTGAATTCCTTTAGTCAAACAAACATCCAGCTTTCAGAACAGAAACATAAAATTGGCAATATTTAGTAATTTTCTCTTTTCTCTCTACTTAGTCTGAATGTTTGTTGGCCATTCTGTCTTCAGCTCTAATGTGTCTTAAGTTTCATCACAATCTGAATTAATTTTCCTTAATCTATTAGTGCTGGGAGAAGGAGCCAAGTCTCCTATAATCCTTGGGAAGAAGCCCAACAAAGCCTGACCTTAATACATACTTTTGGATGATACTTTCTTCCTTCCCTTTTGATAATCAGCTGTAGGCTTTGGGGTATTTTGCCCTAATCCAATCCAAAAAGTAGGGAACAGTTTGTCCCCAAATAATTACAAACTTCCAATATAAAACATTTGAGTAAAGCCCAATTCCTAATTACTAAAACATTGAGATGATTTTACCAGAAGCAACCTGGGATCCCACTACTCTTTTCACTTCAGTCCTTTATTGTCTAACCATAAGTAGTTATTATTATCCCAAAGAAGAAAAAAGAAAGTGTTTCTTTTGTAACTTTCCTGTTTTCTGTTTCTGTTCAATAGGCCTCTCTGGGTGATCCTGGGCAATACAGCAAGCTAGGTCTCAGGATAGCTCTAAAACCGTCTATTTCAGCATGGTTCTGTAAGGTAAGATAATAACAGAGATTCAACAACATTGAAATATTTGAAAGCAGATACAAAGGGAATCCTTTTGGGCCAGCAGAAGACAATTTCAGCTTGAAAGGGCTTTGACCCTTGTATAAGATGAGTGGTGCATTGAGACAGAAGAGAAGAATCAGAGTGGGATGGGGTGTTATGGGCTGCAGGCATATTGTTTCATTGTTTTAGACTATTAATCTTAAAAAACAAGGATGAGAAGAAAAGATTGGGTGGAGTGATGCTTATATGTCACAGGAGCTTTGAATTTTCATAAAATTTGTGTCTTATATATGTGTTTTTAAGCTAATAATTTACAGAAATTTAAATCAATCTATAAGAAAACCCTTCATCAGAAGTGATTAGGATTGGAACTGGTTTGTTAATTGGCAAAGTTGGCCAAAGAAGAGGATTGAAAAATTTATTTTAACATAAAGATAACATGTGAATTTATTTATCAGGTTTTTTTTTTTTTGACATAAAGCCCAAGCCTCTTCTTTGAGTATGGCTCCACCAATAAATGTTCCAGGTAGTCATTCTTGAATTAACCACATAAATGGTAGCAGTAATAATATTAATATTAATAATTGAGCACTTACTATGCACTAGCTATTATTAATCCTCCCAGTATCTCTTGGAGGTAGCAACTATTATTATCCTCATTTTACATATGAGGGTAAGAAACTTGCCTGAAATTTATGATTAGTAAATGGTAGAGATAAAATTAAAGCACAGGATGTCTGGCTCTTAAGTTGTGCTCTTAACCAAGATAACATCATCTCTGATTTCCATTTTTGGATGTCTTTAGAGGAGGAACTTTAAGAAACTAAAGACATTTGGGAAGCAATCTAAGTATGGAACCCTTCCAGATTTTTTATGATTCCTTTAAAAACTTTTAAGTTGTCTCCCCCATACATACTTTAGCAACAATTTTTAGTAGCTATTCATAAGCATTAAATCTTTCCAAAACATTTTAAGGAAACAAGAAATTTCTTTTTAATTTATATTTATCATTTTAGTCAAATTATGTAATTAAAACTGTGTATAAAGGATCACAATATTTATGATCAAATTATAGATATACAATTAAAGTAAATAGTTTGGGGATAAAATACAACTCTTTTTAGAACACAGCACTTAAGTGGAGGGATCAGAAGTAAGCAGGAGTATTATTGTCCAAGAATATTTGAGGTGCTGTGAACATAAGTTTCTATGTGCTATAGTTGAAACGGAGATCATCAGTTAATCTACAACTACTTTAAGAGAAGATCAGTTAAGAGAGTTTCTGCCGCGTTTATATTTCATCTGTGTTTTACCACTATCACAAGTAGTATAGCAATATTGCATATTATAACAGTACCTTCACATGATTCCAGGAGAATGTGCTACAGCACTGTAATTATTTTCCATTTTATATTAAAAATCCAACATGTCAGATGTCAGGTTTAAAGATAGATAGATAGATAGATAGATAGTTAATGATATGCCTCCATCTGTCTATCTATCCATCTATATCTCCATATATATATAGCCTTATATTATATGTATGTAATAGCCTTTTCTAAAGCTTTCAGATCTATTCAAACTGACTTACTTGCTATTTCCTACTGTTGCTGTAACAAATAACCACAAACTTAGAGACTTAAAACAACATATATTTAATATCTCACAGTTCTGGAGCTCAGAACTGTCTAAAGTCCAAAAAAGTCTAAAATTAAGATGTTGGCAGAGTGTGTTTTTTCTAGAGGCTTCATCAGGTGATTTGCTTCTATGCCTTTTGCAACTTCTGGAAGTTGCCAGTATTTCTTGGCTAATGGTTCCCTTCATCCTCTTCCTCACATCACTCCAACTTCTTGCTTCCGTTGTCACATTTCCTCTTCTGTCACCAAATCTCTTCTTTTTCCTTGTTGTAAGACTCTTTGTGATTATGTTTAAGGCCCATTTGAAGAATCCAGTATAATCTTACCATCTCAAAATCCATAAGTTAATCACATTTATGAAGTCCCTTTTTCCATGTTAGATAATATATTTGCAAGTTCCAAAGACTAGGACATGTATACCTTTAGTGACCATTATTTGGTCGGCTACACTTGGCTTAATTAGAGACAAATTTCCAAAAGTAAACTAAAAAGTTAATCACATTGATATTTTAAGCAGGGATTATACCTAGAATGCCTAAACTATGAGAAAATAAGCAGTAATCTCTTTTGAAAGCAATTTAAGAACTTTGGTAATGGAGATTTTCAGATTGAATTTGTGAACTTGTAGCATACATGGCCCATTTCCTTTAAAAACAACATCTATTTGAATTGTAAAGAAAAATCCTCCCTACTTCTCACATGCCTTCCCTCTTTCCCTCCTTTGTTTTCATCTTCTTCCCTATCTTCTTCCTTGCCTTCTCTCAGTTATGCTCCCCTGCATATTATTTAATGACTCTATGTAAGTTCTTGAGCTTTTACAGCCATTTCTTATTCAATTTTGAATTCAATAATAAGTAAAATCTAGCCTGAGTGTGCATTTTTCTCTGTTATCAGTCCCAAATGGAAGTACTCGTATGAAGAAAAGATGCTAGACATACATATAAAATATATAACTAAGATAAAAATAAACAGAATAACTTATTTTTCTTGCATCCAGTGAGGAAATTGCCAGATTGCTCTTTCCCCAACTTGGACCATAAAATTAGATTAATTAGTTTTACCTCATGCTCTTCATTTCAGTTGGGAAGAAAACTCTGACTCACTTTGGCTACGCTGAAGTCCCAGTGGGCTCTTAGGGGTAATGTTACTTGGTTTAGGGGTGACATTATTTTTTTTTTCTATATTGAAAGCTAATAAGCTATCTCTAACCTTTTCCATCAAGGAACTAGCAAGAGGGATTCTTCTTGATTTAAGGAATTTTGCTTGTGGCTTACTACTTCCTTTACTTTTCCTTTTAAATATTTTAAACCCATATCTTTATAACATTTTCACTCTGTTTCAATCATTTGATTGCTTTATGCTCTTCTAATGTCAATGTCTCAAATCTCCAACTCTATTTCTATGAACCACCTACTCAGCTAACCAGCTGTTCTTGATTTTATACTGAATTTGCTCTCTATCCATTTATAAACTTCATTAAATTCTCAGTGCAAAGTTTTCTAAATATTAAATAGTGATTGAATGATGGGATTATGAGTTATGTTTGTTTATCTTTTGACTATTGGGGATTATTTTTCATATACTTTATATTACATAAATTCTATAGTAGAAAATGCTATAGACTAAAAATAATATAATTTTTTTTGCTAAAATTATCTATTGTAGAAGAGATGTTGGCTTTTTTGGAAAAATCGTTTTTGATACTTTCTCTACAAAAATACCATATTATATATATCTTTTACTTTCTCTCTCTACTTCTCTCCCTGTCTTTATGTGTGTATGAAAGGAGTTTTAAAAATAAAACTAAATATGTTAAGTACTAACTAATTAAAATTGAAAAAAGACAGTTAAAACAAAGAAACCAACCAGATAAACCTCTATGGAAGTTAGCTAAGATCTTCTAAATAAAATAATAATAATAATAATAATAATAAAGTCAACTGTAACAGTAAAACAATGGATGCATAATAAGTCCAAAATCTAATGCAGGGAATGCTTTTAAGGAGAGATCCAGTAATCTAATCAATGGAGGACCTTGCAGGCTTTGAGGTTTCTGAATGGATTACATGTAGGTCTCTCTTACATGCCAAGACAGAGAGACACAAGAAAGATCAAAGCAGGCCGCCAGCCTCCTTGGGGATAAAGGCCAATCAGTATGAATATAGCCCCAGCTGCACCAACTCTCAGTGACAGGTCTCCAGTGCTCCTAACCTCCATGTAGGCTATAGATTACCTTTGTAAAAACGCAGAAATCGCAAACCCTTTATCTCTTATACAACAACCACACATTCTATATTGCTGTTGTAACATAAAGCAGGTTGCTAAGAAGACTGCTACTAAGAGGGAGCAGCAATGACATTTAAAACGCCAGAAACTCCCAAAATATTATTCTGTCTATAAATAAAGATATTACTCTTTATTCCTTTGCTCCCTTTAAATAAACTCTATAAATACTTTTTTCTGAGGTAATCTTGTTTCTCTCAATGTTCTTGGTAATATTGCACAAAAAGTAGCAAGTTTCTTTCTGTGGAAAGAAAGTACTATCTCTACCCTTATTGAGAAGAGAAATTTGGAGTAAAAATCATGTCTTTTTACTTCTGCTGCTAGACTTGATTGAGAGGAGAATGTGGCATAGACATGCTATTTGTTCACCAAACTACCTTCTTTTCCTAGACACACAAAAGAACATCATTTTCAGCCTCTTTTGCAGATGCAGTTGCATTAGGGCCATTTCACTGAGTTCTAACCAATGAGAGGTAAGCAGAAGTGGCATGACATTTCCAGGTCTAGCTGTAAAATGGCTGTGTACAACTCTCTGGCACTCTTTTCCCCTGTAGCAAAGGTTATAGAGGTAGCATGTCTACATGGCACCGTCACAAGATGGTGGGAAGCTGGATTCCTGAGTCACCAAATGTAGGAAAGCCCCTGCCAACACACATCAGCCTTTGAGGGAGAAAATGTACACTGAGTTACAATGTCTTTATCTCCAATGACTTAGAATCAAGGTCACAGTCTTTTTATTTACTTCTCACCTTATGGCTTCTGTAATGCCACTTATTCGTCTCTCAGATATCCTTAATTTATAATGTGAATTACCAAGTAATTATTTTTCCATTTACTTCCTATTTTTGTTTTATGGTCTTCTGAAAAATTCTATTTCAAAATTTTAAATAGCTTATAGAAAGGCTGTATTTGGTAGGCTCACCTTTATTAGCTGTATTAATGATTTAAATTATTTTATTATAACATCTGACTAGCAACTAGCAAAAACAGCACAGAAACTTTTACAGTCACAAAGTTTATTTTACAGTTGTAATATTTGAAATCACATAGAGCTGTAGAGTTTGGCTATTATTAATAGTATAGCTGAGTAGCTCTACCAGATCCAACCCTGCCACGGAAAACAAAACAAAACAAAATTTTGGAAGAAAATATCCAAAAGGAGACTCGAAACTTGAATGAAAGAACAGGGGATAGGGTTAGTTTTTTACCATTTAGCGTTAGGACAAAACAAAGGTGGTTCTACACGGAGTGGTTGAAACTCTGATAGAAAACTTGTAGTATTCCTGGCCTGAAGATTCAGAGGACAGAGTTCCGGGAAACCACAGGAAAGGGAAAGTGAGGGAGTGACACGGAAAAGGAGACAGAGGGGGAGTGTGCCAAGTTCTCTCTATAAACTTTCTTCATTTCTGTGGCTGAACCACAAATGTGCCAGGTAGGCTCAAGTTAACACAGCTAAATCTAAATAAACTGAAATTTGAACTGTTGCTGCTTCAGAAAATGGACCACGCACTTTGAGACCAACCAAATGTTGTGCCTGATTTAAAAAAAAAGCTGACAAAACTACATCGAAATCAACTCTTCAGGAGGGTATAACAGAATCTAGAGTCTCCACAACATAACATTCACAATATCCTGGGTAAAACACAAAATTACTCAATAAAACAAAAAAAGTGGCCCATTTTATTTTTAGTAGAAAAGGCAATCAACGGAGATAAACCCTAACATGACGCAATTGTCTAAACTGTTAGGCAAGGATATTAAAGGAACTATTTTAACTATGCCCAGGAAAGTAAATAAAAATACTCTCACAATGAATATAAGGACAGGGAATCTCAGCAGAGAAATCAAACTATAAAAAAGAACTCAATGGAAATTCTAGAATTGAAATCATTACAGTTGTAGTTCTCCTGTCAATTATGAATTAAAAAGGAAAAACAATTTTTATAACATAGCACCAAAAGGAGTAGAGTATTCCTGTAACCCCCTACATTTTCCCCTTTCAAATTCCTATTATGGAGTAAGCACTGGGAAGAGTCAGGGAATGTGCAGATAAAAGTACAAGCAAAGAGTGATGCATTCATTTCCCTTTCTTAAAAGAGTTTAAAGTCAAAATTTTGTGAAGCCAAATCCATACAACTTTATTAAGAAAAGTGTAACAGAAACAAAAATGTCATTGTTATAAATGATTTATATATTCTAACTGGACTGAGAGCATTGAAACAGTATCATTTTAGGACAATATTAAAATTATTTGATAGACAAAATTACTTGCCACAACACTGCAATTTTAATGACAGATCATTTTAATAGGCTTGCCATTATAATTAGAGTAATTTTATGATAATGATAAAAATCTACAGTCCTCAAACTGTTTATCATTCTCATTACCTTTCTTTGAATTCTATCCTCTTGCATTTCCCCTTAAGGCCAGTGTGTTAACTTCTTCTCCATTAAGAAGCCATTAATTTGTAGGAAAAAAATAAGGTGACATAATGTAGTAAGTGGATGGAGAGGGGAAAAATAAAGGGGGTAGATGCCAAGGATACATAAATGTCACAGGAATCTTAAAGAATAGGAAAATAATTTGGAGACATACTCTGAATAGATTAAATCTCTGTCTTAAATTGCTACTCATTTTCTGGAAATGCTCTGTGAAACTACATGAAATGTGTTCAACACTGTCATAACACTACATTTTACTCACTCTAAAAAAATCACATTGGTTTAAAGGATGAGAAAAGAATTACAGTGGTGCTTAAAAGATGTACATGGAGTTATTGTCTCCAACGTGTTATATTGTGTTACAGTAGCTCTTTGTGACATATTTATTATGGAATCAGCATTTTAATTTAATCTGATAGCAGGAATATTTTCTTTTGATGTGATGATCTGTTTGAACACCCTGCTTTCTTCTTTTCTGTTTTCAATTCAATTTCAAAACATAGAGTAGGAATATTTTTGCTTCCTTTGTTCACAAATACTCAACAGCTCTCCTACATCTGAAAAAAAGAGCAGACAGAACACACCAACAATGTAGCAAACGTGGTTTCTGTAATTTTGAAAGATAGCATTAATTAATAACATGATTCCTTTCTATCTCTGCCTACTTTCTCCCTCAGCTGATATTTTTGGAAGTCCACAAGAGATCTTTACATGGCTTCTTAGATTTTTTTTCTCACATTTCTCAGAACAA
Organism: Pan troglodytes; assembly: GCF_028858775.2. Taxonomy (NCBI): domain Eukaryota; kingdom Metazoa; phylum Chordata; class Mammalia; order Primates; family Hominidae; genus Pan; species Pan troglodytes. The sequence continues at coordinate 37,761,020 of NC_072421.2, read as the reverse complement.
AGAATAATTGTGCCCTAAGGATAAAAGAACAATGACACTTGTGCTTATTTTTCTTTAAAAGTCCACTATTGTTTCTGCTGTGTACATCCACTGCCTTCCTGATTTCCTTCCGTTTCACTGTGCAAAATGCCCATTGCAAAGTGATGTACTGAAATCACATATTGCGAATATATTTGGAGTTTATTTATATTATCAGCACAGTCGCCAAATGCCAAGTCTCTCCACAAATTTCTGATGGAACATATTAACCCTGTACTGCTTTTTAAAGTCTGTGGAAGTAAGATGCCTATGGAAAGTGGCTGCGTCAAAGGTCTCTGAGACCACCCCCACGTTTGGAAATTCATTAGAAAAACTCATGGGACTCAGCAAATAATCATACATATGTGGAAGATTTACTAGAGAAATAGTATAATTATACAGCCCGATCATAAAGGGAAAAGATTCAGGCAGAATGTGGACAAATCTATGTGCTAGCCTCTTCATGTTCTCTTCCTCTCATGAGGGGTTACTCAGAGCAAACTCTTCCCCCAGAAAAAAAAAATGCAGCAACATGTGTGTGATGTTTCTGCACAGGGAAGTTCACTAGAGACTCAGCACCCAGGATTTTGACTGGAGGCTGGTCATGTAGGTATCATGTACCAAATTTCCAGACAAGAAGGAAAGCAGGGGTTCAGCATAAACCACATTGGTTGTACACACAGTTTTGGCACAACGAGCCACTTTTATCAGTTCTGGGAATGTTAGGAACTCTCTTGAAATCCAAGTTATCAGATGCCAGCCAAGGCCCAAAGTTACAAGCAGACATTTCTTAGGATAGAATGCTAAGGCATGGTATCTCAACTCTTTTCTGCACAGTGGCTAACCAAGATAGCCTTTGCCAATAGGAAATTCTTGAACACCTACAGTTTGCCTAAAAATAAATGCCCTTTATACTGCAGGCTACCTGCCTCAGCAAAGTTACTGGCTTAGCAGTTTGTTTTCTAGTTACAAATATAGATTTTTCCCATATAATGTATCAGCTTATTTTTATGAAGGGAATAGAATTGGAAAAGCTTCAATAAAAACAATTGATCTTACATTCTGTCAATGGTCTCATGAACTAGATTGTCAAAGTATGCAATTAACAAGATGTTGGAATTAATCAGAGTTAAAATGTAATTTCTCTCTGATCCTACGAAAACTGAAATCCGATTATGACACTCTGGCTACTGTAAGTTTTATGGCGTAGTAAAGTTCACTTTTTGATAGGTAAGTTGAGGCTACTACATATTCTTTGCTGCTCATCTCAATTTTAGTAAACAAGCTTTTAGTATACATATCAGTTTAACTTAATTATTTTTATTGTTATTTCTCCTTTAACATAAAGAATTCACCTAATTATAATTAACCACAATTGTTTGTTTTTCTTTTAACTTGTGAAAGCCTTCTACTTACTACTTAAATACTTTAAATGCAGATCTTTATATCAGGCTCAGTCATACCTACTCTTACTTCTTGGATGTACTTTGGCCCTAAGTAACTCCTTTTAAATTTTTATTTATTCAAGAATCCCAGGTGAGTAAGTTCAACCGGATAATCAAAATTGTCCTATTTCTTTTTGTGAGGCTTGGTGCACACAAAGGAAACTTGGTCCTGAGAATAGGGTGGGATTTATGAATACCAATTCTGATGCCAGGGAGATGGGAATTTAAGTGCTTTCTATGCCACTTTCTAAGTGTGTGACCCTGGGTAAGTCCTTTAACCTATCCCCAATCTTCAAATGTGTAAAATGGGGAGAAAAATAACAGCTCTTCCTTCCGAGCATTGAAAGGATTAAATTTTAAAAATATATAAAGCACATAGTATAGTCTCTGCTTAGTACCTTTTAGAAATTATTGTAATTACTATTATTTTTCATGACCATGGATGAGTCAGAGTTGGCTTTAAATACAAACATTGCATTGTATAGCTGGTACTATCCATATTAATTAAAATAAAATCTATAATCCATGCTTGCAACCCAGTAAACTTTATAGACTTTCTCAAAAACATACTCGCTAGTCAAAGTACATTTTTGAGGGGTTACTTTGAATTAAAGCAATACAAATATATGTACACACACATTGAATACCTGGAACAAAATGCATTATAGAAAAATGTACATTAGGAATTATATATTTATGAATTTCAGATGATACAAACAACTCAGGAAAAAAATTCTACTTATCGATTTTCCTGAAGTGGGAATGAAGCTGGCCTTTATATGCAGTTCTCTCTTAGACGACAGAAATATCTGAAAATTAGGTCATTCTGCTTATGATAATGGTTTTGGAAAACTGTACTAGTTGTGTAAATATTAAAGACTAAAAAAATCAAATTTATATCATTTGCAGTCAGGGTTGAAATGATTCATTTCAGGTTTATTCCTGCTTTTTATACTGCTAACTACCAAATTCGTATATATATAAATATATATTAGGTATGTATATTTTTAGGGTTCATGTGATATTTGGATACCTGTACGCAATGGGTAATAATCAAATCATGGTAATTGGGATAACCATTATACCTCAAACATTTATCTTTTCTTTGTGTTGGGAATATTACAAATCTTCTAGCTATTTTGAAATATATAATAAATTATTATAAACTATGATTTCCCTACTATAATATCAAATACTAGAACTTATTCCTTCTAACTATATTTTTGTATCCCTTCATTAACTTCTTTTCATCCTCCCCCCTTCCTCCTTCTTTTCCTAGCTTCTGGTAACCAATGTTCTACCCTCTACTTGGATAAGATCCACTTTTTTAGTTTTCACAAAGTAGGAGAGAACATGCAATATTTTTCTTTCTGTGCCTGGCTTATTTCACTTAACATAATGACTTCCAGTTCAATCCATGTTGCTGCAAATGACAGGATTTAATTCTTTAATTTTATGGCTGAATAATATTCCATTGTGTATATATCAAATACTTTTAATTATTTGTTTTGAAACAACAGTTTATAAATGTTTACGATTTTTTGAGTATGGCTTCAAAGATTTAATGTACCCATTAAAGTGTCTATGAGAGGACTTTTATTCAGTATTTGAAACTACATTTATTAATGTCAAGTCAAATTAAAGTCAAAACAAAAAAAGAAAAAATAAAAGAATTTTTCAAATATTCATTTTAGTAACTGGAGTTAAGACTGGATCCAAATATTATTACTGACCATTACAGACTGTGTTAGAATAAGTACACTGCAGTTTAACTATGTCTTATATATAAACTTGGTTTTATCCAGAATATAAATTAGGTAGACTATGTATTGCAGTAGTAAAATATTTCTATTGGATTTTTTAAAACGCAAATGTAGTAAATGAAAACACAATTTCATTTACAAAAAAAATGGTTTATAAAGTAAATGGTGAGATTAGTCTAGTACATACTGCCATAACAATCTTGAAATCTCAGCGGTGTACAAGAAAGGTATTATACTGTTTGTGTTTAAACATGATCCTTTCGAGAAGATTGTGTTTTACTCCCTTTTGTCCATACAGTAGGACCCAAGCTGCAGATGCAGCCTATACCTGGTATAATGCAGGCAAAAGAGAATACCACAGAACCAAGATCTTAACTTTCATAATGAATCTTCTCTATCATAGAAACACATATAAAATCGAGTTAGACAAATAATGAAAATGGCATTGATATACTTTATTTACCCTGATTATTTCAACATGTAACAGTTTAATGGCATGAAACAAAGTTCACTATAACTAAATCAATATGTAAGCAAACATTATGGGATGTTTTTACATAGAAAAAAGGCCACTGAAAAAATTTGATGAAATATCATCCTTCTGAATTTAAGGTGTATAAATATCCTATAAAAGGTTCAGAATGTACTCCTCATCTCCTTGTCTTCTTTTCCCCCCTCTCCACTTCAATGTAAAACAATCTAGCAGGACCAGCAGCAACTTTACAACAATACAACCATGTGCATAGCACCACTCGAAATGAAATGATGAATTTGTGATGTGGCATTTATCAGAAAAAGAAGAGAAGATATAAGCCTTCAAGCAAATAACAATTATGCTTCCCCTGTGCTACCTTTCACTTCCTCACCTCCAAACCTACAAGTAGTTAGATAGCTGGGTAAGGGGAGATAAGTACCTGAGAGAATTATTTTAGATAAATGTTATTTCAAATAAATATTAAATTTGTGGCATCTTCTCCTATCTATTCCAGGAATGTAGACAGGGAAATGATCTGATCTATCCTTAGACCCAGAGTCAGTGAAAGGACTTGTGTTCCCATGAAAACAAACTCTGATCAGAATACTATAATTACATAGAAAACAGGCACTGTCTGTATATGGATACCTGTATCTATATATTTATATATATAAATAAAATTATTTTGTCTGCAATTTTTACTTTATAAATGACAGTTTTATGTTGTGTTATACCAGTGACTGACTTTGATTAAAAATGAGATTAGAGACATGTTCTGGTGAGCATAATTCTAGATTTCTGAAGAGAATGCTAGAGAGTTTTGTTCCCAAAATAGCAATTTCTAAAGTAATTCATTTTTAGTATATGGGTCACTGTTATTCAAGTAAATACTGCCATGGTTTCTCATAAAATTACCATGAGTAAAGGTTGGATAACAAAAACCAAGCAGGCCATTAAAAAGGTTCATTCTAAAAAAAAAAAAGTGGATCTAAATTATTGAGCCTTTTTAAATTTTAATTTTTGTGAGTACATAGAGGGTATATATATTTATGAGGTACATGAGATGTTTTGATACAGGCATGCAATGTGTAATAATCATGTAATGCAAAATGGGGTATCCAACCCCTCAAGCATTTATTCTTTGTGTTAAAAACAATCCAATTATACTCTTTTAGTCATTTTAAATGTACAATTAAATTATTATTGACTATAGTCACCCTGTTATACTATCAAACAATAGGTCTTATTCATTCTTCTATTTCTTTGCACTGATTAACCATCCCCATCTCATCCTCACCCCCTCACTACCCTTCCCAACCTGATAAACATCCTTCTATTGTCTGTCTCCGTGAGTTCAATTGTTTTGATTTTTAGGTGACACAAATAAGTGAGAACATGCAAAGTTTGCCTTTCTGTGCCTGGCTTTTTTTCACTTAGCATAATGACCTCCAGGTCCATCTATGTTGTTGCAAATGACAGGCTCTTGTTATTTTTTATGGCTAAATATTACTCTATTGTGTATAAGTACCGCATTTTCTTTATCCGTTCAACTGTTGAAAGACACTTAGGTTGCTTCGAAATTTTGGCTATTGTAAATAGTGCTGCAACAAACATGAATGTGCAGATGTCTCCTCAACATACTGTTTTCCTTTCTTCTGGGTACATACCCAGCAGTGGGATTGTTGTATCATATGGCAGCTCTACTTTTAGCTTTTGGAGGAAGTTCTAAAGTGTTCTCCATAGTGGTTGTACTAATTTACATTCCCACCAACAGTGTACGAGGGTTCCCTTTTCTCCACATTCTTCCCAGCATTTGCTATTGCCTGTCTTTTGGATATAAGCCATTTTAACGGGGGTGAGATGATATCTTATTGTAGTTTTGATTTGCATTTCTCTGATGATCAATAATGTTGAACACCTTTTCGTATGCCTGTTTGCCATTTGTATGCCTTCTTTTGAGAAATGTCTATTCAAAACTTTTGCCTATTAAAAAAAATCAGATTATTAGCTTTTTTTTCCTACAGAGTTGTTTGAGCTCCTTATGTATTCTGGTTATTAATCCCTTGTCAGATGGGTAGTTGGAAATGTATTATCTCATTCAGTTGGTTGTCTCTTTACTTTGTTGATGGTTTCCTTTAGTGTGTAGAAGTTTTTAAACTTGATGCGATCCCGTTTGTCCATTTTTGCATTGGTTGCCTGTGCTCGTGGGGTATTACTCAAGAAGGTTTTGCCCAGACCAGTGCCCTGGAGAGTTTCCCCAATGTTTTATTGTAGTAGGTTCATGGTTTGGGTCTTAGAATTAAGTTTTTAATCCATTTTGATTTGATTTTTGTGTATGGTGAGAGATAGGAATCTATTTTCATTCTTCTATATATGGATATATCCAGTTGTGCCTGCACCATTTATTGAAGAGACTAACTTTTCCCCAATACATGTTCTTGGCATCCTTGTCTAAAATGAGTTTATTTTAGGTGTGTGAATTTGTTTTTGTATTCTCTATTGTGTTCAATTGGTCTATGTATCTGTTTTTATGCCAGCACCATGCTGTGTTGTTTAGTATAGCTCTGTAGAATAATTTGACATCAGGTAATATGATTCCTCCCGTTTTGTTCTTTTTGCTTGGATAACTTTGGCTATTCTGGGCCTTTTGTGGCTTTATATAAATTTTAGGATTGCTTTTACTATTTCTGTGAAGAATGCCATTGGTATTTTGTTAAGGATTGCATTAAAGTTGTAGGTTGCTTTGGGTAGTATAGACATTTTAACAATATTGATTCTTCCAATCCATGAACATGGGGTATCTTTTCATTTTTTGTACATCCTCTTCAATGTCTTTAATCAGTGTTTTATAATTTTCATTATAGAGATATTTCACTTCTTTGGTTAATTCCTAGGTACTTAATTTTATTTGTGGTTGTTGTAAATGGGATTACACTTTTTATTTCTTTTTCAGATTGTTCACTGTTGGCATATACAAATGCTATTGATTTTTGTATGTTGATTTTGTATCCTGCAACTTTACTGAATTGATTTATCAGTTCTAGTAGTTTTTTGGTGGAGTTTTTAGGTTTTTCCAAATATAAGATCATATCATCTGCAAACAAGGATAATTTAATTTCTTCTTTTCCAATTTGGGTGCCCTTTATTTCTTTCTCTTCTCTGACTGTTCTAGAGCAATCTGGTAGATTGAATCTCATGGGACTTCCAGTATTACGTTGAATAACAATGGTGAAAGTTGGCATTCTTGTCATGTACCAGAACATAGAGGAAAAGCTTTCAGTATTTCCCCATGCAGTATGATACTAGCTGTGGGTCTGTTGTATATGGCTTTCATTATGTGGAGGTATGTTCCTCCCATACCCAATTTTTTTTAGGGTTTTTATTGTGAAGGAATGTTGAATCTTATCACATGCTTTTCCACATTCATTGAAACAAACATATGGATTTGTCCTTTATTCTGTTGATATGATTCATTTGTGTAGGCTGAACCATCCTTGTATCCCAGGGATAAATCCCACTTGTTCATGATGAATGATCTTTTTAATGTATCGTTGAAATTGGATTGCTAGTATTTTGTTGCAGATTCCTGCATCAATATTCATCAGATATACTGGCCTGTAGTTTTTGTTTTTTGTTGTGTCTTTGTCTGGTTTTGATATCACGGTTATATTGGCCTAATAGAATGAGTTTGGAAGTATTCCCTCTATTTTTTGGAATAGTTTGAGTAGCCTTGGTATTAATTCTTCTTTAAATGTTTGATAGAATTCAGCAATGAAGCATTTGAGCCCAGGCTTTTCTTTACTAAACAACTTTTTATTATGGCTTCGACCTTGTTAATTGTTATTGGTGTGTACATTTTTAAAAAATTTCTTCATGGTTTAATCTTGGTAGGTTGTATCTGTCTCGGAATTTGTCCATTTCTTCTAGATATGCCAATTATAGTTGCTCATAGTAGCCACTAATGATACTTTGAATTTCTGTGGTATCAGTTGTAATGTCTCCTTTTTCATATCTGATGTTAATTATTTGGATCTTCTCTCTGTTTTTCTTAGTTTGTTTGGTTAACAGTTTGTCAATTTTATTTAGTTTTTTTAAAAAACCAATTTTTTGTTTACTTGATCTTTTGTATTGTTTTCATTTCAAGTTCATTTATTTCTGCTCCTTTTTTTCTTATTTCTTTTCTTCTACTAATTTTGGGTTTGGTTTGCTCTTGCTTTTATCATTCTTTAAGATGCATCACCCAGTTTTTTCTTTGAAGTTTTTCTTCTTTTTTGAAGTAGGCACTTTTAGCTATAAAATTCCTTCTTAGTACTGCTTTTGCTATATTCCATAAGTTTTGTTATATTGTATTTCCATTATGATGTGTTTCAGAAAATTTTTCAATTTCCTTCTTAGTTTCTTCATTGACCCACTCGTCTTTCAAAAGCATATTGTTTACTTTCCATGTATGTGTATAGTGTCCAAAATTCCTCTTGTTATTGATTTCTAGTTTTTTTCATTGTGATCAGAGATGCTTAGTATTATTTCAATTTCTTGAATGTTTTAAGACTTGTTTTGTGACCTAACATATGGTCTATCCTTGCGAATGATTCATGTGCTGAGAAGAATGCGTACTTTGCAGCTCTTGGATGAAATGTTCTATAAATATGTATTAGGTCTATTTGATCTATAGTGCAGATTAAGTCTGATGTTTCTTTGTTGATTTTCTTCTGGCTGGGATATCTCTCCAAAGTGGAAAGTTGGGTGTTGAAATCTCCAGACATTATGGTATTACAGTCTATCTGTCTCTTTAGCACTAATAGTATTTGCTTTATATATATGGGAGCTCCAGTGTTAGGTGTATATATATTTAAAATTGTTATATCCTCTTGCTGAGTTGGCCCCTTTATCACTATATAGTGGCCTTCTTTGTCTCTTTCTATAGTTTTTGTCTTAAAATTTATTTTGCCTGATATAAGTATAGCTACTCCTTCTCTTTTTGTGGTTTCTTTTGCCATGGTATAACTTTTTCCAACCCTTTATTTTTAGTCTATGTGTGTTTTTATAGGTGAGGTGTATTTCTTGTAGGCAACCAATCAATGGGCCTTTTTTATCCATTCAGCCACTCTATGTCTTTCTATTGGGGAGTTTAGTCCATTGACATGGAGTGTTATCTTCTGCTTGTTTTGTGATTTTCTCTTCCTCCTTTTTTTCCTCCCTGTATTCCTTTTAGTGAAGGTGATTTGCTTTGGTGATATGACTTACTTTCTTGCTTTTTATTTTGTGTGTATTTGTTTCGTGTTATTTGCGTTGAGATTGCCACGGGGCTTCCAAATACTATCTTATAACTCATCACTTTAAGCTAATAACAACACAGTCTGCATAAACATACAAGCAAAAGAGAATTAATAAAGACTCTATCCCTTAACTTTGCCCCTCCACTTTTTAACTTTTTGTTGTTTCTATTTATATCTTATTGTACTGTCTATGTCTTGAAAAGTTTTGTAGTTACTATTTTTGATTGGTTCTTTATTTAGAATTTCTACTTAAGATAAGAGTAGTTTACACACCAAAGTTGCAGTGTTATATTAATTTGTGTTTTTCTGTGTGCTTACTATTACCAGTGAGTTTTGTACCTTCAGAGGATTTCTTATTGCTCATTAACATCCTTTTGTTTTTGACTGGAGCACTCACTTTAGCATTTCTTGTAGGACAGGTCTGGTGTTGATGAAATCCCTCAACTTTTGTTTGTCTGAGAAAGTCTTTATTTCTCCTTCATGTTTGAAGGATATTTTCAGCAGATATACTATTTTAGGGTAAAAGTTTTTTTTGTTTTCCTTCAGTACTTTAAATATGTTATGCTACCCTCTCCTGGCCTGTAAGGTGTCCACTGAAAAGTCTGCTGCCAGATGTACTGGAGCGCCATTGTATCTTATTTATTTCTTTTCTCTTGCTGCTTTTAGGACTCTTTCTTTATCTTTGACATTTGGGAGCTTGATTGTTAAATGCATTGAGGTAGTCTTTTTATTGAGGTAAATCTGCTTGGTGTTCTATTGTCTTCTTATTCTTGGATACTGATATCTTTCTCTAGGTTTGGGAAGTTCTCTATTATCCCTTTGAATGAACTTTCTACCCCTGTCTTTTTCTCTGTCTCCTCTTTATGGCCAATAAATGTTAAGCTTGCTCAGTTATTTACTAGATGTTGTAGACATGCTTCGTTGTTTTTTATTCTTTTTTTCTTTTGTCTCCTCTGACTGTATTTTCAAATAGCTTATCTTCAAGCTCACTAATTATTTCTTTGGTTTAATCAGTTCTTCTTTTAAAAGGCTCAGATTCTTCAGTATTCCAATTGCATTTTTCAGCTCCAGAATTTCTGCTTGATTCTTTTTATTTCGACCTTTTTGTTAAATTTGTCTGTCAGCATTCTGAATTTCTTCTCTGTGTTATCTTGAATTTGTTTGACTTTCTTGAAAATGGCTATTTTTAATTCTCTGTCATATATCTCTGTTTTTTGAGGATTGGTCCCTGGTGCCTTATTTAGATCATTTGATGAGAATATGTTTTTCTGCATGATTCTGATACTTGTAGATGTTCTTCAGTGTCTGGGCATTGAAGAGTTAGGTATTTATTGTAGACTTTCTAGTCTTGACTTGTTTGTACCTTTCCTCCTTGGGAAGGCTTTCTAGATATTCAGAAGGGCTTAGGTGTTGTGATCTAAGCTGTATCTACTTTAGGGGGCACTCCAAGTCCTGTAATGCTGTGTTTCTTGCAGACTCATCGAGGTACTGCCTTGATGATTTCAGACAAGATCTTGACAAATTCCTGGATGACCCGGAAAAGACTTTTGTTCTCTTCCCTTGCTTTCTTTCAAACAAATGGCATCTCTCTCTCTCTCTCTGTTCTGAACCACCTGGAGCTGTGAGTGGAGTGACACAAGAACCCCTGTAGCCACCACCACGCAGACTGCACTGGGTCAGACAGCACAGTACCGGGTCTTGCCCAAGGCCTTGTATAACCACTGCCTGGCTACTTCCTATGTTTGCTCAAGGCCCTGGGGCTCTACGATCAGCAGATGTCACAGCCAGATAGGCCTGTGTCCTTCCTTTTAGGGTGGCTAGCTCCGTCAAGCCCCAGGCAGGTCCAGAGGTGATGTCTTACAGGCAGGGACTAGAGTCAAAACCTTAGATATTTACCTGGTGATCTATTGTGCTACAGCTGAGATGGCACTCAAACCACAAGATACAGACCTTGCCACTCTTCCTTCCCCTTTCCAAAGGCAGTGAAGCCTCATCCTGAGACCACCAAAACCACAGGCCCACAGGAAGTACTGCCAGACTACTACCAATGTTTTTTCCTTTAGGGTGCAAGAGCTCTTCAGTCAGGTTGTGGTGAATGCTGCCTGGCCTACGACTCACCCTTCAGGAAAGCGGGCTCCTATCTGGGCCAGGGCAAGTGCAGAAATGCCATCCAAGAGCCAAATCCTGGAATTGGTGCCCCCAAAACCTGTTTAGTACTCTACCTCCCTTGTGGCTGATACCTAAGATGCAAGACAAAGTCCAGTTTACTTTTCCATCCATTTTTCTCAGGCAGAAGTAGTCTCATCACATAGCCACCACAGCTGGGAATGTGCTGAGTCTCACCTGAAGCCAGCAAGTCTCAAAGTCTCACCCAAGGCCCTCAAAGTAGTATCTGGGTGTTGCTGCTGGTTATTCAGGGTCCAAGGGCTCTTCAGTTAACATGATGAATCCTGCCAGGACTGGGTCTTTTCCTTCAAGACATTTCTAGACACACCTGGGCCAGAAGGGGTGTCCAGGAGCTAGGAACTGGAACAGGGACCTCACGACTCTGCTCAGTGCCTTATCTTTCTGTGGTTGGGCTGGTATTCAAGATGCAAGACAAGGTCCTTCCCCCTCTTCCTTTTCTTCTCCTCAAACACAAGGAAAAGGTCTCTTTTGGAGCCATGAGCTGTGAAGCCTGGAGTTAGGGGAGGGGTGATGCCAACAGTCTCTTAGCCACCCTGGCTGGTGTCTCAGTAGGTTGTGTGCCCCCCACCAATCCACTGGCTCTGGGCCCAGTTCAGTACTAGGACTCACATAGGAGTTGTAGTCCTTGTGGCCTAGAGTGCCTTCGGGTTTATTTAGGGACCCAGGGCACTTTAGCCTGTGGTCAGGAGGCTTGCAGGAACTCATGTTTGAACCACTAGGATCAGTGATTCCCTTCTAGCTAAGTCTGGTTTAAATGGTCCTTTAAATGCCAGGCATTAGCTGAGTTTGGTGTAGTTTTGTTTTCTGCTATAACAGGGCATCACTAAGTTCAATGCCTCACAATTGCTAAGCTCTCTCTCTCCCTAGCACACAGAAATGCTTTCTGTACCATGCTGTCAATGCTAGGGGATGGGGGAAGGGTGGCATAGGCAGTTTAAGACAGGTTTTCCTACCTCTTCAGTGCCTCTTTCAATGATGTGAAGATAAAACCAGGTACTGTGAGTGCTCACCAGATTTTTGGTTCTTATGAAGGTGCCTTTTCTTGTGTAGTAGTTGTTAAATTGGTGTTCTTGCAGGGGGGATGATTGGTGGAAACTTCTATTCTACCATCTTGCTCCACCCAAGTCTCCAAGCCCTTTATTTAATCAAACTTATTCCTACTGAAGGAAACAGAATATAGTAACAACAAGATGCTCATCTAGGGATGTTTAATACAATATTTTTCAATCTAATCACATGTTCATGAATAATCACCCTGTCACAGTGAATGCAACCTTAGTATTTAAGGATGGGGTCTCAGCATATGTCAATTTTTTATAGCACAATTTACAGGAAGAGCAGAGATAGTATGATTCTAATGGAGTTCATTCTTTTTAGAGGCCAGGCACATGTATGAGTTCAACCATGTCCTTGACTCCTTTCTTTCCCTATGCCTGCCACATTCACTCACAATAAATTTATTCACTCTCTGATTGGTTGGACAGATTGCCAGCCTCACATCCAAATTCAGCCAAAGGAGAAGCTCACTGTGTAGAGAGGGCTCATGGTTGCTGTTTAGCCTCTTAATTTTGTTCTGCACTTGCCATTTCATGTCAAATCAGTAATAGCACCTTCCACATCCTGGGCCATGAAGGAAACATTGACAGATCTCCCAGAGCCTCCAGAGAAGTGTCCAAGCTGGCCATGATCTTGATTTCAGCCTTCTGGGACCAAGAGCATAGAAACCTGCTGATCCAACCCATACTTTTGACCTACGTGACTGTGAATTAGCAAATTTGTATACTGTAAAGCTGAGAAATTTGTGGGAATTTGTTAGGTTAGTCATAGAAAACTAATACAGAGAATAACAGAAATTAAAGTGAAATATACATTTTAAAAGATATTTAAAATCATGTTTTGGAAAAAAGGGTAACTAGGTAAACTGAAGAGGAGTACAGGGGGAAAAATATTTCTTTCCTTACCCATTACAAGGTTCATAGCTCAGATTAACAAAACAAAAGCATACACACTTATTTAATATAAGTTTTATGTAACATGGGAGGCTTCAGAAATGAAGACTCAAAGACCCAGAGAAAACTGTATATTTTATGCTAAGTCTAATGAAGAAGTGGGTAGATGTAGAGAAACATGATTGGACAAAATGAGGGTATGGGGCCAGGCGAGGTGGCTCACGCCTGTAATCCCAGCACTTTGGGAGGCTGGGGTGGGCGGATCACTTGAGGTCAGGAGTTTGAGACCAGCCTGGCCAACATGGTGAAACCCCATCTCTATTAAACATAAAAAAATTAGCCAGGGGTGGTGGCGGGTGCCTGTAATCCCAGCTACTTGGGAGGCTGAGGCAGGAGAATTGCTTGAACCTGGGGGGACGGAGGTTGCAGTGAGCCAAGATTGCGCCACTGCGCTCCAGCCTGCATGACAGAGCAAGACTCTGCCTAAATTAAAAAAAAAAAAAAAGGGTATGACCTAATGGTAATAAACTTTGGAGTTAGGGGGTGGAAATTTAGCAAGGCTTGTTTGTTCAGATTCTTCTTGGCATCCTTGGGTGACATTCCTTTCCTCCGGCATAGGGCAGGACCCCTCTGGAATGAGTCTTATGACCTATTTTCAAGGAAAACTCAGCTAGGTTTTATGGCTTGATTTAGGGGAAAAGGAACAAAGGGGAATGCTTTCTAGCTTTTATTGCTTGCTTCTGCTATTTCCTCAAATGCCTGGGTGCCATATTTTGGAGTAGTATGTCCTGAACCCTATCAGGAGCCACAGAATTCATTAAGAAAAGAATGATTTGAATATATGTAATGGGTTCAAAGTGTTTATTCAAGAGAGTAAAGTCTTATGAATCCTGGGATTCTTAACAATTAGCTGGGCAATTAGCTGGGATTTTAACTGAATTTGTGATTATCTGGCTGTTGCCCTCTTTAGCCCCAGCTTAAAAAGTTGTATTTCTGCATTGGATGCTATTCTATATTTCTGCTCCAGTCAACCTTCTAGTCCCTAAGTCTTTTTGCAAGAGCAGCAACTCCACTGTACTCTTTCTTGAGGATTGGAACTCTGCTCCTGATTGTCAGAGATTGATGGGCTACAGTCCAAAGACTCACCTTTTAGATGCCAACTGCTCTTCTCTACTACCATTTCTGAGTCTTGGCTCCTTCATAGCAGCAGGAATTTTGCTTCTTTCCTAGTACTGACTCTTTGCCTGAACCAAACTAGACAAAGTTCTACCCCTGAGGGAGCAGTCTTTCAATTGAAAAATATTTACCGAGCATTTCTTCTGTGTAGGGTGACCATAAATTAAGCAAAAACACTTGGGACAGTGAAGAGACTGTCATTAATAATCCTGCCAGAACAATAGGCATAACTGGAACTGTCCTGGCAAATCTGTATGAATGCTCACCTTGGCTATATTCCAACTGATAGTCCAGGGGCCTGGATTAGAGTAGTGAAAAGCACACGCCAGGCAAAAATTAATGCTCTCTTGGAGTTTTACATTTTACTAGGGAAGACAAACAATAAACAAAGAAAAAAGTACTATAAAATGTTACATAGTAATAAAGGACTATCAGACAAATAAGATATAGAAGGAAGAATTGAACTGGGTATATAACTGTGTGGGGGTGCAAAATAAAAAGTGCTGGTCAGGGTAAGCCTCAGTGAGAAGCTGACCTCTGAGCAGAGACCTGTAGAGGATGAGGGAAAGCACCATAAAGAAATCTGTGGGAAGAGAGTTCCAGGCAGTGAGGAGAGCAAATGCAAACACCTGAGGAAGAAGTGTGCCTGGTGGGTTCTAGGTAAGAGCAGGTAATGGGTCAGATCAAGGAGGGCTTTGCAGGCTACTGTGAATAATTTTCCTTTACTTTGAGTGAAATGAGGACCCAAGTGAGGGTGTGAATCAGTGGAGTGATTATGATCCAATTCCAGTTTCAACAGGATTTCTTTGGCTGCTGTGCTGAGAGTAGACTGTGAGAGCTAGGGGTAGAAGGAGCGAGACACATGTCTTATTCACTTGAATGAACAGAAGAACAAACCTAATAGGACCAGCCTCACAAGCCCCGACACATGTGGTCCCTCCCCTTGCCCCACAAGCCATCCGGTGGGCCTGTGCCCATCAGAGTCCCTCCTTGCCAGTCCACTAAGCTGTGACTAGACAGCTATAGCTCACTGACAATTGCCATAGGTCAGGATGAGACATGAATCAAAGCTACAAATATATGTTTGTATTATAAATGTATTACCATGCTGACACCCACATTTTATTTTTCAGCTGATCTTTACAGGAGATTGTGGTATTGTGATATAATAAGAAATATATATTTCGTCTGTGTCCCCAGTTCCTGGAATAGAGCTCCAAAACCCCTGTAATTTCCTGACTAATAGGAGTGCTAGGTACGTCTTTTGTTCTGATACTTGGTCTTTGACCTTGGTTCCTGACACAGAGTTCCTAATGGCTTGGAACTTCCAGGGTGATAGGAGTATCTTTTGTTCTAATAAGGTGAGTCATGGTTGACACCTGGATAGAAACTGGTCACCAGAAAAACCAAGCTGTGATTAGAGGGCTAGTCCAGCTTATCCCCCATCTCCCAGGAAGGAGAGAGGGGCTAGGGACTGACTTAATAATTGATCATGTGTATGTGATAAAGCTTCTGTAAAAATCCCTAAACTATGGGGTTTGGAGAGCTTCTGGGTTTCTGAACACATGGAAGTGCTGAGAGGGTGACATGGTGAAGAGGGCATAGAAGCTTTGCACCCCATTGCACGTACCTTACCTATATATCACTTTATCTAGCTGTTCATCTGTATCCTTTATAATGAATCAGTAAACGTAAGTAAAGTGTTTCTCTGAGTTCTGTGAGCCACTCTGGCAAATGATTGAACCTAAGAAGGGGGTTGTGGAAATCTCTAATTTGTATCCAGGCTGGCCAGAAATTGTGGGTAACCTGAGAATTCACTACTTGCAATGGGCGCATGAAGTGGGGAGCAAAATTGTGGGACAGAGCCTTTAACCTGTGGGATCTGAACACTATCTCTAGGTAGATAGTGTCAGAATAGAGTCAAACTTTAGGAGCACCCAGCTGGTATTGAACAATTGCTTAGTATGAGAAAAAACTCATGCATTTGGTTAACAGAAATGTTCTTTGTTGAGTGTGGTGTCAGAACTGAAGTGTGCTGAAAGTATTGCGTGTTGAGAGTATAGTAGGAGAAAAGTTAATTGGTTTTTTCCCTATTACACTGAGATGCTTGCTCTTGAAAAGAAAGTTTCCACAGAATATCTATGTGAAATATGTAGGTGCACTCGGTCTACATGCTAAGCCAAGGTGAAAGCATTGTGCCTGAATCTTTCTTTTGTTTCAACAAAAAAAGAAACATGGCCTCTCATCCAGCCTTTCACACAGTGGCAGAAGTTGCCTGAAGCAGCAGGCAGCCAAGCCAACAAAAGAGACATAGACATTAACTGTAACTTTGCTGAAGACAAGGAGGAAGGCTTTTCCTGAAGTGTGAACATCTGAGACTTAAGCCAAATGAACATCTGTGAGGGTCCTGTTGCCATCTCCTCCCACACTGAGGTGGAAAGGTAGCCCTTGATGCAACTGTGCCATGAAGATGTAGAAAAGTGATCCCACTTCTCAGTCAGGAAAAATAAAACCCCTAAAAATCCAGAACAGAGAGAAGTTAATAAACAATCATTTCAAATGCCTGGCTTAATGCTCATAGCATTCCACATTTTCTGCTGTACTCATTTTCCTCATTGTTGTAGATAAGGACCAAGATAGTATGGATACTGTGGTTTCCTGAAGTCAGAGCTATGCTTGTGAGAATCTCCCTGTGAAAGGCAGCTTGTGCTTATTTTCATGCAGTCATTCAACTGTAAAAATCCTGCTGCCATTTTCTGGCAGTAGAAATCTGCAACCACTGACTACAACTGAATACTGCAATATTTCCCTGGGGGCTTTTCAATTGAAGATTCACATTTTCTTCACACTTGAATATTCCTGGGCTCAGACTATCATGTTGACCTTAAATTTCTTCAAAGCATAGTGAAGGGTTTCCTTTAGGGCCAAGAAGAAATTGTTTTCACTTTTGTTTAGAAGAGTAAATATCTCTATGTTACATAAGTGACTAATTTACAGATTTTGATATGAAGAGAGTTTCATTCGCTTAATAAGTATTTATTGCATACCTTCTAGTGGAGAGACAGGCAATAAACTCTAAGCACAATAGCATGGTTATATATTGATAGTATCTATCAATCAGTTTACCTACCTACCTATCTACCTTACGACGTAAAAAATGCTATAGTAAAGAGAAAATTAAAACAAAGTAAATTCTGGGAAAAGTCTTTCCAAAGGGGAGGAGAGGAAGCAAACAATGTAGATGTCTGGATGACGAGGGCTCCAGACAAATGCAATCACCAGTGCAGAGGCCAGCGTATGTTAAAATTTCACGCCCTGGATTAAAACCTTTCAACACCTTCTCCCAAATTACAGAATAAAGGGTCAGCTTCTCCCTCTGCTGCACAAGCAAGACCTTCATCATAGGCTCACAACCACATAGAGATAGCTCTCCAGCTCCCATCTCTACCAACCTCTTTATACATCTCAAGCTCCAGTGAAAACTGGCTGGGGAACAGCAGGGAGGCCATGTGGCTGGAGCTAAGGGCATGTGTGTCCGGGGACGAGGTGGAGTCGGGGGAGATAGGGCTGTGGTACAAATATCAGAGCAGAGCTTATTCAAGTTTTGGAGGGCCTGAGGCTTGCACAATTTCAGGCTTCTCTTTAAGAGAAAGAATTAAAATGTACAAATACAAAATTAGGTGCATATTTAAGTAGAATGACAAAAGAAATGGCGACAAATTACACACTTTACAAAGCTGAAAAAATAGAAAACCTCAAAAGTCCTGAAGTATGGTGCAGTGTTTAATTGGATGTGCTGCCTTTCCTGTGTGTTTCTTATAGGACAGAACTTCTGTTTAGGCAAGCGTTGATGTGGATCAACCACTCTGTTCATGATTTTATACGTCCGATGATTAGAAGATATTCCCAGAGTCTGGCTCCTGGCCCTATACACTTCAATGATTGCCTCCCTCCCTCTAGCTATCTACATAATTCCAGGTGCAAGAGCCATAGCACATGTTCTTTTCATCAAACACTGTAGGCCTTGCATTCTCACATCAGCACAGTGGGCAAGAGGAGAATTCCTGGAAGCTATCCCTTACATTGGGAAAGCTGGAACTAGCTTGACTCTGTGTAGAGTGGTGAGACACATGAATACATCACAGAAATCCAAACAAGGTGTATGCTCTTGACTAGATTTAAAATACTCCCTGGCGATTCAAATGACAAAACTCCTCTGTGACGAAGGCATAGTTGCTGCAGGTGGGGACAGGGAGTGAATATGGTACTTTGTAGGACATGAAAAGGACTCTGGCAAGTTCAATAGGGAGCCCTGGAAGGTGTGACATGACCTGACTTATCGACTTTTACCTCTTACAAGACACAATTTTTCTAAATTTTGAACATCTTAGATTGAGGTTGCTGGGATTATCTTCCTAGAAACTGTCTTAAAATAGTTGTTTGTCATGTATTAGTTTAGACATAGCTGTCATTGCCTGGGCACAGAGGAACTTGTTCAGGGAGGTTCTTATTTCTTCCCTTCAGTCAAATTCTGTGCATAATCAGTAATACACCTGTTGATTTTATTTGCTTTATGAAATGTCATCCAAAAGATTATACAACAATTTGGTATTAAAATGAAAGTTAAGGTGAAACAGAAAGGCAGTGAAACAGAGCAGTAGGGTATAAATCTGACACTAGTGAAGGGAATGTTCCTCGTTGGAGGTATGATTAAAAACCCATAATTTCGTGGAAAGCAACAAGCAACTAAGTGCTTTAAAAGTCTAAAAAAATAGATCCACAAGTAGATGGACTTGTGTTTTCTTTTGTTCCTGATATATGTGTGCTAAGATTGCCTATCAATGAATCAAACAATGCATCTAGACACAGTTAAAAAATATCCTGGTATTGATGAAAGCGTTTTCAAAGCAGACAGAATCTGGTGGGATTAAATGATGCTTTGCACAAGACTATTATTAAGGCACAATGTCATAGTTTATTTCATGACAATGTCACTTACGCATACAATAAGTCTGCATCATACAAATAAAGCCATCTTAGACTCAATAGCATATGGTACAACAACCAATATTGCTCTCATGCTGGTTGACAATAAGAGGGCAAGGATAGGAGCAGGGAGGCTATTTAGCAGGTGATTTTGGTGACCCAGGCAACTTGGAGCAGGTGGTAACAGTGGAGTTGGTGAGAAGTGGTCAGATTGTGGATCTATGTTGAAGGTAAAGGTAAGAGGTTGAATATAGGGAATGAAGAAAGAAACATGAAGAAGATTTTCTCAAGGCTTCTTACTTGAGTGACTGGAAGAGCGACAGTGCCATCCACTGAAATGGGTGCACGGGACATGGAAGAGATTTTAGTGACAGCATCAGAAGTTTACTTTTAGGCAAGTTCTGTTTGAATGTTTATTAACAGGTGGAAGGGCAGAGTATACGAGTCCAAAAACTGGCAGGTGTGTAGATAACATGGAGACTGTGAAGTCCTCTTCTGATTGCTTAGGCTTTCTCAATGCCATAGGAATCAGGACAATAGCTGAGAATAGCGATGAGGGAGGAGGTGTTAAATGTTTGAACAGAGATGCCAAGGTATAAAACAGTCATCCAGGAACTTGTTACTCAGGGGCCAGCAGTGTCAGCATCACCTGGAAGCTTGTTAGAAATGCAGGTTCTCAGGGTCCACAGCAGCATCAGAAATTGTATTTACCAACATCCCCAAGTGGTTTATAGCACACTAAAGTATGAAATACACTTAGAGGAGCTGAATAGATCAGAGAAGAACAGTCTGATAGACCAGCTACATGAAGAGCCCATTTGAGGTTTGCAGCATGAATTTAAAGAGAGACCTGTCTATATGGTTATGGATTTTTCTCCAGTCAAATGCAGTAGCAGGGCACAGCTGCAGAGTAGGCAGAGAGCTAGAGTGATTAGAGTTGTAACTGTTTTAAGGAAGTACATTTTAATAAGAGGGAGTCAAGAGAGTTGTAAATATATGTAAATAAATGCATAGATACATATTGGGGTTACATACTCAAATACATATGTGTGTGTATGTATGTGTGTGTGTGTATATATGTGTGTGTATATATATATATATACACATATATCTGCTGATAATATATGTGATACAAAAAGTTTAGAAACACCTGGTTTACATCATATTCTCTGAAGCATTACCTCCCCTAGAGGACACATTTTTTCAATAGGGACTTCTGAAAGTCAACTTATTTTCAATTTGCACAAGAAAATGTTTTGATGGTTTTATCCAAGGAGTTCTGGTCAATTGGGACTAAGGAACTTGCTGATGTCCCCTGAAATCACACCTAAATTTAACAGTGTCCTTCCTTGAGGTACTATTTTGATATTTGCCACATAATCCTTTAAGATTTTTTTTGAATGTGGAAATTCCAAGCATGAGTATCACCAATGTGAAAGGTTTTGTCTCCAAATTTAGGGGCCATCTGTATAAGGAAATGTTACAAAATGAGCCCATGGTGCTTGTGAGCGTTTTGATTGTTTCTGCTGTAACACTCAGAATAAAAATCAAAGACTCTGGACAAAGATTACTCTTGTTGGACTTTGACTATTCATTGAATAGTGTTTAAGCCATAGGCACAACAGAAAATGTCTAAATTACCTTAACCGTAGAGTCATGGATTCTAGAGTATAGAAAGAATCGTCAGGTCTTCAGGTTCAATGTCTCGTCCAGTCTACAGATAAATGTTCATCCAGCAGCACGAATACTTCCAGTACTGGAGAACGCCTTCCTGCCAAAGTCAGCTAATTCAATTGCTTTTTATATTGACTCTGTATCTGTCTCCCCAAAGCTGCTACCATTGGCCCCAGATCTGCTCAAATAGAGCAAAAGAGAATAGCTATGACTCATTTATAAAGTTTTCAGAACCTCAAAAAATAGGCAGAAAGAATAAATAAGACCGAGTATTTGATAGCACGACGGGGTGACTATACTCAATAATAATTTAATTGTACATTTACAAATAACTAAAAGGGTATAATTGGATTGTTTCTAACAGAAAAGTTAAATGCTTGAGGAGATGGATACCCGATTTTACATGATGTGATTATTACCCATTGCATGCCTGTATCAAAACATCTCATGTGGCTCATACATATATACACCTACTATGTAGGTGTATATTAAAATAAAATTAAAATTAAAAATTAAAAAAAGAAAATTCTAAGACTGCTCCTCTTTCAGTGTCAGCCTTGAAACTCACACTGCCCACTGCACGTTTCTTATTTATTCATATCTCTATTAGGATAAGGACCTTAGAAACACATACATCTGTCCAAATGATGTTTGACCATTTCAGAATACCATGGGAGTTCTACCTCCATAGATCTGGGCATGACATTCCCACTAATTTAGAATAAGTTTCCATTAGTTTTCTAATGACTCAGTTAAGATTGTTAATTCATAATAAGGAACAAACCCACCTGGGTGTTTTCCACATTAGTTACTGTCAAGCTGTGTCTCCTCCATCCAGTACTAGTAATCAATCTTTCAGACTTTAATGCAAGGCTCTTGTTTTCCCTTAATAGGCTTCACCTTGTCGGTTTCACCTCATCATTCTAACCCACCAGTTTCCGTAGTAATTCTGTTTCCATTTTCTGAGGTCTAAGCCAACTCTCCTACGCAGAAAAGAGTGAACATGGCAAGCCTTAGAAAGGCCTGCTTGTAGGGACATGGATGAAGCTGGAAAGCATCATTCTCAGCAAACTAACACAGGAACAGAAAACCAAACACCGCATGTTCTTAGTCATAAGTGGGAGTTGAACAATGAGAACACATGAACACAGGGAGGGGAACATCACACACTGGGGCCTGTGGAGGGGTTGGGGGTGGGGGGAGGGATAGCATTAGGAGAAATACCTAGTGTAGATGACAGGTTGATGGGTGCAGCAAACCACCATGGAACGTGTATACCTATGTAACAAACCTGCACGTTCTGCACATGTATCCCAGGACTTAAAGTATAATTAAAAAAAAAAAAAAAAAAAAGGCCTGCTTGTAAGCTTGGCCCATAACTGCTGTCTGAGAGCTTAGATCTGGGAGGGGGCTGTGGCGGGGGGGAGGTGGGTTCTTAACATTCCCCAATTGACAAGGGTGTTTACTGTCCCTGAACTGTTTGTGCAAACAATATGGTTTACTCTGAGCACCTGCTATCCTTCTGGGCGTCTGAATTTCTGGTACACGATAGTCAGAAGGTGCTCATGCTGCCAACTCCAGTAGAAACCCTAAACTGAGTCAGAAAGTGATTCCCTCAGGCAGAAACATCACACACATTGCTGCATTTTTGTTGCTGGAAGAAGAGGATGTTCTACGTGATCGCTCACAGGAGGTATGAACATAAGGAGGCCTGTACAGGAGGTAGGAGCATAAGGAGGCCTGCACAAGACTCCACTTATGTCTTTTCCCATTATGACCTGACAAATTCCCTACCATTTGCAAAATCAACTGATATAAAGCCAGACACATTAGTCAGTACTGGCCCTGGTGCATAGGAAGGCGTGGACAGGCCGGGCGCTTTGGCTCACGCCTGTAATCCCAGCACTTTGGGAGGCCGAGGCAGGTGGATCACGAGGTCAGGAGATTGAGACCATCCTGGCTAACACGGTGAAACCCCGTCTCTACTAAAAAACATACAAAAAAAAATTAGCCGGGCGTGGTGGCGGGCACCTGTAGTCCCAGCTACTCAGGAGGCTGAGGCAGGAGAATGGCATGAACCCGGGAGGCGGAGCTTACAGTGAGCCGAGATTGTGCCACTGCACTCCAGCCCAGGCGACAGAGCGACACTCCATCTCAAAAAAAAAAAAAAAAAAAAAAAAAAAAAAGGGAAGGCGTGGACATTCACAGAAAGAGCATGAGAAACAGCAAGAAGAAAGTACTCTGCCTGGGTCTCTAAGAATATTTGTTAGTCCTGGAATGTCAAAAATGGAGACAAAATGCAAAGAAACTAAAACATCCCTATTCAAACTCCTCTTGAAGATTCTAAGCAAGTACTGGTCACATTGTTTTTCAAAATTTACAAATAACTAAGAAGTCAGGGAAAAGAAGGGAATGGACACATCACTAGAATTCAGGATTAAATCTGACTACTCAACTATCATTTATTAAGCTTTGACTGAATACATGTAGCACTGTAATAAATGTTGAAGAGCTCCCCCTCACCAATAAAACATACCTCTCAGAAGCTTTATGGACTAACTTAATTAAATGGTAGAAGAGAGGAAATAAAAATACTAGAAATCTATTCTATAAAATACCAAAATTAATCACAATCCTTTCTGAGAAGCTTATAGTCATAAAGTTATTTATCTGGCAAGTCCCAACCACAGAGCTAAGAGCAGCGTTTAAAAGAGAGTGAAGACAAAACTGCTCAATGACATGGAAACTGAACAACCTGCTCCTGAATGACTAGTGGGTACATAACAAAATGAAGGCAGAAATAAAGATGTTCTTTGAAACCAATGAGAACAAAGATACAACATACCAGAATCTCTGGGACACATTTAAAGCAGTGTGTAGAGGGAAATTTATAGCACTAAATGCCCACAAGAGAAAGTAGGAAAGATCTAAAATTGATACCCTAACATCACAATTAAAAGAACTAGAGAAGCAAGAGCAAACACGTTCAAAAGCTAGCAGAAGGCAAGAAATAACTAAGACCAGAGCAGAACTGAAGGAGATCGAGACACAAAAAACCCTTCAAAAAATTAATGAATCCAGGAGCTGGTTTTTTGAAAAGATTGACAAAATTGATAGACCAGTAGCAAGACTAATAAAGAAGAAAAGAGAGAAGAATCAAGTAGATGCAATAAAAAATGATAAAGGGGATATCACCACTGATCCCACAGAAATACAAACTACCATCAGAGAATACTATAAACACCTCTATGCAAATAAACTAGAAAATCTAGAAGAAATGGATAAATTCCTCGACACATACACCCTCCCAAGACTAAACCAGGAAGAAGTTGAATCCCTGAATAGACCAATAACAGGCTCTGAAATTGAGGCAATAATTAATAGCCTACCAACCAAAAAAAGTCCAGGACCAGAGGGATTTACAGCCAAATTCTACCAGAAGTACAAAGGGGAGCTGGTACCATTCCTTCTGTAACTATTCCAATGAATAGAAAAAGAGAGAATCCTCCCTAACTCATTTTATGAGGCCAGCATCATCCTGATACCAAAGCCTGGCAGAGACACAACAAAAAAAAGAGAATTTTAGACCAATATCCCTGATGAACATCGATGCAAAAATCTTCAATAAAATACTGGCAAACCGAATCCAGCAGCACATCAAAACGCTTATCCACCATGATCAAGTGGGCTTCATCCCTGGGATGCAAGGCTGGTTCAACATATGCAAATCAATAAATGTAATCCATCATATAAACAGAACCAAAGACAAAACCACATGATTATCTCAATAGATGCAGAAAAGGCCTTCAACAAAATTCAACAACCCTTCATGCTCTTAATAAACTAGGTATTGATGGGATGTATTTCAAAATCATAAGAGCTATTTATGACAAACACACAGCCAATATCATACTGAATGGGCAAAATCTGGAAGCATTCCCTTTGAAAACTGGCACAAGACAGGGATGCCCTCTCTCACCACTCCTATTCAACATAGTGTTGGAAGTTCTGACCAGGGCAGTCAGGCAGGAGAAAGAAATAAAGGGTATTCAATTAGGAAAAGAGGAAGTCAAATTGTCCCTGTTTGCAGATGACGTGATTGTATATTTAGAAAACCCCATTGTCTCAGCCCAAAATCTCCTTAAGCTGATAAGCAACTTCAGCAAAATCTCAGGATACAAAATCAATGTGCAAAAATCACAAGCATTCCTATAAACCAATAACAGACAAACAGAGAAGCAAATCATGAGTGAACTCCCATTCACAATTGCTTCAAAGAGAATAAAATACCTAGGAATCCAACTTACAAGGATGTGAAGGACCTCTTCAAGGAGAACTACAAACCACTGCTCAATGAAATAAAAGAAGACACAAACAAAAGGAAGAACAGTCCATGCTCATGGATAGGAAGAATCAATATCATGAAAATGGCCATACTGCCCAAGGTAATTTATAGATTCAATGCCATCCCCATCAAGCTACCAATGACTTTCTTCACAGAATTGGAAAAAACTACTTTAAAGTTCATATGGAACCAAAAAAAGAGCCTGCATTGCCAAGACAATCCTAAGCCAAAAGAACAAAGCTGGAGGCATCACGCTACCTGACTTCAAACTATACTACAAGGCTACAGTAACCAAAACAGCATGGTACTGGTACCAAAACAGACATATAGACCAATGGAACAGAACAGAGCCCTCAGAAATAATACCAGACATCTACAACCATCTGATCTTTGACAAACCTGACAAAAACAAGAAATGGGGAAAGGATTCCCTATTTAACAAATGGTGCTGGGAAAACTGGTTAGCCATATGTAGAAAGCTGAAACTGGATCCCTTCCTTACACCTTATACAAAAATTAATTCAAGATGGATTAAAGACTTAAATGTTAGACCTAAAAAAATAAAAACCCTAGAAGAAAACCTAGGCAATACCATTCAGGACATAGGCATGGGCAAGGACTTCATGACTAAAACACCAAAAGCAATGGCAACAAAAGCCAGAATTGACAAATGGGATCTAGTTAAACTAAAGAGCTTCTGCACAGCAAAAGAAACTACCATCAGAGTGAACAGGCAACCTACAGAATGTGAGAAAATTTTTATAATCTACCCGTCTGACAAAGGGCTAATATCCAGAATCTGCAAAGAACTTAAACAAATTTACAAGAAAAAAAAAACCATCAACAAGTGGGTGAAGGATATGAACAGACACTTCTCAAAAGAAGACATTTATGCAGCCAACAGACACATGACAAAATGCTCATCATCACTGGTCGTCAGAGAAATGCAAATCAAAACCACAATGAGATACCATCTAACACCAGTTAGAATGGCAATCATTAAAAAGTCAGGAAACAACAGGTGCTGGAGAGGATGTGGAGAAATAGGAACACTTTTACACTGCTGGTGAGACTGTAAATTAGTTCAACCATTGTGGAAGACAGTGTGGCAATTCCTCAAGGATCTAGAACTAGAAATACCATTTGACCCAGTCATCCCATTACTGGGTATATACCCAAAGGATTATAAATCATGCTTCTATAAAGACACATGCACACATATGTTTATTGCGGCACTATTCGCAATAACAAAGACTTGGAACCATCTCAAATGTCCATCAATGATAGACTGGATTAAGAAAATGTGGCATATATACACCATGGAATACTATGCAGCCATAAAAAAGGATGAGTTCATGTCCTTTGTAGGGACATGGATGAAGCTGGAAACCATTATTCTGAGCAAACTATTGCAAGGACAGAAAACTAAACACCGCATGTTCTCACTCATACGTGGGGATTGAACAATGAGAACACTTGGACACAGAATGGGGAACACCAGGGCCTGTCATGAGGTGGGGGGAGGGGGAAGGGATAGCATTAGGAGATATACCTAATGTAAATGACGAGTTAATGGGTGCAGCACACCAACATGGCACATGTATACATATGTAACAAACCTGCACATTGTGCACATGTACCCTAGAACTTAAAGTATAATAAAAAAATACATAAATAAAATGGAGTGAAGAAAAGAAATCAGAGATGACTCAAACAAATAGAAAAATATTTCATGCTCATGGATAGGAAGAATAAATGTCATTGAAATGGCCATACTGCCCAAAACAATTTATAGATTCAATGCCATTCCTATTAGACTACCAATGACATTCTTCACAACACTAGAAAAAAAACTATTTTAAAATTCATATAGAACCAAAAGAGCCAAGGCAATCCTAAGCAAAAAGAACAAAGCTGGAGGCATCATGCTATCCGACTTCAAACTAGACTACAGGGCTAGAGTCACCAAAACAGCATAGTACTGGTACCAAAACAGACACATAAACCAATGGAACAGAATAGAGAGCCCAGAAATAAGGCTGTACACATACAACTATCTGATCTTCAACAAAGCTGACAAAAACAAGCAATGGAGAAAGGGCTGCCTATTCAATAAATCGTGTTGGGATAACTGGCTAGCCATATGCACAAGATTGAAGCCCCGTCCTTACACCATATACAAAAATTAACTCGAGATGGATTAAGGATTTACATGTAAAATGCAAAATTATAAAAATCATGGAAGAAAACCTAGGCAATACCATCCTGGACAGGGTAACAGGCAAAGATTTCATGATGAAGACACAAAACACAATTGCAAGAAAAGCAAAAATTGACAAATGAGATCTAATTAAACTAAAGAGCTTCTGCACAGCAAAAGAAACCATCAACAGAGTAAACAGACAACCTACAGAATGAGATAAAATTTTTGCAAATCATGTATCTGACAAAGGACTAATATCCAGCATCTATAAGGAACTTAAACAAATTTACAAGAAAAAAGAAACCACCCCATTAAAAAGAGGGCAAAGGACATGAACAGTGTGAATTAGTTCAACCATTGTGGAAAGCAGTATGGCAATTCCCCAAAGAGGTAAAAGCAGAACTACCATTAGACCAGCAATCCCATACTGGTTATATACCCAGAGGAATATAAATTATGCAATTGGCAGCAGGTGAAATTACATGGCTTTCCAAATGACTGCATTGCCAACCCATCTTCTCCCAGCTAAATGACTGATTTCTATCACTGCTGCCTCCCAAGGGGGTCTCTTGCGAGGACGTGGGTGTTGATGATCCTAAAATGGCACTTAAAACTTCTGACAACCGTCGGTTGGTGCAACCATATAAGGGGCCTTTTAGAAAACACTAAATAGGGATCCCTTCCTGTCTGGAGACGCGGAATGGGACACAGGCTTGGCATTGCAGAAAAGCAAATTATTGGTTCTCACTAAGTTAGCGTCATAACAATTTTGGGCCTCCATTTATTCGTCTGGAAAACTGGAGACTGCCTGTTTAAGGTCTTCTCTCAACCTGTGGTTCTCTGAACCCATGTGAGCTCTCTCTGTGTGACATATTCAGCACTCTAT
The DNA here is from genome assembly GCF_028858775.2 of Pan troglodytes. NCBI lineage: Eukaryota > Metazoa > Chordata > Mammalia > Primates > Hominidae > Pan > Pan troglodytes. The sequence continues at coordinate 37,732,637 of NC_072421.2, read as the reverse complement.
TAACCACAGAAATAGAGGAGGGAGCCCTGAACACCCCCAATCCTCTCTAAAACAGGAGGCAGAAGCAGTCACAACTAATATCTAGTAATATATTCAGCACTCTGCAGACATAAACTCAATGTTCAAGAGATACAAGTGTAAGATCAGGATAGGAATCCACAATTTCAGGTACACCAAAAAGCTACAACCGTCTGTGACTGGGATTTGTTCCATAAATGAGCCTTGATAGTTTTCTCAAATGTTTTTAATGTCTGTGCAGCCTAAACTCAGGGCTGAAATGACTGCTCACCTGCTTTCCAAAGTCCCTCAGGTTTACAAGATCATAAGAGGGTCTCCAACATTTTTGGGAGGTGCCAGACCCCTTTGAGAATCTGTAACAGTTCCAGGGGCAGTCAGTCCTTAAGGTAATTTGCACATGCACATAGACATATCTCACACATGCAATTGACTTAGAAGGTTTTATGGGTCTTGGGTGCCATGGGAAACCTTCTTGTTCTGCCCAACGGCTCCCCTCCATGGCTGACCTGCATCATGACATTGTTCCTCATGGCTTCAACCCCAGTTGGCACCCGCACCCATCCAGCCACTCAACTTGAAAGTGAATTCCTCATTTTCAGGTAAATTTTGCATCTTCTTATGTTTACCTCCCTCAGATCTCTTTTTCTCCATACTCCTCTGGGCTTCTCTCTTAGGTAAATGCTTTGTAAATCCAGGGTCACATTGAAAGACTTTAGAATAGATTGGGGATATCTAAGTCTCACAGTCTTTAGAGCTGAGTCCTAAACTTTGCTCTAAAATATCCCTGTCCCTTCCTTCCTTCCTCCTTGCCTCCCAATCTTAGAAGCACATACAGCAAAGAACCCTCTATATCCCTAATTGTCATGTGGAACAGATTTTTTTCCTGACTACACAGGACTTCTAGTGCATGGCTATTCTAAACCAGTGTTCCAGACTCCTGTCCACACGAGGAGCAGCAAAACAAGGGCTGTGGCTCTTATGAGCAAAAGAGAATCTATCAGATACTTTAAGCTGCAATAACATAAAACCTGTCTTATAACAGCTTAAACAAAGATGGGATATATCTTTCTCTTATAACAGAAATTCTGAATAAATATGGCTGCTGTCCTTAATCCAGAAACTTGATGATTTTCCAGCCAGCATCATGTACTCATTTGACTTTTTTCTCTTGTTTGACTCCTTGTTATTGTAAGATGGCTCCACCAGCCCCATAATTTTAGCAGACCTAAGATAGTATAAACAGTAAATTCAAAAGTAGGGTTTCCCAAAGCTGAGTGACCATGGAAAAGTTACTTAATTATCTGGCCCTCATTCCTTAATTCAACAAATATTAAATGTGATATGCTGAGCACATAGATTAGCAAAAACAGTGATAGTTGGTGTTCTCAAGAAAGATACATTGCGAATTTTTTTCTTTCAATGTATTTTATTTTGATGAATTACAAAGGTAGATAAAAAATACTTTTTATAAAGTACAGTTAACTGACTTAGGAAAAGAGACAAAGCTTCTACAGTTTTAAAAATAAAATAAAGTTTGGCTTCCGTCCCAAGATGGTTGAATAGGAACAGCTCCAGTCTGCAGCTCCCAGCGTGATCGACACAGAAGACGGGTGATTTCTGCATTTCCAACTGAGGTACCTGGTTCAAGTCATTGGGACTGGTTGGACAGTGGGTGCAGCCCATGGGAGGGTGAGCCAAAGCAGGGTGGGGCGTTGCCTCACCCGGGAAGCACAAGGGGTCAGGGAATTTCCCTTTCCTAGTCAAGGGAAGCCATGACAGACTGTACCTGGAAAAATGGGACACTCCTGCCCAAATACTGTGCTTTTCCCAAGGTCTTAGCAACTGGCAAACAAGGAGATTCTCTCCCGTGCCTGGCTCAGTGGGTCCCATGCCCACGGAGCCTTGTTCACTACTAGCTCAGCAGTCTGAGATTGAACTGCGAGGTGGCAGCCTGACTGGGGGAGGAGTGTCTGCCATTGCTGTGGCTTAAGTAGGTAAACAAAGTGGCCAGGAAGCTCAAACTGGCAGAGCCCACCACTGCTCAGCAAGGCCTACTGCCTCTATAGACTCCACCTCTGTGGGCAGGGCATAGCTGAACAAAAGGCAGCAGACAACTTCTGCAGTCTTAAACATCCCTGTCTGACAGCTCTGAAGAGGGCAGTCATTCTCCCAGCATGGCGTTTGAGCTCTGAGAATGTACAGACTGCCTCCTCAAGTGGGTCCCTGACCCCCATGTAGCCTAACTGGGAGACACCTCCCAGTAGGGTCCGACAGACACCTCATATAGGCAGGTGCCCCTCTGGGACAAAGCTTCCAGAGGAAGGATCAGGCAGCAATATTTGCCATTCTGCAATATTTGCTGTTCTGCAGCCTCTGCTGGTGATACCCAGGAAAACAAGGTCTAGAGAGGACCTCTAGCAAACTCCAGCAGACCTGCAGAAAAGGGGCCTGAGTGTTAGAAGGAAAACTAACATAGAGAAAGGAATAACATCAACATAAACAAAAAGGACATCTACACCAAAGCCCCATCTCTAGGTCACCAACATCAAAGACCAAAGGTAGATAAAACCACAAAGACAGGGAGAAACAAGGTCAGAAAAGCTGGACATTCTAAAAACCAGAGCGCCTCTTCTCCTCCAAAGGATTGCAGCTCCTTGACAGCAATGGAACAAAGCTGGAAGGAGGATGACTTTGATGAGTTGACAGAAGTAGGCTTCAGAAGGTCGGTAATAGCAAACTTCTCCAAGCTAAAGGAGCATGTTCAAACCCATCATAAGGAAGCTAAAAACCTTGAAAAAAGGTTAGACAAATGGCTAACTAGAATAAACAGTGTAGAGAAGACCTTAAGTGACCTGATGGAGCTGAAAACCATGGCACAAGAACTTTGTGATGAATGCACAAGCTTCAATAGCTGAATAATCAATGTAGAGAAGAACATATATGATCTGATGGAGCTGAAAAACACAGCACCAGAACTTCATGAAGAATACACAAGTATCAATAGCCAAATTGATCAAACAGAAGAAAGGATATCAGTGATTGAAGATCAAATTAATGAAATAAAGCGAGAAGACAAGGTTAGAGAAAAAAGAGTAAAAAGAAACCAACAAAGCCTCCAAGAAATATGGGAGTGTGTGAAAAGACCAAATCTACGTTGGATTGGTGTACCTGAAAGTGATAGGGAGAATGGAACCAAGTTGGAAAACACTCTTCAGAATATTATCCAGCAGAACTTCCCCAATCTAGCAAGGCAGGCTAACATTCAAATTCAGGAAATACAGAGAACACCACAAAGATACTCCTCGAGAAGAGCAACCCCAAGACACATAATTGTCAGATTCACCAAGGTTGAAATGAAGGAAAAAATGCTAAGGGCAGCCAGAGAGAAAGGTCGGATTACCCACAAAGGGAAGCCCATCAGACTAACAGCAGATCTCTCAGCAGAAATCCTACAAGCCAGAAGAGAGTGGCAGCCAATATTCAACATTCTTAAAGAAAATAATTTTCAAACCAGAATTTCATATCCAGCCAAACTAAGCTTCATAAGTGAAAGAGAAATAAAATCATTTACAGACAAGCAAATGCTGAGAGATTTTGTCACCACCAGGCCTGCCTTACAAGAGCTCCTGAAGGAAGCACTAAACATGGAAAAAAACAACCGGTACCAGCCACTGCAAAAACATGCCAAATTGTACAGACCATCGATGCTATGAAGAAACTGCATCAATTAATGGGCAAAATAACCAACTAACATCATAATGACAGGATCAAATTCACAAATAACAATATTAGCCTTAAATGTAAATGGGCTAAGTGCCCCAATTAAAAAAGACACAGACTGGCAAATTAGATAAAGAGTCAAGACCCATCAGTGTGCTGTATTCAGGAGACCCATCTCATGTGCAGAGACACACATAGGCTCAAAATAAAGGCATGGAGGAAGATCTACCAAGCAAATGGAAAGCAAAAAAAAAAAAAAAAAAAAAAGCAGGGGTTGCAATCATAGTCTCTGATAAAACAGACTTTAAACCAACAAAGATCAAAGGAGACAAAGAAGGCCATTACATAATGGTAAAGGGATCAATTCAACAAGAAGAGCTAACTATCCTAAATATATATGCACCTAATACAGGAGCACCCAGATTCATACAGCAAGTCCTTAGAGACCTACAAAGAGACTCAGACTCCCACACAATAATAATGGGAGACTTTAACACCCCACTGTCAATATTAGACAGATCAATGGGACAGAAGGTTAACAAGGATATCCAGGACTTGAACTCAGCTCTGCACCAAGCAGACCTAATAGACATCTATAGAACTCTCCACCCCCAAATCAACAGAATATACATTAGTTGGTTGTGGAGGTGCATGCCTGTAGTCACAGCTACTCAGGAGGCTAAGGTGGCAGGATTGCTTGAGCCAGGAATTGGAGGCCACAGTGAGTTTTGATCATGTCATGGCATTCCAGCCTGGACACCAGAGTGAGATGCCTCTAAAAAAATAAAAATAAAATTGAAGGACAATAACATTCCAGACAGCATCTAGAAACCAATTTTCTTGTTTATAAGAGATCAGCATAACCCTACAGAATGGCTAAGAGGCAGCTTTGGAAGAGCTTAAACATTAATTGTGAAATGTTTTACATAAGGCTTTTCTTTTTCTTTCATAAGTCATTATCCCACTCTGTATCTTCAGAAATAATGAAGTATGTTTTCAGCCTAAATTAGATGAAATGTTTTATTAATATTTCCTTAATGATCCTGTATTTATGAATTTATTAAAATTGTGTTATTGAAAAGCATTTCTAAACAGTCTAGTGAGATAAAAATAAATAACAAAATATTATCAAACGTAACCTTTATCAAAGACAGTAAGGAAGTTAGTAAGTAACTGTAAAAATCATAGCTATAAAATACAGAATGCAGGTGAATTTAAAGCTTTTTTTTTTTGTCTGACAAATCTTCCTGTATAATTTCTTTGTCTTAATACATTCTAAACAGCCAGCTGGAGTTGACTAAGTCAGGTGCAATTGAAAAAATAGGTGTTTTCTTATTAAAGGGGATAATCCTTTCCATCCCAATAGAAAAAAATATATTTGGGTTTGATACAAAAACAATTAAAACCAAAGAAAGCCCCTGAGGGCTTAATCCATTCTTTTATTAGCAGAATGACAGAAGATGTAGGGAGACCCCCTGAAACTATTGCTATGGAATAAAAGATGAAATGCTCCTGATTATTGTAAATACAAAGTTGCATGCAGGATTGTGTAAAGACAATGCCAGGTTGGACTGCCAGAATGAGCCAACAGCACGTGATGTGCTTCCCCTTGTGGAGAGCCTATGAATGGACGTGCAGTCAGGGAGGTTTCATATCACCAAGATTCCTATCCCAGAAAAGCAGATGTTCATAGCTCTGGGAATGGAATGTGACCCTTGTGGAGAGCCTATAAACGGACACATGAGGGGCGCCTGTCCATATGGATAAGATAGGGCTATAAACGCCCTCATCTTGCCATGGCTCTTCTAGGCCTCTTTAGGGTTAAGGCATACTCCCTTCTGAGAATTTCTGGTCTAACCAGTTGTCTAGCTTCACGTCCTGTTTCTATGGATTGTTTGTAACCAGCTTTTGCTGCAACAGTTACTGCTGATTAATATCTTGCTAATTATAGGTTATGGAAAGACTATTTCTGTTTTAAGGCTCTGTTAGAAATTACTGATGCACACACTATATTGTAAATTCTTATCCCTGTATACTGTACTTCTGCATACAGATGTTATGTTAAAGAATTACTTCATCCCCATGTGACCATCTCACCTCATAATCAAATGACCCTAAATCCCTCACTAACCTACCCCCGCCCTCACTAAACTTAATAATAAACGCTGGTATATCCAGTGCATTGTTGGCACCGCAGGACCAGAAGGTGGTGACCCCCCTTGACCCAGCTTTCACTGTCTTGTGATTGTCTATTATTTCTCGACCTGCCAATCCACCTGGGAACAAAGAGAGAGCCCCACTGCATTGCAGGCTGCTGGCCAGATCCCGCAATAAAGAAGACATTTAACTTATTCCTCTTTTATTAAAAAACACATTAAAGAATGTGTATCACTCTATACCTTTGCTGTGTTATACATTGTATATAGTAAATTATTACCATGGTTTTTCTTAAATTATCTGATATGGTTTGGATCTGTGGTCTCTGCCCAAATCTCATGTTGAACTGTAACCCCCAATGTTGGAGGTGGGGCCTGGTGGAAGGTGATTAGATCATGGAGGTGGTTTCTCATTAATGGTTTAAAACCATCCCACATGGTACTGTCCTTGTGATAGAGAGTGAGTTCTCATGAGATCCGGTTGTTTAACAGTGCATAGCACCTCCGCCCTCTCACTCTTGCTGCTCCTGCCATGTGAGATGCCTTGCTCCCTCTTTGCCTTCTGCCGTGATTGAAAATGTCCTGAGGCCTCCCCAGAAGCTGAGCAGGAGCCGCTATGTTTCCCGTATAGCCAGCAGAACTGTGAGCCAATTAAATGTCTTTTCTTTATGAATTACCCAGTCTCAGATATTTCTTTATAGCAATGCGAGAACAAACTAATACAGAAAATTGATACCATGGAGTGTGGCATTGACACAAGGATACCCAAAAATGTGGAAGCAGCTTCGGAACTGGGTAATGAGCAGAAGTTGGAAGGGTTTGGAGGCATCAGAAGAAGACAGGAATATGAGGGGAAAATTTGGAACTTAACTAGAGACTCATTGAATGGTTGTGACCCAAATGCTGATAGTGATAAGGACAAAGATGGCCATGCTGATCAGGTCTCAGATGGAGATGAGAAACTTATTAGGAACTGGAACAAAGGTCATTTTTTTGTGCCTTAGCAAAAAACCTGGCTGCATTTTGCTGTTGCCCTAGGGATCTGTGAAAGTTTGAACTTGGGAGTGATGATTTAGGGTCTTTGGCAGAAGAAATTACGAAGCAGCAAAGCACTCAAGAAGTGCCCTGGCTGCTTCTAACAGTCTAAACTCATATGTATTAGCAAAGAAATGATGGAAAATTGGAATTTATATTTAAAAGGGAAGCAGAATGTAAAAGTTTGGAAAATTTGCAGTCTGGCCATGTGGTAGAAAAGAAAAGCCTATTTTCAGGGGAGGAATTCAAGCAGGCTGCAGAAATTTGCACAACTGAAAAGGAGCCAAGTGCTAATAGCCAAGACAATGGGGAAAAGGCCTCAAAAGCATTTCAGAGACCTTCACAGCAGCTCCTCCTATCACAGGCCTGGAGGCCTGGGAGGGAAGAATGGTTTCATGGGCCAGGCCAAGGGATTCACTGCCTTGTGCAGCCTCAGGACACTACTCCTGGCATCCTGGTCACTCCAGCTCCAGCCATGGCTCAAAGGGGCCAAAGTACAGCTCAATATGCTGCTTCAAAGGGTGCAAGGTATAAGCCTTGGTGGGTTCCATGTAGTGTTAAGCCTATGAAGGCATAGACTATAAGAGTTCAGGCTTTGGAGCCTCCCTGTAGATTTCAGAGGATGTGTGAAAAAGCCTGGATCTCCATGCTTCATGGAGAACCTCTACTAGGGCAATGCAGAGGAGAAATGTGGAGTTGGAGCCCCCACACAGGATTCCCACTTGGGCACTTCCTAGTGGAGCTGTGAGTAGAGGGCCACTGTCCTTCAGACCCCAGAATGGTAGATCCAACAGCAGCTTGCACCTTCACCCTGGAAAAGCAGCAGGTGTTAAATGTCAGATCTTGAAAGCAGCCACAGGTGCTGAACCCTGTAAAGCCACAGGGGTGGAGCTGCTCAAGGCCTTGAGAGTCCACCTCTTGTATCAGTGGGCCGTGGATGTGGGACATTGAGCCAAAGGAGATTATTATATTTTGGGATTTTTAAATTTAATAACTTCCCTGATGGGTTTCAACTTGCCTGGGGCCTTTAGTCCTTTTCTTTTGGCCAATTTGTCCCTTTTGGAATGGGGTTATTTACCTAATGTCCATACCTCCATTGTATCTTGGAAGTAACTAAGTTGTTTTTGATTTTACAGACTCATAGGTGGAAGGACTAGCCTTGCCTCAGATGAGACTTTGGACTTTGGAATTTTGAGTTAATGCTGGAATGAGCTAAGACTTTTGGGGACCAGCTGGGCTTGATCCATTACGGGCTAATGCCTGTAATCCCAGCACATTGGAAGGCCAAGGCAGATGGGTTGCTTTGAGCTCACAAGTTTGAGACCAGCCTGGGTAACATGGCAAAACACTGTTTCTATAAAGAATACAAAAATTAGCCAGGTGCGGCAGCTCACGCCTGTAGTCCCAGCTACTAAGGAGGCTGAGGCTAGAGAATTGCTTGAGCCTGGGAAGCAGAGGTTGCAGTGAGCCAAGATGGCATCACTGCACTCCAGACTGAATGACAGAGTGAGAACCTGTCTCAAAAACAAAAGAAAAAAAGACATTGAGGGACTACTGGGAAGGCATGGTTGTATTTGGCAATGTGAGGACATGAAATATAGGAGGAGCCGGGGTGGAAAGATATGGTTTGGTTCTGTGTCCCCACCCAAATATAATGTCAAAGTGTAATCCCCAGTTTTGGAGGTAGGGCCTGGTGGGAGGTGAACAGATCATGGCAGCGGTTTCTCATGAATGGTTTAGCACCACCCCCCTTGTCACCGTTCTCCTGACAGTAAGTGAGTTCTCATGAGATCTGGTTGTTTAAAAGTGTGCAGCACCTCCCCCCCTCTCTCTTCTTCCTCTCTCACCATGTGAGACACCTTGCTGCCCCTTCACCTTCCACCATGATTTTAAGTTTCCTGAGGCCTCCCTAGAAGCCAAACAGAAGCTGTTATGCTTCCTTACAGCCTGCAGAACCATGAGCCAATTAAACATCTTTTCTTTATAAACTACCCAGTCTCAGGTATTTCTTTATAGCAATGAATGCAAGAATGAAATAATACATTATCCTTATTGGGATAAAGTTTGTGCATCCCCATACCATAACATGAATAAAGATAGTGGCTTTGAGACCCATGTTTGGGATATAGTTTGGATATTTATCCCCATTCAAATATTATGTTGAAGTATAATCCCTAATGTTGGAATTGGGGCCTGGCTAGAGGTGTTTGGATCATGAGGGCAAATCTCTTATGAATGGCTTGGGCCATCCCCTTGGTGATAAAGTGAGCTCTCACTCTGAGTTCACATGAGATCTGGTTGTTTACAAATGTGTGGTACCTCCCCTACCCAACTCTCTCTTGCTCCTGTTTTCACCATGTGAAGAGCCTGCTCCTGTTTCACCTTCCACCATGAGTAAAAGCTCCCTGAGGCCTCTCTAGAAGCTAAGCAGATGCTGATGTTATGCTTCCTATGCAGCCTGAAGAACGGTAAGCCAATTAAACCACTTTCCTTGATAAATTACCCAATCTCAGGTATTTATTTGTAGCAATGCAAGAATGACCTAATACAGTTTGTGATTACTTTTGGAAGATCTTTTTTTCTTAACCAAAATCTTCATGTGTTAAAATTAATTTGAATAAAGCATTGTAAAATAAAAATCTATAAGATAATCCTTAGAATACTTAAAAAGAAATTATTTCTAATTTGTACACGTATAACCTTCTAACAACCTTTGTGTGTTGATAAAATTCCAAATAAAGACTAAAACATAAAAGGGAATTTTAGAAAAAAAAACTTTGGTTGTTCCCATATCATGTCTTATGATGATTAAAATAACAATCATGGATTTTGTCAAATCCAAACAAAACAAAAACGATCTATCCATCCATCTTATCCATAAAATTGCTGGCATACAAACTTGAAAATAAAATATAAAATGATGCAAATATTCTTAATATTAAGGAAATCTAAAAATGCCTTTTTTATTTGTAAAATTGAAGTAGAATAAAACCTATCTGACTTTGGGAGGCTGAGGTGGGTGGATCACGAGGTCAGGAGATCAAGACCATCCTAGCTAACACGGTGAAACCCCGTCTCTACTAAAAATAGAAAAAAAATTAGCCGGGCATGGTGGTGGGCGCCTGTAGTCCCAGCAACTCGGGAGGCTGAGGCAGGGGAATGGTGTGAACCCAGGAGGCGGAGCTTGCAGTGAGCAGAGCTTGCGCCACTGCACTCCAGCCTGGGCAACAGAGCGAGACTCCGTCTCAAAAAAAAAAAAAAAGAATAAAACCTATCTGATTATGTGATCGTGTTGTCAGAAAGTTTGATTTGGAAACCTTCTAATCATTTGGTGGAAATTCTCATTATCCATTATGCTGTCACCTGAAACAGATGCAATCAATTTATTCAGCAAAGGAACAATATCTAAACTAATAAACTACATGTAGTCATCATATATTACAACCAAGTATAACTTCATGACAATAACAGGTCATAGAGTATGTCAAAATTAGTTACGTTTTTAAATTCTTGCTCCGAAGCCAAACTACCAATGGAAACATTTTTATCAGCAGGCACAGACAATGGGTTTCTTTGTATACTGTTTTCTCTAACTTTGTATTATTAATTGTATTTGTTTACTAAGGGTTACTACAACAAAGTAACACAATCTGGGTGGTTTAGAACAACATAAATTTATTATCTCACAGTTTTAGAGGCTAGAAGTCCAAAATCAAAGTTTTGCTAGGTTTGGTTCCTTTAGAGTGCTATGAGGGAAGGATCTGTTTTAGGCTTCTCCCTTTGACTTGAAGATGCATCACCTCAATCTCTGCCTTCATGTTTAACGTGGACTTCTCCCCAGGTGTATGTCTTTATGTCCAAATGTCTCCTTTTTGTAAGGATACCAGGCTGAATTAGGGTCTACCCTAGTGACCTCATCTTAACTTGATTACATCTGCAATGACCCTATTTCCAAATAAGACCACATTCTGAGGTTCTGGGGATACAGGAATTCAATATACAAATTTTAGGGAGACACAACTCAACTGACAACACTAGTTGATAACAGATTAGCATTGAGATAACTCTAGCTGTAGATGAAGCAAGAGAGTAACTGTTGCAGAAGAAACATTTATCTGTCTTTCAATTAAAGTTTCTCAATGAATTCTTGAAGTGGTGCCAATTCTTGCCTATCAGTCAAATTGAACTCTTGAACAAATAAAATAAGGTACTTACCATGAAGCAGATTCACTGTGCACTGGTTACCAACTTGTCTGAGTTCAGTGAAACTGAATGTCCATGCACACAATGAGTTACAGAAGAGGGTTTATTCCTTACAGATAGGCAGCAAGGGACCACAAAGCCTAGGATTCACTGTAAGCCAGCCCCCTAAGGCTCGGGAATGCTGCCTGTGGTAGATGGAGTTTTGTCTGCATGTACTCCACTTTCACCACAGTGGAGGGACCCCAGAAAGTTGCCCTGGGTTTTATACCCTAGAGATAGAATAATCACTGGGCTGAAGTATTGAAGGACATCCTGTTTCTAGGGCCACTGGAACAGAGCCCTATCTGAAGATGTTGCATTCTTGGCACCGTCTACAGTTATTTTTCAGAACTACAAACGAGAAAGGAGAAAGAACTCGACTGGTCCAAAGCCACCCTGAGAACTGTCCTTCACTTGAAGAAGGTGTTGCCATGGGAGTTTTCTTGTGGTTGCACCACAGACCCAAAGTGCTAGTAAGAAATATGGGCGTAAAATTTGAACAGACACTTAATAGTCTTGGCCACAGACATAAAATTCTTAGAAAATAGGACACCAATATTAGAAGAAAAAAAGTTTCATGATCAATATAATCCTAAAGCTAGGCCATCAAATAGTCATTATATTTTGGAACAAAAACTTTGACTGGATTATTAATATTAGTACCACCTGCTCCATAATATTCAGATATTAGACCTGAAGACATGACTGAACAGCTTGCTTCAGTGTAGAGTTCTGATCTGCATGAAGAAATCCAAAGTATTAACTGTCATCCATTGATCGAGAACTTCTTCTAGCAACATAGCAGCACCTTTCACGTTCCCACTTCCAACAATATTTCTGCATGTTTTAAGTGTTCATACTGATGAAACCTTTTAGAGATATTCTTTTTTGACTTCAGTGGGGGAAAGACCTTCATCTATGGGTGGGTGTGAGGCTGCTAGCCAGGTGAGGTGCAGTGGTTCTGTCCCCTGGTCTTGGTGCAGCAGCATAAACCCTAGGAAGGCCCATCAGCTGAGGACATCAGTGAAGAGTACAGGAATCTTTGGTGGCCAAGGCTGTATATGTCTGCAGTAGCAGTGAAGGCTTCTGGTGTCTTATTTTCCACCATAGGGGGAGTCACCACTGAGGGTGTCCATCTTAGAGCTGGGGTCCAGGGTGTGAGTGTACACAGTGGTAATGCTGGTGTCTGGGAAGTAGGCAGATAAAGAGTGGCTGTGGCAGTGGGGCCCAAGGTATGGGCATGCATAGAACAGTGGTGGTGCCAAGGTCTGGGATGCAGGCACAACTGTGGCAGCAAGTGGTGCTAGTTTCTGGGGTACAGGCCTCAGTGGAACATTGGTGATGCTGGAGTCTGGGGCATGGGCATGCGAGGAGCAGAGGCGAAAGTACCTGGGGATGTATGTTGAATGCTAGTGCAGAGTTGATAGGCAAAAATGGGTCCTTCTCTGAGCAGTATGAACTCTGTGCAGCTCCATCAGCTGGAGTCAGTATTGGTGATGACTGAAAGGGTCCTCAGTAGCGAGAGATCCTCTCCTTTTCTCCCATGGGGAAAAGTCATGGCCAATGGAATCCTTCTTGGCATCAACCTGTGCCAGACTGGCGGAGGTGGTGATATCGGAAAATGCTTCCGATACATTTTTATGCTGTCATCTTAAGATTTCGTGCTCCAATTTGGTTGCTGCAGCTTTTTCATTGTATTCTGGAACTCTCCCAGAGCTGTTTTTGTCAGTAAGTAGTTGTTTAATCATTATTTTTCTGGGGAGGTCAACATTTGGACCTCCTAGTATACCATGTTGCTGACATCAACTCCTCAATGTTGGCCCATTTAATAAGGAAATTGTTATTTCCCCTTTTAGGTTTGCATCAGGTTCTAAAACCACACTGAGGCTGGGCACAGTGGCTCATGCCTGTAATCCCAGCACTTTGGGAGGCCGAGGTGGGTGGATCACTTGAGGTCAGGAGTTTGAGACCAGCCTGGCCAACATGGTGAAACCTCATCTCTACTAAAAATACAAAAAAAACTAGTCAGGTGTGGTGGCTTGTGCCTATAATTCCAGCTACTCAGGAGGCTGAGGCATGAGAATTGCTTGAACCCAGGAAGCGGAGGTTGCAGTGAGCCAAGATAGAGCCACTACACTCCAGCCTGGGTGACAGAACAAGACTCTGTCTCAAAAATAAGGCAAAATAATAATAATAAATAAAAATAAAAATAAAAACAGACTGAAAACTGCTTAACAAAATTATAGGTTAAACTTTGGTTTTGCAGTTTTATACTTCCAGATTGAGTATATATAAAGATTTTTACCATATTCATAAAAATTTACCACAAATGACTATTTTCATATCATATAACACAGATACAGAATAGCAGGGAACTTCAAGTCCTTGACAAACCTAGTGTGCAAAATAGGCCTGTATGAGCAAAGCTACACAGCAACCTCAATATCTTCATATATCTATTCAAGTGCAGTTAATCTTTGCATTTCATGAGTAGAAATGTAAAATTCACTCATAAATTGAAGATATCAAGCAATTTCTTTATATTTTCAAAATAACGGGTAAAACTGTCTGAGGAAAATAAATTGTTTGCTTCAGAAGTTTGTAACACAGATTTGAAGTGTATTTCTGTTTCCAATAATGAAGGAATCCATCTGTAAATGGAAGTATATTTATATATTTCATCCTAGCAAGAGGGAATGTGTATCTGTTTATGTGAAAATATTTTGTTTGTAGTGCAGCTTGCCTGTAAGCATCATATGCCTGAAGAACTAGGTCTTTTCTAGGTAATTTTGTAAGCCAAGTCCCAGAATTTCCCTCAAAACCCACCACCATAACTTGAAGTTCGTGTCACCACTATATCTTATTGTATTTCTGCAATGGTTTCCAAAATAGCCTTCTCCTTGAGCATATTTTTGTAACATGAAGATCTGGTGAAATTCACACTCCTGCTAATCTTCCAGGCTCATCTAAACTTACCAAACTTACCTACACACACACACACACACACACACACAAGCATACACACACACACCGCCACACAGCCACACATACATGCTCCTGCATTCCAGACTCTATTGAATATTTCTTTTCTTACCTCTATGATCTTCCCTATTGTTAGGACTTCACTCTGGCCATGTAATCCTGTTTCATTTCTCTCCCCACCAAGGCCAATTTTATGATTAGTTTTAGTAAGATCATGTAATCTTGTATTTTCAGACAAGGAAACTTCTTTTTTTCAGTTGCTTTCTATGGAAAAATTTAATCTAATATTCTAGATAAGTGATTTGATGTTTTCAAAATCTACGAAATTCCGTTACTTGTTTATACCTCAGAGGGGTCAATATTATACCTTCTGGATCAGTGTTAACTGGTTTCTGTGGTTTTTCATCAAACTCTTGTGTTTCATACAGCAGTGTTCACCCTTATACATTCAATGTTTGGTTTCTTTGAACAGGAGACATATCTGACAAAAGTCAGCCTGATCATGGCTATCTCTGTATTTCATAGTCCATTTGTCACTTCTAAATTATTTTATATGAGGCAGACATTACTTGTGTTTTAAGTAACACTCAACATGTTTGTCTTCCTCATCCCATTCACTCTGTTTAATCTCACACCTACGTCTCTTAAACTGACAACTTCCTTTAAAACTCCTTTGTCTAATTTGCTTCTACTCATACTTTAGATTTTATATCCTTTAATAAGCAGTCAACAAGATTCAAAATTTGGTTTGGTGCCTTTTATATATGTTACTATAAGCTATTTTGTATTTCCTACATGCAGTACCCACCAGAGAAACTCCACAGGCTCAAATAGTCAATTTGTCTTGCAGAAAGCAATTGACCATACTTGGCCATAGATCCTCCTAGAAGGATATAGGGTACGAAACACAATATGCCAGAAGGGCTGTGTTAGGTGTGTCTTTTATATGAGAGTGTTTGTAGTAGTATAGGGTTAGCTAGTTTTCTTTGTCCTCAAAGTACAAATTCAACTAGGAAGCAGCAGGATCACGTAGGAGAACGTGGAGGTAATCCTGTCTTAGAAGTCCAATGCTCCATAGGGATCAATATCTCTTGTACCAATACTTGAGAGCAGCACTCCAGGATCTTGGAAATGGACATAGCCAGTTACAAAATTCACCACACTCAGGTGTCATATTACAATCCTCCTGGTCCAGATGCAGTTTGCCAGTAAGGAGTCATGTTCAACAATATAAAGTTGTCTAGTAACAATGCTGGTATTCCACTTTTATCAGGCTTCGTGGGACACAGAACTAGAAAGTTAACCAAACGTAGGTTTTCATGAAGACGAAAGGGTGAAACAGGCTTTGTTTAACCTTTATCCACTATATATATATATATAAAAATTTGGATACATATAAATTTAAAAAAATATATAAATATTTATATATACAAATGTATAAATATATGTACAAATACATATATATATTTATATATACAAATATATAAATATATATACAAATATATAAATATATATATTTATATATACAAATTTATAAATATATATTTATATATACAAATTTATAAATATATATTTACATATACAAATATATAAATCTATACATTTACATATACAAATATATAAATATATTTATACACACAAATATGTAAATATATATATTTATATACACAAATATATGAATATATATATTTATATACACAAATATATGAATACATATATTTATATACACAAATATATAAATATATATATTTCTATACACAAATATATATATTTCTATACACAAATATATAAATATATATATTTCTATATACAAATATATAAATATATATTTGTATATACAAATATATGAATATATATATTTCTATATACAAATATATAAATAATATATATATTTCTATATACACACATATAAATATATATATTTATATATACACACATATAAATATATATTTCTATATACAAATATATAAATATATATACATATATAAATATATATTTATATATACAAATATACAAATATAAATTTATATATACAAATATACAAATATATACATACAAACATAAATATATATTTATATATACAAATCTATATATACATATATACATATATATTTATATATACAAATCTATAAATACATATTTATATACAAATCTATAAAAATATATTTATATATACAAATCAATAAATATATATTTATATGTACAAATCTATAAAAATATATTTCTATATACAAATATATAAATATATATTTATATATACAAATCTATAAATATATATTTATATATAAATATATATAAATATATAAATATATAAATATATATGAATATATAAATATATATGAATATATAAATATATAAATATATATGAATATATAAATATATATGAATATATAAATATATATTTATATATACAAATATATAAACATATATAAATATATAAATATGTATTTATATATACAAATATATAAACATATATATTTATATATACAAATATGTAAACATATATTTATATATACAAATATATAAACATACATATATAAATATATAAACATATATAATCATATATACAAATATATAAATATATATTTATATATACAAATATTTATATATATTTATACAAATATATAAATATATATTTATATATACAAATATATAAATATATATTTATATATACAAATATTTATATATATTTAATACAAATATATAAAAATATATATTTATATATAAAAATATAAAAAATATATATTTATATATACAAATATAAAAAATATATATTTATATATACAAATATAAAAATATAGATATTTAAATATACAAATGTATAAATATCTATATTTATATAGACAAATATATAAATATATATATTTATAAATATAAATATGTATACTAATATATATTTATATATAAATAAATATATATATAAATATATATATCTAATATATAAATATATATATTTATATCTAATATGTATAAATATATATATATCTAATATATATAAATATATATTGATATCAATATATAAATATATATAGATATCAATATATATAAATATATATACTGATATCAATATATATAAATATATATATTGATATCTAATATATATAAATACATATATTTATATCTCATATATAAATATATATATTTACATGTAATATATCAATATATATTTATATCCAATATATATTTGAATATATAAATATATATTGATATATTATATATAATATATATTATATAAAATGTCTGTATTGTATATATTATATATAAATATATATAAATTAAAGATAATATATAATTATATATCTATATATTATATGTAATATATATAAATATATATAAATTATATATCATATATATGATATATATAAATATGTATAAATTACATATTATATATAATATATATTATATATAATATATATTATATAACATACACAATATATAATACATGAATATATATTATATATTATATGAATATGCATAAATATATATTTATATATAAATATATAAACAAATAGAAACATATATATTTATATACAAATTTATAAATATATAAATATATATTTATATATAAATATATGAATATATAAATATATATTTACATATAAATATAAATATACATTTATATATAAATATATAAATGTGTATTTATATATAAATATAAATACACATTTATATATAAATATATATTTATATATTTATATATAAATATATATACATTTATATATATATAAATATATATTTATATATAAATATAAATATATATTTATATATATAAATATATACATATATAAATATATCAAAATATATATTTATATATAAATATATGAAAATATATATTTCTATATAAATATATAAATATATATAAATATATATTTCTATATAAATATATAAATATATATAAATATATATTTCTATATAAATATATAAATATATATAAATATATATTTCTATATAAATATATAAATATATATTTCCATATAAATATATAAATATATATTTCTATATAAATATATAAATATATATTTCTATATAAATATATAAATATATATTTCTATATAAATATATAAATATATATTTCTATATAAATATATAAATATATATTTCTATATAAATATATAAATATATAAATATATATTTCTATGTATAGATTTATATATATTTATATATAAATAGATATTTATTCATATTTATATATAAATATATATTTATACATATTTATATATATATTTATATATTTATATATAAATAGATATTTATATATAAATATATAAATATATATTTATATATTTATATATAAATATATATTTATATATTTATATATAAATATATATTTATATATTTATAAGTATAGATTTATATATATTTATATATTTATAAGTATAGATTTATATATATTTATATATAAATATACATATTCATATATAAATATATATATTCATATATAAATATATATATTTACATGTAAAGATATATATTTATATGTGAATACATATAAATATTTCTATTTATATATAAATATATCTATTTATATATACATAGATATATGTATATATAAATAGATGTATTATATAATATATATACATATATTATATAATATATATAATTATATCATATAATATATGTATATATTATATAATATATCTATTTATATAAAATATATGAATATATATTTATATATATTATATAAATATATATTTATATGATATATATAAATATATATTGCATAAGATATATAAATATTATATAATATATATAATACATATTTATATATAATACATTATATAAACATATATATTGCATAAATATATATAAATATATATTTATATTAATATACAAATATATATTTATATTAATATATAAATATATTCATATTTTTATATAAATATATATTTATATTAATATATGAATATATATTTATATTTTTATATAAATATATATTTATATTAATATAGGAATATATATTTATATTTTTATATAAATATATATTTATATTTTTATATAAATATATATTTATATTAATATAGGAATATATATTTATATTTTTATATAAATATATATTTATATTTTTATATAAATATATATTTATATTAATATATGAATAAGTATTTATATTAATATATGAATACATATTTATATTAATATATGAATACATATTTATATTAATATATAAATACGTATTTTTATAATAATATATAACTATGTATTTATATAATAATATATGAATACATATTTTTATAATAATATATAAATCTGTATTTATATAATAATATATAAATATGTATTTATATAATAATATATAAATACGTATTTATATAATAATATATAAATACGTATTTATATATTAATATAAATACGTATTTATATTAATAAATATTAATATAAATATTAATATTTATAATATTAAAATAAATTTAATATTAAAATAAATATCAATATATATATATTATATATATATTAATTAATATATATATAATATATATATAATTATATATATAATATATATATAATTAATAATATATATATTAATATATATTAATATATTAATATATTAATAAATATATATATATATATTATATATATATAATATATATAATATATAAATATATATAATATATATATAAATATATATATATATAAATATATATATATAAATATATATATATAAATATATATAAAATAATATATAAATATATATTTATATATTAATATATAAATATATATTTATATAATAATATATAAATATATATTTATATATTAATATATAAATTTATATTTATATAATAAGTATATAAATATGTATTTATATAATAATATATAAATACATATTTATATAATAATATAGAAATATATATTTAAATAATAATATATAAATATGTATTTATATAATGATATAAATACATATTTATGTTAATATTTAAATATATATTTATATATTTATTTATATGGATGTATAAATATATATATTTATATTTGTATATATTTATCTTAATGTATATATATATTTATTTGTATATAAATATATATACACATATAAATTTATAAATGTATATTTATATAAATATATAACACAACTGATGCTCAACATAAAGGCGTACCTTGGAGATACTGCATGTTTGGTTGCAGACCACCACAATAAAACAAATATCACAATAAAGCAAGTCACATAAACTTTTTGATTTCCTAGTGCATATAAAAGTTATGTTTACACTATACTGTAGTCTCTTAAGTGTGTAATAGCATTATATTTAAAATGTATATACTTTATTTAAAAATAATTTATTGCTAAAAATGTTAACAATCTTTTGGTCTTTCGGGAAGTTGTAATCTTGCTGGTGGCGAGCGGTCTTGCCTCGATGTTGATTGCTGTTGATCAATCAGGGTGGTGGTTGCTGAAGGTTGGGGGATTGGCTATGGCAGTTTCTTAAAATAGGACAACGTTGAAGTTTGCCATATCAATTGACTCTTCCTTTCACAAAAGATTTCTCTGTAGCATGTGATGCTATTTGATAGCATTTTACCCACAATATAACTTCTTTCAAAATTTGAGTCAATCTTTTCAAATCCTGTTAACTACATTTCTGTAATATTCTAAATCTTTTTTTTTTTTTGGTCATTTCAGCGATGTTCACAGCTTCACCAGGAGTAAATTCAATCTCAAGAAACCACTTTCTTTGCTCATCCATAAAAAGCAACTCCTTATCCATTCAAGTTTTATCATGAGATTGTAGTAATTCAGTCGCATATTCAGGCTCCACTTCTGGTTCTCTTGCCATTTCTGCCACATCTGCAGTAACTTCCTCCACTGAAGTCTTGAACCCCTCAAAGTCATCCATAAAGACTGGGATCACTTTCTCTCATACTCCTATTAGTGATGATATTTTGACCTCCCATTAATCATGAATGTTCTTAATGGCAGCTATAATGGTAAATTATTTCCAGAAGGTTTTCAATCTTCCTTGCCCAGATCTATCAGAGGAATCACTTTCCATTGTAGCTATGGCCTTACAAAACACATTTCTTAAATAATAAGACAAATAATAAGTCAAAATTGCTCCTTGATTCACGGGGTGCGAATGGATGTTGTGTTAGTAGGCATAAAAACAGCATTAATCTACTTGTACATCTCCATCAGAGAGCTCTGGGTGACCTGGTGTACTGTCAACAAGCAGTAATATTCTGAAAGAAATCTGTTTTTTTTTCTCAGTACTAGATCTCAACAGTGGGCTTAAAATAGTCAGTGAACAGATGTGCTACTACCCAGGCTTTGTTATTCTATTTATAGAGCACTGGGAGATTATATTTCACATAATTCTTAAGGGGCCTAGGAGTTTTGGAATAGTAAATGAGCACTGGCTTCCACTTAAAGTCATCAGGTACATTAGCTCCTCACAACAAAGGTAGTCTGTCCATTGAAGCTTTGAAGCCAAGCATTAACTTCTTCTCTCTAGATATGTCATAGATGACATGTTTTTCCAGTATAAGGCTGTTTTATCTGTATGGTAAATCTGTTGTTTACTATAACCATCTTCACCAGTTATCTTAGTTAAATCTTTCGGATAATTTGCTGCAGCTTCTCCATCAGCACTTGCTGCCTCATCTTGCACTTATAAAGATGGCTTCTTCTTTAAAGCTCATAAACCAACCTCTGCTAGCTTCCAACTTTCCTTCTGCGGCTTTCTCACCTCTCTCTCTTCACAAAATTGATGAGACTTAGGACCTTGCTCTGGATTAGGCTTTGGCTTAAGAGCACATTGTGGCTGGTTTTGATAGTCTATTGAGACCACTCAATTGCATGTCAGCAATAAGGCTGTTTCACCTTCTTATCATTGGTGTGTTCACTAGAGTAGCACTTTTAATTTCCTTGAAGAACTTTTCCTTTGAATTCACAACTTGGCTAACTGTTTGGCACAAGAGACCTAGCTTTTGGACTATACCAGCTTTTGACTTGCCTTCCTCACTAAGCTTAATAATGTCTAACTTTTTATTTAAAGTGAGAGACATGTGACTCTTCTTTTCACTTGAATACTTAGAGGCCATTGTGGGGTTATTAATTGGCCTAATTTCAATATGTGTCTCAGAAAATAGGGAGGCCCTATGAGAGGGAGAGAGATGGGGGAATGGTTAGTTTGTGGAGCAGTCAGAACAGGCACAACATATATTGATTAAGTTCACATCTTATATGGACATGGTTCATAGTGCTGCAAAACAATTACAAGAGTAACATAAAGGATCGCTGATCACAGATCACCATAACAGATATAATAATAATAAAAAGATTTGAAATATTGTGAGGAATGTCAAAATATGACAGACAGGAAGTGAGCACATGCTGTTGGAAAAATGGTGCCAAGAGACGTGCTAAATTCAGGTTTGCCACAGTCAATTTGTATAAAACACAATATCTGCAAAGCACAATAAAGTGAAGCAAAATAAAACAGGGTATGCCTATAGATTTATGGAAGAGAAGGAGGAAGAGATGTAATAAAGAATGGTGTAACAAACACAGAAAGGAAAGAAGCCATGGTGGAAAAGAAACATTTTGATCACATTAATCCAGTGTGATAGCCTCCAATTTAATCATACTCAATCTTAGCTGTTGCTTAACATGAAGAAATACATTTGCAAAATCAGAGTCAATAGTAAGCCTTCTTTTGTTTATTAGGAATGGCAAATCCCAGTAAAATATGCTTTCTTGGAGAAATTATGTGAGTTTCTCAACACTGTAATTACCCACATTGGTATCAGTTGTCATGCAGGCAAACAGGAGCAGTATTTAATCTATTTGGATTTTAAACACCAGTGAGACTTCAGAAAACAATCTGACCTCCAATCTATAGTTTATAGAAAGCAAAGGAGTTTAGGACAGCCTGATACATAATTGTATTTGTGTAGCCTCTTAAAGTTTTCAAAGCCCATTCATCTTTGCATAATTATTTTTTCTTTTTGATGCTAACAGCATAAAGATTTAAAAAATATTATTTCCATTTTATAGCTGAGAAAATTTCAAATAACTGTGTTATCTAAGGTTAAGAGTGAGGTTTAGAGTTAAAGTCTTCTAATTGCATGTCTTTTTTCCCCTAATGCTGAAGTGACACTTTGATAATCGTGTCTTATTTCCATACTGACATTCAGCAATTTTATGAACAAAGAAATATTCACTTTGAAACCTTGGGCTCCAACCACTGAAACAAGGGTAGGAACACTTGAACTGGGACCTCTAATAAAGGAAAAAGAAATATATGCCTTCATATTTCTTGAAGTAGTTGTAGTCTGATTTTCTCTCTTGGCCTGGCATAGTATCCACAGCTTTGTCAGTTGTGTAGCAGAAGTGGTGATAAATTCAGCTCTGGAAGGATGTAAAAGCCAGAAGCCAAATAGAATTGGATTCTATGGGCAGTGATACCCCTGCTATGCACTCCTAATCTCTGATCATTTAAACAGAGCTTGAGGATATTGACCTCTTTTCATTCTATGATTAGAGTAACTAAGGAATCTTTAGTGCGTATAATAAAAACTATGCCTTTAAGTAAGAAAAATATTTACAGCATCATTCAACAAATATTTGCATCATGAAGAAGTTGATGACACATGAAATAATTGAAAGATAATGAAGTAGCCAATTTTGTAATTTTGTAGTTTATAATTTAACAAAAAATGAAATCTGGAGGTTCTTAATAATTTACTTTGCTGATTCCTTTTTTTTTTTTTGGTCCAGGAACACAGCACTTAACTTTTTGAATAATGTTACAACCCACTAAAGAAATAAAGTATATCTCAGTCTTTCTAACAATTTGAGGGAAAAGCATTTTGTACTCATAACAATCCTAGTGGAAACAAACACTTTAATTATTAAACATTGCTAACTAGATTCATCATATTCATATTAAAATTGTTTTAAATGAGTATATGTTTGGGTGTTGAAAATAGGTTAGAGTAGGCTGTAGCAAATTTTCTCTGTCAAAATTTCCTTTAGTCGTGTATGTCCATATAATCCTCTACTTTAGGCCAGCCATCCCCCTAAAGCTGATAGTACACTCCATAATACCGTAATAATCTATTGAACCACAGAGTCACAAGTTGTTGAGTGTCATAAATATATAGGACTTAAAATCACTCCTTAAAGGCAATTGTGATCTAATCGTATACCAAGCACATGTCTATTCTACAACATTAGAGAGGCACGGTGAAACCTGATTTCTTTCCACCCTAAAATAGATAATTAGCCAGAGAAAATAAGGGGTTCAATCATTTAATACAATGAAAATAGCTGTATTTCTATTAGTTTTCAGGAGCCAGTCCCCATGTATATATGTGGAATTTGAAGAGTTCCTTATGAGAACACAATATCCCCATCAAAGGTGGAAGTGATAGGTTTTATTATTCAATAAATGCTGGGAGATACCAGCCTAATTCTCATATAATTAACAAATTTGATAAATGAAGTTAAGAATGAATATTATTGTAGACATGTAGCAGGGTAGGGTAAGGGTAGGAAGGTATCAGCCCAACTATGTAAACACCAGAGAAGAAAAATTTAGAATTATTTATTGTCTTTTAAATTCATAGCTTAGGTTTGGGCCCTTGTAACCTCTAGCTTGCCAATGAATTAAGTATTTGTTTAAAATAATCATCATGCATCCTTATTCTCCAGTTCTTTGTCATGTGAGCTGTTGGCAGTTACATGTGATTTTAATTTTACCTTCTCAATCCGACTTTATTTCTGGTGTCCATGGGAAGTAACAAACTTCTAAAAGAAGATCACTCAAATCCACTATACATTGCATATTTGATTTTCTCCTTCATTTCCTCAAATAAAAACAAATTCAGCTTTGTGAACTACCAAATTTTTCAAAATAAAGTGCAGAATGCCAGTACCAGTATTTAGCGGATCTGTATTCAATAGACTAAAGTTAGATATACTACTCTTTAAATAATTTAAAATAGTATCTACTACTACACTACTATATTATATTAAAACAAAATAACAATTTAAAATAAGATATACTTCTGACATCATCCTTATTAAGCCTATAGAAGAGAAATCTCTGCAATAGAAACAAACAGACATCATCTAAGGATCCTGACCTTAAGAAATTTACAATTTTGGCAGAGAAACAAGACAGACATACTCAAAATTAAATAACAATTCAGGACAATAATATAAGAAATGTCTATAGAAGTTTATCCTTTTTATAAGCTACTTTTTGAAGTTGGTCACTTTGTCAGACTAATCTTTGGGATTTATTGATTGCAAAAGCTATTCATATTTTAGGATAGCATTTCCTAACATTTCCACCAGAAATAACATAAAGGAGATTTTAGTGATTAGCTGAAAATAAAAAAGGACAGAGTAAGAGGAAATAAAAAAAGGTATTATATTTGCCTTTTGGAATTACAACATAAAAATCTAAAGTTAAAAAACTAAGG
The DNA here is from genome assembly GCF_028858775.2 of Pan troglodytes. Taxonomy (NCBI): domain Eukaryota; kingdom Metazoa; phylum Chordata; class Mammalia; order Primates; family Hominidae; genus Pan; species Pan troglodytes. Next base: position 37,707,060 of record NC_072421.2, on the reverse strand, counting down.
TGAGCATTTATATAATGATTAGACAGCTTTCTCAGGGACAGCCTATTTTTAAAAATGATAGCTATCACACATTGATTGCAATCATTAAACTAAGTGCTATATAACCCTCATGTTTAATGCATCATCTAATTTATTACTTAAAACTCATTATTGGTATTATTCTTCCCAGGAGTAAAACACTAATGCAAGTTCACACAACTCGAAATAGGTGAAGTCAAGCTTCCAAATGAGGTCTATTTGACACAGAATCCAATGTCTCTCTTACTTCCTAAGAAAGGAATAACATATGCTTATTGCATTTGTTCTGTATCTACATACTTTTAATGAAGTAGCAGTATGCTGAAAATACAGATCAAGAACTGCCTAAATTCACAATGCTAATATGACTCATTTCATAGAACCTAAAAGAAGGATTAAATTTAAAAAGGCTTACTGAGTGGCAATGGAAGTAAAGGAAGTTGAAGGTGTTGTGCTTTCTCTAAGAATTCACCCAAGGCTTTTAAGTCTGTACTTACCCAAGAAGAGGAAATTTGCAATCTAGGTGAAAGGGGTGAGCAAATCTAGGATGTCAGGGAAGAGACCTTGGAATTGTCTATTTTGGGATCCAGACAGGACGACTTGAAAAAAAAAGTCTTTCTAGGATGCTGCTGAAAGATTAAGATACTAGAAGAGAAAAAGGAGTGAAGAACAAGTTCAAAGAGTGGGAAACATGGAAAGGTGGAAAGGTTCACTGTTTGATATTTTGGAGGTGGTGCTCTGCTGTCAGAGAAGTGGGAACTTGACCATGAGTAGAAAGAAAAAAATGAAGGTTGCTAAAGTTAATAAGGTCTAGGAAGTGAGTAAGGAGGTTATTGGAAGTGTCACTAGTATGGATGCTGAAGTCACTGAGGATATCTGCCATTCAAATAAAGCTTTGTGATATTAAGTATAACTAATGACATCACAAAAAACGGTACATTTGATAAAACAATCACATTTTGACAATATTGTAATAAATTTCTTTAAGAAATCACCCAGGTGATTCACTCAAAGTGGTTACACTTATATTCATAAATAACTTTAAAAATACTTTATAGGTGAAAAGGTCAGGTTACAGTCCAGTCGCCAGGGTTTCAGGTGGAATTCACGGAACTCTGGAGTTTGTGGAGTTCATGGAACTCTGGAGTTTCAGGTGGAACTTATGGAACTCATGGAACGCTGGAGCCCCACACCTCGCCCCCGAAGTCTGTCCCTCATTCAAACCAACTAGCCTCGAAGCGCGCCCCTTCCTTCATAACAGTCTCCACTGCCCACTTCCGGTTCCGTCACACAACCACCATTCACCGTCTGCCATTCCTCGCCACCGCTGCCGCTGCCTGCGCGCTACTGCCTTTGCCTGCGCGCTCATTGTCAGCGCTGCCCGCCATGGCCACCGCCCGGCTGTAGCAGGTGCGCCACAGCTACCACACCAACCGGGAGGCCGCCATCAACAGCCACATCGACCTGGAGTTCCACGCCTCCTATGTGTACCTGTCCATGGCTTTCCATTCCACTTTGAACGGGATGACGTGGCCCTGGAGCACTTTGGCCGCTACTTCCTGCACCAATCAGACGAGAAGATGGAGCATGCCCAGGAGCTGATGAGGCTGCAGAACCAGCGCAGTGGCTGCATCTGCCTTCATGACATCAGGGAGCCAGAGTGCCAAGGCTGGCAGAGCGGGCTCGAGGCCATGGAGTGTGCCTTCCACCTGGAGAAGAGCATCAACTACAGCCTCCTGGAGCTGCACCAGCTGGCCTTGGAGAAGGGCGAGCCCAGCTGTGCGACTTCCTGGAGAGCCACTACCTACACCAACAGGTCAAGACCATCGAAGAGCTGGGTGGCTATGTGAACAACCTGGGGAAGATGTGGGTCCCAGAAGCCGGCCTGGCTGAGAACCTGTTTAACAAACTCTCCCTGAGCCACAGCGACGAAGAGACCTGAGCCCAGACGGGCCCCACAGCCACGAGGTGCCTTCCCTGGGTCGGGCCACCTGGCGGGGCGTGCATGTTACCCTTTCAGAACCTTCTCTTCCGTTTTTTCCTTTCAGTTTTACCATTGTTGGCAATAAAGTTATCTGGCTCTCAAAGCGATGAAGGTGTCCAGTTGAGGCGTGCCTGCAAAACTCTCACCTTTTACTAACTAGGGCAAATCCCCATGCAAGTTTAAAAAGAGTGTCCAGCAGTCTCTCCACCCAGGGCTGCTCCATCTGCATGCAGCTCGGGGTCTCTAAGGATGGAGGTGGAGGGTATTCTATGAGTCCCTGTAAAACACATTAATCTTTTCTTTCTAAGCTATGTGGATATATGGGGTAGGGAGGGTGGGATGGGTGGTCTTAGGCCCTTGTGTCTGTGGGTGCATGTGCATGGTAAAGTGTAAAATATGGTCTAGAATTCATCCTAGTGGTTGTCTCTGGGGAAAAAGTCAGGGGAATGGGATTGGGCAGGGATTAAAATAATGAAGTTTTTAATTTTACATGAAAAGTTTTCTTTTTTAAATATGCAAATGCTAATATTTCTTGATTCTGGGTAGCAAGATGGGGTATTTGGAAGATGACATGGCAGAGCGTCTCTTTGGCAAGCTTACCCTGAGTAATAGTGATAATGGAAACCGAGACTTAAGCTGGCTTCCCCATTGCCAGGAGATGCATTTCTGTGGTCGCCAGGGCTGGGCATACATATTGCCCTTACAAAACCTCTACTTATTTATTTTTATTTTTTTTCTCTTTGATTGAATCATTTCTTCCATTAAAGTGACGTGGTACCAAAGAAAAACAAATTACCTCAATAGAAGAGCTGAAAAATATAAGGTCAAAGTTGGGAGTCAAGTTTATAGTATTGAATATAAAGTAGAACTCTGGCTACTTTGAAGAATGTAGGGGTGTCGGGGAGGGTTGAAGGTGGAGACCAGGCAGAGACATTGTAGTTGGTGCAGATGAGAAGCTAGCATGTCTTGAAATGTGATGGTGGCTGAGGAAATGAAGGGAGGTAGACAAGTTCCAGATGGATTTTGGACAAGTCAACAAGAATTGCTCAGGGATGGGAAATGAGGAACGTGAGATGGGGAAAATAACCTATGTTCCGGGGTTTGGCCTTGAGCACCTGGGTTAAAGGTGATATTTTAAAATCTGGGGAGCTTGCAGGGGGGACACCTGGGGTGGAGGGTTGGGGAAGGCATATAATGTATAATCAGAGATTCCTATTAGACATTTAAGTCAAAATATCATGCAGTTAGCAGGAAAAATGAATGCCTGTTTTGGAAACGAACACATTGGGAGATCATTCTATAAATGGTATTGAAATCATGTGACTGGATAAGCTCATCAGAAAAAGAGTGTAACAGAGTATGGCATAGCCAGCCCCAAGCCCATGTAAGCTAACATTCTGAGGTTGGTTGAGGTGTTCGCACACCCAGAGAATTGCAGGTTCCACTTTTACCAATACCTTATTCCAGACTGTGGCTCCAGTGTCTGCCACAAGTTTATTTCAAAATTAGCCAATTCCTCACCTCAATGTGGCCTTTAGTCCTTCTTTCAAGATGTAAAGAAGTGTTAGCCTTTTACTTTATCTTCATGGTTGTGTGTAGGAAAAAAAAATTTCTACTAAAAAGAGTTTCTAAAGAAGTGATAGACATGTATTTGTATGTATTTCCTTTTTCTTCTGTTCCCTTTTCAACACTGTACCTCTCTCTCAGTTCCTTCTTTATGTAACCAAATGAATCTGCACCCATATAAACCCTAGGGCTGTCTGTGTCTGGGAAAAACATACATTTTGTTTCTTTTGGGCCTTGTGTGCATTACAAAGAAAAAAGTTAAAAATGTATAGATTTGTATCATATATTCAAAGACACATGGGTAGTTATTTTTAAAGCTAACAGATGGCTTTGAGGTATTTCATACAATATAAACAAGTTTAGCTAAGCAATAATTAATTTCCAAATTTCCTCATAACTGTACTTCAACACTTTCTTAAAAATAAGGATTGTGGTCCTTTCCACTCAGTTTCTAGGAAATGCTACTGATCCTTTACTCTTCTGAGTAACATACTCGTTTCTTTTTTATTAATACTATTTTAAATGGAAAAATCATAATTGTACTACCTTTATTAAGTACAACGTGATGTTTTGATAGATGTATACAGTGTGGAATAACAAAAATAAACTAGATAACATATCTACCACCTAATTTGTTTGACGTTTTTTGGTGATACATTTGAAATTTACTCTTAGTTATTTTGAAATATACAGTATGTTATTATTGAATATAGTCACCCTGCTGTGCAATGTATCTCAAAATGTATTACTCCTGTCTAGCTGAAACAATGTACACTTTAAGCAGCAACTCCCCACTTCCTCACACTCTCCCACTCCCTAGCCTCTGGTAAGCATCATTCTACTCTATACTTTTATAAATTCGACATTTTAAAGATTCCACATAAAAGTGAGATCATGCAATATCTGTCTTTCTGTGTCTGGCTTATTCCACTTAGCATAGTGTCCTCTAAATTTATCCATGTTGCCCCAAATGACAGAATTTTGTTCTTTTTCTAAGGCTGAATAGTATTGTATTTGGTATATATGTCACATTTTCTTTATCCATTCATCTGTTGATAGACACTTAGGTTGATTGTGTATCTTAGCTATTATGAATAATGTTGCAATAAACATGAGAGTGCAAATATCCCTTTCACATATTGATTTCAATTACTTTGGATACATTTGCAGAAGTGGGATTGTTGTTCTATTTTAAGTTTTTTTTTTAAATGAATCTCTATACTGTTTTTCATAATGGCTGTACTAATTTACATTCTTAGCAACAGTGCACAATTGCTCCCTAAACATCCTTGCCAAAACTTGTCTTTCATCTTTTTGATAAAAACCATTCTAATAGATGTGAATTGATATCTCACTTTGGTTTTAATTTGCATTTCCCTAATGATCAATGATGCTGAACATTTTTTAAATGAACCTGTTGGCCATTTGTATGTCTTCTTTTGAGAAGTGCCTGTTCAGGTTCTTTGTCCATTTTTAAAATGGGTTATTGGTATTCTATGATTCAGGTGTTTTAGTTCCTTATATATTTTGGATATTAACCCCTTATCAAATGTATGGCATGCAAATATTTTTTTTCTCAATCTTTTGGCTATGTCTTCACTTTGTTAATTATTTCTTTTGTTGTGGAGAAGCTTTTAATTTCTTGCAATCCTTTTAGTTTATTGTTGCTTGAGCTTTCAGGGTCGTGTCTAAAAAGTCCTTGCCCAGACCAGTGTCACAGAACTTTTCTCCTATGTTTTCTTTAAGTCATTTTATAGTTTCAGGTCTTCCGATTAAATCTTTAATCCATTTTGAGTTGAATTTTGTGCATGGTATGTGCATGATGTGAGAAAAGGGTCTAATTTCATTATTCTGCACATAGATAACCGGTTTTCTCAGTACCATTTATTGAATAGACTGCCTTTCCCCATTGTATGTTTTTGGTAACTTTGTAAAAAATTAATGAACTGTAAATGCATAGATTTCTGGGCTTTCTATCCTATTCCATTGACCAATGAGTCTGTTTGTATGCCAGTACCATACTACTGTACTGTTTTGATTACAATTGCTTTATATTTTGAAATCAGGTATTGCAATATCTCCAGCTTCATTCTCTTTCTTTTTGCTCAGTTGGTTTTGCTACTTGATGTCTTTTGTGTTTTCATACAAATTTTAGGATATTTTTTCTGAGAAATATATCCTTTTCCTTATGTTAGAGGTTGCAGTGGGCATGTTTTATTTTATTGTTGTTGCTGTTTTTTGAGACAGGTCCTCACTTTGTCACCCAGGCTGGAGTGCAGTGGCATGATCATGGCTCACTGCAACTTTGACTTCCTGGGCTCAGATGATTCTTCCACCACAACCTCCCAAGTAGCTGGGACTACACTTGCACACCACCATGCCCAGTTAAAGTTTTGTATTTTTTGTAGAGATGGGGTTTTGCCATGTTGCCCAGGCTGGTCTCGAACTCCTGGGCTCAAACAAACTGCCCACCTTGGCCTCCCGAAGTACCGGGATTACAGGTGTGAGCCACCACTCCTAGCCAACATGGACATCTTAACAATATTCTTCCAATCCATGAACATGGGATATCATTCTATTTCTTTGTATTTTCTTCAATTTATTTCAACAACGTTCTGTAGTTCTCAGTATAGAAGTCTTTCACCTCCTTAATAAAATTTACACCTGAATATTTGTTGTTGTTGTTGCTGTTGTAAATGGTATTGTTTTCTTAATTTCCCTTTTAGACAGTGCATTATTTGTATTTAGAAATGCTATGACTTTTGTATGTAGATTTTGCATTTTATAACTTACTGAATTTGTTTATCAGTTCTAACAGTTTTTTTTGTGTGTATGGATTCCATAGGATTTTCTATATTTAGATTATGTGTCAGCAGAAAAAAATTTCACTTCTTCCTTTCCTATTTGGATCCCTTTTATTCCTTTCTCTTGTCTAAATTCTCTGACTAGTATTTCTAGAGCTATGTTGAAAAAAAGCAGTGAAAGGGGGCATCCTTGTCTTGTCTCTGACATTAGAGGGAAAGCTTTCAAATTTTCACCACCCCCTCTAAACAAAGAATACAAAATGTTAACTGGGCATGGTGGTGTGCAAGTGTAGTCCCAGCTACTTGGGAGGTTGTGGTGGAAGAATCATCTGAGCCCAGGAAGTCAAAGTTGCAGTGAGCCATGATCATGCCACTGCACTCCAACAGTGATGTTAGCTAAGAGTTTGTCATATATGACTTTTATTGTGCTGAGGTGCATTACCTCTATATCTATTCTGTTGAGAGTTTTATCATGAAAGAGTGTTGAATGTTGTCAAATGCTTTTTGTGCATTTACTGAGATGATCATATGATTTGTATCCTTCATTTTGTTAATGTGGTTAATCACATTTATTGATTTGCATATATCAAAACATTCACAACATGAATGAATTTGGAAGATATTATGCTAAATGAAATAAGCCAGACAGAAAGAAAAATACTACATGATCTCTCTTATATGTGGAATCTAAAAACAAACAAGCAAACAAAGCTGAATACGCAGAGATAGAGAATAAAGCAGTGGTTACTAGGGGGCAAGGATGGAAGTAAGAAGTGAGGAGATGTATGTCAAGGGCTACAAATAAACATATATGTAGGATGAACAATTCTAGAGATCTAATGGATACCTTGAGGCCTATACTAAATACTATTGTATTGTATTTGGGATTTTTACTAAAAGAGTAGATTTTAGGTGCTCTTGCCAGAAAAATAAAATAGGTAATTATGTGAGATAATAGATATGCCAATTTGCTTGACAATAGTTACCATTTAATTATCTATATGAATATTAAAATGTCATGTGGTATATCTTAACTATATATAATAACATTTTTAAAAATTAAAAATTAAAAAATAAAAAGCATGAAGGATGAGTTTAAATCATAGTATCCAGGGATGCTCTTTGAGTAATAGAGCTGTAAAAGAATGCAGATGTGATTGTTATGAAATCAGGTTGGAGGTCACTTTAGCGAGTGAGGCCGGTGTGATTGAAGTGGACACATGGAGGGGCTGCTGGGTGATGGGTGAGGTTCTGTTGTTGCTGTTGTTTTCTCCTGTGTAGTGCTTAAAAGGATAGCACCTCATAAAAATTATATTAAGTCATACATTGGTTTTGCTTTACAATAGAATAAATTTCAAAAAAAGAGAAGCTATTGTTTTTCAGACCAGTCTTTGGCTTGAATGCTCTCACAGTCTGCTTAAAAAAAAAATAACTCAGTTCTGAAGTCGGGGCAGAGCAAGGTGGTGGAATAGAAGCCTACACTATTCATCCATCCTGAAGGAACAGCAAATTTAAACAACAATCTGCACACAGAAAAGTACAGTCACAAGAACAAAAAATCAGGTGAACAATCACAGTATGTGGTTTTAACTTCATATTGCTAAAAGAGGCATTGAAGTGGGTAGGACAGACAGTCTTAAATCACCAACACCACTCCCTCCCCATCCTCCGATAGCAGTCATGTGATACAGAGAAACTGTGCATTTAGGACAGGGAGAGTACAGCAACTGGAGAACTTTACATTGAACTCAGTGCTTCCCTGTCACAATGGAGAGCAAAGTTGGGGCTTGGCCCAGCCAGTGCCCACACATGGTGGGAGCACTTTGACCAGTCCTAGCCAGAGGGGAATCACCCATTCCAGCAGTCGGAATGTGAATTTCTCCGCAAGCCTTGCCACTGAAGCCACAGTGCTTTGGGGTCCTAGGTAAACTTGAAAGGCAGTCTAGGATACAAGGACTGCATTTCCTAGGCAACTCCTAGTGCTGGGCTGGCCTCAAGGCCAGTGGAATAGAGTGACATATGACATAGCAAGACACAAGCTAGGGTGACTAAGGGAGTGCTTGCACCGCCTCTCCACAAACCCCAGGCAGTACAGCTTGCAGCAATGAAAGTGAACCCTTCCTGCTGCTTATGGAGAGGAGAGAGAAGCGTGAAGAGGACTTTGTCTTGCATCTTGGATACCAGCTCAGCCACAGTAGGGTAGGCCAATGGGCGGAGTTGTGAGGCCCCTATTCCAGGCCCTAGATCACAGACAACATTTCTTGATGCACTCTGGGCTGAAAGGGAACCTGCTTCCTTGAAGGGAAGAACCCAGTCTTGGCAAGATTTATTACCCATTAACTGACGAGCCGTTGGGCACTGAATAACCAGCAGCAATACCCTGCTAGTATTCCATGTGCCTTGGGAAGTGCTGACTTCAGGCAAGACCCAGCATATTGCCAGTGTGGTGGCTATGCTGAAATACTTCTTCTGTTGAGAAAAGCAGAGGGGAAAGTAAAGGGGACCTGGTCTTGTGCCTTAGGTACGAGCTCAGCCACAGTGGGGAGAGCAATGAGTAGGCTACTAGGGTCCCTGAGTCCAGGTCTAGGCTCTTGGACAGCATTTCTGGACCTGCCCTGGGCAAGAGGGGAGCCCACTGCCCTCAAGTGTGAGAGTCCTAGGCCTGGCAATATTCACCATAAGCTGACTGAAGAGCCTTTGAGATTTAAGTGAACATCAGCAAAGGCCTAGCAGAATCCCCCAGCCACAGGAAAAGGCTCTTGTGCCTGTGGAAAGGGGAAGAAAGTTTGGGAAGGACATTGTGTTGTGGTTTGAATGTCATCTTAGCTGCAGTAAAATAGAACATCAGGTAAATTTCTGGGGTTTTTTTGTTTTGCTTTTTTTTTTTTTTTTTTTTTTGAGATGGAGTCTTGCTCTGCCACCCAGGCTGGAGTGCAGCGGCACAATCTCAGCTCACTGCAAGCTCTGCCTCCCAGGTTCACGCCATTCTCCTGCCTCAGCCTCCTGAGTAGCTGGGACTACAGGCGCCCGCCACCACGCCCGGCTAATTTTTTGTATTTTTAGTAGAGACGGGGTTTCACCCTGTTAGCCAGGATGGTCTCGATCTCCTGACCTCGTAATCCGCCTGCCTCAGCCTCCCAATCAGGTAAATTTCTAAGGTTTTTGATTCTAATCCCTGGCTCCCAGACTGCAACTCTGGATCTGTCTGGGTCCTTGCAGAATTCATTGTCCTGAAGAAAAGGACATAAATCTGTCTGGCTTCACCATCTGCTGATTGTAGAGCCCTAGGGCCTTGAGTGAACATGGTAATAGCCAGGTAGTGATTACAGTAGGCCTTGTGTGAGACCCAGTGCTGTGCTGGCTACAGGTATGACCAAGTGCAGTTCCAGTGGTGGTGGCCACAGTGGTGCTTGCATCACCACACCCCAAGTTCCAGGCAAAATAGCATAGAGAAAGAGAGAGACTTTGTCTGGGAGAAAATAAGGGAAAGAAGAAGAGTCTCTGCCTGGCAATCCAGAGAATTCTTCCTGATCTTATCCAAGACCGCCAAGACAATCCCTCTACAAGTTGGAAGAAATGACAGCATTATTGGGCTTGGGGCCCAAGTCCCTTTGAATACCTGGAAAGCCTTCTCAAGTAGTATGGGCACAAACAAGCCCAGACAGTGGAGATGACAATAAATACCTAAGTCTTCACTGCTCAGACACCAGCAAACATCTACAAGCATCAAGATCATCCAGGAAATCATGAGCTCACAAAATAAACTAAATAAGGCAGCAGGGACCAATTCTGGAGAGACAGAAATGTGTGACCTTTCAGACAGAGAATTCAAAATAGCTATTTTGAGAGAAGTCAAAGAAAACCAAGATAACACAGAGAAAAAATTCAAAATCCTATCAGATAAATTTAACAAATAGATTGCAATAATTTTTTAAAAAATCAAGCAGAAATTCTAGAGCTGAAAAAGGTAATTGGCATACAAAAGAATGTATCAGTCTCTTAAAAGCAGAACTAGTCAAGCAAAAGAATGAAGCATTGAGCTTAAAGACAGGTTATTTGAAAATATACAGTCAAAGGAAGCAAAATAAATAAGAATAAAAAACAATATAACATGCCTACAAGATCTAGAAAATAGTTTCAAAAGAGCAAATCTAAAAGTTATTGACCTTAAAGGAGGGGTAGAGAGAGAGGGGGGTAAAAAGTTGATTCAAAGGGACAATATCAGAGAATGTCTCAAACCTAGAGAATATCAACATTCAAGTATAAGAAGGCTATATAAGACCAAGCAGAATTAATCCAGAAGAGACTACCTCAAGTTGTTTAATAATCAAAGTCCCAAAGCTTACAGATTTAAAAGTATCATAAAAGCAGCAAGAGAAAGTAAACAAATAATACACAATTGTGCTCCAATACATCTGGCAGCAGACTTTTTGGTGGAAGCCTTACAAGCCTTGAGATAGTAGCATGACATATTTTAAGGGCTGAAGGATAAACACTTTTACTCTAGAATAGCATATCTGGTGAAAATATCTTTTCTGCATAAGGAGAAATAAAGACCTTCCGAGGCAAAAGCTGAGTGATTTCATCAACACTAGACCTGTCCTAAAAGAAATGCTAAAGGAGTTCTTCAATCAGAAAAGGATGTTAATGAACAATATAAAATAATCTGAATATACAAAATCACTGGTAATAGTAAGTACACAAAAAACACAGAATGTTATAACACGGTAATTGTGATGTGTAAACTACCGTTATCTGAAGTAGAAAGACTAAATGATGAACGAATCAAAAATAATAACTACAACAACTTTCCAAAACATGGACAGTATAATAAGACATAAAGAGAAAGAGCAAAAAGTTAAGAAGCAGGGGAATGAATGAAAAGTATAGAACTTTTATTAGATTTCCTTTTGTGTGTTTATTTGCTTATGCAATCAGTGTTAAGTTGTCATCAGTTTAAAATAATGGGTTATGAGATAATAACCTCAAATCAAAAAACATACAATGGATACAAAAAAATTAAGAAATTAAATCACAGAGTCACAGAAAATCACCTTCACTGAAAGGAAGACAGAAAGGAAAGAAGGAAGGAATGAAGGAAGAGAAGACCACAAAACAACTAGAAAATAAATAACAAAATGGCAGGAAAAAGTCTCTACTTAGCAATAATAGCAATGAATGAAAATGTACTAAACTCTCCAATAAATAGTCATAGAGTAGCTGAATGGATGAAAAAAACAATACCTAATGATCTGTTACCTGTAAGAAACACACTTCCAGTATACTTCTTAGTCTGTACACATAGACTGAAAATAAAGTAATGGAAAAATATATTCCATGTCAATGGAAACCAATGAAGAGCAGGAGTAATTATGCTTGTGTTAAACAAAGTATATTTCAAGGCAAAAACTATAAGAAGAGGTAAACAAGGTTACCTATAATGATAAAGGGGTCAGTTCAGCAAGAGGCTATATCAATTTTAAATATATATGCACCCAACATCCGAGCATCCAGATATATAAAACAAATATTATTAGCACTAAAGGGAGAAAAGTCCCAATACAATAATAGCTGGAGACTTCAATACCCCACTTTCAGCATTGGACAGATCTTCCAGATACAAAGTCAACAAAGAAATATCAGACTTAGTCTGCACCATTGACAAAATGAATCTAACAGATATTTATAGAACATTTCATCCAAGGGCTACAGAATACACATTCTTTTCCTCAGCACAGGGGTCATTCTCAAGGATAGATCATATCCTTGAGATATGATCACAAAATAAGTCTTAAAACATTCAAAACATTGAGATAATATCAAGCATCTTCTCTAACCACAGTGGGATAATACTAGAAATTAATAACAAGAGGAATCTTGGAAACTACATAAATACATGGAAATTAAGCAATATGTTTCTGAATGACCAGTGGATCAATGAAGAAATTAAGAAGAAAATTGAAAAAATTCTTGAAACAAATGATAATGGAAACACCATATATCAAAACTTATGGGATACAGCAAAAGCAGTACTCAGAGGAAGTCTGTAGCTATAAATGCCTACATCAAAAAGAGGAAAAACTTCAAATAAACAACCTAATGATGCATCTTAAAGAGCTAGAAGAACAATAGCAGGCTGAGCGTGGTGGCTCACACCTGTAATCCCAGCACTTTGAGAGGCCGAGGCGGGTGGATCATGAGGTCAGGAGTTCAAGACCAGCCTGGCCAACATAGTGAAACCCTGTCTCTACTAAAAATAAAAAAAATTAGCCAGGCGTGGTGGCAGGCGCCTGTAATCCTGGCTACTTGGGAGGCTGAGGCAGGAGAATCGCTTGAACCCGGGAGGTGGAGGTTGCAGTGAGCAGAGATTGTGCCACTGCACTCCAGCCTGGGTGATAGAGTGAGACTCCATCTCAAAAAAACAAACAAACAAAAAATAGCAGATAGAGCTTAAAATTAGTAGAAGAAAAATAATAAAGATCAGAGCAGAAATAAATGGTTTTGAAACAAAGAAAATAATACAAAAGATAAATGAAACAAAAAGTTGAATTTTTGAAAAGATAAACAAAGCTAACCTTTAGCTAGATGAATGAAGAAAGGGAGAAGACCCAAATAAATCAAATCAGAGATGGGAAAGGAGACATTGCAACTAATACTACAGAAATTCAAAGAAGTATTAGTGGGTACTATGAGCAAGTATATGCCAAATAACGGGAAAATCTAGAGGAACTGGATAAACTCCTAGACACGTACAACCTATCAAGTTTGAACCATGAAGAAATCCAAAATGTGAAAAAAAATAACAAGTAGTAAAATCAAAGCCATCATAAATAGTCTTCCAGTAAAGAAAAGCCCGAGACCCAATGGCTTCGCTGCTGCATTCTATCAAACATTTAAAGAAGAATACCAATCCTACTGAAACTATTCTGAAAAATAGAGGAGGAGGGAATACTTCCAAACTCATTCGATGAGGCCAGAATTACTCTGATTCCAAAACCAGACTAACACACATCAAAAAAGAAAACCACATGAGAATATCTCTAATGAATATTCACTCAAAAATCCTTAAGAAAATACTAGCAAACTGAATTCAAGAACACATTAAAAAGAACATTCGTCACGAACAAGTAAGATCTATCCCATGGATGCAAGGATAACTCAACACACACAAATTAATCAATGTGACACATAATATGAACAGAATGAAGGACAAAACCATATCATCATTCCAATTGTTGCCGAAAAAGCATTCGATAAATTTCAACATCCCTTCATGATAAAAGCCCTTAAAAACTGGGTGTAGAAGAGAATACCTCAACATAATAAAAGCCAAATATAACAGACCAACAGCTGATATCAAATGGAGTGGGGAAAAACTGAAAGCCTTCCTTTTTATATCTGGAACACAACAAGGATGCTCACTGTCACCACTGTTATTCAACATAGTACTGGACATCCTAGTTAAAGCAATCAGAAAAAAGAAAGAAATAAAGGGCATCAAAATTGGAAAGGAAGAAGTCAAATTATCCTTGTTTGCAGATGATATGATCTTATATTTGGAAAAATCTAAAGATTTCACCAAAAAATTATTAGAACGTATAAACCCATTCAGTAAAGTTGCAGGATACAAAATCACCTGATGAATTAGTAGCATTTCCACATGCCAACAGCAAACAATTTGAAAAATAAATCAAGAAAGTAATCACATTTAGAATAGCTACAAATTAAATAAACTATCAAGGAATTAACCAAAGAAGTGAAAGATATCTACAAAACTATAAAACACTGACGAAATAAGTTGAAGAGGACACAAAAAATGAAAATATATTCCATGTTCATGGATTGGAAGAATCAATATTCCTAAAATGTTCACACTACTCAAAGCAACCTACAGATTCAATGCTATCCTTATTAAAATACCAATGACACTTTCAATAGAAATAGAAAAAACAATCTTAAAATGTATATGGAACCACAAAAGACCCAGAATAGCCAAAGGTATCCTGAATAAAAAGAACAAAACAGGAGAAATCACATTATTCAACTTTAAATTGCACTACAAATCCATCGAAATCAAAACAACACGGTACTGGCATAAAACTAGACACATAGACCAATGGAAGAGAAAGGAGATACCAGGAACAAATCCCCACACCTACAGTGAACTAATTTTCTTTTCTTTTTGTTCTTTTTTTTTTCTTTTTCTTTTTTTTTTTTTTTTTAGACAGAGTTTTGCTCTTGTTGCCTAGGCTGCAGTGCAATGGTGCAATCTCAGCTCACTGCAAACTCTGCCTCCTGGGTTCAAGCGATTCTCTTGCCTCGGCCTCCCAAGTAGCTGGGATTACAGGCATGGGCCACCACACTCAGCTAATTTTGTATCTTTAGTAGAGATGGGTTCCACCATGTTGGTCAGGCTGGTCCTGAACTTCTGACCTCAGGTGATCCACCCGCCTTGGCCTCCCAAAGTGCTGGGATTACAGGCATGAGCCACCACGCCTGGCCAGTGAACTGATTTTCAACAAAGGTGCCAAGGACATACACTAAAGAAAAGACCATCTCTTCAATAAATGGTGCTGGGACAACTGGGTATTCACATGCAGAAGAATAAACCTAGACCCCTATCTCTTGCCATATACGAAAATCAAATCAAAATGAATTAAATACTTAAATCTAAGACCTCCAACTATGAAGTTATTACAAGAAAACATTGGGAAAACTCTCCAGGACATTGGTCTGGACAAAATTTACTTGAGTAATACCCCACAAGCACAGGATATCAAAGCTAAAATGGACAAATGAGATTACATCAAGCTAAAAAGCTTCTGCACAGCAAAGGAAACAATCAACAAAGTGAAGAAACAACCCACAGAATGGGAAAAATATTTGCAAACTACTCATCTGACAAGGGATTAATAACAAGAATATATAAGAAGCTCAAACAATTATATAGGAAAACATGTAATAATCCAATCAAAAATTGGGCAAAAGTTTTGAATAGACATTTCTCAATAGAAGACATACATATGGCAAACAGGCATATGAAAAGGTGCTCAACATCATGGATCTTCAGGAAAATGCAAATCAAAACTACTATGAGATATCATCTCACCCCAGTTAAAATGGCCTATATCTAAAAGACAGGGAATAACGAATGCTGGCAAGGGTGCGAAGAAAAGGGATCCCTCCTATACTGTTGGTGGAATGTAAATTAGTAGAACCACTGTGGAGATCAGTTTGGAGGTTTCTCAGAAAAAGTATAAATACAGCTACTATATGATACAGTGATCCCAGTGCTGGGTATATATCCCAAACAAAACATATCAGAATATTGAAGAGAAATCTGCACTTCCATGTTTGTTGCAGCAATGTTCAAAACAACCAAGATTTGGAAGCAACCTAAATGTCTGTCCACCAACATATGAATGGATAATGTGGTAGTTGTATACAATGGAGTACTATTCAGCCATAAATAAAAATGAGATGCTGTCATATTTAACAACATGGATGGAACTGGTGGTCGTTATGTTAAGTGAAATAAGCCAGGCACAGAAAGAGAAACTTCACATGTTCTCACTCATTTGTGGGATCTGAAAATCAAAACAATTGAACTCATGGAGATAGAGAGTAGAAGGATTGTTACTAGAGGTTGGGAAGGGAGGAGAAAGGGGAGGTGCATATGGTTAATGAGTACTCAAAATAGTTGGAACAAATGAATAAGAGCTAGTATTTGATAACACAACAGGGTGACTATAGTCAGTAATAATTTCATTGCACATTTTAAAATAACTCAAAGAGTGTAACTAAAACAAACTAAAAGAGTTTGTAGCACAAAGGATAGATGCTTGAAGGAATGGACACCTCATATTTCATGATGTGATTATTACGCAATGTATGCCTATATCAAAAATATCTCATGTAACCCATAATATATACACCCACTTTGTACCCACAACAATTAAAAATTTAAAAAAACTCAGTTTCTATAGAGATAATTTAGTATACTTTTCCTATAGACAGCCTCCCTCCCGGGGAAGACTCTGTGGACATTGCATGGCATGGAAGCCACTGATCTTCTCAGATTGTCTCTCCAAGCATGGAGCCTCTTTCCTAAGGAGGAGCTGTGGTAAGGGCAGTTTCAAGTCCAGTATTCTTGTTCTTTCATGCCTTGGGTACAGCCCCCATCCAATGGGGTAGGGTCTGGTTTAAAGAAGGAAGTGATGACCTTTCATCCACAGTCACCAGGGACTTACCTATACAACTTGAAGTGGAAGAACACAAATACTGGTGGCATGCCCCTCCCATTGAAATGTGGTAAGCATTAATTGAGAGTTGAGAGAAGACGGAGCTTTGTCTTTTAGGTCACACTTACCCAGAGTGGAGCTTCTGTCAAGTTGAACTCCTTGGGGAGATAGGAAGCAGGTCATGGCTCAAATGCCACAAATTCTCACTGTTCTTTTCAAGCTTTAATAATTTTTTAAATAAATGTTTCTTCATTTGCTATATCCTTGGAAACATTTCTAGAAACTTTATGTTTTTTTTAATAGTTTTCACCAGCTTCGCCTATTTCACTGGACAGTAGGTGCCTGTAGCTCCTCACACTGTCATCATGGAAATGGACTCATAGTTCTTGCAGATCCTGAAGGTGGTGACCATGTCTCCCTTTCAAGGTAGGTTATAAACCAGAGTGATATTTCATGGATGAGGCAAAGTGGTGATAAAATAAGACTGCAAAGATGCAGAAGGAGAGATGAGTGGGGCATCTCAGAAGACAGAAAGAAACTACAGAGTCTTCTTATGTTTGTTTTATCCAGCAGTCTCTCCACCCACCCCTGCCCTACGTGGATGTACTTCAGGATCTACTGGGGTGGAGGGGAATGGTATTCTGTAGGTCCCTGGAAAACACATTAATCTTCCCTTTATAAACTATGCGGATATATGGGGTGGGGTGGGGTGGGTATTCTTGGGCCATGGTGTCTGTGGGTGCATGTGCACAGTAAAGGGTAAAACATGGTCTGGAATTCATCCTAGTGGTTGCCTCTGGGGAAGAAGTGAAGGGAATGGGATTGGGCAGGGATTAAAATAAAGCTGGATTTCAACCCTACATAAAAACTTGTAGTTTATGGAAGTATGCAAATGTTAACATTTACTGATTTTAGGTAGCAAGATGGAGGCTCTGGGTGACAGTATGGCAGTGTACTTTGGCAAGCTCACCCTGAGTTACAGTGATAATGGGACTGAGCCTTAGGCTGGATTCCCCACAGATATGAGGTGATTTCCTGCATATTACCCTTACAAATCCTCCACTCCTGATTTTTTCTTTCAATTCTGCCATTTCTTCCAATAAAATAACATGGCAAAAAATACTTCAGTAGAAGGAATGAAAAATAAAAGATCAAGGTTGAAGGTCAAATTTGTGATATTGAATATAAAGTAGTATATGTACTCCTGACTGTTAAGCCAGTGACTCTGGCTGTTTTGAAGAATATAGAGGGGTGTGGGAGAGTTGAAAGTAGAGACCAGGTGGAGATATTGCCCAAGTAAGAGACTAGTGTGGCTTGAACTGCGATGGTGGCTGATTAAATGAAGAGAGGTAGACAAGTTTTAGATGGATTTTGGACAAAGTGACAAGCGATGCTCATGGACAGGAGGTGAGGAATGGAAATACACATACAGGAGACATTTTATAGATGGTATTGAAGTCATGTGATTGGATGAGCTCACCAGAAAGAGAGTGTGAGGAAGAGTATGACAAATCCAGCCCCGAGTGCAGGGCAGCTAACATTTAGGGGATGGTTGAGGTGTTTGAACACCCAGAGAGTTGCTGGTCCCACCTTGACCATCACCTTATTCTAGGCTATGACCCCTAATGTCTGCTCCAATTTTACCTCAAAATCAGCCTGTTCTGACAAGCTTAATGTAGCCTCTGGTTTCTTCTTTAGAGACATAGAGAATAGTTAGCCTTGTATTTTCTTCATGGCTATAGGTAGAAAGAAATAATTTCCTAGTGAAAATAAGATTCCACACAGAAATAATACACTTGTTTCTCTGTTTTTTTCCTGTTTCCCTTTAAAAATTCTTCTCCTCTCTCAGTCCACTCACTATTTGACCAAAGGAAATCTCCATCCATGTAAACCTTAAGGTTGTCCATGTCTGTAGAAAAATACTCAAAACATCTTGCTTCTTCTGTGCTACAAAAGACAATATTGTTTCTTTTGTGGGTTACAAAGATAAAAGTCAAAAATTTACAGACTATATGCTTTAGTCAAAGACACATGGGTAACTTGTATCTTGTTAAAGCTAGCAGATTGCATTGAAAATTTATTAAATATAAACAAGTTTAGCCATGTAGTGATTATTTTCCACATTTCCCCATGACTGCACTTTAATACCTTTCTTAAAAATTAGGATTCTGGCACTTTGAGTTCAGTTTCCAGAAAATGCTATTGCCTCTTTATGTGTCTTAGTCAAACTTGGTTTTCTCACTGTATCTTTTTCTCTGCCTGCTGTAAGGACTGCTGCACTGTCTGACTTTGTCTCAGGTGTTACCTATTGAAATATATATGTCCATTGACTGTTCTCCTGTAAATATGAGAAAGAACAGAGCAAGTATCTATTTTTTAATGTTTCAAACTTTACATTGACTGAGGGGTCTTTTTAATTTTTGGAGAGAAAATTTGGTGTAATGTTTTGTTAACCTCAGATTGCCTTGGTTTAAATTCCAGCTTATCCACTCATCTTGGGTAAACTTGGGCAAGTTATTTAACCGTGGCGTGCCTCATTTTCTCCCTATGTAATATGAGGATAATAAAAGCATTAACATCATTGGCTTGTTGAGATTAAATAAGCTAATATATGTAAATCACTTACAGTAGTGCCTGGCACAGTGTATGTTCACTATGTGGTAGCCATGATTTATCACTCTCACCATTGTTATGCTCTACTCTTAAGTTCCCTTGCTTCGTTTATGCTTTGGGGAAAATACTTCACTTCTATACTTTGCCACTGGGGGTCACTCTTGCATTTCTACTAACCATGTCGCCTTGCATACTGAGAAGGAAAAACCCTTAGAAGATGGTTTGGTTGTCAGGTGCCATCAGGACTCAGGGGGGTACATGGCTGTTTTTACTGTCCCACTCTCAGGGCCAAGACTGGAGACAGGCTTTGCTGTGATAACTTTTTCATTGTATTCCCCCTCCTCATTCTATCTCAACCAGCTTACCCTTGAATTTGCCCCTAGAATATTGTGCTTGTTCTTCCCAATCAATCTCAGGTTGCTTGAGCCTCCTGTTTCCATCCAGAACTGCCTCCCACTCCTCAGAGATGGATAAGAGCAACAGGATGAAGTGCTCACCTTGATCCCCACCTTCATCTGGATGTTCGGACCTGAAAAGCAGAGGAATGGCTGGGTGGGGCTTGGGGGAAGAATGAGCAAAAGGGAACACATTAAGGCTACTGATAACATAACTAGAATCAGTACATCATCATGAGTTTTGGCACAGAGGTTCTCAAGCCTTGCTGCATATTAGAATGCAGCAGAACTTTTGAAAATCTCAATGCCCAGGCCACATCCCAGATGAAATAAATAAATCTTTGGGGCAGGACCCGGGCATCACAGGCATTGAAAACCAGAGCATCTTGCTGCTCAAAGTGTGGTCTGTGTACCAACAGCATCAATCTCAACTGACAACCTATTAGCAATTCAAAATCTCAAGCCACAACTCAGACCTACAGTATGAGAATCTGCATTGTAACAGGACTCGAGGTGATCAATACACACTCTTAATTTTAAGAAGCACTCTTTAGCAGCTTGGTTTTTAAACATGGCTGTAATTTACATCACCTGATGTTATGTTCTGAATGTCTGTGTCCACCAAAAATTTATGTGAAAGCCCCAACTCCCAATGTGATGGGTATTTCTTTTCCTATCAATACTGCAAAAAATAATAATCTATGTTTGAAGAGAACACCGAGGGAGTGGCTGTACTAGTGTAATCGCCCAACTGGTTCTTCTTGCCCACTGCACAGATAGAGCCAATTTAGTGAAACAGCAGTATTGCAGGAAAGGAATAGTTTTATTAGTGCAGGGTCAGCCACACAGAAGTCAGGGATTTATTACTCAAGTAAATCTCCCCCCCACATTTAGAGACTAGGGTTTTTAAATGATAATTTGGTGGGTGGGGGCTAGAGAAGGGGTCATCCTCATTAATCGGGTCAAGGATTAAGTCATAGGGGGTTGAGGCTGTCCTCTTGTGCTAAGTCAGTTCCTGGGTCAGATCACAAGACCAGTTGAGCCAGCTTACCAGTCCAGGTGGAACCAGCTGGTCCAACAGAATGAAGGGTCTTGAACACCAGTCTTAGGTTTTACAATAGTGATGCTCTCTATAGAAGCAGTTGGAGAGGTTATGAGCCTTGTGACCTCTGACTACATGACTCCTGAGCCATAATTTCTGATCTTGTGGCAAATTTGTTAGTTCTACAAAGGCAGTTTCGGTCCTCAAAGAAATAAGGGTTGTTTTGGGAGGTTGGAAAGCATGGATTTTGCATGCATGAAGGGCATGAATTTGGGGGCCCCAGGGTCAGAATGCTATCAACTGCATGTTCATGTACCCTCCAAATCATATGTTGAAGCACTATCTTCCAAGGTGATAGTATTTGAAGATGGGGCTGTAAGGAGAAAATCCTGGAATCATATAGAAATACCTTCCCCCAAACTGGGAGTGAGCCAAGAGATCAAGAAATGACTTGGAGAAGTCCAGCTTGGCAAGTAGATGAGATTATTAGGATTCACATAGGAGGCACTCCGGGACAACAGCAGGACAGCTTTAGAGATCTGCACCGCTTATTATTTTTAAAGTACTTTTCAGCTAATTTTCTGGCTCCTTGCTTACTGTGTTTAAGCGATGAGACTTTTTCTTGGTAGGTTCTCAGATACTGTCTGGAATGTTTGGGTTCTCAGGGACACCTGCTGT
Organism: Pan troglodytes; assembly: GCF_028858775.2. Taxonomy (NCBI): domain Eukaryota; kingdom Metazoa; phylum Chordata; class Mammalia; order Primates; family Hominidae; genus Pan; species Pan troglodytes. Next base: position 37,685,719 of record NC_072421.2, on the reverse strand, counting down.
CTGGCTGGGCAACATGGCCTTGGCTCATGGCCTGGCCTTCAGGGTTTGGGCAGCAGAAATAAACCTTTTAGTAAGCTGATTGGGACCCTTCGCACTACAGGGGCCTTCAAGATATAATTAGGTTTAGATGAGGTGAGGTCATGAGGAAGGAGCCTTTGTCTGATAGTCCTTACAAGAAAAGACACCAGAGAGCATGCTCTTTCTCTCCCTCCCTCTCTGCCATGCCATTTGAGCACACAGTAAGAAGTTGGTCATCTGCAAATCAGACAGCTGTCACCAGAAACCATGTGATTACCCTGGTCTCATACTTCCAGCCTCCAGAGCTGTGAGAAATAAGTTTCGGTTAAGCCATACACTCTATGGTATTTTGTTGTGGCAGCCTGAGCAGACACTTGGGGAGCTGGAAAATAATACTGATGTTGCTGTTTAAACGCACTAAGTCATACCCTCATGCAAGTATTGGATCAAACATAAGATAACTTTAATGTAACTTCAACATTATTGTATTTGAAAATATTTAAAGTGAATTGGAATCCTCTCAGTTCCATTGATTTTGCATACAGACACACACACACACACACAGACACAGACACAATTTTGTCCATTTTGTTTTATCACAAACTGGTCTGTCTTATACCATGGATTGTTAAACTATAGCCTATAAGCCAAATTCAGCCAACCATGTCTTTATAATAAAGTTTTATTGAAACGGAGCCATGCCCATTTATTGATATATTGCCCATTGCTGGGTATTAACTGCAAAGTCAGAGTTAGTAGATGAGACAGAGACTATATGACATGCAAAGACTAAAATATTTAGCATCTGTAGGAACAGACCCTAAATTTACCTAAAAATATTCACCGGAGATTTTTAACATTTCAATGGTCTTTCGCTGTCCAAAATGCTTATTGTAGCTTTCTCATACATTTTCTACCACCACCACTCTTTGGCAGAAAGCAATTGCCTGAATTATCTAATCTAATATGCTCATGATTTAATCAATTATCTCAGAAAAGAGATTATGACAGACACTATCGATTACTGATACAAAAGCCATTCTATACTTTCTTCCTTAGTAAGAGAACATTGAAGTTTTAAGAGTCATGGTGTTGACAGTGTCTTGGGATAAATAATAACTAGTCAAAATGAATCGTGAAAATTGTTTTTCTCTTTCAAGATATTTGCTTTCCTAGTATTTCCTGCTGCTAGAGTTTGCCAGATGAATGAGTTCTCACCAAATACATAAATGGAAATAACATGGATTTCTAATAAAATTTTACTTGCCTGATAAATGACAGCACTTTGTGAAAATAATAATTTCACCTCATCCTTGTCATGCTGATTGAATGCTGGTATGGAGATGTGATCTTTGTGCAGAAACAGCCACTTGGTATCCATGAGGACAAGGCCAAGGGAGTTGCAGAACCCAGTGTAGAGCCCTGTCATAATTGAGTCAGAAGTATAAACTCTGGCATTTAATATGCCCCAGGGTTCCTGATAAATAACAGCAGTTAACCTTGCTACTTAAGCTACTTTGTAGATATTCTATTTGTTATGATTCATCTGATATAAAAAGACTGTAAGGAGAAGGCATTTTTCTGCTCAAAGGGTACACACATGTTGTAAGTTGAAAAAGTTCTGAAGAACCAATGTACAGCATGATGACTATAGTTAATAATAATGTATTCTGTCCTAGAAAGTTAGGAGAGTATATATTAAGTGTTCTCACCACTAAAAAGCAACTATGTGAGGTAATGGATATGCTAATTGGGTTGATTTTGGTAACCATTTACAAGTCATACACATATCAACACATCACATTATATACCTTGAATATATATATATAATTTTTGTCATGTATACTGCAATAAAGTTTCACAAAAGAAAAAAATAAATGCATCTTTCTCCCTGCTTTTACATAGCAAGTATTTGTCAAGTGCATGTTACATTAGGTACCATTTCAGGTGCTTTCCAGACATTGCCTGTGTCCTTCTCACAACAACCCTGTGAGACATGGATCTCCCCTATTTTACATCGAGAAAATGGTTTCAGAGCAGTGTCACTATCTGAAACCTTATAGTTAGTAGGTGATGGAGTCAGAATCACCTGGCTTCAGAAAGAGGTAATGTCTTTGCATCATTTCTGTTCTGCTGTCATCTCAATTCCTTGTTCCACATGCCATAGGAGACTTTATTTAAGCAACAGACCTGTGGAATGGGTCTCTTCGTATCTTATTAATAAATAAATGGCAGGTTTGTGCGTTTTGTGTGTGTGTGTGTGTGTACATGACCCTTCCAGGTGTTCAGACCCAGAGTCTGTGTTCTCTCTGTTGCATCCAGCCCTTAATGATCAATTTCACTCTCCATGTTCACTAAACACACAATTCCATAAACCTTGTCTGCATCTCTAACTGGCTGCTATCTCATGCTGTAATTCATAGCCAGGATTCTAGAAAAGGTTACCTGTTCTTGTTGACTTCCCAGGAGTAATGAATTTCTTTAAGTGTTGGGAGAAGTAATATATCCACAATATTCAGAAATAAAACACATAAAATGATATATTATGAAGGCTTCTCCCTGTCCCTGTTTTTTGGGGGGGAGGTTTCTGTGTATCCTTATATACTTTATTTTATGCAGTTATCAGCATACATGGATATATACCCTCCCCCCTCACCCAGACAGTAGCTTAATTCACAGCACCCTGCACCTTGTACCACTGGGCACACCCAGCTTTTTGGTTTGGTGAGTTAAATAACACCCAGCTGTGATGGTCGCTTCAGGTTACCCTCAAGCAGGAAGTGAAAGTTATGGCTGTGCTGTATACTGCCAAGTTGAAAATTGAAAGTGTTTTTGTTTGTTTGTTTGTTTTTGTTTTCTTTTGTGTTTTTTCTTTGTTTGTTTGTTTTTGCGGGCGGGGCGGGTGGTGACAGAGTTTCGCTCTTATCACCCAGGCTGGAGTGCAGTGGCAGGATCCCCGCTCACTGCAACCTCTGCATCCAGGGTTCAAGTGATTCTCCTGCCTCTGCCTCCCGAGTAGCTGGGATTACAGACGCCCGCCACCACATCTGGCTAATTTTTTTTGTATTTTTAGTAGAGATGGGGTTTTGCCATGTTGGCCAGGCTGGTCTCGAATTCCTGACCTTGTGATCCGCCCACGTTGGCCTCCCAAAGGAAAGTGTGTTCTAATATGCACAAAGAGCCCATCTGTGAAAACTAGGAGATTGTTTCTTGTTTTGTTTTGTTGAGGAGGGGTGGTTCTAGATAAGAACTCTTTTAATTCACAAGCTGACCACTACAATAACAGGAATGAGATGTCAGTGGCCACACATGACAAAGAATACAGATGTTACAAAATGAGTTCAACAAAGTCACTAAACCAGCAAAAAACAACTGGAACAAATAACAGAAACAAGCGTTGGAGTCTCAGTCTGTTCATGCTGCTATATCAAACTTCCACAGAGTGGATAATTTATGAAAACCAGAAATGTATTTCCTATATTTGTAGAGGCTGGGAAGGCCAAGATCAAGGCTCCAGAATTAGGCATCCAGTAAGGGTCTTCTTGCTGTGTCCTCTCATGGCAGAAGGAGCAAAAAATGATAAAAGGGATGAACTCTATGTCTTCACATAGCAGAAAGATGGAAGAGTCAAAGGATTAGTTCCTTCCAGTGCTTTTTAAAGGTCACTAGTACCAGTGATGACGAATCTACCCTCACGACTTAGTAACATCCTAAAGGCCTCAACTCTTAATACTACCACATTGGCCATTAAGTTTCAACACTACATTTTGGAGGGCATTTAGATAATAGCAGATGGGCTGAGGGAAAAGATGATTTCTAGAATTGCCACTTAATAATGTTAAACATGTCCAGTTTTCAACAAAAGCATATAAATCATATCAGAAAACAAAAAGTATTGCCCATACATGAGAAAGAAGAAATCAATAGAAACTGTCTCAGAGGAAATCCAGTCAGTGGATTTACTAAGCAAATATTTTCAATCAACTCTTTGAAATATTAAAGAACATCATTTAGAAAGAAGAAAAGAAAACCATGAGAATGATGTCTCATCAAATACATAATACCAATAAGAAAATAGAAATGATAAAAAAGGAACAAAATAGAAATTCTGGAATGGAAAAGGATAACAATTGGAATGAAAATTTCAGTAGAGGGAGTCAATAGCAAATTTTAATAAGAAGTAGAGAGAATCATCAATCTCCAAGAAAGGTCAGTTGAGATTATCTAGTCTGAGAATCTGGAAGAAAAAAAAGAAGGAAGTAAAATTAACGAAGCTCAGAGTACTTGTGGAAACCATCCAGTGTACCAAAACATACATAAAGGGAGTTCTGGAAAGAGATAAAAAGGGGAATATGAAGGGATATAAAGAATATTTGAGGAAAGAACAGTCAATATCTTATTAAATATGATGAAATATGTTGATTTACACATCCAATAGATTCCATGTAGGGAAAAATCAGAGATATCCCCACCAAGACACTATAAACAAAAGGTAAAAAAGACAAGACAATGAAAAAATCCTGAAAACGGCAAAATAGAAGTTACACTTCACATACACAGGATGATCAATAATATTAACAGCTGATTTCTCAACAGAAAGTAAGGAAGCTGTATTAGTCTGTTTTCATTGCTATAAAGGGATATCAGCGGCTGGGTAATGTATTTAAAAAGATGTTTAATTGGCTGATGGTTCTGCAGACTGGACAAGGATGGCACTGGCATCTGTTTGGCTTCCAGAGAGGCTTCAGGGACCTTTAGCTCATGGCAGAAGACAAACTGGAAGTAGGCAGGTCATATGGCCAGAAAAGGTGCAAGAGAGGGTTGGGGGAGGCACCACACTTTACAACAATGAGATCTCATGAGAACTCACTCACTATTGCAAGGACAGCAGCAAGCCATGAGGGATCCACCTCCATGACCAAAACACCTCCCACCAGGCCCCACATGTACCTCTGGGAATTATAATTCAACATGAGATTTGGTGGGGACATATATTTAAGCTATATCATTCTGCCCCTGGCCCCTCAAATCTTATTTTCTTCTTACATTGCAAAATACAATCATAACTTCCCAACAGCCCCCCAAAGTCTTAACTCCTTCCAGCTGATATCAACTCAATTAAAAGTCCCAAATGAAAGTCCAAAATCTTATTTGAGACTCATCTCCTTCCTCCTATGAGCTTGTAAAATCAAAACAAGTTATTTACTTCCAAGATATAATAATGGTATAAGCATTGTGTAAGCACTCCCATTCCAAAATGGAGAAATCGGCCAAAGGAAAGGGCCTACAGGCCCCATGCAAGTTCAAAACCCAGCAGGGAACTCATTAAATCTTAGAGCTTCAAAATAGTCTCTTTATACTATATATTGTGCATCCAGGGCACAGTGGTGCAGGGGATGGGCTCCTATGGCCTTTGGCAGCTCCACTCCTGTAGCTTTGCAGGATTCAGGACCCATGGTTGCTTTCACAGCTTGTTATGTGCCTGTGGCTTTTCCAGGCACAAGGTTCAAGCTGCCTGTGGCTCTACCATTCTGGGGTCTGGAAGATGGTGTGCCCTTTCCATAGATTCACTAGGTGGTGCCCCAGTGGGTACTCTGTGCATGGGCTCCTATGTCACATCTCCCCTCCGCACTGCCGTGCCACTGCAGCAGACTTCTGCCTGGACACTCAGGCTTTTCCATTCATCCTCTGAAATCCAGGTGGAGGCTGCCAAGCGTCCTTCAGTCTTGCACTCTGCACACCTACATGCTTAATGCCATGTGGAAGTCACCAAGGCTTATGACTTGCACCCTCTGAAGTAGCATCTGGAGTTGTGTCTGGGGTCATCTGAGCTGAGGCTGGAGCTGGTGCAGCCTGGATGCAGGGAGCAGTGTCCTGAGGCTGCACAGGTTACTGGGGCACAGGTTACTGAGATTTTGCAGGGACATATATTCAAACTATACCAGAGGCCTAGAGGTAGGAAGATGACATGTTCAATGTGCTGAAAGAAAAATACTGCTGATGAAGAATTCTACATTCCACAATGTATCCTTCAAAGAAATCAAGAAATAAGTCATCCCAAGATAAACAAATTTCAACAGTGATCCTCACTAGCACACTTGCTCTGCAGGAAATGCTAAAGGGACTTTACTGCCGAAAAATAAACTGACAAATTAGGAATTTCATAGGGTTCAAACTTAATATATCCATAAACTTCATGTAGAAAAAAAACGTATCAAATACTTAAGTATAATGACTAAATAGCGTTGCCAATCATGATATTTCTAGAAAGTATGCCATAGGATACCCATTTCATGAAAAATAAAGAGCTGAACTTTTTATGGTACATTTTTCACAAATCCATAACCATTAGGAAGCACTCCTTTATACAGGACTTGTACTCTTGGAACAGCAATAGGAATCTCCGAAGAACCAGTATTCCTGGGATCAATTTATGGCTAGATTAGTTTCGCAAGTCACCTTCTTCATATTTACAAAGGGAATCTTCAAGTTCTTTTTGTTTTTCCTTAACAAATCAAACATAAAAGCAACTTGAAAAAGTACTTTAGTAGTTCCATGTTGTCTTGTATGTAATTCTGCCATTTTATTTTTCTAATCAAAATGGAAGAAAGCATAACTTGTGATCTTCTGCTGAATGCAGTGCTTTGCTCTTTAAAGCTGTGTCTCACATAACTGCTAGTTGACATAAAGCATTCTGTCAACAAAAACCATTTACCCAGAATAAAATACAAACACTCTTTCTTTCTTTTCCTCTTCTTGTTTTTTTTTTTTTTTTTTTTGAGACGGAGTCTCACTCTGTCGCTCAGGCTGGAGTGCAGTGGCACAATCTCAGCTCACTGCATCCTCTTCCTCCTGGGTTCCAGCGATTCTCCTGCCTTAGCCTCCAAGGTAGCTGGGATTACAGGCGCAGGTGCACGATACCACTCCTGGCTAATTTTTGTATTTGTATTTTTATTAGAGATGGGGTTTCACCATGTTGGCCAGGCTGGTCTCGAACTCCTGACCTCAGATGATCCGCCCGCCTCGGCCTCCCAAAGTGCTAGGGTTACAGGCGTGAGCCACCGCGCCTGGCCAGACACTCCTTCTAACAGCAAAGTTTTCACCTTTGAAAGTGATTGTTTTGCCTTTATGATCACAAATTCATAATTTGAAAAAAAAAGCAGCATGATAATTTTTACTATAAAAATTCTCACTTTGAGAAATGTGTCATGAAATATTTATGAATGAAATGGTACAATGTTCTAGATTTTCTTCAAAATAATATATCAGGTAGAAGGGGAGAAAGATCGACCTGAGTTAGTAATTGTTGAAGCTGTGAGAAGGAAACATGGGAATTTATTATATGTTTTGAAATTTTCATAATTAAGAAACAATTCATGTTCCTAAAATGTAATTTAGGCAAAACACAGAAGATCATTATACACAAACATAGTTTCAACACGCAAGTATTGCAAAAACCATTGCTTATAGATGTTTTACATTTGTTACTGAGTTTAATATGAAGTTTTAAATTCAGTAAGTCTTTTTTGTACTACTAGCCAAAATAAACTGAGAATTAATTTTAGTTTATTCTTCCTCACACTAGTAGCTTTCAAAAGAAGTGAGTTTATCTTATACTATATTTAAAATAGATGCCAGTGGCTTCCCTCGTAACTTTTTCCAATATTTAAATATCATCTTTGTTGAATGACTTAACCTTAAGGAAATATTTACCACTCCTGATGAGATAATACATCAACACAAAAATACATAAATATTTTGTTGCACACAAAAACAGCTTCCAGAGAGAGTTGGAGAAACTAAGAAAATATGTAGATTTGTTTTATATAAAGAAAACATGTTTTTCCAATTCTTTGAATTGTTAACTGACAATATAAAAAAGGATTCAAATTTATTTTCCAAGGTTAACTTTATTCATAACGCTGCTTCTGGCAATTAAGACTCCAGAAACAGATGAGAAGCAATGATTCCCAGCCCACTTAGAAAAGAAGATGTAACTTTACAAGCTTTTCTTTTCTAAAACAACCAATCTAAGATGAGGTTGATGGCCACTTAATCCTTACCATGTTCTACAAAGCCACAGGTTTACCAGTATCAATGAGTAAAAAAATTAACACTGAGTTTGGAAATAACAAAATATAACTGAAAACCTATTTATTAAAATGAAAGAGTCTAGGAAATGTGTTTGTTTCTTAACTGTAAACATAATTGACAGACCCAACTGATAAAATGTGATATGCTTCTCTATACCCTCAAGATCTTTTCTCCCATGTAAATATCTGTTCCCTCCCCAGAGACAATATAACTCAGGCCCTCAACCATTATCAGCACCATCCCCTTCCTCTCTTCTCCTCTCTGTGAAGATTCAGTCATGTCACATTTTCCTGTGAAAGCCCCAGACCAGAAGTTTGAATTCTGTGGCACTTCTTGATGGTGATGATTGATGGCAGGCGGGTGGGTGCAGTTGATACTTGGCATCTGGTGTATTAATCAATAATGTGACTCACTTTTAGCATGTGGGTCCAAAGACCCTTGAAAGATGTACTTTCATACATGCCCTTGATTATCTCATCCTTTACACACTATTTAGAGCCTATCATCCCATTCGCTCAAAATTATATATTGTTAATCACTGTCATGATAACACAGGACATAACATTTGTAAGAACAAGCAATAGGCAACCAGATGGCTGCTGCGAGAAACTGGGGCTCAGTACCACTGGAGAGCCATAGAATGAGTCAGGCACACACCTCAGAAGTGTCCCATCCAAGGCAAAGAACCTGGAGTATTGACGTGGAAACTTCTGTTACTCTTCTCTTGAGGGTTGACCTCCAAGGTATGAGCATTATTCCCTTGTGGGACAGAGAAAACCCTTGAGCAGAGAGTGCAGGAACTCTCTCCAGCTGACCCCAGGGTAGACCAACAATGTACGGGTAGCTGTCTGCAAGGAATTTTTAAATAAATTTGTATGTTCTTCATCACAAGAGCATCTATATGCTTATGAAAATAGCAGTTAATTGTGAGCCATCATTCAGACCTCAGACAAGGCTCAGTGAAAATATGGATTTGCAACCTACCTGCAATAACTCTGAAAATGCCTTGCTGCCCACATCCTCTCTCTACCAGAGTCTACAGCCCAAAGATTGGGACATATGCCATGTATAATTTGACAGCCAAAGGTTACAAGAAATTGGCAATATTTTTCCTCTTAAAAATTCACATTGTACCCTTATGTCTTTGGAGGATACCCTTGTTCCATCTATTATTTTAGTGACCAATCCCTGCCTTAGAGGATGTAAAAAAGGTGTGGCATGTTTATGGAGAGCAAGCTCCACCACCAAGATGTCTGCTGCTCAGTTTCCTCCTGTGGCTCTTTGTATTAGTCCATTCTAACACTGCTATAAAGACACTACCTGAGACTGGGTAATTTATAAACAAAAGAGGTTTAATTGACTCACAGTTCTGCATGGCTTGGGAGGCTCCAGGAAACTTACAATCATGGTGTAAGCTGAAGGGGAAGCAAGGCACATCTTACACACAGCAGGAGAGAGAGAGTGCAGGGGAAACTGCCACTTTTAAAACCGTCAGATCTCATGAGAACTCCTTCACTGTCATGAGAACAGCATTGGGGAAACTGCCCCCAGGAGCCAATCACTCCCACCAGGTCCCTCCCTCAACACGGGGGAATTACAATTTGAGATGAGATTTGGGCAAGGACACAGAGCCAAACCACATCACCGGGCCCCTGGAACCTCCCAAATCTCATGTCCTTTTCACATTGTGAAACCAATCATGCCTTCCCAATGGTCCACCAAAGTCTTAACTCTTTCCAGCATTTACTTGAAAGTCCAAGCCCGAAGTCTCATCTGAGACAAGGCAAGTGCCTTTCACCTAAGAGCCTGTAAAATCAAAAGGAAGCTAGTTATTTTCAAGACACAATGGGGGTGCAAGCATTGGGTAAATTTTCCCATGCAAGTGGAAAAAAATTGGCCAAAACAAAGAGGCCAGAGGCCCCATGCAAGTCCAAAACCTGCCCAGGCAGTCATTAAATCTTAAAGCTCCAAAATCTCCTTTGACACCATGTCTCACATCCAGAGCATGCTGATGCAAGGAGTGGGCTTCCACGCTCTTGGGCAGCTCTGTCCCTGTGGCTCTGCAGGGCACAGCTCCGCAGCTGTTTTCATAGGCTGGTGTTGAGTGCCTGCAGCTTTTCCAGGTGCACAGTACAAGCTGATGATGCTACCCTTTCAAGGTCTGGACGATGGTGGCCCTCTTCTCACTGCTCCACTAGGCAGTGCGCCAGTGGGGACTCTGTGTGCAGGCTCCAAACCCACATTTCCCCTTTGTATTGCCTCAGTAGAGTTCTTCATGAGGGATTCACCCCTGCAGCAGACTTGCAGACTTCTGCCTGGACATCCAGTCATTTCCATACATCCTCTGAAGTTTAGGCAGAGGCTCCCAAAGCTCAACTCTTGTCTTCTGTGCTCCCGCAGGCCCAACACCACGTGGAAGCCACCAAGGCTTGGGGCTTGCACTGTCTGAAGCAACTGCCTGAGCTGTACCTTGACCTCTTTTAGCCACAGCTGGAGCTGAATCAGCTGGAATGAAGGGCACCATGCTCTGAGGCTGCACAGAGAAGCAGGGCCCTGGGCCCTGCTCATGAAACCATTTTTCCCCTTTAGGCCTCTAGGCCTATGACGGGAGGGGCTGTTGTGAAGATCTCTGACATGCACTGGAGACATTTTCCCCATTGTCTTGGCTATTAACATGTGGCTCCTTGTTACGTATCCAAATTTGTGCAGCCAGCTTGAATTTCTCCCCAGAAAATGCAATTTTCTTTTCTACCTCAGCCTGGACTTCATTGTCCATATCACTATCAGCATTTTGATCAAGACCATTCAACAAGTCTCTAGGCAGTTCCAAACTTTCCAACATCTTCCTGTCTTCTTCTGAGCCCTCCAAAGTGTTCCAACCTCTGCCTGTTACCCAGTTCCAAAGTTGCTTCCACATTTTCAGGATATCTTTATAGCAGTACCCCACTCTGACAGTACCAGTAATCTATATTAGTCCATTCTCACACTGCTATAAAGATACTACCTGAGAATGAGTAATTTATAAACAAAAGAGGTTTAATTGACTCACAGTTCTGCATGGCTGGGGACGCCTCAGGAAACTTAAAATCATGGCAAAAGGCAAAGGGGAAACAGGGCACATCTTACATGAGCAGGAGAGAGAGAAAGTGCAAGTGAAACTGTCACTTTTACAACCATCAGATCTTGTGAGAACTCCCTCATCATCACGAGAACAGAATGGGGGAAACTGCTCCCATGATCCAATCACTCCCACCGTGTCTCTCCCTCAACATGTGGGGATTACAATTTGAGATTAGATTTCGGTGGGGACACAGAACCAAACCATATCACTCCTCTTCCACACTCTTCATTGGATAAAATGGGTGATTTGACAAGCAGTAAAGAGGCACTAGGGCCACTACTAGACTAGAACTCTCCATGAAAGGGTCACTGTCACCTACCACGAGTGACAGAGTCATCCATTTGAAATCCTTCTAGAATAAAACATGCAATGAAAGCATTTGAGTTTTGAAGCACATGGACTCAATCATAAAATAACTATCAGGAGAGCATTTAGGATCAGTGATGATTCCCATTTCTCTGTGTGCTAGTTTCTGGATGAAATGAAGCTGATTCTCTTGCTGAACATTAAATGAAGAATGTGGACCCTGCAAATTGTCTTTCATATCACCCCCACCCTGCACCAACAGACTCAAAAATTCAGTGGGGAGACTTATGGATTGCGTTTGAGAATTGCTGGTCTACATAAGCCAAAGAGGTGTCTATAACCAGTAAATAATTATTTGGGATTTCTGTGCAGCAAATTGTTAAGAGATGGAGGAAGGAAGAACATCTTCATGAGAAGTCACATAATAACAGTCAAGTTAGAAATAATCAGACACAGATAGCACCAGTTATTCAGAAAATTGACCAAGGAACAAGAGTTTTGGAGAAGGAGTAGGGTGCTAAATAAAATGTATTTTAATCCTACCAGGAAAGGCAATCCAAGCATCAGCTGTACTCTTATAGTTCAATGCAGATTATCCCCATTGCACAAGGGTGGGGGACCAACACTTATAAAGAAATGTCACCTAAAATGTAGACACACAGTATTTAAATTAATCACAATCCTAAAATAGGGATCAGCACATCAGGGGAGAGATAAAAAGCCTAAACTCCTCATCCCATCCATGAAGAGAGGCTTGGCAGCCTCCTGAGGAAAAGCTGTGTTCTATCTCATACTATAGCCTCAAATTTTTAAAAACAATTTACTTAAACTCATTTCCCAGTAGAAATTGAACAAGGGGTATTTGTTCTGTGAAGTTGCGTAGGAGAAACTTGACCTTGCCAGAAGAAAGGGCTGTCCCAGGAACACTTGGCAAGAGAGGGAGGTAGTTTATGCTGCTGTGGAATCACAGCATCTACTTACTGGTTCTCTCTACATGTCTTTGTTCTCACTAAAGCAGAGAGAGGCCATGAGAAATTATATGACCCAGCAACCTAATCATACAGCATTTCATTGAAAACTTGACTGTGGTCCCACAGTTCTAGTTGAGCATCAGCCCTGACAGTGAATTCTTGAATTCTGTATCGTCTTGGGCAAGGGCTTTATATTTAGGATAACAGATTTCTCATGGGTACAATAACAAAAACAATTCCTACCGCACAAAATAGTGAGGATTCCCAAGGATTTTGGAAATCATCTACTCTGGTACGGACTCATTAAATCATCTACTTCTCTGGTGAAAGAGCTTAGAATGGCTTCCTAGACACCTTTATTAACCAGTGCTCATTGTGGCCATGCCCCTGAACCCTGGGCCTCACACAGAGCATTGAGGCAGCATGCTGCCCAAAGGCATTTCACATTAGTAGTTGGGAGTTGGCGCCACTTTCACTCCCACAGATACCTTCAACAATTTGTTCTTTTGCTTTCCTAGCCCACTTTTGTTGCTTCTTCCTCACTATACTCCTTTCCAAAGGAGAAGAATGTGCTAAGTGCTGGCATGGTGTAGTGTGGGAAGCAAAGACAGATGTGGGAACGTCCTAACTCTGCAGACCTCATGGCTTAGTAGGGAAGACTGAATGGTACTATCTGTGGTACCACCTGGTTAGCCTTCCACCACCAGTCCTGGAACTATCACTTCCCTTGTCTGGGGAAGTGCTCCACCCAAACACAGATTGCAGGTATGTGGTTCCAGGAGAGCTTTATATCATTACATGTCCCACCTTTCTCACTACAGCTGACTGGTTCTGAGGTCAGATAGTCGTGATCTCTGCCCCTGTGCTTTGTGTTCCTGGCTTAAGGTTAGGTACCCAAGGACCAGCCTGATTTTATTCCAGGACATCGAGGCAGAAGGAAAACATTTTTCCTTGATCCTCAAGAGTCCATGAGGGATTTTTCTTTTTTCTTTTCCTTTTGGAGACCAAGTCTCTCACTCCTGTCGCCCAGGCTGGAATGCAGTGGTGGGATCACGGCTCACTGCAGCCTCGACTTCTTGGGCTCAGGCAATTCTTCCACCTCAGTTTCCTGAGTAGCTGGGACTATAGGTGTGTGCCACCATGCCTAATTTTTTGTGTTTTTTTTTTCTTTCTTTTTTTTTTTTTTGTAGAGAGTGGATTTTGCCATGTTGCCCAGGCTGGACTTGAACTCCTGGGTTCCAGCAATCTGCCTGCCTTGGCCTCCCAAAGTGCTGAGATTACAGAGGTAACCTGCCACGCTGGCTAATGAGGGATTTTACATTTCACTCTCCAGAAGGAAAAAAAGGAGAATGATTGAGATGTGTGTGTGTGTGTGTGTGTGTGTGTGTGTGTGTGTGTGTGTGTATAGTGTAGTAAGCAAAAGGAAGAAAGTGTGATGACCCAGAGCTATCTAAACCTCTCCTTTTCCTCATCTGCCTTCCCACTGAGAGGGTGTGTTCTGGAATGCCCTCCAGTGCCATAAGTCTACAGGACCCTACAGGACTGGATAACAGCCTGTGGTTATCCAGTACCTTCTTTGACTAGCTAATTTGATTAGTCAGGAGAGGCTACCTCCTGTAACAAATGTTCCAAATCTTTTTAGCTTTTAAAGTAAATTTTTATTTTTTTGTTTTTATCAAGGTCCAGTGCAGGTTGGTGGTGACAGTGATGAGGGGACATTGTCCATATGTTATCCAAAGTTCCAGGCTCCTTCTCCAAAGTGGATATGTCATATTGTAGGGTCTGTTCCTCTTCTTGAGACATGGATTGCACACGGTGTGTCCTATAAACTAGGCCTTATTTGGCCATACTCCAGTTATTTTCATATTCCAATAGCCATAAATCAGTACAAGACCCCATCAAATCACAAGGGTAGCTCAAAACGTATGGTTACCTGTGGATCAAGATGAAAACAAATAAGTTTTGATGAAGTCACTCTGCCACAGTGAGTTTCTCTAATTGGAAGATTTGAAAAGTACTAGCAAGTTCATTTTGCTATAGACCTAAGCTTGCTCTTCAGTGAGCAGAGTCTTGTGTCTACTAATTGGTTTCAAATTCAGCAGGGAAGACACGGGGATTAGTTATTGAGTACCTAAAACTGTGAACATAGAGGGCTTTTCGAGATAAATTTTAAAAACAGAGTCTTTACTCTGGTGTTTAAGCTTTGATTCTGAAAACATATCTGAAATCACATTCCTTATCATGTGGAGTCATCTCTCCTGCAGAGAGAATTAAGCTTCAGGGTACAGCAGACATGGGTGAGCATTTAAAGGGAAGTTGACATCTACCTAGAAGACAGATCCACTAAAGTTTTCCAGTGCCAGAGAAATGCCATGCTTTGGGCATTTAGAATAGTTCCTACTCTGCCTGGGAGCTCTATACCTTTATCTCCAAAGGAGATAAGCACTCCCTAATTAACACACTCCACCCTCCTGTTCATGGGAGAATCCTACTGGTCATCCAGACTCACAGCTGTGCATTCGATCCATGCTCATCACTGAGGCTAACCCAGTCCTTGATTCCAATCATGAATGGACAAACGTTTTCCAGATATTTAAGGAAAGTGAGGAAGATGCACAAATAGAACTAATTCTAGAGGAGGGAAAAAAAGGATATAATACAGGAAACAGAAGAAAACGTTACCAGAACATACTCTCAGAGTTTAAGAAAGACAAGAGGTTTATAAAATGAGAACAAGCTGTCATAGAGGGGAACAATCAGGGGACAGGCAAAAGTCCTTGGACACTAGAAAAGTTACTGCAGAATTGATGTAGCGCAGAGGTCTGATAGCGCCCAGTTCCCCGGGCTGCCCATGGAACTCAGCGTGCTCCCCTACCCCCACCTGTCAGAAGTCCCGCGCGGCTCCGCACCAGCCCACACCCGCCCGACCTCGTGCGCCCCTCCCCCCATAACGGTCTCCACCGCCCACTTCCGGTCCCTTCACAGAACCAGCAACCACACTACCTCCTGGCCCGGAGGACCCCGCCCTCTGCCAGCGGCCACCGTCGTCCACCATGGTTGTGGTCTGACGTCCCCGCCGCCGCCACCACTGCACACGCCCATGCCTCTACCCGCTCCGGGCCCCTGGCAAACCCACTGCTTTTCCCCTCCTCCCCACGCCCACGCTGCCCGCCCTGGGCCCGCTGTCACAGGTGCGACGGTACCACCATCCCAGCTGTGAGGCTGCCATCAATGCCCACATCAGCCTGGAGCTCCACGCATCCTATGTGTACCTGTCCACGGCCTTCTACTTCGACCAGGACGACGCGGCCCTGGAGCACTTTGACCGCTACTTCCTGTGCCAGTCGCAGGAGAAAAGGGAGCACGCCTAGGAGCTGATGAGCCTGCAGAACCTGCGCGGTGGCTGCATCTGCCTTCATGACATCAGGAAGCCAGAGGGCCAAGGCTGGGAGAGCGGGCTCAAGTCCATGGAGTGCGCCTTCCACCTGGAGAAGAACATCAACCAGAGCATCCTGGAGCTGCACCAGCTGGCCAAGGAGAACGGCGATCCCCAGCTCTGCGACTTCCTGGAGAACCACTTCCTGAACCAGCAGGCCAAGACCATCAAAGAGCTGGGTGGCTACCTGAGCAACCTGCGCAAGATGGGGGCCCCGGAAGCAGGCCTGGCAGAGTACCTCTTTAACAAGCTCACCCTGGGCCGCAGCCAGAAACACACCTGAGCCCAGACAGGCCCCGCAGCCACGGGGTGCCTTCCCCTGCTCGCGCCACCAGGCGGGACGTCCATGTTGCCTTTTCAGAACATTCTCTTCATTTTTCTCCTCTCAGTTTGACCATTGTTAGCAATAAAGTTATCTGTTCTCAAAGCAATAAAGGTGTGCAGCCGATGTGTGTCTGCAGCACTCTCACCTTTTAGGAATCAGGGCACATCCCCATGCAGGTTTAAAGTAGGTATCCAGCAGTCTTTCCATTCAGCTCTGCCCCATCTGCATGCAGCTCAGGATCTGCGGAGGTGGAAGGGAAAGGTATTTTATGGGCCCCTGGAAAATACATTAGTCTTCCCCTTATAAACTTTGAGGGCATGTGGGATGGGGTGAGGTGAGGTGGGGTAGGGTGGGGTGAGATGTGTGGGGTGGGTGGGGTCGGGTGGGGTGTGCCGTCTTGGGCCATGGTATCTGTGGGTGTGTATGCATGGTATGGTACAAAACATGGTATGGAATTCATCCTAGCGGTTGCCTCTGGAGAAGAAGGGAAGGGGATGAGATTGGGCGGGGATAAAAATAATAGTCTTTAACTTGACATGAAAAGTTATCTTTTTAAAACATGCAAGTGCTAAGTATTCTTGCTTCTGGGCAGCAAGCTGGGGGCTCTGGGGGACAGTATGGCAGAGTACCTCTTTGGCAAACTCACCCTGAGTGACACGGATAATGGGCTGAGCCTTAGGCTGCCTTCCCCACAGATATGGGGTGACTTCCTGCATATTGCCCTTCAATTGTACCATTTCTTCCATTAAAGCTGGTTAAAAAAACAGCTCAAAAGAAGGACTGAAAAACAAAAGGTCAAAGCTGTAGGTCAAATTTGTGATATTGAATATAAAGTAGAATAAATATAAAGTAGAATAAATGCCCCCAAATGTCAAGGCAGTGACTTGACTTGACCAGCCAACCTAAGAGCCACCCTCAAACACAGTTGATCACCTTCTCCTTTGTCTTACCTCCATTTATACTACATTTCTTGTTAATGGCACTTGCCACTCTGTATGGCAATTGTTTCTTCATATGCCTGGATCTTTTAATAGGCTGTAGAACACTGGAGTGCAGGAAATGCAGGAATTTTTTCTCTCATTAAGCCCTAGTATATATATAAACAGGAAATTAAAAATGATAAGTTGAACTTAATTGAAAATAAAAGTCAGATTACAGTGGATTAAAGAATGAGTAGAAGTGAGGTAGTGGAACTAGTTATTATAGTGCAAGGTTATTCTTTCCAATGTCTAAATGTTCCTTGGAATATTATTATTGGCCTACCTATTTTATCCACCAACTAGATTGTGGATAACTGAACAAAAATACATTTTTAGTAATTAGTCTTTACTCAGAAGGATTTTTTACAAGACATAAAGTTCATGCAATCTGGTTAATTTCCCAAATGGGTCACATATATTCTTTCTTTCTTTGTTAGCTTTGTTATTATTTGCTCAGGAAGGGGTCACTTTTGAAATTTGTGACTTAGCAATTTCTTCCACTTCAATGTCAAAAATAACACTGCATGGCCAAGGCTAGGGATTTCATACATTTCTTTAGCATTTTTGAAGCCTACATTCCTTATCACTCTAGAGACATTATGTAAAATTATTTCATATTTGACAAATGATTCCAGTTTGATTATCATTTTGCCTCATCTATAGAAGTCTGTGTGTGGTGGATGTTGGACAGTCAAATAATTTACTGAACATTTGCTGTATACAAAATACTATGCTATCAATTGTTGGGGGCTAGGATGTTGACAAGTAATATAAATAGTCTCTATGCTGAAGAAGCTTGAGCTAGCTAGAATTGTGGCATAGCTTAGAATAATCTACAGAGGACCTCATCGATCAATTTCAAATTAATTAATAATTGACGCTGAGCCTGTAAGGACCAAGAGGGTACAGCATGAGGGGATGATTAGCAAGAACTAGGTCAATAAACAAAAGAAGTTTTCTGGAGAGAAGTTTGCTTAAAGTGTGTTGATGAACTTCAATTTAAAAGACACTTTCTTAATATTCCTGTCTAGCCAATGCCCTCCTTCTGGTCTCTACCCTAGAATTCCCAAGACATGGACAAGAATTCCTAGAATTCTGACCATGCCATAATCAAACACCGGAAGGAAATGAGTAGGTGGTGACCAGTCTATATTTTAAGTTGAGAATCTCACTGGGCTGCCACTTGGTGAGATGCCATTGGTCCAAGTTCTGACCCTCATATTTATAAATCTATAGGTTTGACTTTCTCAGTGAACCCAAAGGTGAACAGCTTCTCCGTGAGTGATCAGCAGATTTTTTCTCTAAAGTATAATATTTTACAATCTACAGGCCATATTGTCTTTGTCACAACTATTTAACTCTGCTGCTGTGGTGTGAAAGTAGCCACAGACTATATGTAGATGTGGCTGTGTTCCAATAAAACTTTATTTACAAAATTTAAAGGCCGGCCAGATTTAGCCTATAGGCTATAGTTTGCCATTCCCTGTTCTAGAAGACTGACTCACACCAACAATATTTCCAAGTCATTAATCAGCCACCAATAGGACTCATATAAGCGGGACAGATTACTTCTGCATCTTTCATCAGAAATTGGCCACTAGAGAAGCTCAACTTCAAATCAGAAGTTTGTTTAGTAAGCAACAGGTGAGGCAAATGAAATGTTTTGGTTTGTGTTCTTACAGAAGTGACCCTGATACGGTTTGGGTCGTTGTCCCCTCCAAATCTCATGTTGAAATGTGATATGCAATGTTAGAGGTGGGGCCTGGTGGAAGTGTTTGGGTCATGGAGGTGGATCCCTCATGAATGGCTTGGTGTCCTCCCCCTGGTAATGAGTGAGTTCTTGCTCTATTAGTTCATGGGAGAGGTGGTTGTTTAAAGGAGGCTCTTACCTTCTCCTCTCTCTCTTGTTCCTTTTCTCACCATGTGACATGCCTCAAGTGGAAGCTTCCAGAAGCCTCAACCGAAACCATGAATATGCTGGTCCCATGTTTGTACAGTCTGCAGAGTGATGAGCCAAGTAAACCTCTTTGCTTTATAAATTACCCAGTCTCGGGTAGTCCTGTATGGTAATGCAAAATGAAGACTCTGAGGCAATGGTTTAAATGTAAGTAATTTATTTGGCAGATAATCCCAGCAACTATCAGTAAGGAAATAGAGAAATAAAAACAAGGAATGGAAAGAAGCCAATAAAATTTGCATTTTTAAGCAAGATCACCAAAGTCAAGGAGAACATAATCTCCCTGGGAGAACGTGCCTCTGATTTATACCAGTCATGGCACAAGGGAGCTGGGATATTTATCCAGTAACTCGATCCATCATTGGTTGGGGGTTGCTTGTGGGGAGGATCAGAAAGAGCTCCAGTGTCCAAAGAAAGGCTTCAGGCTGAGGGTTGTAGGTGCTGGCAGCTGGAAGTTGGACAGCATGTATGAACATGGTAAATGCCAAGGGGCTATGGAGGGAGGGCACCAACAGCATCTGTTAGACTTGTTTTCTCCCAAATGATATTCATAAGGTAGCACAGCTTACTGAGTAAATTTTCTATTACAAGATTTTTTTTCTGAATAAATAGAACTGCTCCTGTAAATCCAACCAACCTTCCTCTCCATGGTATTGGATAGGCATTAACACATATTTTTAACAGTTAATCCATTTTGTGAAATAGTTTCCCTTAACCATAGTTGGTATAATCCCAAGATAGAACATATTAGAATTGTCATGAATATAGCTTTTTCAAATTGTTTTATATTTTGTTTACTAATATCTTTTTTAATATTTGGGAATCATGGGGCTTGGGACTGAAAGTGGACCAAACCTCACCCCACTCTTATTTGGCCTTGGTGATTCAGTGTACTATCTGTGCTCTCTTGCCATATTTATTGTTAGAGGCAGCCAAAGGCTGGACTGTGGGAGTAACTATGGAAAACAAGAGTGTGTACACACTCTGTGAGGGCACACCCTAGTTTTGGAACACAACCCCATAAATGAGGAACTCCACAATGCTGGCATGTCCAGGGCAAAGTTCTTAGGCTGTTCCATTAACTTTGTGCACCACTTCCATTCTCCTTGAAGCCAACCAACAGCAGTCTAAGCCTAACAGTTGAGCTCATGGGCTTTGGCACCATGCAGACCCAAGGTAGATTACTATCTCAGCCACTTGGCTTTGCTGCATGGCATATTCATTCAGACATAAATGTCAACACCTTCCTGGGCATCCTGTGAAAAATCCACTTTCACAAAAGCATTTCAGGACAATGTAGACTTTCTTAACATTTCACAGTAGAGGCCAAGAAAGAGTTCACATCATTTTCCTCAAAGCAATCAACTTAAGAATTTCAATTGTCATTTATATTCTCCCAAGTCCCTTCTTGGCCTTCCTGATACAACGATTTTCTCTCTGTCCTTCATACAATGCTCACTGTTACAGGCTCCATTCTCTTCCTCCTTCCCCTCACTTCTTTTCTCTTCCATTGTGATATGCAGTTGAGTGCCACTTAACTCTCCAGCTCATCAACATAAAGGGTTCTCCAGTTAATAGGACCCACCTGCCTTAGAAGGCAAGTGCGATTATATGTTATTTGTGGCAAGGGGTAAGGGACGAGAATTATTTCATATGCCTCATGTATCCATAAAGGACTTCTACTTAATATGTATTTTTGTGTGTATGTATGTTTCCACTTTATTCCCTGAGAACTAAACACATGTTGCTAACACCGCCAGCCTCTCTCTGCTCCTTTGTCTATTCCTTTCCAGTAGTGAAGAAGTATAACTTTTCTGATCAGAAACAGTAAGAAAAGGAACAAAGTCTATGTGTATGGTAGCCATTGAGGTGTGGCACTTGGAGAACCTCTCAGGAAAGAACTTGCCACTCAGTTGCAAGGAGTGCAGCTAGTTGACAGTCTCCAACTTTTGAAGACCACATTCTTCTCGGGAAGCCTAGCCAATGAGGAAACACAGAAGAAATGCTAAGGCCTGACCGTTTCTGCCAATATGGGACTCAATTAACAGGAATTATTTGCTTTGGAGCTGCCCTAGGTGTTGACTGAGACTTTGTCAAATCTGCATTGAGATCCCAGGCTTGCCCTGCCCAAACTTACTTTCTCTCCTTCGCTCAATCTTGCTTTCTCGCCTCTTTCCTTTCATAGGTGTCGTAGCCACAGCATGGTCTAAGACTTTCCCTGCCCAGTTTTGCTTCCTCCCCCTTTCATCTTTCACAAGATTTACCTCCACATATACTGTTTGCACTACTAACTCTGTCTCAGAGTCTGCTTCCAAAAAGACCCAAATAATACAGTGTGGCTCTACAGCTCTACTTCTCTTTTTCTGTCTCTCTGTCTCTCTCTTGTAATTTGTACAGAAGATTCAAACACTCTTACAATCTCCATGTGCTGCATGTCTTAGGGAATGTTTTTCTGCTACGAGTGGGAGGCTGGATTCTTGGGTATATTGTTAGGGGGCACAGTTTTGGGGGGTCCATTACGACTACAAATCTAGTCTCATTCTGCAATTCAATCTTAATTCGACAAAGGTGATATTTTTATCTCTGTTTTATTCCTGTGTTTTATGTCTCAATTAGTTTGTGACTCTGGAGAGAAATCAAAAGGGCTGCTTTATTTATCCTTTACACCCCAGCATGAATAGGGGTTGAATATTTTTAAATTCTTTTATGTAATTTAGAAGACTTGAATGATTTTCCAAAAGCCACATGGGGTATTTGTTCTGCTCTATTCTTATGAAGTCATTTAAAAAATTCATCCAAAGCATGATCTTAAAAAGTAATGAAAACTGAGCAGAGTGACAGACAGAATTCGATTAATAAAGACACTATTGCAATAATTACTTCTGCTGATGGACTTATTGCTTCCTTGAAGATGTAAGGATAGAATGTATGGACTGTGAGCATGAGGCTTTCCTAGAATTTTAGTGTGTGTATGTATGCTCAGTGTGTGTGTGTTTGGGTGGGGGTTGGTTGGTCCTACACAGGTTGTTCGGAAACACCTAGCATACCGGTTTTACTAGCAGACCGGTTTTACCATACCAGTCCTTTCACAATTCTTGTCTTTGGGAATCACTGTGCATACAGTTTTTGCTGAAGTGTTGACCTAGGGCACTCCAACCTTCCCTACCAGCTGCCTGGCCCAGCTTGCCTCAGGTGCCTTCCCCATAGTGTCACTCATTGTTGTTGCCCCATCTGTAACCTCTCAGCTTATCCAGGAGATCATGTGCAACTTCCGTGGACACTTACTTGTTCCTATACTACCAGAGGCTTCTTACCTTAAGTACCTGTATTTCTGTGACTTAGGACATTCTCTGGCTATGAGAGTATGCTACACTCACTTGTGGGGCAAGCCAGGAAGGGCCAGGCAATTTAATGACCTAGAAGTGACTTTCACAAATGAAGAACAGAATTTGGTGTGTACCTCTCCAATTTCCTTCCTTCTCTTGGAGGGATAATTCTAGGGCATGATGTCTCATGATTAGCAGCATGAGAGATAGCAAAGCCTCTCAGCAGGTCCCTAGTGGATTGAGCTCCCTCGTAATAACTCACTCATGAATGTGCCTTTTATTGAATGTCTTCCCCTTTCTCTTTTTTCCCCTCTATGCTTCCTGGTATTACTCCTTGCCATGCACTGAATGTTTGTATCCCCTCAAAATTTATATGTTGAAACGCTAATCTTCAGTATGATGGTATTTGGAGATGAGGCCTTTGGAAGGTAATCAGGTCACTAGGGCGGAGCCCTCATTATGTGATTAATGCACTGAGAAGACACGAGAGAGGTTGTTTTCCTCTTTCTCTGCTCTCCACCATATGAGGATACTGTGAAAAGACTACCAGTTTCAAATCAGAAAGAGAGCTCTCACCAGCACCCAACCATGCTGGCATCCTGATTTCAGACTGCTGGCTTTCAAAATAGTGAAAAAAATATTATTTTTCTTTCAGCTACCCAGTCTATGGTAATCTGTTTTAGCAGCCCAAACTAAGACACCCCCCAAATAAACTGCTTGTATCCAAACCCTTCTCCCAGGATCATCTTTTGGGAGAACTCAAGCTAAGGTACTACCCCTGCTCTTACCAGAGTTTTTGGGGAAATTAAAAGTTAGAGTGAGGGTGAGAAAACAGAAAGGAGCAGACATGTGGAATTTAGTGGAGTTGCAGAAACTATGGAGATTTGGGGTGAAGAACAAGGAACTCCTATGGTGACTTTCTCCAAAAAGGCTTTGAGAAAACAACCCCTCTCTATTACCAACTCCCAAGGCACAGTCTCATATCCATGAGCAACCCCACTTCTAGTTTATGTGTGATTCAGTTTCTTCCAAGCTAAACCTGCTTGACTTGACCAGAAGGCCAAATAAATTCAAGCTTGCTCCAAACATGTCTCTTTAGATCAGGTTATTCTCATTTGTAATGAAGAAACTGAGGCAGCTAGCAGGTTGATCATTTGTAACACTCTTTTTTAACTATAACATTCTAAAATGTGGGAGAAGCTCTAGTCCCAATAGCAATCCATGATTAAATAACTGTGAAGTTTGGAAGTTGGGCCTGTAAACATTTCTACAGAGAGCTACTTCATTCATTTTGTTTTATTTGATTCATGTTAGTTTCTAATCAGCCCCCAAAGAGGGTGGAGTATCCTCTTTGAAGGCCCATAGTTTTATATGACTTCACCTTTCTCACACAACCCAGTGATTTGTAATGAAGAATGAATATTTCTGCCAAGTAAAAAATGTTTAACATTATCCCAGCTTAGTAAGGGGAAAGGCAGGGGATAAGGGTGGGTAGCAGGTAGAACCTTCATTAGAGTGAGATGGTTCCCTGAGGAAAACAACTGCAACTGTGTTTTTCGAGTTCTATTCTCGATTTTTTTTCTTTTTTGAGAAAGAGCCTGGCTCTGTGACTCAGGCTGGAGTGTAGTGGGGTGATCTTGACTCACTACAATCTTCACCCGACTGGGCTCAAGTGAGCCTCCCACCTCAGCCTCCCGAATAGTTGGGACCACAGGCACGCACCACCACGTCTGGCTAATTTTTTGTAATTTTAGTAGAGACAGGGTCTCGCCATGTTGCCCTGGCTGGCCTCAAACTCCTGAGCTCAAGCTGTCTACCTGCCTCAGCCTCCCGAAGTGCTGGGATTATAAGCATGAGCCACTGTGCCCGGCTCAAGCTCTGTTCTATTCAGCCAATTACCTCAGCACAGGACAGGGGAAGGAAATGGGGCAGGGGAAGGGGTCCCTGCTACTATGGTTAGTGCCTTGGGAAATATATTCCTTGGGCTATTATTGTGGCCTATTACATAAGTAAGCTCAATTAAAGCCAGGCTTATCAGTCAAAAATCTCTGCAACCGATCAATAAAGGACTCAGGATATACAGACCATAGTGTCATCCAACTCATGTGTTTTTAGATTTTGGGATGATACTTTCTGAATTCCTGTAGAGGAAGGAGTACCTACATAGCATTGGCTCCTAAGAAAGTGACTCAGCAGGCCCCATCAAAGATTGTCATTGAATCAGGCCGTAGGGTTTGGCAGAAGAAGGAGGCCTGGAGAATAGTACAAGCTGAGGGCTGAATCACACTGGCTGGCACTGCAAAGAACCCCATTTAACCCTAGTTAATGCCAGCATTCCATCTAGTTTAGCTCACAAATGGATTTTAGGTACTTCCTGCCATGTAGACTTTCTTGCTTCTCATGCTGTGCTGAAAATAACCTGCTAAGAAACCTGGAAGACCCCCACCCCGCCACTTAACCAAATGTCAAAGTTGTTATTACCAATAATGGACAAACTAACATCATGTGCCTCTTGTTGTGATGCTTTAACAGGACACACAGCCATTTAAGTCGTATTTCTGCCAGAAGAGTACCTAAACCAACTGTAATCATGAGGAAACATCAGACAAACTCAAACTGAGAGATATTTTACAAAACAGCAGGCCTGTGTTCTTCAAGAATGTCCATGTCATAAAACACAAAGAAAGACTGAGAACTAGTCCATATTAAAGGAGGCCAGAGAGACGTGACAACTAAGTGCAACACATGAACATGGATTCGATTTAGGAGGAAAAAGAATAGAATGACCAGAAAAACTTTGTTGCAACAACTTTGAAAACTGAATATGGACTGTATATTATATAATAAAGAGCATGGTATCAATGTTAAATTTCTGGAATTGGATACATGTACTACGGTTTTGTAAGAGAATTTTTTTCTTTTGTTTGCTTTTCTTTTAATATTTTTAGAGACAGGGTCTTGCTCTGTCACCCAGGCTGCCTTACATTGGCTTGGTCATAGGCCACTGTAACCTTCAACTCCTAAGCTGAAGAGATCCTCTTGCCTTGGCCTCCCAAAGTGCTGGGATTACAAGTGTGAGCCATGGTGCCTGTCCCAGAATTCTTGTTCTTGGGAAATATATGAAGTTAGCTGCATCTGTCTGTCTCTTCACTCAGGTATTTCAGTGTGTGTTTGTGTGTCTGTGACATACAATTGTAAAATGTTAAAAATTGATCTATCTAAACGTAGAAAGTTATGTGTATTATACTTTATAATAACACTTTGACAGAGAAACAAGGACATCATAAAACTGTACGCAGTTGGTGTAAGTGGTGAAACTATCAATCCAAATACATGGAATATTGTCTAAAGTTTATAAGAACCAAATTTATAAATAATATATGTTAAGATTATGGCTCAACTTAATAGAAGACCTATATTTATATTTATATACACTTAAATATTATTACAATTAATAAAAACTTATCCAATCTACAAATGAAGTCTAAGAAATTTAGGTATTTATCTTAACTGTTTTCAAAATAATTAATAAATTAAATGTCTTAGGCAAACTACAGAAAGTCATGTGTATTGTATATGCAACTATTTTGCAAGTTTTAAATTATTTCTAAACAAAAATTTTAAAAATACCAAAACATTATTATTATTTTATGAAAAGTAAATTACATTGAGAAAATTTTTCTGCAAGATCCTACTCCCATAGTAAAGTAGAAAGGGAATGGGCCTGGGGCACCTGAGAACTGGTTACTCCTAGCTCCACCATTAAATAACTGAGCATTGTGGGAGAAAGTCACTAAATTACCCGAGACTCAATTTTCTGTAAAATCGACTCCTCACATTTGCAGGACTTCTCTTCCCACATCTTCACTCTAAGAACACCAAATCATAAACTCCTTTTCAAGTATATTTATTCTTTATTGATTAATTTAAATGTAGCACCCTTCTTCCTGAGAGCAAAGCCACAAACCACCAATGCTGACCAACTTCAAAATAAATGTCTGCAAATGCAATTAAGTGCATTTTAGAATAGACTTGTGCTAACAGGAAGTATAATTAACTCAGAGGCATTCTTATAGAGTAATCCCAGGTTTGTTATATAGGTTCATTTCATCCATAAAGTCAGGAGAATACAACTGAGTTGTACAGAACATCAGCATATCTGACACATTTTAATAAGGGAGATACAGATTATATCCCAAATAAAGAAATGGCAAAAAATGGTAATGAATAGTTTCATTAACAAATTATGACATGATCTGCTGGCAATATTAGTCTGACTCCTACTGATGCAATAAGGCTGACAGCTAGCTGCAAAAGTAATGAATCTGAGCAGAAATTGACTGTGAACTGTGCTTGGCTTAAACTCGGGCTAACCATCCTGCTGACCTAAGAGAAATCCATGCAGTAAATTGCTTCAAGAGACACAGGATACAGAAAATTCTGCTTCAAAAGGGTAAAGCATCATCTTCATTTTGAGACCTACTTTAAGGCACTAAATTAAATTTTAGATGACCTCAGCTTTTATCCTGTCTCTAAAAGATCCAACTCAGAAATTTATCGTGCTTCCAGTTTCCAGAACCTAGTATTGGTAGTTTTTCTCAGATGAATTCCAAGGCTTGTTCAGCTTGGTTAGGTAATTATAGTTATTATCATGAAAAAAACTAGGTCAGATCAGTTCAATTTTTTTTCTTTTTTCTTTTGCAAAAAAGAGTAATATGTGAAT
Source organism: Pan troglodytes (assembly GCF_028858775.2). NCBI lineage: Eukaryota > Metazoa > Chordata > Mammalia > Primates > Hominidae > Pan > Pan troglodytes. The sequence goes on along the minus strand of NC_072421.2, from coordinate 37,658,462 downwards.
GTTTTAGCTAGGTCATTTTGTATTCAGCAACTAACTCTGGCTTTTATTACTTGGCCACGACATTGGTAGAGGTCAACTGCAAAGCAATGAGCAGGCAGGCTAGAGTAACTTATGTCAGGCGTGTGACAGCTGCATAGTGTTGCAGCATTGGCTTTTTCCTCAACACGGATATACTGAGTTACTGCCCCACCTCCAACTCTGTCATCTCGGAAAAGTGAGTTTATTTATTTATCCCTAATTTATTTCCTTCCTTCTTTCTTTCTTTCTTTCTTTCTTTCTTTCTTTCTTTCTTTCTTTCTTTCTTTCTTTCTTTCTTCCTTTCTTTGTTCTTTCTTTCTTTCTTTCCTTCTTTCTTTCTTTCTTTTTCTTTCTTTGACGGAATCTCACTCTATCACCCAGGCTGGAGTGCAGTGGTGCCATCTCGGCTCACTGCAACCTCTACCTCCCAGGTTCAAGCGATCTTCTCCCCTCAGCCTCCCAAGTAGCTGGGTTTACAGGCACATGCCACCAAACCCAGCTAATTATTTTGTATTTTTAGTAGGGATGGGATTTCACCATGTTGGCCAGGCAGGTCTCAAACTCTTGACCTCAAGTGATTTGCCTGCCTTGGCCTCTCAAAGTGCTGGGATTACAGGCGTGAGCCACCATGCAAAGCCTATCCCTAATATGTTCTATCTATACAATGGGAATATGATTTTATTTCTTGAAAATCAGTGACTGAACAAAGAGAACAAAAGAACAAAGAGTTTCTACTCCAAAAGGAATTGTGCATCTGGAAATGTATTATCTTCTCTTTGCTTTTTCCCAAAGCTCCTCTGAAATAAGAGGAAAGTGGATGTTTTAAAGACAGAAACCTAAAAGGATAAGTACAATGGGAGATAAGACAACAGCAACACAATTTGGAAACTGCAAAGCAGTAAATGACTCAGAAAACTTAAGAAGTCTAATTTCTAAACTGGCAGGGAGGAAAGCTGAGAACCAATCTGATCCACCCAGCAGCACCCTGAAAAGCTCAGGACTGGTAGTAATAGTGAGCCCTGAAAACTGGGGTGAGGACAGGGTTAAAAGCAGAAGGATTGGGTGAACTTCTGTGTACAAAGCATTTGGAATCCAGTCCACCTCCCTCACTGTGTGTGTAGCAGGACGAGCCGCAGACAAAACTCCTCAGACACTGGGTTAAAGAAGGAAGGAGCTTTATTTGGCCAGGAGCTTCAGCAGACTTGGCATCTCAAAAGCTGAGCTCCCTGAGTGAGCAATTCCTATCCCTTTTAAGGGCTTACAACTCTAAGGGGGTCCACGTGAAAGGGTCGTGATCAATTGAGCAAGCAGAGGGTACGTGACTGGGGGCTGCATGCACCAGTATTTAGAATGGAACAGAACAGGACAGGGATTTTCACAGTGCTTTTCCATACAATGTCTGGAATCTATAGATAACACAAGCAGTTAGGTCAGGGCTTGATTTTTAACTACCAGGGTGGGCATCTGGCTATCTGCCTGTGGATTTCATTTCTGCCTTTTAGTTTTTACTTCTTTCTTTGGAGGCAGAAATTGGGCATAAGACAATATGAGGGGTGGTCTCCTCCCTTATGGGCAGCATTTGACTGCCCTGCCTAGACTCAAACAGCAACTGGGGATTAGTCTATGGAGAGGATAAGACAAGGAACTTCAGGACCAGAGAACACCAGGCATAGTTGAGGTTAGAAGTACTGTGTGAAAACTAGGGGATTAAGTGAACATTTATAGACAAAATTTGAGATGCTGCATCTCCCAAATTTCTTCTTCCACTTAGCTCCTGTAGCAATGGCACTCAGACTTGTGACCTCCAGGCAGGTTATTGGATAGTCCTTCTCTGTGGATATTTAAATTAAAGGTTCCCCAAGGGAATAGGCCAGTCATGTCACCACATTACCATGTCACCCACATTCGACAAAACCCAACTACTCCCATAGAGCTTCCAATCAGCTTTTGAATACATCATATTTAAGGATGAACAGACAAACCAAAGAGAGAAATTTTCCGAGGAAATCCTCCAGACTGAAAGATGGAGGTCAAACAAAACAAAACAAACAAACAAACAAACAGAAATAGCAGTGTGGGAGGACAAACGGAATTTGTAAGGATAAGATAATTTTAAAGAATAAAATTTCACTCTGATGCTAGTTTCTTTTGCTGTGGAGAAGCTCTTTAGTTTAATTAGATCCCATTTGTCAATTTTGGCTTTTATTGCAATTGCTTTTGGTGTTTTCATTATGAAGTATTTGCCCATGCTTGTGTCCTGAATGGTATTGCCTAAGTTTTCTTCTAGGGTTTTTATGGTTTTGGGTTTTACGTTTAAGTCTTTAATCCAACTTCAGTTAATTTTTGTATAAAGTGTAAGGAAGGGGTCCAGTTTCTGTTTTCTGCATATGTCTAGCCAATTTTCCCAGCACCATTTGTTAAATAGGGAATCCTTTCCCCATTGCTTGTTTTTGTCAAGTTTGTTGAAGATCAGATGGTTACAGATGTGTGGTGTTATTTCTGAGGCCTCTGTTCTGTTCCGTTGGTCTATATATCTGTTTTGGTACCAGTACCATGCTGTTTTGATTACTGTAGCCTTATAGTATAGTTTGAAATCAAGGAGTGTGATCCCTTCAGCTTTGTTCTTTTTGCTTAGGATTGTCTTGGCTATACGGGCTCCTTTTTGGTTCCATATGAAATTTAAAGTAGTTTTTTCTAATTCTGTGAAGAAAGTCAATAGTAGCTTGATGGGAATAACATTGAATTTATAAATTACTTTGGGAAGTATGGCCATTTTCACAATATTGATTCTACCTATCCATGAGCATGGAATGTTTTTCCATCAGAGTGAACAGGCAACCTACAGAATGGGAGAACATTTTTGCAATCTACCTATCTGACAAAGGTCTAATATCCAGAATCTACAAGGAACTTAAACAAATTTACAAGAAAAAACAACCTCATCAAAAAGTGGGCAAGGATATGAACAGACACTTCTCAAAAGAAGACATTTATGTGGCCAACTAACATGGAAAAAAGATCATCACTGATCATCAGAGAAATGCAAATCAAAACCACAGTGAGATACCATCTCATGCCAGTCAGAATGGTAATTATTAAAAAGTCAGGAAAACATAGATTCTGGTGAGGCTGTGGAGCAATAGGAATGTTTTTACACTGTTGGTGGGAGTGCAAACTAGTTCAACCATTGTGGAAGACAGTGTGGCAATTCCTCAAGGATCTAGAACCAGAACTACCATTTGACCCAGCAATCCCATTACTGGGTATATACTCAAAGGATAATAAATTATTCTACTATAAAGACACATGCACACATATGTTTATTGCAGCACTATTTACAATAGCAAAGACGTGGAACCAACCCAAATGCCCATCAATGATAGACTGGATAAAGAAAATGTGGCACGTGTGCACCATGGAGAATTATGCAGCCATAAAAATGAGTGAGATTATGACCTTTGCAGGGACATAGATGAAGCTGGAAGCCATCATTCTCAGCAAACTAACACAGGGACAGAAAACCAAACACTGCATATTCTCATTCATAAGTGGGAGTTGAACAATGAGAACACATGGACACAGGAAGGGGAAAAACACACACTGGGGCCTGTTGGGGGGTGGGGGGCAAGGGGATGGGGAGCATTAGGACAAATATCTAATGCATGCGGGGCTTAAAACATAGAAGATGGGATGATAGGTGCAGCAAACCACCATGGCATGTGTATACCTATGCAACAAAACTGTGCATTCTGCACATGTATCCCAAAACTTAAAGTAAAATTTAAAAAAAATTTCATTAATATCCTCAGAGAGAAAAGAATATTGCATCTACTAAATAGGAAAAGGGTGCTAGTGAAAGGAACATTCAGAGAACAAAAACAATTCTTTTGAAAATTAAAACAATGAAAATATTAAAAGTTTAAAATACAATGTTGAGAAAAATTTCCACAAAGTAGAGCAATAAGACAAATAGATAATAAGGTAAGGATAAAAAAAATTTAAAGAACCAATCCAGATGGTTCAACATGCAATTATTAAGAATTACAGAAAAATAAGACAAAGAAAATTGAGAGAAAGAGATTGTTAAAGAACGAGTAATAAAATGTCCCTTAACAGAAGGACATGACCTTTCACATTAAAGGGCCTATCAGATGCTCAGCAAAATTGACAAAAATAGACCCTTACAAAGGCATATGATCACTAAATTTTGGAGCCCACAGGGACAAAGAGATAAACCTTCCTTTATCCAGAGAGAGGAATAAACTGTTGATATTCAAAAGGCCAGGGATTCGAATGTCTTCAGTCCTTTTAACGGCAGCCCAGTAGCTAGAAGGCAATGGAGCAATGCCTTCAAAAATTCTAAGGTGAAAATGATTCTCAAGCTAGAATTCTATTCAATTTTCAACTAAGTGTGAGAGTCAAATGAAAATATTTTTGTATAAGTGAAGTCAAAAATTTATTTCCTATGTGTTTGTTCTTAGGAATATACTAGAGGATGAGCTTCATCAAAATAAGGAAATAATCCAGGAAAAGGGAGATAAGGAAGACAGGAAACAGTGGATGCAACGAAAGAGGCCACAGAAATTCACAGGCTAAGGGATGGGGGAGATCACACAATGGCAGCTATACACCAGCAGACTGGGTTGGAGGTAGCCTGAAGACTTCAGAGAGCTTATTCAAGATGTTGAAATGGAGAGAACACTTGATCCATTAAATGGGTTAGGAAGAGATTTAGACAACTAATAGAGGTGGAGACTGAGTTTGTACTAAGAATGTGGGAAACTGAGCAAGCAAAAAAACATGGCAATTATTAACTATAGGTAAAAGAAAATGTGCAAAAATGGAAAAAATAACCATACTGTTATTTGGGGCTTGTTTGTGAATAGTATTTACATAGTCAGTGAAAATACTTAAGATTGAACTAATCATGATTATCCTGTAACTATATGAAGATGATAGGTGATGGGTGCGTGTGTGTGGTGGAGGTTTGGAAGGGTGAAATGATCTAAATCCTCATCTTCAGTAAGTGGAAGTCAGCAGAAAATGCTGAAAACTGAAAATAAAGAAAGTAATAATCAGGTTATTTAAAGATACCAAACTAATTAGCTAAAAGAATACAAAATTATTGCCTTTGGAATGTGGTAAATGGGGAAGTTATTTGACTCCTTATACTCTGCAAATATAGCTTTGCTGTAAAATAAAAACAATTAAAAGAAAGAAAGAGGACATCAGTAAGAATAGCAACAATAATTAAAACACATCAAATATTTTTAAATCTATACCAGGAAAACAACATGTTTTTTTGAGAGCTTGTAATAAGGGGAAAGAACCCAGCATTTATTCTGCCTTTCCTATATGGCCTGTATGCCAAGGTAACCAAATAGTTGATGAGAAGAATTCTGTTTTTAGAAGCGTTCCAGCAATAAATGAAGAAGGCAAGATAGAATTAGAATATTTCCAACTCGTGACTCCTAATGATATAGTGAATCCAAGCAGTGATCTTCAGGGTCTGCTTTTCTCACAAAAAGCAAAAAAGAAAAAGAAAAATAGAATAACCCTGACATTATGAACCTTATGATGGAAGTATATAATCCACCTATAAAGTACGTTGCAGTTAGGTAGGGAAAGGATAAACAATTTAATAAATGATTCAGGCAATTGCTTAGCAACATAGAAAAATACTGAATCCATACTTCACACCACATACCAAAAACAATTTTAGTATATTTTAAGATCCAAATGTGAAAAAGCAAAACTGTAAAAGTTTTAGAAGGAAACTAAAAGAGAATGATTTTCTGATTCTCTTTATGATTCAAAGTAGGGAAGGAATTCTTAAAAGTACAAACAGTAATGGAAAAGATTGATAAATTTAACTACCTTAAAATTCAAAATGTCCATTTATCAAAGAACACCACAAAAATAAGACAAGACAAGGCACAGACTGTGAGAGATTTTTATAACATACAACTGACAGGATTAGTTATCAGACTATATTAAAAGCTACTATAAGTTAACAGAAGAAAGACTAACAACCCAATCAAAAATGGGTAAAAGATATCAATTCATAGACTAGGAAAAATAATTGACTAATACACAGAGTAGTAATGCAATAAAATAGGAGAAGAACATTAAAGCAACTACAAGATACTATTTTACATCCATCAAATTGACAAAATATAAAATATTTGATAATACCACGGCTTGGTGAGGATATTAAGGAATTCAACCTCTCTATTATTCTTGGCAGAAATTGTAAATTGCTTCAATGCTTTTGGCTTAAAATTTGGCAATACCTAGTAAAATGTATGATGGGCCAATCTTATGACCCAGCATTTCCCATCCTACGTATAATCCCTGAAGAAACTCTTATACATAGAAATGAGTAGATTCTTACAACATTATTTTTGTAGGAAAAAGACAAAAACACCTTTAATATTCATCTGCAAAATGGATAAGTATGTTGTGGTATAGTATGGTTATATGATGAAATACTATACAGCAATGAAAATGAATGGAGTGGAGCTATCTGTGTCAATAGAGATAGATCTCAAAAAAGTCGACATTGATCAAAAAGCAAGTTATAAAGGGTACACACAGTATGATACTGTTTATAAATAGTTTATCAACGTGTGAAATAAATATATATGTATAAATTTTACGTGTATACATAAAGTATAAAGACATAAATGGAAATAATAAACACAAAATTTAGGATTATAACAACCTCTAGAATGGGAAGATACATAAGATCTAATAAGAATACAGTCTTAAAATTATCCAACCAAAAATAGTAAAGGAATAATTATAAAACCATTTTCAAAGTCTCATCATTGATTATGTACATGAAGTATTTGGGGAGTTTTAATGAAGTGATAAAGCTACCAACTGCTAGCCTGGGTAAATTTTTAAAATCCATCTCTAGCACCCCATCAAACTAAATAAGGAGAGTTACTGTTCAATTACTGCTAACGATAAGAAAGACTCCTCCTTCAGACATCTTAGAGCAAATCTGATTACACCTTTCTGCCAAAGACTATTCCCATAGTTTGGTTTGAGCTATTTTAAATATCTGTCAGGTCTTGAGCAATTTCTGTATATCTCTTTAGCAGCAGTTCCAGCATCCAAATTAGCAAGTAGATGTTTGAATAACCAAGCAAGATAAGGCATCGCTATGTGTACTTTTAGTCTAAGCCCCATTTGTGCCTAGGGAAAGTAAAGCCCAACCCGCTAACAAAAATATTTCTGTGTTGCAGCTCAGTTTTGCTACTATTTATAGTCATATAATTTTCATATTGAGGTCTCACTATAGATATTTGCTTTAGAAATGATAGAGAATGGCAGTCCATTAAAATTTATTTAACTGAATTATTCATGTTCTGCTGTAACAGGTACAATGATGAGCCACTCTACCAAAGAAAAGAATATGTCCCACATTGATTTACAAAAATAATTAAATACTAGATACACAACAGTAGCCATTACAAATTATACTTTTAAGATAGTTTTAATAAAAAGTACAGCATTTTCAGTTTTGTAAAACTCAACACACCCTTTGAAAATGCATGAAATATTATGAAAGAAAATATATGAAAATATTACATTTCTCTAGTAATTGAAATTATGAGATTTATTTCTCAAATGTTCTATGATGAGCACACATTACATTTTTAAATAGAAAAAATATTTTTACTAAGATTTTGATATTATGATATATGTAAAACTTTAAAGGACACACTTTCAATCCTAATTGCCAAGTTATTAATAGAAAGTCTGAATGATTGACCATTGCAATATGAAACATCATTTGCATGTCTTGGTAATTTTGTTTAACTTTGTTAAGTATTCTATTCCAATCAGAAGTGATACTCTTTCCATTTTCCAAAATCATCTTTTCAATAAAATTATTTCTCCTCTCAATGGTGCTTTATCGACATGTCAAATATACCCTTGATAGTTTACCTGTGCATTTATAACTAACTATAGTGGTTCTCACTCTTTGTTGCTTATTAGAATCACCTGGGAAATTTCAACAACTTCCAATGTTCAGAACACACCGCTGACATGTTAATCAGAATTTATGTGGGTGGAATCCAGGCCTCAGTAGTTTGCAAAGCTTCCCAGGTGGTTCAAATGTGCATCCTTTACTGAGAACCAGTGAACTAGAGTTTTATTACTCAAAGTGTGGTCCATGGACTGGAAGCATCAGCATCACTCAGAAACGTGTCAGAAGTACAAAATCTTAGGCCCCCTCATAAATCAGAATCTGCATTTAAACAACATTTGCAGATGATCTCCATGCATGTTAAAGGTTGAGAAGCGTTATTCTAGAGTGCTCAAATGAATCATTGGGGTTAATAAGATCAAGGTCATGAGTGTTACCATTGTTCCAACCTCTGTTTTGCTGTGTTTGAGGCAGATAATCATGAGCATTCATGTTTAACGGTTTCTGATTCTAAGGCCATGGGTGTGAATAGTCTTTTGTGTCCAAAGTAGATGCATGTTTGCATCTCCCAAAGGAGATGTAATGATCTCCCAAAGGCAAGGGATGATTCTGTTTCGTGTTAGGAGTTCCTCATTACCCCAGGAAATCAGTTCATTAATAATATTGATTACTCTGACACCATCTATGAACCTCATTCCATGAGACTCTTCACAATCAGATTCTACTTACTTTAGTCACATGGCTGCAAAATCCCATGGTCTTTCACAAATCTATGTTGATTCATATTACACAGTGCTGGGCACAAAGAGAGCCCTCAATAAATATTAGCTAGCTATTGTTATTTCTGCCTTCAAATGGGAAAACGTCTCAGCTGGAATGTCTTTGTCCCTCCTTCCTCACCTGGAAAATGCAAATTTAGCATTCAAATACTGACCCTGTGCAGCTCACCCTAAGTGCCCTCAGGTGAGGGTCCATCCTGTATGCCACCTCCTCTGATTAGAATTAATCTGCTGTGGGTGCTGTAGCCCCTCCTACTCTGGGCGCTCCTTCAGAAGAGGGACCAGATGTCCTTGAACATCTAGGACTCCTAAGCCCTCCATAAATATGTATAAAATGGATCAATAATTGAAACCAAAAATCATCTCCCCGCATGGAGATTTGCCATGTACATGGCATAGTTTCTAGTCAGGCAAAATAGAAAACCACCAGAAAGCATCTGGTTTTGAAAATGATAGTTATGAGATGCATTTTTTATGAGACAGTTACTGTTTAAAGGAAAAATTTTAAATAATGCATTCTGTAAATTCCTGAACTATAGTCTCTTATTTCATCTATATGGCTTCCAAGGAAAATTTTATATTACCAGAATAGGACTTTTACCTTTTTATGCATTAACTTTTTCATTAACTTATTACTTCAACAGTAAATCATTTAAAATATCTACTCTAAGGCATTATATGTTTTAAATGCCTACAATAGGGCATGAAAATATGAAAGTATTTTCCTTAGCAGGATTAAATGGAAATATCATGGTATGATAATGACTTACAAAAAGAGATAATGTATATTTTGCAATTAGGCAAAATATTCCACATTTGCTGTGGAGGGCACAAGTATCACTTTTTAGGAGTTTTCCTAGCCCTTCCTCACTTTGGTGTGCTTTCAACAACCAGGCCAACATCCGGAGCTTTTCTTCAGGAGGAAAATGCCACTCAGGCTAAAGGAACTGCTTTTCAGTGATTGTAGATGCGGAAGTATGAAATCATAGCTTCTTTGATTCAGATTCGGACAACTCTGAAGGGTAACTTACACTCCTGAGTTTACTCCTGATAACATGTTGAAGCTATCCTCTGTGAGACTGGATCTAAAATGGTACTTTGACTTGTCATTTTATCTTTTCCTTTTTGCTTCTCTCATTCCCATTAGCAGTCCCCCAAGCCCTCCAGGAATATCATTAATAAATCAGTTGCATGCCAATCATCTTCTCAGGGTCTGTTTCTGAGAATCATGACTGAAAGCACTTTTAATGCATATTTCTGCATAAATATATAAAAATACATACACAGAGTTTTACACACTCAGCATTCTTTAATACTTTTTTATTTTGCATTTATCAATTAGTCATTTATGTTTTTATACATCTGTACTTTCCATTGTGTTAAAGGGTCCTTATGAATGGGAACTGATTTATTCCCATTGTGCCCCTTTTCTCTGTCCTCTCCCTGATCCAATGCCTCACAGACTCCTATACAGAGTAAGTGCTCAAAGATGTTGTGTTTTCTCAAATAGGATAGAATACACATTCATTTTATAGACATATGCATTAATTAAGTCAAATGTGATATCTGAAGAACTTAAACCATATATTCTTGAACGATTATTTTTCTGGGAAGGCAGAACAAATATTTAAAAGTCTTATGACTTAAAACCAAGTGAAATTTTCTTTGAAATGAATTCATCATAAAAAGCAGTTTAAAGTAAGAAATGGTGAAAATAATTGTACTACTGCAAATTCTGTCTTTTGGACTATTTTGTGATTAATGCCTACTAAAATTATTCAAATGCAATCTGACAGATTTTTCAAAAAGCCATAATTAGAAATGAAAAAGGAGACAAGAGATTTCATCAAATCTCTTTTCTTTGCCATCTAAACCAGTCTTACTCAATTTCCTTTCATGAATTCTGTTTCCCTAACATATTTTCAGTTCAGCCACATTTGGGCTACAGACATGCAAAACTCTCATAGCATGCAAATGAAATTAGCAACCTGGCTGACAAGCAAAATGCACCTTTTCTCTATCGCCTAACAGGGACATACCTCTGGAGAGGGAAAGTGGCCCTTCCTGAGTATGTTTGCTTTGACTCAGTTGCCTACAATGCCTTGGAATATTCTTCCCATCAAGCACTTGGACATTGAATTTCAGAAGTCATCCTATGAGACTAAACTGATCTCCACCTTCAACAAATTTCCATGCAAATTAGGCTTCCATAAACATATAGCATGACCAAAAGAAAAAGCTGTTGCAGAAATTCTAAAGACCTAAAGTATTTTTTTTATCACTTGTCACACGTGTTAAAGAAAAGTCATTTTTTCCATGAGCTTCCCCATGCCTGAGTTGCTACCTCAGGCCAGCTCTTTATAAAAGTCCACAATTGTTTCAATGTGGTTGTTGCTATTTTCACTGTATAGTTCTTCATTCATCGTCATGGTTGGCCCTTAATACAAAGGTACGAGAAAGTATTACTGGAGGATAGCATGCTACTAGCATCAGGGTATGTAGACAGAAATGTGACTTTCTAAGATAAGGCCAAAAAATGATGGTGCCTTTGTGCAAGAGAAAAGTGTTTTTCTGTTTCTTTCAATAATTACCTATATCAGAATCACTTGGGAGGGCTTGTTGAAAACAAAATTCTCAGGATCCATTCTTTGAATCTAAATTTCTTGAGATAAGGCCATTCCATTTATCAAGCTCCACTTGACCATCACCGATTGGCCCAGGAGTAAGCCTATGACTCAAACAGAGCTAATGAGAGTTCTTCCTTAGAATTTTAAATTTATGGCCACTGGACGGGGTGCTACGTGAGGATCCAGAACTTTGTTTTGCTCTCTGATGTATGTGTATCACCTTGAATAACGACGGTTACATAGTAGGAGCTTATTAAATTGAATCAGTGGAATATGTCTTAGTTTCCCTTTGATGGACAACATTGTGAATTGTGAGGCAGCCATATTCCCCTATGCTTAGAGGAATACAAACAGAATGAGACTGTTCTAACAACACTCAAGTTCCTAATTCCAGTTGTCTTTTCTGCTTAGCTGTTTCCCTGTCATTCCCTTGGTTTTGTGAGCCAATAAATTGTCCAAATTTGCTTGATTTGAATTTCAAACTAAAACAGTTTAATAAGTATAGCTAAGATCTTATAATCTCTTTTTTTAAATTATTTTATTATATTTTTACCACACTTGAGCTTACAACCAACTTCTAAAATAGATTTAAAATCTGAGATGCTAAAAAGTAGAGAAGACTTGCTTAAGGTCACATACTAGTGTATGGAAAAAACGGAAATAAATTTTTTATCGAATCTTCCTTCTTGGTGGAAAAGGATAAGTAAAACTTGGAGGAGATTGAGAACTTTGAGGTGTTTTTACCTGTAATGCTTTCCAATTAGCTTAGCATTATAGCAAAACTGGTTCAGTGATGATGGAGGGTTTCAGCCACTGGGCACTTGCAGAAATCTCATTGTACTAAAGACAGATTACCTGATACATTGTTGTCTACCCCAAATAAATGTATTATCTGTCAATGGAAAGTAAGAGTAATGGGAGCCACTGATGTTGACTTAATATTAACCACAAGGAAAAACTGGGTAGTGATGGTGGTGATTCAGAAGTGTTAGGAATAGGAAGAGTAGTACATTGTTGTCATACACATTGTCTGACGTAGATCCTGGATATATCTGGGCTCATGTTTGGGAAGCAGTTATTTCAAAATTCTCACAGACAAGAATAAACTCTTTGACAGTTACTTTGTAAGTGTGGGGGTGAAACACTCAGACAAACTGGGAAGATTTTGCTTGCCCAGCAGCCCACAGCCTTTGCTTTGGCATCAACACCCTAATTTTCATTGGGGAATCACTTCTTTCCCACTCTCATAACATGTTCCCAGGCATAAGCATGTGACCAAAGTTTGGCCAACCAGGTTGGTTCTGGAATGGGCATGTGACCAAAACTAGGCCAAAGAGAGTCAAAATCTTGAGAGAAACACTCCTTTTCTTCATTTTATTTATTTATTAAATTTAACTTTTATTAAGTTCGAGGCACATGTGCAGGTTTGTTATATAGGTAAACACATGTCATGGGGGTTTGTTGTACAAATTATTTTGTCACCCAGGTATGAAGCCTTGTACCCATCAGTTATTTTTACTGATCCTCTCCCTCCTCCCACTGTCCACCCTCCAATAGGCCCCAGTGTCTGTGGTTACCCTTTATGTGTCCACAGAGAAACACTCTTTTTCTACGAAGATTGCTAAACTGTAGAAAAAGCCTGCCTCAAAATTAATCCAACCTGGGGTGGGGAGAGGACAAGGAGGAAGAGGAGGCAGGAGAAAGGGAGAAAAATTTCACATCATTATTTTAGCACTTAGTGTAAGCCATGCCAGGATCTCTTGGTTTCAACCCATCAGTTCTCTTTTGGAGAAATTCAGGGCGAGTTGAGTTCCTGCCTAATACAGAGGCAGCTGAAGAGTTCATTGAAGTTGCAGAGAGAATTTGCTGAAAGACAAAGATCTTAAAAACACAAAGATGAGATGGAGGCAACTAACCAAATATGAATTGGAAGAATGGCATGAAGCCCAAAAATGGCATCAGAAAGGCAGAGAGAGTTTAGGATTATTAAGTAAACATGCAAAAAGAAGACACAATTCCTTTCTTTTATTCTCTGAGAAAGAAGAGACAAAAAGTTACAGGAGTATTTGTTGTTTCATAACAGTTGATAGAAGGAAGGCAAAACTATTCCATTTCTTTTATCTTTATTTTTTCATTGAAGAAAATTAATTTCAAACTGAAAAAGTTAGAACAACGAAGATCAGGAAAAAAGAGAAACCCTGGATACTTACAAAGATCAGAGGTTATATCATTCTGAAAATAACTTTTGCTGACTTAAACAGAAAAGGAATTTATTAAAAGAAAATTGTGTAGCTCACTGAAACTCTGGGAGGGCTGGAAAGCTGGGCAGAGGCTGAGGGGCAGGAATGTTGCTCTAAATCACCCCACATAAAAGCCTATTGAGGACTCAGTTGCCACCATCACTATGTAATAGATGATACAGTTTGTGTCAGAACTACCACAGCATGGGACATTTCATGCTGCCACTAAGACCCTGTCTCTGCTTCCCTGGGAATTCGATCTTGAGATAGCCAAACTTTCCACCCAAGGTGAATCTCCATAGTCACAGATATTTGGCATAGTTAGCTTCAATTCAAAGCCTGATAGTACTGACAAGAGCATCTGATTGGCAGAATGTTGTCGTGTACTCACATCCTAGCTGCAAGGAATGTTGTGAAAAATCTGAATGTGGCATTTTCAATTATGTAAAAGGAAGTGAGGTCTGACTTCCACTAAATCTCACAAAGTGAGAATTCCAAGAAATAATTGTCATGGCAAAAGTTATAAAGCTTTCCCTCTATGTTTTCTTCTAGGAGTTTTAGAGTTTCAGGTCTCACATTTAAGTCCTTATTCTATCTTGAGTTTATTTTTGTATATGGTGCAAGACAAGGATCTGATCATTCTTTTGCATGTGGCTATACAGTATTCCCACCACCTTAATTGAAGAGAGTACCCTTTTTGCATTGTTTATTCTTCGTAGTTGATCATATATGGGCAGGTTTATTTCTGGATTTCTAGTCTGTTTCATTGGTTTATATGTCTGTCTTTATGCCAGTACCATACTGTTTTTATTACTGTAGCTTTGTAATATATTTTTAAATTAGGAAACACGAAGCCTTTAGTTTTGTTCTGTTTTTCTGAAGAACAAAGAGAAATAATGTTCTTTCATGTTGCTATTCAGAGTTCTTGGTGGTTCCATATGAATTTTAGGATTTTTTTTCTATTTCTGTAAAAAATATCATAAGGATTTTGATAGGGATTGCATTGAATTATAGATTGCTTTGAGTTATTGGACACTTTAAAAATGTTTTTCCTATCCATGAACATGAGATGCCTTTCCATTTATTCATGGCTTCTTTAATTTATTTAATCAACGTTATATGTTGTCTTAGTCTGTTTTCTGTTGCTACAACAGAATACCTGGGTAATTTATAAAGTAAAGAGGTTTATTTAGCTCACAATTGTAGAGGATGGGAGGTCCAAGATCAGGTGGCTGTATGTGGCCAACTTCTGGTGAGGGCTTTGTGTGTCATAACATGGCAGAGAATTGGAAGGGGAAGCAGGCACATGCAAAGAGGCCAAACATGAGAGGCAGCCTTACTTTATAACAACCTACTCTCATGATAATGAAATCAGTCTCACAAGACCAAGAACTCACTCCTGTGAGAAAGCCATTACCTAATCACCTTTTAAAGTTACTACCTCCCAATACCATTACACTGGCAATTAAATTTCAACATGAATTTTCGTGGAGACAAACTACATACAAACCATAGCATATGGTTTTCAAAGTACATGTCATTCACCTCTTTGGTTAAGTATTTCTAAGAATTTGTTCTTTTTGATACTATTATAAATGAGATTATTTTCTTAATTCGTTTCAGACGGCTCATTGTTAGTGTATAAAAACACAACTAAGTTTTGTATATTGATTTCCTTACCTGTAACTTTACTAAATTCATTTATTCGTTCTTCTTCTTCTTATTATTATTATTTTGGTTACATCTTTAAGGCTTTCTATATATAAGATCATGTCATCTGCAAATAGGGACAATTTAACTTCTTCCTTTCCAACTTAGGTGCTTGTATTTCTCTGTCTTGCCTAACTGCTCTGATAAATATGTTGAATAATAGTGGCAAGGGTGTGCGTCTTTGCTTGTTCCTGGTCTTAGAGGAAAAGTTTCAGTTTTTCACCACTGAGTATGATATTTGCTGTGGACTTTTCATATACAGCCTTTATTATGTTGAGGGAATTTCCTTGTATTCTAGGTTTGTTGAATGCCTTTATTATAATAAAATTGAATTTTTAAAAATAGTTTTTTGAATCTATTAAGACAATCATGTAATTTTTATTCTTTGTTCTGTTAATGTGTTACATTATTGATTTGCGTATGTTGAGCCATCCTTACATCCTAGGGATAAATATCACTTATTTGTGGTATATAATCCTTTCAATGTGTTAAATTCAGTTTGCTATTATTTTTTGAGGATTTTTGCATCTATATTCAAGAATATTGGCCCGTAGTTTTCTTTTCTTGTAGTGTCTTTTTTTTGGCTTTCCTGTTAGATAATGCTGGCCTCATAAAATGAGTTTGGAAGTATTCTATCTTTTAAATTTTTTTGGAGGATTTCAAGAAAGATTGGCCTTAATCTTCCCTTAGATGTTTGGTAGAATTCCCCTATGAAGCCATCTGGTCCTGAGCTTTACTTTGTTGGGAGGTTTTTTGTTGTTGCTTTTTGAGATGGAGTCTTGCTCTGTCACCCAGGCTGGAGTGCAGTGGCTCGTTCTCAGGTCACTGCAACTTCCGCTTCCTGGGTTCAAGGGATTCTCCTGCCTCAGCCTCCAGAGTAGCTGGGATTACAGGTGCCCACCACCAGGCCCAGCTAATTTGTGTATTTTTAGTAGAGAGGAGGTTTCACCATGTTGGCCAGGCTGGTCTGGAACTCCTGACCTCAAGTGATCCACTCGTCTCGGCCTCCCAAAGTGCTGAGATTACAGGCGTCAGCCACCACGCCCAGCCTGTTGGGAGGTTTTTGATTACTGATTCAATGTCCTTACTAGTTATGAATCGGTTCAGATTTTCTATTTTTTTCATGATTCAGTTTTAGTAGGTTATACGTTTATAAGAATTTATCCATTTCTTCCAGGTTTTCCAATTTGTTGGTATACAATTAATCTTAGGAGTCTCTTATAATCCTTCTTATTTCCATGGCCGGGGTGCTAGTCTTGATGTATTTGCAGTAGCAGTGGTGGCAGTATGGCTTGGTGGGGGTGAGGAGCCCCCACTGGGACTGTGTGCATGTCCCTGCAGCTGGTGGTTATAGCATGGAGGTGGGGGCACTGGTGGGTGCAGGACTGTGTGCACCCTCTGTGCACGTTCACGCTGGCAGCAGCAGCCGCTCAAGGCTAGGGGCTAGTCTACTGTTTTCCGTGCCTAGTTTTGCTCTGGTGGCCCAGGTTCATGGGCAGCGTGCTGACAGTGGGGGCTGGGGGGCTCTGTGCCCACCAATGTTCTGAAGACAATGGTGTTGTGGTGGGGTTGGGGGTGGGGGGAGGAGGTGCACTCACTCCAGCAGCAGTGGCAAGGCAGGGTGCAGGTGTACCATTGTGCTGGCGGGGAAGAGAAGGCTAGGTCTGCTTGGGCATATATGCACCAGCATAGTGATGTGGAGGGTGGCCATGGGTGCAAACGAGCTGTTATGTGTTTTCAGAGGCCACTCGGCTGGAGCACTCTGCCAGTCAGGTGTGGTCCACCAGCTATAATGTGGGCTCCAAGAGGCACCTAGCAGCTGTGCTGCAAGCAGCTGTGGCCAGGCTGGGGCCCCGCAGGAGGCCAGCAGACTGAGAGGTGCTCAGGTTGGCCTAGTCCTGTCTCATGGGTAAGACTGCCCTGCAGAGTTCAGGTCCAAAGGTTCCCCTAGGGCTAAATTATCCTGTGCAAGCAATTCTAGCCTAGGGGGATGCACATCTCTGACAGTGCTCCACTACAGTTGCTCCCACAGGACACCCTCTGTGCTCTGCCTGTGGCTGGAGTTCTACCGCTACCACTTCTCTAAGTAGCTTTCCCTGACAACTCAAGTGTCCATGGTGGTCTAGGGTCTCCTCTTGCTAAGATTCCAAAGGCCCACAGTGAGAGTGGGTAGCTCCTTGCCTGTTAAACTCTTCCCCTCTGTAGGAGTCACTGGGGGCCAGGAAAACATTCCAGTGTGCACTAGCCCTAGGAAGGGTTCCTAGCTTCTTCCCCCTTCAGACCACCCTCTGTATTTCCCCCCCGTCTGTTCTGCCTCTGCCTAAAGCTATATGATAAGAACATGGCAGCACTGGGATGTGAACTCATTTTTGCCTAGCTCCAAAAGCCTTGCTCATTCATTCAGACTCTCAGAAATGAAAATAATTCCCTTCATCTTTGTTAAATCACATATTCCTACAGCCAAATTCTCCAAAGCTTTTGTGAAACCTATGTGATGCTGTAATACAATTGATTACTACAGTATTTATGGAATATACCATTAATAGCTTTAGGCTACACAGGCACAGTTACATATCAAGCTCTCTTGAATTCTCTCTCTTTCTAAAACCTACGGATTTGAAGTCAGGATGTTTTCAGAAGTCCAACTGGTGTTAAAAATCCAAATAGATCAAACATTGTTTCTGTTTATATCTGTATGACAACTAATACCAATGTGTGTAATTACAGTGTAGAGAAACCCACATAATTTCTGTGAGGAAAGTTTATTTTCCTGGAAGTAGCCATTACCAAGAAGCAATAGAAACCATAACCAGTGGCTCTTATTTTGCATTTACACTTTTTCATCTTAATGTTAGTATATGTGCAGCCAAAGCAAGCCCTACTTTTTCATGTTAAGCAATGGCTAAGATTGTGTGTGATATAGGTGAAGGCTATCACCAGATAAACACCATCAAGAAGTTATGTTTGTATAGTGTATTTCTGTTGTGATATTTTTAGTACCCTTCTTCCTTTCCAACTCCCTCCTTCTCTTCCACAAATGCAGGTTTTGTATTAATTCTGTGATGCCTGAGGCATTAGGCACTCCAATAAGTAATTAAGTCTCACCAGAATTTGAATTTGATGATATGGTGTCCATCGTGTAAATGAGGATACATCCTCCATGAAGTGCAAGGTCACATAACCAAATGTGAAAAGTAGGTCTGTCTCTTGCTGAAAGGAACTGAACAGTGAATGCTCCTGCATGAAGCCCAAAGCTTCAGTGGAGAACCTCAGAAACCAGATAACTCTGAGCCATAAGGCATGGTATTGGCCTCTCAGAAGTTGTAACAAATAAGTATGAGATTTTCCCTTATTTTGAAGGCATTAATGACTCATTTCTCTAGGATACTGATGTAAGTTCCTCAGTGGAAGACAACTGGAAAATGAGGGTCCTTGTCTACAGATATAAGATCTTAATAAGAGTAATCATGAAATTGACCTCGATGGGGAAAGCACGGAAACAGGATTACATGGCCTGAGTGAAGTCCTAACAGTAGAGAAGATTATGTACAAAGACACAAGAAACACACAGAGGTAAGAAAAGGAATATTAACTGGAGTCTGGAATGCAGGAGCATGTGAGTGTGTGTGTGTGCACGTGTGTGTGAGTGTTTATGTACCTAGATAAGTTTAGATGAGCCTGGAGAATTAACAAGCCATGCTTGCATTTTGCAAAAATATACTCGAGAAGAGACACAGGTTGGAAAGCGTTGCAGAAATACAATAAGAGATAGTGGTGACATGAACCTAAGTTTATGATGATGAATTTGAAGAGAAATTCTAGGCCTTGGCTTAGAAAACAACATAGAAAATACTTGGTTCTTCAGGAACACAATACCCACAGACAAACTTCACTAGAAACAGAATTTGCACATACACAGATCTATATATCACTGCTTAGTTGGATGAAATATATGCATATACATCCATTTACAGATGGACACTTTCGTCACTGAAAGAAAAAGTGCACTTCAGATCTACACTACAAATATATTTACCTACAAATTTACCTATATCAGACAGTTTTACCTGCTATTTTTGAAAGGTAAAGCAGATGCTTGATTTATCATTTTAAACTTATGAGTGCATTTTAAATTGCTATGAATGAAATGAAAATTATTTGAACTTGAACAGATATGTAAGGATATTTGATGTTGCTTGGTAGCTTTTCTCATACAGATCCTATTTTGCACATGAGATTTGCCAGGGAGTTGAAGCTACCTCCTATTCTGCACTTGTTTATATGATTTGGTAACAGTATTTTGTTGTGAAGGTTTATGAACATGGTGAAATACATACATTCTATTGAGAGATATGACAAAATGGCATAACTCAAGTTTCAACTATGATTTTGATAAATAGTTTTCAAACTTGTTTTGGGGGATTGATGGAATCACAAAGGGGAAGATAACAATTTTACTATTAAAAAGTGTTAACATTATTTTGGCTATAGTAATAAAATAATTGTCATAATTATTTCATTAGAATTTTCATATAAGAAGAGTTATAGAATTCTCCTTTCACTCAGCAAATTTGGTTTGTTTGTTTGTTTTTTGAGACAGGGTCTTGCTCTGTCACCCAGACTGCAGTGTGGTGGCATGAAGCCATCCTCCCACCTCAGCCCCCCAGGTAGCTGTAACTACACGTGCATGCCACCATGCCTGGCTAATTTTTGCATTTTTTTGTAGAGACCAGGTTTCACCATGTTTCCCAGGCTGCTCTTGAACTGCTGGGCTCAAGCAATCCACCCACCTGGGCCTCCCAAAGTGGGGAGGGATTACAGATGTGAGTCAACGCACCCGACCCCATTTCTCTTTCTAAGATTAATTCTGCTTTTGTTTCTGGTTGTATGTATTTTTACAAATAATTGAAATGATGATGTAATATTCACAATGCTTCAAAAGTGTGAAAAAAGTATATGTGAATATTAATCACATAAATGATAAAATATATGAAGTAATGAAGCCAAAGAAGGTCATTAAGAAATATTTATAAACATTAGGTATTGAATTTACAGATGTTGCCAATGTTGTACATTCACGGGGCCAGTCATCATAAATTCTGACTGATGTTTAAAATGAGAGCAAGAAATACCCAATTAAGTAGTAAATTGAAAACCATCTAATCTTCTTCCGATGCATCTGTGACGTCTTCTTTGTACTTGTAAACTTGCATTGCACGTTGAATAGGAGTCTTAACAGAGTCGTAAGTCCATCCCCTCCTGGCAAACAGCCTTTGAATGATGCCAGGCATTTCATAGCCCTTGCTTAGAATGAAATCCTTAAAGGCGATTGGTCCATAAAGACCGTCAAGAATGTCGGGTTCATCAGGCTTTTCAAGTACGAGCTTTGGGTCAATCAAAGGTTCATCACTTCTTAGCTTTTTCCCCAACTTAGGCTTGAGGTACCATGCTCCATACCCCATCTTCACATGCTGTGCACTATGAGAATTTGGTGCAGTCTGGATTTTCCCGTCCAAGTCTTTTTCCTGTGAGAAGAATTTGACCTCATCCATTTCGTCTAGCTCCATGCTGTACTTCAGCCCTGAGGAACACTCGTTTGCCTTCTTATTCTTTTGGTCTTGATAGGTTGCTCTGCACTCAGGGGTAAAGTCAAACAAACTGCTGATGGATTCTTCATCAACTCCTAGGTCTCCAGCCCACTTGAAGTCACGGAGTTTTCTCGATGTGTGTCTACGTTGAAGAGAGTCAGAAACACACTCCACTGTGCTTGATGTACCTTCCTGAAACAGTTCTTTTAGATGGGACGCTCCGGTCTTGGTAGGCTCCGGGCAGAGACTGGACACCCGACGAGTCTTGGGAGGCTCCAGGCGGAGACTGGACACTCGATGAGTCTTGGGAGGCTCCGGGTGGAGACTGGACACCCGAGGCTTGGGAAGCTCTGGGTGGAGATGGGACACTCCAGTCCCAGAAGGCTCCGGGTAGAGATGGGACACTCCAGTCTCGGGAGGCTCCACGTGGAGACTGGACACCTGAGTCTTGGGAGGCTCTGGGCGGAGATGGGACACTCCAGTCTCCGGAGGCTCCGGGTGGAGACTGGACACCGGAGTCTTGGGAGGCTCCGGGCGGAGACAGGACACCCGAGTCTCGGGAGGCCGAGGGGAGAATTCCCCACAGGGGTATTTACCAGGCTCCGTGGGTTCGTCGGTTGTCTTCTCCTGGCCCTCACAAGAGCCTGCGTCCTCCAGCTTCCTCTCAGGGTCCAGCGGTTTCAGTACCTGTAGTAGGAGATCTGGAGGCATATCTTCTCCCAGATTGGGGTACATGGCCAAGGGATGCTTGGCCATCAGCTGGGCTTCCACTTCCTCTACGAACGCCTTCCGTGTTGGCTGTGCTGGCGAGAGCTCGGAAAATAGGGCCGCTTTCTTGAGCAGCTTTTTCTTCCTGCTTTTGGGGTCAGCTTGGGGACCTCTGAGAGATATTTTGGGGAGTAAAAACTCGTCACGGCGACAAACGAGCGTATCTTCGGGAGACGGACAGCCGTAGCGGGAGTCGTCCATGCCCTCCTTCACAAATACCCAGTTCTGGGTGTCCACAGGCGGGAACCTCAGGCGCCTGTGCTTGCGCTTCGCGAAGTACTTGGAAGGCGGTTTGTCACAGTACCAGGGCGTGGAGTCCATGCCCGGGGAACTCGGCCGGTCCTGCGGCCTCTGGTCGCCCATGGTGGCCCTCGCTGGGGTGCCACCTCTCCAGTGTCCGCCGTTCCAGATCCCTGACGCTCTAGTCGCTAGGAGACCGCCAGCCACGCGCAGCCCAGTTCCTTCCTGGAGGCGGAGCAGCGCTGACGCCGCCTGCGCAGCCGGGATTCTAACAGGTGTGTAGTAGAATCTCATTCTGGGTTTCATTTGCGTTTCCTAATGACTACTGGTATTGAACATCTCTATATTTGCTTATTTGCCATCCTTATCTCTCCTTGGTTGAAGTTTCTGTTGATTTTTTCCCCATTTTTAAATTGTGTTGCTGGATATCATATTTAGTTTTGAAAATTCTTGTTCTGTTCTACATCTAAGTCCGTTATCATCTATATGATTTGCAAATTTTTCTCTTCATCCTTGGCTTTTCCCTTTCATTGTCTTAACAGTGTCTATCAAAGAGAAGTTTTTTTTTATTTGATGAAGTCCAATTTATTAATTTGCTCTTTTACAGATTGTGCTTCTTTTGATGTATCTGTGAAAACTTTGCCTATCCAAAGGTCACAAAGATTTTTTTAAATTTAAATTTGTTTAAAGATTTGTAAACAGCACACGATATAGATCAAAGTACTTTAAAAAAATGTGTCTATTGCCTGTGTATATCTGGTAATTTCAGTAAAGACTATATTTTCTCCACTGAATTACCTTTGGAAATTTGTAGAATATCAGCTGTCTATATTTTTTTGTGGGTCAATTTCTTGGCACTCTTTTCTCTTCCAGATTTTTCTCTCACACAAATTTCACCCTCTGTTGATTACTTTAACTTTAAAATAAATCTAGAAATTAGGCTGTATTAGTTCTTTAACAATGTTCATTTACAAAGTTGGTTCTTCTAGGTCCTTTGAATTTCTACAGAAACTTTAAAATCAGTTTGTCAATGTCTAAAAAAAATTCCGTTGGGATTTCGATTAGGATTCTGTTGAATCTGTAGATCAATTTGTGGGTAATTGACATATTAAAAATAGGAAGTCTTCTGACCACTGAAAAAGGTACATTTTCCCATTTGTTTAAGTGATTTTTAATCTTCTCAGGAATATTTTGTATTTTTTAGTGCATATGTCTTTCACATAATTTCTCCCCAGATTTTTTCTAAATATTGCTTTTGATACTATTATATGTAGTATTTTTAAATTGCAATTTCCAATTTTTTGTTGTTAGTATATATAAATATTGAGTTTTGTATATCCATCTTGTATCATACAACCTTGGTAAACTCACTTATTACTTTCAGGAGCATTTTTGTAGATTTCACTGAATTTTCTATATATATGATAATGTCCTCTGTGAATAAAGACAGTTTCCCTTCTTTCTTTCCAAACTGAATATCTTCATCCCCTCTGCTCAGTCCAGTTGCAATCCTTGATTTTCCTTTGAATAATATCAGTGAAATTTTTCTCTCTCTTATGGTGTTTAAAACTATATCTATGAAAAAGATTTTTTATAAAAAATGTAATTATAGACAAATTCAGCTTGCATTATTCCTTAACCATATTATTTTCTAATCACATAATAATTTTTTCTGTACATTCTTATCCATTTTTAAAAGAAGTATTTCTTATTTCCCTTGTTAAGTGCAGCTGAACAATGTTTTCTACCATTACTAGCAGGTATACCCTAGTTCCTCCTTGTAAATAAGGCATGATCAATGCCTCTCTTCCCTGTGGCTCCTCCTCTGTAAAATAGACACAATATATATTCCTCTTAGGTTTCTCATTAACGCAAATAAATGGTTTATGTGTAAATCAAGATAATCTATATAACATGATTTTGTATAGTGCCTGGCACAGAATAAGCATCCAGTAAAGTATTGTTATTTTATATACTACTATTTGAAAATAAAAATATTCTACTTTCAGTGTCTAAATAAAGGGGAAGCAGAAATCATACAGATCTATTTATATGTCACAAATATTTTCATTTATCAATTATAAGAATCTGTTAAACTGTCAACACATTTAGTAGATTTCATAATGTGAAATTGGTAAGACCATTTTGATATGGATTTGTTTTTAACTTTCTCACTTGGAAAAATTCCATGGAATGTATGTTAAATTCAAGAGCCAATATTTCAACAATTCTCTATAACAGTACTCTAACTAGCAAGCTCATATGAGTTCTCACTTATCTAAAGTGGGTGAGGGTTTGAATAAAACTTCTATATTCTAAATATTCCCAGAGAAAAACACACATTGAAGCTCCTAAAGGTCAACTGGGTATCTTCAAAATTTTTCATGTGGCTGTTCATTAAAACAGTTTTTGTACTTTACAGCCACTTCATTTTTTTCCACTTTACAAAGTAGAATATTATACAAAATACTCATATCCAGAATACATAAATAATTATTAAAACTTAACAATAAGACGGCCGGGCGCGGTGGCTCACGCCTGTAATCCCAGCACTTTGGGAGGCTGAGACGGGCGGATCACGAGGTCAGGAGATTGAGACCATCCTGGCTAACACAGTGAAACCCTGTCTGTACTAAAAATAGAAAAAATAGCCAGGCATGGTGGCGCATGTCTGTAATCCCAGCTACTCCGTAGGCTGAGGCAGGAGAATCGCTTGAACCTGGGAGGCAGCGGTTGCGGTGAGCCGATATCGCGCCACTGCACTCTAGCCTGGGCAACAAGAGTGAAACTCCACCTCAAAAAAACAAACAAAGAAACAAACAAAACAAAAAAAAACTTAATAAGACAACAGAGAACACAAAACAAAATGTATAATACATAGTAGTTTAACATGTATAGAGATATATAGGTAAGGAAATAAATATAGTTGTGTGCACATATTGGTTAGTATACATGCATATATTTTATAGCTCTGTCTGCTGAGAAACTAGAAAAAAAATGACATCCAAGTAGCAAAAAGTACATCCAGTGCCCAGATCTTGGTTTCTAAATACAATTATCCGAAATAACAAAAGCAAAACGAGACATCCTTGGAGAAATGAGTAATTCTAGGCCTGGGGCAGTGAAAACACAAGATGAGCCTGGAGTATTATGTAATGCGAGAAAATAGGAAGTTCTCAGACAACAAACGAATAAAAGCAGATCAGGAGCCAAACTGAAAGAGCACTCAATGCCCAAAGTTAAAACAATTTAAGCAACATGAGAACTAAAATTTAAAAATTATAACACAATATAAAATAAAATGTCCATGAGTCCATACTGATATAAATGATTGTACAAATAAATAAATGAAAAAAAAGATGCAAATCTGTCTCGTGAAGAATTTCAAAAAATGTACATAGATACTCCTCCCTCCAGGAGGTGGAATTTAAATGCCCCCCGCCAGAGTGTGGGCTGGATTCTAAAAAATGGAATATGGAAAGGGAAAAATAGTGACCTTTTAGTGGAGAAGCCTGTCAGTTCTCTCCTTAAGCAAGTGATCAATGTTAATATCAGCAGTGAGACATTACATTGGTATCATGCACTACTCTGATAGGATGTGATGAGAAAGACACTTCATCTCTGTAGCATTCTTCTCTAAATTCCAGAATCCTAGTCTAATGAGGAGAAAACATATAACAAACCCAAGTCCAGGGACATTTTACAAAATTCTCAAGTATTCCTCAAAATCATAAAGGTCATGGGAAAAAATTAAAGGCAGAGAACCGGTCATAGACTTTAGATCAAAGAGACATTCAAACTAAATTCAATGTGTT
This sequence comes from Pan troglodytes, assembly GCF_028858775.2. Lineage (NCBI taxonomy): Eukaryota > Metazoa > Chordata > Mammalia > Primates > Hominidae > Pan > Pan troglodytes. The sequence continues at coordinate 37,632,735 of NC_072421.2, read as the reverse complement.
AGGCTGAGTTGGATCCTGACACTGAAAAAGGACATGGGTATAAAAAATCTACAAATCTGAATAAAGTCTGAAGTTTAGTTAATAGTAACATGTCAATGTTAATTTTTTAGTTTAAATGCATGTACAATGTAAGATATTAATTTTAGGGGAAGCTGGGTAAAATGTGCATGAAAATGCTCTGTACAGTCTTTGCAACTGGTTCATAAATCAAAAGTTATTCTAAAACAAAAGATTTCCAATTTAAACTATATATTGCATCATGATAAATTATCAGCAAATCACTATTAATCATATAAGAGAGAAAGATGTAGCTTCTTTAAAATGCATACTTGTGGCCCCTCTGTCCTCATATATAGTAAATCATAATTTTTTCAAAGTGGAGCCAGTCATCTACATTTTACGTGGTCTCTAAATTATACACACCAATATGTGAGAATTACTTTTCTAAAGCCCTGTGCTTTTTATAGCCCGCAAAGACTTTCAAAGAGTTTAAAAACCACAGTAGTTATGGTATTATCCAAAGTCACCAAATTTGGAGAAAATTAAATTTCAGCAAGTGCTATATGGGGATGTAAAAATCAGATAGTAGAGCCGGTGGACAAAATAATTCACTTAGATAACATGTACGTAACTGGTGGACCCACAGGATAATGAAGTCATGATAGAAGAGTAAAGAAGATACAAAGTTTGGTGAGTACCTGACTGGCAGTGAAAAAACAACTAGGAGTGAAAGCAACTTACCTGTGCAAACAGCCCTTCTTGGGTTAAAGAAAACTGACATCACTATAGAGTTCAGAGAAATTACAACTGGCCTGTTCAATCAACAAGGAACAACTGCCTTAGTATGAAGTGTTACTCCAGAAATGAGTAATGTAGCTTACAAGCAAAACGAACACCAACAAGCTAATAAATAAATGTTCAAGGAAGTCAAAATGCTCTGAGCAGAGCAGCATGTAATGAATAAGTGTATAAGAAAATTAAACAATGAAAATCAATGTGATGAAGTGCATTGGTTTAATGGAGCCTAAGTAGTACCAGTTCTGACATCTTTGTGTGCCTCTGACTGCTTTTAGTTACCTACAACCTTTACTGCAGACTTAACTCCGGACACCGTTTTCATGCTCCAGCAGACTCACATTATCTGCAACCTTGCTGGCTCTTCCACCCACATGCGGCACCTGCCAGCCTTTTTCAGATACCCAATCATTTTCATTCTGATCCAACCCACTTTGGAATTATTTTGCTTTTATTAGCTCTTGGTAAGTTTACTTTCTGTGATGATTAATTTTCTGTGTGAACTTGGCTAGGCTATGGTGCCCAATTATTTGGTCAAATAGTCTAGATGTTGCTGTGGAGGTATTTTTAAGTTGTCATTTAACATTTTATGTCAGTAGACTTTGAGTAAATCAGATTTACCCTCCATAGGATGGGTGAGCATCATCCAGTTAGTTGAAGGCCTTCAGGAAAAAGACAAAAGTTCCCCCAAGAAGACGGATCTGTTTGAGTTTCCAGACTTTAGAATCAAGACTGCAACATCAACTTTTGCCTGAATTTCTAACCTACAACCAGGTCCGCAGATTTTGGATTTGCCAACCCCCACAGTTGCATAAACCAATTCCTTAAAATTTCTCTCTCTCTCTCTCTCTGTATACATATATTTATATATACCTCCATAGCAACATCTAGACTGCTGATAATTTATCATGATGCAATATATAGTTTAAATTGGAAACCTTTTGTTTTTGAATAATTTTTGATTTATTAACCAGCTGCAAAGACTGTACAGAGCATTTTCATATATATATACACACACACACATACACACACACACACACACACACACATATCCTAATATTTTCTTATCTTTCTGGAGAACCTTGATTAATACACTATTCATTTTGATCATTTTTCTACCCGTAACAATGTTCATATCTTGTCTTATAATGATACTCCCTGCAGCAATTTTACCACTGCTATACCCACTGACACTTTTTCTCAGCAAAGTATAAAATATAGTTAAGGCATAAGAAATAATATAGACTTAAAGATTTCCATTTTGTTCATTGAATCAAAAAACATAAAAGAATTATTCCATACCTTGGTTGAATATCAGAATCATTTGTGGCCCATCTTAAGAGTATATATGCCAAGGTTCTACCCCGAGCCTGCAGAATCAAAATTCCTCCCATTGATAATGATTCACAGCCAAAGGCTGAAATCCCTGGATACATAATAATTTGATCACAGTATTTCATACAGGATATAGTCCAGCACTACTGTTATTAATAAAGAACTTGAGGCAAAATAGAACAAATGACTTATACGAGTTCTCAAAAAGTAAGAATAAACAGTGTCAGGCTAGTATTTTTCATATTTCTAGAAGATTCATTCTATTTTCTGGTATAGATAAATTCCAGAAAAAATGACAATATTCCTGTCTCCTTATATGCATATTTATCATCTGGTCCATTGTTTCAATTCACAAATATAAATAGATTGCAATATTCAGAAAATAATCGAGCAGAGGCAGCTCTATTTTATAAGGTGGTTCAGGTGGTTCAATGACGCTCTCTAGTATATAGTTAGAGGACTTCACAAATGGCTAAAATCTTGGCAATTTTGTGTGTTGTTAAAGTAATTAAACTTTGAGGACAGGTAACTGTTACTGTGTCATATTCTCTGATTTAATTTAAAAAGACTGTTCTTGCTTTTCTATTGATGGAATTTTGCAGATGCATTCAACAAGCTGTCATTAATCTTAGCTTATTTTCTAGCAGCTAGCAAAATAATTCCAGAATCACTTCATATCATGGATATGAATAATGTAGAATAATCAATAATCTCAGTTGTCCACTAGTGCTGATTTAATCTTATTTCTTGGCTTCTACTGCAAAATTTGCATCTTTTATAGAATTACCAATTTGCAGAGTACTGTACACATACACACATAACCAGCTCAAAGCTATGTTCTCGGTAGTGTCCACCTTACCTGGCTAATGTCCAACACTGGAAGAGCAGGCAAAAATATGCCATATTAGTATATTTACAGACAGATTGTTACCATTTTACCTCAATTTTGAAATACAGGTTGTTAATTCTATGTTAAAACCACAATTCACTAAAGGTCCAAAGTTGAGCTGGTTTTAACATTAGTGATCAAAGCCTAATACGTATATGCAGATGCATGCATTCAATACACATGTGAACACACCACAGTTTTCTAAGATATTATTGAACCTTTTACAAAATGTTAATTTAGTTGTGATTTTACAGAAATAGTTCTAATATAATCTTACTACCTGTGTGTTCATTTGATCTAACGGTACTCCTTTACAAAGAGTCTGAAGGATATTCTACATCATCCAGCTGTGAAACAGCTTTATGATGCCAAGTGTCCCATACAGAGGTTTACTCCAATGAACTGGTTTAATTTAGAATGTAATCTAACCAATTATATTTAATAACATGGCTAGGAAAATCAGCCATCAGTGTCTCTGGGAAAAAATAAAGTAGACTTCTGGTTTTGCATAGAATATCGTGATTCCTATTTCCATTGCTCTTTTTACATTTATAACACATGAATAAGCTGAATGTGATTTTTCGTTTTGTAGCCACAATCTCTGTAGACAAACTGATCAACTGAAATACATACATTGATTTGGTCAATATATTTATCAATGAATAATGATTTAGGAAGTTATTTTCATGAGTTGGACAATTGTGCACCTGGATTCATTTACAAACTATTGTCTTTTTCTAAATGTTAGAGATGTTTGATGTGAGGAAGAAAAACTTAAGGAGGGAGACCGACATAATGGAAATTGCATTTTTCTCTACAGCATAATTCAGGAATACATTAGATTAGAGGCCAAAGTGATGATTTGGAAGGAACTAAAAACACTGATATTTGATAGAGACCTGGTGAACTAGGGAAGCAATTCTAAATAGATTATTTTGGATGTGGAACAGATATTTCCAGTCATCACTGGAGTTTTTAGTCCTTGACAGTGATTTAAGGTCTTAGGAATGCTAAGCAATGTTACAATACCTGCACATACAACACAGTCATATGCTCTGCCACCAGTAGCTGCTCTCAGTGTTGCAGGACTTGTCCTTAGTTCAGCTAAAGACTAGCTCCTTGTCTGTCCCATGGCCACGAAAATTTAGGCTCCCAGATAGTTTGAACGGTGAGCAAAGCAGGGTTTTATTGAGTGAAAAGGGAAAAAGGGAGAATGGGGACTCTCCACAAGGCCAGAGTTCCTGACGGTGCACTTCCCACCTCATGCTGTTTGAATCCCAGTTTCCACACAGGAAGAGGTGGGGCCAGGCTCCTCACTGCTGCAAAGGGCGCAAATTCCTATGTCTCCACCCCAGTGTGCAGGCTGGTTGGTGTTTTCCTGGGGGGCCCCTTCCCACCTGGCTGTCTCATTCGCCCCTCTAAAGAAGTACATCTAACTCCTGTTAGAATAAGGAAAAGGATAAGGATGAAAACCGACCTTAACTGCTTCCTGCTGACCGGGGCGTTGTTTTGGAGAAAAGGCTGTCAGATCTCCCTCAGAGGCCTAAGGCTTACCAGCAGAAGGGGCCATCATCAGAGGCTCTGTTTGTATGACCCTTTGGAGCTCGATGGCCTGAAGGCAAGACAGACAAACTGGGTTATTAGAAAACATGTATCAAAATGAAACAAGGGGAAGGGTAAGGATAGCTCAAAAATTCTAAGGCCTTTTACCAGTTTGCATGGGGACAGGGAGGCCAAAAGCCCGGCTGGTAAAAAATTTTACCCTTTTCTGGCATGTTGGGCTCTGGGTTCCCCTCCCCTGAGCCCAACCCCAAGTCAACCAGTTTAAAGTTTGGGAAATTAACTCTTTCCAGTTTGGAGGATGCATCTGAGGGAAGTGTTCCATAGTACGGGGACACAATTACCTATCAGTGAAGAGAGGACAGAGGAGGAGAGAAGAAAAAAGAAGGCTTTTATTTTTCAAAGGAGTCCCAGGGGTTCAGGATGCATTCGAAAGGGGTACAGACTGAAGAATGGCTACCCATCTAGAAAGAGGAGAACAGGCATCCCTGGTTCCCTTCTCTGCCTAACGGATACCCAGGGTACGTTAGTGAGAGAGGGAAGAGAGTCCTCTTTGCCTCTTCTGTCCTTGCCTCCCCAAGTCCCATCAACCTTGGCACGTGTGGCCATGAGTGTAAAAGTGGCTTGCACCCATGAAGCAGGGGGTCGAACGGGTGGGAATCATCTGCTGCTTCCCACGTATGCCCTATCTTCCCTGCTGTCAGTAGCCTTGAATTCCCTAGACCTCATTTATGCCATGGATACTAATGTGGCCTTTATCCATGAAACAGGAAGCTTGGGCTTGGCTTAATCGGCAGGAATCAGCCGCACTCACGTGCACTGTGCCTTTTAACCTCCGTTGTCGTCTGCCTCTGGATCCCTTAGATCCAGTTTTCTTTCCTAGGGCTTTGACTCAAAGCTTGGAATTAGTTTGGGGCAAAAATGTATCTCATGGGGGTGTTGCATGGACTCCTTATCATAAGCTGAATGCTAAGGTGAAACTGTGGAACTGGAGTCCTCCTCCAACAAGGGAGAGAGAAAAGGATGTCCTGTGACACACCCAAACACCTGGTGGCTATAGTTATGCTTGCTAGGATTTGGGTGCATGGTGTTTGTCTTTGGTTAGCTGGCTTGTTCTTACTTTCCCAAAAGGAAACCTCCGAGTAATGAGCATCCTATTGATTCCAATCCCCTGGCAGGATTTGCAGGATAATTGCTCAGAATCAGAATATTGATCCAGATTTTTACATTATCCATCCCTCTTGTTCTTTCTGAGCTGCAGCCAGAGATGGCTGGTTGGTTCACAGGAACAAGCAGGGTTAGTCTAAAAGGTAAGTGAAAACTTAAAAACAACTAGTGCGTTTAGAATTTAATGACAAATGTATGATAAGTTTTGGAACCTAATTTCTCTCCAGTCCTCATGTTTGTTAAAAAACAAATCATCGTAGGTCGGGTGGTTTGCAAAATAGACCTTAGTCTTATACGTGGCCTGATTATTTGCATAAAGTGCAGCAAGGATAATTCTTTCTACATAGGCCTTTTGGATTGGCTTTGATGGAGCTCTATTCCCCAAGGGATCTCAGATAAGACCTTTTAAAGCTGCGCCCAGCTATGGGTTTATCCTCAAATACCTGTGAGTTGGGTGATCCTCGTCTCTTAAAGTTCCAAGATAAACTTAGAGCTCCTGGATCTGGTATATAATTGTTCACAGTAGTCTCTTGTAATCCTTTTATTTCCATGGCATCAGTTGTAACACCATCGCATCGTTTTCTGATTTTACTTATTTGAATCTTGTGTCTTTTATTTCTTACTTAGTCTAGTTAAAGGTTTGTCAATTTTGTTGATCTTTTAAAAACACCAAATCTGTTTTCATTTAATTTTTCTATTGTTTTTATTCTCTATTTTATGTATTCCTGGTCTAATCTTTGTTCTTTCCTTCTTTCTGTTAACTTTGGGCTTAGTTTGTCCTTCTTTTTCTAATCCCTTTAGGTATAGACTGAGATTGTTTATTTGAGATATTTCTTCAGTTTTAATGCAGGCATTTATTGTTATCAACTTATCTCTGTTAACTCAAGTTTATCCTAAAGCTGCCTCCTTATATATTTTAAGTTCAGCCTAAAGGTTTCTCTGTACATCGTAAAGTATAACCAAAATGGAGTTGTATACAGACCATAGCCTACTTTGGTGCCGATCACCAAGCTTTAGCCAATCAAATGTGGCCAACCGTTCAAATCATGTTGAAACAAGGCAAACTATGAGCTGTAACCAATCTGTTTCTGTACCTCACTTTGGTTTTCTGTACGTCAGTTTCCTTTCCGTATCCATAAATCTTCTTCTTCCACCTGACTGTGCTAGAGTCTCTGAGCCTACTCTGGCTCAGGAGACTGCCCAATTCGTGAACCATTCTTTGCTCTGTTAAACTCTTTTGAATTTAATTCAGCTATATTTTTTTCTTTTAGCATCTTTTAGTATTACTTTAGCTGTACCCCATAAGTTTTGGTATGTTGTGTTTTCTTTTTTATAATCATTTGTATGAAATATCTTTTCTCCATCCTTTCACATTCAGCCTGTGTGTGTCTTTAAATATAAAGTAGATCTCTTGTAGAAAGCATATAACTGAATCTTGTTTTAAATATTTTTAATTTATTAACATATTTTATAGTTGTAATTATTTTTCTACTTCTGTCTTCTAACTTCCATACAAAAATTAAAAGTGATTTGTGCACCACCAATACAGTATTACAGTATTCTGTATTTATCTATAGTCACCTGTACCAGACAGCTTTATACTTTTATATGCTTTCATTTTGCTGCTTGGCATTTTTCATTTCAACTTTAATGACTCCATTTAGCATTTCTTGTAAGGCAGGTGTGGTGGGGATGAACTGTCTCTGCTTTTGTTTATTTTGTTTATTTTGGAATGTCTTTAGCTCTCCTTCATTTTTAAAGAAATGTTTTGCTAAGTATAGTATTTTGGTCGGCAAGTTTTTTTTTTTTTTTTTTTCCCCGATTCAGCACTTTGTACATATATCATCCCACTCCTGGTCAGCAAGGTTTCTACTGAAAAATCCTCTGAGTCTTACTGAGGTTCTCTTGTGTGGCACAAATTGCTTTTCTCTTGCTTTCAAAATTCTCTGTCTTTGACTTTGACAATTTAATTATAATGTATCTTACATGGATTTCTTTGGATTCATCTTTTTTGAGCTCCATTGGCTTCTAGAATCTGGATGTCTTTTTTCTTCCCCAGATTTGGGAAGTTTGGGGCCATTAATTTTTAAAGAAACTGTTTTTCCTTTTCTTTTTCTCTTTTCCCTCTGCAACTTCCATAATGCATACAGTGGTCTGTTTGATAGTGTCCCATAAGACCCTTAGATTTTGTTCATTCTTTTTCATTCATTTTTCTTTTTGTTCCTTATTGCATAATTTCAGATTACACATTTTTGAGTGTACTGATTCTTTTTTCTCCCTGATCAAGTCAGCTGTTGAGCCCTTCTAGTGATTTCTTTTATCACTGTAGTTATTGCATCTCTAAGCTTCAAAAATTTCTGCTTTGTTCTTTTTTTAAAAAAATTTATCTCTATTTTGAAATTGTCATTCTGTTCATGCATCATTTTTCTACACTCATTAAAAATCTTCATGACAGGTATTTTTAACTCATTTTTAGGTAATTCATATCTCTTTGTTTCTTTAAGTTCAATTTCTGGAGTTTTATTTTATTTTCCCCACTGGGCCATTTTCCCCTGTGTCTTGTAATTTTTGTGATTTTGTGTTGATATCTGGGTATTTGAAAAATCAGCCACCTCTCCCAGTCTCTAAGGATTAGCTTTATACATGGAAAGATCTTAACCTATAAGCCTGGCTAGAGATTCTGAGGGCCTCTCAAGTCTTTTCTGTGAATGTGTCTTCTCTAGACATGTGTGCAGATTCCTAATTAGAGGGATTTGCCAGTTTCTTGTTTTAAGGAGCTTGTAATCTCTTGCTCCTTCTGTGTCTTTTTGTTTCACCATGGGTCATCTGAAGCAGAAACATGACCATACAGTCTAGCCCTTTTTTACTTGCAGTGGAACCCCAGGTATCTAAAGTATGCTGGGTTCTGTCAGCTCCCCACATCAAGAGAGACAGAAACCAGTACCTCAGGCAGTCCCATGAAAAGCCAGATGTTGAACACGTGCTCTACTCTTCTATTTCTCCCTGAATAAGAAACTGCCAACCTCTATTGACCTCTGTCTGCTGTACCATGATTCCTGGGTAGCAGCAGCGTGATGCACAGCTCTTTTTTGTTGTCAGGGTCCCCCAGGTATCTAGAATGTGCTTGCCCCTGTTAGTGCTCCCAGACAGGTGGGCAAAAGCCAGTCCCTCATCCAGCCCCCTGGAAAGTAAAAACATTGGAAGTACAGCCCAGTCTTTTATTTCCCTCCCCAGGGAGAAGCCAGAAACTAGAAGCTGGGAGTTTTCTCCCAAGCATATGGCACTCTATTGGGGAAGAGATTATAGCATGAGTGCCATGAATTTTCATATAGGCCTGGATGTGACTGGCTTTGTACTTGTCTGGAGTGCAGGAGCCCCTTAACTGGTGTCTGGATTTCTCACAGAGGGAGTTAGTCCATGTTTTATTGCCAAATCTGTCTCCATGGGAGGAAGGAAGATCTAATGCTTCCCATTTTGCCATTTTATGATGTCACTCTCTGTACCTTGGGCTTTTTTAATAGGAGAGAGAAATAAACTTCTATTGTGCTTACAATTTTTTTGCATTTTTATTTTTGATGCAGCTAAATCTAATCCTAATGGATACAAAGAGATCCCTTCTTTGAGTGGTAGATAATATGATACTTTAAAAACTTTACAAATCTAGGAGTATATAAGTCTAAGATTCAGTGCATTTTTTTCTCCCAAATATTTTATGAAAAAGAGGAACTTTAAAATAATAATGAGAATATATACAAATACAATTCCCTGGAAAGAAAATCCTCCTCTTTATTTTTGGTTTTACAGACAGGAAAATAATGGGCCTCATGCTGTTTTGGTTAACTGGGAAAAACAGAGGAGATGTCTGGATAGTAACCTGTTAGCTAGCCTCACACTCCACATCTCTCCTTTTTGGGTTGTATACTTAGCCTGCATCAGAAACAAGAATCAGCTTGTATTAAATAAATGGTCTCACTTTATTTATATTTAATCATTTGGGAAATGAAATAGAACCATTAGAATAGATAATAGACGTCAGTTTTAAAAATAAATACTGAGGCAAAATAAATTTCTTTACTTTTCCATGACATTTTTCTGGAAGCAGGAGCCTATTAGACTGTTACGATGTTCTATTCCATTGACTTATCTCCAGGTTCCCTTTTTTAAAAGACTCGATCTTTTGAATGCCTTTACATTCACCATTTATATGTACTTACCTACTTACCACTTCTGCATCACTAGTACTCTGTCTGAATTCAAATTTTGTATGTCTCATGCAAAACTCAAAATCCAACTGTGCAGTTTCTTGGCCAAAAAAGGAGGGGAGGAGTGTTGAATGTCACTATCTAAATAAAAAAGAATTTTACTGAGTAGTGGTGGCCTGGAGATTGAGTTATGTGGAGGTTCTAATTGTGAATTTCAAGTAAATATGAGTAAGCCACCCATTTGGATGGCACACAGAAATATACTATTAATAATTTTCTGGAACATCTTAATTGAAAGAGAAAATATAATTAGAAGCTGAAGACACTCATTTTATTTCTCAACTAAGCTTGGTTTGTATACCTTCTAGCCAAAAATAAAGGAAATTTCTTGTTCAGTCTTTCCAGAAGCAGCTCTAATAACTAAATATCCAAGGACATCTTGCAGAGGTTTTTTTCCCCAAAGTTGTGAGAGCTTGGTAAAGATCAACTGCGGGAAACTTCTATGGAACTTAAAAGATTGAAAACAACTAAGAGTCCCCCCTCAGATGTTGTCTGCTTATCCTCTCTTTGCACATCTGCTCACCCACATAGCTTTCTGTCACATGTTTTTACTTTCCTGTTTACTCTTTCTGCTGAAGAACCAGATAGCCTTGAAAAGATTAACTTTATTCTGTCTCATGCATCAGCAACACAATTTGTCAACTTGAATCTTTATTATCGGTGATCACATAAAAGCTGAAAAACACAAGATGATTTCTTTTCTCACCTTAGAAGTTGAATTTGTCACCCTAAAAAAATCGCTAGGCTTGTAAATGGAACACATTTTATTTAGGAATCATTGAGAAAGAATAAGCAAAACAAACAAACAAACCAAAAATCTATGACTCTTTTCTGAGGAGAACCAACTTAGAAAAAGAGGAAGATGCAAGAGTTTAGGCGGTAAGCAGGCAGTGATAATCCACTTCTCAAAGCAACTACATACAGAATAATAATGATTTTGGACAAATGTTAACATTTATTCGGAGCTAGACATCAAGTTAATCCCTTTATAGGCATTATCCTAACCAAGCTTCGAGAAAGATTCCATTGTCTTTACCAATTTACAGATGAGAGAACCAAGGCTTAGGAAGGTTAAATAACTTTCCCGATGTCACACAGTGAGGCTTGGTGGAGGAGGAATTTGACATCAAGTCTCATTTCAATACCTCCACTCGTTCATTGCTCAAAGGCCATAGAATTCTCTGTTATCAATAATCCTCTCAAATGTGACTTCAGTAAATATTTTTCTTGCTCCCATCCATACGTACCTAGCTTCTCTAATCGAATCACAGCAAACTACTTCAAATGGCCAAAAAACGCTGAATTATTCCAGGTCTCCTTCTTTTGCAAGTGACAGACCCCCATTTAAGTAAAAGAAGGAATGTACTGGGTTCCATAATTGAATAGTCTTTCAGGGAAGGCCAGATGCAGGCATTTTAATAATGTCATTGGGTCACACTTTTTGTCATACTTTTTTCTTTTTTATTATAATTTTTGTTTTATTGGTTTATTATTTTATTTTTCTTTTTTATTCTAAGACATCTTGTTATAGCATGTCATACTTTTTTTATTACTCAGTTCTGCTTTCCTCTGTGTGGTTTAATCCTCAGCATGCTTTCACCTTGCAGTCATAAGAGAGCCAGCAGTACCTGTAGGTTTAATCCTTCTACATTAGCAATCTTAGCTTTCCCAATGGTTTTAGCCAAGAAAGCTCAGGATTGCTTCTCCTTGGGCAGACCTGGGATATATGCTCCCCCTTGGGGACATGGAAATGGTATAGTTTCTTTTAAATCACATGTTCCAGAAACAGGGAATGGTGGTTTCTCAAAATAAACTCAAGATGTTGCTGATAGTAGAAGGCAATGAATGCTGGGTGGTCAAGCTTCCTCATTCTGAAGTTCAGCTACATGCCTTTCTCTGTACTATCCCTATATTAACCAATTTCCAAAGCTCACCTCTATCAACCTTCTTTAATCAGTTGTACTGAATTTTTAATCTTCAGGACATATTGTTAACATTTTTTTGCTTTATTGTTTCTCTTTTTACATCATGAGACTGTAAAGCCACACTCAGGTTTTAAAACTGAATTAGCTATTTTCCTTCATCTTTATGCCCCATATCTATTCCACTGCATGTATTCTTTGGCATGGTGGATAGTACCTTTGTTGGCCCAGTTGTCCAGAGCAGAAACCAGCCATAATCTTTGACTTTTATCCTCCTTTACTCCCACATCCATTTGCTCATAAAACCCTGTAAACCTGCTCGCTTCAGATCTCTTGACTTCTTCCAAGTCTCGCCACCCTTCCTGCTATTGCCCTAGTCCAGATTTCCTCGTTTCTTGATTATTCTACTTACCGCTCTGACATATCGTCCTCCTTTCAAATACGTTCTCTAATTTTCAAGAAAACTCATCATTCTAAAGCACAGATATGATCCCACGACTCTCCTCTTCAGAACCTTTCAGGGATTGCCTGTTGTATGATTTCCATGGACCTTGGTTTCCTTATTGTTAAAGGAAAGGCATAAAGAGATGATCTCTTGGAGATGATCTCCAGCTCCATGATTCTGTTAATCCTTGCCAGCCCAAAGTAGTTAGCTCTGTTTAATCATTTGGTAATTGGTTTATCTACCTTTTGGATTATGGACTGAGACCCTGTGTTTTTCTGGTTATCGCCCCTTACTGTATCTCATGAGAATGCTGGGTCAAGTCCTGTTGAGCAGTCATCTCAGATTGAGAACAGCTGGCTAAGTGCGACCATGGCCATTCCAGAGTCAAAATCAATATGAATTATTTGGAAGATATCTGCTCTTTTAACTACCACCTCTTGCATTCATGCAGATGTCTAAAAATTGTATACGAGATTTACTTCTACCTTATGTTTTTGACATTGGAACTTCTTAAGATAAGGAGAACTGTGAATGTACAAGTGAAAAATATTAGTGTACCATAAGACAAAAAGCAGATGTGTTAATGCATTATCAACACTAAGCTATTATTAGGTTATTTAATAGCCATTGAACTATACCACCATAGGAATTTATAATCACTCTTTTCCTCCTACCCTTCTGACTGCTGGCGAAAACCTTAGAAATGACCACATGTAGGAAGCTGTTAAACATTTCCAGTCAAATAATTTACTCTACCTAAAGGAACACCTACATCCCCATTTGCCAATTTAATGTATCTTACACAGATGCATTAGTTTACAAGGGAGGAATACTTGTTTTAGCAGTGTCCCATACAGCAATGTTTTATTATATTTCATTCAAATCACTCATCCATACACACATGTTGTAATACCAAAAGGTATAATTGACCTATACTTTCTTCACATCCAATAAGCTGGGGTGTGCACCATTACTTGTTCTTGGCCAATGTGACCCAATCAAACTCGGCTGCCCCTCCTTCAGGTGGAGTGGCAAGTACCACTTTGCTTGCTCATTTCAGATGGCTTTTAATTCTGGGATTACACGTGTACTGGCAATCATGATTAGCCTATAATGGCTAACAAAGTACTATAAATTGATAAAACTGGAAGTAGAAGGAAAAAAGACAATAAAGAGAATAAAATCCTATGTTAGAATGAACATTTTTGTGGCTGCTTGTGGCAGAGGTGTATAATCAAGCAACTGGTCAGGAAAGCAGACAGCAAAACTCAGCCATGGATTGATAGAAAATTTTGACATTATGAAGAGCATCACAGACATCAATAAGTATCTACTGAGTACATATCATGTGTCAGGCATTGATCTAGATGCTGAGGATATAAGAGGAAACAACACAGACAAAATTTCCTGTTCTTATGGGGATTAAATTTTAGTGGAGAGAGATAGATGGGAAACAAAATAAGTAAGTAAAATATATAGTTGTTAGATACTAATGATTGGCGGAAGGGCAGTAACTTTAAAATAATAAGTTGGAGAAAACCTCATTGAGAGAGAGGTGAAAAGGCAAGCCATGAGGTAATTTTTTGAAGAGTATTCCAAGGACAGAAAACTGCAAAGGAAAGAGCAGAATTAGGGAAAAGTTTCCAATTATGTTGTTAATCTAATAAAATAGGGATGAGTCTCCACAGAGGATATGCTATAAGGAATGAACAAAGCACTATTCAGTTATCTCAAGCATTTCTAGGATGCACCCTTTGAGCAAAACTTTGGAAAACCTTTTGAAAGCATTTCTAAGATGCATTATCCCATAAAATGTATTAAACCTTAGGTTTTTTTCATATTCACCCATAGAGAGCAATAATTTGCATAAGAGAAACCCTGATTTTAATACTCTCTTTTCTGGATAGTTTTGCATAATTTTTATGCGATTTCCTTGATGAACCCAATAATACTCTCTTCCATCCATAGTTTTGCATAATCTGCATAATAAGGACATACTGAGAAGAACTGGGAACTGAGCAATTCAGCAAGATCACAGAAACATGTGTTGGGAGCTGCCTGTCAGCAAATGCTTCTAGAAATTCTGTGACTATCAGGACAAATCTTGCAGATAATGGTAAAATAAATGGCCTTGGCAAGATTTTGTATAGACTGCGTATTTCTTGTGGGGTCATCACTGCTTTTAAAGAATCCAACTGGAATTGTTATTTCAGAACACAACGTTTTGGGTGCCTGCATACTTCTCTGTCTTCCAGATTTCTCTAAAATATTTATCTTCCTAACTGCTCATTGCTCTGTTGAGTGTAGACTGTTGATTAGAGGGGACTTCCAGAGCATTGGATTATGGGAAGCTAGCAGGACATTCCAGTTACCTTGCTCCATAACACATTATCCTAAAACTTCGAGGCTTATAACAGCTATATTTTTGTTTGTAATTTTTTGGGTCAGGAATTCTGGAAGGGTTTGGGATGGTGGTAATCTGAAGGCTTGACTGGGGTGGATATTTCCAAAGTGGTTCACTCACATAGCTGTCAGTTGATGCTGTCCTCGGGCTGTCAATCCAAGCACTTCCAGGTGACCTCTTCATGTTGTCTGGGCTTCCTCCCGATAAGGCAGCTTCAGGGTAGTCAGATTCTTACAAGGCAGCCCAAGGATCCAAATGTGAGTGCTGCAACATTTAAGATGGAAGCTGCATTACTTTTTGTAATTTAGCCTTGGATGCCATACAGTGTTATTTCCATCACATTCTATTTGTTACAAATGAGGTATCAGCCCACCCAGAATTCAGAAGAGGTTACATGTACCTCCCTCCTGATGAGAGGAATGTCAAGGTCACATGGATTATAGAGGAACATGTGGCATAGGAGATATTGTCGTGGCCATATGTGAAAAATATAAGCTGCCACACAGGGTTAGTTAGCAAAAGTAGAATGTGTGAAGACCCCGAATTCAAGGTAAAGTATAGAGGTCACCATATCTTGTAGAGAAACAGACAAGAGCAAAAACTGCAGAATGTTTACATTCTTGTGCTCACAAGAGGAAAAGGGTCCAAGAATATAGGAGGAGTTTAGACATGTCAGGCTAACGTTTCAAAAAAGGCCTCACTCTGTATTCTACACTTTAGGGTACCTTAAGTCTCTCATGGCACTCTCATGGTAATTCATTCATTATTTCATAAACTTTCAGTAAATATCTACTACAGGGAGTAGTGGTAGTAGCAGTAGTAGTAGTAGCAGTAGTAGTAGTAGCAGTAGTAGTGGTAGAATAGAGACTATTCTAGGATCTTGCATATCAGTAAATAAATGCAAGAAAAAGCCCTACCCTCATGGAGAGTATATTCTAGTGGAGTAGTGATATTAAAATAAATAACACTGCATGCAAATTAAGTATAGGACAATTAGAGGTGGGGTTTCAAAGAACCCTAACGCTTCACCCTACCCTGTATCCATACGCTTTGTCATGCAACTTTGAAGTTCAACAAAAACACTTTATATTTCCTCATGTGATTTGCCAATAGACTAAGGCAGAAAAGAGTGTGTGGTCCTGAGACTAGACCCTCAGAAGTCTTGCATGTCTCTGCTTTTGCTTTAGCCCCTCTGCCTTTGCCGTGCAAGCATGCTGGGGTTGGCCAGCTAAAAGACAAGAGACATGTGGGCCAGAGGCCAGTCACCTCAGTCTCCCCAAGCAAGACCCAACCCACCTCCAGACACCTGAATGAGCCCAGCCAAGATCCTAAATGCATAAACATTAAATTTACTGCCATATGCTATTAGATTTTGTGATTGCTTTTCATACAGCATTTTGGGGCAATAGACAGATGACACAACTGGGAAAAAGTGGAAGAGCTCGTTTTCTTGGAGACGTGTTTACACACAGTTCTATTTTGAAGCCAGTTAGCAGATCCCTGTTGTTGTTGCTGGCGCTACCTCTAGGCTGGAGTGTTTGGAAGAATAATCAGAGTCAGAATTAACCGAGTTGCCTCTAGATTCATGACAAGGGTGAGTGAGGTGTGGAGGAATGAAGTGGAATAAGGCTTCATTTCTGCCGGTAAAGGCTTTATTTTATGTTTCCTTGTCTGAGGGGACAAAAATCACCTCTAATGCCTGTTATGGTTGACAGATGAGGAAGGAATCTCAAGGAGAAACTCAACATTCCTGTTGCTTCTTTGATGCCTTTTCCTCCTTTAACATATCAAGCTCCCTGCCTAAAAGTGGACTTTTATCATTATTATTATTATTAAAAATAAACCTGTTTTGGCAGCATCAAAGGGGGACGATGGCCATACTGTCCTTAAACTATGTGGATGTGTCAGTCCTGGCAATCATGTTGGCAAACTAAGGTTCTTTCCCAGACTACATTAAGTAAGGGTGGAGGGGCGGGGTATTTAATTTCTGCTTCCCAATCATAGTGACATTTAACACTTCTGAGGAAAAAAAAAATGCCTCCAAACTGGCCTTTCAAGTAAGTGGAGTAGCTACTTTCCCAACAAAGTATCAGAAACTGTTCTATGAGCCACTTACTCCTTTATGTCTTGCACAGTCCCTATCAAAAGTCAAATACTCCTGGGAGACGTGACCCTCTTTAGTCTTCAAGAGTCAACACTTTGGGAAAGGCAGAATTATTTCAAACAGCTGAGCACAAGAAAGGCCACTAGCTTGTGTAACTGTTCATTTTCTGTTTTTCCCATTTCATTGTTAGTTCCAAGAGGTATAGGACCATGTCCAATTTTATTCATCCATCCATTTCCAGGTTTCAGGACACATAGGAGACCCTCCATAACGCCCTTGGGAAAAAAGCAGAAGAGGACAAACATGGGAAAGAAGGGAGGGAAGGGGGAGATAAAAAGCCTAATTAAATTCTCACAGAGCGTTTATCCTAATATTAACTAGTTAATGACCTCAAGATATGTATTAAGCTTTTACTATGCACGCATGGCAGGAGGGGCGTGCCCCTTCCTTGCCTTAACCTGGTGTGGTTCTTTTACTTTTTACTCCTGTATACTCGAAGAAAACAATACAAAAATCAAAGCTGGGAAAAAAGTTCCTGTATGGGGTATTTCACCGTTTTAATGCATTAAACATGATGTGCTCAAATGCCCCAGCCTTTGGGATTGAAACATTCATAATGAGAACTCCGAAGCGACCAAGATGAAATACAAACTTCAAAGAAGGCGCCCAGTTTTGTCTTGCTACTCTAGCCTAGTTCAGTGGCGCCTCAAACTTTAATGTACATGCGAATCACCTGGGAATCTTGCTGAATATTCAGATTTGGAGTCAATAGGTCTGGAGTGAAGCCTGAGATGCTGCGTTTTTAACATGCCCCCGGGTGATGCTGATGCTTCTAACCCAAGGACCACACTTTGAGTATACAAGGGACCGGAGACCATCACCTCTACGGCCAGGACGCTGAGTCCCAGCGTCCCAGATCAGTGTCCCGCAGGTCCCAGGCCTTCCGTCAGGAGGGGAGGAGCCGGGGGCGGAGCGGGAGGAGTGGCGCGGGCCCCGCGTGGGTCCTGCCAGAGATCACCTCGGCCCCTTGGAGAGGCAGCCGAGCTGCGGCGGCGCAGGAGGGGGCGGGTTCGGCGAGGGCGCGGCCTCAGAGGGGGGGGCGCACGACACGTATCCCCCGCGATCGCCCGGGCCACTCGGGAGCCTCGCAGCAACCCGGCGCCCCACTTGGCCATCCGCTCCTTGCCCGCCTCCTCTTGTCACCTCCCGTCTCATCCTTCTCGCTCCTTCCCCGCCGCATACACCGCCATCCGAGTGCCTCAGAGAGCCGGAGGTGGTGTGCGGGGCTGCAGGGCACAACTTCAAGCGGTCCTCAGCTCCGCACTAGGGGGCACGGGCAACAGCATGGACACCAAGCGCTGTTTCGCCAATCGCCTCGATGACTACCAGGGCAGCCTGCTGGCGGGCCAGTGCGAGGAGGCGGTGGCGTCCTTGGTCACCGCCACCATCCAGCGCATCCTCCAGGAGCTTCCCCCACTCGGGGCGGCGCCGAGGCCTGAGGGGCGACGGCCAGGGCTAGCGGCTGCCAGGGGGGGTTTATGGCGGCGTGGCCGGAGTGGCGTATATGCTCTACCACGTCTCGCAAAGCCCGCTTTTCGCCACGGCCCGGGAACGCTACCTGCGCTCAGCTGTGCGCCTCATGGACGCGTGCGCCCGCGCTGAGGAGTGGGGCGAACCGGACGCCGACACCCGCGCTGCCTTCCTGCTCGGGGGCGCGGGCGTGTACGCCGTGGCCACGCTCGTATACCACGCCCTGGGCCGGTCCGACTACGTGCAGCCGCTGGGCAAGTTCCGGGCTCTGTGTGCCGTCTGCGCGCCGGTCTCCTTCCTGGAGTGCGGCTCCGACGAGCTGTCTGTGGGCCGCGCGGGCTACCTGTGTGCCGCGCTGGCGCTCAAACAGAAACTCACCCAGGAGGTAAGAGGTAGCCCCGGCCGCGAGAGGGCGCTCGCCGCCTGCCCGGCCTCCCTTCCGGACTCCGTGGCTCGGGCAGCACTGTCCGCTTGCTCTCCATGTTTTTGTTACTCTTGTTGTGGTGCTAGCATTTCTTCAGTCTCTTGAGGTCTGTCTCCTGCTTTTGTCCGTCTTCTTTCCTTTTTCAGTCTCTCATTAGTTGAGATTCGGCGTCTCTGCGCTTCGTTCCTGTTTTTACTCTGAACGTGGCATCACCCCGGATGCCTGTTAGCTTTCTGGGGGATGACAGTGTGGCCCTTTCAAGTAAGATGAAAACTTCAGAAATGGAAGGGATTTCCTTTCCTTTGACTCTGCTGTCAAAAGCTGAGGCACCCTCGAATGTTAGAGTGCTAGAAACTAATGGAACTCTTCGGGGCCGATGTGGAGGTAAGTTGCTTCTGGAGCCCTGGGTCTGTAACCAAAAATAACTGCTCAGCTGTGGGTCTGATGTGTTTACTGTCTTGCTTACTATTCGGTTCAACCCATGGCTCTTATTAAATGCATATCTGATAGGAGTGTTCCCTTTAAAAATACATAAATGTAGACGGAAACGTACCCGGAAATGTACCCCATTGTAGTTGAATGTGCATTATTTCACTTAAAAATATTTGCTTAGGATGGGCAAGACCACAGCTTTCTTGACAGGGCAGCTTTTCTTGATGAATAACTTTACAGTGGCTCCTAAAAGTGAATTGGTTTTCACATACATATTTTTTCCTGGACTCACTTTGAAATCAGCATGTGGTTATTAGAAG
Organism: Pan troglodytes; assembly: GCF_028858775.2. NCBI lineage: Eukaryota > Metazoa > Chordata > Mammalia > Primates > Hominidae > Pan > Pan troglodytes. The sequence continues at coordinate 37,613,146 of NC_072421.2, read as the reverse complement.
AGAATATGCCAGTTCCTGTGGAATAGGAAAAAGAACAAAACTCTGAAGGATCATAGTGACTAGAATGGAGAGAGAGGCACTTTCATTCATAATCCACTGGAGCCAACTACTGTTCTAGGGAGGAAGTGACACATTTAACTTGGCTTTATTTAGGTGAGAAAGGCGTTTGAAGAAAAATTAAAGGTATGTAGAGTGTTTTAAAAGAATAATTAACTTAGATAACCTCTGCAGAGGCAAGTGACCAAGGACACCATTGCCTCCTCACACTGGCCCGCCAGCAGGCTGCCTTGGTAGTCATCGAAGCACTTGGCGAAGCAGCGCTTGGTGTCCATGCTGTTACCCGTGCCCCCTAGTGCGGAGCTGAGGACCGCTTTTAAAATTTTTTTTATTTATAGCAGGTGAGGTTGATTCAAGTGAGAAAAAGATTACCAAAGAATGTGCACTGTGTTAGCTGGGCAGCAAAGGTCTATGTCACAAAGTTGTCTTGAAATAGTTTGCTCTGCTTCTGAGTCACTCTTACTGCCAGCAGTTTTTCAAATGCCATTCCAGTTGTAGAAAACCTTTTAGAAGGCCACAGAGATATTTACATATCATTTGCGTTGCATTCGTGTCTGCTCCCCTCACCTTGTAGTCTGGCAGCAGGAGGTTTTCAAAAATTTTTTTCCAATTGTTTTCCTTAATCTTGCCTCTTCCCTTTTCCATGCCTTGAGGCCTTTTCTCCAGAATGGAATGGGAAGAGTGTGTGACCACTACGTCACAGAGGTGGAAGCAGACCAGAAGGACTCTGCCCAAAAACTGGTGGTTCAGGCCAATCTGCAACACTGATCCACAAAGACATTTATTAAGACCTCTCTTCTGCCCTCCTGCCAAACCAGATCTATATTTTTTGTACTAATCGAGTTGAGGTGTTTTGGCCCCTGCTCCCAGGAGATGGAACAAGCTTCAAGAATAACAACAACAACAACAAAAACAACAGCCATCTCTTAACCTGAGCAAACCAGTTAGTTCCAGTGCCAGCTGCAGCTGTGGGAATTCAAGACTTTCTGGCTTGAAAGGTGTAGGGCAGGGGCTAAGCACGCCAGGCTGGAAGCCCTTTGAGGGGAAAGTACAAGTTTTATACACCATCCCCACCCCGCAAGTCATAGCCAGCACATGGCTTTGCCCTCAGTAGGTGATCCATAAACCTTGATTAGATTGAATTGCGAATTTGTGTCATTTCTCTATAAATAATCTGTCAGTATGTCCTGGGTTTCTTCCCCTCCGATGTCATTTATATTCACATTCCTCTGGCAATTCCCTCAGTTATCGCTCTAATTTAGATCCTCCCCACATTACTGGGCACATCTTTGCCACCTAATAAGTAGTTGAATGAATGAATCACCATATATTGGGATTGGTGCAATATACTTTGAGCTAGAATCTCCCACTCAAGCCGTTCTGTCTACCTCTAAGAAACAAATATTTCAAAAGACACTTTTCATCATGTTATTTCCCTGCTCAACATACTGCAGTGGCTCCCTATTACTTTTTCTCCAGTGGCTTGTCATCTCACAGTTAAAGTTATGATTCTTAAAAATAGCTGAGAAGGCCCCACGTGATCTAGCCTCCTACACTCCTACTCTACTCTTTGCTCATTCTTCTTCAACCACACTGGCCATCTTCCTGTTTTAGTTACTTTCCTGCCTCAGTGTGTTTGTTCTTATAGTTATTTCTACTTGGAACACTCCCCCTAGATATTTATAGCTAGATCTCTGACCTTGTATAGGTATGTGTATATATATATATATATATATATATTTTTTTTTTTTTTTTTTTTTTTTTTTTGAGACGGAGTTTCACTCTTGTTGCCCAAGCTGGAGTGCAATGGCATGATCTTGGCTCACTGCAACCTCCGCCTCCCAGGTTTAAGCGATTCTCCTGCCTCAGCCTCCCAAGTAGCTGGGATCACAGGCGTGTGCCACCACGCCCAGCTAATCTTTTTTATTTTCGGTAGAGATGGGGTTTCACCATGTTGGCCAGGCTGCTCACGAACTCCTGACCTCAGGTGATCCACCCACCTCGGCCTCCCAAAGTGCTGGGATTACAGGCATGAGCCACCACACCTGATCTATATATATATATTTTTTGAGACAGGGTCTCACTCTGTCATCCAGGCTGGAGTGCAGTGGTGCAACCATGGCTCACTGTAGCCTCGACCTCCTGGGCTCAGGTGATCCTCCTACCTCAGCCTCCCAAGTAGGTGACACCACAGGCATGCGCCACCACACCCAGCTAATTTTTTGTATTTTTTGTAGAGACAGAGTTTCACCATGTTGCCTATGCTGTTCTGGAACTCCTGGGCTCAAGTGATCTGCCCACCTCAGTCTCCTAAAGTTCTGGGATGACAGTCATGAGCACTGTGCCTGGCCTTGTATAGGTCTTTACTTCCTCAATGAGGCTTTTCCTGACTACCCTATTTAAAATTGCAACCCCACCCTCAACTTATCCCCCTTTCGTGATTTGTTTTACTTAAATTGTTTATTTATGTCTTCGCTGATTAGAATGTAAGCTCCATAAGGGTAGACATTTTTGGTTTCATTGATGTTCATTGCCAAGACTGCCTGACACATTTTTAGATGCCCAGCTTTGTGTGTGTTTGCAAATATCACTCAATTTTAGTGGTGTACCATTTATCAATATTTTCCTTTACGGTGGTAGTTTTGGTGTCATGTTTAAAGAAATCCTTTCCTACTGCCAAAGTTTCAGTAAATATTTGTTAAATGAATGAATGAATGAATTGTAGTTTCTTCCAATTATTTTTCATGGCTTAAGCTCAACCAATAAAGCAGTGCTTCTTAAACTTTAATGTGCTTAGGAATCACCCGCAGATCTTGTAGAGCTGCAAGTTCCTGGGTGATCCTGATGTTGCGGGTCCATAGAGCATGCTTTGAATAGCAAGGCAATACTGTGCTGCATAGGTTTTGGCATTATACCTGCCACCTCTATTAAGGCATACTATAAGACACCATTCTATGAAGCTTGATATGTTTATTTAAAAGGTCTATAGTTTAGAATGCTGATTACTATATTCTACCTTTCACTCTAAAGACCCACAAGAGGAATTGCTCTCAGATTGTAGAGACAGTAATAGTTGTGTGACTCCTGGCAATTGAATTTTAAAAATCTTCAAAATATGTCATGTAACTGATTCTGTTTCTCACTTTGTGTTGGCTACTAGGGACTGTATGGCTAGAATTGTGGTCCATATAAGCTAGCATACAGTACCTTAGCAGATCTATATTTATGTGTAGACATTTCCCCTGGGTTTATCTAATTTGTTTCTTCCTTAGTTTACCCTTTTCTAGGTTCTTTTCTTTTTATTTGATTTTGTTGTTTGTATTTATGTTTACAAGGTTCAGATATAAGAAAAAGATGTATGTGTATGTGGCAAGAGACAGAGAATCCCTCTCTCCAGGCATGTATTTTCACTTAACTTGGCCTTCCTGGAGTAGCTCCAAGGATTTCTTAGGCAGATATCCTTAAGCAATGGGGCATTGAAGTCTCAAGAAATCATGCCATAAAAACTTATATTGGGTCCATTCGGCTTTCCACTGATTGGGGGAAATGTAGCAGACAATGGCAGAGGGATTCGGGGGAGACCTAGGATCTCAGTTAAAATAATAACTCTGCCACTGAGTGATCTTGGACAGAGTCTTGTTCTTTCCCCCAGGCTGGAGTGCAGTGCGCGCTATCTGGGCTCACTGCAAGCTCCGCCTCCCGGGTTCACGCCATTCTCCTGCCTCAGCCTCCCAAGTAGCTGGGACTACAGGCCCCTGCCACTGTGCCCGGCTAATTTTTTGCATTTTTAGTAGAGACGGGGTTTCACGGTGTTAGCCAGGATGGTCTCGATCTCCTGACCTCGTGATCCACCCGCCGCGGCCTCCCAAAGTGGGAAAAATATTTTAATATCGTTGAGCCTCAATTTCCTCACCTGTAAATTGATTAATAAGAGCTTCTTTGTTGACTTGTTCTGGTTTTCATTCATTCATTCAGTAAATGTCAGGTTTCTACACGGTGTGAGGCAACTTACTAGATTCTTGGGTTCAGTAGTGAACAAAAAATATAACTCTGTTGGTGAAGAAAAAAAATAACATCAATCATTTTAGGTAAGTGGTCTTAAGGATGTAATCAGGAACTAACTGAGGACAGGTGGGAAAGGGGAGGGCTGCTGTTTGGTAGGAAAGCTTCTCTGTGGAGGCAGCGTCCTGGCTTATCACTAGAGCATGGGAACCAAGTGGCTGCTCTAAGAACAGGCATTCCAGGAAGAGGGCAAGAGCCCCTAAGGTAGGAAATGACTTGGATATTTCAAAGAAATAGAAGGAGGCTAGCATGGCTGGAGCAGAGAGAGAGCAGGGGATAGAGAAGTTTGAAACCATGGAAGGAGACATGAGCAGGGTAAAATTAGATCCTGGAGGCCCAAGTTAGTCAAAAGTTAGGAGTCTGCATTTGTTTCGTGTTTAAAGGAGGAAAAATCTTGATCTGACTTACCTTTTAGAAAGATCGCCCTGGTTTTCTGTATTAAGAGTGGATTGAAAATATTAAGAATGATAACAAGGGGGACTGGTTGTGGGGGGTTTAAACCCCTTTTGTGCCAAGGCCTCTTCTTAGAATAATATTTTTAAATGCATAAAATAAAACACACAGAATTACAAAGGAAGTCAATTATATTGCAATGCCGTTACCAAAACATTTTTAAAATGTGTGAGCAGTAGCGTATGTGCTCCTTTATCAACACATTAAATAAGATTTTACAGCAGGCTAAAGGATGATACTTTTGAAACAGTGATGAGAGTCAATGATATTTTGAGATACCCTCCACAGCTGCAGTGTGGTACGCATATATCTGTGATTTCTGTAGGTGACAAAGTCACAAGTACAACTAGTGGTTTGTGGTTTATGTTTGTAATGAAATGCTAAATTGTTTAAGTAAGCTGGGAAACATGTAGATGTGATTTTATTTCCCCAGCCAAAGGAAACTGGTTTGGAAGTTGCTGTGATGACCAGTCCTAGATATAGTACCTAGCACAGTGCTTGGCACATAGTAGCTGCTAAATGGAATCAATGGTCGCCTTTTTCGCTACTACTAACAGAAAACCTAAGGTAATTCTGAATATCAGATAGAAAATGATACTTAATATGACGTATCTATCTTCCTGCTGTGATTTGAAAACAACAACAACAACAACAACAACAACAACAACAACAACAAATTATTGCAAAGTTGTTAATTGGGTCTTTGGCTCATTTCTAAGGCAGGTGGTTGGCAGCTGTATAAGGGGCAATGCTTTTAGCTGTAAATAACAAAATGCCCAATAAAAAGTCATCTAAATAATGAGAACATTTATTACCTCACTTAGCAAGGAGTGGAAAACTAGGCCACTCCAGGATTGTTTCAGCAACTCAGGAGAGTTATCCAAATCCAAGCTCTTTCCAGGCGTTTTCTCTGCTGTTCTCAGTGTTTGAGCTGTTTCACCTTTCAATGTTGTAAGATGGCTGCTGTAATTCATTGTTCCCCTAACTGAAGTACTAATCGTACACTAATCGTGTTCCCCTAACTGAAGTAGTGAGGGAAAGTCTGAGGCTTTTTTCCCCTGCATCTTTTTCTAATGTCATGTAGAACACTCTGTCCTAGAAGAATTTCCCTGCTGACTCATTGCCCAGCACTTGGTCATTAGTCAGTTCTAGTTTCAGGGAGGCTGGGAAGGCTAGTGTTTTTATTTTTAACCTCTATCATTGGACACAGGTTCTGATATGAAAAAAGGAAGAAGGAAATGGCTATTGGGTTGTTACCAAAGCATCTGCCCTTTGGCATCCCTTGGCAAGGTCTGTCTTGTGACCTCCTTTATCCATTCGCTTTTCCTTCCTTTGGTGTTTCTCTTCCCTTTCCCAGGTCACCTCCATGCGTCATGACACCTGTAAGGTATCTTGTTTTTGCTGTCAGCTAGCTGCCAATTAAATGAAAGCTAAGATATTAACTATTAATTAAGATTTAAACTAGTAAAGTTTGGGGAGTATATTTTATGGCAGCAACTGCATTTTTCCTAGTTTTTCTTAAAAATTATTTCTCTCATCAAAGATCTACAACAAAATGAGTCTTTAAATTGTTTATTTAAAATTTATTTTAAAAGTTAACTTTTTTCTTTTTTTAGAAGTCTATTCCATAAAATACCTATATTTTATCCACTTATACAAATTATCATATTATACATATATTATACAGCTTACTTTCTTGCTTAATGTACATTGGGCATCTTTGCATATTGTATAGAGATGTAACATTCTTTATACTCATTCCATTTAATGGTTATACTATAATTTAACCCTTATTGATGGACATTTAGGTTGACTCATTTCTTCTTTTTTGCTATCACAAATAAATAGTGCCATAAATAATATACATGCATATACATATACAGTAGTCTCCCTGTATCTGCCAGGGATGTGTTCCAAGACCCCCAGTGGATGCCTGAAACCATGGATAGTAACAAACGCTATATATACTGCTTTTTCGATTTGATACCCAAGACGCCTAGAGACTCCTACTAAGTGACGAAGGGGCAGGTGGTTTACAGAGTAAAATGCGTACATGTAATATATATGTGTGTATACACACATATATATGTCTTTCTATATTTGTATTTTTGCCTGCTTTTGCAAGTATCTATGTAGGATAAATTTTTAAAACACAATTGATGGGTCAAAGTTCACATGTATTTTTTATTTGATAGAGGATTATGAAATTGCTCTCCAAAAATGTTCCATCAATTTCTATTCTCTCCACCAGCATTTGGGAGTGCCTGTGTTCTCACTGGGTTTCTTCAGAGTTTTTAATATATGCCAAACTGATGAGCAGAAAATTAGGATGGAGGTTTCCAGGGTAGAAACTGAGTGTCCTTACTATTCCTTTCAACTTTTACCAAACAAAATGCATGTGTAGGATTTCATTCAGTCTTTGGATTTGAGCGGTCCCCATTTTTCAGGCAGGTGTGTGTTGCATACTGCCTAAGTAAACCCTGAAGTTTGGCTTGAAATGGCAGCAGGATTGGGCAAGCTGGATTTTTGTAGGCTGGGTTCAATTCCTAATTGCCTGATTACAGATCTACCAGAAAGCAGGCACGTCTATGGGCTACAGCTTAGACCCTTTGTTATCCATGACCCAGAACCCAGTGAATGATAAAATGATGTAATACGAACTGACAATGATTGATCACTTATTTCCACACACTGTTGTAGGCATTTTTCATGTATTATGCCACTTTTCAAAATGTAGCTAAGTGTAATTTTGTTAAAATTTTATTATTTGTAATTGACAATAATTGTATATATTTATGGGATACAGTGTGATGTTTTGATAGATGTGTACATTGTGGAATGAGCAAATCAGGCTAATTAATGTATCCATCACCTGGCATACTTATCATTTCTTTGTGGTGAGAACATTTAAAATCCACTTTTAGCAACTTTGAAGTATAGAATACATTATTATTAACTATAGTCACCTTGCTGTGCAGTAAATCATCGGAACTTATTCCTCCTGTGTAACTGAAACTTTGTACCCTTTTACCAACTTCTACCCTTTCCCTGCCCATCTTCCCCCAACCACCTCCATCTTCTGGCAATTACCATTCTACTCTCACCTTCTATGAGTTAGACGTTTTTAGATTCTACATATATGTCACTTAATACTACCAATAACCTTATAACATAGGCACCATTATTATCGCCATCATATCCAGTAGGGAAACTGAGGCACGGAGAGGTTGAGAAACTTGTTCCAAATCACACAGCAAGTCAGTGGCAGAGATGGGGTTCCATCTTCCCCAGGCTGGTTGCCAAATCTGTGATTTCAGTTGGTGATCCTCATATTTTAGTGTGCATACAAACCCCATGGATCTTGTTAAAAATCAGCTTTTAGCTCAGTGGGTTTGGAGTGTACCCCAGGATTCTGCATCTCTACTGAGCTTCAGGTGATGCTGCTCTTGCTGGTTTACAGAGCAAACTTGAGCACAACACTCTGAATTACAATTTTTCCCCAATGTTGTGGGGTTGCCTGTTAACAAATGTAACCGAGTCCACAAACATCATAATTTTCATCATTTTTTCTTGTACTGAAGATGACTTCTTCCATAGGTGCAAGAATACCAGCTCTCTGGTTTGTAGGTTATACTGAAGGAAAGAGTCACTTCCTGGTCCATCTCCTTGCAGGTTTAAGGAATCTGCTGACATCTATTGAATGAATGAGCAAATGCATGGATTTCTTTTTCCTAATAGATGTAATTTTTCACTGTATACAGCAAGTTTTTAGAATTCCTTTAAAGGCCCAAACAAACCACATCCCAGCAGTTTTAAATTATTTCATCATAATTCAAGAGACACTTTATTACATCATTCCCAAACAGAAAACATGAGCCTGATAATCATGATACCACTCCTATTTTAGTCATTCAATTGATTTTTACCTGCATCACATAAAGCAGTTTCTCTTCCAACTCTAAATTAATTTAAATTAAAAATGATCATTTTCTTCTTGATTTTCTAATCACAATGATTTAACAGACCTACTCAAAATAATCCAAAAAGCTTTAGATACATTTTATTTATATCTTTTCATCTGTTAATATACATTCCACTAAAACCCAAACTTATTTGTATTATATTTAAAGAGAACATAGTTCATAATTTTTATTAGAGCAAATGGAAAAATAAACATAGTAAAAATTCTTTTAAATGAACTTAATTATTTATTTTGCCAATACTTAAACTCCCAGTGCTCTATAAGGAGATTGTTTTAATGGAATTTTATTAAATGTATTGGCCTTTGAATGTGAAAATGACAGATTATATAAATTTCTTACTAACTTATCTAATTACACTTTTGCTGGTTAATTTGGTAAATGATGTTTGTCATGTGATTGGCTGCAACACAATATACAATGGATTTCCTTCAAGTGACAGGACGGTCCTGTAGTATCCCCACATGGTCATGGTCTCTAGGTAAACTGGTCCAACAGTTCATGATGTGTCCAAGTCTTTCTTTTCATGATTCAACTTTACAAGTTCATCTCTGACCACCAGTCAAGTACCATGTCTTGATTGTTTGGTTTGTCTCATAAAAAAAAGTTGTCCTCATTATACACACACACGCACACAGATATATGTATGCATGTGGATATAAGATACACACACATGCACACGTCACTAAACTCTTCCTAATTATTTTCTTTATGGTTTTAGTTACTAGGGAAACCTACCAAGATAACAGGCCCATTATTCTTGGGGTGCTAGCCACTTGAACAAACTGAATTTTCAAGAAGTATTTGATCTTTCTTTTTGCAAGATGAATAAAGGAGTGTTTTGTGTAAAATCAGATTTTCCTTTCTGAATAGCCTTAACCATTCACCAAACCAGAGAAATGAATGACTTCGGCCCGTTAATGTGTGAGTATGGCTATCTGGGTCATAAAGAAGCGGTTTTTCAGATGAGAGACAAAGTCTTACAGACTTCATTGGTGAGAACATCATCTAAATGAGAGGTGGCAAAACAAATATTGGTTATGGCATTATGTGCAGTTAGCTGTTACGGTGCCCATCTGCTGACTGCATTGCTTTGTGCGGAATGGATTCCCCATGCTCAGTGGTGTGTTGAAATCTGGTGTCTATGGCAACAAAAGCATCACCAATCTCAAAGCAAGCACTGTCGGGACCAGCTGAATCTCTGTTTACACAATGAGTTTAGGAAGAAGACACATTTCTAACAGACTTTACAGCTATCCGAGGCTAAAGAGATCCAGTGTCCAATCAGAAACAATATATTGTCCTTATGCATATATAATTAACATAATCTTGCTTTTTAAATTTTTTTTTCTTGTGAAGCAAAGAGAATTGCATATTTATTACAAATTGCAATTGTTGAAATAGGCTGGACTCTCAATGAAGACATTAAAGCATGATGGTTAAGAACAGCCTTTTCAGATTCAGGTAGTCTTGGGATTGTTGGACTCCACTGCAATATCTGGTTGACTTTAAGCAAGTTACTTAGCATCCCTGAGGCTTAATTTCTTCACCAACAAAATGCAATTCAAGCAGCACCTACCTCACAGGTGTGCTAGGAAGGGCCACTGAGAATGTGTGGTAACATGCTTGGCAGAGGATGCTCCCGGGCATAGACTACGAATTCCCTATGTCAGCCATGATTTTGAGTATTGGTGGGCTTCAGCATAGGGCGATGAGACAGTGTAACTGCATTTACACTGAGATGGAGTACTCCACCAAATGTCAGTATCTGTGATTCTTTTTTCTTGAATCTATCTGACAACTATAAACCCTCCTTCAACCTACTACTTGGTGAAGACAGTGGCTGCCAGTGTTCTGGATATTGATTCTGAGTATTGGTGTGCTTTAGCGTAGGGTGCTAAAGCACTCTACATTGACTAAATAGCATATGTATTCTTTTGGATGTTCAGCCAATCTGTCTTATATTCCCTGTGGTGGCATTCAGAGCTGCTATGTCCTGGATGGCAACAGCAAAGCTTTGAGATTTTCACACAGAGGCCTTAAATGGCTGGAGGGAAGCCCTCTGCTCTGCCATGCAGGAGATTAAGCTGAGCTGCTCAGGCAGATTATATGTCAAAGTCAATTGAGTGGGCATCACCCCTAAAACAAGAACTTGTGTGAATTACTCTGCACTTCCTCCAGGGAAAGGGCTGTTTTCTCTTTTAAAAACTGTAGGATCTTTGCAGTGTTATAAGAATTGGCTTTCCTGTCTCTCTGATTTGTGCTCCTTGGAGTAAATCACTTGATTGGCTTGAAGATGCTATAAATTGCCATGCAGGTGATGTTGGAATATTTGCTTCTTGCTCTGTTCCCCACTCCAACTCCCTATTCTGAGTGGTGGATTCAGTGAGCTATATTTTGCTCTTAGGTTCTCTTCTTTGTTTCTAGAGATAATTCGCTTACATAGCACTAATTCAGAATTTCAGAGGAATTTCAATAGTTGTGACACTGTCAAAGTGACAACTTAAAATAAGTTATCCTCAGCAAATGTTCCAGATCATGTACATATAGTGGCTTGTTTCAAAAAGGATTAATACAGTTAAGGATTCTTTCAAGTGTTTCTTCAGCTTCTGGGCTCAGAAATAATTTTTTTCATGCATTAATGCACTTCTCTATTAGTATTTGAAAGCTACGTGGCATAGACTCACTGTCAGTTTTACAAACTTAAATCTGCACTTCACTCTTTCATTCCTAGCTCCTATTTATATTCATTTATCACATAATGCTCTTTATATTAACAACTATGCTACTTTAATAATAAAGCTATAATTATGACTTTCCCCTATCCCTAATCAGGGGTGGGGGTGTCATGTATATTGATTAGCTCTGCTTATGATCTTTGATACCACACCAACTGGGTTCTAAGTCTTGGCTTTATTCTCCGTGTGGGTCTGTTATTTATTTATTTATTTTTTCTGATGCAAGTGTTTCTTACACCTGCAATACATTCAAATCCCTTGACGGCTTGTTAAAATACACATGGCTGGGCTCCACTCCCCAAGTTTCTGGAGATGGACCTGAGAATTTTCACTTTTAACAAGTTCCCAGTGATGCTGCAGCTGTTGCTGGTCTGGGGAATACATTTCGAGAATGAATTTCTTAGACTATACCCTTAACCTTGGCCAAACATCTCTGAAATGTGGGAACTAGGTGAGGGCATATGGCAGCAGTACCATAAACTTATCACCACCGGAAAATAAATCAAAGGATAAGACTTACTGTGTGACAGGCACTAAGATAAGCATATTTTCTTCATTTTACAGGTGAGAAAATTGTGACTTAGAGAGGTTTAGTAACTTGCCTATCATCACACAGCTAGTAAAGTAGTAGAACCCACATTTGTCTGACTATATAACTTCTTAATTTCTATAGATTTAAGTCAGGTAATCGGTCTGCATGTTTTTCTACTAAAGCACACACTTCCAAGAGGATCTTGGGCTTGCACCCCAAGATGTTTGGAAGAATAACCTGAACTCAACTCAACACTAGAAAGGTTCAGGAATTAGAGGTTCTAGGCATCTCTGGTGGTAGTGGGGGTGTGGGTCATGTATGAAAACAGAATTAGTTGCAAGTTTGATAAACAGTGGTTAGACTCCCAGATACTTTCCCAAATCTGAGCAACCATATGATAGTCTTAGGCCAGATTTCCCAAAAGTTGAACCTGAGATGTGGATTCATATGGAATTGTTTATTAAGGAGGTGTTCCAAGGAGAAACCAGTATGAGAATGGGGAAAGTAGGAAGCAGTGAATGGAAGGAAATGAAGCAAGAGTGGGATCTTAGGCTAAATTCCAGCCTCTGTCTCATCTTGTAGGGAAGCTCTAGAGTGTATATTACACTCTAGGCTAGAGGTACACTGTTGTACCAGTAATGAGCTCCAGCTGGTGGTGGGGGGGTATATACATTTTCAGGTACTACAGACTCTCTTGGCATGCTGCTGAAGTTGTACTTGTAGCCCAAAAGTAGGGCTCTAAAGAAGCCTGCAGGTGAGAGTTGTTAGAAGCAAAGCATATGGACATAGGGGGATGGATTCAAAGAACTGATGAAGAAGCATCTGAGAAGGTTTGATAGGGAAACCTGCAGTTCCTCCACCTGGGCCCTCCACACCTTAGTAGAAGCCCTGAGATTCACTTTTTTGACAGATTGAATTAGAGAAACTCAGCTTTGAGGCCCAAGGTACAATCAAGGGCAGAGATGTGGTACTTCACTGAAAGCAGAATGACCTGAAAGTTTACATGCTGAATTGTGGGCGCCTCCCTCCTGCACACACATTTAGTTAACCTCTTCCTGAAATCCACATCCAGAACATTGGCAGCCACTGCCTCCAACAAGCAGTTGGTTGAAGGAGGATATATGGTTGTCAGATACATTCAAGAAAAAGAACGACAGATACTGACATTTGGAGGAGTACTCCATCCCAGTGTAAATGCAGGTACACTGTCTCATCGCCCTCTGCTGAAAGCCCATCAACTAGCTAGCCCTTTCCCATACCCAGAATTGCCAGTGAGCTTTTTAGGGTGAAACTGTTAAATAGGAACTGTCATTCAAAAGACATTTGAGGAACGTGTCTGATTTAAAAGGCAGTGATGGTAACAAAATATACAAATAGGAAAGCCAATCTTGGAGGAAACAGATGATACTACATAAGAAAATTTCCCAAATGCCCAAATCTATAATTAATATTGTCAGAGAGGAAAGTAATCACATGTCTGAAATGAAAGCAGGATATTATTGAAAGGAATATTGAGAGAACAGAAAAGAACTCTTAGAAATTAAAAAATATGATAGCAGAAATTAAAATAATTAAATGCAAAAATGAGAATATTAAGTTGAATAAATGTCTCTGAAAGTTCAACCAAAAGACAATGAGATTGATAATAAGAGAAAAGATTAGAGAAGTCCAACCTCTGTCTAGTAGTCGGTCCCAATTAAAAGAGAGCAAAGTGAAAGAGGAAAATTATGAAAAAAAGCAAGAATATTTTTTATAAGTGAAATACATGAGTTGCCAGATTTAAGAGACCCACCAGCATATTCAATGGAAAAACAATAAAGAAGAGATCCTAAAAACTTCCAAAAAGAAAAAAAAAAAAACAAAAACCTGGTTCCATACAAGGATTAGCACTGGACTTTTCATAGCAACTTAGAAATTTAAAAGACAATGAAGCAAGGTCTCCAAAATTCATAGAGAAAATTCTTAACTAGAATTCCATAGCAGCCAAAGTTATCAATCAAAGTGTGAAAGTAGAAAACATATCTTTAGATATGCAGGGTCTCCAAAAAGATACCCTTTTTGTAGTTTGTCAAAAAGAGGGAATGAACCAAAACATTGGAAAATATGGGATCACAAAACCTGAGGCCCCAATACCAGTGGGGCCACAGGGAACTTCCAGGGTGGTGGTAAAAGGACAGTCCAGGATCACAGCTGGGTATTAATACCAAGGGGAGAAAAAGGAGACAAAAGTAGGACTAATTGTACATGATATTGCTCAATGAATATTGATTTAGTCAAATAATGTGATACTATTATTTTGGGTAGGTAAGAAAGGAGAAGTATGTATGGAGAGATCATAAAAAAGCTAAAGTTTCATCTTCCATGTTAGCAGATTAACAGATAATGCCTAAATGAACAAATAAAGAAATAGTTGTATAAGGATGTCATTTTTAAAATATGGAGATAAGTTGCTAGAAAAATACACAGATAAAAGTGTTTTAATTTTTTGCCTCAAAGGAGTTGATACACGGGTGGGAATAGGTGGGGGTAGGAGCCTGCTATTATTTTGAAGAGCTCTTGACTTTTAAAGCAATGCACATGTATTTCTTTGAGAAATATAAACATCAAGAAAATAAATGAGGACACCTTAACTGACTTTACCCGTGCTTTTTGGCTTTTATCCACACTCTGTTTTGTTCTTCACATTTACCCTCTTCAATGATTAAACAGCGTTCTTAGAGAACATTTATGGAATGCCATCTAATAACAGAAATGATGTGGTCATTTATAGATAAATTTTGTCAACAAACATTTCCTCATCAAAGATATAGCTTGATATATCCGTTATATTCTTATAAGCCATACTAAATTAAGATTTAATGATGATGTTTTATTAGTAGAAGAAAGAGTTGAATAGCTCTGTGTTGATTCAAATCTTCATATGGTTTAATGTACACAGTTGTGCCTTCCCTAGTAAAGTATTGAGTTAGAAATGAGGATTGGAACTACATTAAACTTCTACCTAGGGAAAAGGGGTACGGGGATAGGGCCCAGTTAAAATAATTAAAAGTGAAAAGATAGATGATTCGAATACAATAAAGACTGGTTGAACCATTTACCTAAAGCAGAGCAAGAACAACAGTTTTTCATGGCAGTGGCTCTAAGATGCTCCAAGATCCTAAAATGCTTCCAAGTCATTGCAACCAAGAGAAACTAATAATTATATAGACCATTAAGTTGCTAAGTGCATTTTACATAAGCTGTCCTATTTAATTCTTGCAATATCTCTTCAAGTTGGATATTATTACCACATTCATTTTCAGAATAGAAAATAGAAAACATTGCAGAGAGGTTAAGTAGCTTTCCAAAGGTTATATGGTTAAGAAGTAGGATAATGATAACATTTGTTGCCCAAGCAGGATACTTTTGACAGGCACCAACCAGTGGGGAATCTAACAACAGATACAACCCAAGATTTACCTGTGGGACTTATGGCCCCCAATTAATAAGACATTGAGCCTCGTCCAGAACTCAAGTTGTTTTCCAAAGTTGTGAACTTTCTGCTGTCTTGGGCTGGTGGTACTAATAGTGTTAAACAAAATTCCCCATTACCTAATTATACCTATAAATGTTGACTGAATGGCAATTGTTTTTGTTTGTTGAGGGAACTTTCATGGGAGTGGGCAGAGCTTCTAAACCAGTCTTAGGGATTCAGGACTGAATTAGTTGCTTACTCTCACCCTAGACTCACCAAAGTAGCTTGAAAATTTGTAGAGAGAAGGTGTCTGGGAGGCATTCAGGTACAGGTAAGAAGTCCTGAATAGAACATATTGAAAGGACTGGTAGTGCGATGCTGGAGACAAGCATGGATGGTTAAGTACGTGGAGTGAAATTAGATGGCAAGTTGTGAAATAAACCACAAAGCAAAAAGTTTCTAACAAATTTGTTCCCTGAGTTTCTTCTGCTATTTTTCTCACAAGCCGTTTTTATAATTTTCTTGCTCCCTTTTCCCTGGCATTTCTGGCTGCCCTTTTGGGTGTATTGCTCACTGCACGTACAGAATCACTTTTGTTTTCGTCTTACATGTTTCCTAGGGAGCCTTTAAATGAGGCAACTCCAAACTCTTAATTGCCACTGCCTTTTTACTACTACAGAGCAGAATGACAGGCACCTTCCTGGCAAACAATATGCTCAATACATATTTGCAGAAGGAAGGAAGGAATACAGATGACATGTTTTTAATTTTATGAAACCAAATAACCCCCTTTGAGGCTCAAGTATAAAAATCTAAAGAAAGGACAACCTACATTTTAAAACTAGCTCTTTACATGCTTCTGCTTAAATGTGTTTTCACTTTTATGGATCTGACAGCAGAGCCACTTAGGATTAAGTATTTGATGGACAGGATACTTGGTTGGTCATTAATATTGTCCTATTTTCACTCACAATCTGCCTTTTGACAGCCAAAAGATGGTAAAATTCTACCACTTGTACATTATAAAATGGGAAGTATGCCTGGCTTGTGACAGTTAAGAAAATAGAAAAAAATATTTATACAGCATTTTATATTTCCCCGTGGTCTTTAGCTCTTTGTGTATTCTAGTTACTGTGTGCTATTATTTTCTTTCAGATAGAAGAACCCTTAGATTTTTTTACAAGGCAAGATTTTTAGCAATGATTTCTAACAGCCTTCATTTATTGGGGAATGTCATTATTTTGCCTTCACTTTTAAATGATAGTTTTGCTTATACAATATTCTTGGTTGATAAACTTTTCCCCCCTTTCAGCACTTTGAATATCCCAACTGCTTTCTGGCCTCCATTGTTTCAGATGAGAAGTTGGTTTATGTTCTTAATGTGGTTCCCTTCTGTGTTGAATCATGTCTTTTTCAAAAATTCAACTATGGCATGTCTAGGGATAGATCTGTGTGTATATGTGTGGTGTTTTTTGTTTTTTTTTGTTTTTTGGACAGAGTCTTGCTCTGTCGCCTAGGCTGGAGTGCAGTGGCATGATCTGGGCTCACTGCAACCTCTGGCTCCCGGGTTTAAGCGATTCTCGTGCCTCAGGCTCCCGAATAGCTGGGATTATAGGTGCCCGCCACTACGCCCGGCTAATTTTTGTATTTTTAGTAGAGACGGGGTTTTGCCATGTTGGCCAGGCTGGTTTCAAACTCCTGACCTCAGGTGATCTGCCTTCCTCGGCCTCCCAAAGTGCTGGGATTACAGGCATGAGCCACCATGCCCAGCCATATCTGTGTGTTTTTGAAAATGGGATTTGGTTGATCAGGTTAGGTGAGACTGTTTTTCATTAAATTTGGGAGGTTTTCACACATTGTTTCTTCAAAAACCTTTTCTTCCCTTCTTTCTCACTCCTCTCATTCTAGGACTCCAATTATTCATATATTGGTTGGTGCGCTTGATGTATTCCACTGGTCTGTGAGTCTCCATTCAGTTTTCTCTAGAGATTTACCTTCGACTTCATGGATTCTTTCTTTGCTAGTTCCAATCTGCTTTTAAGCCTCTCTAGTGAAATTTTTCCATTTTAGTTATTGTACTTTTGTACTCCAGAATTTTTTCATTTTCTGTATCTTTATTCTCTATTTGACAACTCATTGTCTTAGTACTTTTCATTTAATCTTTAAATATGTTTCCTTAGTTTTGAATATATGTATAAAAGTTGGTTTGACATTTTTGTCTTCTAAGTCTAATATCTCAGCTCCTTCAGGGATAGTTTTCATTTAATGCTTTATTTCCTGTGTACAAGTCAGTTTCTTCATGTCTTATAATTGTTTTTTAGAAGTGGACATTTTTGGTACTGTATTATAGCAGCTACAGTTTCTGCCCAGATTCATTCTGTAGGGTCTGTCTCTCTTCTAGTGTGTAGCTACTAATGTTTCTACTCATTTTGTTTAAGTCTTATTTTTTTATTTTTAAACCTGGATACCTAGAGGTTTCCCTTCTGTCAGTACAGTATCCCACCCTTATGACTACATCTAACCTTAATTACCTCCATAAAGGCCCTATCTCCAAATATAGTCACATTCAAAGTTCAGGAAGTTTACAAATCTGCCTTGGCTTTTACTTTCTGGATACACAAGGCTTCACATGTAGCCAGGGACACCTTGCTAGCTAGGGCAATCTCTGGACTTTCCTGAGTGAATATAGCCTTTCATAACAGTTGGGATATATGGGAGCTTCTTAAAGTTCACTATGGCTGTCTTATTGCTGGATCTCTCTGTTAAATTTACAGCTGACTTTCTTATCTGTAGCTCACCCCAACTCATATTGCAACCCCAATTTAGCTGTGATGTTGATCTTCCTCAATTGTTTGCCACTAAAACAGTTATTGTTTTCAACAACACCCCTCAGCATAGATTTTTCTGCACTTTAAAATCAGCCCTCTCCATCATCTAGTCTCATAGCCTGCTGCTATACCACAGTAGAAGTGCTACACCACAGAGCTAGGGGTAGGGAGACAGGATGGCAGGAGCTCAGGCTAATAATGCCACAAATTCACTGTATTTCTGGAATAAACACTTTCAATTTGTTGTATGCCTTTTGTCATTTTCCAGAGTACTGAATTTTTTTTGACAATTTTATCCAGTTTATCATTGTTTTTTGCAAAGATAATTCACTGACCTCTTCACTCAGCCATGCTTGAAGTTTGTTTTTAGATGGCTATGCTTATGAAGTGTGGAAGGATGGAAACATTCATTGTGGGCCTACTATTGTTGTTATTGTGTGTCATCTAGCTGATTCCAATTTGGATACTTAAAAAAATACTAGGTTAAAAATCTGTTTTCTATTATATGAAATATACATAATTAAGTAAAGTTTAAAATCATTGATTAGACATTTATTCTTAAAAAAGCACTTCTACTTTTCATTTATTTCAAGATGTTCTCTGGAAAATGAATACTTTAAAAACTCCTTTGGAAAATACAAATTTAAAAAAATCTTGCACTAATGTGACTTTTCATATGTTAGAAATTTATAAGATTAAGAAATGTTATAGGCCTTTTATATTAACGGGGATTTAATTCCGGTGGCATTTTATTTATGTATACAAACAAAGAAGATTTCTTTTTAGATATATGTAATTGAAGTACATTTTATATTTACTTGTATAGAAAAGTAAAAATAATTCTCCATGAGCACATATATAGCTATTGCCTTATTTACTGCACAGAGTATCATGGGTATAAATTTTGATTATCTATGTGGCAATATCTCCATACATCACAGAGAAGAATTTTCTTTTTCTGAGGGGCAGTGGAATAGGGTTGTATGTGTTAAAATGTCACTATACATAATTAAAGTTTATTTAAAACAAAATTATTATTTCTTTTTTGGAATGGGTTTGGCCAAATGTATCTTAACTCCTCAATGTTGTTTTGTCACCTATCTTTTCATACAAGTAATGGTTCTCTGGGTTTATATTATACAGTTCAATAGAAGTTTTATTTATTTTCAGGAAGCAGGACAAAGACATTGTCTAGAGGCTGGGTTTTGATTTGGTTGCTTCTGTCCAACAGCAGAATGCCTTGGGGTATCTACTTATACTAATGAGCATAAATAGTGCTATCATAAACACCCTTGGTTTGCAGGAATGTGCTAATGTCTGAATATAACACAGTTAATTACGTCACTGTCCCTGCCCAGGGGAACTGCTACTGAAAGGAGGTACTCACATGATGAGGAAGATAGCAGATGCAGTGGTTTGGAATTAAGTGTTACTCCATTGCTGTCTCCAAGAAAGAGGTGTAGGATGCTGGCTGTTTTCTAGAGAGCACCTAGCAGTTTTCATCTGGTATATTAAGTTACCATGTGGGTTTAAAAAAAAAAGTTACTCTCGGCCGGGCGTGGTGGCTCACACCTGTAATACCAGCACTTCGGGAGGCCAAGGCGGATGGATCATTTGAGGTCAGGAGTTTGAGACCAGCCTGGCCAACATGGTGAAACCCCCTCTCTACTAAAAATACAAAAAATTAGCTGGGCATGGTGGCACACACCTGTAATTCCAGCTGCTCGGGAGGCCGAGGCAGGAGAATCGTGTGAACCCAGGAAGCGGAGGTTGCAGTGAGCCGAGATCATGCCACTGCATTCCAACCTGGGTGACAGAGTGAGACTCTATGTCAAAAAAAAAAAAAAATTACTCTGTTGGACAGGTGCAGTGGCTCACACCTATTATAATCTCAGCACTTTGGGAGGCTGAGATGGGCAGATCGCTTGAGCCCAGGAGTTCAAAACCATCCTGAGCAACATGGCAAAACCCAGTCTCTACAAAAAAATATAAAAATTAGTCAGGTGTGGTGGTGGTGCACAACTGTGGTCCCAGCTACTCGGGAGGCTGAGATGGGAGGCTTACCTGAACCCGGGAGGTCAAGGTTGCAGTGAGACATAATCACCACTGCACTCCAGCCTGAGTGACTAAGTGAGATACTGTCTCAATAAAAAAATTATTTTTTTGCTTATAATTATATATCTTTTTAGTTTTCCTCACAGGAAAAAAGCCAATTCAGTATTAAAATGCTAGCCAAGATTGAGGGCGAGTACACAGAAGTCGTCTGCACATTCAAAGAAGCAAGACAAGCTTTTGAAAATAACAAAAAAGTAAGTATATTGGGAATTAAAAGAAAAATTCACACAGATTTGCCTACCTTTTTGGCGTATATTTGAAATCTGCATCCCTGAATTACGTACACAGCTAGCAATTAAAAATTACCCTGTGGTTCCCGGCGCTGCTCGGCCCAGGGCAGGGACCCCGCCACGGCCTGGACCGCCCGGCCCGGCCCCCGCACCGCGCCCTCTACGCGCCCCCACCCACGCGGCCGGATCGGGTAGCCAGGTGCGGGCGGGCAGGGGATGCCGCGGGAGCCGCGGGCGGGGGCCTGGGGCGCGGGCGGGACCCCTGGCCACCCTATGCGGTGCCCCGGCCGCTTGTAGGCGCCGCGCGGCCCCGACCCGCGCTTTCCCGCGCCCAGCGCGCCCCTGTGCCTCGGGGACCCCGCGCGCTCGGCGCTGGTGGGGGCTCCCCAGGTAATCGTGGGGCGGGGGTCCCGGGCCCGGCCCTCCCGGTCGACAGCAGCGCCCGCGGCCCGCGGCGGAGGTGGGGCCGGGGCCAGGGTCGGCTGGAGCGCGCAGGGCGGGGGAGGGGAGGCCGCCCCACGGCGGCCCGCGGGGACCCGGTTCCGGCGCGCGCGGGAGGCGCCTAGTGCGGAGGCGGCCCGAGGCCTAGTGACAGGCGCGCGGCGAGGACCCCGGAAGCCCACCTGTCAGAGTTACCGGTCTGCCGGGCGGGCGCCGCCAGTGTCCGGGGTGGACGCCGCGAGCCTGCACGTTGCGCCAGGACCCCGGGGCTGCGCCCAGAAAAATCATTTTTCTTCTCTGGGAAGGTGAACATTTGTAGCATTGATTTTCCGGATCTGGTAACATGGCAAAAGATGCCGGTCTAATTGAAGCCAACGGAGAACTCAAGGTCTTCATAGACCAGAACCTTAGTTCCGGAAAAGGCGTGGTGTCCCTCGTGGCCGTTCACCCCTCCACCGTCAACCCGCTCGGGAAACAGCTCTTGCCAAAAACCTTTGGACAGTCCAATGTCAGCATTGCCCAGCAAGTGGTGATTGGTATGCCTCAGAGACCTGCAGCGTCAAACACCCTGGTGGTAGGAAGCTCACACACCCCCAGCACTCACTTTGCCTCTCAGAACCAGCCTTCTGACTCCTCACCTCGGTCTGCAGGGAAGCGCAACAGGAAAGGAGAGAATTGCAAGGGCCTGCGGCATTTCTCCATGAAGGTCTGCGAGAAGGTGCAGAGGAAAGGGACCACTTCCTACAACGAAGTGGCGGACGAGCTGGTAGCAGAGTTCAGTGCTGCCGACAACCACATCTTACCAAACGAGTCAGCTTATGACCAGAAGAACATAAGACGGCGCGTCTATGATGCCTTAAACGTGCTGATGGCCATGAACATCATCTCCAAGGAGAAGAAGGAGATTAAGTGGATTGGTCTGCCCACCAACTCGGCTCAAGAATGTCAGAACTTAGAGGTGGAAAGACAGAGGAGACTTGAAAGAATAAAACAGAAACAGTCTCAACTTCGAGAACTTATTCTACAGCAAATTGCCTTCAAGAACCTGGTGCAGAGAAACCGGCACGCAGAGCAGCAGGCCAGCCGGCCGCCACCACCCAACTCGGTCATCCACCTGCCCTTCATCGTCGTCAACACCAGCAAGAAGACCGTCATCGACTGCAGCATCTCCAACGACAAACTCGAGTATCTGTTTAATTTTGACAACACATTTGAAATCCAAGGTGACATAGAAGTGCTGAAGCAGATGGGCATGGCTTGCTGGCTGGAGTCCGGGAGCTGCTCTGCTGAAGACCTTAAAATGGCCAGAAGTCTAGTCCCAAAGGCGCTGGAGCCGTATGTGACAGAAATGGCTCAGGGAACTGTTGGAGGCGTGTTCGTCACGGCGGCAGTTTCCACGTCTAAAGGCACGAGGTTCTCTGCCAGTGACCTGACCAACGGTGCAGATGGGATGCTGGCCACAAGCTCCAAGAGGTCTCAGTACAGCGGCTCCAGGGTGGAGACCCCGGTGTCCTACGTCGGGGAGGACGACGAGGAGGATGATGACTTCAACGAGAATGACAAGGACGACTGACGTCCTCCCCACTTCAAATTCAGCTTCAGGAAAACATTTAGGGAAAAGAAACTTTTTTTTTTAATGTGGGTTTTCTGTTTCCTTTTGTCCTACTCCCAAGAAGATATTGGTAAGCTATTTAATTTAGATATGCACCTCTGATAAGCAAGGATTGTTTCCTGTAGGATTAGGACGTGCTGTGGATGTGTGTTTTGATACCAGTGTGCTGATGCAGAGCGTTTATTTACTTTTTAGTGTTTTGTGCTTTCATTTTTTATTTTTCTTTTAAGTGCAGAGTTCATTTTTGCCCCTGAACAGTTTTTGCTGAGTTTGCTGAAGAAATTGTATTTCATCCACATGCATGAAAATAAAACGCCCTCTTGTTGTGGATGGTGAGCACCTGATGCCGTTTATTTGCCGTGAGTTTGGACGGCGCCCCCACTGGCAGATAGCGAGACTCTGTGGAGTTTTCCATTTGTTCAGTGGTACGGTGTCCAGAGCCCCAAGCAAACAGCAGAATTCGACATTTTAAACAATAAACACCATCAACCTTATTAACTTTATTTTCTCTTAAATTATATTGACTGTCGTGATTCCATCAAGTTTATACACTCTTTTCTCTCCCTATTTTACAGCAACAAATTGCAAAGTGCTTTTGTTTGTTTGTTTTTGTTTGGTTAAAGCTTACTGCCACGCTGGTGTGGCTATGGAGACTGTTTGGAAGGCTTGGAATGGTTTATTGCTT
The DNA here is from genome assembly GCF_028858775.2 of Pan troglodytes. Lineage (NCBI taxonomy): Eukaryota > Metazoa > Chordata > Mammalia > Primates > Hominidae > Pan > Pan troglodytes. Next base: position 37,589,959 of record NC_072421.2, on the reverse strand, counting down.
ATGGTAAAATTTGCCTGATTTCTTACAGGCAGCGTTTGGAAACCTTTTATTATATAGTTGTTTACATACTTATCAGTCTATCATTTAAAGACATATACTGAAACAAATGTATTTGTTTCATAAGCATCTTCCTGTAATCTATTATAAAATTGAAATTAAATATAAAGAATGTTTTAACAATTTTTTAACTCAAAATTTGTCAATCATTTTTAATAGTTCTTTTTTTTTAATAAAAAGAACAAGGAATTTAAGGACAGGCAGTAGTCTCTTTTAAAATTTATTCACAAAACCCATTAACTGCACAGTTGCTATTAGCTGCCTGTTCTAAAGCGAAAGTCTTTTTATTGAAACACAAATAAACTTTTCTGTAATATTTTATGGAATATAAAGAGACTTTAATTGTTTGACTTGTTTAACTTGGCACTGTTAGTTTTTATTAATAAAATACGCATGGGCATTTTAAACAAAAACAAACAAACAAAAATTACCCTGTTAGGAACTCTGAAATATGCTTTTAACTAATAATATTATGTTGGTTGGAGAGCTAGGTTCACTTTCCTGTGTGCTGGACTGTCTTTGAGAGCCCCATTTCCATAGGACGCTGCTGAGCTAGGATTTATCTCCTTGGCCAGGGGGAAGGATTTGATTCACACAGTTTTGTTCTAGAAGGTTATAGATAACATCATTGCTTTGCCTAATGAGAGACAAAGTATGGAGGAAGTTAATAGATGCTGATAGTATTTTAAAAGGTTTTACTTCTCATACAAAAGAAAAGACATATCTGGACTTCCCTTCCCACTCTGAGAGAATACTCTTCTTCACCATTTTTTTTTTTTTTTTTTTTTTTGAGACAAAGTCTCGCTCTTGTCCTGCAGGCTGGAGTGCGATGGCATGATCTTGGCTCGCTGCAACCTCCGCCTCCCGGGTTCAAGTGATTCTCCTGCCTCAGCCTCCCGAGTAGCTGGGATTACAGGCACCTGCCACCACGCCTGGCTAATTTTTGTATTTTTAGTAGAGACAGGGTTTCACCATGTTGGCCAGGCTGGTCCTGAACTCCTGTCCTCAGGTGATCCACATGCCTTGGCCTCCCAAAGTGTTGGGATTACAGGCATGAGCCACTGCACCCGGCTCACCATTCTTTACTCTAGACTACATGCTATTCAAAGAGAGCATGGATAGGAAAGCACAAGGTGGGGGTGAAAATTCCATAGAACTGCTCCACAGCTGGAAATTGCATTACCAGAGGTAGCCATTATATAAAGATCCAGTCCTGGGCAGCACAAAAATAACACTAGATGCTACACAAGTGATGTCACATATGCTAGAAGACAAATACATCTTGTGTCTCACTCTAATAGGGAGGGCTTCACACAATTTTCTGTGAGTGTGTGGTTGAACATGCATATATGTGTGTGTTTTAACATAACTGGCTTTGTCTTAAAGTATGCATCTTCCTAGACCAATCATGAGCTATTATATACTCTAAATAGAATAAAGTATTATTTGCAAATGTCATCTAAATGTTATTGAAAGCGTTCACTATGTATATCAAATATCATGGAATGTTTACAGTCCAATATGGCTCATATGTTTAAAACATAAAATCTGTTTTTTCACACTGTATGTTTTCAAAAAATATAAATTTTAGATAATCTAACGGTTTTCACACACTTAATAACTTTTCATCCTACTTTATCATTCTCCTTTACAGAAAAGGCAAGCACTTGTTTGAATTCATTGTGCTAAAAGTACTTTATACCAGGGAAAAATATTTTTAATTAAAAATTTAAATGCTTTAAAACTTATAGAAAATTTGCAAGAATAGTACAAAAATAGTACAAGAAAAGTCCTTTACCCATATTCATCAATTTGTAACATTGTCTCATTTATCATTTTTTCTCTCTACCATATATACATATTTTCTACCATTTGAGAGTAAGCTGCATATGTTGTGACCCTGTACCCCTAAATATTTCAGTGTGTATTGACTAAAAAAAGGAATATATATATATATATATATATATATATATTTTTTTTTTTTTTTTGAGACAGAGTCTGGCTCTGTTGCCCAGGCTGGAGTGCAATGGTGATCTCAGCTCACTGCAAACTCCGCCTCCCGGGTTCAAGGGATTCTCCCAGCCTCAGCCTCCTGAGTAGCTGGGATTACAGGCGCCCAACACCACACCCGGCTATTTTTTGTATTTTTAGTAGAGACAGGGTTTCGCCATGTTGGCCAGGCTGGCCTCGATCTCCTGACCTCAGGTGATCTGCCTGCCTCGGCCTCCCAAAGTGCTGGGATTACAGGCGTGAGCCACCGCGCCTGGCCAGAAAACACATTATTTTATTTAACCACTGTCAATGAGCAAATCAGGAAATTTAACATTAATACAATATTATCTAATTATACAATAACTATCCCTATTTAAACTGAACAATCATTCCAATAATGTCTTTATACCATTTTGTTTCCACTCCAAACTCCAATGTCAGACAACTCTGTCCTGGGATCTCCCACAGTGGGGATCCATTGGCAGCTTTTAGTACTGGCCGAATAAGCAATAAAGTCCTAGGCCATCTGTGAGCAGCTCTTGCAAAGGAGAAATAAACAAAGGTCTGGCTGGAGAGGAGAGGTACTTTGGACTGGGGAGATGGGAGGGCAACTCACAACCAAAGACCACAAAGGAAAGTAAGCCCCTCCCTCTCCCAACTCTTCCTATCTCCCAAAAGTTTAAGGAAATAAAATCCCAATCTGAGTTAATTGGTGAAAATCCAGATAAGATGGAGTGGAACAGGCAGAAATGTGAACACTGAGAGGTAAACCTAGGCAAATTCGTCCTCGAGAGAGGAGGGAAAAAAGAGTGGGGAAGACCAACAGAGAACCCCCGCAGCATCTCGGTGGAGTTGGGGCGTTTTTGCCTGCTTCTTTTTTAACTGGGGTGTGGAAGGCGTCGCATTTTTTACACAGCCACATGGCTCTCGCCTCAAATGATAACAAATACCCAAAATAGCGTTACGTGTTACTGCAGAATAGGAGGAATGGCCACGGGGGAGGGAGAGGACGTGGGCTGTGGCTTTAGGTTTGGCGGCCAGGGATGGGGAGGGAAGAGGGGTGGACGCCAGGGAGGTGGTTGGAGCCTCAGGATCCGAGAAGGGCCTGGACGCGGTGGGACGGGCCAGGGCAGGGGACGCGGAGAGGTGGGGACAGGTGGTGGCTCTCCTGGCAGTAGGGCGCAAGGCAGTCCAGGGCAGGAGGCAGGGGACGCGGTGCGCCGGGCCCTCACCGCTGCTGAGCGTGGACTCGCAGTGCCAGATGTCCAAGCTGGCGGGTTTCCGGCAGGACTCCCACAACGACAGGTAGTACTGGTGGTCAGCTGTGACCCAGGCCGGGCTCAGCACCGCCCCCAGATCCAGATACAGCGTCAGGAAGATGCACAACAGCCCGACCAGCTTCAAGGGGAGTCAACACCGACACGCGCACCTCCTCCATGCCGCTGCCCGCCGAGGACGCCAGGCGGGTCCGGGGAGCTAGGAGCCCGACCTCCCGAGGGGAGAAGCCACCGAGCCCCCACGCACTGGGACTCGCTCCCTCGGGGCTCTGCGCGCCCCCTGCCGCGCGACCAAGGTGGGTCTGCGGAGGCCGCCGGCCGGGTGGGGGTCGTCGGCAGCCGCAGCGACGTCGATTCCACCCCTGACCTTCGCCGCCGGCCCCGCGCCCGCTCCGCCCCGCTCGACCGGGCTCGCTCCGTCCCGGCCCCTCCCCAGGCTGCGGGAGGTGGTGCCGAACAGGGAGGGGCGGAGGGCCAGCACCCGGTGACTTCGGCTCCTGCTCCCAGGGCCCGAGGCGCGCGCGGATCCCGCCCCTACCGCGGCCCTGGCCCGCGGAGGGAGCCCGGTGCCAGCCCGCGCCCCCGACTGGCGGCGCGCGGCAGTTCCTTGAAGACGCTAGGTACCCAGCCGCGCTGGCTCCAAGTCACCTAGCTTTCTCCTCCTTGCCCCGTCAGGAGCATTTCCGTTTTCATTGTATTAATTTTAGGTGAGCAGCAAGATGTTTTGATGTACATATCCATAGTGAAATAATTACCACAGGTAAGCAATTTTACGTATCCATCACCATCCATCCATATTTACCTTTGTTTGTGATAAGAGCATCTAAAATAAACTCTTAGTAAAATTTCAGTATACAATATTGCTAAGTATAGTCCTCCTGCTGTGCATTAGATCTCAGACTTATTTATTTAACCCAAGTAACTGTAAGTTGTACCTTTGACCTACACATCCCCATTTCCTCCTTGCGCTAAGTATTTGACTCTTTTTTTTTTTTTTTAAACATTCCACATACAAGATCAGGCAGTATTTTTCTTCTTGTGTCTGTCTTATTTCACTTGGCAAAATGTCTTCCATCTTTATCCATGTTGTTACAAATGGCAGTATCTTTTATTTTAAGGTTAATATTCCATTATGTATCTACCACAATTTATCCATTCAACTGCCCACTCACACTACACTCAGGTTGTTCCCATATCTTGGCTACTGTGAATAATGCTCATCATGGGAGCACAGACACCTTTTGAGTATACACACAGAAGAGGGATTTCTGGATCTTAAGGTAGTTATATTTTTAAGTTTTTGAGGAACCTCCATACTGTTTTCCATAATAGCGATACCAATTTAGATTCTCATCAAGAGTGTACAACAGTTCCCTCTTCTCCACACCCTTGAAAACCCTTGTTATCGCTTGACTTTTTGATAATATCCATCCTAACAGGTATGAGATGATATTTAATTGTGCTTTTGATTCACATTTATCTGATGATTAATAAAGTTGAGCATCTTTTCATACAGTTATTGGCCATTTTTATGCCTTCTTTGGAAAAAGTCTATTCAGGTCCTTTGCCCATTCTTTAATTATATTATGATTTTGCTATATAATTTTGTGAGTTCTGAAGGGGCTAAAAGGAAAAATGTCTCCTTTGACCTCTGAAGGTTCACTGAAAATTAACTGACAAAAAGCAGATTAATAGGAGAAAAGACATAGAAAATTTATTAATGTGCACATGTGTGCATGGGACTCATACAAAATATGAAAATCTCAAAGACAGGGCCAGATAGTTGACATTTTTATACCATCTTGAGGTAACAGAAGAATAGGGGCTTAAAGCATGGCAAGACCATGCTTCAAGATTATGGGAGGGAGAGAGAAATAAAGGCAAGGGGTAAAGGCAATCTTGTCATGTAGATGAAATCTCAAAGGCAACAGCTCTCAGAAAGAATAAGTAGCAGCTTGTGGTTGAGTTAATTATTTCCAGATCTGGATAAGGGGTAGGGCCTCAAAGAAAGCCTGGCTATTTATTTTGCTAATGTAGCAATGCATATATACTCCACAAATGACAGCTTTTCAGAGCTATTCCTGTCTGCAGGTCCTCTGAATAGCCAAATTTGCCTGAATTTCAAAATATGCCAAAAAAGTATATTTTGAGGAAAATAGTTTTAGTTTCCTTTTAGTTGCTTATATATTTTGGATATTAACCCCTTATTAGATATATGGTTCACAAATAATTTCTCTCAATCTATTAGCTGCCTTTTCAATTTGTTAATGGTTTTATTTGCTGTGGAGAAGCTTTTTAGTTTGATATAGTCCTAGTTATTTATTTTTGCTTTTGCCTGTGCTTTTGGTGTGATATCCAAAAAGTCACTGCCAAGGCCAATATCAAATAGCTTCCCCATCCCCTTTGTTTTAAAGAGTTTTACATTTCAGGTCTTATATTTAGGCATTTAATCCATTTTGAGTTGATTTTTGTGTATGGTGTAGGATAAGAGACCAGTTTCATTGTTGTTTGTGTGGATATCCAGTTTTCCCAGCACCATTTATTGGAGAGACTACTCTTTCCACCTTGTGTCTTCTTAGTGGCCTTGTAGAAAATTACTTGACCATATGTACTGTTAAAAGAAAAACTGTAGCTGAATTAAATTTAAGAGTTTAATTGAGCAAAGAATGATTTACAAATCAGGCAGCCTCCTGAGCCAGAGAAGACTCAGAGACTCCAGTGCAGCCACATGGTAGAAGAAGATTTATGGACAGAAAAAGGAAAAGACATACAGAAAATGGAAGTGAGGTACAGAAACAGCGGGGTTGGTTACAGTTTGGCATTTGCCTTATTTGAACATGGTTTGAACAGTTGGCCATCGTTGATTGGCCAAAACTCAGTGATTGGCACAAGAGTAGGCTACAGTCTATATATAACTCCATTTAGGTTATAGTTCATGATGTACAGAGAAACCTTTAGGCTGAACTTAGAATATATAAGGAGGTAGCTTTAGGCACTTGATTTAACAATTCCCCCCATTTTTTCATCCTCTCAATTGTGAGAGATTTACCAAAACTTTAGTCATTGATGTCACTATCACCATAGTAAATGTACTTACTTGGTTTTGAAACCCACTGGGAAATAGCAGAACTGCGGGTTTTGTAAGGTGGAAACAAGGTCTTAACGTTATTACTATTATTATTTTTGTAAGGTTTGGAGTAGAGAATACCTTCTTATGCTGCAGGAGAGAAACAAAACATGGTCTGTTCTAAAAATCTTCTGTGTTTCCTTAAAGTCTTAGTTTGATTATGTCACATTTAGCATAAATGACTCCATTTTGGTTTGGTCTGGTCTGTTGGGGCAAACAATGGGCTCCCATAATTTGTTTTAAAATTCCCCCCTTTTGGTCAGATTCTCATGGTGAGAGTGTGACCAAAACTTAGGGCCTTAGTGCCACTCTCAGTTACCATCATTTTGGATTTCTGGTCTCAGCATGTCATTCGTGGGTTACAGTGCCTTTTTGGTCACATATTTCTTTCAGCTCTTGTCGCTCCAGTTAAAGAGAGACCATCTGACATTTTAGAGATGGCTGCATGGAAGTATTTAAAACTTTTGAGAGAATACAGTGTACCAGGGAGACTACTATTAAGACTATCAGGAGAATAACACCAAGAGTTTGGAGTCTGCTCCTTAGCCAGGTTCCCCATAAACCAAACCAACTAAAATCAAATAGACCAAAGAATGAGCTAGATGAAGAGTCTGCCCACTTTAAGCAGTCTCTTCATTAATACCATATAACTGAATCTCTGTAATACTGGATGTGATGTATTTCTTCATGGGCAACAAGAATTGCCAGCATTGCATAGATACATCTGTTTAGCCAGTTACTAATCCAGAGCAATTCTGTTATTCAGCATAACTTTCACAGGAGACTTTACAGTCTGTTATGTAACCATAGCCTCTACAGTAGAATCTGCTATAAAGCATATCATGAGGAATAAATTTCTAATCATTACCTCATTTACTCTAAACCATGGGAAAAAGGACTTAACAAACAATGCCCTTCAGAAGAGTGAAGACCTCCTGGCAGTGTTCTTTTTAGCCTATGATATTGACTAAGAGGAGTGGACCAGTTTTCTGTTTCTGACTGACTGTGAGGCAAGGTATGTACCATTAACATTTCTCAAGTACATTAGGCCTTCATCTTCCATCTATCAAGGCATAAGGTTATCCATATATAAGGCTGGCTGCAAAATTTTTCACAAATAAACTATACCCCATGAGTGCACACAATAGACCCCCCCCCCTTTCACTTCTATCATTCATAGAGGCATAAGCAAGGGAAAAATATTCAAAGATAAGAGTCTCATGATAGTAGAGAAGTCTTTATCTGTGATGTTGGGATAAAGCTGTCTACATCAAGGATGCCACCTTCTTCTGAGGAGAAGCTTCCCTGGTTAGCTTTACCTTAAGGTTTCCAATGTGTTTATAGTTCCAAGAGTAAGGAGGGACCCCTCTAAGTCGTGAGATTATGAACCCAAGGTTCAAGGTCCAGAAGTTTTGCTGCAGTGTGGATGGCAAGGGTAGTCTTTCAATGATATTCTTAGAAGGTCTAATCTTCATGTTCTATATTGTGAAGAGGTTAATTGCTCTCAGTCAGTGAACCAGTAAAATCTTTCTTTACCTGGTGAAGAGACACTTTGGTATAATGAGCTACTGTTATAACATTAGCCTTCTTGCATGGGAACGTTTTGTACAACCAGAAAACATGCACTGAAAATGACAATTGAATGAAATCCCTTTAGAAGTGTTTAAATAGCCCATCAGATAGTAGAATGTACCTGAAATTTTTATTTGTCTTCCCAAGAATATGGGTTTGACAAACCAAACATTGGTCATAAACTATTTTAGCAACTTAGAAGTCACCATACCAATATATATATTTAATTTGGATTTAGAACTTTTAATAACCATAGCTTTAAGGACTTAAGAAGGACAAGATAGCCATCCTGGTTTTCCATGAGTCTATGCTTAACAATAGACTTGTGTCTTCTTGAATACCAGTTGTTTCTCCAATTTAGGTGCATAGCACTGATAACTGATGGGTTATCATAGGTAATTTTACTTAGACTATGGAGTTCATTCAAATTGTATATCTAAACATTTTCAATACTGGCAGATTTAGCATGGAAACCTGCAAAATATTTTCTTGATATTAATTTTTGTTCTGCTTGGGTGAGCAGTTTTATATATTAGTCAGTCTCTTCATTAAAGTTCTGGGAATTCTTACCCAGTCCAAATGATATGATTCTAAAGTGATTAGAAACCTGTACTAAGGAGTGCTTCTCAGGGTCCTTTCCATCCTTTCCTGAACCTCCTTAAAGACATCGTATTCTTGGATGTTGCATGCTTGTGAAGTTTTCAGAAACTGCATCAGAATCAAGCAGTTAACTATGGAAATGGCTTTAAATAGTCACAGTTAAAGACACAATTGACAAGGAAATGTGGTTATTTCTGTGGTCTACAGTAACTTACCCATAATTATGATTGATAGCATATACTCAGACATATTAGAATTTTAGGAATTCCATACAATTTTTGAACATATATTAATAACATTCATTAAAATATAGGCTGAAGAAAGTTAAACATTATTTCTTATTTGGCAATGCTTTGCATGTAACTTAACATGTCAAATAATCCTGTTTACCTCTCTTTTGGATGCTTCAGGGGCCCTCTGTAGCATCCCAAAGTTAGAGGTCAAAAAAGACTTATTTTTGAAGTAGAAATTTGATTTTGGTATTGGTTACAGCTCAGGGTTTGCCTTATTTGAATATGATTTGAACAGTTGGCCACGGTTGATTGGCCAAAACTCAGTGATTGGCACAAGAGTAGGCTACAGTCTATGTACAACCCATTTAAGTTATACTTCATGATGTACAGAGAAACTTTTAGGCTGACCTTAAAATATGTAAGGAGGCTGCTTTAGGCTAAATTTGATTTAATAATACTTGGTTTTATAGAAAGAAACTTCTAAAATTTGTACATGTAAAAGAAAATAAAATTTCAGGACTCCCTAAATTAATTATGCCAAGAGGGAATGCTTTTCATTCACCCGACCTTGTTACAGCTGATGGGGGTCTCTGTCAAAGCTCCTCTCAGGTTTTCAGTTGCCCTGATTTCAGTTTGAGATTGAAACCTTATTCAAGCAACCCAATTCCATGCTCAATGGAGCTGGAATTGATGCTCTGATTTTAAGGTAGGAGTTTCCTCAAGAGGAGTCCTTTGAGAAAACTCCTACTTTAAAGCAGAGCTTTAATTCTACGGATTCTGTGGACTGCATATTTGTCGTTTTCATTTTTCTCTGCAGTAAAGGTTTTGTTTGTCTTATTTCTTAGGGTTTGAAACCTTTTCACTCACTTGAAATTTGGTCAAGGAGAAAACAGGTTTTCTTTGAAGAGAGAAAATGAAATTTTTGTGGCTTAAATGAAAAATTTGTAATCTTTAAAACTGGCCAGATTCTGAAGCTTGGCTCAGTGGTCAAATCTGCACTTTCATCTGGAGTAACCAAAATTCCTCCCACTAGATCTTTTTGGTCATTCAAAGGGAAAATCTAATTTGCATTTGTACTTCTAAAGGAGACATCCAACTTTAGAAACTTCAGGTGAATTCATGTACAATACTTATGGTGCCACCTCCTGTCAATATCTAGAAAAATGGTTTTAAAGCACAAAGACCCCTAACTACAACAGCCTAAATAGGATATCTTTGAAACATTTAAAATAGTTTATCTGCATGCTCTAATAATAAAAATAAAGCTGGCTTTAAAATAAAACCAAAATAACTGGGAGAGCAATTTTTCAATGTTACTTAGAAGCTTCTAAAAGAGTTTTTGATAAAGAAATTTCTTTGCAAGAGGAAATCAAGATTGTCTAAAGTTATTTCAAATGAAAAAAGACTTCGGAGACTTTCTCCATTTTGCCTCCAACTGCTCCTCCTCCTTGTACCCCTGTCATTTGAATTCATCCCTTTCTGCTTGTTCCCTCAGCTCCCATAAGCTCTTCGGCAGAGATTTTTGAAATTCCACAATGCAAACTTTTTTTTCTCTCAAAAGAGGGTAAACGTCTTTAAATTTGGAGGAGAGAAAACAAATGGAACAACTACAGAATGAGAAGAAAACTACTGAGATTATAAAATACAGATCCAACAAAGTTTTTCTTCTAAACCATAACTAATAAATGACATGGATGATTTATTGACCCAATATCAGAGAATACCCTTTAAATGTCCTGCTGGACTTCACAGTCCTTTGGAGATGTAAATCTGATCCTGTCTTTGAAATGGTAACATCTAGGTAATTAGCTAAACAACCTTCCAATTGAGCTCACATCTGAAACAAGTTAAAATCCTTTAAAATGCTTAAACTGCCTGCTTCTATTCCCTGCAGCATTGACAAAAGCGCACCTCGCCCTGTGGCCTAGTGGCTAAGATTCTGTGCTTTCTGGACTGGGGCCCAGGTTCCATTCTCTTTCAGATTAAACCAAACCCAGAACAATGACAACAACAAATACTGGCAAGGATGTGCAGCAACAAGAGCTCTTGTTTTTTTGCTGATGGTAATGCAAAGTAGTACATCCAATTTTGAAGACACTTTGGCAGTTCCTTACAAAACTAAACATACTCCTACCATATGATCCAGCAATGACTCTCCTTGGTGTTTACACAAATAAGTTGAAAACTTATGTCCACACAAAAACTGGCAGTTGAATGTTTATAGCTTTATTCATAATTGGCAAAACTTGGAAGCAACCAAGATATCCTTCAGAAGGTGGATGGTTAAATGAATTGGTACATCTAGACAATGGACTATTTATTATCCAGTGCTATCAAAAAATGAGCTATCAAGCCATGAAAATACACAGAGGAAACTTAAATGCATATTACTAAGTGAAAGCCAATTCTGAGAAGCTACATACTGAATGATTCCAACTTTATGACATTCTGGAAAAGGCAAAACTATGGAGATTGTAAAAGTTTCATTGGCTGCCAGGGGTTGGGATTGGGGAGGGATGAATAGGTGGAACACAGAGGAGTTTTTTTAGGGCAGTGCAACTACTTCGTATGGTACTATAATGATGGATACATGTCATTCATTAAACATTTTCCCAAACCCATAAAATGTACAACACTGTATTAGTCTGTTTTTGTTGCTATAATGGATACCTGAGACTGAGTAATTTATAAAGAAAAGAGGTTTATTTGGCCTATGGTTTTTATGCTCTACCCAAAACATAGTATGGGCATCTGCTTCTGGTGAGGGATTCAGAAAGCTTACAGTCATGGTGGAAGGTGAAAGGGAGCCAGCGCATCATATGGTGAGAGAGGGAGTGAGAGAAGTGCAGAGGTGCTAAAGCTGTTTTAAACAACCAGATCTCATGCAAATTCATTACTGTGGCGGGGGGGGCGGGGGCGGATACCAAGCCATTCATGAGAGACCCGCTCTCATGACTCAAACACCTCCCACCAGACCCCACCTACAACTTTGGAGATTACATTTCAATATGAGATTTGGAGGGAACAAACATCCAAAGTATATCAAACACCAAGAGTGAACTCTCATGTAAACTATGGACTTTAGGTGATAATAATGTGTCAGTGTGGGTTTATCAGTTATAGTAAATGTACCTCTCTGGTGGGGGATGTTGAAAATGGAGTAGGCTATGCAAATGTAGGGGCAGGGAGTATATGGAACTCTATTTTTTTCTGCTCAATTTTGCTGAAACCTAAAGCTGTTCTAAAATTTTAAAAAGTAGATTGTCATTTATTCATGAAAGCTATTATGGCACTTTCATCAGTGGACTCTTGTTCAAAGGAAATATCATTGGCATATGTCACAAAGTTTTTGGAAATATGCCCGTACTCCCAGGAGGTCTCATTTCACTTGGAAGAACAAGGGCTGATAGTTTGAGTGGGAAGTTAAACACACAGACACATAAATACACAATGGTAAAGTTGAAGCCCTAGACCAGGGTATCCTTGTGTCTCATAAAGTATCCAGACCACCAAAGAACTCACCTCAGTTTGGAACAAGTAACATTAGATCTCACAGAACCAGAGAGTTCAACTATGACTCCATGTGGCAACAACACAATGGTGTTAGAACTGGACTTTCTAGCTCTTTGTGTGGCTAGGTTTTGGGGGAAGAAGTGATTTTTTTGTGTCGAGTAAACTCTCCTTTTCTTGGTTAATGAAAGCTAAAAGGCCTTAAAAAGGGGAAAGTGGACATACTGCTAATCAGGATGCATGAAGTTCTAAGCAATCAAATTTGAAGAGATGAAAAAGAAGTGACCTCGTTTACATACCAAGCTATTGAAAAAGATTACAGACATTAAACCAGATTTTATAAAATATTGTTAGATGGGATATAAAGTGACCTAGTTATCTTTCCAAGGAAAGAAATAAATGCAGTTAGTATTGCTTTGTTATATACTAAGGAGTGAAGTTGTGAGTCATAAAGTATGATCTTATTTACTTTTATTGGACAATACTAACTTAGTTTGGGCCACTCTATCAAAAATACCATAAATTGCATAGCTTAAACGACAGAAATTTATTTTTCACAGTTCTGGAGGCTGGAAGCCTGAGATCAGGTTGTCGGCATGGTTGGGTTCTGGTGAGGGCCCTCTTCCTGGTTTACAGACTGAAACAGTAGCTTCTATACATCTTTACATTGTATCTTCTTATGTCCTTACATGGCAGAGAACAGAGAGAGAGAGAGAGAGAGGAAGCAGGTTAACTCATGTTTTAAAAATAAATATGCTAATCTCTAGCTAGGACTTCCACTACTATGTTGAATAACAGTGATGACATGGACATCCTTGTAGTGTTCCAGATCTTATAGGAAAGGCTGTTTTTTCCACATTCATGTTCAGGCATAAAAAAATGAGATCCAGTCGTTTGCAACAACATGGATGGAACTGGAGATCACTATGTTAAGTGAAAAAAGCCAGGCACAGAAAGACAAATATTACATGTCCTCTCTTATTTGTGGGATCTAAAAATCAAAACAGTTGATCTCATGGACATGGAGAGTAGAAGGTTGGTTACCAGAGGCTGGGAAGGGTGGTGGGGAACTGGGTGGGGAGGTGGGGATGGTTAATGGGTACAAAAAAAAAAAAAAATAGAAAGAATAAATAAGATCTGCTATTTGATAGCACAATAGGGTGACTATAGTCAATAATAACTTAATTATACTTTTAAAAATAACTAAAAGAGTGTAATTGGATTGTTTGTAACTCAAAGGATAAATGCATGAGGGGATAGATAACCCATTCTCAATGGTGTGATTATCATGCCTTGCATACCTGCATCAAAATATCCCATGTACTCCATAAATGTATACATCTATTATGTACCCACAAAAATTAGAAAGAAAAAAAGGAAAAAAAATACTTATCTCATTACCACCCAAAGGAACCATCTCTAAATGCCATAATATTGGGGATTAGGGTTTTAACGTACGAATTTTTGGAGAGGCACATTCAGTTTTCCAAGTTATATTTCTATCAGCACTGTGTGAAATAGAGCTGTCATTGCTCCATCTCTTCATGAACACTTGGTGTTTTCCAAATGTTTAACTTTTACAGGTTTTGTGAATGTTTAGCGTCTGTTCTGATATATTGGGACTAGCCAACTAACATAACAGTGATTTTGTAATATCACCTTTTCTCTGTTTACTAAAGATAGCCACTATTGTGGCCTTGTTCCAATTTTACAGGACTTCATACTATTTAAGGAATGTCAGCTAGTGACTCTGTAAGGAAATATTAAGTTATTTTGATGCGTGTTAATTTGAATATTCCCAGCTTGAGGAACCGTTGCCAGAAGATGGCATAAATGTACTACATTGGAAAGTGAATAAATATTTAGATGCTTTCCTGGTTAAGTAGTACAGAAAGTGCTTTATAATATACAACCTAGTTTTAATTTTTCTACCCCACTTACGTTCTCAAAAGCTTTTGCACTCTAGAAGCTAAATTTTTGTAAAACTCAAATACGTTATTTTCATCTACATTAAAGCCAATAAATACAAGAATTTTTAAGAGGTAAAAGATTTAACTATTTAAGTCTAGAGTTGAGAATCTGGAATCTGGAAATAATAAAATCCTTATTTCAGTTGATCATTTTTCAAAATGAAATACCTATTTTTAAATTTCCATTTGTTGTAAATTTATACTTGTAAACAATATTGAATAACATGCTAAACATGAAAAAGTACCTATAGGAACTTTCTTTTTTTTTAAATGTGATTATTACTTTACTTGGCAGCAAAACAATGTTTAAAAGTACAATTAAACAATAAATATCAATATAACCAAAAGTTGTTATTAAATTATATTGAAAATGCAAAAAAGATAAATGCTCATGGTTTTATTAAAAATGTAAAAGGGAGTAACATCCAAATTGACTATTGAAGAGATTCAGTAGATAATGTCTAAAATAGAAGTAAAACTAAGAAGCAATTTTTTTTTTTTTTGGAATACAGAGTTTTAATTTTTTTATTATTATTATACTTTAAGTTTTATAGTCAAATGTTAGTTGTCATAGCATTGATTTCCCACTGCTTTGTTATCTCAAATGAAAAACTCCAAATTTAGTATATGAAACGACTCATTCAGTGTTTCAAATGCTTTATTCAGTCTCAATAAAAATTATATTACAGAAAAAAAAGAAATACCTATTTTTTCTTGCTGCTTTAAAAGAAATAAATGTTGGTAAATGTTATTAACATTTAACAAGTGATTAATAGCACTGCCTTTTCCATAATAATTTATTATGATAAGTACTTTATCATGTTCAAGAGACATGTAAATAATTCTATGCAATGCCATTTATAAATGTCTTATAACAGGTTGACAGAATTATTTAGTGCCTGCTTGAAACATGAAAAAGGTAAAAACAAGCCTCCTAATAATTGAATCTAATAAATCTGTGTTGTCATTAATCACATTTCTTAAATCATTTCTAAATGTTACCTCAAATTAAAATGCAACTGCCATTTCTTATTCAGTTTTGAACTCAAATAGGAATATAGCAAATCTGTAGCACTCAATCTGGAGTAAGCATCATGACATCGAATTGTTAGGTGCTGTGGTGGCAGTTTCCTGAGAATAACCTGTCATCAAAGCCTAGAAAATTCTGTTATTAATTTAGGCAGATTCTGAGTAAGGGATGTAAAGAAGAAGTTTATGACATATGTTTTTATATAACCTTTCAAACTGATTTACTGATACTAAAACTGACTTAAAAATGGATGTCATCTATCATTGGAAAACTGGAAATTTCTATCCATATGTGGCATTTTTGTCCTATCTGAACTTTTGATAAAAATTTGATCTAAATTCTGCCATTACATATCCATGGAATATAATAACCACTTCTAGAAACTGAGATGAGGAGAAATTTTTTACTGATCTCTCCTGAGGTAAAGTCTCAAATGACTTATAATAATTATAACAATCTCAGTGAGGTCTAATAGTGTTCTCTGAATCCTTACTACACCATTATATATGTATTATCATTTGTTTATCACCATAGATTCTGTCTCCCAGACTGGACCATGAACTCCTTACAGTATTACAGTAATATGTCTTCGATTTCATTTTAGCAGTAATAAATATTACTGCCTATTTGTGTAAACCCCTATGTAAACGTTGTAGAGATACTAATCACACAATGACTCAACGTATTCCTTTCCTGAAAATCATTTTCAGATTAATTTATTATTATATTAATATATATTATATATTATATTATATTGAAAGATATTTTAAAGATCCTTTATATAAATGAATAAAATACTACTGTGCAGTAACTGACATTAGTAGTTAGTAGTAACTAACATCAGTAAATTATTTATCTCTGCCTTTTTAAAAACTTTGTTAGAAATGGATTGACTTTAATTGAATAGTTGACACCAGCACAAGTGGATCTTTCTGTTTCAGAATTTAAAATATCAACAGTTACTTTCTAGAGTGAGGTAGAACCTAATGCATAAACACCAACTATCAATCAATGACTTTACACTTCACTATCCCACAAAATGTGGTAAAAATGATGAACAGAGCCATACTTGGAGGAGGGGTAGGGTAAAGGAAATGGCCCAAAGATGAGGTTGGCAGGTGCCAAAGCATTCTAACCCACCAAATTACCACGACTTTCTTGAGTGTCTGCAATGTAAAGTACATCATGGTAGGTGCTAGATAAAAATAAATATAAGATGTGTTGTTGCCTGCCCTCAAGAGCTTATCATTCAAATGGAAGTAAAGCTCTCCTCTATAAGTACACAACCAACCAGTCTCACACAGAGACAAAAAGGGACCTCTCTTACAATAATTTTAAATAAGTGCTATGAAGAATAATGCAAAGTCCTTAAATTGGAATTTCCTGAAAGAAGAAATGAAAATAATTATACTTTATTTATATTTATTAAATAATGTATTAAAGGTTAAGAATTAGATTGGAATATTGCCACATTACAATAGAGATTTTTGGATCTTTGTAATTAATGGATCTTTGTAATAAATATGAATGGCTGCTGATAGCAGTAAGTGAAAACCACATGGGAAACTTTTTAGTGAATGGGTGAAGGTGGCAACACCTAAACCTATTGATTAATCACAAAAAGAGAAGCAACCCCTTTTTACATGCCTTCAGATATGGTGCAAGAAAGAAAATAAAACTCAACTATGTGCATTTTTGCCAAAAATAATACAAAACCTAATCGCTTAGTCTATTATTTTATGGTAAGCACAGGAGACAAAGAAACATAGGAATGCAATCAGCAAAATCTAATGTACAGAAAATGTTCCAGGAAAAATGGTCCAGGTTCTTCAATAAATAAATTGAAGAATGAAAGTGAGAGAGGAAACCTACAAAAAATATTGTAGAGATATTAAATAAAAGTAATCGAACCAAACTGGAAATTTGATTAGTGGCTAAATATTTGATGGTATACAGTGATTATTGTTATTTGAGATTATAATGATATTGTGGTTATGTTTTTAAAAATAGTAATCTCTTAAAGATACACTGTAAAGTATTCACAGAAGTTTTAAGATGTCTGGGGTTTGTTTCAAAATAATTACATAGTTGGAGAAATAGATAAAGCGATATTGGCCATTTGTTGAAGCTATTTGATGGAAATACGAATGTTCATTATGTTACTATATCTACTTTGGCATATATTTAAAATGTTTGTAATAAAAGAGGTTAAAAATAAAAAGTTACGCTATTAATATTCATTTAAAATGCAATTTTATTAGGAGGAAAACCCTCCGGCTATATTTCTAATTTCAAGGATATCTGCATATATAGCCACAAACAGAATACAAAGATAAGAAAAGTAAAATAGGAAAAGGATGTGATCCTCATTTCATCTGAGTATTTCATTGGAGAGAGTTATTTTATGTTTTTAACTTTGGAAATAGTGTATAGTGAAAAAATTGCGAAGTACTTTGTAAAATATTAATCTGAACTTTAGTAATATGCAACTTATTTTTGTCAAAAAGAAAGCATTGTTATCATCAAACACTTTTAAGTTCCAGTCAATTGATGGGATGGCCTACTAAAATATTTGCCTTTGAGGGACATATGCACTAAAAATTTTTGATGCATAAGCAAGTACATATACATCTGTATAAATTATTGTGGCTTTGCCACATTCAGTAGTCTTTTTCCATGTTCAATTTATAAAAACATTTTTAGTTTTTTTGAATAGTATATAGCAACAGCTCTATGATAGAAATAATAGTAGGTCAATAGTTGGAGATATTAAGTGTATGTTGAATGAAGAAAATTATTTAAATAAATAAATGATTGTACATTTATAGATTCTTACGATATTTCAAAAACCTGACAATCTTAAAGATCATTTTATTATTTGTAACTTGGTGAAGATTTAAATGGTGCATATTATATCTATTGGCACATCTCAAATGTATGTACAATAATTTAATAAAAACAAAAAATTTCAAAAGTAAAATAAAGGCTAAAAACTTGCAAGATCTAAGGCCATGTAAGAACATAGTGAAAAGATGGCAGTTTACAAGCCAGGAGGAAAGGCCTCACCAGACACAAAACCTGCTGACACATTGACCTTGGACTTCTAGTCCCAGAATTGTGAGAAAATATATTTCTGTTGTTTAAATCTCCCAGTCTGTGGCATTTTTGTTTTGGCAGCCCTACCAGACTAATATAGTCCCTGTAAAGGAATAAACATGAATCTTACCTTGCACCAACAATGGAGCAACACAATGTTTTTTCATTGTTTAGAACACTTTGCCTTATCTTATTCTCAAGTTCTCTATCTGCACACACATGTACACATCTTTCTTCAATAGTAATGTTTAATTAATTATGCACAGGCTTTCCAATGGCTAATTGCAGATTAGTTCACCAAGCTCAAAGGGGAGGGGCTTCATACTTGCACAGTACTGGTCTGTTTCTTCTAAGAAGAAAAGGGAAGGACAAGAAGAGTCTAGGCTTCACTACAGCATTCCCACATGCCATTTAAAAATACTTAACTTGTGTTCACCTTCAAATCTCTCATTATAAATCACATACACATGCAATTTGTCAGTTAATTGTCAGTGGTAAATGTTAATGTTCTAATAAACTAGATATTAGCTGATGTAGTGAGTGGTATCATGTAGGTTTTCACCATTATAAGGCATACTTAACAGTTTAGAAAATCAACGACATATTAAACAAAGGTTAGTGCTCCTGGAAGAATTCCTTGATAAACAGTTGTTATCTGACAGATTATAACTAATTTTTCTGCTTCCAGAAAGATAGAACATGTTCTCCTGCCTTAGTAACTATTGACAGTTTGTGCATAGGGGAAAAAAATCACACACAAATATGCAGAAACACAACTTTCGTCAATGAAACTGCACATTTATAGATGGGAAGGTAAGAAGATGTGGGGCAGGGGACTAAAGTCCAGGCCTGATGCTTGTTTCCCTTTGTGTTCTCCAAAGACAAGACATTGTTTTGACTTAGGATAAATATATGAAAGGCGAGGAGCAGTGTGACATATTTGGGAGTTTTATTTAAATGCGAGTTTGCCGTCCCCAGCAGTCAGGAATGGTACTAATCTGGTGGAAGGACTCTTCATGCTGTGGCTATTTACTTAACATTGCTATTTACAAATATCTTCTTGGAGCTGCCAGATAGAGGAATGCAGATTCACAGAAGACTTAGTGGCAGCAATTCCCAGGGAGGATCATCTGTGTTCTGTCAAAATAAATTCCCTTACCTGAGCTTTTGGACACTCAAGCTCATCAAAAAATAATTGGGAAATATTTAGTAGGAAAAGAAATAGAAAATAACACCATTCTGACTAACATTCTTGAAAGAATGGGTTATAGCCTGTATTTAAGTGTGTGCTATTTTAATTGGAATTTCCTATCTCACACCCCAAGTCCTTTCATTAAGCACATCCCTATAGGTCTTATCCTTTATGCATAAACTTCATTTTGTTTACTTTTCCCTATTCACTACTATGTGTTCTACAGCAAAAAGTTATTAACATGAGTGCATAACTTGTTAATGTACCACAGGGACAAAGTTATGGTAAATTCTTTGTAAAAGGATAAAAGCGATATAGTATAATGTAGGGTTAAGGATGTTCCACTGAGAGACAGGAAACCTGCTTTCCTCTTGTGAATTTGTGATTAATCTATTGGGCAACCACTGGAAATTATAAACATCCCTGCACCCAGAGGTTCTTATTTGTAGAATGAGGAAATTGGATGAGATCTTGCTTAGTGTACCATTATATTCTCTAGTGTATCATTATATTCCAGCAATTACGGCACAACTTCTACATTGTAACCACAATGCTGAGCATTATTCTGTTTCATCCAATTAAACAGCATTGTCCTGTTTGATTCTCATCACACCCTTGCAAGGTAGGTATCTTCATCCCTATGTCACTAAAGAGCAAAGGCTTTGAGAAAATAAGGAGAGTGCTAAACACAGCCTGCAAGTTGCCGGGCTGATCCTCTGTATTCTAATGAGTGTATGTGCTCTTCACCTGGACCAAAACTTTATTAATGGGCACAGCTACTTTTTGTTATCAAAGTTGTCCCTCTAGAATACTGGATTTCAAGTACCTAAGAGATGGGCAAACTATATGATTATATCTAGGTGTTGGAGTACAAGTTGATTAACATCCACTTCCCTGAGTTCCCAGACCTTATTAGTTGTTGCCCTATACACACTCCCTCACCAACAAATGATCCAGCAACTAAGGGGGAATGCCTAACACAATCTTCTAGGACTTTATCCAGTTTTGGGACCAGTCTTCATAAACAGAGTCATGGTGCCACTTTCCAAGTACAATAACAGACGTATGTACAGGGAAACTCACCCACGAGGCAGGCTGAGAAAAGATGCAGCCAGGGTCCACATAGCCCTTTCACAGTTTCATTGTCAATAAAAAAAGTAAATGTGGCATAGAAGGGCTATAGACAACAGCAGTTTCTGACTCGAAAGTCTGCCGAGTAAGCTCTTTATGAATCGCTTCTTGAGATTTGGTGATTTCTACTTGGGTTTCTGAGATCAGAGACATTATGATGGTGTCAAGCTCCTGGAAAGAAGTAGAGTGGTGGGTTGTTGAAGTTCCTGACCTATTCTTTCTAAAAATGACAAAAGATTACCATACACGGTCAATGGACAAATGGCCAAATGGTCTCTGATAGGCTTTCTTTAATGGCCTGTACAACTCACTTGATGTTTGTTGCTCCAAAGGCAAATATTTTCTTAACTTGTAACTAAGGCCTGTATTCCAGTGACTGGTGCCTACTGCCCAACATCAGGGAGCTCTAATGCAGCATTTGAACGTAACAGCACCACAGGTTAAATGAAAACTTATTTCTCTACAAGACCATCTTGAAATAAACTGTTCCCCTTCCTTATTCGAGTTAGAATCAGGTGGGCTTATAAATAAAAGTAAATTGTGCTTTATTTTTTGTCTGTGCTAAGTGAGAAGTACCTTGACACGTCTATCAGCTTTCAAACACGATGACATTGCTTCAGATTTTCTATATGTACAAACAGGTTTGTCCACATGAGTCTTAGTGAGTGTGTTTGTTTTTCAGTTGCTTGTAGTAGCTGAGCATAAGTGGATATACTGTATTTTCTCTGTAAACTATGTAAGGGAGATCTCTCTGAAGACTGGCACTGGGGTGTTACTGTGGGTAGTGGCAGATACATCAAAGAAAGGACTTTGATTTCATGTAAGAAATCTGTTCCCTGAGAACAACTTGCAGATGATTCTTCATCCACTCACTGCTCAATGAATATAAACTGGCCGAATTTCCTCAGGGACAGGTGGGCTTAATTGGCTGCTTCTAAAGCCCATATTTCTTTGTGAGACTCTAAAGGAGAAATTGAACTTCGGTGAACCAGGGGCTTCATTCTTCACTGTTCAGGCTGTTTCTCTAAGTTGTTTCGGTACTGTTGGTTGAGATGGAAAGGTGCATGCCTGACTGCTGGTGAGTTTTATTGAACTGAGTGATCCTGGCATTTGTATTAGGATTTGGAAGTTACCTGCTCCTTGTGAAGATGAGTTTCAAAGTGCTTCTGTGCTACTTTCACAGTATAGATCAGGGAAAGATCTGTTTTCGTTCTCTCTTAGTGCTGACTACCATTTCTGAGTCAAGTGATTCCTCTGAAAAAATATGATTCAGTAAGTCTTCATTTTTTTTAGAGCTTTTTAATTGGACAGTTGTCAAAAATCTACTACAGAATGATGAAATCGACCCAATATTTGACAGCTCAGAGGTTCTAGTTATGTTCTGGGAATTCAACAACCCGAGAGACTATATCACTTTTTGCTAGATAGAACCTTTCAGAATCGGTTGAGACCACCTTATCCTTATTTTGTTATATAAGGGAAAATTAACTACTATAGACTATGAGCATGATGTATAAACCAAGATGAAAATAGACAATAAAGCCAAAATTCTGATGCCAGTTTAAGCTGATTTACTCTTTCTTCATAGACCCCCTTCAATTTTAATTCTATAAATAAAGTTCAGAAATATTAACCACAGGTTAAGATGGTAGCATCTTTTTCATGTTTCCTTTCATGTCAAAGCAGACACCATGTCTAGGAGGCAAGGTTTCTCATATTTAACTGAGGATTCTCATTAATAATACTATAATACGTCACCCTCTACAAAGCACTCCAATATGCATTATCTCCCTTGATCTTTACAACAATGTTTCAAGCAATAAATTCTACGGGAATTTAATTTTGTTTGATAGATTCAGATCCGGGAGGGCTTCCAAAAAAAGGTAGAATTTGAGTTTACTCTAGTGAGAGGAAGCATAACCTCTGTGTATGTGTTTCTCTGTGGGAAGATAGCATCTCTCTACATCCCACGGGTGTAGCCCCAGATACTGCTATCAATACCAATGCAGGTGCTCAGACTGTGCCTTGTCATGCCCTTTTACCCTTTCTCCTTATGGACATGCCATGACCTTATCTTTTACTACCATGACCACTACTCCGAGGGCCTCTTCTCAAATGGCTCAACAAGAAGGCAGAGGGGTAGGATGGGGCACTGTCTAAACTGGGAGTCTAGAGACTTAAATTCTAACCCTAATTTTGAGATAGTTTGACGTTTGACTAATATCATCTGTTAAATGACAAGGTAGGTGGATGACAAGAAGATCCTTTGAGTTTGGATTGTAATCCCAAAAAACACAATCCCAGATGCCATAATCCAGAATGCTAAAATCCTGAAAGATCAGTGTTCTTAAAGTCTAAATTCCTAAAGTCTACAATCCCTAACATCTAAAATCCTGAAAAATCACAATCACAAATTGATTGCATAATGTCAGGTGAAACTATTATTTTGTTATTTTTTTTTTTTTTTTTGAGGTGGAGTTTCACTCTGCCACCCTGGTTGGAGTGCAGTGGCACAATCTTGGATCACTTGCAACCTCTGTCTCCTAGATTCAAGTGATCCTCCCACCTCATTCTCCCTAGTACCTGGGACTACAGGTGCAGTGCCCCCATGCCCAGCTAATTTTTGTATGTTTAGTAGAGACGGAGTTCCACCATGTTGGCCAGGCTGGTCTCGCACTCCTGACCTCAAGTGATCTGCACACCTTGGCACCTTGGCACCCTTTTACTGTCTTTATGCAGAATAAAATGAATTTCAATTGAATCCCCAAACCATAACGACAGATTTGGAATTAGGTGCAATTAAGGTTTCTAAAAATGAATTTCAAGGTGTTTCCAATAAAGTTTGTTTTTTTTTCCATTCACCCGAGTGTATTTGACAGAAAATTAAGAAGAATCAATTGGCCATGAGGTACGGCAATGAGGAAAACTTTAGTTTGAAAATGTGTCATTTACCTGCATTGGCATTCTTTCCAGTTGATGGCATTCTGGGAGCTTTTAATGAATTAAAGCTCCATGCAGTTGCCTGAAGAAGTCAGCAAAGTTACTGACTGGTTCAGAAACAAGTATGTGCATGGTAAGATAAGAAGATACTTACACAACAGTGTCCCATTCACTTACCAGCATTGTTTCTATCAAATTTGTAGTCTGCATATGAGTGCCCAGGGAATGGGTTCCTTTCCTTTCCTCTCCTCTCCTCACCTCTCCCCTCCCCTCCTCTCCTCTCCTTTCCTTTCCTTTCTCTCTCTTTTCTTTTTCTTTCTTTCTTTCTCTTCCTTTCTTTCTTCTTTCATCCTTTTCTTTCCTTCCTTCCCTTTCCCCTTCCTCTTTTCTTTTCTTTCTTTCTTTCTTTCTTTCTCTTTCTTTCTTCTTCCATCCTTTCCTTTCCTTCCTTCCCTTTCCCCTTCCTCTTTTCTTTTCTCTCTTTCTTTCCTCCCTTTCTTTCTTTCTTTCTTTCTTCCTTTCTTTCTTTCTCTTTCTCCTTCCCTTCCCTTCCCTTTCTTTCTCCTTCCTTCCTTCCTTCCTTCCCTTCCCTTCCATTCCTTCCCTTCCTTCCCTTCCTTCCCTTCTTTCTGTTTTTGAGACAGTCTTACTCTGTAACCCAAGCTGGAGTACAGTGGCACGATCTAGGCTCAGCGCAATCTCAGCTCACTGCAACCTCTACCTCTCAAGCTCAAGTGATTCTAGTGCCTCAGCATCCCGAGTAGCTGGGATTACAGAAGTGTGCCACCATGCCTGGCTAATTTTTGTATTTTTAGTAGAGACAAGTTTTGCCATGTTGGCCAGGCTGTTCTCGAAATGCTGACCTCAAGTGACATGATGCAATACCTTAAAATATAGTTAGTGATCATAAAAATTGGCCAGAACCTCTGGACTATCTTTGAATAATTGTCTATAATCTATGCCTGTAGTACACGTTTTCATATCTTTTTTTTTTTTTTTACTTTTTTGTTGTCTTTTTTTTAGGTTTTTTCACTATTTTAAATTGTCAGCATTATTTTTTTTTTACAATTCTTTATGCTATGTATTTTTATCTTTGCATCATTTTAAACACTGCAGTTATACATTGTGTAAAGACTTTTAGAGAGTTCTAATTTGCTTTATGCATTTTTTGAAATGTGACTCCATGAAAGTGTATTATCACAACATTAACTTTGTATGTAAGCATTGTACGTGTACATAAAAACTTCTAGCCAGGCGCGGTGGCTCACGCCTGTAATCCCAGCACTTTGGGAGGCCGAGGCGGGCAGATCACCTGATGTCAGGAGTTCAAGACCAGCCTGGCCAACATGGTGAAACCCCGTCTCTACTAAAAATACAAAAAATTAGCGGCGGTGGTGGCACGCGCCTGTAATTCCAGCTACTCCGGGGGCTGAGGCAGGAGAATCACTTGAACCTGGGAGGTGGAGGTTGCAGTGAGCCGAGATTGCGCCATTGCACTCCAGCCCAGGCAGCAAGGGTGAAATTCCATCACAAAACACACACACACACACACACACACACACACACCAAACAAACAAACAAAAAACTTCCTCAATAAGTGAGGAGATATTTTTTGTACATCTGCATTTGTGAAAGATAAATTTCTCTGGTTCTTGGTTCTTTGGGGGATTAACTCAGGGTTGATGCAGTGGTGACTCATTGCAGTTTTTTTAAAATCAATCTTGTCAAAAGACAGGTTGTCTGTTGTAGTTCAGGTGATTGCAGTTATACAGCTGGGTACACACAATTACAAATCACAGTGATATGTGCTAATAAGTTTCCCTTTTTGACATATTACTTTATGAATATGGTTCATTTGCTCACAGCTGGTATACCTGTGTGTTAATATACCTGAGTGTTTAGGCTTGCAAAAATATATATATGTTATTATTGTCTCTTTTATTATGTAAACTGTCCTATGACATGTTCTGTCCTGTGTTATAAATTTCTCAATAAATCCCCCTTTAAAAAAGTAAATAAATATATTTTAAAGAGTTTTTAAAAATTATTTCTTTCATAATTATATTTTCAAGATTTTGATCTTTTGGGATTTAAATATTTGGGATTATGGCACTCAAGATTGTGCCTTTTTGGATTATAATTGGCTCTTCAGGGACTTGCAACAACAGAAAACCTTACCACACCTGAAGGGGAGAGGCATTTTGGCAACCAGTTGAGAGGGGGAGCCTTGCCAGAGAAGTCACTGGTAAGAGCTATAGTTGTGGAGGGGCACAGTGACTGCCACAACTGCCCAAGTCTGAAAGAGGTTTGAGGAATAAATTCCGCAACCTCACTTTCTTCCTGCCCTCCATGCTCTTGCTGGTGCCTCCCATCAGCCAAACCCAACAGGAGCCAGAGAGCAGAGGAGCCCCTGATGAACACTGCAAGATGCAGCCTTCTGGGGCACAGAGAAGAGCAGAGAAAAGCTGTTGGTAGAACTGGAGAAGATGGAACATAACCCTCACAGGCCCCAAGTCATGATTTGGTTGTTCTTTTTGCAAGTGACAGGCTCTATCTTCTGTTTGTTTGTTTATTTATTTAAACAGCCTATATTCCCACCTCTATTTGGAAATGATCCCTGGCAATCTGCTGATGGAGCAGCCCATTTCACATAACAGCCAGTTTCTCTACAATAGCTGACAAACATTGCGCTTTATTTGGTGACTAGTTGAACTTTATAAAGTCAGGTTTAGAAACTAGTGCCATATTTTTTTGGAGAGAATAAAGTTATATCAGTAATGTAGCATTGGTAGTTCTTTAAAAGTAGGTGATATTAGCAAAATTATAACTTGAGTAACACGTGTTAAGGGTTGATGAACTTATAATGGGAAACATTTAAGTGGTTGGGAGTTTACAACAAGTATTGCAAATGAAAGCATGAGCAATAAATATTCCTGATTTTGATCTTTATAAGAATCAATATATTTGTATTTATTGGGGAGTTTGTGTGTATGTATGTGTGTGTGTGCATGTGTCCAGACTAATGAGTCCTATCTTATTCCAAAAAATAGACAAAATGTAATCAAATGCTTATGAAGCAAAATACCATGTTATACAATCTCATAAGTTTTGTTTGCTTATATTGGACCTAATGGAGCTGCTTCAGCAGGGCGACGGATGATTTTCTGTACCTAACTCGTGGGACCACTTGCTCTGATTTTTCATCTTGTTACTATCCCAATAAGCTGTTGACATACCCAGGTCTCTAAAGTTCTAAGAAGAATGCAGAAGGGTAAAATGAGTCTGCAATGCCACATCAGATGTATCTTTAGGTCTGATATTAAATACACTTGAGAGTAAATTTCAAGTGAAGAAATAATATTATCTACAAATTCTGTGTTTTAGGATCTGTGCTCTTTTATTTCATTTAATTAATTTCTGATATGAATTTGCTTTATAACCCTATAACTCAGTACATTTCCTCAAGCTTTGAAATGCACTGTGTCTTTAAGCCTGTATTTTTAGAATTTAACAAATCATATTAAGTGGCTCCTATGTACAAGCCCTTCCAAGGGACCTGCATGGCATGCTTGGGAGTGGTTCCATCTGTAGTCAGAGATGAGGACGCAGTTGACATTTGGATTCTTATGTGGGTTCCCTGGGAGTGTCATGCAGGGAGGAGCTGCACAGCTTCCAAACCGAAAGCCAGAAAATGAATATAGATGTGCAGTCCATGAACCTACATTTGAGGAAGCCGCACAACGAGGTCACTGTGAAAGGACAGAAAACAAAGGGCATGTCATGAGGTCATCATGGTGGAGAAGGGGTTCAAAGGATAAGCCTCGGGTCTCCTATTCCTCACTCCTCACTGGAAATTGCATCAACCTCAAGATGCTGTGGTTTTAGACCTTATGCAAGCGGCATACAGGAGAGTCCAGGGTGGCTGCATTCGTGAATAACTAGTGAGTGAAAACAGGAGGAAAAAGGCGGGTACCTTCTACATAGGTCCTTAACAATTATGATCCAGTAGGCTGCTGAGATGTTATTTAACCCCACTCTACTCAATGCAGTAAGCACTGGTGATTCCAGGGCAGATGTCCCTATTCCCAAATACCTTTCACGTAAAATATCTCCAGCCTTCCCTTACAGCTTCTTACCCCACATTTTGCTGCCTATATAAAGTCCTGCATTATTATCTCCAGTAAAGAAGAGTACTTGAAGGTTCCTACTAACATGTAAAGATGTCAACCCACATGGAGTCACAGATTAGCATCCATTCAGATCTGGTACATAGGTGGTTTATTGATTAGTGAGGCACTCATACCATCTAGAGAGAAGAGGACACAAGGCAGGGTCACTTCCTTTGGAATGGGAAGCAGGATATTTCACTCAGGTTCAGAGTAGCCAGGATAATAAAGGACCTGACCCTCAAGGGTTGGGTGAGATGCTAGGAGAAGGGACAGAGGGGATCCTTGGTGGAATGAGACTCCCCAGAACCTCACTTGGGCCCGGCTCTTCCACAGTGATGTAGCTCACAGGGAGGCAGTCTAGCAGGGGTGTCCTTCTGAAGCAGAGGCAGTAAAAGGCAAACAAGTTGTATTTAACCTTGTCTCTGAGCCAGTAGGGATTTCTTACTTCTTTCCTTTTTCATTTCGTTTGATTCTGTTTCTCTTGTGTTCTTTTGTGATGAGAGTCTCCCCTCTCCACTCAGGAGGGATTTGAAAATTCACAAACAGGAGGTCATGTGAGGGTCTTAAGCTCACCTCCTTAAGAGTCACAGCCTGTGGCTTGTGTGAAATGGCCACATGGGACCTGAGTACCCTGGCCCTGAAATGACACCTGCTCATCTTGGATTCCACTGTGAGGAGAAGTTATGAGGCAAAGCAAAACGTGAGAGAATTGTCCTTACATTGGGTCTTCTTAGGAAATATATTTAGTGTATCTTAAGAGAAAAGGAAGACATTTGAACTTCATGTCTATAACTAGATGCAGTCTTTTCAAGTTATGACTTGCCATATAACCATTATTTGGTCCTTTTATGGTGAAACAAAAAATTTTAATGCAGATGCTATATTTTTTAAAAGTTCCCTATTAAAGTTAATAGAATAACATTGAGTTAATTCCTGCACTGAAGTTGCCAAGTGTTGACATTCTGCTTGGCACATCCCTGCTATGATCTTATGAAATGCATAGTTTTGGAATTGGTTGAGATGGTATTGGTTGGTGATGCCAACATATAGACATTTTATTTATAATTGTGATTTATAAATACTAACCTTCACTTAATTTTAAATGCAATTCATTTTTCTATTTGTTATATATAATTCTTAAAGCTACCTATTTATAAATAAAAAGCTACAAATTTATAATATAGTATCTGGATTTACAGACCCCTGACTCTTTGTTAACTTTTTGATTTATAAACAAGGGACCAAAAGTCTCAGTTGATAGATAAAAACTCTTCTGCTGGATTTATGCACTCTAACCAAGAGCCCTGGTGTAAATCATTGCCGAGTTTACAAATGTGTCCATTAGTTAGTGATTTGGCTGTGTGATCTGAAAACACCTTCTCTCTTAACTATTAAATTCCCATTTATCTTTTTAATACATGGTACATACTGGTAATTTGTTACTACCAAGAGCTGATTTATTAGAACACTGTAATACATTTTATAACATAAATTTTAAAGGTTTTGAATTAGATACACCATATTCTTGAAACTCCATGGCTGAAAAACAATTATCAGAAGGAAAAATTATATTTTACATCTAACATCCTTGAAAACAAAACATAGAGTGCTGGCCGTAAGAATATTTGTCTTTTGTTTCTATACTATCTCCCCATCCCCTGTATTAGAAGTTTCCTTTTTAAACAAGTGTGTGCAATTGTTGGCTGGACCTAAGCAGACTTCCAAGGGAAGATAAGTACTAGTGCTTGACCTGGACATATTGTTGTGATTGAAACCGCCTTTGCAAAATTATGACTGAGACAGTAAAAGAGATCTAACTTAATTGACTCCATCTTGCTTCTAACCTCCAAGCTGTCTTTGTGGATTCCTGGGCATAGGCTGAACTAACCATGGGAGAAACTCAGTTTATAGTTTATAGTTTAAAACAAAGATGATAACAGCCCTTCCCCAAAGCAGACCTCCCTCTTGCCTGGGACTAAACTGCCTTTGTAGGACTAACGTTAGCCACAAGATTAGAAATTATGGTTTAGGAGTCATGCAGCTGGAGGCTACAAGATTCTGACCCTCCCTAAACTGCTAGGAAGATCGGTGCTTGAGATATTTTGCAGACCTTGCACTTGATGTATCAGCTGGCACCACCCAGATCAATAAACTGGCTCATCTGATCTTGTGGCCCTCACCTAGGAACTGACTCAGTACAAGAAGACAACTTCCTTATGATTTCATCCCTGACCAGTCAGCACTCCTGGCTCACTGGCTTCCCACCACCCACCAAGTTGTCCTTAAAAACTCTGCTCCCTGAATGCTTGGAGAGACTGATCTGAGTAATAATAAAACTATGGTCTCCTGCACAGCCAGCTCTGTGTGAATTAGTCTTTCTCTATTGCAATTCCCCTGTCTTGATGAATTGGCTCTGTCTAGGCAGCAGGCAAGGTGAACTCCTTGGGCAGTTACATGATTACCATGTACTAAGCCCCTTGTTGAATTTTGGGAAGCCTGCATGGTTTCATGGTGGTTCTCTCTTGCATTCGTGCTTTTCACACTCTGGTGCATATTTGCATTTAAATACCAGCTTGGGGAGCTCAGAGCACTTGTTGAGCAGCCTATTAATTACATATCTGTTAAAGTTATTTATTGTTTCCCTAGCTGAAGGATTTATGTTTATCAATGTAATGCTTTTGCCTACTAGTGACTGAACTACTGGCCACTGTCAGTGAAAATTGCTCCTACAGAGGATTACAGCAAGGCCTGAGGGCACTGAATAAGGATTAGCATTTTAGAATAATAATGTTCTCAAAGTGTTATGTACAATTAAAAAAGAATGATGTTCCTCTTTAGTATATCAAATTTGGCAGATCTGTGTGGCTCACTTTGCTTCTTAGGTTCATGTGGTTCACATTTGTACTTTGCTTCCCCTGAAGGTGATATATTTTGTCAAATGGTGATATTTACTGGGAATTTTTTCTTACTGAATTTTCACAAGCTGAAAGCTATCTAAAGTGGGCAATTAAAGGCATAGATATTCCTTTGGGTGGACTAGCAAAACAATAGACAGAAATTATTACCTTGTAATCTCTATCTAGTCCTGAACTTTGTAGGAATCTTGAGCATTTGGGGCAAGAAAAAATGATGGGTGGCTAATTTGCTGTAAAGCAGTTGGGATTGACCATAAAGTATTTTTTCATAAAGGATTTTTTAACAATACAATTGTTAGAAGAAAGTAGTCCATATATTTTTTTTAAAGACCTCCTTTGAGACTATCTGTGAGCATAGCACAGGGATTGAGGTTGGACACATGAAGGAACTAACACAATTTCTGGAAGTTCAGCATGGTCTGTGTGCTCGAGGGCAAGTCATGGTAGCAAGGCGAGATTAAAATTCAAAGAAGTAAATAAACTACATAATATTTTTCCTGGAAATTCTGGTGCTTCGGCTAGATTTCCCTGCTGAGTAGATGAGTGAGTCACTGCAAGTCACATCAAACTTTCAGAGACTTAATTCATCTACTTTATATAGAGTGAACTTGATTAACAAACATTTATTGAACACCTATTATTTTCCAGGTACTGTTGAAATTATTGGGAAATGAGTGATCATTTAAACTACAGTCCAACTTCATTGAATTAAAGTCCATAAGAGAAGGCAGACATTTTTACAACTAACAAGATCACATATGTATTAGAAAAGTTGTTTGTTTGTTTGTTTGTTTGTTTGTTTTGAGATGGAGTCTTGCTCTGTCACCCAGGCTGGAGTGCAGTGGTGCGATCTCAGCTCACTGTAACCTCTGCCTCCCGGGTTCACGCCATTCTCCTGCCTCAGCCTCCCTAGTAGCTGGGACTACAGGTGCCCACCACCATGCCTGGCTAATTTTTTGCATTTTTAGTAAAGACAGGGTTTCACCATGTTAGCCAGGATGGTCTTGTTCTCCTGACCTCGTGATCCACCTGCCTCCCCCTCCCAAAGTGCTGGGATTATAGGCGTGAGCCACCATGCCCGGCCATAAAAGTTTTTAAAAAAAAATACTGTAGAAGAGGAAGGAAAAACTCTATGCTTTCTTTAGTCCTGCAGTATTTGTGGTTCTTGGTGTGGCTAGCAAGTGACAGAGAAGGAGAAAATACCAATTCTTTGAGAACAACTTTGAGAACAAAGAATTGGTATTTTGTACTGTCTGATGGCTCCCTGAGAGATAATCTCAGGGGCTTGCTTTTGTTTTGCTTTCCCAATGGAGTTCCCTCAGCACTGGATTGGCTTTCCAGTAGGCATTTATCAAAAGCATTTAAAGTCCATGTCCACATGAGATGAGGGATAACAGATAGAGCAAGCAGCAGGCAGGCCGAAAAGCCTGGAAAGGGAGAGACTGCTGAAGGAGATACATGGGAGAATAATGGCTTTGAAAAGGTGCCACCTATATTGGAGAATGTAAAAGTCATACACACACTAAGGGCTGGATACATGTTCAGAAAAGACTTGCAAAAACCCTAAGCTATCACCTTCGGCTGGCATTTAGGTTCCATGAAGATAAAGTGAAGGCAAAGGCAGAGTTGTAAATGGCTTGGCTAAGCATTGAAATGGTGACCACAATGGAGCAAATACGCAAAGACTGGGAGAGTATTAAATTTTTTTTTGGCTACAGGTGTTTAAGGAAATCCCTATAAAATTATTAGCTTACCACAAGTTTAAT
This sequence comes from Pan troglodytes, assembly GCF_028858775.2. Taxonomy (NCBI): domain Eukaryota; kingdom Metazoa; phylum Chordata; class Mammalia; order Primates; family Hominidae; genus Pan; species Pan troglodytes. The sequence goes on along the minus strand of NC_072421.2, from coordinate 37,557,382 downwards.
AGAACAGAGGCCTCAATAATACGTGAAAAATAATGCAATCTTTGCAAAAATAGCCTAGAAAAGTCACTAAAAATACTACCCAAAACAACAACCACAACTGACAAGAAGCAACAACAAATCATGGGAAGGAAGTAAAATCTGATTTCTATAGTTACCACACTATAATATTTAAAAAGTATTAGCAAAAAATTATAAGGCACACAAAGAAACAAAAGTATGGTTCATTCCCAGGAAAATAAGAAATTAATAGAAACTATCTCTGGGGAAGCTCAGACATTGGACATACTAGACAAAGACTTTAAATCAACTATCTTAAGTGTGCTCAAAGAACTAAAGAAAACCATGGGCAAAGAAATAACAGAAACCAGGAGAATAATGGCTTGATAAATACAGAATATCAATAACAAGATAGAAATTATTTTAAAAAATAGAAATTTTGGAGCTGAAAAATCTAATAATGGAAATGAAAATTCTGTAGAGAAGCTCAGCAGCAGATTTGAGTGGGCAGAAGAAAGAATCAGCAAGTCTGAAGATAGGACATTTGAGATTAACCAGTCTGAGGAAAAGAAGGAAAATAAAATATGAAGACATTTGAAACGAGCCTAAGGAGCCATATGGGATTCCATCAAGCATACCAACACACACATTATGGGAATCTCAGAAGGAGGGGAAAGAGATCAATGGTCATAAAGAATATTTGAAGAAATATTGCCCAAAAACTACCCAATATTGATGAAAGACATAAATCTACACATTCAAAAAGCTCAACAGATTCAAAATAGGATAATCTCAAATACATTCATAATAAGACATAAAATAAATACATTGTCAAAAGCCAAAGAGAAAGAGAAAATTTGGAAACAGTAAACAAACAAAAAACCATGACACATAATGGAACTTCCATAAGATCAACAACTGATTTTTCATCAGAAACCATACACATCAGTAGGAAGTAGGATAATGTATTTAAGGACTGAAAGAAAAAAATACCTGTCAACCAAGAATTATCTATTTGACAAAACTGTCCTTCAAAAATGAAGGAGAAATTAAGACATTCTTATATAAATTAGAGCATGACAGTTAATTGTTAATAGACCCAACCAATAAAAAATGCTGAAGGGAGTTTTTTAGGCTGAAATAAAAGGAAATTAGATAGCAACTTAAAGTCATATGAATAAATTATTAAAACAAGTGTTATTGTATTTTTGGTTTGTAAATGCTTTTTTGCTCATATATAGCAATAAGTATAAATCTGTGCTAATGGGGATATAATTGATAAAAATGGAATTTGTGACAATAACAACATAAAAGGGGAGCAGAGCTATATAAGGACAGACATTGTATATGCCACTGAAAGTTTTTGTATACTATACAAGCAAAGTTGTTATTAATTTAAACTAGATTGTTATAAATTTCAGATGTCAATTATAATACCCCATGTAAGCACTAAAAAAATAACTAAAATATATAAAGACAAGGAAATGAGAAAACAATCAAGTCACTACAATAAAAATTAATTAAATACAAAAGAATATAGTAATGGAGGAATTGAGGCACAAAAAAAATATAGACAGGAAATACTAAAAGAGTAGAAGGAACTCCTATCTTAGCAGTAATTACATAAAATGTAAATTGATTAAACTGTCTAATTACAAGGCAGATTGGCACAATGGTTGAAAAATACAATTCATCTCTATGCTGTGTGGAAAAGACTCACATTAGATTGACACAAATAGTGATTTCTTTTCCTTTGGATAAATACCCAGTAATGGCATTGCTGGATCATATGGTAGTTTTTTAGTTTTTTGAGAAACTATTTTTAGATTTTTGAGAGACCGCCACACTATTTTCCATAATGGCTGTACTAATTTACACTCCCACCAACAGTGTATAAGAGTATTATTTTCTCCATGTCCTCACCAGCATTTGTTATTTTTTGTCTGTTTGGTAAAAGCCATTTTAACTAGGGTGAGATGACACTTCATTGTGGTTTTGATCTGCATTTCCCCGATGATCAGTGATGTTGAGCATTTTTTCATATACCTTTTGGACATTTTATATGTCTTCTTTTGAAAAATGTTTACAAAGATTCATCGCCCACTTTTTAATGGGATTATTTGTGTTTTTTTGCTATTGAGTTGTTTCCATTTTTTGTATATTTTGGATACTAGTCCCTTGTCAGATGGTTTTAAAATATTTTTCCCCATTCTACAGGTTGTCTCTTCACTCTGTTGATTGTTTCCATTGCTGTGCAGAAGACTTTTTAGTTTGATATAGTCTTATTTGTCTATTTTTTATTTGTTGCCTTTGCTTTTGAAGTCTTACTCATAAAATTTGTGCCTATACTAGTGTCCTGGAGTGCTTTGCCTGTTTTCTTTTAGTAGTTTTATAGTTTTTGGTCTTATATTTAAGTATTTAATCCATTTTAAGTTAATTATTGTGTATAGTGATAGAGATACCTGTATTCCCATGTTTACTGCAGCACTATTCCTAATGGCTAAGGTATGAAATTAACCTAAATGCCCATCAACAGACAAATGGAAAAGGAAAAGGAAAATGTGGTGTATATATAAAAAATAGAATATTATTTAGCCATAAAAAAGAATAAAATCCTGACATTCATGGCAACATGGATAAGCTTGGAGGATATTATGGTAAGCAAAACAAATTAGGCACAGAAACATAAAACCACATGTTCAAACTCATATGTGGGAGCTAAATAATCATTGAGTTCATGGAAGCAGAGTATAATTGTGGTATTAGAGGCTGAAAAGGGTAGTGGCAAAGGGAGAATAAGGAGAGGTTGGTTAATAGATACAAAATTACGGCTAGACAGGATGAATGAGTTCTGGTCTTCTGCAGCACTGTAGGGTGAATATAGTTAAGTCTAATTTATTGTAATTCTCAAAAAGCTAGAAGAGAGAATTTTGAATGTTTATATTACACATAGAAATAATACATGTTTGCGGAGATGACTATGCTAATTATCCTGATTTGATCATTATACATTGTAGACACCTATTAAAATATCATTCTGTATCCCATAAATATGTCCAATTGTTAAGTGTCAGCTAAAAGTAAAAGGGGAGAAGAGACAAAAACAGGTTGAACATGAAAGAAAGGTAAAATGTATACCAAGGAAATATAAAATAGGGCTGAAGTGGCTATAATAAAATCAGACAAAATAGAATTTAAGTAATTTTTTGTAAGAGACATAAGACACTATATATGATAAAACTGTCAACACTTCCAGAATATGTGACAGTTAATTATACGCTCACCTAACAACAGAGCTGCAAAATATACAAAGGCAAACTGACATAATTGGATGGTTAAATACAGTTCACTGATAATAGAGATTTCAAAAGTACACTTTCAATAATGTGCAGAACAACTGCTAGATGATCAATAAGTAAAGAGAGTAATTGGCCAACATTTTAAACAACTAGTCCTAACATATAGTGGAAAATGTACAGTCTTCTCAAGTTCCCATGGAACACTTCCCAGGATAGATCATAGCTAGGCAATAGAGCATACCTAAATGGTTTTAAAATGATAGAAATAATGAAAAGTACATTTCAGACCACACTGAAATGAAATTAGAAATCAATAAGAGAAGGAAATTTTGAAAGTTTGCAAATGTACGGAAATTAGACAATATAGTTCTAAATAATCAATGTTGTTTCTGAGAGGAGAGGATGATCAGTGCAGGCATTTTTATTTATTTTTATTTTTTTTTAGATGGAGTATCACTCTGTAGCCCAGGCTGGGGTGCAGTGGCATGATTTCAGCTCACTGCAACCTCTGCCTCCTGGATTCAAGCAATTCACTTGCCTTGGCCTCCCAAGTAGCTGGGACTACAGGCGTGTGACACCACGCCCAGCTAATTTTTTGTATTTTTAGTAGAGACGGGGTTTCACCTTGTTAGCCAGGATGGTCTCAATCTCCTGACCTCATCATCCGCCCGCCTCAGTCTCCCAAAGTGCTGAGATTACAGGCATGAGCCACTGCGCCCGGCAGATCAGTGCAGACTTCTATTCAGCCATCTTGCTCTGCCTCCTAATGAATAATTTTAAATGCTCATTACTATTTTTTTAATTTGCAGAAAGCAGTGAATTTCTCATATTCACTTGGCAGGTTTATTAGCTATTATTGTTCATTTTTTTTCTAAAGAAGACATCTGGTCAAGTGTGGTGGCTCATGCCTATAATCCCAGCACTTTGGGAGGCTGAGGTGAGTGGATCACCTGAGGCCTGGAGTTCAAGACCAACCTGGCCAACATGGTGAAACCCTGTCTCTACTTTAAAAAAAAAAAAAAAAAAAAAAAAAAAGATTAGCTGGGCTTGGTGGCGGGCGCCTATAATCCCAGCTACTTGGGAGGCTGAGGCAGGAGAATACCTTGAACCCGGGAGGCAGAGGTTGCTGTGAGCCGAGATCACACCATTGCACTCCACCCTGGGTGACAAGAGTGAAACTCTGTCTCAAAAAAAAAAAAAAAAAAAAAAAAAAAAAAAAAAAAAAAAGAAGCCATCTGCCTGCTGAATTACTTTTCATAATTTCAGCAATTATGATTTTTAAAATTAGGATAAAATTTACATAACATAAAATTCACCATTGTAACCATTTTAAAGTCTACAATTCAGTGCTGTTTAGTGTATTCACAATGCTGTACAATCATCATCGATATCTAATTCAAGAATGTTTTCCTTACACCAAAAGGAAACCCTCTGTCCATTAAGCAGTCAGTAGAGGAGAGGGAAGAGTAAAGAGGAATTTGTCTTGCAACTTGGATACCAGCTCAGCCACAGTAGGATAGGGCACCAGGCAGAGACCTGAGGCCCTTATTCTAGGCCCTATATCCTGGATGACATTTCTAGACACACCTTAGGCCAGAAGGGGACCCCCTGCCTTAAAGAAAAGGACCTAGTCCTGGTACGATTCATCACCTGGTAACTAAAGAGCCCTTGGGCTCTGAATAGTCAGCAGTGGTAGCCAGGCAGTACTTGTCATGGGTCTCAGGTGAGATTCAGAAATGTACTGGTTTCAGGTGTGACCCAGCACATTCCCAGCTGTGGTTGCTATATGAAGAGACTCCTGCTTGAGAAAAGCAGAGGAATGAGTAAAGAAGACTTTGTCTTGCAGCTTAGGCATAAGCTCAGCCACAGGAGGGTAGAGCACCAAGTGGTCTGTTGGGGTCCCTGATTCTGGACCTTGCCTCTTCTGGACCTGTCCTGGCATTTCTGGACCTGTCTTTGGCCAGTGGGGAGCCCACTTCCCCGAATAGAGAGTCTGAGGCCTGGTAGCATTCACAACAAGCTGGATGAAGATCCCTGAGGACTTGAGTGAACATCAACAGTAGCCTGGCAGTACTTGCCATGGGCCTGGAGCAGTGGTGACCATGGGGGAGAGACTCTTATGTTTGTGCAAATGGGGAGGAAGAGGGGGAAGGACTTTGTTTTGTGGCTTGGGTGCCAACCCAGTCACAGTAGAATGGAGCACCAGGTAGATTCCTAATGTTTCCCACTCCAGAAGCTGTCTCCTGGATGGTATCCCTGAACCCACGCAGGGCTGGTGGAAACTTGCCACCCTGAAAAGAAGGAAATAAGCCTGTCAGGCATTGCCACCTGCTGATTGTAGAGCCTTAAGGACTGGAGCAAACATAGGCGGTAGCCAGGCAGTGGTTAGTGTGGGTCTTGTATAAGACCCAGTTTTGTGTTGGCTTCAGGTCTGACCCAGCACAGTCCCAGCGGTGGTGGCAATAGGGATACTTTTGTCACCACTCCCCCAGCTCCAAGCAGCTCAGCACAGAGAAAGAGAGAAACTCTGTTTGGAAACAAGTAAGGGGAGAGAACAAGAATCTCTGCATGATAATCTAGAGAATTCTTCAGGATCTTATCCAAGACCACCAAGGCAGTACCTCTATAACTCTGCAAGAGCCATTGCATTACTGGATTGGGGTGCCCTCTAATGCAGATATGGCTGCAGTGATCAGAAACCTAGATTGCAACACCCAAGTCCCTTCAAATACCTAGAAAGCTTTCCCCAGAAGGACAGCTACACAGAAGTCCAGACTGCGAAGACTACAATAAATACCAAAGTTTTCAATGCCCAGACACTGATGAATATCTACAAGCATCAAGACCATCCAGGAAAATATACCCTTATATAATGCATTAATAAGGCACCTAGGACCAATTCTGAAGAGACAGAGATATATGACCTTTCAAAGAATTCAAAATAGCCATTTGAGGAAACTCAACAAAATTCAAGATTAACATAAGAAGGTATTCAGAATCTTATCAGATAAATTTAACAGAGAAATTGAATAATTAGAAAGAAGCAAGGAGAAATTCTGGAATTGAAAAATGCAATTGGCATATTGAAGAACGCATCAGAGTCTCTTACCAGCAGAATAGACCAACCGGAAGAAAGAATTAGTGAGCTTCAAGACAGACTATTTGAAAATACACAGTCAGAGAAGACAAAAGACAAAATAATAAAAATAAATGAAGTATGCCTACATCATCTAGAAAATAGCCTCAAAAGGGGAAATCTAAGAGATATTGGCTTTAAAGAAAAAGTAGAAAGAGACATAAGGGTATAAAGTTTATTCAAAGGGATAATAACGGAGAACATACCAAACCTAGGGAAAGATATCAGCATTCAAGTACAAGAAGGTTAGAGAACAAGAATACGTAAACAAAATAAGACTACTCCAAGACTTTTAATAATACATCTTTCAAATGTGAAGGATCAAGAAAGGATCCCAAAAGCAACAAGAGAAGAGAAAGAACGAACACAAAATAGATCTCTAATACATCTGGTAGCAGACTTTTCAGTCGAAACCTTGCAGGCCAGGAAAGAGTGGTATGATATAAAGTGTTAAAGGAAGGAAAACATTTACCCTAGAATAATATATCCAACAAAAATATCCTTCAAATAGGAAGGGAAAATAAAGACTTTCTCAGGTAAACAAAAGATCAGGTATTTTATCAACACTGGAGCTGTACCACAAGAAATGCAAAATAGAGTTCTTCAATCTAAATAAAAAGAACATTAATGAGCAATAAGAAGTCATCTGAAGGTGAAAAAATCATTGGTAGTAGCAAGTACACAAAAAACACAGAATATTATTTACTGCAGTTGTGGTGAGTAAACTACTCATATGTTGAGTAGAAAGAATAAATGATGAATCAATCAAAAGTAATAACTACAGTAGCTTTCTAAGATATAGTACAATACAAATAGAAACAACAAAATGTTAAAAAGTGGGAGGATAAAGTTAAAGAGCAGATTTTTAGGAGTTTTCTCTATGCTTGTTTGTTTTTTTATGTAATCAGTGTTAAATTGTCATCAGCTTAAAATAATGGGTTATGAGATAGTATTTGCAAGCCTCATGGTAACCTCATACCAGAAAATACATATCAGACACTCAAAAAATAAAAAGCAAGGAACTAAATCATATCAGCAGAGAAAATCTCTTCACTAAAAGGAAGACAGGAAGAAAAGAGAAAACAAAGATAATGCCACAAAATAATCAGAAAATAAATAAGAAAATGATATGACCAAACTCTCCAATCAGAAGATACAGAGTGGCTGAAGGGATAGAAAAACAAGACCCAATGATTTTTTGCCTACAAGAAACATACTTCACCTATGAAGACACACAGACTGAAAATAAAAGGATGGAAAATGATATTCAATGGAAACAAAAAGAGATCATGGGCAGCTATACTCATATCAGTCAAAATAGATTTCAAGGAAAAGCTATAAAAAAGACAAAGAAAATCACTACATCATTAAAAAGGAGTCAATTCAGCAAGAGGATATAATGATTTTAAGTATATATGTACCCAACAGGGGAGCAGCCAGATATATAAAGGAAATATTATTAGAGCTAAAGAGAGGGATAGGCCCCAATACAAGACTAGCTGGAGACTTTAACACCCCACTTTCAGCATTGGACAGATCTTCCAGACAGAAAATCTGTAAATAAACATCAGATTTAATCTACACTATAAGAACAAATGTACCTAATAGATATTTACAGAACATTTCATTCAGTGGTTGCAGAATACACATTCTCAACACCTGGATCATTGTCAAGGATATACCATATGCTAGACCACAAAACAAGTCTTACAAAATTAAAAAAAATTGAAATTATATCCAGTATCTTATCTGACCATAATGGAATAAAACTAGAAATCAATAACAAGAAGAATTTTAGAAACTATACAAACACATGGAAATTAAACAATATGCTCCCAAATGACCAGTGGATCAATGAAGAAATTAAGAAAGAAATTAAAACATTTCCTTAAATGATAATGGAAAGACAAAATACCAAGACCTATCATATACAGTGATAGCATTAATAAGAGGAAAGTTTATAGCTATAAGCACCTATATCAAAAAACTAGAAAAACATCAAATGAACAACCAAATGATGCATCTTAAAAAATTAAAAATGAGAAAGCCAACCTAACCTTAAATTAGTAGAAGAAAACAAGTTATAATAATCACACAACGAATAAAGTTGATACAAAGAAAACAATACAAAAGATCAAGAAAATGAAAAGCTGGTTTTCTTAAAAGAAAAAAAATTGACAAACCTTTGGCCAGTGTAACTTAGAAGAAAAGATAGAAGACCAAAATAAATCAAATCAGAGATAAAAATAGAGACATTACAATTGGTACTACAGAAATTCAAAGGATTATTAGTGGCTATTATGAGCAACTATATGCCAATAAGTTGGAAAACTTAGAAAAAAATTAATAAATTCTTAGAGGCATTCAATCTACCAAAATTGAACCCCAAAGAAATCCAAAAGCTAAAGAGGCCTATAATAAGTAATGAGATCGAAGCCATAATTCAAAGTCTTCCAGCAAATAAAAGCCTGGACCTGATGGCTTTTCTGCTGAATTTTACCAAACATTTAAAGGAGAAGGAAGTATTACCCTAATAGCAAAACCAGACAAAGACACATCAAAAAAGTAAAACTGAGTTCAATTCCTGAATATCCATGTTAATTTTCTGTCTTGATGATCTATCTAATATTGACAGTGAGGTGTTAATGTCTGCCGCCATTATTGTGTGGGAGTCTAAGTCTCTTTGTAGGTCTCTAAGAACTTGTTTTATGAATCTGGGTACTCCTGTATTGGGTGCATATATATTTAGAATAATAAACTCTTCTTGTTGAATTTATCCATTTACCATTATGCAATGTCCTTCTTTGTCTTTTTTGATTTTTGTTGGTTTAAAGTCTGTTTTGTCAGAAACTAGGATTTCAACCCCCACTTTTGATAAAAACCCTAAAAAAATTGGGTATTGAAGAAACATACTTCAATACAATAACAGCCATATATGACAGACCCACAGCTAGTATCAAACTCAATGGATGAAAAAATGAAAGCCTTTCCTCTAAGATCTGGAAACTGACAAGGATACCCAATTTCACCACTGTTATTCAACATAGTACTAAAAGTTCTAGCTATAACAATCAGACAAGAGAAAAAAAAATAAAGGGCATCCAAATTGGAAATGTAGAAGTAAAATTATCCTTGTTTGCAGATGATACGATCTTCTATTTGGAACTGACAAATTCAGTAAAGTTGCAGGATACAAAATCAACCTACAAAAATCAGTAACAAAAACAAATCTGTACATCTACAATGAACTCATTTTCAACAAAGGTGCCATGAACATACATTGAAGAAATGATAGTCTCTTCGATAAATGGTGCTGCAAAAACTAGATATCCATATGCAGAGTGTGAAAGTAGAACCCTATCTCTCACCATATACAAAAATCATGAATGCAAGACTTAAATCTAAGACCTCAAACCATGAAACTCTTAAAAGAATGCATTGGGGAAAGTCTCCAGGATATTGGACTGGGTAAAGGTTTCTTGAGTAATACCCCACAAGTACAGGCAACCAACATAAATAGACCAATGGGATTTCATCAAGTTAAAAAAGCTTCTGCACAGCAAAGGAAACAATGAAAAAAGTGAAGAGACAACCTAAAGATTGGGAGAAAATATTTGCAAAAGATCCATCTGACAAGGGATTAATAACCAGGATATATAAGGAACTCAAACAATTCTATAGGAAAATAAACTAATAATCCAATTTAAAAACAGGCTAAAGATCTAAATAGACCGTTCTCAAAAGATGAGATACAAATGGCAATCAGGTATATCAACATCAGTGATAATCAGCTAAATACAATGTAAAATTACATTGAGTTATCATCTCACCCCAGTTAAAATGTATTTTATCCAAAAGACAGGCAATAATGAATGCTCACAAGGATGTGGAGAAAAGGGAACCCTTGTACACTGTTGGTGGGAATGTTAATTAGTACAGCCACTATAGAGAACCATTTGGAGGTTCCTCAAAAAAACTAAAATTAGAACTACTATATGATCCAGCAATCCCCCAGCTAGGTATATACCCAACGGAAAGGAAATCAGTACATTGAAGAGATATCTGCACTCCCACGTTTATTGCAGCAGTACTTACTATAGCCAAAATTTGGAAGCAACTTAAGGGTTCATCAACAGATAAATAGAAAAGAGTGGTACATATACACAAGGAAGTATTTATTATTCAGCCATAAAAAAAGAATGAGATCTTATCATTTCCACCACCATGGTTGGAACTGGAGGACATTATGTTAAATGAAATTAGGCATAGAAAAACAAACTTTGTATGTTCTCACTCATTTGTGGGAGCTAAAAATTAAAACAGTTGAACTCATGGAGATAGAGAGTAGAAGGATGGGTACCAGAGGCTAGGAAGGGTAGTTGTAGGGAAAGAGGTGATAGTTAATGGGTTATAAAATATAGTTAAATAGAATAGGATCTAGTATTTGATAGCACAACAGAGTGACCACAGTCACCAATAATTTATTGTACATTTTATAATGACTAAAAGTGTATAAGTGGATTGTTTGTAACACAAAGAAAGGATAAATGCTTGAGGTGATGCCCCATTTATCCTGATGTGATTATTATGCATTGTATGTCTGTATCAAAATATTTTACATACCCTAAAAATATATATGCCATGTTCCCACAAAAAATAAAAATAAAAAAGTTTGCACCTAAAAATAAATAAATATATAAGTAAAATTATTCATTATATCAATGCTCAAAATGAATAAATTAAGCTCATCTTATTTTACTAGAATTTAATTCTATGTATGTGCTATCTTTTTACACTACCTTTCCCATGAAGCCTACATAACTACAGATATATGTGAAAAGTGGCAGCTTTCTCCCTTCCATTAGCATTTCATTTTACTACAGTCATCTTGTGTACCCTACACCTGACCCAGTGACATTGGACTGAATTCATGGCCATTGCTCTACTGATGAAAATCAAGACAGGCTTGTAAAGAGAATGATGTCCACCCTCAGATAAGATATTGCTGGCATAGGTATATGCTTGGGTTTGGATACGTCTTGTTCAACACTTTAATAAGTGAGTTGAATGAATTCTGTATTTATTAAATAATGGATGATGTAGAAATGGAAGAGTCAGCAAATATGATAGAAGACAGAATCAAGTGTGAAAAGATCTTGACAATCTGGAAATATGAGCTGAAGTTGGCAAGGTGATGCATTTAGGAGTCGTATTAAGTTATTCATTCAGAAGTAAAATACAACATTATACCTACACACACAAATAGGTTGGGAATACCCAGCTAAGTGGCAGTTTATTTTAAAAGTATAACAACAGAAGCAGCATCATCAAATAACAAACAAAAACACAAAACAACAAAAACCAAACAAGTTTTAGTTGACATCAAGCTCAGTAAGAATCCCTAGTCTCAAGTCCACTGCCATGAAACTCAGTTTTGGAAAACGTGATGAAGCTATGTAGCAAAGTTGCTTATGTGGGATAAAATACATTGTAGAAATGCTCCAGTAGGAAGTTCTTGCCTTCCTTTTGATGTATGGCCTCATAGATTGCGTATACCTTATTTGTGTCAGGGAAGGCAGCAGCATTGAATACAAAAATATAAGAAATTAGCACTGGAAGCTCTGATTACTTCTCTCTTTTCCATAGTTTTCTCATTTATTGAAATGCTTCCCTTTATTTATTTAAAATTGAAACTAATAATAGCCAGCTTCCAGCATTTGTATAGGAATAAATTTGGTACAGAGGGCAAAATTTCATTTTTTAGTTTTCAAAAAGTACTACCCAATGATAATTTTATTTTATTTTTTATTTTTATTTTATTTTTTAAAATTATTATTATACTTTAAGTTTTAGGGTACATGTGCACAACGTGCAGGTTTGTTACATATGTATACATGTGCCATGTTGGTGTGCTGCACCCATTAACTCATCATTTAGCATTAGGTGTATCTCCTAATGCTATCCCTCCCCCCTCCCCTCACCCCACAACAGTTCCTGGTGTGTGATGTTCCCCTTCCTGTGTCCATGTGTTCTTATTGTTCAGTTTCCACCTATGAGTGAGAACATGTGGTGTTTGGTTTTTTGTCCTTGCGATAGTTTGCTAAGAATGATGGTTTCCAGCTTCATCCATGTCCCTACAAAGGACATGAACTCATCATTTTTTATGGCTGCATAGTATTCCACGGTGTATATGTGCCACATTTTCTTAATCCAGTCCATCATTGTTGGACATTTGGCTTGGTTCCAAGTCTTTGCTATTGTTAATAGTGCCGCAATAAACATATGTGTGCATGTGTCTTTATAGCAGCATGATTTATAATCCTTTGGGTATATACCCAGTAATGGGATGGCTGGGTCAAATGGTATTTCTAGTTCTAGATCCCTGAGGAATCGCCAAACCGACTTCCACAATCGTTGAACTAGTTTACAGTCCCACCAACAGTGTAAAAGTGTTCCTATTTCTCCACATCCTCTCCAGCAGCTGTTGTTTCCTGACTTTTTAATGATTGCCATTCTAACTGGTGTGAGATGGTATCTCATTGTGGTTTTGATTTGCATTTCTCTGATGGCCAGTGATGATGAGCATTTTTTCATGTGTTTTTTGGCTGCATAAATGTCTTCTTTTGAGAAGTGTCTGTTCGTATCCTTCGCCCACTTTTTGATGGGGTTGTTTGTTTTTTTTCTTGTATATTTGTTTGAGTTCATTGTAGATTCTGGATATTAGCCCTTTGTCAGATGAGTAGGTTGCAAAAATTTTCTCCCATTCTGTAGGTTGCCTGTTCACTCTGATGGTGGTTTCTTCTGCTGTGCAGAAGCTCTTTAGTTTAATTAGATCCCATTTTCAATTTTGGCTTTTGTTGCCATTGCTTTTGGTGTTTTAGACATGAAGTCCTTGCCCATGCCTATGTCCTGAATGGTATTGCCTAGGTTTTCTTCTAGGGTTTTTATGGTTTTAGGTCTAACATGTAAGTCTTTAATCCATCTTGAATTAATTTTTGTATAAGGTGCAAGGAAGGGATCCAGTTTCAGCTTTCTACATATGGCTAGCCAGTTTTCCCAGCAACATTTATTAAATAGGGAATCCTTTCCCCATTGCTTGTTTTTCTCAGGTTTGTCAAAGATCAGATAGTTGTAGATATGTGGCATTATTTCTGAGGGCTCTGTTCTGTTCCATTGATCTATATGTCTGTTTTGGTACCAGTACCATGCTGTTTTGGTTACTGTAGCCTTGTAGTATAGTTTGAAGTCAGGTAGCGTGATGCCTCCGGCTTTGTTCTTTTGGCTTAGGATTGACTTGGCAATGCGGGCTCTTTTTTGGTTCCATATGAACTTTAAAGTAGTTTTTTCCAATTCCGTGTAGAAAGTCATTGGTAGCTTGATGGGGATGGCATTGAATTTATAAATTAATTTGGGCAGTATGGCCATTTTCACGATATTGATTCTTTCTACCCATGAGCATGGAATGTTCTTCCACTTGTTTTTGTCCTCTTTTATTTCCTTGAGCAGTGGTTTGTAGTTCTCCTTGAAGAGATCCTTCACATCCCTTGTAAGTTGTATTCCTAGGTATTTTATTCTCTTTGAAGCAATTGTGAATGGGAGTTCACTCATGATTTGGCTCTCTGTTTGTCTGTTGTTGGTGTATAAGAATGCTTGTGAATTTTGCACATTGATTTTGTATCCTGAGACTTTGCTGAAATTGCTTATCAGCTTAAGGAGATTTTGGGCTGAGACGATGGGGAACCCAAAGATAATTTTAAATCATATCTTTTCATCGGTTCATCCTTAATGGGAGCATATAAGTATGTTAGCACTCTGGAAAATAGGGCTTGGAAACTCATACTGTTGGGGGTACATAATTTGACATAGACAACTTGTACCTATCCTTCAAATGTTTCAATGCTCGTGTTTTGAGAAAGAAATTTCATTTTTTATTAATCTTTGCTATAGAAATACTGAAGCATCGTTACAAAAGCATATCTATCCCAGCATCTTTTGGTAACAGCAAGATATCGGGGAAAATTTAAATGAACATTAATAGGGAAGTAGTTCAGAATTATAATAAATTATGGCATGTTGACCCTATGCAATACTGTGTAGCTGTTAAGAAGAATGAGGTATACTGACAAGGTAAGATGTCCATAAAGAAAAGCATGTCACTAAAAAATGGATCCAATTTATGCAAAAATTAACTTTTATGAGTATAAATTTTATATATATATACACACACATATATATTTGGGAGATAATTTTCCATGGGTCCCTTGCATTTTGCACACCTTGAATTAGCTTTTGTCCTAAACTATCTTTTCAAGGATGTTTGTATGGCGAACAACTTGAAAGACAGAAATATTGTCTCCTTCTGGGATAGGCAACAAAGGGCCTATTTGTTCACTATTCAGGATAATAAAGAATGTGTCTTTCTAGGGCAAGGATTAGGCAGATTTGTCAGCAGCCCACTTTAAAAGATTATGGTATCCTTAAGTCAGGTTCCTTTTATTTTTTTTAAAAAACCTTTTTAGTTGGCAAATAAAAATCACGTATATTTAACACCATGTACAATGGCTAAATCAAGCTAATTAACATATCCATTATCTTACATACTTAAATTTTTTTGTGGTGAGAACACTTAAGATCTAATCTCTTAGCAATTTACAAAAATACAATATGCTGTTATAAACTATAGTCATCATGTTGTACAATAGATCTTTTGAACTTATTACTCCCATGTAACTGAAATTTTGTATCCTTTGACCAACATCTGTCCAATCCTCCCACTAAGACTCTAGGACCACCATTTTATTCTCTGTGTCTGTGAGTTTAACTGTTTAGATTCCACATATAAGTGAGCTCATGCAGTATTTGTCTGTCTGTGTCTTGGCTTATTTCACTCAACATAATGTCATCGAGTTTCATCTATGCTGTGTCAAATAACAGAATTTCTTCTTTTTAAAGGCTGACTAGTATTCTATTGTACATATTTACCACGTTTTCTCTATCCATTCAGCAGTTGATGGATATTTAAGTTGATTCCATATTTTGGCTATTGTGCATAATGCTGCAGTGAATATGGGAGTGAAAATGTCTCTTCAACTTACTGATTTCATTTTCTTTGGATATATAAGCAGTAGTAGGATTGCTGGATTATATGGTAATTCTATTTTTAATTTTTTGATGAACCTCCATACTATTTTCCATAATTGCGGTGCTAATTTCCATTCCCACCAACATTGTACAATGGCTTTCTTTTCCTCATATTCTTCCAACACTTATGTTTCACCTTTTTGTTAGTAAGCATTCTAACAAATACAAGGTAATATTTCATTGTTTTAATTTGCATTTCTCTGATAATTAGGGATGTTGAGCATTTTTTCATGTCTGTTGGCCATTTGTATACCTTTTTTTTGAGAAATGTCTGTTCAGATCCTTTGCCCATTTTAAAATCGGGTTGTTTATTATTGAGTTGTTTGAGTCCCTTATATATTTTGGATATTAACCCTTTATCAGATGTATGCTTTGCAAAGATTTTCTCCCATTCTTTAGGTTGTCTCTTCACTCTGTTGACTATTTCGTTTGCTTTGCAGGAGCTTTTTAGTTTAATGTAATCCTATTTTTCTTTTTTTTGCTTTTGTTGCCTTGCTTTTGGGATCATATCTATAAATTCGGCATTCTTTTTTTTCTTTATTATTATACTTTAAATTCTTTATGCATTCAGATGTTAACTTTTTGCTGCCTCTGTGTGTATGTATGTGTAGGGAGGGAGTAGTGATCAAGTTTTGCATCTGATGTGATAAAGGATAAATCTTGTAATTGCTCCAGTTTCATGAGCAAATGTGTCACATCAACTTTATATGTATATTTCCAGAAGGCAGAACTAGAAGTAAAACTAGAAGTAATCGTTGAGCGGAAGTTATAAGGGAAATAGAGGTAGAATTTAAATTAATAAAAATAGAACTCCAAATGTTAAACAAATGAATAGGCAACTTCTCCATTAGTAAATCTACAGTCTTTCTGAAACATTCAAGGTCTCCTTTTTTCATTATTCTTTCTTCAATATATAGTTATGATCAACACACACACACACACACACACACACACACACACACACACACACACACACACACAGTGCATCCAGTATGCAAGGGTCCTTATTTAGTGGGTCAATCCTTGATTGGATTTAGTGTTCTAAGTCCTTAAAGAGTCCTGTCAAATGAACTTGATCTTTTTCACCCTACCTCACACCCTCACTTCTTCCTCACCCATAGGGTTTGGCCTCATCTGGATGGCTTTACCTTTTTTTCTCCATTTACGCACCTTTTCTCGTTCATGGAAGTGGGGTCCAAGGGCCAGCAATTAAGATGAAAATTGGGTGCAGCCTTTTTTTCTAATTAAAATAGTAAATAATAAATTTGGTGTTGTGGCCTTGAAAGCTAGAAGACCACTTAGACTGCTTTGATTCTGGGTTCTATGTCTTCTGTCCTCTAGACCAAGGATTATTTAGCCTTCCAGGTGATCTATGTTGCTTTGCAGTGCTCTACTTTGGAATTTGGAGCTAAAACCCCATTGAATAACAAAGATTGTTCTTCTTTTCTGTGCCTTTTATGCACTTCCCTTGGGAAGGTAATAGGAAAGATCTTGCTGGGCCAGAAACAATTGAGGTGATGCTGGGTCCCTGGCTCAGCACCGCTGTAACTCCATTCTCCAACAGAACACTAATTGCTTCATTTTTCAACAATAATAAACATTTTAGTTTTATTATAAATGTGGTACAAAATTAGTAATACAATAGATGTATTATTAAACCTCAACTGGTACTAAGCACTATACTTATTAATTTAAAACAATGATCTTGATTCAAAACAAAGCTTCACCACCTACAAGCTGTTTTAGGTTGGACAGATAATTTAATCATTCTTATTTCAATTTCCTCATCAATAATGTTTATATCAATACTCATATTTCAGAGCTACAGATTTCAGATAACGTGAAATATTTTATATTAATAATAATGAAAATGCAAGTCACAATCACGATGACATTTTACCTCCTACCTCTTAAGATGGCTGTCATGAAAAAACAAAACAAAACACCAACAACCACAAAAGATAAGTGTTGGCCAGAATGTGGAGCAATTACAACCCCAATTATTTCTGTTTCTTAACAGGTATTGACAAAAATATTCACGAGGAGCCTCTTCTATTGGGCAAAAGGGGTTAGAGTAGAGACCTCATATGAAGTTTCTATATTCTATTTATATAAAAATTTCTTCTTGGTATTATCTTCAAATAGCATCGTTATTAGTAAAATTAAGGTTGTAAAATGCAAGGAGGAATAAAAATTTAAATGGTGATCTTCAAACCAGTGCATCTTAAAAATGTATTTTAATGTTTGTTATGTCTCAATGTTTTACAAACCAAACTATAAATTAATTATATTTGTCAGGGAAGTCTGAGAAGATAAATATCAGGCAAATCTCACGAATGTTTCAAAATCATTTTGCCACAATCACAGCAGCCTAATGTCCACAGCAGCAGAAATACATTAATTCATCTCTCTCTTGCAGTTTTGCATCCTTCCCTTTTCACATGTAAAAGGCAGCCACAATGCCTGATTATTTCTTAGAGTAATTTTACTGGAGTTTTCCACCCTTTAGCGTTGGCATCACTATATTTCTTTTGGGCTTCATTCCATTTTATAGAGGCATCATACTATCAAAATCTCTGGACAGGGAAGATGGAGGCTGGCCTCTCCTCCTCATGCAGTGCTAATAGAATGTCCATCTATTGAGCCCTTTGGAAATGCCAAGCAATGATTTACAACTCTTCACCCCTGTGGGGCCTTTGTAAAGAAATCACCCAGATGGTGTGAAGCACACTTGGACAGTCCAATGTGGGGCTATGGATCACAGGAATGTCTTGGAGGCTTTGTGCACTCAGGAAGCTGCATGAACCATCAATGGAGAAAAGGATAAAGAAAACAATAATGGAGCCAAAACTTGAAGCCTGTGTCCTAGAATCCCCAAGAATAAAGCTGTACAAAAAAATCATATAATATACATATAATGTATAATTGTATATAATATATATACATATAATTATAATGTATAATTGGAACAAAATAAATGATATGAATAATAGATATAGTAAAGAAACCAGATTTACACAGATGTACAAACACATATATTACTGTCAACCAAGAGGCGAAAGACCACACTGCAGTGCAGTAAGACTAGGCATTTATTGGTGTCTTAGGAATTGCTATTTGGAAGACACATATTTGGCTAGAAGCCAAATTGCGTTCAGAAGAAAGGGAGGGAAGTAAGGGTTTTTGAAGGGAAGCTAAAGGTGATTACACAAGTTGCTTTGAAAGAATGATCATTGGTGGAGGCAGCTGGCTTAGTACACAAATCCGTAGTTCATTGGTTGTTGCTGTTCAGGAATTTGCAGTGTTGGTGAAATCCGGCTGTTTTCCAGGATGTTGTGGTCATTGCAGTTTGGCCCAGTTCAAAGGTTCAAGGCAAGTTCCTGGTTTTTTGTTTGTTTCTGTTTTCTTTTTGCAGGTAATGCAGGCAATCTTCTTGAAATAGCTTCCTGAACTTTATTTTTGTGTTTTGAACCAGAGTGATACCATTTCGTATATCACATTTTATATTACACATAGTACATAAAATATATGCATGCATTCTTTCTTTCTTGGCGTGTTTTTCAAATTGCAACATATTTTAGAGTAGAAGCCAACAAATTTGTTTTTTGTAAAGGGCCCGATAGTAAATTTTAGGCTTTACAGGCCACGTATAGTTCCAACTACTTTTCTCTTTCATTGTAGTCCAAAGCAACGAGAGACATGTAAACAAATGAGCAAGGTTGTGTTCCAGTTATATATAAGCAATAAAATTATATATAAGCAAAAATATATATAAGCAATAAAATTACAATTTTATAGAATCTTCATGTGTCACAAAGTATTATTTTTCTTTGGGGTTTTTCAACTATATACAAATGTAAAAACCATTGTTAGCTTATGCACTATGCAGAAATAGGTGGTAAGCTACATTTTGCCCACAGGCCATTGTTTGCTGACCTTTATTACAGACAGTCAAGATTCATGGAATGAAATTAAATTTGATGCCATCTAAAAACTGAAAATGTTTTAGAATTGTGGGACACCTAATACTTAATAATTCATTTATCCAAGTAGATATGACTATTTTGAAATGCTAAAATAACCACTAGGTGGCTCTGTACTCTGTATATTTTCTGTGTTGTTACAGCATTTCACCCATTCTTTGCCATTGCTATGTGTTCAGCACTAGATGGCATTAACTATTGACGATGTTTTTTCATCTTTTGAAATTCACATTCCCAAATATGAAATAAATTATTATTTTTCACGTCTAGCGGGAAAACTCATGATTAATCTCTGTCCTTATTACCAGAAGACCAAAATTAGCACTTTAAGGTCAGCCTAGAAACTGGAACTTATCCATATGTCCTAACACAGAGCATTTTTGTATCATAATAGATTACAATAATGCATTTGATCAACAGAAGTTTACCTGTTAGAAACCACAGAAAATTAACCCGCCACATTATAATAGTTCCCAAATATCTAATTTTAAATAATATTTTTAAAAATAGGTGTATGTGTATTAAATAATGTAGTAATTCAAAATCAACCTTGACTTCACTGTTTTCATGTATATAGTGAAACACATTTGTTATTTCTGAAATCCAAAGTAATGGCACATTAATATACCCTCAGTGAAGTAAAATCAATCCTACAGATCATTGCTTGACTTTGTGGGCTAAAATTGCTTCCAAAATCGTATTACTAGCAATGTTGCATTAGAGGCTTCTAAATCTATTATCATAGAGGCAGGATTTTATTTCTTGTACTGGCTCGATAGCTTTCAAATTACAAAGTTAGGGCCGGGCACGGTGGCTCATGCCTGTAATCCCAGCACTTTTGGAGGCCAAGACAGGTGGATCACCTGAGGTCAGGAGTTCGAAACCAACCTGGCCAACATAGTGAAACCCCGTCTCTACTAAAAACACAAAAATTAGCCCAGTGTGGTGGTGTGTACCTGTAGTCCCAGCTACTTGGGAGGCTGAGGAAGGAGAATCACTTTAACCCGGGAGGTGGAGATTGCAATAAGCCAAGATCGCACCACTGCACTCCAGCCTGGGCAACAGAACAAGACTCCGTCTCAAAAACGAAAAAAAAAAAAAAAAAAAAAACAAAGCTGTAAGTACAGGTCACTTTAAATAGACGAATTTTCCTAAATTGAAAGAGATAGCGCTCATTGTCATTAACTTGCCACAAAGGCAAACTTTCAAAATTTACAAGTTATGTAAAAGTGCTGGGGTAATATGCAGATCAATACATTACTAGAACATTTAAAAATGTAATGTTTTTTAATAGTTGGTTTTATTATTGGCTCATACTACCTTCTATACCACTTTCTTAGTTAAGATCCCCTCAAGTTGAAGAAGAATAGATGAGGGAATTCACTTCTATCATTTCATTTTTACTGCAAATTCATAATATAATTTCTTTTCCACATGTCATGAAATTAGAAAGCTGTTTGTTTTTACTCAATTTAAAGTGTTTTGTATGTGAGAAACAAATTGCATTATGTGTGTACATACCTGGTACATTTCCAAGAGAAAGAATACTAAAAATAGCTCATCAATCAACAGGTTTAAAATTGAATAAAAATGTTTTCAATGCGATGCAATACATGACAGCAGGGTTGAACAAAGCACACGCAGTTATCTTTGTCTCTTCATTCCTTGTCATTTCCATATAGAAATAAGTTTTGCTTTGGTCTTTTAAAAATTCATGTGTATATTAAATCAAGAAACTACACGATGCAATTTATCTATTCTGGATCTGGTAGAATGCTGTTATCACCTTAAGATAATGTCTATTTATTGTCATAACTATATATCAGCAGAGTAATAAGGACAATATATTATTCCTGAAGTAGCATCCCTACTGGTGCCAGGCTTGTTTTGCATCAAACATAACTTCCTTACTCCTTATTCTTTAACTAAACCGTAATCCTTTGAATAAGAGATCTGAAAATATTATTTTGATTAGTCAGGACATTTTGTTCCACTAAGGAAATTAACTCTGCTCTTTCTTAGAGATTTTCAAGGGACATTTTGGGAAGACTATCTTAAAAATAAAAACAAGGAGTGTTGTTTGTTTTAAATTTCACTTTCTTAGTTTATTTGTATTTCTCCTATGGAAATTAATATTTAAACTGCATCTACACAACAGAAAGCTGAAAATATAGTTGACAATTATCTAGTGGATTTAAGTTTAAATGGAAAGTCTAAAAATAAAATTCACATCTCAATGTTTATTAAGATGTCTAGGGCCCTGGTTGGTCAGTAGAAGTTTTTGATAGTTATCGGTATTTTTTTTGAAATAGTGGAAAAAAAACAGTACTCACAGCTTAAGAATATTTTGTGTTCAAATGTCTTAGACTAAGAGACTATGCCCTTGCTATAATTCTAAAATATGGAGTGAGTTACCAAGAAACCAACAGGGCAATAGTGGCTTAGTAAAATATAGTTTATAATTTGTACATTAAATATTCTTGTTCCAAATAATACTTTATAGGTGTTAGCCTTCTATCAGAAAGATAGTCTAGATTATACCAAGGTGAAATCCCTACATGGTATACTAAGAAAAGTTGAGTAACTGAGATAAGGGAGAAAGAAAAAACCAGCCGAAAGCCTGAAAATGTATGGTTCTAGAAGTATTGGTGCCTAATGATAATGAATACAATTCTATCGTACTTGAACTTCATGCCAAACTCCACTTGGAAATTTACAATCAGCTATTTCAGCCACACTTCTTGTATCCGTTATTATTTGTCAGTGATTCAAATTCAAGCCCTCTTTCCTCAAATTCAAACTTCTTCAAAAACACTTTTTCTGCCTTGATTTCATTAAAACAAATCCATATATAAGGCTATTGCATATGATTGTGAAGACCACTTACTGCACAAAGTAACCAAATTCATATACCCTGGTATTGAGCTGTATACATCTACCAGGAGAAAAGAACTCATTTTTTCCCTAATTTACATGCAAGTATTGTGAGACTAGTAGCATTTCTCCTTGTATCTGAATGTCACTGATTTCCTCTGTAACCAGTAATCTTTATCAGAAGCTGCTAAACAAAGACATATGTAGTGTTTTTGTGGGACAGTCCTGGTTTATGCCTATTGCCCCTGTATAATTGTTCATAGTACTATCTTTTACTTTCAAATGTGTCCCATTTGGGAAGACAAATTACATGGTCACTGTATTAGTCCATTTTCATGCTGCTGATAAAGACATACCCGAGACTGGGCAATTTACAAAAGAAAGGTTTAATGGACTTACAGTTCCACATGGCTGGAGCCGCGTAACAATCATGGCAGAAGGCAGAGAGGAGCAAGGCAAGGAGGAGCAAGTCACATCTTAGGTGGATGGTGGCAGGCAAAGAGAGAGTGTGTGCAGGGAAATTCCTTTTTATAAAATCATCAGGTCTCGTGAGACTTATTCACTATCATGAGAACAGCATGGGAAAGGCCTGCCTGGGTCCCTCCCATGACATGTGGGATTTTAAGATGAGATTTGGGTGGGGACAGACACAGCCAAACCATATCATTCTGCCCCTGGCCGCTCCCAAATCTCATGTCCTTACATTTCAAAACCAATCATGGTATCCCAACAGTCCTCCAAAATCTTAACTCATTTCAGCTTTAACTCAAAAGTCCACAGTCCAAAGTCTCATCTGAGACAAAGCAAGTCCCTTCTGCCTATGAGCCTGAACAAAGCGGGTACAGGCCCCATGCAAGTCCAGAATCCACTGGGGCAGTCAAATATTAAAGCTCCAAAATGATCTCCTTTGACTCCATGTCTCACATCCAGGTCACACTGATGCAAGAGGTGGATTCCCATGGTCTTGGGCAGCTTGACTCCTGTGGCGTTGCAGGGTATAGCCTCCCTCCCAACTGCCTTCTTGGGCTGGCATTGAGTGTGGCTTTTCCAGGTGCACAGTGCAAGCTGTTTGTGGATCTGTCATTTTGGGGTCTGGAGGGTGGTGGCCCTCTTCTCACAGCTCCACTAGGCAGTACCCCAGTAGGGACTCTGTGTGGGGGCTTGTACCCCAAATTTCCCTTCCACTCTGCCCTAGCAGAGGTTCTCTATGAGGGCCCTGTCCCTGCAGCAAACTTTTACCTGGGCATCCAGGCATTTCCATACATCTTCTGAAATCCAGGCGGAGGTTCCCAAATCTCAATTCTTGACTTCTGTGCACCCACAGGCTCAATACCACATGGAAGCTGCCAAGGCCTGGGGATTCCACCCTCTGAAGCAATAGCCTGAGCTGTATGTTGACCCCTTATAGTCACAGCTGGAGCAGCTGGGACACAGGGCACCAAGTCCCTAGACTGCACACAGCAGAGGGACCCTGGGCCCGGCCCACGAACCCATTTTTTCCTCCTAAACCTCTGGGCCTGTGATGGAAGGGGCTGCTGCAAAGGTCTCTGACATGCCCTGGTGACACTTTCCCCATTGTCTTGGTGATTAACATTAGGCTCTTCATTACTTATGCAAATTTCTGCAGCCAGTTTGAATTTCTCCTCAGAAAATGGGATTTTCTTTTCTATTGCATTGTCGGGCTGCAGATTTTCTGAACTTTTATGCTCTGTTTCCCTTTTAAAACTGAATGCCTTTAACAGCACCCAAGTCACCTCTTGAATGCCTTGCTGCTTAGAAATTTTCTTCACCAGATACTGTAAATCATCTCTCTGAATTTCAAAGTTCCACAAATCTCTAGGGTGGGGCACAATGCCACTAGTCTCTTTGATAAAACATAACAAGAGTCACCTTTGCTCCAGTTCCCAACAAGTTCCTCATCTCCATCTGAGACCACCTCAGCTGGGATTTCGTTGTCCATATTATTATCAGCATTTTGGTCAAAGCCAATCAACAAGTCTCTAGGAAGTTCCAAACTTTCCCACGTTTTTTCTGTTGTTGTTGTTGTTGTTGTTGTTGTTGTTTTCAGAGCTGTTTAAACTGTTCCAACCTCTGCCTGTTACCCAGTTCCAAAATCACTTTCACATTTTTGGGTATCTTTTCAGCAGCACTCCACTCTACTGGTACCCATTTACTGTATTAATCCGTTTTCACACTGCTGATAAAGACATACCTGAGGCTGGGCAATTTACAAAAGAAAGAGGTTTAATGGACTTACAGTTCCACATGGCTGGGGAGGCATCACAATCATGGTGGAAGGCAAGGAGGAACAAGACACATTTTAGGTGGATGGCAGCACAATCTTGGCTCACTGCAACCTCTGCCTCCCGGGTTCAAGCGATTCTCCTGCCTCAGCCTCCCGAGTAGCTGGGACTACAGGTGCCTGCCACCACACCCAGCTAACAAAATTTGATTTTTTAAATTGATGGATAAAATTGTATAAATTTATCATCTACACCATGATGCTTTAAATTATATATAATATACATTTTGAAATAGTTAAATCTAGCTAATTAACAAATGTATTATATCACATAGTTATCATTTTTTGTGCTGCAATCCCATATTTATTGCAGCACTATTCATAATAGCCAAGATATGGCACCAACATAAGTGCCCCTAGTTGGATGAATGGATTAAAAAAAGTGGTGTATATACACATGGAATACTATTCAGCCTTAAAAAAAAGGAGATACTATTATTTGTGATAGAATGGATGAAACTGGAGGACATTATGTTAAGTGAAATAAACCATAATGTAATTATTTTTGTGTCCCACTCTCTCCAGGCCTGTTGATTTATGCATAATGGCTATTGTAATGAATAAGTGTTAGTCAAAGACAGAGTGAAATATTCAGAAGAGGGTCAATTTGTTTAATTCTTTTAAAGCAGCATACTGCCACCTTCCTGGTGCTGATTGCACTCTGTTTTTTTTTTTTAATGACCTGCTCTCCCCATTACTCCTTCCTACTCTCAAAACCCACAAAATCAGGCACTTCAATGAATGAAAATACTTTGGGGCTTTTATCAAGATGAAGATGTACCACTTTGTTACTGATCAGAAGAACTTGTAAAATGGAATTTTCAATACTTCAAAGCTATTTCAGGTCAGTTTGCATGAATGATTTTGTATGATTCTATACAGATCTATGGAGAAGTGAACCCAGAGAATTTGCACTGACACCCATGGACGGAAGGTATGTGAAAGTAACTTTTAATTGCATATTTCATTGACCTTAAAAAAATGAGTCTCATCTTTGGTACTGAGTAAAAAATAAAGATTCAAATGTATTATTATCCAAACAAATTATCCAGCCTATTTTATGGTATTATTGAAATCACGCACTGTCTACACTCTGAATTCCTTTGGCAGTGCTAAGACAACTACCATCCTGCTTTCTAGCAAAAGGAGTGGAATGTAGTTAGGAGATAAAGCATACCTTCTGCAAGTATTTATAGTGTTTTGTTTTCATACATCACTTTGAAATTGCCACGTTTATAGTTAAGAGAGATAAAATGTATAATTTAAGTTGGCTTATTAAAATTGCTGAATTTTGTGTAGTTTTATGTTAGGAAAGACTATACTTATTCCCTTATAAAAATGTTACTATCACAGAAAGTGTTATGTGTCTAAACAGCTATTACTTTCCAAATAATCCCAGACTGGACACATCTCAAATAATTCCAAGTATACCATTATTTGTGAGGAATAAAATTATTTAATTACACACACACACACACACACACGCACACACACCAATTCTTAATATGTTCTTGTTATTTCTGACAAAAATAAATATTGAATTATTCTTCATTAATGAAGTACTGAGTTTTAGATTTTGAGAGTTTTTCCAAGAAAATGTTTAAAAGCACTTTTAATTATATATAATATTTATGTATTATTTTTATATTAAATATAATTAATATAGTTAGAATTTTGTCCCCTCTAAATCTCATGTTGAATTGTAATCTCCAATGTTGGAGGTGGGGCCTGGTGGGAAGTGTTTGGGTCATGGCAGAAGATCCCTTATGGCTTGGTTCTCAAGATCATGAGTTCTCACCATATATGGTTGTTTAAAAGCATGTGGCATCTTCCCTCCATCATTCCTCTTGCTCCATCTGTCGCCGTCTGATATGCCTGCTCCTGCTTTACCTTCTGTTATGAGTAAAAGCCCCCTGAGGCCTCCCTAGAAGATGTCAGCACCATGCTTGTACAGCCTGTAGAATCATGAGCCTCTCTCTCTCTCTCTATATATATATGTATATACACATATATGTATGATCACATATATACATATGTATACTTATATTTAAGTGTGTATGTATACATGCTTATATTTGTGTGTATCTTTATATGTATACTTACATTTAAATATATATGTATACACACACACACACACACACACTTAAACGAATGTGATTGTACACGGTACAAAATAAAATTCCTTAAATAACAATGTGTGTAGACGGTACAAATTGGAGATTGCATGTATTCTAGGCCCACTTTGTTAATAACAAAAGGAGCCATTTTATCCACATTTTGGCTTAAATGAAGAACTTAGTATTTATATTTGTGTTATATTCTGTTGAAAATATATTTTTTATTGTTTTTACTGCTTGCTTTGTATATTTTAAGTCCTCATGAAGAAGTTCTTTTTGAAAATATTCACATATCATAACAAATTCACATTTCATTTGCAATCAGAAAAGTTGGGAGGCAGGAAAACCAGACTTTGACATTGCCATTCTGTATTTGAAAGCATTCAGGTATTCAGCCATTGAAACTCATTCACAGTATGTTGGTGGTAGACCAGAATTAAAATCAGTTCTTCTGAATCCTTCTCATTTGATTAATAGCTTAGTAGTCAAATTGCTCACTACAAATATTATTTTCACCCCTGGAATAAAGTTAAAGCCATGCATGCTTCTGAAGCAAAAGTCTATGATTACATAAACAGTTGTTCTCTTTGATGCTGGTATCAAAAATAATATTTTCCAGGTCAACAAAATGAGAAATAACAAATTGTTGGTAGTTATGAATCCTCTGAGAGACAAACGGATGAACGCCCAGTGGAAATGAATAGTTCGCTGCTGGCACTCCACCCCTCCCATGTGTTCATTATTTTATTTAGTGAGTTTAAATGTGGACTCCCTGACAATTATTTGGCAAGGCCCATATCATCACTAGTTAACTAAAATGCTCCCCTCTCTGTCTCAGTTTCCTTGTATCAACATTTATGCAATGTATAATCCTGTGAAATCAGTAAGTTTCCCACGTGTTTTCACTTTGGAGAAAGCTAGGGAAATTGTTAGCTAAAAAATAAGTAAGTATTTTTTCCAAGTGCATATGTCCTAAGAGCCCTTTAAGACACCCTTAGAGGAATATAAAATAATGGATATAAAAAGAAGCATATTAGCTTATATAAAATAGAATTCAACTGAGATTCTGTGGATAAGGGGAAATAAAAAGAGAAAATTTTAGAAGTTATAAGGTAAGAAATAATCACTGTTCAATACAAGAGAAAGCGAAGGTATTTTCTCAGACCCAGAACATATACCAGGCACTCACTTTTCACAATTGATCATGATATTGGGCAAAAATAGAGAGCTCTAAGGGCATATGGGAACTGTGCCCTATTAGAACTGCAGCTCAGCCTCTTATAGATGCATTTTTATTTAGAAATGTGTATATTGCAGTGATGACTCTCAGAACATAAGCCACAAAACATCTGGCAATACTTAATACCACAGCCCATCCGCTGCCATCTTTGGCTGCATAAAAGAAGTAACGTCCAGTTCACAAGAGGGTAGATTCCGACGGTATTGATCAGAAACCAGTTCACTGTATTCAATCTAGGTATAGGCTGAGAGCATAAACCCAGATCAATGACTTAAGGATGCCAGTAGTATTCTTTGATATTTTTAAAGTCAAGAGTAAAGATGATTCTAAGAGACACCAGTTGCATTCTTCAAAAAATGTTACGGCTATTATGGAGAAAATAATTTGATTTTGTTTTGTTTTACTATAAAGTAATACAGATCGGAAATCACTAGATGTATGGTCCAGTGCCACAATAAATCTTTATACCCACATTAAAACTTTTGGGGTGGCATGATAGATTACTAAAACCTGATTTGCCTGTAGATTTTTGAAAGAAATTTTTAGACCATTTTAAATGTCCCCAGACACTGAATATACAATGTTGCATAAAGAAGGGAGGATGCATAAAGCCTATCTTCTATCTGCTAGAAAGAAACAGTGCTCCCATTGATGTGGGAGAAAGTAAGGACTAAGACCATCTTCCCAAATTTGAGTCAAGTCATGGGGAGGAGTAACGGTGCAGGACACAGTAACACCATACTGGAGAGCTTGCCAGACATTTTTCTGGGAACTTCATTCATTCATTCTTTTAGCAATAACAAATGAGGAGATACTGAACATCAAGCACGAAGATACTGGGCTAGAAACTATGGGCATAAAAAATACAAAATAAATACTGAAGATGGAGCTTCTGAAATGATGGAATAAGGAACATGTTAGACTCCCTCCCTAGTAAAGCAATTAAACCAGTGAAAATTATAAAAGAAAAAAATATTTTGAAGTCTCTGGAGATATTCCTAAAACCACAGAGCATTAGGAGACACATTTGTTAAAGAGAATTTACTAAGTTTTGGTCAGAACACCGAGCGTGTGAGGCATTTGAGCCACAACTTGGTCCGTTATCCATCCATTCCCAGTTATTTGTTCCAAAAGTTCTACCCCAGGCATGTGCAAAAAAGAATATGGTAGATCCCTTTCACCCAGCTGCCTGGGGATATATTTTCGTCCGAGGATGTGAAGGCTGCTGCTGTGTCTCATTCCTCTTACTTCTGAGGTGTGGAAGCCTTATTCTAGGTGTGCAGAAGAACTGGTCTCTCTTCTCACACCTTATCTCCACTCATAGGGTTAAAGGTCTACCTTAGGTACTGCAGGCAAAGGATACTGGCCCCAACTGTCTAGCTACTACCTTGCTGGTAGAGTGGAGGTTCCATGTCTGGAGGGGCAAGCTGACAAGACTGGGGCTGATATTCCAGTCCCCAGTGCCCATTCTTAGAATAGGGGTGTTACTCTGGAAAAGTGGGTTCCCACCAGCAGCTTCAGTGCAGAGACACAAGGGTTCTGTCCAGGAGTAAAGTCAAGCTTTAAGAGTAAATAGCTCCTCAGTTGTGCATGAGGGAGTGGACATTATTTGGAACAGTGAGTGGAGAAGTCATGCCTAAGTGTGTTGTTGAAAACAGTGAAGACCTTGGTGAACTATGGGTGGTATTTCTGATATAAGCAAAACAACAGAACAGCCAGGAATTTAATAGTGATTACCAGGGAAAGAGATAGCCAATGTAGCGTCTTCCTAGGATCACGGTCAACCCTGTTTGTGAAGCCTGTGGATATACACTATGCTACACCCACTGAGAAGCAATCAGAGAAAGACATGGGGCAGAGCCATAAACAGACCCATTTATGCAGGGAAGAAGTCTTTTTGGCACAAGGTGCTTAAATAAAACCTTTGAAAAGACACTGACTGAACAATCAGCTACTCTAATTCAGGGGTGACTCCTAAAAATACGGGCTTAAAAATAATATCACGGTCATCCATGATTGTATGGAAGACTGAGTATATGCCCAAGGCTGCACTCTATACAGAGTTACCACTAGAGGGAACCACCAAACTACTAGTGCCAGGATGAATGGGGCATAAAACCGTAAACTCCTTGAATTAAGATAGTAACCTTCAAGCCACACAAACATCTCATGGTAGAGAGTAAACATGTATCTAGTGAAATGGGGCTTAAGTGTAATCTTTGTGAAGTAAGTGCCTTATAATTACACAGGGGTGACCCCCCAGATAGTCAGGTTGAAAGACAAAAATAGAAAAATAACTGAGGCTACACGCTGAGTGGGAAATAGACTTACAGGAATAGTTCACCCAAGACATTAAACAAACTAGCAAGTAAAAAACCAGCAAAGATCACAACCACTTCTGGAGTGGGTCAGTACCCAAAGTTGCAATAATAAAATATCTAAAATGTCAAATTCTCAACAAAAAAATACGACACATGCAAAGAAACGGTAAAGTGTGATGCATACACAGGGGAAAAAAAAAAAAGCCAAGGCAGGCACTAGAGAGGTATTTAGGGCTGGCAGTGCTGCAGAACACCTAAGGGGCTGAGGGACACTCTGGGGAGGTGTGGAGAGCCCCAAAGTCTGGTCTACGTGACCTGCCAGGGGTAGAAGTGGCAGGGTACATGCCAGCCTCCCATGGTACACCTGCCTGATATGGTGCCTGTGGCACACAGACCTGCCAGGAGGAGGGGCCATGACCTCCTCCCTGTTTCCTGAGGCAGCTGCTGCTGAAGCTTCACTGCCTCCAGAATCCTAGCTGCAGGAGATCACATGATCCCCCATGGACATGTTAGCTGGCAGGGAGAACTGTTTAGAGTGGTGGCATGGGCAAGACTCCAGGCTTTGTGGAGTCCAGAGGGCTTGGTGCAGGAATGGCTGCAGTGGACCACAGCCACAGGTGCCCGTCCCCTAAGGCTTGCCATGCTCCTCTAGGTGGCATTGGCCTTTGGTGACTGTCGGACCTGGACAGAGCAGCATGCTCTTGGCTGTGGAATGGGGCCAGTCTATCTGAAATCCCCCTGTCTGAGCCTTTCCTGGAGCCCCAGCCTGGCTGCACCTGCTTACAGTGCAGACTTGAATACCCAACCAGCATGCTTCCTGGGGGCAGTAATTAGCCCTCAGGTTTGCTGTACTGAGTCATTATATTCACAGTACATGGCACTGAGACCGGTCCTTGACAACCCTTAGCAGATGATACATACTCTTCTATTTATAAAAGTTTTTGAAATTAAACTTTATAAGCAAGCAGCTTATAGCCAACAGTTTTATAATCAAGCAACTAATTTTGAAATATCTTCTTTCTCCTACAATTCATACGGAGAAAACAAGGAGAAATTTTACAAGTCACAACTTCAAATTATATTTTCATTAAAACTAGGAGACTCAAAAAATCAACAGATTCCCAGTTGTATATACATTCCATCAAAGGTGAAGCTACGTGGGAAGCGTGACATTGTGAGGGGACTATGGGGAAGAACAAGGTGGGCAGAGGAGTTCTAAGGGCTGGCATGTCCATACATCTCCAGCCAATAGTTGCCTCCCAAATGAGAACATCTCACTGAGAGGGAACCAGTGTGAGCATAACTGAGATTGAACACCTCAAGATCACTGGAGAAGGAATAGAGAACTAAGGCTCAGAAAGTGCTCAGGGGCCCACAGGTGGCAGATAGCAAAATGTTGCAGTAAAAGCAGTTTCTAAGAATGCATTGTGGTGTAAGCAAGGGCTGCGATGGGAACTCAGAGATCCAGGATGGCAAAGGTAGTTCACCTGAACCAGGCTGTGCTCTAAGAGCCAGAGCAAAATTGGCTACAGAAAGGACAATACCTTAAGATATTCACTGTAGGGACAGAGGAGGGAGCTGGAAGCTGTGACGCTTGGAATACTACCCTAGCATACCCTGTATCTTCCATCCCATCCTCCTATTAGAAGTCTAGAAAAATCCATCCCATTTAAATACAGGTAACAAGAAATGAGGAAGCTTTGCCTACACACAAGAATACTATAGGATAAACAATGAACAAGAGCAACATATATTTCTACACAAAGGGAATAAAACCTATCTGGAAATGGCTTCCACAAAGCAGATGAAAATTATAACTTAATATTATAATAAGAATTAAAACAACAAACAGAAAACTTACAAAATCAAATCCTTGAAAGAGCAATGATAGTTATGCAGGAATACTACAAAGCATACATCTAAGAACTCAAGAAAAGATGACCAGAAAACAGGAAGTGATGGCCTGAAAATAGAAAGCACACTAAGGGATACAGGGGAAATAAATAAAAAGCAATATCTACAGAAACATGGGTAAAAAAAGAGATTCAAAAATAAAATTAGTTCTCGTTGTGGAAATTGAAGATTATACATACGGGGATAAAAATGTAGATAAGCCTAGAACATCTGGTCACACTGGTAAACAAAAAAGTTATTAAATAATATTTGAATAATATCAAATCAACTAGAGAAGAATTTCATCTTCCCTCAAATGGGACATTTCGAGAATGAATAATAATAAATATGACAAATGGAAAGCATAAATATGTTTTAAAATATGTTTACACTCATAAGTATTTCATAACATATACACCTGTACACACACACACACACACAGACACAAACACACACCCCATCACATTCATTGGTCAACTTGGGGGGATGAAAAAAAACAAATTCATTCATTTATTTGAAAATAAAATAGTATTTTTCTTACCTTTCTAGCACAAATGTTATCTTAAGGTGTTTCTTTATAGAAGCATTTTAGCTAGTAAGTGAAGAAATAATAAAACTAGAATACCATCTTTTTGTAACTATAATTGGAAAAAACAATGCCTATCAGTGGTTGTCATCATAACAGAGAGTGCACCAGGTATTTTGGGTCTTCTAGCAAAAGGGTGCAATACCATTTATGAAGCTGTTTTGCTAAAATGCAAATCAGGATATATATATAATCAACAATTTACATAAAACACAAGAGAGTGCGGAGCATGTTCAACTAACTAAGAGGGATGCAATTAGTCAAATCCAGATTGAGTGAAATACTACAAAACAACCAATTCAGTGTTTTGTTTTGTTTTGTTTCCACAAAAATAAATAGCAGAAAATAAGAGTGGCATTCTTTGATAAACAGAAAGTCAAAAATATAAACTTGCTATGTACGGGCATTTTTGGAAATATAATTCAAACAAACTTTAACAAAACATTTATAAATAACTGAGGAAGTTTAAACATTGACTAGATATTGAATGATATTAAAATATTATACTTACTGTTTATTATTGATAATGATATTCTTTGTTTTCAAAGATTCTTGAAATGTATCTTTTTGTTGAGCGATACATTCAGAAATATCTGCAGATGAAAAATATGATGACAGGGATCTACTTCAATGTAATTCAAAGGGTGCAAGGGGATTGGGTGTGTATTAGTCCGTTCATTCTCACACTGCTATGAAGAAATACCTGACACTTGGTAATTTATAGAGGAAAGAATTTTAATTGACTCACAGTTCCACATGGTTTGGGTGGCCTCGGGAAACTTACAATCATGGCAGAAGGCAAAGGATAAACAGGCACTTTCTTCTTCAGAGGGCGGCAGGACAGAGTGAGTGCAAGCAGGGGAAATGTCAGACGCTTATAAAACCATCAGATCTCAGGTGACTCACTCATTATCATGAGAACAGCATGGGGGAAACTGCCCCCATGATCGGATTACTTCCACCTGGTTCTGTCCTTGACATGTGGGGATTACAATTCAAGATGAAATTCTGGGTGAGGACACAGCCAAACTGTATCAGGGTGTTAACGAAGCAGCTGGGTGAATAGCTGTAACAACTGAAGCTCATTATACTGTTTTCCAAAATTTATAATATTTCTCTTAAAAATCATTA
Source organism: Pan troglodytes (assembly GCF_028858775.2). Classification (NCBI taxonomy): domain Eukaryota; kingdom Metazoa; phylum Chordata; class Mammalia; order Primates; family Hominidae; genus Pan; species Pan troglodytes. Next base: position 37,523,362 of record NC_072421.2, on the reverse strand, counting down.
AACAATTTCTATACTAACAAATAAAAGGAATACTCCTGAAAGATATTTATTGTAGGAATTATATAGAAGTTTTCTTTAGGTTAGGGAAATTCTATATATTCCTAATTTACAAAGTTTTTATTATAAAGTTGTGTTAAATTTTGTAAAAAATGGTCTCTGCTTCTGTAGAGATGTTAATATTTTCATTTTTAAGCCATTTATGTGGATTCTATGTTTCTATGTCTTTTATATTTTTTCATAATGTCAATCTCCCATTTTATTTATTATTTTTAAATTTTTAAATTTTTTGTGGGTACATAGTAGGTGTATACATTTATGGCATATGTGCGATGTTTTCATACAGGCCTGCAATGTGAAATAAGCACATTATGAAGAATGGGGTATCAATCCCCTCAAGCATTTATTCTTTGTGTTGCAAGCAATCCAATTATATGCTTTTAGTTATTTTAAAATGTATAATTAAATTATTTTTTGACTATAGTCAATCTGTTGTGCTGGCAAATACTAGGTCTTAATCAGTTTTTCTAACTATTTTTTTGTACCCATTAACCATCCCCACATCCTCCCCATCCCCCTACAGCCCTTCCCAGCCTCTAGTAACAATCCTTCTTTTCTCTATGTCCAACAGTTCAATTGTTTTATTTTTTAGCTCCCACAAATGAGTGGGAACATGTAATATTTGTCTTTCTGTGCCTGGCATATTTCACTTAACATAATATCCTCCAGTTCCATTTATGTTGTTGCAAATGACAAGATCTAATTCTTCTTTATGGCTGATTAGTACTCCATTGTGTATATATACCATATTTTAAAAATGTATTCATCTGTTGATGGACCCTTACATTGCTTCCAAATCTTAGCTATTGTGAATAGTGCTGCAACAAACATGAGAGTGCAGATAACTCTTCGATATACTGACTTCCTTTCTTTTGGATATATACCCAGCAGTGGGATTGCTGGATCATATCGTAACTCTACTTTTAGTTTTTTTGAGGAACTTCCATACTGTTCTCCATAGTGGCTGTAGTAATTTACAAATCCCTCCAAAGGTGTATGAGGGTTCCCTTTTCTCCACATCCTTTCCAGTTTTTATTATTGCCTGTTTTTGGATAAAAGCCATTTTAAATGGGGTGAGATGATATCTTACTGTAGTTTTGACTTGCATTTATCTGATGATCAATGGTGTTGAGCCCCTTTTTATGTACCTGATTGCCATTTGTATGTCTTCTTTGGAGGATTGTCTATTCAGACACATTGCCCATTAAAAAAATCTGATTATGAGATTTTTTTCCTATAGAGTTGTTTAATCTTCTTATATTCTGGTTATTAATCCCTTGTCAGATGGATAGTTTGCAAATATATTCTCCCATTTTGTGGGTTGTCTCTTCACTTTGTTTATTGTTCCCTTTGCTATGCAGAAATTTTTTAACTGGACATGATCCCATTTGTCCACTTTTGCTTTGGTAGCTTGTGCTTGTGGGGTATTACTCAAGAAACCTTTGTCCAATCTAATGTCCTGGAGAGTTTTCCCAATGTTTACTTTTAGTCGTTTCATAGTGTGAGGTTTTAGATTTAAGTCTTTAATCCATTTTTATTTGATTTTTGTATATGGTGAGAGATAGGGGTCCAGTTTCATCCTTCTGCATATGAATATCCAGTTTTCCCAGCACCAGTTATAGAAGAGATGGCCTTTCCCCAATATATGTTCTTGGTGTCTTTGTAAAAAATGAGTTTACTATAGATGCATGGATTCATTTTGGAGTTCTCAATTCTGATCCACTGGTCTAGTGTTTTTATGCCAGTTCTATGCTGTTTTGGTTACTATGGCTCTGTAATATTAGCTCAAGTTAGGTAATGTGATTCCTCCTGTTTTGTTCTTTTTGGTTAGGATAGCTTTGGATCTTTTGTAGTTCCATATAAATTTTAGGATTGTTTTTTCAACCGCTTTTGAAGAATGTCATTGGTATTTTGATATGGATTTTATTGAATCTGCAGATTGCTTTGTGAATTATGGACATTTTAACAATAGTGATTCTTACACTCCATAAACATGGTCCATTTTTCCATTGTTTTGTGTGCTCTTAAATTTTTTTGCATCAATGTTTTATAGTTTTCCTTGTATAGATCTTTACTGTCTTTGGTCATGTTAATTCCTAGGTATTTCATTTTATTTGTAGGTATTGTTAATGGGATTATTTTCTTGATTTCTTTTTCAGATTAGTCCCTATTGGTATGTAGAATTATTACTGATTTTCGCATATAGATTTTGTATCCTGCAACTTTTCTGAATTTGTTTATCAGTTCTAATAGTTTTTCAGTAGAGTCTTTAGATTTTTCCATATATAAGATCATATCATATGCAAACAAGGATAATTTGACTTCTGCATTTCCAAATTGGATGCCCTTTATTTCTTTCTCTTGATTGCTCTCGCTAGAACTTTCAGTGCTATGTTGAAAAACAGTGGTGACAGCGGCCATCCTTGTTGGGTTCCAGATCTTAGAGGAAAGGCTTTCAGTTTTTCTCCATTTAGTATGTTACTAGCTATGGGTCTCTCATATATGGCCTTTATGATATCAAGGTATTTTCCTTCTATACCCAGTTTTTTGAGGGTATTATTTTTAATCATGAAAGGATGTTGAATTTTGCCAAATGCGTATTCAGCATCAATTGAAATAATCATATGGTTTTTATACTTCATCCTTTTGATATGATGTATCACATTGATTGATTTGCATATATTCAACCATCCTTGCATCCCAGGGATAAATCCCACTTGGATCATTCATGATGAATGATCTTTCTAATGTATTGTTGAATTTGGTTTGTTAATAGTTTGTTAAGGATTTTTGCATCAATATTCATCTGAGATATTGGCTTGTAGTTTTCTTTATTTGATTTATCTGTCTGGTTTTGCTATCGGGGTAATACTGGCCTTGTAGAATGAGTCTGAAAGTATTCCCTTCTCCACTATTTTTCAGAATAGTTTGAACAGGGTTGGGGTTAGTACTTTAAATGTTGGGTAGAATTCAGCAGTGAAATCACTGGGGCCTGGGTTTTTCTTTACCAGATGACTTTTTATTGCAACTTCAATATTGTTGCTTGTTATTGCTCTGTTCAGGTTTTGGACTTCTTCTTGATTCAATCTTCGTAGGTTGTATGTGTCTAGAATTTGTCCATTTCTCCTAGGTTTTTCAATTTATTGGCATGTAGTTGCTCATAGCCTTTAATGATCCTTTGAATTTCTGCAGTATCAATTGTAATGTATCCTTTTTCATTTCCGATTTTATTTGTGTCTTCTTTTTTCTTAGTCTGGCTAAATATTTGTCAATTTTATTTAACTTTTAAAATACAAACTTTTGTTTTATTGATCTTTTGTATTGTTTTCTTCATTTTGATGCCATTTATTTCTGCTCTGATTTTTATTATTTCTTTTCTTCCCGTAATTTTGAGTTTGGTTTACCATTGCTTTTCTAGTTCTTGAAGATGCATCATTTGATGTTTTATTTGATGTTTTTCTTATTTTTTGATGTAGGCCCTTATAGCTATAAACGTCCCTCTTAGTACTGCTTTTGCTGTATCCCATAGGCTTTGGTGTGCTGTGTTTCCATTAGCATTTGTTTCAAGACATATTTCAATTTCCTTCTTACTCTCTTCATTGACCTACTTATCACTCAGGAGCATATTGTTTAATTTCCACATTTTTATATAGTTTCCCGAATTCCTCTTTTTATTCATTTCTAGTTTTATTCCATTGTAGTCATAGAAGGTGCTTGATATTATTTCAGTTTTTTTGAATGTTTTAAGACTTGTTTTGTGACCTAACATATGGTTTATCCGTGAGAATAATCTATGTCCTAAGGAAAAGAATGCGTATTCTGCAGTTCTTGGATGAAATGTTTTGTAAATATCTATTAGATCCATTTGGTCTTTAGTGCAGATTAACTCCAATGCTTCTTTGTTGGTTTTCTGTTTGGAAGATTTGTCCAGTGCTGAAAGTGGAGTGTTGAAGTCTCCAGCTGTGATTGCATTGGAGCCTTTCTCTCTCTTTAGCTCTAATAATATTGGTTTATATATGTAGGTGCTCTGGTGTTGGGTGCATATTTATTTAAAATTGTTATATCTTCTTGCTGAATTGACCCCTTTATCATTTTAGAGTGACCTTCTTTATCTCTTCTTATAGTTTCAGTCTTGAAATCTATTTTGTCTGATATAACAACTCCTGCTCTTTTTTTCTTTCCACTGGCATGGAATATCTTTTTCCATCCCCTTATTTTTCAGTCTACATGTATCTTTATAGGTGAAGTGTGTTTCTTTGTCACAACAGGTGGGTCATGTTTTTTAATTCTTTCGATTGGAGAGCTTAGTCTATTTACATTGAATGTTATTGTGGATAAAGACTTACTCTTGTCATTTTGTTATTTGTTTTCTGGTTGTTTCATGGTTTTTTCTTTCTTCTTTCTCTCCTTCCTGCCTTCCTTTAGGTGATTTTCTCTTGTGATATAATTTAATTTCTTGTTTTTTTATTTTTCGTGTATCCATTGTATGTTTTCCTGTTAGAGATTATGATGAGGCTTGCAAATACTATCTTATAATCCATTATTTTAAATTGATAACTAGTTAACATTGTCTGCAAAAACAAACAAGCAAAAAGAAAACGAATAAAAACTCGATTTGTCCCCCTGCTTTGTAACTTCTTTTTCATTCTATTTATATCTTATTGTACTTTCTAAGTCTTGAAAAGTTGCTTTTGTTATTACTTCTTATTGGTTCATCAGTTAGTCTTTCTACTTAGGATATGAGTAGTTTACACACCACAGTTACAGAGTTATAATATTCTGTGTACTTACTATTACCAGTGAGAGTTGTACGTTCAGGTGATTGCTTATTGCTTATTAATATCCTTTTCTTTCTGACTTAAGTACTCCCTTTAGCATTTCTTGTAGAACAAGTCTGGTGTTGATGAAATCCCTCAGCTTTTGTTTTTCTGGGAAAGTACTTTTCCTTCATATTTGAAGGATATTTTCACTGGATATACTATTCTAGAGTAAAAGATTTTTTCCTTCAGCACTTTAAATATATCATGTCACTATCTCTTGGCCTGTAACATTTTCACTGAAAAGTCTGCTGCCAGATGTATTGGTGCTCCATTGTATGTTATTAGTTTCATTTCTCTTCCTGCTTTTAGGATGGTTTATCCTTAATCTTTGGGAGACTGATTATTAAATGTCTTCAGTTAGTCTTCTTTGGGTTAAATCTGCTTGGTGTTCTATAACTTCCTCGTACTTGGATATTGATATCTTTCTCTAGGTTTGGGAAGTTCTCTGTTATTCTTTTGAGTAAACTTTCTACCCCTATCTTTTTTTCTACCTCCTTTTTAAGCCCAATAACTCTTAGATTTGCCCTTTTGTGTTTATTTTCTTGAACCTGTGGGGGTGCTTCATTGTTTTTTATTTCTTTTTAAAAACCTCCTTAGAGTGTATGGTTTAAAATAGCTTGCCTTTACTTGCACTAATTCTTCTTGATCAATTCTACTATTAAAAGACTCTGATGGATGTTTCAGTATGCCAATTGTATTTTTCAGCTCCAGAATTTCTACTTGATTCTTTTAAATCATCTCAACCTCTTTATTAAATTTGTCTGTTAGAATTCTGAATTCTTTCTCTGTGTTATCTTGAATTTGTGTGAGTTTCCCCAAAACAGCTATTATGAATTCTGTGTCTGAAAATTCACCTATCTCTGTTTCTCCAGGAATGGTCTCTGGTGCTTTATCCGGTTCATTTGGTGAGGTCATGCTTTCCTGGATGGTCTTGATGCTTGGTATGTTTGTCTGTGTCTGGGCATTGAAGAATTTGATATTTATTGCAGTCTTCACAGCCTGGGCTTGTTTGTACTCATCCTCCTTGAGAAGGTTTTCCAGGTATTTAAAAGAACTTGAGTGTTGTGATACAAGTTGTATCTGCATCATCAGGAATGTAATATAAGTAATTCCATGATTGTGCAGACATATAGAGGTACCATGTTGGTGATGTTGGATAAGACCTGGAAGAATTTTCAGGATTACCAGGCAGAGATTGTTGTTCTCTTCCCTTACTTTCTCTCAGAGTCTCTCTTTCTGCTGAGCTGCCTGGAACGTGGGGTTGGGTGACACAAGCACTCCTGTGGACACCACCACTGTGACTATACTGGGTCAGACCTGAAGCAAGTTCAGCACTGGTTCTTACCCAGGGTATGCTGTAGCCACTACCTGTCTACCGCCTACGTTTGCTGATGCTCCTATGGCTCTACAATCAGGAGGTGGTAAAACCAGCCAGGCTTGTGTCATTCTCCAAGGTGGTACATTCCCCTAGGCCCCAGATTGGTCCAGAAATGCCATCTAAGAGCCAGGGCCTGGAGGCAAAAATCTTTCAAATCTACTTGGTGTTCTATTTACTGCAGCTGAGCTGCCACCCAAACCACAAGACAAAGTCCTTCCCACTTTTTTCTCAACTTTGCAGAAGCAGAGGGGCCTCACCCTGTGGCTACCACCACCACAGACCCACATGGGGTACTGCCATGGACCAGTGATGTTCACCCAAGATCAAGGGCTATGCAGTCAGCTTATGGTGAGTGCGGCCAGACCTGGGACTCACCTTTCAGGTAGTGATATCCCTTCCGGCCCAGGACAGGTCCAGAATTGCTGTCCAAAATCCAAGGCCTGAAATTGAGGGCCCCAAGAATCAGCTTGGTGCTCTACCCCACTGTCGCTGAGCTAGTGCTTAATGTGCAAAACAAATCCCTTTACTGTTCCCTCTTCTTTTCTGAAGAATAAGGAGTCTCTCACCATAGCCACCACAGCTGGGAATGCACTGGTTCTCACTTGAAGCCAGCTTGTCTCAGGGTCTCACCTAAGGCCCATGGTGTACTACCTGGGTATGGCTGGGTATTCAGCACTGGTACCAAAGCACAGCTCAGTACTAGGACTTGTGTAGAAATTGCAGTTCTTGTGGCCTAGACTGCCTTTCAAGTTTACTTAGGGCTTGAGAGCTTTAGCCTACAGTAGCGAGGCTTGCCAGAACTCATGTTCTGACAGCTGGGATGGGCAATTCCTCTCTGGCTAAGGCTGGTCTAAATGCTCCCTCTGTGGGCAGGTATCAGCTGAGTTCAACATGGTTTTGCTTTGTGCTCTGACAGGGAAGTACTGAGTTCATTGCAAAGTCTCACAATTGCATGCTCTTCCCCTCCCTTTTCCAGTCACACAGATTCTTTTTCCATGCTATACATCCACTGCTGGTGGATGAGGGAGCGGTGGCATTGACAATTTAAGACTGTGTTTCCTGCCCTCTTCAGTGCCTCTTTTAGCAATATGAACTTGAATGCAGGTACTATGAGAGCTCACCTGATTTTTTGTTCTTATGAAAGTGTTTTTTTTGTGTAGATAGTTGTTAAATCTGGTGTTCCCGGGAGGGGGGATCATCTGTGAATCCTTCTGTCTGGCCATCTTGCTCTGCCCCCTCTTCTATATATTTTTTCAAGTTTGAGATATTCTTGATTCCCGAGATAAACTCCCTATCCTCACCCTATGCACAGAATTCCTACAAAACTGTAGAAATTAGGCAGAAAAAGGTTTAATATGTGACTAATTTGAGAGCTCAAAGCAGATCAAGACAATGCAACAAAATAAATGTTCAAGACTATAATTTAAGAAAATGCTCTTAAAGTAAAAGAAGATTTAAATATACACTTGAAAGGCAACAGTACGCACCTGATGGAAATGATCCAGAACAGTAAATGTTAAGACATATCTTGGGAAAACTATTGAATTTTAAAAATGAAGAAAGAATTTTTTGACCACTTAAGTAAAATGCAAAGGTAACAAGAATTGGGTTGGCATCATCTTTTTTCAACAACATCATTAAATGACAGAAGACATTAAAGGTATTTCTAAGGGAAAATTTGTGCCAATGCTTTTGCATCCAGGCAAGCCGTCCTTCAAGTCCAAAGAGAATAGACAAAGAATTTTAAGATTTTAAGAACTAAGATGATATCATTTCCATGTGCCTTTTCTGAGGAAAAACCTACAGGATAAACTTCAGCTAACTGGAGATGATTAGGAAAACTTTGGCAAAGTCTGTTGGTAAGTATAAATATATATATATACATATATATATATAAAATTAAGACAACAGTATGAAAAATCATGTCAGAATAATATTTAAATATATGTTCTGAAATTAGATATAGTACAATTAACAAAAATGGGATAAAAAGAGAGAGAAGTAGAATAAACTTACAGATGACCTCATGTGTAACAGCTCTAAGTCAAAAGATAAAATATTATGTTGACAAATCAAATAATAATGTGCAACCCTAGGAGATTCATAGAATTCCATAGTAGATTATCTGACAGATACTAATGTATTAAAGGCATTAAATGTAGGCATTCACCAATGTAGTTTCTTAAAAATACAATACAATGAGTTTCTGAAAAATATAATATTGAAACAGTTATTTTAAGTTATGAAAACAATCACAGGTAAAGATATGGAAGACCATGTGCTAATATGGCTTTTTTACTAATTATGTGATTTTAAGTAAGTAACCTATTCTTTAGTTTTTAAGTAGTGCATTTTGGAAGACCACAGAGGTAAAGTGCCATTCTTATCACATCATATAGAAAGCAAATACAGTCACCATGACTTATCACTGTTGATGTTGACCTTAAATCACCTGGCTGAGGTAGTTTTTAACAGGTTTCTCTACCAGATAGTTACTCTTTTTCTTATCTTTTCATCGCAGTCTTCTTTGCAATGAAGTGACTATGCACACACCACACTTAAGGAATGGGAGTTATATTTCACTTCCCTGAGGCCAGAATATATATATGTATATATGTATATGTGTGTGTGTGTGTGTGTATATATATATATATACACACATGCACATTATACACACATATATATACACACACATATATATATGTGTGTGTACAATATATAAATAATTTAGGGAGAAAAGACAAATCTCCCATGCAGAAGGATTCCAAATAATTTTTGTGTGTGTAACATATATGTGTGTGTATATATATATGCACACATATATATGTGTATATATGTATATATATATCTGTATATACAAGTATATATGTATATATCTGTATATACAAGTATATATGTATATATATCTGTATATACAAGTGTATATGTATATATATCTGTATATACAAGTATATATGTATATATACACACACGTATATACAAACACATATATAAATAACTGATATGAAAAAGGGTTAAATGTGTGGGAGTATGTGTGTATGTGTTAAAATTCTGATACAGCTATATATGTACACTGGAATTGAACAATTAAGTGAATGGATGATGGATAGTGGGAATCGGGTTTCTCACTATTGGAGTGGGAGTTTATAAATAAGCAAAGGGAGGAGCTATAGTTCCAGATGTCAGTATAAATTTACATTTAGCTTCTTATAGATACAGATGGCTACATATAGAAATATGGATATGTGTATATATAATGATTATTATACACACATATATTTCCTATGCACTATCAGTTGAGAGAGCATAGAAGTAACTATACCCCAGTAGCAATGAGCACACCTAGATCCTGGATCCTGATTTCTAATACCATACTTCAATAAAAGGAACAAAGTCTCCTTAGAGAAATGGTTGGCATTAGGATTGAAGTGGAGAATATATGGGATGAGTCTGGAGCATCTCATGGTGCTAGTAAGCAAGGAAGAACTCAAACATGCACATGCATGCACACACACACACACACATATACACAACCACAATAATGGGGGCATGTCAGAGGGACACAGGCGCTAACTGAAAGAGCTCACAATGGCCAAAGGAGGAACAACGTGGGCAATTGGATCATAAACCAAAGCATAAAATAAATATCCCAGGGTCCATACTAATATAAATAAGTAACCAAATACATAAATAATTTGGGGAGAAAAGACAAATCTCCCATCCAGAAGAATTCCAAATAATTTTTTTTGTGTGTTCATACATATAAATATGTGTGTGTGTGTGTATATGTATGTATGTGTGTGTATACACATGTGTGTGTATATATATGTGCATATGTAGCCATCTGTATCTATAATAAGCTAAATGTAAATTTATACTGACATCACAAACTATAATCCCTTACCACATGGATCATTCTAGCCTCTTCCCTTTGTTTATTTATAAACTCCGACTCCAATAGTGAGAAAACTGATTCTCACTATCCACCATCCATTCATTTAATTGTTCAATTCCAGTGTACATATATAGATTTATCGGAATTTTTAACACATACTCCCATACATTTAACCATTTTTTGTGTCAGTTTTTTCAAGATTATCTTGTAAAGCCTTTCACATCATGGTCTGGTAACAGGTGATGTCCAATTAGTGACAGCAGCGATCGGAATTTGAAATACTCTAGTAGTCTTGAGATTTTCTGTATTAATAGCACAGGTACTTTGATGGGGAAAGTACTTAAACTCTATTTTTTGGAAAGGAGGAAGTTAATAATAGTACTTTATGAGCTATATTGAGGATTAAACAATATAATTCAATACAAACATAGGAAAAACGTCCAATGAATGCTAGCTCTTAAGACTATCATTATTTCTCCAAAGAATTGACCTAGTCGGGATTATAATTTCTTTGAGTTACTTGAGAACTCAAAGAATCTGGTCTCTAAAGAAAGGAGACTATACACCATGAAAGCAGTCCCAACTTTCCTGCCAAATGTGTGTGTCACTGTAGAGCCTCCCAGCCCTGCTCCTGCATTCATTTCACTATCAGGAGTTTGGAGGCCTCCCAATGGGCTCCTGTGGTGTGCAGTAAGATTGACATCTCCCTTTCCACTCACATGGTCAAGAAATAAAAGATCTCGTGGGGCAAATGAAGAGTATTCAACACAGTGGCACAAGATAAATAAGGGAGTCTCTGCCCCTCCCTCCTAATTTCAGGATGGAAATATGTGGCCTGCTGGGGAAATAGCAAGCTGCTCAATTGGGGTATGCCTTGCAGGATACATAAAGGAAAATAGAGTATCCATCACTATTATATGATAATCATCGCTTTCACTAACTTATTTTCCTACAAGAAATATAAATTTTTAAGCAACATTTATCGCCTTCTTTCTTGCTCTCTGGGCTTTGGCTTGATTTTAGCGTTTGAGACAGTGCTTACCAACAGCCTTCCAAGTTGTTTTCCAGAACTGCTGTAGCACCTAAGACAGAATGGACTACATTTGAGTAATACATATCTCCAAAGTTACTGCTATTCAAGTTGAAATTTGGTTTTCTACTCCCTCAGGATTATCCATATCCAAATAAATCTCAACTCTACTTATCTGGTTTTCTAGCCCATTTTCCAAAGAATCTCTCACCTCCCCTGTAATCAGCATTAAACTTTCCTCATAGGCATTGAGATTGCAAACTCCTTTAGAAAAACATTTACTAATCATGCCACCGTACTTTGTGCCCTGGAAGAAGGACTTAAGTGGACTCTATCAATTGTGCCCCTTTGCATTCTGTCTTCTGTTTGGGTTTAGGCAAAGTAAGACACCAACAGATCAGGGTTGAGTGATCCATCGGAAAACGCTGTGAATATTCATCCAGTTGACTGAGGTCTTCAATTCTTTGCATTTTCCTTTTATTTGTTTTAGGAACGTATTCATTGTTAATTGCTCTGAGTTTCTAAGACTCACATATAAATGTTTTTCCACGTACTCATCATGATACAGCACTTTCTTCCTCCTGCTATTTTTCCATGTGCCTAATCTTTACTGATAGTTTGTGATCTCCTTGAAAGCAGGAACAACATATTTTACATTTTATGTGATCAACAGTTCTTAGCACAGCATTTGACCCATGGAAGGAAAATATTTGATATTTACTGAAATAATGAATAAGTGGAAAACATTATATTTAGGAGATAAGATTAAGTGTGCATGTGTATGTGTGTGTGTGAAATGTTTAGGCAATAATAAAAGATTAGATGATTCAATAACAAAGTGCTGAACAGTATAGAATTCACAGAAAGAATGCTTCATGGGAACTAGAATAGTCATATAGTCATTAAACTATGCAATAAAATAAAAAGTCGATCTTGAAATGCACCTTGCAGTTTGAAGCAGTTTTGGCTAAAGAAAAAGTTTCCAGTAGGGAATGATATGCAAATGGCTGAAAATGATGGTTACAGATGAGTTAATTTCATGAAAAATGTGTGGGGAACATTAATGATGGCAAATTAAACATTGAATATTTTACAGGACATAAGACTGAAGAGATGAGAGTTGAGCAAGTGAAAGTTGTTAGGGTCTGGATAATTCAAAGAGCTTGGGAAGTCTAGACTGGATCCTGTGAGGGATTGGAAACACTGTACGCATGGGAGTAGAGCAAAGGGTTGGGATGTAGTTGTCTTCCCCCTTGAGGTGAGGGACTTGGGGATTAGAAATCAGAGAGAACATACCGAATTTTAAATAATACAGGGTGCATGGTCTCTTTCAGATAAGTCCAAATGGATAGGAAAGAAGTAATGCTTCTTCATGTCTTTCTTCTCATTATAAGCCCCAGGGAATAAGTGAGGCTGTAGAGTAGGTTTGAAGTCTAGAAACTATTTGGGTAAATAAAGGCAAAGAGAACTAGCCCTCAGTCTCTGTTTCTTTGGAAACCCTCGCCTTCTTCTAAATCCCCACAATCCACAGTTCTCTGTGGACAGAGATTTCCACAGAAAATGACTTGGAAACAAAAACGAAAACTTTCATAATTTAGAAAGAGGCACAGGGAGATTCTCTTTTGCCCAAATATCTCAATTTTACTTTAATCAGATGAATGAAATGTGGCAAGGTAGTTGCACAGAATAAAGTGGAAGTGTTAAAATCAAGACATTTTTCCCTCCATAAGTCCAGTCTTACGAGTAATGGGAGTCTGACTAATGGGAAATACATCCCCTTACAGGAGAAGGGCAATAGTGTCACAAATTCTGAACAAAAGAACAAGTTATAGAGCAAGATATGCCACAGTGAGGGTGGGTGACATTATGAACATAGAAAATAAGTTATCTGAGTGGATTTGCCACCCTGCAGAGATGTGACTGCCTTTTTTTCTGTCCTGCTTACTCTCAGATTTTCGCTCATGTTTTGACTGCACTTGGCACGCTGAAGTCCTAAGTGAGGTCCAAGATGGTTTATTACTAAACTACTTTCTGATTAGACGGCATAACCCACCTGCATACTACAATGCTTACATATATGTCCGTTTCATTGGGAGCCAATCAAAATACAATGAACCTGTGCTTTCGCAGTAGCATAGGAGAAAATGTCACTATTTCCTAATGGAAGAGATTAAAGATAAACATGTCACCGAATCAAACTCTGAGCAAGTTTAAGTCCAGGGAAAGGGCTTCCTATGGCCCTGCAGACACTACTTTCTAAATATCTCTGAGGTCACAGAGGTCCTCTAATTCCAATTCTAGTGATGTCTAGTGACAGAAGTTTCTCAGCATTCAGGCAATTTAGGGAACAATCAGCCAGATGATAAGGGAGTGCTCTTGATTAGATGCCTGCAGCTGAGGTAACACCCAGCTGTGATTTTATTTCCCTCTGTTTGGATAACACAATTCATTCTTATTGCATGCGTTGAAATAGACTGCCAAAGAAATGGCCAGTTTGAAAGAACACATGCTAAAAAAATCAACATTCCAGGACTCATATTGTGATCAATTCAGCAACAAGAACATATTTCCAAATAGCCAGAATAAAACAGCACTAAGTCAAGGAGAGAAGATTTGTTCTTGCCGGATTGTGGCATCATCTCACATAAACACACAAAACTGTAAAAACGAGGATGGGGATGAGACTTGCATTGCAAAATTATGAATTTCTGAGTAATGACAAATGTTAAGCACCATACATTCCCCCACTGCAACCACCAATCTTTCACTAGCTTCCAATTACTTCTGTTTTCTCCCTTCTGTCTTTCCTCTTGTGGAAGTTTTCCACTTGCACAAAATAAGACAAAGCCAGATTGGTTTCATTTTAAAATCTTACTATTAGTCAATATATATGCCCCTCAGACAATGGGTTTGGCTCAAAAATAAAGAGCTTTGATCATATTTCCTACCAATATGAATGTGATTACTCAAAATGCAGAATGCTCTTATTGTCATATTTCTGACAAAACTGTTAATAAATATTACATAGATGATTTCTGCAATAGGATCTGCTTCTTTGTTTTTTTATTAAACATTCAACAAATATTCATTACATTCTGTGTGTCAGATAGGGTATAAGGTGCTAAGGAAACAATGACAAAGAATGCATTTGTAGTTTAGTAAGAAAGACAGATAAATACACTATGATGGTATAGAGTAAGTGCAGTACTAAAAGTTAAGTGTAAGGTACTATAAAATCACATAACAGGGACACTAGGTTGGAGGGACATGATCAGGGAAAGCTGTGCAGAGGAAGTAGATATGAGATATGAATGATATTAAGATGTTAGCCAGATCAAGGGGATGAGTGCTTGTCCAGATTGGTGAACATATACTATACAAAGAGACAGCTTTCCTAGAAGAAGAAATTAAAAATGAGGAAGACAAGGAAAGGACAGGGAAGTTTTTTTTGTTTGTTTGTTGTTTGTTTTTTGTTTTCTTTTTTGAGGCAGAGTCTCGCTCTGTCGCCAGGCTGGAGTGCAGTGGCACAATCTTGGCTCACTGCAACCTCTGCCTCCCGGGTTCAAGCGATTCTCCTGCCTCAGCCTCCCTAGTAGCTGGGACTACAGTTGCATGGCACCACACCCAGGTAATTTTTGCATTTTTAGTAGAGACGGGATTTCACCATGTTGGCCAGGATGGTCTCGATCCCTTGACCTTGTGATCTGCCCACCTCGGCCTCCCAAAGTGTTGGGATTACAGGCGTGAGCCACCACGCATGGCCCAGGACAGGGAAGTTTTAAGAGAGGGGGCAAGATAGTATATGGCCATGCAAGCCGTGTCAGTGCATTTGAACTTATACAGGAGAGCAATGATGACTCTATAAAAGAGAGTAATGTAGTCGGACTTGCATTTTAGGAAGATCACTCTGACAGCAATATTTGTTTTAATATGTCACTTCTGTCATGCTAAAGTTTTCAGTAGAGTGGATTCTGTGCAGAATTTAGGCAGAGATAGAGACGAAAAATTCAGGGTTTGCAATGATAGTTCACCTCATGAATTTCATCTACTTCTAAAGCTTATCCAATAGCATTAATATAGAAGATTCCCAGACCAAATCCTGGCTACCTATATCTTATCATTAATACAAGCGAAGTTATGGAGTAGCCTTAGTTTAAGACACCCTTTCATTATTCCTTCATTTCATTAAATCCTCTACCACCTGGTCCTCCTTTATTAATTTTTCCGTCATATTTCTTCCAGATGAGATATAACTTTTAATTGTTCCATATATGGCAACAATGTCATGCTTTCTGACGATGGAAAGTGTTCTTTTCTGATTTTTCCTGTGGGAAAATGTGGAAGAGAAAAAACAAAATGTGAACAATTAGCAGAAATATTGATAATCTCTATACTATCACTCAAATACTTTCTCACTTAGCTATTCCTGTGTTTCAAGTTATCTGCCAGAAAGTTATAAATTTCCCATGTAAACAGATATCTAGAAATGAAGTTTAGAATTTTACTGAGCTGAGTTTGAAAAGCTGGAATTTACATTTTTGAATTGATGTAATCTCTCTACAATGGAACTGGTTAATGGATTCATTGAAAAAAAACATATACAGGGTTCTGTAGTGTGATTTACTTATTCCTGTTTTGAAATATGATTAAATATGACTCAGTAAGGAAGAGGTTAAAAATGTGACAGGTAGAGGGTCGTTTCTTCTCTTACAGTATGTCATAGTTCTGGCAAGGCAGTTACAGATCACAGCTGCCTAATTTGTACCCTTGTTCTTAAGTTGGTGGAGGCAGATAGTGGGTCAACAGAAGGAGAGCGTCTATGGAAGGAATCTCAGAACAAGCTTCACATTATTTGACTCTAACCTAGATTATTTCATTTTTATGATTAACAGCTAAAAAGTCGCACATTACATTTAAAATTCATTAGAAACCACAATTTAGAGTGACATTGATGCACATTCATTATGTCACTGAAGATAGCGGCCTCCCACTATTAAAAACTATTATTCATCCTTTCTTGTTATTTCATTTCTTTGATGCTTGAGTTAGTACTTCCAGTTTCTATTAACTGCTCCCGTGAGGTGAACTGAGAAGACTCTGGTTTTTAACCTGACTCCATGTTCTAGCTAGAGAGATTACCAAGATGAGGCTACAGGGATCAAAGAATACTACTTAACGTTTATTAGATGGGAAGGAATAGGGAGTTGCCAGAGTAGTAGCAGGACCCCTTAAGGCTGGAGTAATTCATCGAAACAAAAATGTATTATGTGTCAGCCAGGATAAGAGTAGTTGTAAAGATAAAAGCAATAATCATAACAAAGTAGAGCTGGTACCTATTCAGTATGGGGGAAATCCAAAAACAGATTGGAAACAGGAGGGGCTACCCATCTGCTATGAACAAGTGGGTCATTCACCACTGTGTATTGAGAAAATAATGGTGGAGTGAAAGATCCCCCACAATGAAATAGGGCTGAAAGAAGATAGAGGATTTTAGTCATTTATTCGCCTAGAATTTCTCCTTTTTCTTTCTTTAACGAAACAACTTGAAGGTATAATTCTTTTTTTCTTATTTATTTTAATTGACAAATAAAATTTGTATATATCTATCATGTACAACATGTTGTTTTGAAATATATATACACTGTGTAATGGCAAAATTGGGCTAATTAACATTCACATTACCTCTCATCATTTGTGTTTTGTCATGAGAACACTTAAAATCTACTCTGAGTAATTTTCAAGAATACAATACATTGTTATTAACTATAGTCACCATGGTGCACAATACATCTCTTCAATTTAATTGCTCCCATCTAACTGAAACTTTGTATCCTTTGGCCAATATCTGCCCAACCCTGCCCCTCCCAAAGCCCCTGGTAACCAACATTACAGTCTTTATTTCTGTAAGTTCAACTGTTTTAGGTTCCACATATAAGTGAGATCATTCAGTATTTGTCTTTCTGTACTTGGTTTATTTCACTTAACATAATGTCTTCGTGGTGCATCCATGATGTTGCCAGTGAGAGAATTTCCTTCCTTTTGAAGGCTGAGTAGTATTACATTGTGTACATATACAAATTTTTTCCCTATCCATTCATTTGTTGATGGACACTTAGGTTGATTCCCTATCTTGGCTATTGTGAATAACGCTGCACTGAACATGGAAGTGCAGATATCTCTTCAATATACTTATTTCATTTCCTTTAGATATATACCCAGTGGTGGGATTGCTGGATCATATGGTAGTTCTATTTTTAGTATTAGGGGAATCTCCATACTGTCTTCTATAGTGACTGTACTAATTTATCTTCCCACCAGCAGTGTGCAAAGATTCCCTTTTCTCCACATCCTCTCCATCACTTATTATCTTCTGTTGTTTTGATGATAGCCATTCTAACAGTTGTGAGGTGACATCGCATTGTAGTATTAACTTGCATTTCTCTGATGATTAGTGATGTTGATGATTTTTTTCATGTATCTGTTGGCCATTTGTGTGCCTTCCTTTAAAAAATGCTTATTCAAATCTTTTAACCATTGTTTTAATTGGATTATTTGTTTTATTGTTTTCATGTTTTTTGAATTCCTTATATATTTTGGATATTAGTCTTTTATCAGATATATGGTTTAAAAATATTTTCTCCCATTCCGTAAGTTGTCTCTTCACTGTTTTTTGTTTTGTTTTTGTTTGTTTGTTTTTTTGCTATGGGGAACCTTTTTAGTTTGCTGTAATCCTATTTGTCTATGTTTGCTTTTGTTGCCTGTGCTTCTGGGTTCATATTAAAAAAAAAACAATTGCCCAGACCAATGTCACAGAACTTTCCCCCCATGCTTTCTTCTAGTAGTTTTATAATTTCAAGTCTTATATTTAAATCTTTCATTTTTGTACGTGATGTGAGATGACGATCTACTTTCATTTTTCTGCCTGTGGATATTAAGTTGTTTCAGTACCACTAATTGAAGGGATAGTCCTTTGTCCATTGTGTTTTTGGCACCTATGTTGAAAATCAATTGACCATAAATGCATGTGTTTATTTCTGGGTTCTCTATTCTATTCCATTGTTCTATGTATATGTTTTTATGCTAGTACAACACTATTTGATTACTATAGCTTGGTAGCATATTTTGAAGTCAGGAAGTGTGATGCCTCCAGCCTTGTTCTTTTTGCTCAAGAATGCTTTGGTTATTCAGGATCTTTTGTGGTTCTATATGAATTTCAGGATTGTTTTTTCTATTTTTGTAAAAGAAAGTCATTTGAATTGTAATAGGGATTGCACTGTGTCTGTAGATCCTTTTGGGTAGTATGGACATTTTAACAATACTAATTATTCCATTCTAAGAACAGGGGATATCATTCCATTTATTTGTGTCTTCTTCAATTTCTTTCATCGGTGTTCTATTGTTTTCATTGTAGTGGTCTTTCACCTCCTTCAATAGATTCCTAATTATTTTTGTAGTTATTGTAAATGAGATTTTTCCTAAATTTATTTTGAATAATTTGTATTTATACATAACAGATTTACACATTTTCCAGGTACATGCAATATTTTGATACATTCATATAATGTGTAATTATCAAATCAGGGTAATTGAGATATCTATCAATTTAAACATTTATCTCTTCTGTATGCTAGAAACATTATAATTAATTTCCTTTAGTTATTTTGAAGTATACAACATTGTTATTAAAATCACCCTACTGAATTATTGAACATGAGGTATTATCCTTTCTATCTAACTGTATTTTTGCATCTATTAATCAACTTCTCTTCATTCCTACTCCTTACAAATCTTTCTGGCCTCTGGTGATCACCAATCTACTCTATCTTCATGAAGTCCTCTCTTATAGGGTCCATATATGAGAGAGAGCAAGTGATATTTGTCTTTCTGTGCCTGGCTTATTTCACTCAATGTAATGACCCCCAATTCCATCCATGTTGCTGCAAATGATAGGATCTCATTTTTATGGATGAATAATATTATATTGTGTATATATGTCACTTTTTTATCCATTCATCTGTTGATAAACACTTAGGTTGATTCTGTATATTGGCTATTGTGAATATTGCTGCAATAAACATGGGAGTGCAGACATCTCTGATATATTGATTTACTTTCTTTTGGATATATAAGCTCTAATGGGATTGCTGGATCACATGATATGGTAGATTCTTTTTTAAAAATAAACCTCCATACTGTTTTCCATAGTGGCTGTACTAATCTACATTCCCATAAAAGTGTATGAAGGTTCTCCTTTCCCCACATCTTTGCCAGACTCACTAATTCCCTTTTTATAAAAGCCATTTTAACTAGGGTGAGATAATATTTTATTGTGGTTTTGATTCGCATTTCCCTGATTATTAGTGATGGTGAGCATTATTTTATACACCCTTTGGCCATTGTTTGTCTTCTTTTGAGAAATGTCTATTCAGATCTTTTGCCCATTTTAAAATTGGATTACTTGTTTTCTTACCATTGAGTTCCTAATGTATTCTGACTATTGATCTCTTGTCAGATGGATAGTTTCCAAATATTTTCTTCCATTCTGTGGGTTGTCTCTTCACTTTGTTTTATCCTTTGCTGTGCTAAAGCTTTTTATCTTGATGTAATGCCATTTGTCTTTTTTTACATTTTTTGCCTGTGCTTTTGAGGTTTTGCTCAAAAACTCTTTGTCCAGGCCAACATGATAGAGCATTTCCCCTGTTTTTATCTCGTAGTTTCGTAGTTTCATAGTTTCAGGTTTTTTGATTTGATTAGTCTTTAACCTATTTTGATTTGATTTTTCTATATGGTGAGGGCTAGTGGTCTAGTTTTATTCTTCTACATATGGTTAGCCAGTTTTTATTAAAGAGACTGTCCTTTCCCCAATATACACTCTTGACATCTTTGTAGAAAATGAGTTGGCTATAAATGCATGGATATATTTCTGCGTATTCTATTCTGTTCCATTGGTCTAAATGTCTGTCTTTATGCCAGTACAGTGCTGTTTTGGTTACTATGGCTTTGTATTATATTTTGAAGTCAGATAGTGTGATGCCTCCTGCTTTGTTCTTTTTGCTCAGATTTGGTATGACTATTTGAGGACTTTTGTGATACTTTTTAGAATTTTTTTTCTATTTCTGTGAAGAATCTCATTAGTATTTTAAAAAATTTTTTTTAATTTAAAGTTTTCTGGGTACATAGTAGGTGTATATATTTATGGGGTATATGGGATGTTTTGATACAGGCATAAGGATTGCATTGAATCTGTAAATCTCTTTGGATCATATAAACAATTTAACAATATTAATTATTTGAATCCATGTGCATGAAATATTCCATTTCCTTTGTGAATTTATTCAAATACTTTCATTGATGTTTTATAGTTTTCAGTGCAGAGATCTTTCATTTCTTGTTTAAATTTGTTGCCAAGTACTTTATATTTTTGCAGCTATTTAGATGGCATTGCTTTCTTCATTTCTTTTTTTTATATTGTTTGCTGTTAACATATATAAATGCTACTGTTTTTTGCATATTCATTTTGTATCCTCTTTCTGCCATTTTTTGGCAGTGTATTCTTAGGAAATTTACTTAAATTCTCAGAGTTCCAGTTTTCTCATCTACAAAATAGGAATAATTATATCTACCTCATAGGCATAATGTAAGGGAAATGAGATAAAGTATGTTACACACCTTGCATGGTACCTTGTACATTAGGCACTCATCAGATAAATCTCTCATGCATCATCGGTGCTTCCCATGCTTTTCACTTTGTGCCTCTTTTTTATTTTCCACAGCCTCCCTACCATCTATGATATCAGCCATGTCTATGATGATGAATCTTAAGTCAATATCTCCAAGTCCATTTCCATTTCAACCAATATTATGAAAGTCTGACAGACATATTTTATAAATGTACCACTTTATGTATGTATACCTTATAGTGCCAGTCTTTCGCTGATTATTTCAGCCTTTGTGCATTTGAAAAGTACTCATTTCCTGTGAAGTGGCCTGGGCCTGGTGTCTCCCTCTGTAGTAATGTTTAAAGTTCTAAGGCTTCTATAGCTCAAAAATAGGAGCTAGTCAAATTGAATTTTTTATACTATTAAAAGATACAGGAAAATGAGTTTTAATATGTACCATTTATTTAATTTTTTTAACTTTTATTTTAAGTTTAGGGGTACCTCTGTAGGCTTGTTATATAGGTAAACCCGTGTTATGGGGCTTTGTTGTACACATTATTTCATCATGCAGATATTAAGCCTAGTATACAGTAGTTAATTTTTTCTGCTCCTCCCCGTCCTCCCACCCTTCACACTCAAGTAGACTCTAGGGTCTGTTGTTCCCTTCAATGTGTTCATGAGTTCTCAACATTTAGCTCCCACTTACAAATGAGAACATGTGGTATTTACTTTTCTGTCCCTTCTTTAGTTTGCTAAGGACAGTGACCTCCAGCTCCATCCATGTTTCTGCAAAAGACATCATCTTGTTCCATTTTATGGCTGCATAGTATTCCATGGTGTATATGTATTACATTTTCTTTATCTAGTCTGTCATTGATGGACATTTAAGTTGATTCTATGTCTTTGTCATTGTGAATAGTGCTGCAATGAACATTCATGTGCATGTGTCTTTATGGTAGAATGACTTATATTCTCTTGGGTATAAACCTAGTAATGGGATTTCTGGGTCAAAGAGGGAGACACCAGGCCTAGGCCACCTCATAGGGCTACCATGTGATCCATACATTCCACATTAAGGCATTAATTCAAAAGAAATAAAAGCATATGTTCATTTGCAGAGGTTTTTTTTTTTTTCTTTTAGAGAAAGGGTTTTGCTCTGTAGCCCAAGCTGGAGTACAGTGGTGTGATCATAACTCACTACACCCTCGAGCTCCTGGGTTCAAGCGACCCTCCTGCTTCAGCCTCTCAAGTAGCTGGGACTACAGGCATGCACCACCACAGCTGGCTAATTTTTTTATTTTTATTTTTTGTAGAGACGCAGTCATGCTATGTTGCCCAGGTTGGTCTTGAACTCCTGGCTTCAAGCAATCCACCTGCCTCAGCCTCCCAAAGTGTTGGGATTACAGAAGTGTGCCACTGTACCTGGTCAAGGGTTTATTTTTAATAGACAAAAACTTGAAACAACCAAAATGCACATTAACAGGTGAATGAGTAAACAAATCTTGGTATATCTGTACAACAAAATATTACTCCATAATAAAAAGGATGAGCTACTAATATATGTAACAAGATGAATGAATCAAAAATAATTATGCTGAGTGAATAAGAAAACAGAAAAAACTGATTATTTCCTATTTATGTGATGCTCTTTGTATAAAATTATAAGAAATTCAAGCTATTTAACAGAAAACCAAAGAGTGGTTGTCTGGGAATGCTAAAGAAAGGGTATGGGAATAGGGAGAGATTACAAAGGGGCATGATAAAACTTTTGAGGGTGATGGCTATGTTCATTGTCTTGATCATGTTGATTTCATGAGTACATGCATATGCCAAAATTGAGTGTATGCTTTAAATATAAATATATTGTTATATGTCAATTCAATCCTTCATGGTAAAAAAAAGTCTTCATTTTGCCTTTGTTTTTAATGGTATTTCTGCTCATAATAAAATGTTGGGTTTATGGTTTCTCTTTCTCTGTGCTTTTTAGTTTGTATGGTTTTCAATAACAAATCTGCTGTCATCCCTAAGTTTATTACTCTCTATGTAACAGATCTCTTTTTCTGGCTGCTTTTAAGATTGTCTTTTTATTGTTGGTGTTGAGCAATGTGATTATAATGTATGTTGATATACTTTAATGGTTTTTTTCTTGGGTTTTGTTGAGTTTCTCAGATCTGTTATAGTTTTCAGCTAATTCAGAATTTTTGGCCATTATTTCAATGAAAGTAAATAATTTGTGCAGAATTTCTTGTTTGATTAAATAGACATTTCAAATGAAGTGTTGGTAGTGGCAAAGATGAAGAGGTTCCTTTTAAGTTTTCATTTATAAAATTCTCTATTTTTTTCAATAAAAAGGCATCACTTATGTAATTTAAACCTTAAGAAAAAAGCAAAAGAAAGACAGAAAGCAACGGAAGAAAAGTACTCTGGAACATGTCAATGTAATCATTGAAAATATGTTGTTCATTATAGCGCATGTCTTATTTTTTGACACTCCCCATAAGGGGGAAAATTCTTTTGTAGTTCAAGGATTGAGTGCTATTGAGTAATTATTTTGTTTCATTCGGCCAATCTTTTAAATTATGAAACTGTATAAATTTAATACCTTGTATTAAATGTTAGAAATGTATTTCCCACAAGCTATAAGTCATAACTGAGTTATGATTAATTTTAGCCTAATTCGTGGGTATACTTTGTCATCATTCTTCATTTTTTGTTTTCTCTTGGTACAATTTTTTAAGCTTAGGGTTTATTTTCTAACCTTCTATATTATTTAAATAAACTTTAAAAATATTTTATTTGTAATTATTATGGGTACATAATAGGTTTTTATATTTATGGGTTACATGTGATTTTTTTTTGATACCGACATTGTATTAATCCATTTTCACACTGCTTTAAAGATACTATCTGAGACTGGGTAACTTATAAACAAAAGAGGTTGAATTGGCTGGCAGTTCGCATGGCTGGGGAGCCCTCAGGAAACTTACAATCATGGCGGAAGGCAAAGGGGAAGCAGGTACTTTCTTCACAAGGCAGCAGGAGAGAGAGAGAGAGAGCACAGGGAAAACTGCCACTTTTAAGCCATTAGATCTCTCACTATCACAAGAACAGCATGGGGAAACCGTCCCCATGATCCAATCACCTCCCACCAGGTGTCTCCCTCGACACATGGGGATTACAATTTGAGTTGAGATTTGAGTGGGGACACAGAGTCAAACCATATGAGGCACCAACCTTCTATATTTTTTAAAGCGTTCTCAAATCCTTTTGGAACAACATGGTATAAATATACAAATTAACAGGCAAAACATGATTGAGTGGTTAGTTCTATAATGCTATCATATGTGAATATACCTGATTTATACTGGTATAAAGACTATACTTGTCAAGGTGCCTAAAATATTTATGGCAAATGGTCAGGTTACACTTTCACAAATAAAACAATTCTTCTTCTTTAGCTTTCCATTTCTTAAATTTTATACATATCACTTCACTTTATAATATGAAAATAGTAGACAAAGCAGATGGCCATTATTTTCAATCTCATACTGTTTTACTTGAATTACATTTCAGTGTCTCTGTTAGAGACTTGAGAATTGTCTTAATCTTTCAATGAAACTAGGGAAACATGCTAGCAGCAGCAAAAATATTCACACAAACCACTTCTAAGGGGTACTACCCCTGCACATGTCCCATTGATTTGATTATCATGTCTGGGTTAACAATTTGATCCATACTTAGTGGTGTAAAATAGCAATCAATTAAAATTATTATCTCTTTATAGTTTTGGGGTTTGACTGAGCTCAGCTTGGTGGATTTCAGTTGAAGTCTCTCATGCTGCTGCACTCAGAAAGTGGCTGGAGCTGAAATCTTCTAAAAGCCTTCTTTACTGCCATGTCTGGTGGTTGATGTTAGTTTTTGGTTGGAGTCATAGCAGGGGCTAACAATAGAATCATCTACGTGTGGCCTTTCTATGTAGCTAGGTCTTCCTTACACCATGGCATCTTTGTTCCAAAGGCAAATGTCCTGAGAGAGCCAGTCAGAAGCAGTATTACTTTTTCTAATCTAACCTCAGAAGTTGCACAATGTCACTTCAGCTGCAATCTTTTTATTAGACTTGGTCACTAAGGCCAGTCTATATTTAAAAACTAGTGGGGTGGGAAATTTTCCCATCTCTTGATAGGAAACTTGTCAAAGAATTTTCAAATATGTTTTAAAACCGTACACTCATCTTGCTTCTGTGATATTGAGACTTAATAGTTCCAGTTTTGGATGGCTACTTTTCCTCTGCTAGGCTTCCCAAATTGCTTATTAGTCTTTTTACCTGCATCAAGATACATTATTCTAAGCCTATGTTCTTCATAAAAACTTCACCACACAGCATACGATATAATGACCAGTAACTCTATATCTGTTGTCATTGTGCTTTGCCTTAGGAAAGTTTTCTCCTAAGACAATATTGCTGGATTCTGTCTCAACATTGTGTTTCAAGGGGATAACATGCAATATCCAGATTAATAAGAGTTTTCCCTCCTAGTCAGTTATGGTAAAACTTTGGCATGGCTAAAAGCTTCTCTGGATCTGTTGCTTTCTGATGTCATTTCAGGTTTCTGGAATGGTTAAAGGTTTCTCTTGATCTGTAGGTTTCTAGAATCAATTCAGGTTTTTGCAAGTTTGCCATTATTTCACTGCTTTTAGTTCTAGAGGGGCTACTCTTGACTGATACTCAAAGGCAAGAAGACACACCACTGAGGACCAGGTACTGCTATGCTGAGTGAACTAAGTTGATTTCAGATTTTATTTAAATGTAAATCTGTCTGGCTGCATAGATTTTGCTCAATAGACCAATTTATTCATGGCATGATTCCAAGAATCAAAAGTTTGAGTGCCACTGTAGGCATATGAGATTACTGGAGAGTCAACAGATTGACTTGCATAACTACTGTACCGTATGACCATGCTTCCGAGAAATTGCTGCCTAAAACAGTACTCCTTGCCTTTTGATATTTGAATCCTTGAAAACATTCAACAATACAAACTTGCCATTATTTAAGGCAAGATTCAAAATATTTCTACAGTTAGAGGGGTCATGAGAATTACAGAAATAATAATACTTAATAGAATTTTTGTTAAATACATACTTAGTGAATATTTTACAGGCTGTTTCTGTGCATGTGTATGTAAATAAATTGAATGAAGTGAAGCACATTTGCTAAATCAATACTATTCTGTGGTTTGTATATATAAACAATTCATTTGCAATTGAATGTAACTTGATCATTCAACTGGTATTAAGTGATTTTTCTATTGTTAACCTATAAGTTAATGTTTTATTTGAAGCAAGATTGATTTTTGATCATCGAATGGCAAGTTTCAAATCAGGTTGGAATCCTACAGTATGGAATTTAATTTATTTTAATTAAATTAATATGTCCTGTTTGAAAATATTCAAATTATTTTGTTTTGCACAGCTATATATAATTTCAAACAGAGGAGGGACTTCCCACTGTGCTAAACTTTAGAACGTATTTAAGGAGGATAAAAATACAAGCACTTTATAGTCACATGCTTGTGAAAATTGCCTTTGAAATAATTAATGAAGTGGGAAAGATGAGATTTTAATAATGTGGAATATAAATCAGTTTCTGGTAAGATCTGGTATTTGTACAACATTAGGGAATATTTAGTGTGCAAATATGTTTGATAGTATACTTCGTGTTATGTTAGCATTTTTATTAAAGACCCTAGAGCATTTTAAATAGACATTAAGATTTTCAGTTCTCTTCTCTGATTATGGAAATGCTCACATCTTATATCTGGCATTTTTTTCTCACAGTTTTAGGATAGATACAATACAGAATTAGAGGGCAAGTGAATCAGACTGCACAATGGAAAAATGGAGATGACTATAGGTTGGGAATTCTTAATAAATTCAAAAATATACCTATAAAATATATCATCTCTATCTATTTTGTCCTTTCATCCTAAAGGATAAGGTTTCCTGTGGCTGAGAGCCTTTGTATAGTACTTTCCCTCTCAGAGTTATCAATCAAATATCTATCTGGTGGTAGAACAAATCAGAGAACCTCATTCTGAACCCAAACACTCAGACCCATATAACATATCAGGGTAATCAATGTCAGAAATACTAGTATTCTTCCTGGTTGCTGTTTCACTGTCACAAATTGACACTGTTATCCAAATGTGTTTATCAATCACTTCTCACTGAACTAACAGATTAGTCTCTTTTTTCCTTCGTCTGTAAACTACAATTGACTTAATTTTCCCTGGGCATTAATCTGTCTGAGAAGTGATTGTAACTGGTTATGGAAGACCTAAGTGATAGTCATTAATAGTCTAAATTGGATTATGCCACTAGATGGCAGCCTTGCAAAGCTAGAATTGTCTTTCAAAGTATTTTCCAAACTGTAGACTATGAAGTGTTGGCCCGGTGAAGCGAATATATTATTCCTTACCCTATCCATGTAGGACTTTAGGTTTGTACTTCCCAATGGTACAAGGAAAATAGAGCATAGAGGAAGAATAGGGAAATACTGCCTGTATCTGGCTAGGAAATGTTTGAAAGGAGGAAAAAAGAAGTGAGAGAGGAAAAGAAGAAAGCAATCACCAATTTTCTCACTTGTTGCTGCAAGGTATAGGAAGGAGATACTTATGATAAGGAATGATTAAATTAAAGTATAGAAGGAGGAGGAGATTGCTTTTACTTTCCATTGAGAGAGCCAAGAAAAGGTCACTCTTGGGATGCTGTTTTCATACCAACCTTGAGCAATGACTTTAGGAACTTGGCCTTATAATGGATGTGACAGAGGTAAGCCCTGAAGTTTTATTTTCCTGAAGCAACCTCAATTCCCATATGGCACAGGCATGAGCTGGGATCTGGCTGGCCTGACAAGGGACTCAGTGTAGCTGGTGAACCAGAAATAATGATGGTGGATCAAAAAGTCTGGGAGGTGGAGGTTGCAGTGAGCCAAGATCATGCTACTGCACTCCAGCCTGAGTGACAGAGCCAGACACAGTCTCAAAACAAACAAACAAACAAACAAACAAAAAACAGGTCTGTATTGGTACCAGCAAGCCACACCAGGATCATGAACTGCCAGCTGTATGGACTGCTGGGCAATTGGAGATGGTTGGCAGGTAAGCAGAAATACAATACTTTCTTGCCAAAATTTCACATTTTGTTTATTCATTAAGCAATCTCACGATTGATGTAAGTCTTTTATTATACTTCAGAGCTCCCAAAATTTTGCATTTTTTCCAGCTTACAGGTACCTCAGTGAAGGGACTGCTTTTTTTGAGCCCTTACTTTGCCATTTTTTCTTCAACTTTTATACATTCAGATTTACTTTCCTGAAATACTTTAATGAGAATGCCTCTTGTTTGCTGGAACAACAATCAATTACTCACAAATTGTGCCCATCTTCTTTTAGCTGACAATCATATCTTAAGAGTTGTAAAAGAGAATTTCTTCCTGCTACTCTGGTGAAAGAACCTGGTAATCCAGCTAGACTCAAATACTCATCATTCTATGATGACATGTTGTTCTTACTGTATTAATTTCTGTTTCCATGTTGTTTACCTTGTCTAGAATTCAATCCTTACCATTCCTTTGTTAATATTTGGCCATCCTGAATGCTGATTGGCCTCCTCCACCTTGTTGGCTTGCCTGCTCAACCCAGTTCTTCTTAAGATATAACTTGATTTCTGCCATTTGTGAGTCCTACTACATACTGTCATATAGAGTCAATTCCCTTTGTTTCTTTCTGATCGTATTCTTGGAGGAGATTGATTTTGACAGTAAAAAGGAGCTAAAGTCTTAATTGCTTTACATCCCAGCTTACACTCATAATACCCTGACTAAAAGTTTAGTCTTCCATTTTCTCATCTAAATTTGTGATTAATATTACATTCATCCAAGTGGCTTAATATTTTGAATATGTGGTTCTCTCATTAAGTGAAGAATTGGGATGTATATTACATGTTTTTATAGGACTAAAACAAATCACTGAGTCACTCATTTAGAATCTTCTCTCAAAACCTTTTTAATATTGGAAGATAATACAAGAGAGTTGGAAATCTTTGGTTGTAGAATGGATCTTACATCCCTCAATATTTGCATGGTGCTAAGGATAAAGAAATTCAAAAGGTCTTCTTGATTGTCAGTTATCATTAGTTATCAATCCACCTTTTAAACTCAAAATTGTCTCTCTGACACAACCCCAAGAGCTTATGTAGCTATAATTTTTAAAAAGCAGTGGGTTTTCAAATAACAAAGTTATATATTAACCAATAAAGATTATTAGTAAGTTAATTCTAGAAAACGTGCCACTTAACTACAAATACCTGTCAAGTAGTGATCTTCTTTGATATTATTGAAATTTCACAGTACAGTCCCAGTCCAAAGCATATGAGTTCCAATGCAGTATTGGGTACTTATCATAAACAATTGTTGCTAATTCTGCTGGCTGTGGCCCTGCTACTTTAATAATATTTCTCCATTGAACCATAATAAATAACTGTGATCTCTGTGCTTCTCGTATTGTGTTCCATTATGTTCCATAACCAAAACAAATAAACCTACATACACGTTTAAATATCTTATGGTGGATTTTATTTAGAATTCTATACCAAAATGCTATTACTTTTATTATTTCTTGTAAATATGCTCACATGCTCAAATTGGCCATTTCTCATAAAACCACTTTTGGGTTTTGAATGATTTTAGTTTCACCCAAAATGTTGTTAAGCATCTGACATAGGCTTATTAAAAACATTGTGGGTTTGTATTATTGAAGTTGCTAAAGAAAAAGGTATATTGCCAACAAGTCAGGCTATACAATGAAAACTATTTACCATTAGTTGGAGAATTTGAGTCACCTATGCATGCAGAAAACTGATAATTCTCAGTAGTTCAAGAATTTGACCCAGCTGTCAAGGATAGCATTGAGTGTGAATCATTAGGAGCACTTGTTCTTCACAGAATCATTAGGGGCACTTGTTCTGCACAGAATACAGAGAAGTGCTGAAAAGAAATTAACACCATATCTCTACATGACATTTAGGAACAGTAGAGGATTTACGGATGCCAGAAACTACAAAAAACATACTAGGGTAACCCAGGCAAGGACAGAGAGTTTCCAGTTTACAGAATAATAATTCTGAGTCAGAATAGGTTCAAAAGAAATATAGATTCCTAAGTCACACATTGCTCATCTGTCATTTAATAGATACTACCCTGCCCTGTCTTTTCATATATACCTCATACCTTATTGACAAGAATATGAAATCTGTTGTATTAAGTTGAATGATGAAAGGATGAACCTCATGGCAAAGTTTTAAAATGCATAGATTTATGTTAAAGTTAAGCAAATCCGTGACTCTCAAGGGCAAGTTAGGACCAAAATCTGCTAAGTTAGTCAGATTTCCCTTTATATTTATAACTGTTAGGCAGAGAACAGGTTGAGAATGTATACGTTTGGGGGAATGAACTACACATTGTGGAGGGTGTAAGCCTTGTCTTCTCGTAATTCAACATAACTGTATTTGCTGATCTGGGGAGATGCACATTATGGTAAACATGATTTCTTGTAGATGCCTTTATTTTCCAATATCATGCCATGGCAATTCAGTTCAATTACTATTCTTGAAAATGGGCAGGAAATCTCTTTCTTTTGCATGCCTTTTGTAAGCATCAAAAGGCAGCATTACTAATATGTTTCTTACAAACCCATCCAATTTAACTTTACAGATGTTCTCAATCCTTAAGCTAGATACTGTATATTAACAGAGTAGAGCAAAATTCCAAAGTTCCAAGGTGGTTTCATTGTTTTTGAACCAGAGATATTAAAGAAATTAACACTTTTGTGAGAGCTAAAGACCTAACACTCTCTAAGAATTACTAAGAGCCTGAGGCTTACATAACGTTAAGTGAATAAGTGTCTTCTAGAAACTTCACTAAGCCAGCAGTTTTTATCAACCTGGATCATTATATGGGCATAGATTGGAAATATGTTTGTTGTCTTGGTTACAATGACTTGGAGATGCACATCTATCCCAAAAGGGCCCTTTCTAGGACTGTCCTCAAATTAGCATGATTGAATATCCTTGATAATGCTGAGAAGCACTAAATCTTTAATAATTTTTCGGGTAATGATAAAAGTCATCATTCTGTGACAAGATTGTACTTCAAAAGTGCAGACAGGCAGGATGAGTAAAAAGCCTGTAATCATCAAATGAAGGAAAAATGAAAGTTCAATGTTCTAATTGATTTAATGGGGACAGTCATTCTATTGATTGCTTCATCTTTCATTTCCTCCTTTCAAACCTTTTGTGTGCCATTATGTAGAAGAGGGTTAAAACCATTATCTAAGACAATGCCAAACCCATCCTTCCCAAATAGAGTCAGATACTCAATTTCTAAAACCCTGAGAGGGTAAGGCTTTGAGGTTTTTGTTCAGGTTTAAGCAATTCAGAGACTGGTAAGGAAAGTGAAGATAATTTAGACTAAATAAGATTTGTATTGCTGTTGTGGGAAAGAAACACAGATGTCTCAACAATTTTATTAAGGTTCAAGATTTTTTTAAAGAATCTTCATGATTCTTTTGCATTTATTTTTTTACCTATCATGAAACTACTTAAAATCTGTTCCCAGTAGGAGAGACAGAAATGATAATAAGGATGAACCAGAAATAAAGACACTACTGGGAAAATTATTGTCTACAGTAAAAAGGACATACAATTTAGACAGTAAATGGTAGTCTTGGCTTGTGGAAAGTGCATATGTTGCTTAGCAAAAGTCAAATTCATTTCTCCTTTCAAGAAGGTGAGTAAACCTCTGAAACCATCTGCAGTCTCTTACAAATAAAATCATTGTAAATATTTTTAAAGTTGAGAAGTAAAAGTCCTTTTTTTTTTAACTTCAGTCAATAGACTAAAAAATAATCTTTTAAAATTTTTCTTTTTCAATTTTTTGGACCAGAAACACTGATTCAGTCACCCCTGATTATTGCAGTGCCTGCAAAGTGCTTCGTGTAACAATTTGTCTCAACACATTTATTTACAAGCAGGTCATATGATATATAGGTGGGATGCTCTGACTTTCACTGTTGCTTGAGGGAGACTTTGACAGAACATGGTCAGTTCCTGCTTGGACAGCAGATTCTGGCAATGGAAACTCTGGCTCATAGACATTTCAGATTTACTGAAAAAATGTTGCTGAAAACGGCTGACATCTGTATCCTCCCCCAAACCTCTGTATTATCTAAACCAACAAAAAAATGGTGAACAGTTTTTGAAAAGGAAAATACTGGAAATTATTCTAGCTCTAACAAACTTACAGAATAATTAAATATATTTCTTTGTAAGTTGGAATTTTTTATAATCCTATTTTTTTCAAACTTCTGCAATACTTCTACCATCAGTTTGAATACCTCCCAAGGAAAATTTCCAAAATATGGCATAACAACACTGGATATGGAAACAAGCAGTGAAGAAAACAATTGTTATGCTGTGCCTAGGCTGGGTCATGTCTTCCCAATTACCAGACCATCTCCCACCTTCTCAAGTTCTTTAATAACCATCAAAAAATTGAGACCATCACATTGCTTAGGCGCACAGCAAAGCTGACATCTGGCAATATATTTACCCAATGAAACACGGGCTGGAAATGCTAGACTGTATTTATTTTGTCTGTGTTCTTCCTTCCACTATTTTCTTTTGCTCTTCTGACTGATTCCTATCTCCTGCCTACTGTATCTCAATTTTTTCAACCAGGATTCTTTGAATCCTCCTGTCTCTTCTCCACCACTCCATTTCAATTTTAACAAGTGCTAATATTCTGTCCAACACTTGACCCAGATTCTTGCTCCTTGCTTAGGCAACACAGAGATGCATTCTGGCTGCTGTACAATTTTCAATTTTTCCAGCTCAGAGAGTTCACAGTTCTGCTCCAACTCTGGAGACAGGGAGGTGGCTGGGGTCTTGCTATGCTAAGTGTGATCTGAGGAACAGCAGCATCAGCATCTGCTGGGAGCTTATTAGAAATAACAAATCTAAGAACTCACTCCACACCTATGTAATCAGAATCTGCTTATATATGTTTTCACAAGATTCTCAAGATGGTTCTGTCTGTGCATTAAGCATAAAGTATGAGAAGCACTGGACTAGATCAGTTGTTCACAAGATTATTTTTAACAGCACATGCTTTGTAATAAAACAAACATTTAATATATGTGCTCCCAAAATATGAATGTAGCAGAATGTCTCTGCTAAAAAAGAAAACTTCCCTGAATTTCTTCGTGCTTCTTCAAGAAGCCCCTGCCTTCTGAGACACAGAAATGTATATGATGTAAAGATAGAGAATGTTTGCTTTTATTTTCCCCAGAAATACTTTACTCTTTACATACCATGAGATTTAGATCTGTAGTTATTTGCCTAGTTAATTGATCTGGTCTGAAAAGGTAATAAAAATCTCTCATCTCCCCTAGAGTGCTAAATGTTTGCATATCTGACTAGGTCCCCTTGTTAAGTTCCCAAGGTGCAGGAAAGACTGCAATAGCTATGCCTTTGGGTATTTACATTTCCAGGAGTATTGAGGCTGGAGAACTTGCAGACATCTCTAGGTCCCAAATTCTGAGACACATGTAGCCCTCTGGCTCCTGCAAACATTTTATTTACATATCAGTGAATTGGAGTTAGGATTCAGACCAATTAATTTTCCAAGAACACCCTTTCAAGAGGGGTAGGGAAGAGCTACTTCTTCCTCTTTATAAGCAAAGAGAAATATCTTTCCCATCATCTTCTCCCTTGCCTATGGAATGCTTGGCTACTTGTGTAGGACAGTTGGCCTTATTCTTATTGTGTAACCCCAGAGGTAAAGCCTGAGGCAAGGTAGAGCAGAGGATGAACTTATAATTAGGAAATTTGTCTCTGATCTGGAATACCTTTTCTGTGCTTTCAGGATAAAATGAATAAATATGAATATTGAAAACCCAACAGTCACATTGGAAGTTTTGACTGAGGTACCAGGATACAATAGATATCCAAATATTCAATGATATTCAATGAATATACAATGATATTCCAAAGTGAGGTTGCTGGACCAAAATGCAAATTTTCAAAGAAAATGAGAGGTTGGAATTTTTTCCAAACTTGAAACACTTTAAAGGTATCAAAGAGTTGAACAGATTTGTCAGAGTACATTTGTGAGATTTCTTTGGAGAAGCTATTGTTATGCTGTGATCTCACCTATTCACCGCCACTGATCTCAAGGTGAATAGGTGGGAATGGTCAGATCTCACCTCAAGCCTAAGGAGAAGGGTTTTAATAAAACCACTGAGATTATGATATATGTTCCTTAAGGTTTAAGAGTCACAGAGAACTGTATTCTCACTATGGACTAGGAAATCACAAAGACAAGTGAGATGGAATGGCAAGTTATTATGTGGGAAAGCAAAGGAGAAGTGACTGTATTAGAATCACCCAGAATTTGTTGAAGGGAGATGTGTGTTTCCCATGAATCAAAAGTAAGAGACAGTAGAGCCACCTAGAGTTTTTTGTTGTTGTTGTTCTTGTTTACTGTGAAATTCTAAAATAATATTTATTCACCAATTCACAGAAAGTGTCGTAACGACCACCAGCGTGAATCAGTTTGTAGACATTTACAAGCCACAGCTGAAAACAAAAATCTGCCTGCATTGAATAGGCATTTAACGAATTACTTGAAAACAGCAAGAATCATAACTGTTATAAATTAAAATTTGTGATTCAAACATGGGTAAGATCACAGTCATGGGGAGAAGCCCAACACATTCCCGTGATGGTTCTTATTTTCTTCCTATATCTTTATATACATAGAGACTCTCAGCGCCCCTCACTCTGTATCAGTCTGAATTGGATATGACAGCTCAATTAGGCCTGAGAGAGGATTCTGAGAAAAGGAGTCGGGAGGGGAAAGGGCATTCTCTGATCCTCTGTGGCTAGGCAACCTTGTCGACTGAGAAGATGATGTGCTCTTCTGAGATTAGATTCAATTTTTTATAAATTCATACAGTCCTTCTAATGAGATACTCCGAAGTTTGCATTGTTTCGCACTCATACACAATAGTATATTTATCAAATAAACACATTTTCTAGACTAAAAAGATTCATTCTTTGAGGCAGCTTAAAGAGCTCAGAAGTCAGGTAAACACTGGTCCACCCCTGGAGGCAAAGCCATCCACTGCGGGAGACACTGGCCAGACTGGCAGTAACGGCCCAGACAGTAGCAGTGATTGAAGGTGATTCTGCAAGACGAGGCTGCTCCCGCTTCTTTCTCTGCTGTGTCAACACCACAGAGACTCCAGAGGAGAGAAAACATACCTCTCTCTCTCAGGCCTTTCCCACACACTCTGCGGTTGAGCAGCTGGGAATAAACAGCATCGGAGGCTTCTAAATGGTGGTGGCAGCTTCAGACAAGGGAGAAGGGAAGGACTGAGAGAAGAAATTATTAGACTTTTTAGACTGACTGAACCCACAACCTTTACATTTGGTTACAAAATTATGCCTGGGGGTGACAAATTCAACAGCACTTTACCCAGTGTTTGGGCAATGGTGTAGAGACAATAGTAGATACAAGCTGCAGCTTTAGACAGTGATAGAGAGAAGCTACAACTTTAGCTTGTAGAAACAGCTGTTGGGTGTTCAGCAGATGAAGTCTATGTGCATGCAAACCCACTGTGTGCAGCATTCCTTCACTCTCACTACTAGGGAGCCAGACCCTGTGCCTGCAGCTGGCTGAATATTGCATGGAATCTGTGAATTCAGAGTCTTCTCCTCAGTTAAGAGGGAGCGAGAGCCACCTAGAGTTTTAACCAAGAAAACCACTTGGGAAAGTAAAGGTACTGACCAAAATCAACTTCAAGACATCACCGAAAACATGTTGATCGAGCACAACTAAATCAATCGCGCTCACTGCAGTAAGGGAGAACATGACTGAGCCTTCGTACTTTCTCAGAACTGAGAAAGTCGGGAAAATACGCATGGGATTTTAGAACCTGGGTATAGTGATGTGAAGATAGATCTTGCTGAGGTGATAGATCTTCCTATGGGGGACCAGGTAGAGGTTATGACAGAGTATCTTTGGATTAGGAGACACAGAGAGGTGAGATCTGGAAGTGAATCTTGATGAGCAATCTGTTAGTATTGAAAATAACTATACTATTCTTTTCACATTCTTATCTTGCAGTAGAAAACATTTTGTGGAACAAATTGGTGAGTTATTTTTGCTTGTTCTTAGTATTATTTCTCAGCATTACTTAACACAGAGATAGTAAAGTGTACTCAGTCCTGGTATTATTTTACACGGATCCAGGAAATTAAGTTGGTTTCGGGTTTCACACTCCAAAAGAGAGAGTTTTTTTGAAGTTGGCAGCTAGAAAAAATAGAAACAGAAGAGGTAACAGCAGCTGGAAAAACAGAATGCATCATGTTGATCACAGAACTTCAGAAGGGATCCAGGAGAACAGACTCTGAAGAACCCACAATTTATATATAATAATTTATATTATATTATTAATATATATTTATGTTATACATATAAATATGTATTTCACATATATTATATACATATATACTATATATAAATATAGTTATATTTGATATGTATATGGTTATATCCCAAGATATATGTGACTATGTCAGTGAGATATAAGTGAGGAGTAAACCGCTACCAGGTCTAGGGAGAGCAAACCATCTCCTACAGTATAAGGGAATTAAGAACTTCCCTATGCCCCTCTCTCTTCTCTTTAAACTCCATTAGACATTGGCAATGTCACAAACAGCACTAGTGAGTAAAGGTAAATAGGATCTAGAGAAACAGAAGAAACTGATCAAACACCTCCCCTGCTTCAAAGGCAGATGGGTTGTTCCATACTGGTTTCAATAAAGTTCAAATTGATGAGTCATAAATTGGACTGAAGCTTTTCTAAATACTAAGTCCAGACTGAATATTTGCAACTAAAAGTGGTCCTAGAACTTCTGTTATATAAGAATAATTAGAGAATGTATTCTGCCTCTCTACTGGAATTTTTACCCAGTGGCAGAAGAAGAGATTTCCTCCACAGAATTATTTCAAAAGGACAGTAGGAGACAAAAATAAGGGTGTGTTTTGATTATTTCCTATGAATCAGTCTCCTTCAGGGGAATTATATATATATATAATTATATATATTTATATAAATTCTATAAATATACTTACATATAAATTTTATATATTATATATTTGTATATACAAAGTATGTATGAAATTATATACATACACTACTGATACAATATGTATACAAAATATATAAATACAAATAGGCTAAAGATGAAATAAACAATACCTTGAAATATTTTTATTTTCTGTATTAACAGCGCAAAGTCTTTTTGTTGGCAATGTTATTGAATGTGCTTTATTTTTTAACCTTTTGATATTCCATTAGTAGCACAATATCCAAATGGTACAACATAGTTCTACGTTAATTTCATTTTGATTCTTGGTTTTCGTAGCTGTCGTGGCTAGAAAGGTGAATTGATCTTTATGGAAGAAGAGTATCATTGGTTGCACTTACTTAATGAGGACACTGAGTTTGAAATCCCAACTACTAAATATTGAAAGGACTTAATTGAAATTTGGCAAGTAAATTTCAATGTTCCACAAGGGGGAGTAATCAGATGTGCTTGCAAACTTATCAAAGGAAATTTATGTTATTATCAAAGACATTGAAAAGTCACTGAAACTTTTCTTTGGAGAGATTTTTAAATAAGTTAGAAAACTGAAGCCTGATTTTTAAAGTGACCAGATATCAGAGTTTTTATAGGTGACACATATCTCTTTCAGCAGCAAAGCAACCTAGAAATGGAAAAAAAAGAGAAAACCTCTCTTTATAATACTCTATAGATAGCATGAGTTATTTTCAACACCAACTACTTTCTTGTTCTTTGCAAAAACCCACTTAACATTAAAGCAACAGATTAGATGTGAGAGAGAGAGAGAGTGTGTGTGTGTGTGTGTGTGTGTGTATGTGTGTGTCTTTAAATGCCTTTGAGGCAGCAACTACTCACAATCACTGGTCATCATTGAAAATGTCAGCAATTTAACTCCAAATCATTTTATTTAAAAAAAGTTTATACGTCTAATTTTTTTCAATTAATTTTTTGGTGACTTGTCAGGAGTTGACCAGTGAACCTCAGTGGGGAACAAAAGACGTCGTGCCCACACCCCATCCCAGTATACAATATTGCAAAGATTCTACCATTTAAGATGATAAAATCACATACTTGAGTACATATAAATTGAAATCTGTTGCTACATGCTGAAAGCAGATAAACTAAAAAGTCATTGCTGTGTCCAGACTCCAGGCTTTCCTCAGAACATGATGTGACACTTGAACATCTGGCAGAAAAACCAAGTGAGAATGCCATATATCAATCATTGGCAAACCTCATTGCTTTCGATTTCTAGATAGGCTGTTGTTACTGAAAGGTTGAATGCTGTCTTCAAGCACCCTGTACCACCCTTAAAAGTTATGTTCTGGACCTCAGAGACAAGGGAACTAGAGCAGGCCTGAATAGGAGGTAGGGAACTTAAGAATGCCAACACCAACACACCTCTACTTTTTCCCAGCTTTCATATTTCCAAGAACTGCCTCCATTATCGATTGTACACCTGACCATAGAGCCCTGGCTGTGAGAGTTAACAGACCTCTTTCCAACGCAAGGATCCCATCAATGCCCAAGGCTAGCCAGTGGTTTCCTGTGTCCATACTGTAACATTGGTTTTCTTTAGCAGAGATTCAACAGCTCCAATGGACTAAACCTGATCATGTGAAATGACAACCAACTTCTCTGAAGTTTTTACAGTTGTGCATTTTGAAAATTGCAAATTACACTCAAAAGTTGTTAAAGCCAGAGATTAATCTCTGGAGTGCCTAATACAATACCATCATCTTGAAGGGCTTACTTAGTGGTTCCTGCACATCGACAATTTAACACTAATGAGAACCAAAAAGTAGACACTGAGCTGTTACTGGACTGTTTTTTACAATACTATCAGCAGTGTTTAGTGCATGCACTAAGAAAATGAACTTTATACCCCAGAGCTGCATACACATTCTTAGCAACTTGCACATCTTGAGACCACTCTGCTATTCTAACAGCCTGATCATTCAGCTTCTCATATTGAAGTGATTTGCCGGATGAAATCTTTATTTCCTTGCTTCACTTTTATAAGTGAGATTTTGCCTTTTAAAGAAATTATATCTATATATGCCTCTAAATTGATATTGATTGACAGATTTGAAACTTACCGTGTATAATGGGTATATTTGGGCACTTCCTTGAAAAGCTACATTAGCATTTCTCATTCACCTTTGATTGCATCCTTTTCTTTTTCTCCTTTTTGCTTCCAAGACCTTTATAAGGGAGCTGCTTGGTTAGCCTGTGTATCTGTAGTGAGTCGTGGACCTTAATTTGTCCCATTACCACCTGGGAAATCTTATTAAAAGGCGTATTTGAAGCCTGAGATTCTGCATTTCTA
This sequence comes from Pan troglodytes, assembly GCF_028858775.2. NCBI lineage: Eukaryota > Metazoa > Chordata > Mammalia > Primates > Hominidae > Pan > Pan troglodytes. The sequence goes on along the minus strand of NC_072421.2, from coordinate 37,483,946 downwards.
ACTCCCAAATGAATGGTTCTGGGATAATATTGACAATAGTAGGATCCTAGCATGCTAGCAGTAGAACTGGGCATGCCTAGAATCAGATGTTGCTCCTGCCTTATTTCAAATGTCATTATGCTCCACCAAAAGAAGATTTCTCTGCAGCTTTTAAAATAGTAATTCCTAACTTGCTTCCATTCTACCCATCACAAAAAGTATCCTGGTCCACAGAGGAGTGAAAAGGACTGTGATTTATACCCTTGGCTTCACATTAGAATCACCTGTGATCTTTCTAAAATTTCTGATGCCCGGGCCACACTCCAAACCAATTAAATCAGAACCTTTGGGAGTAGGATGAAGATAACTGTTTACTTTGAAACTCCCCAGGTAATTCCATTGAGCAGTAAGGTTTGAGAATCACTGCTAAATTCTTTGCTATACAATTTATTATCAATGGACCAGCTGCACAGGCATCACCTGTTTTTAAGAAGCGAAAAATATCAAGTCCCAGTTCTGACGCACTAAAACCAAATTCTTCATTTTATTAAGATCCCAGGTGATTCCTATCTATAGTAAAGCATAGAAAAGCAGTGCATTAGATTTTTAAAATGAATTAAAATTAGTTTTTAAAATTTTTATTTCACTAGGGTAGGAACACTTAACATGAGATTTATTCTTCTAACAAATTTTAAATGTACAATGTATTATCTTTGACTATAGATGTAATGTTGCAGAGCATATCCTTAGAGCTTATTTATCTTACTTAACTGAAATTTTATGCCTGTTGATAATTACTTGCCATTTTCCCTCCCTCCAGAGCCTGGTAACTACCATTCCAGCCTTTGATTTTATAAATTTGACTATTTTAGATACCTCATCTCAGTGTAATCATACAGTACTTGTATTTCTGTGACTGTCTTATTTCACTTAGCATAAAATTATCAAGGTCCATCCACGTTATGTAATATTGCCCAATTTCCTTCTTTTAAAGTCTGAGTAGTATTCTATTGTATGCATATACCGCATTTTCTATATTCATTCATCTGTCCATGGGCATTTAGGCTGTTTCCACATCTTAGCTATTGTGAATAGTGCTGCAATGAACGTGGGAGTGATAATATCTCTTTGAGATCCCAATTTCAATTCTTTTCGATATATAACTAGCAGTGGGATTGCTGCATCATATGGTAGTTCTACTTTTATTTTTTTAAATGTGCTCCACTCAGATGCTGTAATGTCTCACCTGGATTCCTTAGTTTATATGAAGGTCTTTTTGTGTCTGAATGGTTGTTCAAACTGGTTTCTGTAAGGAGATGAACACTGGAAACTCCTATTCCTTCATCTTGCTGACATCACTCTTAAAGATAGTCTTTTTAACAAATGCTGCTGGAAATGAAACATTGACACAGCAAGAAAAAAATGACTCTAGACATAGACCTTACACCTTTAACAAAAATTAACTCAAAGTTGATCTTATGCCTAAACGTATAGTACAAAACTATAAAAACTCCTAGAGGATAATATATAAGAAAATCTAGATAACCGTGAGTACCGCGATGATTATCAGGTATAAAAATAAAGGCATGGGCCGGGCACAGTGGCTCACCCCTGTAATCCCAGCACTTTGGGAGGCTGAGGCAGGTGGATCATCTGAGGTCAGGAGTTCGAGACCAGCCTGGGCAACAATGGTGAAACCCCGTTTCTACTAAAAATGCAAAATTTAGCTGGGTGCGGTGGCACATGCCTGTAATCCCAGCTACTCAGGAGGCTGAGACAGGAGGGTCACTTGAACCTGGGAGGCGGAGGTTGCAGTGAGCCGAGATTGCGCCATTGCACTCCAGCCTGGGTGACAGAGTGAGACTCCATCTCAAAAAAAAAAAACAAAAAAAAAGAGGCATGATCCATGGAAGAAATATTTGATAACCTGGACTTTATTAAAATTAAACACTTCTTATTTGCAAAAGACAATGTCAAGAGAATGAGAAGAAAAGCCAAAGATTGTAGGAAAATATTTGCAAAAGACACATGTGATAAAGAACTCATCCAAAACATATAAGAAACTCTTAAATCTCAACAATAAGAAAACAAACTACCTCACTAAAAATAGACAAAAGACCGCTGAACAGATACCTCACCAAAGAATATATACGGGTGGCAAATACACATATTAAAAGTTGTTCGTTATCAAATGACATTAGGGAATTTGCAAATTAAAACAATTTGATACCACTACAAATCTATTAGAATGGCCAAAATTCAAAGCTGCGACTCTACCAAATGCTGGTGAGTTTGTGGATAAACAGAACCTCTCATTCATTGCTTGTGGGAATGCAAAATGGTACAACCTCTTTCGTAGACAGTTTGGCAGTTTTTTACAAAACTAAACATACTCCTAAAATACAATCCAGATTGTTCTCCTTGGTATTTGGCCAAATGAGCTAAAAATATATCAGGTGCTTTTAACAGCTTTATTCATAATTGCTGAAACATGAGAGCAACCAAGATGTCCTTCAGTAGGTGAATGAATAAACGGGGGTATATCCAGACAATGGGATATTGTTCAGTGTTAAAAATATGAGCTTTAAAGCCATGCAAAGACATAGAGCAACCTTAGCGCATGTTATAAGTAAAAGGAGCCAATTTAAAAAGGCTGCATACTGTATTACAACTATATGATATTCTGTAAAAGAGAAAATTAGAGACAATAAAGAGATCAGGAATTACCAGGAGTTACAGCATAGAAGGGATAAATAGCAGGGAGGCAGAGGATTTTTAGGGCAATGAAGCTATTATGTATGATACTATAATTGTAGATACAAGTCAATACACATTTTTCAAAAGCCATAGAATGTGCAACACCAGGAATGAACCCTGATGTAAACTACGGACTTTGGGTGATAATAATGTGTCATCGTAGGCTAATGGAATGTAGCAAATATGCCACTCTAGGTTTCGGATGTTGAAGTGGGGAAGCTGTGCATGCGTATGAGCAGGGGTTTATGGGAATTCTGTGTACCTTCCACCAATTTTGCTGTGAAACTGAAAGTACCCCCAAAATAAAAGTTTATTAATAAAATGATCCTTCTGGCTTAGGGAATAGACCAAAAGAGGTAACGTATGAAAAAAAGGTTAATGATATAGTTTGGGTATTTGCCTCTGCCCAAATCTCATGTTGATTTATAATCCTCATTGTTGAAGGTGGGGCCTGGCAGAAGGTGTTTGGATTATGGGAGTGGTTCCTTAAGACTTGGTGCTGTCTTTGTGATAGTGAGTAAGTTCTTGTAAGATCTGGTTGTTTAGAAGTGTGTGGCACGTCCCGCACCCACTCCCCACTCTCTCTCTCTTACTTGCTTTTTCTTTCTCCATGTGATGTGCCTGCTACCCCTCTTTGCCTTCCACCATTATTTTAAGCTTCCTGAGGCCTCCCCAGAGGCAGATATTGATGTCATCCTTCCTGTACAGCCTGCAGGACCATGAGCCAATTGAGCCAATGAAGTCTCTTTTTTTAATAAGTTACCCAATCTCAGATATTTCTTTAGACCAATGTGAGAATGGACTAATACAGGAAATTATTTAGGAAGTTACTGCTGTAATCCAGGAGATAAATGATGGTGCTTTGGATGAAGATTATAGTAGTAGGGATGGTGAGATGAGGTTATATTTTAAATATATTTTAGCAAGAGTTGATGTTGGACTGGATGTGGAATGTAAGAAGAGTGGAGAATGTTTCTGTGTTTTTTGAATCAGACAACTGAAGGAAAGAAGCAGACATATACTGAGATGCAGAAGAATAAAGGAGTAATTCATATGTTTCAAAAATATGCATCATTAATGCAGCAAAACATTAGTCTCGTAAATCATTGGAAAACAATTTATTCTTGTCCATGACAGCAAGGAAAGGCTGCAAAGTAAAGAATGCACAATCTTCATCTACTTCTCAATTTTTTCTAAGGCCAATCCTGTTTACACACAACAAATGTTAAAAGTTCTATGCTTATTTTCAGTCTGGATTTACATTTAATCCCTACTTAATTCTAATGCTACTGTGAACACCTGCCCCATTCCTACCAATTTCCAATCTCTATAAGCCTTCAAGTGGCCCTATAAGCCTTAACTCTTCTACACAACTTCAAATCTCAAAAACTAAAAACAGAGAGATAGAGATAGAGAAGGAGGGGGAGGAGAATGGGAAATTAGTAGGTAGATGGGTAGATAATCCTCACTCTGCTCCCCTCTAGATTTTATTGCCCGTTCCATTGCATGTCTCCTTCCAAGCTTTATGTCAATGTTCAATACATCCTAAATGCATTGTGGATCTATGTAGATGTAGGATTTGGGACGAGAGAGGGTAAGGATAAGAGAAAAGTTGTTTGTGAAGTGACATTGTGAACATAAATGTGGGTAAAAAACAAATGTATTCATTTCTTTAATAAAAACCAAACATTATATGATTCCACTTATATAAGGAACCTAGAGTTGTCGAATTCATAGATACAGAAAGTAGAATGGTGGTTGCCAGAGGCTGAGGGGAAAGGAAATTATAGAGTTGTTTAAAAGAGACAGAGATTCAGTTTTGCAAGATGAAAGAGTTTTGGAGATTGGTTGCACAACAATGTGAATGATCTAACATTACTAAACTGTATAGTTAAAGAAGGTTAAGATGGTAAATTTTGTTTTGTGTGTAGTTTACTACAATAAAAATTTATCTGAAATATTTAAAAAACTACAAATGATTGAAATTAACTATGGGTTAGAAATATTATGCTAAATCACAGGGCTTAGCAAAATCCTATATAGATACTCAACGAATTGCAGAAAAGGGCTTTCCTCACTCGAGTTGCTTTGGTGAGTTCACTGATGTACAATATGAGGTTGGAAATGGGAAAGTGACCCGCTAGCATGCAAGGCATCCTAGTGAAGTGCAATGATCCCTGAACTAGAAGTCAATAGTCTTTGGTCCTTGCTGGCTGTTTGACTTTGGGAAATTATTTCTCTTCTTTGAGCCTTTGCATTTTCATGCATGAAGAAGTTGGAATAAACAATGTTTGACGTCTCTTTTAGCTTCAAAATAGTGAAATTACCAGATAACTAATTGTATTTTTATTCCATGTCTTGCATTCAGATTTTATACATTTATTATGAAGTATAAATTTCTCTATTGAAGTTTGGCCCACCCCAATAAGAGGGAAATCTGGCTAGTAAGTGGAATGGATAGACTTGCTTTTCATGCATTCTTGTAACTGGCAACAATATGTACTCCTGAAACAGATGGGAAAGATCTCTCCCTCTCTCTCTCTCTCTCTCTCTCTCTCTCTCTCTCTCTCTCTCTCTCTCTCTCTCTCACACACACACACACACACACACACACACACACAGGCACACACGTACATCTCTACCTTTGTTATCCACATAATTTCTGATTATTACCAGTAACCAGAAGGCAGTCTCAGCATATATAACTGTCACAGACTCAGATACCTTCTAATCATGTGCAATTATGCTGCCTAGAAGTCAAGACAGTGAAACAAGTAAACAAGAAGGTACTAAATGCCTCTGTGAGGCTAACCTGTGCCAGAAGATATGAAAGACAAATATGTCAACAGTACTTCCTCTTCAGGAGCTTGTATAGAGACTAGGAGTTATATAAACCTGAGCCAAAGGCTGTTTTTTTTAATTGGCTCCCACTATAACTCTCTTTTAGCATTTGATGAACACCGCATACTGTGGTAACCCTTGTGCACAGCGAGAAACAAAGTTCTTTGCCATATGGTCCGTATGCAGAGACATTCAGTCGTAAGCACCTTGCTGCCATACTGTGTCAGATTATTGGCTTGAGGTATGGTAGAATCAATTTTTTATCATCTGAAGCTCATAACTGAGCAGCCTGGCTTTCACTAGAAGAAACAGTGACCCACGACTCAAGAGTTCTAAATCAAAGGTCTGTCACTCTTGGAGCATATTTATACATAATAAAATCAGTATGTAATACTAAATGTCTTCATTGATACACACGGAATAATGCTGCTTCTTGACCTGGCAGGAGTGTGTGTAGAAATGGTTGTTAAAATTTATTGACTAACTTATTGGAGGTGGAGAGAGATGAATACTTTGATATTGAGAATAAACTGAAAAGTATGACTTTTCCAAATTCCTAGTGAAGGATTTTGAAAACAATCAATTGAGCAAATTAGTGGGCCATTTCTATGGCATCTAATATCTATCCAATTTTAAATAAACTAAAATCCTTCTATCAGTATAATAGTAAATGGCAATTGTGGTTAGAAAATTGTGAGCTTGTCAATTTCATTCACCTTTCCAAACACTAATTTTAGTGTTTATCAAGTAGTTATTACGTGCCCTAAATTTTAGTCAGTGAGATTTGCTCTACTTTTTTAAAATTCAAAAGAATTAATAAAAACTTATTGGAGAATTATTTTTTAAGCAATAGAGGACTTTATTGAATCACCTAATTTTTTTTTTTTTTTTTTTTGAGACAGAATCTGACTCTGTCGCCCAGGCTGGAGTGCAATGGCGCCATCGCAGCTCACTGCAACTTCCATCTCCTGGGTTCAAGCGATTTTTGTGCCTCAGCCTCCCAAGTAGTTTGGATTACAGGTGTGGGCCACCACACCCGGCTAATTTTTGTATTTTTATTAGAGACAGCGTTCACCATGTTGGCTAGGCTGGTCTCAAACTCTTGACCTCAGGTAATCTGCCTGCCTCAGACTCCAAAAGTGCTGGGATTACAGGCGTGAGCCACTGTGCCCGGCCAAGGATTATTTTAATAACATTTTGGAAAAATTAGTGGTTATTTTGGACATGTTATACAGCTTGTAATTTTGTTTTTTGGGTCATACTTGCATCTGAATAGGCACATCAAATAACTGATTGTAAAAATAAAGCTTGGTAATGAAATTTTGTGAGAAAAATGTTAGCAACAAAACTAAAGAAAAGTGTTTTGTATTGGTACTTAACCCAGATAGCCAACTAAATTTTGTATCTGTGACTTTCAGGAAAACGAAAACTAACATATGTCAAATGATTCCTTTACTGCAGCCTCATTAAAGTTTTTGGGGCCAAAATGTGCAACAATCAAGACTGTGAGAGACATTTTTGTCATATTTTCATGATTTTCTTTATTGTGCTTACTACATTCAAATGTTCATGCATCATTAGTTAAATTTGCATGCTTGTACTGAATATTATTTTCTGTAATATACACATTCTCTAAAGGCACTATTCAATCCCAAATATTTTAACAACATGATTAGCTTTTTATTTTTTTAATATGAAGTTCTTTTTAAAGATAACTTTTCTTTAATGTGTCTTAAATTATAAGCCACACAGCTAGTAAACAATCCAGACCTCAAGAAACCATGGTGTGGAAAAATGAATTTACAGCAAGTCATCCAAAGCCTGGAGCACTGAATCAATGTACAGGGAGATGATAGCACTTGACTTCTTCCCAATTTCCATGTTCAGTGCTTGTTTATTCTCTGCTAAAGTGTGCTGAGCCGTGTTGGCAAATGCTATCATGGGGTGCTTCCAATTTTGCTTGTGTGGTATAAAGTTTCCTTCAAAATAAAAGCAAGACCCTCTCTACTGCAATTCTGGAATGTTTATCGTCAGTGGAAGTGTGAGCTCTGCCTTACCCTTCGTATGTTTACCTAACCTCTGCTACTTTCTGGGCTGGTACTGGGCAAGGCTCCGGATTTGGTTTGTAGAATCTAAAAGTTGTTAAGACAAAGAGATCATTTGGCTCAATAATTCCTATCCAGTATAAATTTGTTATACAATAGGAGAAGAGAGAAGAAATATGAGGAAGGGGACCCTTTATTGTTGCTGCTGCTGCATGAGTTGGGACCTATGAGAAGTGTTGTGTTGGGTGCTATGTGCCTGAGACAGACGCAGTTTCAAATCCCAGCTCTACAATTGAATATCTCTATGATTGTTGTCAGTTTCGTAGCCTCCTTAGGTTTCAGTTTACTCACAGACTAAATGTCCTATTTCCTGCCTCTCAGGATTGTGAAGGATTCGCTGAGATCATGAGTGTGCAGCACTTAGCACTGTACACGGTACATAGTTACAGCCAATATTCAACATTCTTAAAGAAAAGAATTTTCAACCCAGAATTTCATATCCAGCCAAACTCAGCTTCATAAGCGAAGGAGAAATAAAATCCTTTACAGACAAGCCTAAAGGCTGCCAAATACATAGGATCTATAACGACCTGACAGAATATCTGACCCAGGTTAACTTTTGTTGGTTAATTTATACTGTGGATATGAAGGTCCAACCAGCTGTGAATCTGCCTAATTGGTTTTAGCCCATGTTTTTGCATTTTCTCCATAATGATTCTGTTAGGTACATTTTGTGCATCTTATTAAAATCAAGAAATACTGTCAAAGGCATTCACTTACGATACTAATATACTGATACTCTATATAAAGGACATAAAGTTTTTTCTATCTGACTTGTTTTCAGTGCATCCACGATGTCTCCTTGTGGTCACAATCTTCATTCCATACAAGATTTGAGCACTTTCAGAATCTTTTATTTTAAACTGTTTCTGGGGATTTTCCCACTCCTACAAAATTATAATAATTAGTTTTTTCATTAAATTCTAGATAACATTTTTATTATGAGTACATTTGAATTTTAATTTTCTGCCAGTAATATTCATCAAGTTGAGTAAGAAATGTACAATTACCATAAAATATTTAAAATAATTCCCTATCATTTCTAATCTTATATAATGCAATTAAAATAGTCTGTTATTTTATTTAGGCTTAGAATATAGGACTGTTTTTGGCCCTAGTAATTGTCAATGACAATAGCATCATGGACTCAACCACAAGTTCCTTTGGGTTAATAGTGGTAGTAAGGAAGCCATTATGAGACTGCAATGGTAGGAAGATGACTAAGCAGGAAATGCATGATTTACTTGCTGAAATTAGTATCTAAAGAATTATAACATAACCCAGTGGTGTTTAGCTTGATACAGTTCATGGATGTAGCAGGTCATATGGGAAGAGGTCACATTTGTGATCAAGTAGGTGCAGACATTGTGGTTCAGGAAAGCATTATTGTATGAACTAGGAAAAACAGCTAAGAACACAAAGATGGAGCTCCAGATTCATTGGATGAAAAGTGAAAGGAATTTGGGAATTTGGCAGGGTCAGGGGTTCTTATGCTACACAAATTAGAATGTTCTCAGTGTACTTTGGCAGAAGACCTTTTAGGAGAATGGGCATAAACATAAATGATTTGGTAAAAGGTCACAGTGTATTGGTCATTAAATGCCAAAAAATACAAATATCTAGTATTTAGACTACTAAAGTGACTGGTGTCCTCCTTCCATATCCCCATCCTGGGATAACTCCTCCCCAGGTCCCTGAAATCCTTCCTTTGGATACTCAGCCTGCAGAGACATATTGGCCCATGCCAGCTGTACACACACGTGCTAATAGACCTAGTACACCATACGTCTATCCATAAATATGTATAACTCTTCCTAGACATCTACAGATAAGCCAGCCACATATAGGCCATTAAACAAACTGTATGCACATAAATATTACACCCACAGTCATGTCAAGCAGTCACGTTCATGCAAACACATACAAATTTACAATCAATCACCACACATATCTGCAACATATGATAACTTTGTCTTATGGCAGAAAAATTATTGGTATGGTGCGTATGAGACTCCTATGTTCGATGAGACTTGCTTAACTTTGCCTTAGGCCTGAGCAACATGTCTCCCAAACAGAAACGATTTACTCTGCCTATAGCTGGGCAAGCCCTTTGGAAACATAATGATTTAAGGTAAATGCTGCCATTCTTCACATGTAAATAATACCCATTGCATTGAAAGAGCTTTGATTTATGTTTATTATACATTCTGTCTTCCAGAAACACACTAGTTAAATAAGAATACATTCAAGCAACATGAAAAAAGAAAAGATTTTTAAAATCCCATGAATATATTTCTTTTGTACTATTTTAAGAAAATTCATTCATTCCATTAGAAATAGTAATACCAACAATAAAAATACGGTGGTTGGGGAAGGAGTTCCATTTTCAGTTCTGGTAGAGCAGCTTATATCACAACCACCATATATACCATGGAATACTACTCAGCCATAAAAAGGAATGAAATAAGGGCATTTGCAGCAACCTGGATGGAATTGGAGACCATTATTCTAAGTGAGGTAACTCAGGAATGGAAAACCAAACATTGTATATTCTCACTTATAAGTGGGAGCTAAGATATGAGGATGCAAAGGCATTAGAATGATACAATGGACTTTGGGGACTCAGGGTGAAGGGTAGGAACGGAGGTGAGGGGTAAAAGACTACACATTGGGTCCAGTGTACACTGCTCAGGTGATGGGTGCACCAAAGTCTCAGAAATCACCACTAAAGAGCTTACCCATGTAACCGTATACCACCTATTCCCCCAAAAAGTTGGAAATTTAAGCAAAGGCTACCTGCTGTACTCAGAATCTTCAAATTAAATGAAGGTTAAATGTTCCACTTTTAATCAACAGAAATCATTGTAATCAGAAGTGTGGAGAGAGAGAGAGGAAAAACAAGAAAACAAAAACAAATCTGCCTTCATAAAATTGCAGCTGCAGGGTTTCTCGGATCCCTTGAAACATAACGCCAGTCAACACACACAAAAAATACAACAAACTTTTATTAATGAAACTCAGGGAAATTTAACAAAAATGTTTCTTACTTTCAGGAAATTTCATAGTATTATTAAAGCACTGAACCTAGAATAGTAATTGCATGAGGTTTAGATACAAGAGCTATAACTGAAAATCAGAAGATATTCCAGGCTTCTCTGGGAACTTTCTGGTATCTGCATTCAATTCCTCCCTCCAACATGCGATGCAATTCTAGTAGAAGTAATCAGGTGGACTTGGGTAATGTTAGGCTACAAGAGTTGTCAAAGACAATGTGTTAACTACTGATAACGTTTTAGCTTAAATATATTCCCCCTTGTCCTTTAAACTTATATTAGAAGTGATTTCAAGTGTCACTGATTTAATATTTAAAAGTCTATAATTTTTCCAGAACACCTTATAAGCCAAGAAATTTTAAAGTCTTTTCTAAAATTTAACGTAGCTCAAAAATCCATGAAACTGAACCAGCATTCCTAAATAAATATATATGTATTTCAACTACTATTTATGCTTGGCCTCTTGGCAAACCACTGCAATTTTAGTTTTAAATGCTATCTAGTTAAAGTAAATATATTTTTGTTTAATAATATGGGCCCTGTTATAATTTAGGCTGGAGACTTTTCTTATGCTGAACAATTAGTAGAAAAAGAAAATTTTATAGAAAACTAAACCAGAATGCAGTGATGTCAGGATTCACTAATCTTCAGATCTTTTGAAAGCTTCAACATAAGTGCTAAGGGAATAGAGTCTCCAGAAGGGCTGGGAGAGGCTCTGGGATGAGTATGTAGAAAACACTCCCCTCTTCCAAGCCCATCTTCTATGTTTATGTTTATGGGAATCTCCTTTATACCAAATACTTCCTAATATTTAGTGTCACTTTTTATTTGACTACGGATTGGAGCATCTTGTTTCTTGGAAGAACCCACTGTACAAATGAACTATTGTTGTTTAAAACCACTGAGATTTTGGATTTTTTTATTTCTGGAACACAAACTTACCTATATTGACTTATTTAATCACCTTCCACGTACAAGGAATGTATTAATGAAACTAGCACTCAAGATAAAAACATTTGTATTAGAAATCTAATTGAGGCTATTTCTTTTTTTACCTTTTATTGTTAGTTAAAATGTGATCATTGTACATGTTTATGGGATACATAGTGATATTTTGATACATGTATACAACATGTAATGATCAAATTAGGGTAATTAGCCTATTCATCACCTCAGTGGATTCCTTCCAGTTTTTATTCTTTTTTTCCTTTCTCTATATTAAAGTACAGTAAATTTAATTATTACACACATTAACTAAGCCAACCCATAATAGAGTATGGAGAGATTCTAATCTTCCCTCCCTAGTTCACCACCTTGGATATCAAATAGACTCTGAGTTTCTGTGACAACTCCTACCATGTTATTTCTCTAACAACTTTTCAATAGTCTATGAGAATGGACTCATTTCAGGAACTCATTTCACAAAATTTCCTGACAAAACTGACTATGATTGGAAGGCTTATTTTCAGCTGGTAACATGGGCCAGAACTAGAAGCACATGAGCTCAGTGATTTTGCTTGATATTTCATTTTGTGACCTGAAAGGTAGGACAGATGCACTCATCTGCTTTAAAAGGAAAGGAATTCCTACTTTACCGCTTTTCCCATCTGAAATTCTTTCCTCAAACTCAATATATAGTAATCAGGAGTATAAAGTTGCTTTATTTCAGGATATATCAGAGCCCTTGTCCAGTAGCTTTCTGGAAACTCAGCATAGCAAGGTGCATAGCTTTTGCAGGTTGGACCATCTTATTCCAATGTCCTAAACTGGATTCTCTTTCAGCAGTCTCATAGGTATTTGTTTGTCAGTGTTTGGTCTAAATTGCTTTCTGGTCCTGTGTGATTAGTGCTAGTTTTGTGCAATATCTTCTCTCTGATCACTTTTTCTCTGGTTAAATTTATGCTACTGGTATCCCAAAATGAAGGAGAGGCTGCCTACGTACCAGTTTAACTTTACTGATTCCCTTATGCTGCAAAACTTTTTTTTTGTTTTTTGAGATGGAGTCTCACTCTCTTGCCCAGACTGGAGTGCAGTGGCATGATCTCAGCTCACTATAACCTCCACCTCCCGGGTTCAAGTGATTCTCCTGCCTCAGCCTCCCAAGTAGATGGGATTACAGACATGCACTACCATGCCTGGCTGATTTTTGTATTTTTAGTAAAGATGGGGTTTCACCATCTTGTCCAGGCTGGTCTTGAACTCCAGACCTCAAGTGATCCACCCACCTCGGCCTCCAAAAGTGCTGGGATTACAGGTGTGAGCCACTGCACCCAGCCAATGCTGCATAACTTTAGATGAGAAGTAGGAAACAAGTTGGGAGATTCATGAGACATAATCTGTTCAGTAAACTTGTGCTATTATTTCTGCCAGCAGTCCCAAAGAAACAATCATCTCTATGTGGTTAGATCATTGTACTTCCTCCTAAATAAATCTCTCCTTTTGCATTTCCTGAGGTGGTTAGTGGATTTTCACTCCCTCTTTATGCCATACTCTAGCCATAGCCAACTTTAAACCTTCCTGTTCACTTGTATTTACAACATAAAGTCCCATTCAGGGAACCTTTATAATATCTTGTGATAATTCTTCTTATTCCTTTTCCACTCTTACTTCCCTCAAATTCAAGTTTTCATTTATGGAATTTAATGGATCCCTTTTCTACACTTATATTGTCCTTGTAACACTTTTTCAAAAACACTGACCACATTGTACTATAACTTTTTCTTGAAGGCCAGTCTCTTCTACTGAGATTTCTAAGACAGAACTATCACTTATGTGCCTCAGTGTCTCCAGATCATAGTGCAGGGCCTGTTAACTAATAAGTTCTCAATAAGTGGCTGTTGAATAAAGATTTTCTTAGTTCGTCTGCTATCTCTAGTCTCTCCTCCCATGTATTTTCAGCCAAACCATGATATTAAAATTCTTTTTTTTTTTTGAGACAGGGTGTCACTCTGTCACCCAGGCTGGAGTGCAGTGGTGCTATCACAGATCACTGTGGACTGGACCTCCCAGGATCCAGTGATCCTCTCTCCTCAACCTCCCAAGTAGCTGGGACCACAGGCATGTGACACCAAGCCCGGCTAATTTTCAATTTTTTTTTTTTTTTTTGTAGAGATGGGGTCTTTCTGTGTTGCTCAGGCTAGATTCAAACACTCCTAAAGTGCTGGAATTATAGGCATGAGCCACCACACCCAGCCTTTTTTTCTTTTTTGTTTGTATAAATTTAAGGTGTACAAATGTGAGTATGTTACATGGATATATTACATAGTGGTGAAGTCTGGTCTTTAAGAGTAACCATCACCTAAATAATGTACATTGTACCCATTAAATAATTTCTCATTCCTCATCTCCCTTTCACCCTTCCTAGTCTCCAGGGTCTATTATTCCACAGAGATTGTCTATGTGTGTATTTTACTTAGTTCCCACTTATAAGTGAGAACATATGGTATTTGATTGAGTTATTTCACTTCAGATAATGGCCTCCAGTTTCATTCATGTTGCTGCAAAAGACATGATTTCATTCTTTTTTAGAGCAGAATATCATTTAATTTTTTTGTATATATATATGTACACATAGATACACATATACATATATACACTTTTGCATACTTATAGTATTTCATTTATATACATATAAGTATTTTATATATAGATATTAAATACTATTCTGCTATAAAATGAATGAAATTATATATGATTTTCTTTGTCCAATCATCTGTTGATGGACATTTAGGTTGATTCCATATATTTGCAATTGTGAATAGTGCTGTGATGAACACATATGTGCAGGTATCTTTTTCATATAATGATTTTTTTTTCCTTAGACACCTAGTAGTAGAATTGCTGGACCAAATTGTAGTTCTACTTTTAGTTTTTGGAGGAATATCCATATTGTTTTCTTTTTTTCTTTAATTTTTAACTTTTGTGAGTACATAGTAGGTGTATATATTTGTGGGGTACATGAGATGTTTTGAAACAGTCATGCAGTGTGAAATATGCACACCATGGATAAAGGGGTATCCATCCCCTAAAGCATTTATCCTTTGTGTTACAAACAGTTAGATTATACTCTTTTAGTTTTGATAAAATGTAAAATTATTATTGACTATAGTCACCTTGTTGTGCTACCAAATTGTAGGTCTTATTCATTCTTTCTATTTTTCTTTGTAACAATTAACCACCCCTATCTCCCGCCCAGCCCTCCATTACCCTTCCCAGCCTCTGGTTCTATTATCTATTCTCCCATCTTTCTATTCTCTATGTCCATGAGTTCGATTGTTTTTATTTTTAGATCCTACAAATAAGTGAGTACATTTGATGTTTGTCTTTCCATGCCTGACTTATTTCACTAAACATAATGATCTCCAGTTCCATCTATGTTGTTGCAAATGACAGGATCTTATTCCTTTTTATGGCTGAATAGCACTCTGGTGTGTATATGTACTCCATTTTCTTTATCCATTCATCTGTTGATGGACATTTACGTTGCTTCCAAATCTTGGCTATTGTGAACAGTGCTGCAACAAACATGGGAGTGTAGATATCTCTTCAACATACTGATGTCCTTTCTTTTGGGTATATACCCAGAAGTAGGATTGCTGGATCATATGGTAGCTCAATTTTTAGGAACCTCCAAGCTGTTCTCCATAGTGGGTGTACTACTTTACATTCCCACTAACAGTGTATGAGAGTCCTTTTTACTCTGTATCTTTGTCAGCATCTGTTATTTTTTGTCTTTTTGATAATATCCATTTGGACTTTGGTAAGATGATATCTCATTGTGGTTTTAATTTGCACTTCTCCAGTGAGTAGTGATATTGAGAATTTTTTTTTTTTGGCTTGTCGGCCAGATGTTAAAATTCCTAAAGTAGATTTCCATGCATGAAACTCAACTGGTCAAAAACACTCATTGACACTATATTGCTTACAAGGTGAAGGCTTCTTAGCTATATACTCAAGGCCTTCTTAATCTGCACGACTTTCCAAATTTTTTCCCAATCATTGCTCCAGGAAGACAACAACAAAGCTCAGCTGCACTACTTGCATTTCTCCTATATAAATTTCCCATCTGTACTTTGCTTATAATAGTTTCTCAAACTCAAGTAGCTTCCTCCTTTTTTAAAAAATCTTTGAGTTCCATCTTCATGTATTCTATAATATAGTTGAAATACCCTTCCAATTCTAAGTTATTAAGTAAACTTTTTTTTTTTTTTTTGAGATGGAGTCTCGCTCTGTCACCCAGGCTGGAGTGCAGTGGCACAATCTCGGCTCGGCTCACTGCAAGCTCCACTTGCTGGGTTCACGCCATTCTCCTGCTTCAGCCTCCCGAGTAGCTGGGACTACAGGCACCTGCCACCACACCCGGCTATTTTTTTGTATTTTTTAGTAGAGATGGGGTTTCACCGTGTTAGCCAGGATGGTCTTGATCTCCTGACCTCGTGTTCTGCCTGCCTCGGCCTCCCAAAGTGCTGGGATTACAGGCGTGAGCCACCGCGCCCGGCCAATTATTAAGTAAACTTTTATGTCTTTCCTAACATGTCCCAGGTAGTGTGTGTAGCAGGGGACATATAAATATAGAAGACAACATTTTCTCTAAATAGACTAAATTCTGGTGGATGGACAAAAATGCACCATTGAAGCAATTCATATATTTCCTGCAAAAATTTTCCTGCTTTGAAACTCCTGCAGAATAATGTATTTACTTCTCATGGACAAACTACTTGTTGCCCTACATTATAGCCATTAGCAGACTTGTCTTTATTATTAGATAAGAAAATTATAACTGTGTCCCATTTATATTTTTATTACCAAGAGATCCTTAAAAATGTATTCCATATACACAGCACATGATTGACATGTGTATTCTAAATGGATGAATAATTTTAGATTGAATTGCCTTGACTTTTTACTTCAGGAATATTGAGAGTATGAACTCTTCACATTTGTGTCATTACTTTGAATGAGAAATTCTTAGTATGCTGTCTTACATTTAGGATATCTACAAAAGGAAAGATGTGAAGCCATTTAAATCTAAGGAGAAATCATCAAAGTTCTGATAACCATCACGATGTATTCTTCTGACATTATATCATATTCAATATGTTATTGTCATATGCTAGCAAAACAAATGTGAACTCGCTAGCTGGTAATATCATACTTGTTCAGGTCATTTATAACATTTGTGGGACATATAACAATAGAACAAAATAAAGGCCAAATTGCCATAAATCTATGAATTTAAAGGTAACATATAATGCTAAGAAACTGCTAAGTAAAACATGGTCTATGTTCCAACCTTGACAAGGTACTTTCCTAATCACCTGAAAGGGCAGGCTCAAGTTATGAACCCTTTTCACTTCAAGGTCAGAAAGTAGCAGCACAGAAAAAGCACACCCCTGAACCCTGTTGACTCTCTTCTTTTCTCCTCTCTTTGCATACTCTCACACTGACAGGGTCTTTACACCCATAAGGACACTCCCATATACAGGTTAAATTTTTTTTCCACATCTCCCTACTGACATCTGCCACTTGATTATCCATTGGGCTTAGGAGCATATACATGTAAGATAGCTCTGTACTTAGTGTGATGGGCTCAAGAGGAAGCCCACACAACCCTGGAAGTGGATTCAGGGCCATTTGAGAAGGGAAACCCTAGGACATGATTGGCCAGAGTATGGGCTAGAAGATTGTGTTGGTCTAACCAGCGGGAGCCCTGTCAGAGAGGGTTGGGCAAGGGCATGTATGACCTAGGCCTAAAGACAGTAATTATGCTTCCTAAACTTTCCCCACTCAACAAATTCTACCACTTCTTTGAAGATATAATTTGCATCATATGTATTTAGTAGTAAGATATACATTTTTAGGGAAATTAATGTTTCTTCCTCTGAGAAAGCTATAGTCAGTCAAGCACATGTAATGAACATATGTAAAGGATCTTGAATACCTGTAACATATAGCAAAAAATGTTTTGGAATATAGACAATTAAAATAGTGACTACAATTATATGTGAAACTGATTTTATGTGAATGGATCCAATGGAAAATAACAAAACAGGCCAGGCACGGTGGTTCGCACCTGTAATCCCAGAACTTTGGGAGACAGAGGCAGGTGGATCACTTGAGGCCAGGAGTTCAAGACCAGCCTGGCCAACATGGGGGAAAACCCATCTCTACTAAAAATATAAAAATTAGCCGTATGTGGTGGTGCACCCCTGTAATCCCAGCTACTCCAGTGGGTGAGGCACGAGAATTGCTTGAACCCGGAAGGAAGAGGTTGCAGTGAACCCAGATCATGCCACTGCACTCCAGCCTGGGAGACACAATGAGACTGTGTCTCAAAAGAAAAACAAAATAATAATAACAAAACAAAATACCCTGTGTAAATTGTTAAGAAAGTATGAGAGGCTGGGCGCAGTGGCTCACACCTGTAATCCCAGCACTTTGGGAGGCTGAGGCGGGCAGATCACGAGGTCAGGAGATCGAGACCATCCTGGCTAACACGGTGAAACCCTGTCTCTACTAAAAATACAAAAAAAATTTAGCCGGGTGTGGTGGCGGGCGCCTGTAGTCCCAGCTACTCCGGAGCTCAGGAGGCTGAGGTAGGATAAAGGCATGAACCTGGGAGGCGGAGCTTGCAGTGAGCCGAGATGGCGCCACTGCACTCCAGCCTGGGCGACAGAGCGAGACTCTGTCTCAAAAAAAAAAAAAAAACAAAAAAAAAAAACAACTATGAGATTATCTGGAAAGTAATGACAAAAGTGGCTGCAGAAAAATAATCAAGACAGCTGAAAACTAGAATCAGTCTGTCAAGAACATCTAGTTTCTTGATACATTAGAGAACAACAGAGTCTCCACTTGATAAGGGAACATTTTTTGACAGAAAGACCTGCTGAAAATTTAAAAAATTTGGTTCATAATGTCTTAAAATGTGGTTTGGGAGAAATTTTCTGAAATTGTCAATAGAGCTGAAAGCTTGTTATAAACCATTACTAATTTATGGTGCCATAAAACTAGCCACCCTTCCCAATGATAACTATGAAACTATGATTTCAGTTTCAAAATACAAAAGAATTTAATGAGTTAATTTTTTAGGGATAATATAACTTGAAAAGTTATGTTTTAGTATCTATGGATAGTGGTAGAGGAACGGTAGAAAAACTATCAGATTCAGACCTCTGCTTGAGTTAGAACTACAGCACTCATTAGATGTATGACTTTGGATAAGCCATTTACACTTAATTATTTTAGGACAAATTTTTAAAAATGAAATAATAATAATAATATGTAAACTATCATTGTGAAGACTAAATTGGGCTGTAAGTTAAAGTACTTTGTAAACATCGTAATAGTAATGCTACTTGTTTTAACTGTCTCCCACTGTGATTTCTGACACAAGTAATGTATAACGTATATATTGCTTAATAGCTGATTTACTTGTTTTTAACTCAGTAGCAGTTAATTATTCACATTTTAAACCTACAGAATTCTGCCTCGGTCATTAAGATGACTGAACTGAACCAAGGTGTCATCTTGCTACTTGATGCTTTCATGTTAACAAGCAATTAGGATTAATTATGTTATCATCTATTTGATTGTTTGACAACTGAGACTTTCTGTAACTAAAATAATTATTTCAGCTGTGTTTTTAATCAGTCTATCATACTATATAAACCTCAACATTATTTTAATAAATTTTTTCATTCTGAAGCGTGTTAAAATGTGCATAAGATAACAACAAAAGGTAAGGAAAAGGATTTTACTATTTTCTACAATGCATGTGACCTGAGGGGAGGAAAAGCAGATTTTATGTTGGCATACATATTCTAGAAACATACATAAATAATGAAATGAAGGAGAGGTTGTTCAAATCAGGAAAAAGTATACTGTTGGATAGTCAACAATCAAGATCAAATCTATGAGTCAATTATGATATAAATTGGGACAAAAATTTGAAGAAGATAATGAAGAGTCAGAATTCAAAATGAGATCTGTGAAACTGATGTTCAGCATAACTACATTTTTCTTCTGCGTGACATTCATTCTGATTGCTATGTTTGTAAAAACCTGGCTCCAGTGAAATCCATGGCACAAAGAAAGGTCTTCTTTGGACTCCACTGCTTTTTGCACATCCATAATTTTTTGTATGTTGTGTTTCATTTTCATTTGTCTCGAGATATTTTTAAATATTTCTTTTGATTTTGTCTTTGACTGTATCATTGTTCAAGAGACTGTAATTCGGTTTCCACATATTTGTGAATTTTCCCATTTCTGTACTGTTGAATGCATTCTAGTTTCATTTCATTGTTCTTGGGAAAGATACTTGGTATAATTTTGATCTTCTTAAATGTGTTAAGATTTGTTTTGTGACTTTTAGTCAGAGTTTTCCAAGGAGACAGAATTGATAGGCTATCAACAGAGAGCTATAAAAGGGAATTCATTAGGGAAGTTGGCTCACTTGACTCTGTAAGCTCAGAAGTCCCATGATAGGCTGTGTGTACACAACCAGAAAAGCCAGTAGCAAGGCTCAGTCCAAATCCATGAGCCTCAGAAACAAGGAAGCCAATAACGTAATTCTCACCACCAGTTCAAAGCCAAAGACCTGAGAACCAGGAAACCGCTAGTGTTAGTCCCAGAGTCTAAAGGCAAAAGATCCTGGAGTTCTAATGTCCAAGGGCCAGAGAAGAGCATCCTGGCTCTAGGAGTGAGAGGGCAAGAATTTGCCCTTCTTCTACCTTTTTGTTCCACCCAGGCCCCCAGCTGATTGGATAGTGCCTGCCCTTATTGAAGGCAGGTCTTTCCCACTTAGTCCATTGACTCACATACCAATCTTCTCTGGAAACACCTTCACAAACACACCTAGTGTAGCCCAATAATTCTAATAAAAAGCATAATCACCTGTTTCTCTTTCGGCAGAAGAGGGACTAGCTCTGTGTCTACTGAAACATTGAGAATAAATAATGTTGTGCTCACTTCAGCAGCACATATACTAAAATTGGAGAATAAATAATGCTTTACCAGCTATTTGAGTATCCCTTAATCCAGTCAAGTTGACACTAAAAATCGACCATCACAGTGACCTATATTGGTGCACGTTTCATGTGTGCCTGAGAATACTATATTCCTCTGCTGTTGGGTGGAAAGTTCTGTGTATGTCTATTTGGCCCATTTGGTCTGCAGTGTTGTTCAATTCTGCCATTTCATTATTGGTTTTCCGTCTGGTTGATCTGTCTATGATTGCAAATGGAGTACTGAAGCCTTCTACTATTATTGTATTGCTGCGTATTTCTCTCTTCAGATCTGTCAATATTTGATTTGCATGTTTAGGTCCTTTGATGTTGGGTGCATAAACATTTATAATTGTTATATTTCCCTGATGAATTAACCCTTCTATTATTATATAATGACCTCCTTTGTCTCTTGTGACAGTTTTTGACTTAGGTCTACTTTGTCTGATATAAGGATAGCCACATCTTCTCTCTTCTGGTTACCATTTGCATGGAATATGTTTTTCAATTCCTTCACTTTCAGCTGATGCATGTCCTTAATTCTAAAGTGAGCCTCTTCTAGACATCATATAGTCTGATTTTGCTTTAAAAATATACTTAGATAATCTATATCTTTTGATTGACTAATCAGTTTGTACATTTAGAGTAATTATTAACAGGTAAGGACTTACTATTGCCATTTTGTTCATTGTTTCCTATCTATTCTGTAGCTCTCTTTTTCCTTTTCTCCTCTCTTCCTGACTTCTGTGAAATTTGAAATTTTTTGTAGTAATATACTTTGATTCTTTTTTCTTTATCTTTTATTGTATTTCCTATGGGATTTTTTTTTGTGGTTACCATGAGGCTTGCATATAATTTCTTGTTGTTATAGCAGTCCACTTTAAGCTGATAATCACTTCAATTGTTTACAAAACTCTATACTTTTACTCCCACTTCTCAATATTTTTTGTGTTATCGATATTAAAATTACTTCTTTCTGTACTGTGTATCCAACAACAAATTGTTGTGGTTATAGGCATTCTTAATACTTCTGACTTAACTCTTTTACCAGGGCTAAGAGTGATTTATATGCCACTATTGCAGTATTACATTATTCTATATTTGTCTATATATTTACCTTTATCAGTGAAATTTATACTTTCATATACTTTAGCGTTGCCACTTATCATCTTTTTTATTTCAACTTGAATAACTTCCTTTAGCAGCTTCTTGTAAGGCAGGTCTGGTAGAAACAAACGCCCTCAGCTTTTGTTTGTCTGGGAAAGCCTTTATCTCTCCCTCATTTTTAAAAGACAGTTTTGCAAGGTATAGTATGTTTCATTGGGATTTTTTTCCTTCAGCGCTTTGAACATAACATCCAGCTCTCTCCTGGTCTTCACAATTTCTGCTGAGAAACCTATTTATGAATAATGAGAGATGTGGATTTTCTGTTGGGGGATACTTCTTCATGGGTCCTTGGAGTCTCTATACATCTTGGAGTCAGAGGCACCGATTGCCATTGTTTGAACTATCTTTTCACATTTTTTTTCAAAGTGAGTAGTCTTGAAGGATTGAGAGAGTGTTTCTTACATGCTCAAAAGTCTCAGTCTTATTGTCTGTTGTATTATATTCCTACTGCTGTGTAACAAATTACCACAAATTTAGAAGCTTAAAATAACACTAATTTATATTAGCTCATAGTTATCTATGTCAGAAGTCCAGCATGGCATAACTGGTTAATATGGTTTGGCTGGGTCTCCACCCAAATCTCATCTTGAATTATAGCTTCCATAATTCCCATGTGTCATGGGAGGGACCCGTGGGAGGTAATCGAATCAGGGGTGTGGTTTTTTCCCATGCTGTTCTCATGGTAGTAAATAAGTGTCATGAGATTGGATGGTTTTATAAGGGGAAACCCCTTCCACTTGGTTCTCGTTCTCTCTCTTCCCTGCTGCCAGGTAAGATGTGCCTTTCACTTTTCACCATGATTGTGAGGCCTCTGCAGCCACGTGGAACTGTGAGTCCATTAAACCTCTTTTTCTTTATAAATTACCCAGTCTTGGGCATGTCTTTAGCAGCAGTGTGAGAATGGACTAATACACTGGTTATCTGTTCAGGGTATTACAATACTGAAATCAAGGCACCAGCGAGACTGAATTCTTATCTGAAAACTCTGGGGAAAAATTCTCTTCCAAGATCATTCAAGATGTTTGAAAAATTTTGTCTTGCAGTTATACTATTAATGTCACCCTTTTCCTTACAGGCTGTTGGCCAGATGCTTATCTGAGCTCCTAGAAACCACCCACATTCTTTACCATATGGCCGCCTCCATCTTCAAAGCCAGCAATGGATAATTTATACCTTGTCAAGTTCCTCTCATTCTTCAAATCTCTCTGACTTTTCTGTCTCTGACTAGTGTGTCCAGATTTACAGGGCTCCTGTGATTAGGTCAGGCACACTGGATAATCTCCCTTTTTTTAAAAGTCAATTTGTAATACAATATAACCTAGTCATGGGAGTATAATTAATCATATGCAGAGTCCTGGGTAATATACAGGGAAAGTACACCAGAGTCACAGAATTTTGGTGGCCAAAATTCTCTTAGAATTATAAGAATATTTATTATTCAGGAGGTTTTCACTTTAAAATATCTATTCCCTAATACTTATTGTATTCAAATTACTTATTTGTCACAGTAAATTTTGGTAGTTTGTGCTTTTCAGGTAACTGGTCTATTTTATTTAAGTTGTAAATTTATGCTTGTAGTATTCTCTTATTATCCTTTGATGCCTGGTTGGTGAGTAGTAGCATCTACTGTTTCATTCCTGATGTTAATAATTTGTATTATTTCCCCTTTTCCTCATTCTTAATAGAGGCTTGTCAATTTTATTAATCTCCATAAAGCCAAGATTTTTATTTCATCAGCATTATCCATCTTGATTTTTTCTGTTTTCACTGTAATCATTATCTACTTTTATTCTTATTAGTTCCTTATTTCAGCTTAGTTTGAGTTTAGTTTGCTCTTGTATAAATTTCCCTCTCTGTGCTCTTTAGCTACTCCCACAAATTTTGATATGCTATAATTTCATTTTCATTTAGTTGAATGTATTTGTAAATTCCCTTGAGACTTCTTCTGTAACCCACGTATTATTACAAATTATGCTGTACTTATTTCTTAGTGTTTGGAGATTTTCCTGTTGTATTTTGTTTTAATATTTAATTTGATTCTGTTGTGGTCAAGAAACACACTCTGTATGACTCCAATTCATTAAAACTTGTCGAAGTTTGTTTTATGGCCCAAGATATGGTTGATTTTGATTTATGTTATAAAGGCATTTTTTAAAAAATGTACATTGTGCTGTTGTTGGGTATAGTGTTCTATAAATGTCAATTAGATCCTGTTGACTGATTAATTTATTGAGTTATTTTATATCGTTGATTTTTTTTTTGCCACTACTCACTGATAGGCAAACTTTGACATCACCCTAGTCAGTGAAAATGCAGAGGGGTACCTCATGACCATTGGATATTGGTGTAAGTCCAAGCTCATATTGAGGTCTCTACTGACATTATCAGTCTGCCTTATTCTCTCCACCTTTCAGAGTCTTTTCATATTTATATTATATATGATGTCCAAGATTTTCAGTTGTGCTTAAAGGGAAGAATGAGGAAAAATAAGCCTACTCTATCTCCCCAGAACTAGAAGTCTATTTTACTGAATACTTATTTAACTGATTTTATCTCAGTATAAAGAAACTATTATTTTGATCTGTTTACAATTGATAGTTGTTCAGTTGGTTTTAAAGTTTTTCAGAATCAAGAATCTGGATAATTTATGAATGAAAAAAACTCCAGCCAAATTTTACTATAAAAAAGACATTAAGGAGTATAATGATGATGAGTGGAGGAAAGAGAACTATTTAAAATTAGCAGAGATAGATACACAAGGAAAACTTTTTAATGGAAAAGGTTTTTAAGCAAATCTGGAGAATATCATCTAGTTTCCTATCTGTCTTTGCCATGAGAAGTAACAATTTTATCCCTTCTGCATAAAAAGTTGGGTTGGTTAGAGAAAAGAAAGCAGGGTCTACTAAAGTCTGTTGAGGAAAGTGGCACAGAGAGCCTTCTCAGATAAGCCAGAGTGCCTTCAGGGTTAAAAATACAAGGAAGCTCAGTGAGCTTATTTTGATAAATTCCAAGTAGATGGTTAAATATTTTTCACGTCAAGTCTCAGAAGAAAAAAGCCTACTGAAAAAGATATGTTTTTTTTTCTTTTCTTGTTTTTCTGCAACAGAAGTAATAAGAAAATTATGGATATAAACAGGATAATAATGTTAGGGTAAACTAATATTAAATGTGGTAAGGAAACATTTAATTTATATCAAGCTTTAAGAGAAGCAATTTTTGTACATATTCATGCTTTCCAAGCACATTAATTGTTTATTTTTTCTAGGTATCAATGCATAATGTGAAGTTCTGTTAATGAAATGGTAAACACAAATAGATTTGGTCCTTATCCTCTTGGAGTTTTGTGTCGAGTCAGGGAGATGTATATTTATCAAAGAATAATGCACACAAATGTAAATTAAATTGATCTAGTTTTAGAGGGTAAGTCTTCTTTGAAGAAATCACAATTTAAATGCACTTCAAATGACTAATAGTAGGGGAGAAACCGTTCTAGGTAGAAGGAACAATATATAAAAATGCCCTTCAGCCAGAGGGAGTGAGTTACTTTAGAAAAACACTGGAAGGACAGAAAAGCTGAAGGACAAACAGTGGAGGAAAACATAGTTTGAAGTGAGCCGAAGAGATGAAGTGTCTCAAACCATTCCTTTTCTATTCATTCCTGATAAGATGTGGCCATTTAGATAATATATTTTTTAAAAATTACTGAATGGATTTAGGCAGTGGAATAACATGAAGTTCAACATGAACTTCAAAATTTTCACCCAGAAATAATTACTGGAAGAGGGAAAGAATTGATGGGAGGAGCCAAAGTAACCCAGAAGAGACTAATATTAAACATTCAAAGTTGTAATAAATATGTTAATTTCAGACAAAAATAGAATAGAATTGAATTATGTTCCAATCAGAGTTTCTTGTTGCAGATATCTAAGGAAATCATAGATTATTAATTGAGACATAATTGCTACTCAGCTTCTTGAACTGCGGGCACAGTTTCTGGAAGCAAATAGACCATTTCTGAAGTATAAACTTCAGGTATCCATACCTACGCAGTGATAACAAACAAATATCAGAAAGTTTTAATAAAGGTAGAAAAAATCCAAATCAAATTTCATTTAGAGAAGATAAAGAGACACATGCATTATTTTATTAGGCTTACAGAGAACTTGGACATTCTCTGGAAAATTTATTTTAGTTTATTTTTCGTAGGATTTAGATTAAGGTAACAAACAAAGCAAGAAGAAAATTATAGTCTTAGAAACTGCCAGACTAAATAGCTTTCTCTGAAAAGATTGGTATTTCCTTTTGGATATGTTAAATGCCAAAGCTACAATTTTTCATTTATTTTCTTTGTCATTGCATACGTAGGTTATTTACTCCAATTGGATGCCATTTGCCTTTTGCCAAAGGAAGTCTTCCTGCAGACTCATATTAAAAACATTTATTCTCTTAAAACATGTTATAAAAACAGTCCCTGCCACTCTTCTTTTGATATCAGCCATTTCCTTATACAGAATTTGGTTGTCAAATGATTGAAGGCCTATGTAATTCAGCCCTAATTGATTATGTGAGACAAAGGTGTCTTAAAAGGCTTTAGTTTAGAATACCTTTTCCCAAACAGCCCATGTATCTTAAGGTGCACACATTCCAAGTAGAAAAGATCAAGTTTCATTGTCATTGCTATTGGAATGGCTATTGTGGCAGCATTAGATTTACATTTTGGGGGAGAAAGGGATGCTTAATTTGAGCAAAGACAGGTAGATCGCAGGTGAGCTGGCAGTCCTGGATGAAAGCTATTGGAAGTTAGGTAATTTGAATGGCAGTTTAGGCTGCACATCTTTTTCTTGGAAAAGCTCAGTTTTGATCTACTCTATTTCAATTTTCTTTAATACATTTTGAACAATAAATTTATTATTTAAAGATTGCACCTTTTTATCAGAGAGACATGACTATAACTTGGCTGCAATACTATTAATATATTGGTAGTAGACTTAGTTTAATGCATAGTTTATTTGAACTTTTTCCTTAAAGGACCTACTTTATCCTACTGAAACAATACATTCCTCTGGAATAAACAAGTAAAACACTTTCTACTGTCATTTTGTTTTTCTCCCAAAATGCTGAATACTAGGGAGCCAAGTGCATTCCCCAGTGCCTTTGCATTGTCATGTGAGACTGTGTGAGGCTGAGGGTCCTTGCTTATTAAGAACATGGAGTGCCAGTACTGTGGGGCCACTGGAGTGCTTCCTAAGACTGCTAACAAAGGGCATTGTGCCCACACATTAATTCACACTACTTGGCTATGTTAACTCCTTTAACTGTCATGATTGTTTATTTCCCTCTCCACCACTGATTAGTGCTTAGAACCCTCCAAGCTGCAAATAGCAGAAAACGTCTGGAAAGAGAGAATACATGAAGTTTGCATCCTGAATGGAATGGGAAAAACATACTAAGCATGCTTAAAAGACTTTACTTCATGTTCTGAGCTATTCAGCACATGGCTGAGCTCATTTCTTCCTCTTCAGATGTCTCAGTTCAAAAATAAATGAGATAAAATTTCAGTCTCATTTGTATTTATTATTTCCTAGATTCAGTTAGAATTTTTCTTTAAATTTAAGAAAGTCCAAGAGATTTTAAACGAATATATATAAAGGGGGGTAAGGATTACATGAATATAGGAAAAACTAGAATACTTTCTGTGATCAGAATAACTTTTGGTTATTTATTCATTATTAAAATACTGATTGAGTGCTTTCAGTTAAAATGAAATAGGTCAGAAATGTATATCCTGCTTTAAAAAGATATTGTCACTTGACTCTAAGCTCCATAGGGCAACTACAGGGTAGGATTTATCTTTGTTCTGGTCATATAAAACTATTCAACCAATATTTATTGAACAAATGCAGGAATGTTTAATGTACCTGGCTACTAGGGAACAGAAGACACAGGCATGCATTTTAAGCAGAGACAAGCTATTAGATTTTCAATGGAAGTACAGCGATCACATAGCCACATAGTGGCAAAAAGTCAAGATACAGTCCTCTTGTGGGACTTTGCTGGATGTTGTTTTTTGCTAAAATCAGATGTGACTTGCTGACAAGAGAAAATTACAATCACATATACTCCCTATCTTCTCCTAGAGAGTGAGTTAAAATTGTAGATGCCCTGGGTCCTTGGTGAATTTTGTGTGGCGCATAATTTGCATTCTTAGCAAGCACCCCAGATCTTTCTGATGCAAGAGGCCCATGAACCACCACTTAAGGAATATTGTCCTAGATTGTGGGAAGGAAAATTTAAAACAAATTTGAGAAAATACACAATTGGTCCAAAACAAAGTAAGACTAAATTTGAACATTTATGTAGGTGTGGAGTGGAAAGGGAATGGGGATATGAACTCTCAAAAAATAAAATTCTTAGAATAAACTTGCAGGTGAATCTGCAAGAGAAGAAAAGGGTTATCTTTATAAAATATTGATCAGCAGTGATTTAAAAATGAGATATGCATCAAAAGGTGTCTGTTATTGTCTTTCCTTCAAAGAATACCCACAACCCAACAATTCTCATGAGCCGAATGGCTTCTACCTTGCTCCACGCTCTCATTCTCCCTCCTAGGTAACAGCAACTCCTAACTGGTCTTCTTGCATTCACAGTGGACCTGTACAATCTATTGTCAAAAACTAAACCAAACAAACACACAAACCCAAAGGACATGGTTACTCTGTTACAACCTGTCAGATCATGTCACTCTGAAGCTCAAGACCCCTTTTTATTAAGAATGAAAGGCAAGTTCCTTATGATGACCTATCAGACCCCATATTGTCCATGCTCTTCTTCCTTCCTGATCTCATCTTCCACTGCTCACCTCTTTGTAACTCTTCTCCAGCCTCCATTTTGATTCCTGAACACACTCAACATGCTCCTGCCCTGAAGACTTTGCACTAGAAACTTTTGCCCAGAAGGTTTTCCCCAAGTGTCTGGATGGCTAAGTTCCATGCAATCTTCATATGTTTGTTCAATGATTTATTTTCAGAAAGTCCTACTCTAACAGCCTAATTAAAATTGCAACCGTTCCCCACACATACATATCACGTGAAGTCCCTCACCCTCCCTTAATACATTTTCATAGAACTTACACATACTTACATTACATAATTTAATAATTTATTGTGTCTATTCTTTATTGTTTTTATCCTTCCTAGATGTACACTCTATGAAGTCAGCAGTTTTTGTATGTTTTGTTCACTGATGTATTCTCAGTGCCTGGAACAGTCCCTAGTACATAATAATCATTCAGTATATGTGTGCAAGAATGAAGAATTAAGTGATTTAGTGAAGTGTTTGAATACATATGTTGGATTCTATCCATAGACCTGCTGGCTAATTTTGGTTTAAAGAAGGGTCTGGGCATTTCCCTGATGATTAGTGACTTTGAGAACCTTTTCATATACCTGGTGGCCATTTGTCTTCTTTAGAGAAAAGTATATTCAAATCTTTTTCCCATTTTTAAATTGGATTATTCATTTATTTAGTTAATTATTGAGTTGTAGAAGTTACTTACATTTTTTGGATATTAACCCCTTAATACATAAATGCTTTGTAAATATTTTATTCCATTCTATAGATTGTCTTTTCATTCTGTTAATTGTTTCCCTTTCTGTGCAGACATTTTTTTAGTTTGATATTGTCTCACTGTCTATTCTTGTTTCTGTTGCCTGTGCTTTTAGTGTCATATCCCAGAAACTATTGCCAAGACCAATGTCAAGAAACTTCCTTTATAGTTTCTTTTATAAATTTTAACAGTTTCAAGTCTCATATTCAGATATCTAATCCATTTTGAGTTGATTTCTGTGTA
The DNA here is from genome assembly GCF_028858775.2 of Pan troglodytes. NCBI lineage: Eukaryota > Metazoa > Chordata > Mammalia > Primates > Hominidae > Pan > Pan troglodytes. The sequence goes on along the minus strand of NC_072421.2, from coordinate 37,454,194 downwards.
CGATGTAAGATTAGGAGTTCAACTTTATTCTTTTGTGGTTGATATCCATTTTTTTCATCACTATTTATTGAAGAGATTAGCCTTTCCACATCGTGTGTTCTTGGCACCGTTGTTGAAAATCAGTTTACCATAGATGCATAGATTTATTTGGGGGCTCTCTATTTGGTTTCATTGGTCTATGTATCTGTATTTATGCTGGTACCATACTATTTTCAATACTGTAGCTTTGTAATATGTTTTGAAAGCAGGAAATATAATGTCTCTACATTTGTTCTTTCTTAAAATCACTTTGGCTATTCTAGTCTCTTTCTTTTCTGCTTCCATGTAAATTTCTGTATAGCTTTCTTCTATATTTTAAATAAATGTCATTGGGATTTTGATGGGAATAGCATTTAATATATTGCTCACTTTGGGTAGTATCAAAATTACAATGGGATACACTTCACACCTGTTTGGATAGCTGTTATTAAAAAGGACAACAGGCTGGGCCCAGTGGCTCATGCCAGTAATCCCAGCACTTTGGGAAGCTGAGGAGGGTGGATCACTTGAGGCCAGGAGTTAGAGACCAGTCTGGCCAAAATGGTGAAACCCCGTCTCTGCTAAAAATACAAAAAAAAATTAACCAGGCATGGTGGCACACACCTGTAATCCCAGCTACTCAGGTGGCTGAGGCATGAGAATCGCTTGAACCTGGGAGGTGGAAGTTGCAGTGAGTTGAAATCGCACCACTGCACTCCAACCTGGATGACAGAGTGAGACTGTAAAAAAAAAAAAAAAAAAAAAGAAAAGAAAAGACTGTTAATGTTGGTGAGGATGTGGAGAAATTGGAACCTTTGTACACTGTTGGTGGGAATGTAAAATGGTACAACCACTATGGATAAAAGTGTGGAGGTTTCTCAAAAAATTAAAACTGGAATTACCATATGAAAACAATCAACAAAATGAAAAGGCAATCTACAGAATGGGAGAAAAAATTGCAAACCATATATCTGATAAAGCATAAATAACAAATACGCATAAGAAACTGCTATAACTCAGTTAAATAACCCAATTAAAAATGAGCAATCAAAACTAAATAGGCATTCCTCTAACTTCATACCTGTTAGGATAGCTATTATGAAAAAAAAAAAAAGACGTTACTGAACATGTAAAGGAAAGGGAACTTTTGTATATTCTTGGTGGGGAATGTAAAATGGTGCAGCCACTCTGGAAAACAGTATGGAAGTCCTTTAAAAATTTAAAAATAGAACTACTATATGATCCAGCAATTCTACTTCTGGGTACTTATCCAAAGAAATTGAAATCAGAATCCCAAAGAGATATCTGTACTCCCATGTTTCTTGTACCATTATTTGCCATTCCCAAAATATAGAAACAACACAAATTTCCACTGGCAGATGAATGGATAAAGAAAAAAAAGTGGTATATACATACAATGGAATATTGAGCTTTTAAAAAGAAAGAATTCCTGCCATTTGTGACAATATGAACGGACCTAGAATGCATATGCTATAAGAAATAAACCAGGCACAGAAAAAAAAATACTGCATGATCCCACTGATATGAAGTATCTAAAATAGTCAAACTCATAAAAACAGAGAGTAGAATGGTGTTTACAAAGGCTGAAAGTTGGAGAAAATGAGAGATGTTGCTCAAAGGATACACATTTTCAGTTATAAGATTAATAAAGTACTTTGGGAGGCCTAGGCGGGTGGATCACCTGAGGTCAGGAGTTCAAGACCAGCCTGGCCAACATGGTGAAACCCCATCTCTACTAAGAATACAAAAATTAGCTGGGCGTGGTGGCAGGCGACTATAATCCCAGCTACTCAGGAGACTGAGGCAGGAGAATTGCTGGAAGTGGGGAGGCAGAGGTTGCAGTGAGCCGAGATCACGCCACTGCACTCCAAACTGAGTGACAGAGCGAGACTCTGAAAAAAAAAAAAAAGAATAAAGTTCTGTATACATAACATCCAGCATGGTGATTATAATCAATAATCATGTATTGTATACTTGAAATTTGCTTAGAGAGTAGATTTCAAATGCTCTTATCACACACACATAAATAGTAAGTATGTGAAGTAATTAATATTTTTACTAGCTTGATTGTGGTATTAATATCACAATGTGTATATATACATGACAATGGAAAAGGAATGGGTTAGAGAAATAGACACAAGAAGGGTCCTTACTGTGAACACTTAGAAGCAGTTTCAATATGACTGATAAAGGAGCAGAAAAGTATTTCCTTGTGCTACGTTTGATTTAAATGCATTCATTATACACATCTTCATTTCCGAGCAATTTCTAGTTACTTATATTTATCCACTAGGGATGCTTTAAAGTCAACACTACCAAAGAAACACATATAATGGCGTCAATTAAAAATGTGTGTGTGTGTGCATATTCATTAATAGTAATAATTTGAAAATGTAAAAAATAGGAGGTTCCTAATTAGTTACGTGCTTATATATGGTTCAAAATACAATGATGCTGAATAGCTAATTTCTCATGTACCAATGAGAGTAGTTAGTCAATTTAGACATTCACACTGATAAATCATAAAACTACTTCTGTGATTTAATGACTTTTTACTTAATTCTTTTGGTATCTCCTCTTTTGAGATTGCCTTCAGAGCCAGTCTTATCAATTTGTGGCTATGCTGTTTTGGACAAAACTAATAATGATTAAAACAATGGCAAAAAGTCTAATTTTTGGAACTCAGTCACTTATTCATCATATATAAATCAAAATATTTCCAAATATACAGCTCCCTGTCTCCAAAAATATTGCTGGTTTTTCATCAAACAGGAAAGTCTAACGAAGGAATAGAAGCACAAGTTTAAAAGAAGACTTAAATGTTTTGAATATTGTCAAATGTTTATCAATATATTGTGACTACCCGGATGAAAAGCACTCATTTTCAAGTGAAATGTTATATGAACCTACAGAAACTAGATATTCATATATTTTATAGTCAAATATTGTGCACATATTAGGAAAGATACTTAACATTTTTGATGTTTTTATGTTCTAAAATTTCAAAATGGAAACGTATTCTGTATGCATTCTTGTATAACAAAACTATAAATAAAAATTTGGTAAGTGTAGTAGGCAAAAGGATACTCCATTGAAACATGTCTATGCCCTAGTCCCTGATTGCTGTGAAAATGTTAGGTGGCATGCGAAAGGAGAATTAAGGTTACAGATAGAATTAAGTTTGCTAATCAGATGACTTTGAGATGAAGAGAGATTATCCTGGATTATGTGGGTGCACCCAATATAATCACAAGGGTGTTTGTAAGTGAAAAAAGCAAGTGGAAGGGAGAGAACCAGAGAGATGGAAGCATGAGGAAAACTCAACCTGTTTTGCTGGCTTTGGAGATGCAGGAAGGGGGCCATGAGCCAAGGAATGTAGGCAAACTTCAGAAACTGGAAAAGGCGAGAAAATGTATTATCCTCTAGAGCATCCAGGAGAAATGCAGCCTTGCCAATGCCTTGCCTTTAGCCCAGTGTGACCCATTTCAGACTTCTGACCTCCAGAATTAAAATGTAATACATTTGCTATAATACATTTGCATTGTTTTAAGCCATTAAATCTGTCTCAATTTGTTATAGCAGAAATAGGAAACGAATACATTCAGTTAGCTAGTGTTTTTGTAGTCATATTCCCTCTGAAATAGTTTAGATAATGAATTGAGTATATTCACTGCCATTATGAGCACTCAATTATAATTTACCAAAATAGTTAACACATCTTGAAAAATAGCCTATAAGAATTTAAAAAGTGTTTCTAAGGAAAGGATTAAAAAAATAAGAAATAAAATTATTTGATGCACACAAAACTCCCAGATTTCTATGTTCACTGTTTATTTAATTACCTAATCTGCAACTTCTAAAATAAACCTATATTCATTTTAGTCCTATATATCCAATGAGCCATTGAATATACCGGACTACAATTGCACATATAATCATGTGCAGAGACTCTCTTTGAATTGCACATTTCCAAGTAAAACAACTGCCACCTACAGCTGCATTTTTTAAAAAAATACATGTTGTGGTGAAAAAATCCTTTTACTTCAGTAATTACTTAGTCATAGGTAGATTTTGCTTTATAGCGCTATCTAATCTCCTTGTACCCCAGGATTCTCACCTGTAAAATGAAAATAATAAAACATGCTGCAGGAAGCTCAAATGGTTGTTTTGAGGACAAAATACAGGGAATAAACCCACATCATCAATTGTAAAGTAACATATAAATACACATTCCTATTATACTGATTTCTTGATTTGTCAGGTGTGCTTAAGACAATGGAGCAAAAATATATTTCAACTGCTTTCTGTAACACAAATGTGAATTTCTTGGTTCGTGTTTTGGAAGACAGAGGTGAGGTGTTTCTCCTTTTGGAGATATCCTGATATAGCTAATCATTCAAGATCATTCCTTGCTCCAAAGCACAGTATTTAGGCTCTGTAAGTACACATAACACTCCCTGTTCATCTTTTGACTCTCATAGTGTGCTTCTCAGGACCCATGACAGAAAATGTTCTTACACCATTTAAACCAAAGAAGAGATGCATATGGGCTATGGCATGAAAACAGTGGTGCCGTCTGTCTTCAGATATGGCTGAATCCCTATCTAATACAGCGGCTTGAATTATATTATTAATACTTACTCTTCTGTCCTCCATATCTCAGCTTTACTTTTCTCTTTGTTGGATTTGTAAGAAGTAGGTGCTATTATTATCTCCATACTAATGATTTGGAAACTGGCCTAAGGGTGATGGAATAATTTGTTCAAGATTTCTGTTTTGTGAGATTCAGGATTTGAACCCAGCCAATCTAAATGAAGATTCTAAGCTCTAAGCAACTGCACTTTTGTTGCTAGTTGCTATTTTTTCAATAAGTTATTCAGTGTTTTTTTTCCACGTGGAATAAAGGATACTGCTCTAAATATACAGTGTTCTTAGAATTAGCAATTCTAGACACAAAAGAGTGTCTCTTTCCCAACAGTTGCATCAAGAATCCTGGAGAAAGATATTATTGGTTTGACTGAGTCACTTGCCAATCTTGCCAGTCCTACTCCAATCACTCTGTGCACTCTGTGTGTGTCCCTGTGAATAACATATTGAAGCAATAGCAACTAGCATGAAGAGTGCGAGTGCTTAGAATTCAGATTCTGGAGTCATGTTGGCTAGGTTCAAATCCCAAATTCCACTTAGAAGCTAGGTGATCTTGAACAAATTATTCCATCACTCTTAGGCCCAGATTCCTAGTCATTAATGTGGAGATAATAAGAGCATTTACTTCAGAGGATTTTCAAGGATTAAATTAATTAATTCATGTGAAGCACATAGGACAATGCTCATCGTATTATAAGCAGCAGTTATTGATGTAACTTTAATAGGTACTATTTATAATTATTAGAAGGCAAATACAGTAACATAAAATGATGACATTCTCCTGAAAATCGACTGTAAACTCCTTCTTTCTCTGAGCCTCTTTTGTCTGAAAATTATTACTATAGGCATTTGGTGCTAGTTCTCTAATATGTAGAAATGGCACCGCAATGGTAAAATGACAAGGAAACAACAGTGAGAGTGAGAGTAAAGCTTTGCTCCTAAAATCTGATATATAAATACCAAGGAATGGGAAGAGAAGAGCAAGAAACCAAAATCTGGGACATGCCTGTACCAATCACAGTGTCTGCAGCTCTGCCTCTTGCTGTGATATTCTGACTCTGTATATTTACATTCTTCATGTTCTGATTTGCTTCATGATGCAGAGCCACTATGTCTCATCAATTAAAACAGGCTCCCAAATGCACAGCTGTGAATTTCTGATGACTCCTGGTTTCAATGCATTTTATTTTAATTTTATAGTAAATGTCAATTTTCATCAGCTCAAATGTCCTCATGACATAATATGACTTGAAGATATGCAAATACCTTCTTGCCAGATACTTCTAATTAGACGGAGGTTTTGAGTGAGAGGTACTCCATAATTAGTTCTGATGCAATCAGGAGAAATCACACTTGATTATATGCTGTAAATTCGCTTCAGGATGCTCAGGGCTCGCAAAGGACTTCAGGGAGGCAGGCACCCAGCTTTAGCTTTTCTTTTCCGGAAAGACACTTTGTTTCTCTCCTCTCAGCTTTTAAAATAATATCCTCCTCTTTTAGATTCATGCATTATAGAAAGTTTTACATTATAAGTGGGCCTCGTTTTACATTATAAGTGGACCACCAACCAGGCGAAGAGCAAATGCTTCACAGTTGCAAAGACTTAATAGTCAAATCTCAAAGCAAAAACACAGGTGTCAGGCAGCTTTAAACGGAAATCATTAAGAAATGTCTCAAGTACAAGCATTATAGTTAAAGGGAGCTTGTCAAATAGTGAAGTGACAATAATAGTGTCTGGCTTATTGTACACAAGCAAGGACTTTAGTGCTACTAACTAAACGAAAGGAATTCCCTGAAGAGCTACAACCATAAGCATCTGAGGACATAAATTGATTTTTAAACTCTTTCTCCTGTCAATCTTCTTAAGGCCATTTTATGTTAATGACTCTTAGTTTGATTCATAATTTTGAAAACATCCTGTTCTTAAATTTGATAGGGTTTGTGTTAAGGCACACCTCTAGACTGACAGTAAACAACTGTGAAATCATGAAGTCCAGGGAGCATTCCATATGAGACTAGGCCTGTTTGGAGTTGTTTCTATGTATAGTTTTCCTGCTTCACTTCCACTGTTATAACTTAGGTATAAATTCAGGAAGGAAGGCTCGTCTTAGTAACTGAGTGAGATTTTCCACCCCTGGTTTTACAGGTCTCAATGTATTTTCTGCTTAAATATGGAAACAACCACCAAATTCTCTGCTATTGTTAGCAGCAGTGAATCTGATGGGGTTCCAGCAAACTCTAGTCTTGCCTTCTCAGAGGAAAGAATTCTGCTGAGGGGTATAAGGCAGAGGGAGAGACCAAAATAAGTTTTAGAGCAAGAGTGAAAATTTATTAAAATGTTTTAGAACAGGAACAAAAGGAAGGAAAGTACACTTGGAAGAGGGCCAAGCGGGCGACTTGAGAGATCCAAGTGTGCTCTTCAGTCCTCGACTTGGGGTTTTGTACATTGGCATACTTCTGGTGTTTCCGTTTCTCCTCCCTAAATTTTTCCTTTGGAGCAGGCTGTCCACCTGTGCAGTGGATTGCCAGCACTTGGGAGGGGCCACATGTGCTGTGTGTTCACTGAAGTTGTGTGCATGTTCATTTGAGCTGTTTTTTCCTTACCAGTCGAGTATTCCTAGAAGAAGTTCATATATCAGTTAAACTTCAATATTTTCCCTCTTAGTGTGCATGCTTAAGCCTGCTCACCCTACTCCTGGCACCAGATATGACCCATTATTATTTTAGAGAGACAGTTAAACAACTTCCTTATCATCACTTGATGGTCACCTAACAATCCTGGGGGTGTGTGGTGGCCCTCTCCTGCCCTGCTCATCTCTGCCTAACCACCTACTCTAACACTATGATTGGTAGAGGGTGGGAGGAGGGTGTCAAATGTCTCTTTGGTACTCATATCTGCTAAAGTAAAACAGTGTTTCACCCACACTGCAGTGTTTAATGCTTAAGTTATTTAAAAGGAATATGGAGGTTGTGCTCTTAGATTGTGCTTTAGAAATAGAGACCCTCCAATCGGCTGGATCACCAAGGCCACAGTATGTGCTTTCATGTCAAGTAGTCTGGACTTTATAACTCTGCTCATATTTATCAGGAATTACACAAAGATTACATTGTTTTGGGGACCTGTGAATGTCTGTGTTCAAAGACAATTCATTGACTAGCAGCCCTTCATAGTAGGGAGAAGGTAGAGCCATTCAAAGTCCAATCCAAAATCTTAATTATACAAAAGTATTCACACTTGAAATGTAGCAATGGATCGCTCTAAGTCTGAGGGGATGAGAGATCATTCAAGTGTAATCCAGGATGGAACAACAGATGGTAATAAGAAAATGTAATGTGTAATTTAATCAACATAAATAGCCAAAAAATAATTTCAAGATCAAACCAGGAAGATGAATGGGTGCAATATTAAATGTAATCATGTAAAAGTAATCCAAACTACCTATGTTTGACAGTTATCTATTATGCAAATCAACCAGTATAGTAAGTTGAAACTCCCCTACAATTCCAATGTCATTGTTTCAGAAGAAAACTTTAGAAACCAATTAACAGTTACTCTCTGTCTTACAGTCCCACACCAGCAAGGATTGCTTACTCATGTTCTTGGGATCAATGTAAATACCTCTTTTTCCAGGTCATTTTATTCAACAATATCTATCTCATACCTCAACTTTGTTGACTTGGGTTTTAGGAAGATCATGTTGGAAAGGGGTCTTCAACTAAACTAAAATGTAGAATTTTCCTGCCCTTGGGACTGGCTGATAGGGTAACATGGAGAAAAGATCAGAAGAGTTGTGTTAGTGGAAGAAGTAGGTAAGTTGCATTGGTGGTAAAGGATTCTAAACATGACCAAATAGGACAAGAGCACCATAAAAGGTGGAGTAAATTACAGGCAGTCATACTGGTTTGCATTATGCTATGGTCTGTGGGGTACACAATTCAAATTGGGCTCAGTTGCTAATTAACAAAACAAATTGCAAGATTTATAAAATTATTAAAAGAAAACTGTAGCAAACCAGTCATGCCACGAAGGCAGAAAGCAACAGAGCAGAGGACTCCCTTCTGTGCAAAATTATAACTTAAATACCCCCACTTTATATCTTGGGCCTCGGGTGGCTACAATTATAAAGGGAAGAAATAAAGGGTTTTCTGTGGTTTTTTAATAGCTGCAGCACAGCAGGATCAATCCTGTTGGAATCATAACATGATGCCAAATCAAATGATCGCTGGCTCAAAACACCCCCAAGTGGCATCATGAGCAGCTTGGTTTAATTTTCTTTCAGTTTAGTTAATTTTGTTTCTAGAATTGACATTTAACATTTCTGAACAAAGAATACAATATTTCAAACCCAATGTTTTTGCCTGGTGTAATGTCTCCAGTTCTTGGCAAAAGTGCCTGAGTAACACAATTCTTTTTCAGCAATTGATCAATGAAGCTTAAGGAACTTTGTGATAGGTATCCAAAGTAACAAGAAAATAGTATATATACATTGCTGGAATTTTGACAGAACACAGTCAAGATTCCTTAGGGCTGTAAGTGTTATAGCAATGCCTCACTCTTCAGTACCAATTTTATGTATTAGTCCATTCTTGCACTGCTGTAAAGGAATATCTGAGACTGGGTAATGTATAAAGGAAAGTGGTTTAATTGGCTCATAGTTCCACAGGCTGTACAGGAAGCATCATACTGACATCTGCCTGGGTAGGCCTCAGGAAACTTAAAATCATGGTGGAAGTCAAAGGGGAAACAGGCACATCTTACATGGCCAGAGCAGGAGGAGGAGAGAGATGGGAGAGGTGCTACACACCTTTTAAATAACCAGATCTCACCAGAACTGTAGCATAAGAACAGCACTAGGGGGATGGTGCTAGACCATTAGAAACTGCCCCCATGATTTAATCACCTCCCACTAGGCTACACCTCCAGCATTTGGGATTATATTGCAACATGAGATTTGGGTGGAGACACAGATCCAAACCATATCATCAGTCATCCTCCTTTCTCTTCTATTCAGGCCCTCAGTGAATTAGATAATGCCCACCCACATTGGCGAAGGAAATCTTCTTTACTCAGTCTACCTATTCAAGTACTAATCTCTTCCCAAAATACCTTCACAGACACAAACAAAAATAATGTTTTATCAGCTGTCTGGGCATCCCTTAGCCCAGTCAAGTTGACACATACAATTAACCATCACACATACACATTACCAACACCATTTCTAATTCATTATTTATTTGTTTAAATATTTGGGAAAAATGTCCTTTGCTGTTTCTCTAATCCCCACTTGAACAGGCCATTTAAACAATTAGGGCAATTTTTCACCCTAGTAAAGCAAAGCAAAATTGTCAAGGTATTCTTGCAGAACTATCAGTTAGTAAGAGGTCTATGCTAACAGATAGGATGGTAGGAATAACCTACTTTGTGCCTCTTCACCTGTCAGTAAGTCCTGTATCTGCTTTGTTGCTATTGAGGTACATGAAGGAAATAGTCTAAAAGGATACCAAAGGGCCCAAACTGGGTCCACTGCATGAGCAGTAAAGTAGGCAACTGCTAACTGAAAGAAGCATCTTACAGTTTAAAAATATCTCTTTACTAACATCTCCTTTACTAATATCATTCCTTATGGCACCACCAATTACCATTCACTGATATTTTTTTTCTTGTTGACTAGGTCCATGCAAATAGGGCTGAGGTAGGGCAAAGAATATCTCTTACTCAATTTTGTATCAAGTAGTGCCAGTGAGTCTATCTTGGAATTTAGGTCTTCAGAGAGTAAATGCCTAAACAGCCCCAAGCAGTTGTTATTGGTGGTCGTGTTGTATTACTTGACTTTTCCTTATCTAATGTGTTTGGCCTTCACTAGGCTCTATTATTCTAGAAAGTCATATAGTTATTTTGGGAAATTTTTGCATATTTTTTAACTAATTGTTTTCCATGCATTTCACCCTCACCCCTGACTGTTCCTGATGGAAAATTTTCTATAAAATCACCCTAATTTCATTATTCTTTTTCTTTTTCTATTTTCTTTAGTAGATCCTTAACATTATCTTCCAACATTTTATATTTTATTTTTCATAAAATATTTTTTAGGCCTGGCACAGTGGCTCCCACATGTAATCCCAGCACTTTGAGAGGCCAAGGCGGGCGGATCACCTGAGGTCAGGAGTTCAAGACCACCCTGGCCAACATGGTGAAACCCCATCTCTACTAAAAATACAAAAATTAGCCGGCCGTGGTGGCGGGTACCTGTAATCCCAGCTACTCGAGAGGCTGAGGCAGGAGAATCACTTGAACCTGGGAGGTGGAGGTTGCAGTGAGCTGAGATCATGCCACTGCACCCCAACCTGGGCGACAGAGCAAGACTCCATCTCAAAAAAAAAAAAAAAAACTATATATATGTAATTTCCAAATATTATTTCTTGTTTTTTAAATGTTCCTAGTTTAGCTTTGTTTAATGGATGAAAATTCCTATTACTTCAAAGATTCAAGTTTTCTACCAGCTTCTCTGTTGTATCATTTTTCAAGAAAGATTTCTCCCCCTTTTCCTTGGTTTTGATTTTTTCTTTCAATTTATCTCAATTTCATCATGTATTATTGCTACTTATTTTAGAGTGATGCTTTACAAAATGTATTATAAATTCAGCATGTTCTCGTAGGTCTTTTAGACAGGCGAGTGTTACCATAGGCAAATAACGAATGGAAAAATCACATATTTGATATACCCTTAATTGTCAATTATCTATATGAATAGTTTCTCTGGGATTCATCAAATTTCCTCAAATAGAATTTTCTCCCTACATTTTGATCAGGTGCTGTAAAACACCCTGTCCAGTTTAGGAGAGAAAGTGCGGTCATAAGGGGATAGATGCTTGGGATCTTAACTATTCTATATACAGATGCTCACTTCATAAGCTTATTGTTATGCAGGATCTCATCATCAGCTTTGTTTACTTACCCAAGAACTGATTTTCTCAAATTAAATCTCACCAGAAAATAAATAGTTTAAGTTCTATCAGAGTGAGGAAGTGAAAATTTGCCTGCAATGACTCAGGCGGACTCAGGACATAAGTCTAATTTCTTCTTTTTCTTATTACGGTAAAATGCATATCTTAGTTTGTCCCTGCTGCTGTAAAAAAAAAAAAACCACAGATTACATAATTTATAAATAATCAAAATTTATTTGTCACAATTCTCGAGGCTAGAAGTCAAGGCACCAACGGATTAGGTGTCTGGTGAAGGCTCACCCTTTGCTTCTAAGATGGTTCATTGTTGCTGTGTCCTCATATGGCAAAAGGCAGGACAAAAGGGCATTCACTTTAACCTCTTTTAAAAGAGCACTAATCCCATTTGTGAGAGTGGAGTGCTCATGACATAATCACTTTCCAAGGCCCCACCGGTTAATATTATCACATTGGGCATTAGGTTCCAACATACGAATTTTGAAAGGATGTATATATTCAAACTATAGCAACCTATAACATAAATTTTATCATTTTAACTATTTTAAAATGCACAATTCAGTGTGATTTAGTGCATTCCCAATATTTTACAACTGTCATCACTATTTAGTTCCAATAAACATAATCATTGCCCCCAAAAAAACCTCAAAGCAATTAGGTAGTCATTCCTATTGCCCTCTTCTCCCAGCCTCTAGCAACCACTGATCTGCTTTCTGTCTCTACATATTTGCCTATACTGGATATTTCACAGTAATGGAATAATACAATATGTGGCCTCATGTGTCTGATTTCTTTCTTAGCATAATGTTTCCAAGTTTAGTCCATGTTGTAGCATGTATCAATATTACCTTTTGTGGCTGAATAATATTCCATTACATGTGTACAACATATTCATTGGTTGAACATTCTGGTTGTTTCCACTTTGGCTATTGTGAATACTGCTGCTGTAAAAATCCTTGTTCAAATGTTTAACACTTGTTTTCAATTACTTAGGTCATATGTAACCAGGGATAGAATTGCTGTGTCTTATTGGAATTCTGTGTTTAACATTTTGAGGAATCTCCAAACCATTTTCCATAGTGGTTCCACTATTTTATATTGCCACCAGCAATGTGTGTAGGTCCTAATGTTTTCACATTCTTGTCAACACTCATTACTTTACCTTTATGTAAAAAAATTACAGCCACCTAGTGGATATGAAATGGTATGTGGTGGTTTTAATTTGTACTTATCTAATGACTAATGACATCATGCATCTTTACATGTGCTTATTTGACAATTGTATATCTTCTTTGGATAAATTTATATTCAAGTCATTTGTTCTTTTTTTTTCACTGAGTTATTTGTCTTATTGAGTTATGAGTTCTTCATATATTCTGCATATTAGTCTCTTATCAGACATATGATTTGCAAACATTTTCTCCTATTCTGTGAGTTGTCTTTTAATTCTCTAGATAATGTACTTTGATGGGAAAAGTTTGGAATTTTCATGAGATCAAATTTATTGACTTTGTTTTCTTTTGTTGCTTGTATTTTTGGTGGCATACTTAAAGAATTATTGCCAAACCCAAGATCATAAAAATTTATCCTTGTTTTCTTCAAGGATTTTTATAATTTTAGCTCTTATACTTAGGTCTTTGACTCATTTTGAATTAGTTTTATATATATAGTGTGCCATAAGGGCCCAACTACATTGTTTTACATGTGGACATGCATTTGTCTTAATAAAATTTGTTGAAGATACTATTCTTTCCCCATTGAATGATGTTGGCATCCTAGTGGAAAATCAAAATGTATGAGTTAATTTCAAAATTCTTAATTCTATTATATTAATCATTATGTTTATATTTATTCCAATAACATACTGTTTTAATTATAGCTTTGTAATAAGTTTTAACATCAAGAAGCATGAGTCCTCCAAATTTATTCTTCTGCTTGTCTATTCTGGGTCAATTGCAATAGCATATGAATTTGAGGATCAACTTTTCCATTTCTTAAAAAAATAAGGCATTGGGATTTTGATAAAAGTTGCATTGAATGTATACATCCCTTTTTGTCCAAAAATATCACTACACACCTATAAAAATGGCTAAAATCCAAAACACTAATACTAAATGTGGATGAGAATGTGGGCCAACATGAAATCTCATTCATTGCTGGTGGTAATGCAAAATAGAATAGCTACTTTGGAAGAGAATTTGGCAGTTTCATACAAAGTTAAATATATTCTTACAGGCCAGGTGCGGTGACTCATGCCTGTAATCCCAGCACTTTGGGAGGCTGAGGTGGGCAGATCGCTTGACTCCAGGAGGTCAAAACCAGCCTGGGCGACATGGAGAAACCCCATCTCCATAAAAAATACAAAAATTAGCCGGTGCATGCCTGTCGTCCCAGCTACTCAGGAGGCTGAGGTGGGAGGATCACTTGAGCCTGGGAGACAGAGATTGCAATGAGCCAAGATCACGCCACTGCAGTCTAGCCTGGGTGACAGAGCAATACACTGTCTATCTAGCTATCATCTATCTAGATATGTATATATACATATGTATATATACCTGTGTATATACATGTGTATATGCATATGTGTATGTATATGCACATATGTATATATTCTTACCACATTATCCAGCAATTTAATTGCATTTTTTGCATTTACCCAAATGATTTGAAAACTTATATCTATACAAAAACTTGCATATGAATGTTTAAAGCAGCCATATACATAATTTTCAAAACTTAGTAGTTTTCAAGATGTCTTTCAATAAGTGAATAGACAAACTGTAGTACATCCACACAATGGAATACTAATCAGTGACAAAATAAAATAACCTATCAAGCCAGGAAAAGACATGGAGGAACTTAAATGCATATTGCTAAATGAAATAAGCCAATCTGAAAAGAACAAATACTTCATGGCATTCTGGGAAAGGCAAAACTGTGGAGACAGTAAAAAAAATCAATAGTTTCCAGGGGTTGGGGTGAAACATGGATAGGTGGAGCACAGGAGATATTTAGGACAGCGAATTTATTATGTTTGACATTACGATGGTAGATACATGTCACTATACAGCTGTCAAAACCCATGTAATTTATAACACAAAGAGTAAACCTTAATGTAAACTATGGATTTAGTTCATAATGATGTATCAATATTGGCTCATCAATTTTAACAATGTACTACACTATTGTGTGATGTTAATCATAGGGGAAACTGGGGAAGATAAGAGAGGATTTATAGGAACTACTTTCTACTCAATTATTCTGTAAATCTAAAACTGTTCAAAATAATGATACATATTAACTTTTTATTAATTTTCAATTTAATTAATTTTTGCAGCAGCCAGATGAACTCTAAGCCAGATCACAAGGCCAGAGCCCAAGCATATTCTCACACCAATGGCAGTCCTATATGTCTGCATCTGACATGATACGTGACACTCCTTTGCTTATGCACACACCTTTACTGATATCTGGGTTCTCCACAACTGGAATGCCTGGGTGGTATAGTTCATGTGCCCAGGCAGTCACAGCTTCCGCAGGGTTATCTTTCTGTGCTCCTTGCTAGAGTCACTGTTCTTATGCCTGGGCAGGATAGAGGTAATGGGCTGAGAGGTAGGGAGTACTCATGGAGGAGCATGCAGAATCACAGGAACCCAAGAATAAGGAATGTGGTTGTGGTGCAAGTCCATCTGCAACCTCAAGATGTGAGAGGCCCAGACAGGTAAATTAACTTCCCTAGGGGCATACAGACAGTAAGTGACTTCATGAAGATGGGACCCCAGGCTATCTGGCCATCACCCTGCTGGCCAAAGCCATGACCACTGTGAATCACGCTCTGATTTCTCTGACTTCACAGTCATCAAGGCCCTGTCTTCCCACTAAGTTCTGCTAGCAGAGAAAAATGGAGATTCCAGTTTCTGACAGTGCAGCTCTCTGATCAGGACTCAGGCTCTGTCCTAGGCATTTTACATTCATTAACTCATTTAATCCCTACAGTAGTTTTATGAGTGATCATCTCCATCAGAGGCAACTTAAATTTTCATATCAAAAGAAATTTGGCACCCCCACAGTTCTATGAAATAAGAAGAATTGAAAAATTCCCCTCTCTGTCTGACTTGCACAAATTTTCCTAGGACTGTATGTTACATGGAAGGGGAAGATGATTGATCATCACATGAACTGGTTATGGGTGCACTAGTTTCTACCAGGACAAAAACTATACTTGGAGGAGTTATACTTTTGAGAAAACCGTTTATCCACTGAGAAAGCACTGAAGAAATCATGAAGGAAGGCAAGGAATTTCATCTAGTAGTGATATACCATCTCTATCTTTATAGTATGCACGTGACTATTCATTCAAAACATAAATACATTTATCATAAAATCTGTATAGTTGCAGCCTAAGAAAAGTAGATGGATATTAAAGACAAATAATGGAGATCCAATATATGGATCATTCTCATGGCTGAAAGAAAACTCTAGAAAAAAAGAAAGAGAAATAATAGTTACAGAAGAAAATAATGATTTCTTGAGCTGAAAAAAATGTTAATCTTCCCAAGAAAAGGTCTTGTTATGGTCAAAGCAGAGTTAACACAAATTGTCCAGTACCTGGATGTGAATGGCTAACATTTTGAATTTCAAAGATAAAGAATATTATGAATTTTCAGGAAGAAAAAGAAAATATTATCTACAAAGATACAAAATCAATTTTCTCTTGAATGCAACAGCGTAGCAGGATACAAAAGGAAAACATATAATACATTAAGGGGAAAAGACCGTGTGTGATTAAATAATTCTACATCAAGTCATGTGCAGATGCAACAGAAATAATTATATATGGGTTATTCCCATGTAAAATTCCCTGAGAAAAATTATCAAAATTCAAAAAATTAATCAAAATAAAACCTTTGAAGTAGAAGTGCATAATATACCTTCTGAAGGTATGTGTGGAAATCATTTACATATAGAAAGTCAAGTCTGAATAATTACTAAAAATATGATTAAGCACTGCAAATGTTTAAAATAATTTAAATTTTAACCTATTTTTGTTTTTTTTAAAAAAACCTTTTTAATAAAAATTATTTAATAATTTTCCTCCCAAATATATGCCGATAACATACATTTGAAAAGGTCATGTTGTTTTTTGAGTAGAACATTAAGGATCTTTCATTTTGTTAAGGTTTTAACTTTATTTCTCTAATTTCTAAAATGCGTTATGATGGAAGCTTGAAGTTCTTTATCAATGTCCAACTCTCCTCCTAGATTATAAACTTCTCAAAGGGTATTAAGTCTGTGGATCACAAATACCTTAAGCAGTGTCTGATGCATAGTAAGTACATAAGAAATCTTTCTACAATGAATGTGTAAATAAATGAACCTTACTTGAAAAATTCTAGATTTCCTCATATATCCCAAATCTTTGATAGTTGTCAATTAATGTAAAACAAAAGTGTTTCTATCAGGTTAAGTATTGATTTTTTGTGGATTGTTTTTAAAATCTAAAGTCTGGAAATTGTTCTATAGTATTGATTGGTTGTATCTATAATTATAATAAAACTGAATACTATGGTGAAAGTTTTGGGTGAAGAAGTAACAGGTCACTTAAAAGAAAAAAGGGGAGTCATTAGGAAATGTAGGCAAGTATAAAAATAAGTTTATTTCTGATTAAGTAGTGTTTCATAGTCTGTCTTTTAAAGAATACTCAAGTTTGTCAGGAGACCTGAAAATGTTGCAAAAAAAGCACTGGTGAAAAAGAAGTGTCTGTCTGGTCATGTTCAATTTGTATATGGATATCAGTGAGCTGGAAAAGAGCAATCATTTGAGGAAGTCTTGGAGTAGTGTGACTGACATTCTGCAATAAGAAATACTTAAGGGTCAACACTCCTGCATTTTGATGGGATAATTTAGCATGTGCCCTTCACAGATATGGGGCTATCAGGATTGTTGCACATATAGAACAAGGAACCTACCTCCTTCAGTTAGCCATTTTTGAGTGAACTTATTCCTGCACTATGTAGTAGGTGAGAGAAATAAACACCTGTAATACTGTGGTCACTCTAACAGGCCTAGAAAACATAAATGCTGTCTGTGCTGGGCATGTAAGAGCAGGAGTAGTTCTAGAAAAGCATAATCCTATTACTTCACCCCATGTGAGAAAGACCTAGGACATGGGATTCCAGTCTTGTTTCAGTAAATCTCTCTGATATCAAGTCTGTGGGATGCTGGTGCTAATGACTGGTGGGGCCAATTATCTAACACAGGATGAGAATGCTGAAGCAGTGTCTGTATTGGGATTCCCTAGAAGGAGACCTGAAACAAGATTCATGTACTGTAGCTATATTTGGGGTGGGGGTAATGCAATGAAACAGAGTTGGGAGAGAGATGGAGAAGGGAAAGCATCCACCAAGAGGTGTAATATCCAACAAGTTGAGCTCAATCCCACTGAGGAACTCTGGGAATCAGTGTAATGCATCCACCTGTTTAGAAAATCCAGAGATGGGTAGAAGTTAAAGTGGTGAAGGTAAATTTTATTAAAAAAAAACTATTGTAAGTAGAGGAAAAGAGATCTCAGTGTAGAACCAGGCTCAATTCTGAATACAACATGGACAAGTGGGAATTTTTAACCAAGTAAAGGGATGGGGGTTAGTGGATTGAAAATTACCAAGAGAAAATATCAAGGGGAAAGAAGGATTATGGCTAAACAAATTTAACAGGATTCTTGCTGAAGATAGGCCAGGTGATCAGATATCAAGAGTAGGGGATGAGGAATTTGATCAGATATTGAGGGTGGTCAGATATAGAGAGTAAGGATTCTTTCTTAACTGACTTAGCAGGGTTCTTCCTAAAACTGGATTCTTGCTAAAACTAGATTCTACAAGGAAGGACATGAAGCCCAAAACTGAGGCTTAGTCAAAAAGAGAAAGCCCAGAGGAGCCTGACCAAAGTTTGATTGGGAGAGTCTTTGTCACACCTCAGAATTATCTCTTCTCAGGCGCAAGGGACTGAGGCTGTTTAGACACCAATTTCCATCAGTCATTGGCTGAAAGCTGCTTTCCAGGACATTAATCTTCTGGTTCTCACAGCTGGCCTGCGTAGGCAGGGTGGGTTTTGGTTGTCAAGAAAAGTCCTCAGGCAGCTGGAAGTTCCAGAGCTTGCACTGCAGTGGTAAGGCACCAAAGGATAGGGGTGGAGCACCAAAAGAGTCTGCTATAAGCAGCCAGGACAGATTTCAGCAGAAGAGTCCATACATATGTTAGTGGCTGCTATTTCAGAGGGCCTGGGAGTGGAGAGATCAACAGCTATTCTCACTAATGCAGCATTGAGAGGTAGTCAAGGCCTGAGGATCTTGGTGAGGACAGCTCGTAGTAGGAGGATGAGGAGCCATGCCAGCTTTTGTCTTTGTGTCCGAGATTCTCTACCCAGATTTGGAAATGTCTTTACCTTTTCTTCCCACCACAGATGGTTGTTGGATATAAAAGGAATCTGGGGAATGTTTCTTTTTTCAGCTTTTAGGCTAATCTTGTTGTCAAAACAGACCATATGCTCAGGATTTAAAATTAGGTGTGATTTACAAAGAACTGTGTTGCAACAAGAGAGGAGAGCAGTGCACAGAAGCCAGTAGCTGAGTGATCACAACAAACCAAATTCTTAATATATCCAAATCATAGTAAATTGATCTAAAACCAAAGCCCCATCCAAGAATCGCCTTGTGGTCAGCAGCAAAGTGTAAGAATCACATTCTCAGGTACAGAGGGAAGATCTCATTTAGACTCAGCAGGGCAGTGATACATCGGCAAGGTAAAAGGGCTGCTGGTAGCATGCTTCTGAAAAGCGTGATGATCTCCATTCATTAAGACCTTAACTATGTTCTCTTCCTTTGAGACTTACTTTTTCTCATAGCTCCTGACAGATAGCAGTCTTTCAGGGAGAGGCTGGTTTCTTCAGCAGTGTTTTTTTTTTTTTTTTTTTTTATACTTTAAGTTTTAGGGTACATGTGCACAATGTGCAGGTTAGTTATCAGCAGTGTTTCTTTAGCAGCCTGGCAGGCCCTCTTTTGGACAACTGCCTTGGCCACCTCTCAGGGATGGCTGAGGCTTAGGAACTCAGAGAGAGGGGGAGGGTAGTTGTAGACATTCAAAAAGTCATGGAGTCCAAGACTGGAATAAACCAATGTCAACCAGTGAACAAAATATCCTAGGAGATGGGGATGGGGCTCATGGGGCTTGGAAATTGAGGGGGGTTCTGGAGTCTGTCATCAAGGATGTTATTAGAAGTATTTCACAACAAATATGGTACAAATGAAGCAGTGTCATTTGTCTGGGAAAATACCCAAGGTTCATTGTCTTACACCAAGGAAATCAAAGATGCAGACACACAAGGAGTGGGTTTAAGAGCAGAAGTTTAATAGGCGAAAGAAAGAAAAGAGCTTCTTCCTGCAGAGGAAGGGGTCCCGAGTGGGTTTCCAGGTTTGGGGTGAGATGTGGTTGGTTTTATAGATGAGCTTGAGGAAGCGTTGTTTGATTTACATAGGGGGCAGAGGTTGGGTTGGACCAGGTGTACCATTTACATGGCATGTAAAGAGGCTGGCCATCACACCCTAATCTTTAATATGCAAATGGGGTCTTTACCTGGCTGGCACCATGCTGCCTGCTTTTTTACTGCACACGTGGCAACAAAGAAAAGGGAAGAGGGAACCCCCATGTTGAATATACCTGACTTCCAGGTATCCCTTTTCTATTGGTGCAGCTGCCGGCATTCACCCATGCAAGCGTCCAGCTTATTTAACTATGGGTTCTTGATTTTTCAGTCTGCTTTCTGTTAGAAAACAAATGATTTTGGGGCTGCTTTTTATTAAAAGGAAGTTCCACCAAAACTCTTTTACCCTTACTAACTGCCTAAATAATTGCTTTTTAGCTTCTCTATCACAAACACTGACCAATGGGTAGAGCTGGATTCAGGGCACCAGCTGTGTGAGGCACTAACTCTGTAGTTACTAGGTTCTGGAGAAAGGGTGAGGGTGACAGGGGCAGTGGTGAGGACCTGTAGAGCATGTAGGTATCCCAGAACAGCCTCAGTTTATTAACTAGTCTGGTACAGGCCAGAGTGAATGAGCTGTCTTGCATCAGGAATTCCCCTTGGTGCCACAGACTCCAGGTCACCAGCAACTTATATGGCATCTTTGTGTGAATTAAAGAAAGCATTCTCTGTTGTCAGGCTGGGTGAGTAGGTGGCTGGCTTCATTGTAAAAAGGAAAGGCTCTCAGCAGGAAGAGTTTTTAAGGAATAAAAGGTTATCCTCTGTGGAAATGAATGAGAAAAATATAGTTCCTCAGAATGAAAATGTGCTGTCTTTAGGAAAATTAACTGGAAAAGCTCCCACCCCACTCTATAAAACTCTATAAAAAATATTTCCCCTGAGAAGAGAACTCAGACAGAAGTGCCCCACCCTGCAGACACAGCAGGGGGTGTTGGTGTTGGAGAGGGGGATATGGGCTGGATTTTAGCAACCCCACACCTCCATGACTGGGCACTTTTTGCAGTGAACAAACCACACTGTGTATGGTGGCCTTGCTGAACCCCTACTATATGCCTCAAGGTTACCCCACTCTGTTCTCTAAACTTACTTCCTGTCCTTTTTTCATAAGCACCATGCCCTCATCCCAGATATATATGTTAAAAAGTTTAGACTTTGCACCCATGAACATTGATGTAGCGTATCTTTTTCAATTTTTTTTTTAACTTAGGCACATTTAGCATAGCACAGTGATGCAATGAGAAAGACAGCTGGATAAATAGATGGCTCTGTGGTAAACAATGTGATTCTTTCCAATGTCAGGTCCACAATCTTGAATCCAGGGCAGCCCCTCTGCTCCCAGAGCAGAAGGAGAAGCAGCCAGGATTGGTGTGTGTTCCTGCAAGCCATTCCTCTAATATCCTGCAGGTTGGCCTGCAGGGATCATTTCCAAGGGTAAGAGGATCATTCAGTGTTCACAGCCCATTGATTTCCTGGCCATAGCAATAGAAACTGTCAATAAGGTACCAGTTGTGGCAAAGGTTGTTTTGTGACCCATTCTTTTTTCTGTTGAAACTCAATTTGTCAAGGCCGCTGGACAGTCCATGATGACATTTAGTCACTATGGTCTGGGCTGGATTTGGGTCATTGACTTGGTTCCCACTTTAGTCATCCATTTAGTGTAACCATTGTGCATATTTATACAAGAGTATATATCTTAGACTATTACAATGTCTGAAGATTTAGGACCTCTGCTTTCACAGTTTTCAGTGATATATATTAGCAGAGAAACACAAGACAGGCTCTGAGCAGGATGGCAGGCGAATTGGTTTTCCACTATCTTGGTAGTGTCCAGCAGGTCACCTCACACCCTGGAAAGCAGACCAGGCTCTCAGATGAAATGTTTTATGACATTGTGACTATAAATCATGGCATCTTGAAGCCACACTTGTAATTTTCCTGGGGCATTGTAGAGCAGCACTGCAATGCTTATTGACTCAAGAAGCGATTGCCCTGCCTTGTGTCAAAGTCACTTTGGGCTGCCCCCAAATAGTATAAAGAGAGGAATGCTGAGTCAGGCACAGCAGTGCATTAGGTCCCTGCCTGGTTGCTCCACTGCACTAATGTTGGTGGCCCTCTTATTTGCCTGTAAATATCCCCTGTCAAACTGGACCCCTGCAATGATGTTTGAGGGCTACTCCTCTTTATGTTGTCACATCCTTTCCCAGGTTACACCATAGCACTGATGCTCTGCACTTCTCCTGTTTGCCTCATCCTTGGCTTCAGTGCAGTTACTCAACTGTAGTGGTTGTGCAGGTTCTACCTTTTCAGGCCTTTTACTTCCCCTGTGCAGTTACATCATTGCATTCATGAGTCAGGTCTCATCCTCTTTGCCCTGGTTACATTATTGCAATGATAGCATGGATATGCTCATCTCTGCTCTGTTTTCATCCTCTGGCCTAGCACAGCATGCACTGATGATGGGAGAATATATTTACTCCCTTCACACTCTGTTCACTTACACAACTGTGTAGACAATGTGGCGCTGCCCATTTTTGCAGCTTACATTTCCATTTCCATTTAATGAGTCCCCTGACAGTGTCAGGATTCTCCTCTTTACCCTGTTAAGATCTGTACACAGTTACATGACTGCACTGAAGGGATGATGGCCTTCCTCTTTGCCCCTCTCACATGCTCTATCTGTGCACGCCACAGTAATAATGATATGATGATCCCCCCACTTGCTCATTCAGATCCACTGTGCACTCACACCATAGCAATGATACTGCTTTCCTTGACCCTGTTCACATTGCTGATCCAGGTACAACTGAGCTACAACACGGTGCTGGTGCCTTGGGCATGTAACTTCTTGTTCTGCACACCTTGCAATGTAATCATGTGCTGACTGTGTAGTGTTCTTTCTCTTTTCCCCATCCATATAATGCTGCCAAGATACAGCATTGAATTGATGGTTTGGGGCATCTTCTCTTTGCCCCAATCACATGTTTTGTCCAGTTATTCCTCAGTACTAATGGTATCAAGATTCTCCTGTTTTCTCTGTTGACATCCCCTGTGGAGTTTCACCACTGCACTTCTGTGATAGGACTCCTCCTTTTTGCCTTTCTCACATTCCACATCCAGTTCCATCTGTGCATCAGGGGTCACCCTCTTTTCCCTGTTCAAATTTCTAGTTTAGTTACACCATGATACCAAGGGCATGGGACTTTTTTCTATTTGCCATGTTCACATTCCAGACCAGGCACATCACTGTACTC
Organism: Pan troglodytes; assembly: GCF_028858775.2. NCBI lineage: Eukaryota > Metazoa > Chordata > Mammalia > Primates > Hominidae > Pan > Pan troglodytes. The sequence continues at coordinate 37,430,762 of NC_072421.2, read as the reverse complement.
GTGAGTGAAACCTCATCCTCTTTGTCCTATTCACATCCCCTATGTAGTTACACTATTACAATTTTAATGCAGGGCTGCTATTCTTTGCACAGACAACATCTGCTGCCTAGTTATGATAGTGACACCAGCACATTGATAGGGCAGGGATAACTTATCTTTACCTTATTAGAATTCTCTTCTCAGTGACACCATTACACTGACACTGTGAGAATGCTCTTCTTTGACCTGTTCACATCCCTGGTCCAGTTACACCTCTGCACTGATGTTGTGGGGTTACTCCTCTGTGCCCTGTTAACATTCTTGTACAAGTCATACCACTGAAGTTATTGGTCAAGGCTCTTCTTCTATGTCCTGTTCATGTCTCTGTACCCTGGGCTCCATTCTCACTCTCTTCTATTGAGAGATGATGCTTCATCCTCCTCTTTGTCTAATTCACATTGTGTGTACACTTGTACCACTACACTGATAAACTGATGGTTGCAGACCTTATTCTATTTGCCTCAATCATATACCCTGTCTAGTTATACCACAGCATTAATGGTCCAGAGCTTGTTATCTTGGCCCTGTTAGCATGCTCTGCACTGTACCCTGTACTTATGTGAGGGGGAGGTGTTCATTCCTCTTGTACGGTTCATATCCATTTCCATTTATATCATCACACTGGTGGTGCTGAGTCCCTGTTCTTAACTGTGATCACGTCCCTTGTCCAGAGTCACCACTATAAGGGTTCTCCCCACTTCCTGTGCACATCTCCCATTCAGCAACTGATAATGCAGGTTTCTTCCTGCACCCGTAAGATTTGGGGCTTCTCATTTCTGCCATTTCAGAAAGCCGCTTAAACTATGCCATTGTATTAATGGCGCAGAGCTTCTCCTCTTGGCTTTGTTCTTACCCATTTTCCAGTTATATCACTGCACTGATGGATTAGATATCATCCTGTATTTCTGATCACTATTGGTGTACAGTTACTGTACTGCTTTGATGACATAGGGTTTTTCCTCTTTGCCTGTCTACATTCTCTGGCTAGTTGCTCCACTGTAGTGATGGTGTGGGGCTCCTACTAATTGGCCAGACCACCTCTCCTCTTGCCCAGTTGCTCTGGTTCTCTAAGGGTTTGGGGAACCACCTCTTTGCATTTTCACATTACCTGTTCAGTTACATCACTGCATTTGGTGTCAGATTTTTCTTCTTTGTCTCATCCACATGCCCTATCTAGATAAACGCCTGCACTTTTGGGGCAGTGCTTCTACTATTTGCCACATTCACATCCTCTGTCCAGATGCTCTAATGAACTGATGGTTTGAGGCCCCTTTCTTGCCTTTTTACATCCCCTGACCAAGTACACCACAGCAATGATGAAGCAGGCCTTGTCTTCATGGCCTTTTTTACATCCCTCATTCAGTTATGCTGTTGTACTCTCATTGCTCTGTTCATATTCGGCCATTACTGCATTGATGATTCCAAGGTCTTCCTCTTCAGTCTGGGCACATACCCTACCCAGTTACTTCACTGGACTGAAGGGATGGGGCTTCTCTTTCCCAGTCGCATACTTTCTGAAGTTCTGAGACTCTACTCCTGAGGCAGGGCTCCTCTTCTTTGCCTTGTTTACATCCCTTCTCCCTTACAGCACTGTATGCATTGGGTGGAGCTCCTTTCTTTGCCCCATGCTCATACTCTTCCCACTTAAACAGCACACTTATTCTGCAAGGATCCATTTCTTCTCCTAATCACATCTTCCAAGATACTCCAATGCACTGATAGCCCATGATTTCTCCTCTTTGCTTTATTCATACATAATCTCTTTTTTGTTATTCCACTGCACTCATGAGACAGGTCTCCTCGTCACAGATCTATTCATATCCGTTACCAGGATGAACCAATGCACTGGTGGGTAACCAGTCCTCCTCATTGTCTTGCTCACATCTCCTGTCCAGTTACTCTGCTGTACTTAGGGTGTAGGGCTATTTTTGCCCTCTTCATATTGCCCACCCAGTTCTTCCACTTCAGTGAACATTGGGCTTCTTGTTCTTTGTCCTATTCATATTCACCTCCCAGTTATACCAAGCTTCCCCTACCTCTTTGCCTTTTCTCACATTCCTTGCCCAGTTATACCACTGTACCTCTTTCTCTTTCTTTCTTTCCCTCCCTCCCTCCCTCCCTCCCTCCCTCCCTCCCTCCCTCCCTCCCTTCCTTCCTTCCTTCCTTGCTTTTTCTTTCTTTTTTTGAGACAGAGTCTCGCTCTGTCCCCCAGGCTGGAGTGCAGTGGCGCGATCTGGGCTCGCTGCAAGCTCCGCCTCCCAGATTCACACCATTCTCCTGCCTCTGCCTCTCGAGTAGCTGGGATTAAAGGCACCCGCCACCACGCTGGGCTGATTTTTTTGTATTTTTTCAGTAGAGACAGGGTTTCACCATGTTAGCCAGGATGGTCTTGATCTCCTGACCTCGTGTTCCGCCCGCCTTGGCCTCCCAAAGTGCTGGAATTACAGGCGTGAGCCACCGTGCCCAGCCCATACCTTTGTTTCATTTGTATCTTCTGTCCAGTTACTCCACTACTCTGATGGTGCCTTTTTCCTATTTGCACCATTTACAATCCTGCCCAATTCGATAATACAACCGATAGTGTGGGGATCTTACACTTTACCCAGCTAACATCCCCTCTACCCTAGTATCTTTGTACCTTAAGATTGTATGGCTATTGCTATTTATTCAGTTTAATTCTTCTTTAATTCTAGTTTTCTTACTATACTGACCACAGGTTCCTACTTATCAGCCTATTCAGATCCTCTGCCAAGTTATAGGACTGGACTTACACTGGGAGGTTCCCCTTCTTTGCTGCTTCATACTCTACATCAAATTATACTGCTTCATTGATGTTTCAGTATGACTCATCTTTGCCTAATGCACATCACCAGCTTAAACAAGACTATCATGATGGTATGGCAATTCACCTGTTTTTCTTGTTCACATACCCTGTGCAGTTAAACAACTGTGCTAATGTTGTCAGGCTACACTTCTTGGTTCTATTCCTGTCACATTCTCATTTACCTAACCATTAATGCTGGTGTGGGGCACCTTATTTTTCCTTTGTTTAAATCTCCTTCACAGTTAAACCACTATACCTATGGTTCAGAGCTACTCCTATTTGTCCTTTCACATCTCTTGCCCAATTAATCCACTGCATGGATAAAGCTAAGTTCTCTTCCTTGCCTTGTTCACATACCTGGCCCTCTTATACCACTGCACTGTTGTGGTGGGACTCTTTTGTTCGGCCTTGTTCACATACCTGGCCCTCTTATACCACTGCACTGTTGTGGTGGGACTCTTTTGTTCGGCCTTGTTCACATACTCTGTCCAGTTTTACAACTGCACAGACTATGTGGGAATACTCTTCTCCTATTCCATATTCTGTCGATTTTTCACACTACACTGGTAGGATGGGGCTGCTGCTCTTTGCAAGTTTTTATCTTTTGCCTAGATACATCAATGTACTAATAGTCAAGAGTTCTTCTTTGCAGGGTTACCTCTGACAACATATACCCTTGTACTCATGATATGGCTTTTCTCATCTCTGTTCTTTTCACATATCTTATCCACTTACACCACTACACTGATACCGTAGAGCTACCCTTTGTCTATTTATAGTCTCAGCCATGTTATGCCACTGTATTGATAGTTCAGGACTCTTTCTCCTTACTATTTTCACTTCCCCAGAACAATCAAACCACTGACTGTATGGTGTGGGGCTCCTACTCTTTACAATGTTTCCCTTCTCTTCCAAGTTATATCATTTCTCTGATGAAGTTGGCATCACCCTTTTATCCCCAATGATGAACTTTGTCCATTCATTCCCCTGCACTAGTGCCAGGAGGCTCCTCCTCTTTTCTTGTTTACATCCCTTGGCCAGAGGATCATCTTTTTCCTAACATCCTCCGCCTGCTTCCTCCACTCACTGATGATATGAAGTTCTTCCTATTTCTCTGTTCACATATCCTGTCTAGTTCTATGACTGCACTGCACTCCTGCTTCACATGTTCATGTTCACATTTCCTGCCCTGTTCACTAGTGCACTGATAATGTCAAGTGCTCTCTCTTTGGTGAATATTGACTTACACCATTGCACTCATGGTGCAGCATTCTTCTTATTTGTCCTGGTCACACACGCTGACCATTTATGCCACTGCACTGATGGTTCAGATCTCTTCCTGATTGTCCCTGTCACATCTCCTGTATAGTTACATTAGTGAACTAACGATGTAGGGTCTGTCTATTTGCTTTTTCCACAGCCTCAGCACAGTTATTTCTTTTTCTCTTTGGCCACTCACTTTCTCTATCCAATTTCTCTTCTGTACTTATGGTGTGGTGCTTCTCTTTTTTGCCATGTCACACCCACTGTCCAGTTGCTCTAACACGCTAATGGTTTTAGGATCCTTCCCTTTGCAATTCACATTTCTAGTTGGTTTCTACTTCAGGGATGGTTTATGGTGCCTTCTTTTTGCCTCTTTCATATCTTCTGTTCACTTACAGCACTGCACTGATGATATGAGGCTGTTCTTCATTGTGGCATTCATATCTTCTCTAGAGTAATGATGGTGTGTATGGTGCTCCTATTTTTCTGTTCATAATCCCTTTTGACTTACAAACTGAACTGATTTCATGTTTCATTTTATTTGCCTTTTCACATTCTTTGTTCAGTGATATCATCGCACATTTTTGCCGTTTTGTTTGTTTTTTAAATTAGAATATAATCCACATATCATAAAATTCACCATTTTAAAACATACAATTCAGTGGAATTAAGGACATTCATAATGTTGTACAACCATCACCACTATGTAGCTCTGTGACATTTTAAACACCACCCAAAAAACCCTGTGTCCATCAAGCAGTCACTACACCATTTCCCTTCCTCCCATTCTCTGAAAACCACTTTTTGTCTCTATAGGTTCACTTATTCTGGACATTTCATGCAAATCAAATTATGCAGTGTGTTATCTTTTATGTCTGCTTCTTTCACTTAGCATGTCTTCAAGGTTCATTCTTTTCATTGCTTCTATCAATATTTCACTCTTTCTGGACTTATATTGTTTCATTGTGTGATTATGGCATATACATGGCAGAAAAATGCATGGGTGGATGGAGAATCCAGGCTAAGGGTGGACCCTGCAGAAGGTTCATGGGAAAAGGAAAAATGCAGCCAAGGGGAGGGCTTGTTTGGTCACCCATGGGAGAAGGGAGCATATAACAAAGGAGGAGAAACAGGTAGAAGGTGAGTGGGAGGAAGAAGCATCAACTAAGTGGGTGACCTTGCAGACAATACAAGGGTGGAGTGCAAAGCCAGTATAAGAAAATAATTGGCAGGAGGTACATGGGAGTAAGAAGCAGGAAATAAATGGATGGGGTTTTCAGCCAGCCTAAGGGACGACAAGGCATAAGGGGCATAAGTAGAGAGTACAACAAGTCTAGGAGACAATCAGGCAAAGTGTGCTTGGGTCGGGGAGAATCTAGTGTAAGAGAGTGATTGACGGGTGGTACATTGTTGAAGGATGGATCTATTCTAGTGGAAAAAAATAGCAAGGGGTACACGGCTACAGAGTGCAGCCAGCCTAGAAAATCCCTTGAAGAAGGTGTACTGATCAGGGTTTTAGCCAGTCCAGTGGTAAACAAAGTAGGAAGTTCACAGCTTCAAAGTACAGCGATCCTAGAAGAGGAACAAGCAGGTAGTTTGTGTGTGGAGAAAGCCTTAGACTTAGAGTAGGATCAGCAGGAAATGTATGAGAGAAAGGAACATTCCTTCACAGGGTACACCTGGCTGGTGGCGCATGGGTATAGGGTGCATCCAGCCTAGGATTGTTCACAGTAGGCGCTATATATGGGTGAACAGTGTAACTAGCCTAGAAGAGAACTTAGTAGGGGGTTCAGGCACAGAAGGCACATCCAGATTAAAGGAGGGCTCAGCAGAAAGTTCATAAATACAGTGTGCAGTCATTGATTCTGGCAACAGTTTCATGGAGTTCGGGTGTGGCCAGCCTAGGAGTGGACTTGGCAAGATTTGTGTGAGAAGAAAAGGCATCAGTCTTAGAAGAAGTCCACCAGAATGTGCATAGCGGGAGAGAGCAGTCAGCCTATGTGAAACCTAGCAGATGGTGCATGTGGGCAGTGTGAAGCCAGACTAAGGAAAGACTCAACAAAAGGGGCATGAGAGGAGGGAGCATTAAGACAATGGGGAGCTCTTGAAAGAAGTGCCTGGATGCAGTAAGTGTCAGAACTAAGGGAGGATCTTGCAGGAGGTGCATGGTGCAGAATACAACCAGTGAAGGGAGGATACTTAGGAGATGCATGAGTAGAGGCCACAGCCGGCCTATTGGAAGATATGGCAGTGCATGTTTGGAGGATGTAACAAGCCTATGGGTGGATAGGGGTGTCCAGAGATACAGGTTCAGGCAGCCCAAATAGGGATCTAGCAGTAAGTGCATAAGTGGACATTTCAGTCAGCCTAGAGGAGATCATTGCTGTATCTGCATGTTTGAAATTTTCAGCCATCCTAGAAGAGTATCAATAAGAACTTCATGGTTGGACAGATCATCCATTCAAGGGCAGGCCTAGGCAGAATGTTTATGGAAAGAAGGGACATTAGGCTAGGAGAGGCTTGAACATGAAGTACACACGTGGAAGGGGCAGCTAGCCTAGAGAAAGTCCTTGCAGGGAGTGCATAGGTGGGGAACACATCAGACCCAGAAGATGATCAACTGAAGGTACATTGGAGGAAGAATCATTCAGCCAAATGAAGTCTTAGTCAATGGGGTGTCAGACTGAAGCCAGACTATGATAGGACATATTAAGACATTCACTGCTGATGTTGCTGGAAGTTCATGGTTTAAATGAGCAACAAAGCAAGGGAAAGTCCGAGCAGGAGATGAAAAGTTGGAGGGTACAACCAGCCTAGGGGAAGACCAGTAATACATTCACAGGTGGGGGTAGAATTCTGTCTAGGGGAAGAAGTACAGGAAATGTGTGGTTGGAGATTGCAGCTGGCTATGGGGAGATGAGGCATGAGGTGCAAGGAGCAACATCCCTAGGAGACAATCTGGAAGGAAGTTCATGGAAAGAAGAAGAATATATTGTAGGGGAGGATTTATCAAGTAGTGCAGTGGTAGAAGATACATCCAGCCTAGGGGAGACCAATAAAGAAGGTGCATGCGTCTAGGTTGCAACCAGTCCAGGAGTGACCATAGTAAGAGGTGCATTGGTTCAGGGTACAGTCAGCCTACTGTACGAGCTAGCAGGTAGTTCATGGGAGGGAGTAGTCAGTCTACAGGAGGATTCAATAGGAGGTGCAAAGTTGAAGTAGAGCCACACTAGGGAAGGATATCATAGAATGAGCATATGTGGAGAGTGTATCCAACTTAGGGTAGTGCATGGTAGTAGTCCGGCTTGGGGGAGGACACAGGGAGTTAAGGGAGTTGCTTGTAGGGGGTGCACTAATTGGGTGTGCATTTAGCTTAGGGACAGATGTAGTATTAAGCATATGGAAGCAGGATCTACCAGCCTGGAGGACCCCATAGGACGTGCATGAGTGGAGGGTGCATCTAGCCTAGGGAAGGACTCAGTAGGAGGTATCTGGGTGGATGAAGTAGTCAGGCTAGGATAAGACCTAGTCAGAGATGCACAGGTAGGGAGAGCATCTATCCAATGGGCAAACACAGCATGGATACTTTCATGGAGGATGTAGTAAGCATAGGGGAGGATTCAAGAGGTAGTGCAAGGGTAAAAGGTACATACTGCCTAGGGGAGAATATGGCATTAGGTGTGTAGGTGGAGGGTGCCATCAACCAGGAAGAGGATCTGGCAGCAAATGATTGGATGGAAAAAAATCTAGCTAGGGGAGGCTCCAGCAGGAGATGCATTTATAAAGTGTGCATTTAACCTCTGGGCAGATATAGTGGCTGATATATAAGGTACAGGATTCTACTAGCCTAGAGGAGGACTCGGCAGATAGTTCATGGATGGAGGAAACAGCCAGGCTAGGGAAGAATCTGGCAGTAAGTGAATGAGTGGAGGGAGTGTCCAGCCTAGCAGAGGATTTGGCAGAGGTGCATGGGTGAAGGAAGCAGCTACCACAAAAGAAGGTCCATCAGGGATTCAGTGCAATCGTGGAGGAAGCATTTAGCTTAGGGGAGGACAAGGCAGCCTGTATATACTTATAGTGTTCAGGAAGTGTAGATATACACTTGGGTAAGAGCTGCAGGAGTTCATGGTATGAGGCACAGGGATTGAGCGAGCTTGCAGCTTTAGAGGAGGAATCTGCAGAAGGCACATGAATAGAGGGGTCTTGCAGACTAGAGCAAGACTCCGCATGTGCTGCCTAGTTGAAGGAAAGTTTGATAGAGAACCCAGCAGTCAAATCAGCTGTGGTGGTTCCAGCCAACCTAGGGGAGGACCTGGAAGGAAATGAATGTGTGGAGGATATATCCAGCTTATGGGAGGCCTCAGCAAGAGTTGTATGGGTAGAATTTTCAGTGAGCCTAGGGAATGATCCTGCAGAAGGTACATGAATGAAAGAAGAGTAGAGCATATGAAAGGACTCTGCAGGTTGTACATGGTTGGATAGTTCTTTTACCCTAAGAGAGAATATAGCTGAAGGTGGAGGGGTACAGCATGCAACCAACATAGAGAAAGCCCTTGCAGAAGGTGTATTTTTGAGAGTACAGCCACTGTAGGGGAGGACTTAGTAGGAAGTTCATGGCTGAGGAAAGCCCCAGGCCTATAATAAGATTAGTAGTGTATGCATGGCAGCAAAAAAGTATTCAACCAAAAGGCATACCTGGCCATTGTTTTGTGGGTGCAGGATGAATCCAGCCTAGAAGTAGGCATAGTAGGTAGAGATGGATGCAGAGTACAATCAGCCTGTGGGAGAACTAGGCAGAAAGCGCATGCATGAAGAGTATATTTATCTCAGGGGAGGACTTGGAAGGAAGTACATGGGTGAAGAGTGTGCCATTCTTAGGTGAGGACCCAGTAAGAGGTGCATGGTGTGACTGTGAAGCCAGGCTGTAAAATAACAAAGAAGGACGTCCCTGGGTACAGGATGCAGCCAGCATAGGTGTGGGCATAACATTAGTTATAGTTGAGCTGAATGTGTTAGTGTGCAGCCAGCCTAGTGCAAGACTTGACAAGTATTTCATGAGTGAAAAATCATTATGCCTAGAAAAATAACAAACATCACATGAGAAGAGATGTATACAAGCCAATTAAGATCTGGAAGTTGATACATGAGTACATAATAAAGCTAGCCTATGGGAGAACCCATCAGCAAGTGTATAGGTGGAGGGAGAATCTAGTTTAAGGGAAAAATATCACAGGCGGTCCATGGGTACAGAATGCAGCCAGACCATGGGAAGACCCACAAGAAATGCATGGATAAAGGTGGTGTCCTGCCTATTGAAGGATATGATGCTGAATTCATAGTTGAAATGTTCAACAAGCCTGAGGAAGGGCATGGTAGGAGGTGTGTGAGTGCAGGGTGCAAGCAAGATAAGTTTAGCCTAACTATGGGAGGAGGTGTGTGAGTGCAGGGTGCAAGCAAGATAAGTTTAGCCTAACTATGGGAGGACAAAACTGGACATGCATATATACAAGCTTCAGCCAGCTTAGGAGAGTGCCAGCAAGAAATGCATGGGTGGAGGGAGCATTCAGCTAGGGGAAGACTTGGCAGGAGGTATATGGGGACAATGAGCATCCCACCTATACACATCGTAGCAGGAAGTGCATGGGTGTAGAATGCAGCCACTTAGAAAAGGACCCTGCAAGAAATGCATGGGTAAAGAAAACAACAGAGCTAAGGTAGAATAAATGAGATAAATGGGAAGAAGGAACTTTCAGCTAAATGGAGTCCTGGCCAGCAGAAAATGGTAGCAGGTTGTAGCCAGCCCATAGAGCATATATTATGATGTGCATTGATGCAGGGTGCAGTTAATCCTTGGTAGGACCTTACTAAAAATTCATAGCTGGATAGAGCAGCAAGACTAGAAGAAGTCTCAGAAGGTGATGCAAAATCAGAGGGTACAGTCAACCTAAGGAAGGGTCTAGAAATATGTTCATTGGTGTAGTAAGAAAACTGCCTTGGGTAAGAGCTGCAGGAGTTGCATGGGTTGAGGTTGTTGCCAAAGTAAAGAAAGATGTGGCATGAGGTTCATGGATAGAGGGAAAAATCTAGACTATGAGAGTATTCATCAGGTGCATGGATGGAAATTGTATCCATCCTACAGGAGAATATGGCATGAGTTTCGTGGTTGCAACTTTCACATAGTACAGGAGAGGATCAGCAGAAGTGCACAGGTAGAGGGAATATCTAATATATGGGAGGATTCTGTGAGATGAGCATGGAATAAAGAATATGTACAATAGGTTAGGCTCTGGCATGAACTGCAAAAGTGAAGGGTTCTTCCAGCCTCGAGAAGGTCTCTTTCAGAATTCCGAGTGGAAAAATCATCAGGCCTAGAAGAGGATCAGAAATGGGAGCATGGGAGGAGGGAGGATTCAGCTTAGGTGAGATCTGATAGCTGTTGCATGAATACAAGGTGAAGTTACCCTAGGGAAGGACTAAGCACCTATCACATGAGTGGAGGGATCTTCAACGGTATTGAAGGGCACAGTATACATGCATGAACGGAGGGTGCAGCAAGCCAATAGGAGCATATGGTAGGAAGTGCATAGTTTGAAGAAATATCCAATCTAGGGGAGAATACAGCAGGAAGTGCACAGTTGGATGTTGCTTTCAACTGAAGGGAGCATCTGGCAAGAAATAAGTGAGTGAAAGAGAATCAAGTCTTGGCAAGACTTGACAGGTTTTGCATGAATAGAAGGGACATCCTGCTAGGGATAGAAACGGAAGTTACAGGTGTGTAGAGTGCAGCCAATATGGAGAAAGGATAATGTAAAAAGAAAGCATCAGACCTATTAAAAAAGGCTCATGATGTGTATAGGAAGAGTGAGCATTCAGCCAAAAGGAGTCCTAGCAAGTGGAAAATGCAGGCAAGTTTTAGCCACCTGTTAGGAGGACATGTTAGAATGTAGTTTGGTGTGGGAGAGAAACCAGGCTAGCGTTAGTACTTCCAGAAACTTCATAGATGGTGAGAAAAGCCAGACTAGAGAAAGTACTAACAGGAGACTCATAGATGGAGGTTACGTCCAGCCTAGAAGAGGACCTGATAGCACCTGCATTAGTTAAGGGAGTATCCTGCTTAGGAGAGGACTGGCAGGAGATGCATATGTGTGATGGTTGCCTCTAGCCTAAGGGAGAATATGGATGGAGGTACATGGCTCAAGAAAACATCCAGAATAGGGAAGGATTTGGCAGGTCAGTGGGTTAAGGGTGCAGTGAGCCCAGCAGAAAGTATATGGGTGGAGGGATAATTAAGTCTAGACAGATGGTGCACGGATGAGGCTGTATCAAAACTAGGGGAGCAAATGTTAGGAGGTGCAGAGGTGCAAGGTGAAGCCAGCTTAGGGGAGTGCAGTCTACATATGGCCATAATATAAAGTGCAGAGATCCAGGGTTAAAGCAGGCTATGGGAGGAACCTGCTGGAAATTCATGTTTAGAGGGGATACTCAAGCTAGGAGGGGTCCAGAAGGATGTGCAAAGTTGGAGTATACGGTGAATAGAGGATCCAGAAATACATACATAGATAGAGGCAGAAACCTCCTTAAAATAAGTTCAGTGGAAGATGCATGGGTGAATGTTGCATCCAGCTCAAGGGAATATGGGGCATGAAGTACAAGGGTGAAAAAAGAATCTAGCATAGAGGATTCAGTAGATGGTGCATGGGAGGAGGGTGCATCCTTCCCAGGGGAGAATATGACAAGAAGTTTCATATATGCAACTTTCATCCAGTTCTAATCAGCAGCACTGCATGGGTGGAGGGAATATTTGCCCTAGAGAAAGACTCAGCTGGGTACAGGAAAAGGGAGTATCTAGTCTATGGGTGACTCTGGCATGAATTGCATAGATGGAGGGTGCAACCATCTCAAAGAAGAACCTTGCAAGAAGTAAATTTGAGGGAGAAACCATCAAGCCTAGAAGAGGACTGACAGGAGGTGCATAAAAATAGATTGAATTTAACAAAAGGAGATCTAGCATATGGCATATGGGTGTAAGGTGCAGCAAAGCTCTGGCAGGACCTAATAGGCATTGTATGGATAGAAAGAGCTGCCATCCTATGTGGGGTCTCAGCAAGAGCTGCAAAAGTGGAGGTTACATCCAACCTAGAGGAGGACCTAACAATATGTGTGTAGGTAGAGGTAATATCCTGCCTAGGGAAGGATCCAAAAAACATAAGTGCATATTGGTTGAAGCCAGTCTCTGGGGCAATATGGCTGAAAGTGCATGAGTTTAGGGAGAATGTAGCATAGGGGATCTTGGCAGGAGGTGTATGTGTGTAATGAGCAGACAACCTAGATGTACCTTGAAAGAAGTGCATGTATAGAGAAATATCAAACTTAGAAGAGGACTGGAAAAGTTTCATGGGCATAGGGGGCATTCAGCCAAGGAGAGGTTTAGAAGATTTATAGGAAAAGGGAGCAGCTAGCCTCAGGAGGCACACAGTAGAAAGTTCGTAAGTGGAGAGAGCAGCCAGCCTATGATAGGTCCCAGTAGAAGGTGGAAAAGTGGAGGTTACACCTAGTCTAGAAGAGGACCCCACAACATATACATAAGTGGAAATAGTATCCTGCCTAGGGAAGAATCTGCAGGAGATGCATGGTTGGAGATTTCATGCTTGCTAAGGGAGGATACAGCTGGAGATTCTTGGGTGTAAGGAGCATCCAGACTAGGGGAGGACTTGGCCAGATGTTCAAAACAAGGGTGAATGGAATTTAGGGGAAAATTTAGTAAGAAGTAAACTAGTGAAGAGAATATCTAGATGAGATAATTATTCATCAAGTTGTGCATGATTGATGGTTGCATGCAGCCTAAGGAAGGATATGATAGAAGTTGCAGAACTACAGGGTACAGCCAGCCTACCAGAGGCCTTTGTAGGTGGTGCATTATTCAGTGGGGCAGTCAGGCTAGGTGTAGACATAGTAGGAGGTACATTGATGTGGGGTGCCATTAACTTAGGAAAGGATTCAACCAAAAGTGCAAGGGTAGAAGGAGCAGTCTAACTAATGGAAGACTATGCAGGAGATGTAAAGATGAGGGTAGAATCAGCTTATGGCAGGAAGTTCATGGGTGCAGGGAGCACCCAGTCTAGGTGAAGGCTCAGCAGGAGGTTCATGGGTAGAGCATGCAGCTAGTTAAAGGGAGAATCCAGAAGGAATTGCATGGGTGTAGAGACAATCCAGACTAGGTCAGGTTCTGGAAAGTCTTGCATTGGTGGAAGGTGCATCTTGCCTAGGGAAGGAATGGCAGGAAGTGCCCTTGTAGCCAGCCAACTGTAACTGGCCAAGTAGCCGGTTAATTCAGGTTATGTATAGGTGGAATATATGGCCAGTCTAAGAAACAGCCAAATGTTTTGTACATAGCTTGGAGATAATACTGCACAGGGGAAATCATGCAGAAATGGTTCAGCAGAACTATAATACATGGAGGAGAAAGCACCCAGCTTAGGAAAGTCTCTGCAGGGTAAGTATGGGGACAAGAAACACTGAACATAGGAAAGGCTCCAGTGTAACTTAAATGAACGGAGTGTGCAACCAATCTAGAGGCAGAGCCTGGAAGAAATGCATGGGTGGAGAAACTTCAGGCCTAGAACAAGAATGACAGGAAATTCATAAGACAAGTAAGCATTCAGTCAAGATATACCTAGCAAAAGGTGCATGGGTGCAGGGAATAGCCAGGCTATGGGAGAACAAAATGCAAGATACATGGGTGCAGGGTGACAATGGCCTCATGTAGAAAATGACAGGATGTTCATTGATGGAGCAATCAAGCAGACTAAAGAAGTACTTGGCAGGAAGTGCATACATAAAGGTAGTAGCAGCCTACAGGAGTACTTGTCAGGAGGAGTATATGTGCAGTGTGCAGCCAGCCTAGGGGAGTTCATTATATGAGGGTTATGGGTTGAGGGAGCTTACAGCCATAGGGGAGGATCTGCAGAAAGAACACTCAGACTTATGGAGGATATGGCCATTGGTACATGGTTGGAAGGTGCTGCCAGTTTAGGTAAAATACAGGAGAAGTGCATGGGTACAAGGTGCAGAAGCCTGAATGAGTATTTGGCAGCAGATTCATGGCTGTATGATTCAGGTTACCTAGGGGAAAGCATGGCAAAATATGTATATTTTTAAATTTCAGCCATTCCAAAGGAGGATCAGCAAAAAGTGCATTGGTGGATGGAGCATCTAGCAAATGCGGGTACTCCTTAGGATGTGCATGGAATGTAGTAAGGAGCATGTAAACTATAGGAGGTCCCAGCAGAAAATGCATGCTGCAAGGTAGAGCCAACCCATAGAAGGACTGTGCAAGAAGAGCATGGGCAAGGACAGCATCAGGTCTGTTAGAGGTCAGGCAGAATGTGAAAAGGAAGAAGGAACTTTCAGCCAAAGGGAGTGTTATCAGGTTAAAAAAATGGTAATGTAGCCAGCTTCTAGATGTACATGTTACAATGCACATTGATGCAAGGTGCAACCAGGCTCTCAGGATTGTATATGAAGTGCATGGATGGAGTGGGCATCCAGGCTAGGAGAGGTCTAAGAAAGAGGGGAAAAGATGAAGTGTATAGCCAGCTTAGGGGAGAACCCAGAAAGACATGCATACATGGAGGCAGAAACCTGCCTAGGGTGAGAACCATAAGAGATGCATGGCTAGGGGTTGAAGCTAGTCCAAAGAAGGCATGAGGTATATGTGTGTAGAGAGAATCTCGCGTAGAGAAAGAATTGGCAGATGGTACATGGGTGGAGACAGCATTCAGCCTAGGGAAAGGCTAGATAAGTTGAATATGGATGAAGCCGTATCTAGCCTAGGTGAAGCCTGAGCATGAATGCATGGGTGGAAGGTGTAGCCATCCTATAGAAGGACCTGCAATAAAACATGGGTGGAGCAATCATCAGGCCTAGGAGAGTATAGGAAAAAGATTAATGGGAGGAGAGAGCATTCAGCCAAGATGAGACCTGGCAAGAAGAACATGGATGCAGAGTGTAGGCTGCCACCTTAGGAGAGAACCCAACAGAAAGTAAATAAATGGAGAAGGGATCCAGCCGGTAGGTAGACGTTGCTAAAAAACACATGGGGGCCTAATGCAGCCAAGAAGTGCATGGGTGCGTAATGTAGGAGGAACACAAGAGATGCATGGATGGAGGCTCTAGTTGATCTTGTGGAGAATAGGCAACTCTTGCATGTTTGGAGGTTGTGGCTAGCCTATGGGGGAGGTAATAGGTGGTGCATTGGTTCTGGGGGAAGCCAGACTTAGAGAGGCACAGACAGGATACGCATAGGTGAACCTGGAAGTAACATCCAGCATAAGGGAGAAAACAGCATGTGGTGTATGTATGTAGTCTGCTGCCAACATGCTGCAACTTTCCTCCCCATCAAAAGGAGGTATGGCTGACATCCCTATAACAAAAGCAAGTTAAGAAGAGAAAATGATAACAATTTATTCGATAATAGTTTTCATGACATAAAAGCCTTCATAGTGAAGACCCAAAGATACAGGGGGAGCTATCCATTTTTATGCTTTGGTTTCAATGAATAATAGATAGCCATACAGAACTTCGACTGGGGTATGAGCTAATGCTAACAGATTGAGTGGGAAAACTCAGCAAGGACTGTGTGTTCAGATTCTTCCTGGCCACTCCTTGCAGCCTTCCTTCCTCTCAGGTATGGGGTAAGATCCTTTCTGGAATGAGGGTCTTATGACCTACAATTAGAGAGGTTGGTCAGAGAATTACTTTATAGCTATTTCTTACATAAAAAAGAAGGGGAAAGTTAGAGTAATATATTAGGCCTTATGGCTGCTTTGGAGGAAAAATGATTCTGCCTTGAGGAAGAGAAATTCTAGTTTCTATGGCTGGCCTCAGGAGAGAATGAGGGACAAGATACAGGACAGCAGGAGAAGATCAGAGAGAAACTGTTATTTCTGAGGCCCATATTTTAGGTTATCATTTTCTGAGCCCCAACAGGAAATACTGACAGAACTTGCATGGGTGGAGAAGTCATCCAGCCTAAAGCACCACATACAGGTGGTGAGTGGTTGGAAGAAACAACAAGCTTTAATATAGAGCCCAGCAGGTAGGTCTTATGTGAAGATTGCAGACAGTATAGAAAAGGATCAGCAGGAAATATATGCTTGAATGGCACAGCTATCCTAGGGGAGGACATAGCAGGAGGTTAATGAATGGATGTTGTAGACTTTCAAGGAAACAATATGGCAAGAGGTGCCAGAGGGTGGGGTGCAGTTAGCATAGGGGAATACATGATAGTTAAGTGCATGAATGTGTGCTATAACAAGTCTGGAGAGACAACACAGCAGGAAGTTTTATGGATAGATGGAATTTTCATTTAAGAGATGCTCAGCAGAGGGTACATGGGTGAAGGAAGCAATGAACCATAGAGGAAGAATCTGCAGGTGGTACATGTTTGGAGAGAATGAAGAGCTTAATAGAGTAACTGACAAACAAGATGTGTGGAAGTTGCAAACCAGTCTAGGGAAGTGGCCAGCAGGAAATAAACATATTAAAGACTTATCCAACCTAGAAGAGAATGCAGCAGAAGGTATATGGATGGTGGATACAGGTATGAGAGGGAGAACTTAGCAGGATGTGCAATATTTCAGAATGCAGCTAGGCTAGACAGTTAGCAGTAGATCCATGGGCAGAGTGTAACTTTCATAGGGATAAAATGGCAGGAGATTCATGGGTTCACAATGAAGCCAACTAAGAGAAGAACTCTGCAAGAAGTGCATGAGTCAAGAGACCCTCAGGCCTAGAATAGGACCTGCAGAAGGTAGATGGAAAGAAGGTCTATCTGGCCAAGATGAAAAATTGACAAGTGACATATGAGTGCATGGGCCAACCATCTGAGGTCAGGATATTGCAGAAGATGCATGAGTGCAGATTGAGGTAGGCCTAACAATAGGTGCATGGGTGGAGAGTGAAGCTAGCCTAGGAAGATAAGACAGAGGCTCGCCTGTAATCCCAGCACTTTGGGATGCCGAGGCGGGCGGATCACGAGGTCAGGAGATCAAGAATCCTGGCTAACACGGTGAAACCCCTTCTCTACTAAAAATACAAAAAATTAGCCAGGCGTGGTGGCAGGCGCCTGTAGTCCCAGCTACTCGGGAGGCTGAGGCAGGAGAATGGCATGAACCTGGGAGGCAGAGCTTGCAGTGAGCCGAGATTGCGCCACTGCACTCCAGCCTGGGCGACGAGTGAGACTCCGTCTCAAAAAAAAAAAAAAAAAAAGACAGAGGCTCATGAGAGAATTGTGCAACATGCTTAGGGAAAGAATCAGCAGGAAGTGTACAGGGGAAAGCATTCATCCTGGGTAGGAAAGGATATGGCAAGAGGAATGTGGATAACAGGGTGCAGATATCAAAGGTTAGGACATGGCTTAATGTGCATAAACAAGACATGGATAAAATAATGTGCAGACAGTCTGTGGGAATACACATCAGAAAACTTATTGTTGCAACTTAAAACCAGCCTAGGGGATGATATAATAGGACTTGCATTATTGCAGAGTGCTGCCAGTCTTTAGGAGCACCTGGAAGGAAGTGCAAAGTTTGAAGAATCAACCAGACTAGGGAAGGACTCAGCAGAGTGTGCAAAGGCAGAGGTAACATTCAAACTAGACAGGGACTCAGAAGTATGTGCTGAAGTAGAAGGGGTATTATTTCCAGGGAGAGATGCACTGGTGATACGTGTGTGGAGGTTGAAGCTGCATTAAAGAAGGTTATGTTTGAAAGTGACTGGGTGTAAGGAGCCTCCAGACTAGGAGAAGGCTTGGCAGTATGTATGTGGATTGAAGTTGCAGCAAGCCTTGGGGAGGATCCTGCAGGGAGTGGATGTGTGAAAGGAACAGCCACCCTATTGTAGGACTGAGCAGGAGGTTCAATCATGAAGAAGTCTAAGGGAGGATCCTGCCTAGTGGAGGATACAGCAGAAAATACATGGTGAAGAGACCATCTAGCCTTGAAGATAATTTTGCAGAGGTGCATAGGTGAGAGTTACATTTATATTAGATAAGACCCTGATGGGTGGTGCATAGGAGGAGGACCATTCATTCCAGAAGAAAACCCAGCAACTAGTGCATTTTTCAGGAGACAACCATCCTGAGAATTCATGGAAAATGCATCAGGCCTATAGGGTAAAGGAGAGTGTGTATATGGTAGAAGAAAGTATTGATCCAAGTTGAATCCTAGTAGATGGTGCATGGTAGGAGGTTTCTGCCTCCCTTCATGTGTGGATGGTGCATGGATGAACTGGTTCCTTCAGTCCATGGGGGGAATATTAGGATGTGCATTGGTGGAGGATGCAATCAGGCTCTGATGGGACCTGTCTTTAAGTGTTTTTTTTTTTTTGGTTTTATTTGTTTGTTTGTTGTTTTTTGAGAGAGCATCCAGGCTACAGGAGGTCTCAACAGGATGTGCAAAGCTGTAGTGTACATCCAATCTAAGGGAGAACCCAGCAATATGTTCATAGGTGGCAGTAGAATATTACCTAAGGGAAGAATAACAGGAAATGCATCAGTGGAAGTTTGAGGTAGAGAAAGGGAAGTTATGGCAAGAAGTGCATGGGTGGAGGGTACAGTGAACCTGGCAGATATTTTGACAGGAAGTACATGGATGGGTAGGGATGCTACTGCATATGTGTGCGTGTGTGTGTGTGTGTGTGTTTGTATTGGGGAGGGCAGGGGCTCAACATACGATAAAAAGTTGAAAAGAAAAATAGTCATTCAAGAGGACAGTGTGGCAAGAATTACATGGTTAGAAGGAACATGCAACCTATGGAAGGATTGGCAAGGGGTTCATGGTTAAAAAAACATTCACAGCAGGGGAAGTCCTGGTTGGTGGTGCCTGGACACAGTGTGCAGCCAGCCTACAGATGGTTACAAGGAGCACATTGGTGGGGTGTACAGCTAGTCTAGGGGGATAGAAATGGGATAAATTACATGAATTAATGGTCCTCAAAGCCCAGAGGAGGACCCATTAGGTAGTTCGTGGATATAGGTCATCCAACCTAGGGGATGATATGGCAGGAGAGATATGGTTGGAAGGTACAACCAGCCTAGCAGATGATAAAAATGAAATGTATGGAAGGAGAAAGCATCCAGCCCATGATGTCCCTAAAGGAAGTAGATGGGAGTAAGGAGAATCTAGCCCAAGTGAAGTTGTGGCAATAGGTATATGGTGGAGAGTGCAGTCAGTCTAGATAAGGACCAAGCAAGAAGTGCAGGTGGAGAAAGCTTTAGACCTAGAATTGGACTGGAAGAAGGTGAACATTGGGAAGGCATATTCAGTCAAAGAGGAGAACTGGCAGGTGGAGCATGGGTACAGGGTGCAACCATCCTTGGGGAGTACGTTGGGAATGATGCATTGGTGCAAGGCATAGTGAGCCAAGGGAAAGACATAGTAGGAAGTGAATAAGTGGGAAGAATTGTCGGCCTAATCGAGAGCTTGGAGGAAGATTCAATGTTGGAAAGTACAGTCAGCTTACTGGAAGATTTAGCAGGAAGTTCACTGGCAGAAAGTTTAATAACCCTGGTGGAGGTTCACACAGGAGTTGCATGGAAGAGGATTCATCCATCCTAAGGGAAGACCAACTGGGATGTGCATAGGTGGAAACAGACCTAGAAGAGGACCAACAAGATGTACATGGGAGGAGGGATCATTCAACCAAGATGAGTCAGAGCAGTTGGTATATGGGTGCAGATTGCTGGAAGCCTATGTGAGTACATATTAGGATGTGAGTTGGGGTAGGATTCAGCCAGGTAACATGATGACACAATTGAAAGTGCTTGGTTGTAGAACACAGCCAGGCTAGGGGAGAAAAGGTGGATTGTGCAACCAGGCTTGGGAGACACCCAGCAGTATATGTATAGCTGGAGGGACATCCTGCCCAGAGGAAAAACTACAAAACATACATGAGTGGAGGTTGCAGCCAGCCTGCGATGATATGACATGAAGTGCATTGGTGAAGGGAACATCCAGATTAATGGAGAACTTGGCGGGAGTTGCATGGGTAGAGCGTGTAGTGAGCCTAAGGGACAATCCATAAGGAAGTGTATGGACAGGAGGAAAATCTATCCTAGGGAAGCACTTGGCAGATAATTCATAATAGAAGATGCATCCAGCCTAGGGGAGAACATTGCAGGAGGTGCAGAGTTACACAGTACAAGTAGTATAGGGGAACTTCAGACAAAGTGCATTAGAGAAGATCCAGTTAGCTTAGGGTTGGATGTAATAGTGGGTGCATGGAATCAAGGTGCAGCTAGCCTAGGGAAGGACATAACAGAATGTGCCTTCATGCAATATGCAGCCAGTCTTGGGAAGAACCTGACAAGAAATAAAAGGGTGGAGAGACCAGGCAGCCTAGGATAGGTTTTTGGAGAAGGTGCAAAGTTGAAGGTTACCTTCAATTTATAGGAGGACTCAGTAGTACGTGCATAATTGAAAGGAATATCTTTCCTAAGGGAGGACTTGTAGGAAATTAATGCATGATATTTGCAGCAACACTAAGGGAGGATATGGCTGAAGGTTCCTGGGTGGAGAGAGCTTCCAGACGAAGGAAGAACTTGACAGGAGGTAGGCAGGATGAGGGTGCAGTGAGCCTAGGAGAAGGTCCATCAAATAGTAAAATAGTAATTGTATGGAAGAAGCAGCTAACCAAGGGAAGGAATCAGTAGAGGTTGCATGGGTGAATGAAGGGACATGCAGAATAAGGGAGGATTTAGCAGAGGTGCATACGTTTTGGAAGCAAACAACTTAGAGGATAGTGCCTGGGTGGAGAGTGCATCAAACTGAGGGTAGTGCCTGGGTGGAGGGTGCATCAAGCTTAGGGGAGGTCTCAATAGGGTGTGTATGTTTATAATGTGCTGTCAGAATAGGGAAGTTCATGGTAGGAGAGTCGTGGGCTGAGGGAGCTTCCAGTCTTAGGGAAGGTATCAGCAGAAGGTTCATGGCAGAAGGCAAAAACCAACTTAAACCAGCATTAAGGTCCTCAATGGAAGTTGCAAGCAGCCTGGGGGAGGATCTGGGAAGAAGTAAATGCCTAGAAGGCATACTCATCCTGGAGGACTCAGCAGGTGATACTTGGGTGCAGATGCATCCATATAAAGGGAGTACATGCCAAGAAGTACATGAGTGCAGAGTGCTGTCAGCCTAGGGAATAACCTGACAGAAGGTGAATGGGTAAAGAATGCGACCACCCTAAGGGGTACATGAAAAGAGGTTCATGAGTGCATTGGAATAACAAGAACATGAGTGGACACATCAGGAAGCACATGGGTCAGCTCAGAATGTAGTACATGAGTAGACAGCATCCAACCTAGTGGCAAATATGACAGGAAGTTCAGGGGTGAGAGTTTATTCGACCTAAGTGAAGATACAGTAAGAGAGAGATGCATCAAAGATAATTTAGTCTGTCTAGGTGAAGGAATGACAGATGATACAAGGTTTCAAAGTCTAGCTAGCCTAGAAGAGTATTGAAAGGAAGTGCATGAAATAGGCGGAAGAACCAGTCTATGTGAAGATTTGGCAGGGAATATATACCCTTGGAGAGTCCTAGCAGGTGACCATGGGTTCAGGTTGAAGACAACCTAAGAGAGGACTCAGCAATAAGTTCATGGCGGAGGGAGAAGAGAGTCAAGGGAAGATTCATTCAGAAAGTCCATGGGGTGGAGGCTGAACCAAGTTTAGGAGAGGACTCAGAGATAGTGCCTCAGCCATCTGCACTCAGATGTGTACTTAGTCAAAGCTAGTACATGGCAGAGTTGCAAGGATTCAGGCTGCAGCCAGCCTAGGGGAGGACACAGCAAGGTCTTTTGGGAGCAGAAGGTCTTAGGACTAGAATATGATCAGTATGGGGTGCATGAGAGAAGGGAGAACTCAGCCAAACGGAAGCACTGGCAGCTAATGCATGGGAACACATAGTAGATGGAGCACTACTGCAGGGTTTAGAGAGCCCATGTGTGAACCTGGTATCAAGTAAATAGGTGGAAGGAGCATCCAGCCTAGAGTAGTACTCAGCAGAAACAAAGGTGGAGGGTACAGCCAGTATGGAGTGGAGGTTCTGGCAGGAGTGCATCTGTTGTGACTGAAGCCACCCTTGTGGAGATCACAGCAGGAATTCCATAGAAACTGATATCATCCAACCTAAGGCAGGCCCCAGCAGGAGTTGCATGGGCATAGGTTGTAGCCAACCTAGGAGAGTATACAGCAAGATGTGCTTGGGTGAAAACAGCTTCATCCCTAGAGTAAGTTCACCAGGAAGTGCATGGGTGGAGGGAGTTTCTACTTTAAGGGAGGATTTTAGCAGGAAGAACTTGAGTAAAGGAAGGAACTATGCTTTAAAAATGCTGTCAAGAAGTGCATGGGTGGAGGGAGCATTCAGCCTAGGGGAGGACTTAGAAGGAGGTGTATTTGTGTATTTTGCAGCTAGCTAGCTAGACATCATATTATGAGTAATGTAGGCTGAGATAGCTTCCAGCCTTACTGGAGGTATCTGCCAAAGGTGCATGTGTGGAAGGACATGCCTAAAGCATGACTGTATTTTATATGTTGTTGGAGTAAACAATCAGCTAATAGTGTATGCAGCAACAGGAAGATTGTGTGTGGAGGCTACAGTGATCCTGGAGGAGGAACTGGCAGGAGGTGAGTGGGAGAAAAAAAGCACTCAGCTTTGAGGAGAACTTGAAAGAATGAACATGGGTGGATAGTACAGCCACCCTGGGGAGATCTCAACAGGTTATGTGTTGAGATAGGTGTGGGTGGAGAATGCAGCTAGCCTATGGTAAGAGTCTAGAAATTTTGCATTAGTTGAGGCTGCAAACATTCTTGCAGAGGACATGACTGGATGTACATGGGTACAGATTGGTTGACACCTCGATTCAGTCATGACATGAGTTGCATGAGGGGAGGGAAAAGTCAGCCTATGGAGGACTGTGTAGCAGGTGTATGGTGGAGGAGATTCTAACGGAAGTAGGAATTGGAAGGAGTGAAGTACTCAAGCATACTGTTGACCTAGGATATGATTAGGCATGACATGCCTGGGTGGGTGATATGGTTTGGCTGTGTCCCCACCCAAACTGTAATCCCCACATGTCAGGGGAGGGGCCTGGTGAATCCTAATTGGATCATGGGGGTGGACTTCCCTCTTGCCGTTCTCATGATAGTGAGTGAGTTCTCACAGGATCTGGTTGTTTGGGAGTGTAGTGCTTCCCCCTCCCCTCTCTCTACTGCTCTGCCATTGCGAAGATGTGCATGCTTCTCCTTCGCCTTCCGCCACGATTGTAAGTTTCCTAAGGCCTCCCATTCATGCTTCCTGTTAGGCCTACAAAACTGTGAGTCAATTAAACCTCTTTTCTTCATAAATTATCCAGTCTCAGGTAGTTCTTTATAGCAGTGTGAAAACAGACTAATACAGTAGGGAATTCTGCAACCCAAGAAATACATTTATCAAGGAGTGAATATGTAGAGGGAACAGCCAGGCTATAGGTGGTGTTAGTAGAACATGCATGGGTGAAGTGATCGTCTAGTCTAGGGAAGGATTAACCTGAAGGTGCATGAATAGAGGGTGCAGAAGGCCTGGAGAATGTCTTAGTAGAAGAAAAATGGCATCCAGTTCTAAGAGGATGCAGGAGGTTGTTCATAGGTAGAGGTTGCAGCCAGTATAGGGTTGGACAAAACAGGAAGTGAATGATTCAGGGGAGTATGCATTCAACAATAGATCCGGCCGTCAGTGCATGGATGGATATTCAGCCAATATAGGGCTGAATATGTCAGGTGATGCCTTTGTGTAGGGAGCACCTAGCTTAGGGGTTGACTCTTCAGCAAGTGTATGACTGGAGGATGCAGTCAACCAAGGGGAGGAACAAGCTGGATGTACATAAATGGCAGCTTAAGCCAGCTTTGGAAACTATCCAACAGTAAATGCATGAGCAGAAGTTGCCAAAAACTTAGGATAGTACTCTTTGAGAGGTGGATTGGTTAAGGTTGCAGCCAGCCAAAAGAAGAAAATGACAGGAAGTGAAACTTAGGAGGGAGCATCCAATCTCTGTGAAGACTTGGCAGTAAATGCATCAGAGGAGGGGGCATGCAGTCTAGTGGAGGTCATGGATAGAGGTGCGGAAGTGGAGGGATCATCTGGCCCAGGGAAGGATTTGACGGGAGTTGTACGGGTGGAGGGAGAATCCAGGCTAAGGAAGGATTTCTACAACATGCATCATTAGAGGAAGTGACAAATTTATGGCAAGATATGGCAAGAGGTGAGGATCTGGAGGGCAAATGCAACCAAAGGAAATACATGATGATAAGTGTAACAGTGGAGGAAGCATCTAGACTACCTGAGGGCATGATAGAAGGTGAGTCAGAGGAATGAGAATTCAGTCTAGACAGTCTCAGCAAGAGATTAATGGAAGAAGAGAGTATACAGCCTAAGGAAAGACTCAGTAGGAAGTGCATGATAGAGGGTTATGCAGCTTGGGGGAGGACTCTGCATGAAGTCTATGGGTAGAGGTTCTAGCAAGCTTAAGAGAAGGCATGCGAGAAAGTGGATGGGTGAAGTGTACATCTAGCACATAGGAGGCCATGGAGGTGGTACATGGATGGAGGATTCAGCCAGCCCAGGGAAGACACATCAAAAAGTGCATGGGTAAACGGAGTGACCATTCTAAGGGTAGAATCATCAGGAGATTATGAGTGTAGGCCTCAGTCTGCCTAGACGATTACCTGATAGGCAGTGCCTGGGTGGAAGAAGCATCCATCTTGGGGAATATCTGATATAACATAAATGAGTAGAAAATGTAACCAAAAGATGGGAGGATTCAGCAGGAAATATGTGTGTGGAGGTGGGCGTAGGAGAAATCAGATTGAAGGAATATTGGAAGGTGTGTTAGTGGAGGGTGCATCCAGCCTAGGGTTAGACTGAGCCAAAGTTGTATGGGTGTGGGGGTCATTCTTCCAATGAGACAACAGGGCAAGAAATATATGAGTGAAATGTGTGGGCAGATCATGAAGTTTATGAGAAGAATGTGCAGAAAAACTGGAGGAAATCTTGGCAAGGAAAGCATGGGAATAGTGTTCATCCAGCATAGGGTAATACTTGGCAGTACTTTCACGGGTGGAGGAAGCATCTAGCTTAGGTGAGACTCAGGAAGAAGTGCATGAGTGGAGTGAGAAGGCAGCCTGAGGGAGCACTCTGCATGGTCAGAAGGAGCAGCCAAACATGGAAGGACTCAGAATGGGGTCTACAGATGGAGTGTGCTTTCAATCTAGGTTGAGATACAGTAAAATATGCATGGCAAGAAAGTGCAGCCACCCTAAGAGAACGCTGCACAGGAGTTAAATATGTGAAGTGACCAGCTAGCCTTGGTATAGTCTTGGCAGGACACACATGGGTGTAGTGAGCATAACATAAAGCCTAAAGGAGGGCTCAGCAAGAGGTGCATGGATGGGGGATACAGCCAGTCTAGAGCACAAACCAACAGGAGATGCATGGGAGGAAGGAGCATTTAATTTAGGGTAGAACATGGGAGGAGGTGCCTGTGTGGATATTACAAGCATTCTAGGGAAGGATTGGAAATGAAGTCCATGGTTGAAGGGAGCATTTATCCAAGCATAGACTTGGTAATTGATGCAAGTGGGGAGGGAGCATCCAGCCTGGTGGTGTATCTTGAAGAATATGCATTAGTGGAGGGTGTAGTCAGTGTAGGAATGGTTAGCCAGGAAGTGCATGGATATATGGTATGGCTAACCGGAGAGGACTAAGTCAGAAGTTTTTATGTGCAGGAAGAGTTCAAACTGGGAAGGAGTATCCATCTCCCAGTAGGATCCTTCAGGAGGTGCATCTGATGAGAAGGTAATATCCAGTCTGTGCTGAGAGATACAAGAAAGAAGGGTACACATAGCCTGTAGTAAGGTTCAGCAGGAGTTGCATGGTTGGAGAGTTTAGCCAGCATAGAGAAAGACTGGCAGCATATGGAAAGACTGGTGAATGGTGCAGCCATCCAAGGGCAGGATATGTCAGGAAATGCCTGAGTGGAGAGTCCAGAAAGTTTGAGGAAGAATCCAGCAGAGCGTGAGTGAAGAGGGCATCCATTGTTGTGAAATTCTCTCCCAAAGGTTCATTAATATATGGTGCAAGCAGCCTAGGGCAGGGCCTAGCAGAATGCACAAGAGAAAATGGAGTAGCTAGTCTAAAGTTGAACTTATCAGAAGGTGTGTGGGTTTAGGGTGGAGCAGCTTAAAAAAGATGTGGCAGGAAGTGCATGACTGAAGCACAACAAGCCTAGGGGAAGATCTGGCAGTTGGTACATGAGTGGAGAGATTATCCATCCTAGAGGAAGACCCAATAGAAGGTCCATGGTTGAAGGATGCAGACAACCAAAGCAAAGGATGGTGGGAAATGCGTGAATGGAGTATACATCTTGCCCAAGGGAGGATACTGCAATAAGTGCAGAGGTGTAGGCAGCACCTGGGTTGGGGTGTAACAATTGAGGCTGCAGCAAATACTTAAAGTCTCTCCATACCTCTTCGCTAAGAAACTTAAAAAAAAAAAAAAACTCTAGGATTATTTCTAGCAGCTTAACACCATGTCCCTAAGATGACCTGAGCTCCCCTGCCCATGAAATGCCTGCCTGAGAAAGCTTGATGTTACCAGGAGAATTTACTGTTTATTCCACCCAAAACCTGGTAATAGACAGATAGGCCCTCAAACCCCCTGTTAGAGCAATTACTTTAGAAGGCTTGAGATTGTAAATCCTTTCTCTGTCCTTTGAGTGGTTTATCTGCTACTCTAAACTGTTTCCTCAAAGATCTGAAAGCTCTTTCTTTGAAATCCAAACATATAGGGTGATAACTCCAGCTCTTTCTCTGAGTCTCAGCGGGAGATTAAGGACCTAACTTACGTGAGCACCTTGCTTCGACTTGCGCCACTGCCTTCTGTTATATAGTAAAAGAAGTTTGTTTCATAAAGTTCATGAGCAGAGGTTTCATCAAGACAAGGGGACATGGCAGGTAGTGCATATTTGGGTGCATTATATAGACTAGATCAGGTCTCCTGAGAAGCGGTGTTAGCAGAGTGTGCAGGCAGCATAGCAGAGAACATGGCAGATAATTCATGGGTGCAGGATACGTGTTGTTTAGTGGAGTACCCAGCAAGTAGTTTATGTATAGAGATTAAAGCCATTCTAGGGTGGGATATTGCAATTGGTGCATTGATGGATAGCATTGCCAACCTAGGAGAGAAACCAGCAGAAAGTGCATGGGAGGGGATGAAATTAACTTAGAATAGTTAGTACATAGTAGCAGGTGCCTGGTTATGAGATGCAAGTGGCCTTGGATAATTCTGGCAAGAAGTCCATGGGTGGAGGGGAATAAGCAAAATAAGGCAGGAGATGCATGAGAGGGGGTAGCATTCAGCTTAGAACATACTTAGGCAGGTGGTATATAGTTGTATATAGGCAGGTGGTATATGGTTGCAGCGTTCAGCTGAACTACAGGGGTGGGGTAGGGGACAGCAAACATTGCATAGGTAGAGAAAACCAGTCCTAGAAGAGGTAAAGCAGGAGTTGGATGGGAAAAGAGAGCATATATTTTACAAGAGACTTGGCAAGTGATGCACAGGTGCAGGGTGAAGCTAGCCTAGGGAAGCATATATTAGAAGATTAATTGGTTCAAGTTGCAGCCAGACATGGAGAGCACCCAGTAGAATGTGCATGGATGGAGGGACCAATAAGCCTATTGAGTTCGCAGCAGGAGGTGCAAAGTTAGATAGTATAACCAGCTTAGTAGAGGTTCTGTCAGAAAGTGTATAGGTGGAGGGAGCATTTTTCCTAAAAGAAGATATGGCAGGGGGTTCATAATACATTCAACCTAGGGGAAGACTTGCCCAGAGAAGCATAGGTTGATCCTGCAGCCAGCTTAAAGGAGGATATGGCAAGAGTTGTAAAGGTAAATTGTGTTTCATACCTAGGGAAGGACACAAAAGTGGCTGCATTGTTGCAGAGTGCAGCTTATACAGGAATCCAGTTAATTAGGCAGTGCATGGATAGAGAAAGTGTCTAGCCTAGGGCAGGACCTGGCATGCTACATGGAGAAGGTAGCATTCAACCTAAACAAAGCCAAGCAGGTGGTGCATATGTGTAGGGTGCAACCTAAGACAGGACACAACAGGAAGTACACAGGGAGACATAAAATCAGGCCTAGAAGTGTGGTGCCAGGAGTTGTATGGGAGAAGTAAACTTTCCACCTAGTGGAATACTGGAAGCGGGTGCATAGGTACAGAGTGCAACCAGTCTAGTGGTGAATTGAATGAGGTTGCAGCCATTCTAGGGACAGACATTAGAGTGGGTATGTTGTAAGCTGCAGTCAGACTAGATGATGACCTGACAGAAAGAGTGTGGGTGGATGCAGCCTCCAGCCTAGGGGAGACTCATCAGGAATTACATGCAAGGAGGGAACATTCAACCCAGAGTAGATATGGCTGGTGTTGCATGGATGCAGAGTACAGGCAGCCTGTATGAGAGGATATACTAAGAGGCACTCCTGTGTAGGGTACAGCCAGTCTCAGGTAAGATGTGTCAGGAAATGTATGGATGACAGGAGTAACCATGTAGAGGGTATCACAACAGGAGGTGCAGAGGTGAAGGATACAGCCAAATTAGAGGAAGACCCAATAAGAAGTGCACAAGTGGAGGAAGCATCAAGTCTAGGAGAGGACACGTTACATGGCTCATGGTTGAGGAAGTTTCCAGTCTAAATCGAAACATCTGCAGGTCATATATATGTGGTGGAAAGATCCAACCTTGGGCAGTGCCCTGTATTTGGTCCATGAGTGGAGGGAACATCTAGCTTAGCAGAGTACCTAGCATGCAGTCAGTGCATGTGTGGAGGTTTAAGCAAATTTGGGAGAGGAAGCAGAAGGAAGTGCATGTATATAAGGAGCACGCTGCCTGAGGGCAGATGGCAGAAAGTATATTTTGAAATGAGTATTCAGCCTAGAGTAAGCATAGCAGATGATGTGTGGGTGCAGGATGCAGTCACATTATCAGAGGACATATTTGGAGGTGTTTTGGTGCAAGTTATAGCCTCAGGGAGGAATTGCAAAAATGCATGTGCATATGGAGAAGATAGAAAAAGGGAAGTCTCACGCGAAGGCCCGCGGCGGGTGTTGACGCGATGTGATTTCTGCCCAGTGCTCTGAATGTCAAAGTGAAGAAATTCAATGAAGCGCGGGTAAACGGCGGGAGTAACTATGACTCTCTTAAGGTAGCCAAATGCCTCGTCATCTAATTAGTGACGCGCATGAATGGATGAACGAGATTCCCACTGTCCCTACCTACTATCCAGCGAAACCACAGCCAAGGGAACGGGCTTGGCGGAATCAGCGGGGAAAGAAGACCCTGTTGAGCTTGACTCTAGTCTGGCACGGTGAAGAGACATGAGAGGTGTAGAATAAGTGGGAGGCCCCCGGCGCCCCCCCGGTGTCCCCGCGAGGGGTCCGGGGCGGGGTCCGCCGGCCCTGCGGGCCGCCGGTGAAATACCACTACTCTGATCGTTTTTTCACTGACCCGGTGAGGCGGGGGGGGCGAGCCCCGAGGGGCTCTCGCTTCTGGCGCCAAGCGCCCGGCCGCGCGCAGAACTCAGGATTAAGAATCTCACTCAAAGCCGCTCAACTACATGGAAACTGAACAACCTGCTCCTGAATGACTGCTGGGTACATAACGAAATGAAGGCAGAAATAAAGATGTTCTTTGAAACCAACGAGAACAAAGACACAACATACCAGAATCTCTGGGACGCATTCAAAGCAGTGTGCAGAGGGAAATTTATAGCACTAAATGCCCACAAGAGAAAGCAGGAAAGATCCAAAATTGACACCCTAACATCACAATTAAAAGAACTAGAAAAGCAAGAGCAAACACATTCAAAAGCTAGCAGAAGGCAAGAAATAACTAAAATCAGAGCAGAACTGAAGGAAATAGAGACACAAAAAACCCTTCAAAAAATTAATGAATCCAGGAGCTGGTTTTTTGAAAGGATCAACAAAATTGATAGACCGCTAGCAAGACTAATAAAGAAAAAAAAGAGAAAAGAATCAAATAGACGCAATAAAAAATGATAAAGGGGATATCACCACCGATCCCACAGAAATACAAACTACCATCAGAGAATACTACAAACACCTCTACGCAAATAAACTAGAAAATCTAGAAGAAATGGATACATTCCTCGACACATACACTCTCCCAAGACTAAACCAGGAAGAAGTTGAATCTCTGAATAGACCAATAACAGGAGCTGAAATTGTGGCAATAATCAATAGTTTACCAACCAAAAAGAGTCCAGGACCAGATGGATTCACAGCCGAATTCTACCAGAGGTACAAGGAGGAACTGGTACCATTCCTTCTGAAACTATTCCAATCAATAGAAAAAGAGGGAATCCTCCCTAACTCATTTTATGAGGCCAGCATCATTCTGATACCAAAGCCTGGCAGAGACACAACCAAAAAAGAGAATTTTAGACCAATATCCTTGATGAACATTGATGCAAAAATCCTCAATAAAATGCTGGCAAACCGAATCCAGCAGCACATCAAAAAGCTTATCCACCATGATCAAGTGGGCTTCATCCCTGGGATGCAAGGCTGGTTCAACATACGCAAATCAATAAATGTAATCCAGCATATAAACAGAGCCAAAGACAAAAACCACATGATTATCTCAATAGATGCAGAAAAAGCCTTTGACAAAATTCAACAACCCTTCATGCTAAAAACTCTCAATAAATTAGGTATTGATGGGACATATTTCAAAATAATAAGAGCTATCTATGACAAACCCACAGCCAATATCATACTGAATGGGCAAAAACTGGAAGCATTCCCTTTGAAAACTGGCACAAGACAGGGATGCCCTCTCTCACCACTCCTATTCAACATAGTGCTGGAAGTTCTGGCCAGGGCAATCAGGCAGGAGAAGGAAATAAAGGGTATTCAATTAGGAAAAGAGGAAGTCAAATTGTCCCTGTTTGCAGACGACATGATTGTTTATCTAGAAAACCCCATCATCTCAGCCCAAAATCTCCTTAAGCTGATAAGCAACTTCAGCAACGTCTCAGGATACAAAATCAATGTA
Source organism: Pan troglodytes (assembly GCF_028858775.2). Taxonomy (NCBI): domain Eukaryota; kingdom Metazoa; phylum Chordata; class Mammalia; order Primates; family Hominidae; genus Pan; species Pan troglodytes. The sequence continues at coordinate 37,399,473 of NC_072421.2, read as the reverse complement.
CAAAAATCACAAGCATTCTTATACACCAACAACAGACAAACAGAGAGCCAAATCATGAGTGAACTCCCATTCACAATTGCTTCAAAGAGAATAAAATACCTAGGAATCCAACTTACAAGGGATGTGAAGCACCTCTTCAAGGAGAACTACAAACCACTGCTCAAGGAAATAAAAGAGGATACAAACAAATGGAAGAACATTCCATGCTCATGGGTAGGAAGAATCAATATCGTGAAAATGGCCATACTGCCCAAGGTAATTTACAGATTCAATGCCATCCCCATCAAGCTACCAATGACTTTCTTCACAGAATTGGAAAAAACTACTTTAAAGTTCATATGGAACCAAAAGAGAGCCCGCGTCGCCAAGTCAATCCTAAGCCAAAAGAACAAAGCTGGAGGCATCACACTACCTGACTTCAAACTATACTACAAGGCTACAGTAACCAAAACAGCATGGTACTGGTACCAAAACAGAAATATAGATCAATGGAACAGAACAGAGCCCTCAGAAATAACGCCGCTTACCTACAACTATCTGATCTTTGACAAACCTGAGAAAAACAAGCAATGGGGAAAGGATTCCCTATTTAATAAATGGTGCTGGGAAAACTGGCTAGCCATATGTAGAAAGCTGAAACTGGATCCCTTCCTTACACCTTATACAAAAATCAATTCAAGATGGATTAAAGATTTAAACGTTAGACCTAAAACCATAAAAACCCTAGAAGAAAACCTAGGCATTACCATTCAGGACATAGGCGTGGGCAAGGACTTCATGTCCAAAACACCAAAAGCAATGGCAACAAAAGCCAAAATTGACAAATGGGATCTAATTAAACTAAAGAGCTTCTGCACAGCAAAAGAAACTACCATCAGAGTGAATAGGCAACCTACAACATGGGAGAAAATTTTCGCAACCTACTCATCTGACAAAGGGCTAATATCCAGAATCTACAGTGAACTCAAACAAATTTACAAGAAAAAAACAAACAACCCCATCAAAAAGTGGGCAAAGGACATGAACAGGCACTTCTCAAAAGAAGACATTTATGCAGCCAAAAAACACATGAAAAAATGCTCATCATCACTGGCCATCAGAGAAATGCAAATCAAAACCACTATGAGATATCATCTCACACCAGTTAGAATGGCAATCATTAAAAAGTCAGGAAACAACAGGTGCTGGAGAGGATGTGGAGAAATAGGAACACTTTTACACTGTTGGTGGAAGTGTAAACTAGTTCAACCATTGTGGAAGTCAGTGTGGCGATTCCTCAGGGATCTAGAACTAGAAATACCATTTGACCCATCCATCCCATTACTGGGTGTATACCCAAATGACTATAAATCATGCTGCTATAAAGACACATGCACACGTATGTTTATTGCGGCATTATTCACAATAGCAAAGACTTGGAACCAACCCAAATGTCCAACAATGATAGACTGGATTAAGAAAATGTGGCACATATACACCATGGAATACTATGCAGCCATAAAAAATGATGAGTTCATATCCTTTGTAGGGACATGGATGAAATTGGAAACCATCATTCTCAGTAAACTATCACAAGAACAAAAAACCAAACACCGCATATTCTCACTCATAGGTGGGAATTGAACAATGAGATCACATGGACACAGGAAGGGGAATATCATACTCGGGGGACTGTGGTGGGGAGGGGGGAGGGGGGAGGGATAGCATTGGGAGATATACCTAATGCTAGATGACGAGTTAGTGGGTGCAGCGCACCAGCATGGCACATGTATACATATGTAACTAACCTGCACAATGTGCACATGTACCCTAAAACTTAAAGTATAATAAAAAAAAAAAAAAAAAAAAAAGAAAAAGGGAAGTCTCTTAGTATGTGCAAAAACAGCACACAGTCAGGCTAGAGAATGACCAGGCAGGAGGTGTATAAGTGAAAGGAGATCAAGCCTAGGAAGGACATGGTAGGAGGGGAATGGGTTCAATGAACTAGGTTAGAGACCTATATGCATACAGGTCATCCAGTCAGTGGCTGGTCCCAGTAGTTAGTTCGTGGGTGGAGGTAACACCTAGCTTATTGGAATATAAGACAGGCAGTTCATGTGTGGAAGTTACAACTATTCTAGTGCAGGACTTGGGAGAAATTGTATGTGTAGAAGGAGTATCCTGCCTAAGGGAGAACTCATCAGGAAATGTATAGACAGAGGCTGTTGTCAGACTAGTGGAGGATAGGTAGGAGGTGCATTGGTGAAAGATGCAACTAACCTATGGGTGGACATAGGAAAGAGGTGCATGGGTGGAAGGTTCTGCCAGACATGAAAAATATATCACCAGATTCATCACTGCAAAGCAGAGTCAGCCTAGAAGATTGCAAAAATAGTTGCATGGGTGGAGACAGCATCCAGCCTAGTGCAGAATGTGGCAGAAGATGCATGCAAGGAGGAAACATTAATCCCAGAGTAGATGTATCACGTGTTACGTGGCTCCAGAGTGCATCGCAAATAATGAAGGATGGTGTTGGAGGTGCATAGGTGAAGAATGCAGGGCCAGGCAGCTGTTGAGAATACATCCAGCATAGTCGAGTAAGTATCATGCAGTACCTGTGTGTATGTTTCTGCCAACCAAAGGTAGAAACCAACAGGATCTGCATGGATGAAGCTAGAATCCTTCCTAAAAGAGGTTTCTAAAGTAGGAATGTGTAAGGAGGGAGAAACAAGACTGGAGAAAGGTTCAGGGAGATTTGCATGAGAAGAGATTGCAGCCTTCCTAGTGGAAAACTTGGAGGGCATGCATGGTTGGAAGGAGCATTGATCCTAAATTAGGACCCTTCAGGAGGGTTCATGCTGTGCAGGAGAGGACCTGAAATGAATTGCATCGGTGGAGGAACTACATGGGTATGAAAATGCATCCAGCCTAGGACAGGACCCAGGAGTAATTTCAGGGGAGATTACACCCAGCAGAGTAGAAGATTTGGCAAGATTCGGCAAGTGTGCATGGTAAAACAAACATGTAGCTTAGGTAAGGACAAGGCACTAGGTTTGTAGTTGGAAGGATCATCCAGTATAAGGGATGAAAAGGCAAGAAATGTACCATGAAGTGTGCAGGCAGCCTATGAGAGTGCTTGGCATGAGGTCCATTGGTGGAGGGATCCTCCAGCCTATGGGTAGATCTAGCACATGGTGCATAGTTGGAAGTTACACGAAGCACAGGGTGCGGCCCAGCAGGAAATGCATCAGTGGAGGATGTAGTCAGCCTAGGGAAGAACTTGGCAAGAGGTATAGGACTGGAAGGTACAGACAAGATAGTAGAAACCTCAACCAGAAATGCATCAGTGGTGGATGCAGTTAACTGCACAACTGGAGGTTCAAGGGTGGAGATAGTATCTATTCTAGGGGTGTATGTTTTAATTGCAGGACTCCATAGGTACAGGGAGCTTCTAGCTGAGGGAAGGATACCACATACATAGGTCAAGGGTGTCAACTTAGGAGAAGTCATTGCTTGAGGTACATGATTGGAAGAAGTATTCAGGCTTGGAGAGGATCATTGTGTCAATTCATGATTGGATAGAACAGCCATCCTATAGAAAGGCTTGGTAAGGAGTGCATGAGTAGAGGGTACATTCAGGATGAAGATAATGGGGGCTGGGGCCTTCTACATGATCTTTGAGTAGACAAAGCATCTTTCCTTAATTTGACCTTATTAAGGAGTAAATAGATTGAAGTCATGGCATATCTAGGATAGGATCTGACAGAAAGTGCATGGGTGAAAGCTGGAGCCAACTTAGGGAAGAATTTGGCAGGAGACTCATGGATTAAGGTCAGAGATACCTGGGAGAGGTGCATGGGTCACAAATGCATCCAGCATAAAGGAGTAGCAGGAGAAGCATGAGTGAGGACAACATCCAGCTTAGGGTATGACCTGGCATAAAGTTCCTGGGTGGAATGTGCAGGGATAACTCAGAAGGAAATGCAAGTGATGGGAGATCATCCAGTGTATTGGAGGACATGATAGAAAAATGTATGGGTGAATGGTGCATCCAGGCTAGGAGGAAGACCTGTGAGGAAATGCATTAGTGGAAACAGCATACAGACTAAGGAGAAAAGTTGTGGTAGTGCATGGCTATCCAGCATAGTGGATAATTTGGCAGTAGGTGTATTGCTCATGGGTATTGCCAGTGTCGAAGAGGACAGGAGACAAGACTAGAGAGAACACTCAGCCTAAATGTTGATCCTCAGAAGATTCATGAGTTAAGATTGAAGCCAGCCTGAGGCAGGCAGGGGAGGGGCAGGAAGTGAATTAGTGGAGTGTGGAGCTGGCTTACAGGAGTTGGCAGCAAGAGGTGCATGGGAGGAATGATGCAGCTGAACTAGGGAAAGAGGCCAGGCACAGTGGTTCATGCCTGTAATCCCAGCACTTTGGGAGGCCAAGGCAGGCAGATTGCTTTAGCCCAGGAGTTTGAGACCAGCCTGGGCAACATGGTAAAACCCTGTCTCTACAAAATAAAAATTAGCTGGGCATGGTGGCACACACCTGTAGTCCCAGCTACTTGGGAGGCTGAAGTGGAAGGATCGCTTGAGCCCAGGAGTTTGAGGCTGCAGTGAGCTGAGATCGTGCCACTGAACTCCAGCCTGGGTGACAAAGTGGGACCCTGTAGATAGATAGATAGGTAGATATAGATAGATAGATAGATAGATAGATAGATAGATAGATAGAACTAAGGGAAGAATTAAGATGGGATGCATTGTAGGATAGAGCATCTAGCCAAGATGAGGACTCTGCAAGAGGTGCATGGATACAGGAAGCAGCAACCTTTGAGGAGAGATTCTACTGGAAGTGTATAGATGGAAGTGAGAAATTGTGAAGATGTGAAAGGAGGTACCTGTTTGAAAGTGCAGTCGGTATAGAGGAAGAACTTGCAGGAGTTGCATGAGTCAAGTATGCAGTCAAGCTAGGGCTGCACATATTAGGAGATGCTTGGGTACAGTGTGCAGTCAGGCTAGGAGAAGACATGGAGAAAGTGCATAGTTGGGGGAGCATCCAGCCAACAGGTAGGTAGACTCTGCAGTTAGTGCATGGGTGCAGAAAGCTGTCAACATTGGGAGAAAAATCTTGCAGTAAGTGCATGGGTGGATGAGGTATGCATCCAGCCCATGGGAAGCTGTGGCTAAAGGAGGATAATAAGGATGTTGTAGACGGGTTAGGTCAGGGCACAACAGGACCATGTGTGGTATGAGCATCTAGCAAAGGGGAAGACCTGAGGGCCATGCATGAGTGGAGGGTTCATACATGCTAAGATACATCAATGTAGGACGTACATAGGTGGAGAGAGCATTCTGAATAGGGTAGAATATGACAGGAGGTGTGTGGGTGAAAATGGAAGCAGCTCATGAAAGAACGTGCTGTAGAAGCATGGCTTTAAGTTTCAGCTATCCTAAGGGAGAATGTGGTCAGAGTTTAGTGGAAGGAGCATTCAGTTTAATAAGAGTCTCGAGAGGCATGATTGGTTTGTGCAGTGAGCCTAGGGGACGATCCTGCAGGCCATGCATCACTGGAAGGAGAATGAAGACCAGGGTGGACTCTGCAGGTGATGCATGGAAGGATGTTGCATCCAGCCTAATGTAAGACATGGGAGGAATGCAGGGTTGCAGTATGCAGTCACTGTGGAAGATCTTGTAGGAAGTGCAAGGTCTAGAATGCAGCCATCCTAGGGCTGACATAGGAGGAGGTGCATATATGTGGGATTCAGTCAGCCTTTTAGAAGACCTGGATGCAGTACATGATTGGAGGGAGCATTCAGCTAAGGGGAGAAGACTGTGAGAGCTGCATGGATGCAGAAAGCAGTCACCCTCTGGGGACAATCCAGCAGGAAGTATATACGTGGAGTCAGCATCCCACATAAGGGAGAACTTGGCAGGAGATGTATCAGTGGAGGGTGTGCCACCATATGGGAGGACGTATCAGCAGAGGCAGGGCTGGAGGGATTTCCATCCTAATGCAACTAATCTGGAGGAAGTGTATAAGTGTAGGAAGCATCCATTCTAAAGCTGGACCAGGTAGTTTCAGCCAGCCTTAGGAAGAATCAGGAGGAAGTGCATGGGTTGTGGGAGCATCCATTATAAGAAAATAATTGGGGCCAGGCACGGTGGCTCACGCCTGTAATCCCAGCATTTTTGGAGGCTGCAGTGGTAGGATTGCTCAAGCTTAGGAGTTCAAGACCAGCCTGGGCAACATGTTGAAATCCCATCTCTGGAAAAATAAAAATAAAAATAGCTGAGCATGGTGGCACACACCTGTAGTCCCAGCTACTTGAGAGGCTGAGGTGAGAGGATTGCTTGAGTCTGTGAGATGGGAGGATTGCTTGAGTCTGGGAGACTCAAGGAAGGCAGAGTAGAAGATGGATTATTAGAGGGTACAGACAGCCTAGGGATGGACTTGACAAGATGTGTATGTCTAAAGGGAGCGTTAGTCTATGGGCAACACGGGAAGATCTGTATTAGTGGAAGGCACAGGAAGACTACAAAAGTAGGAAAAAGTAGGAAAAGTAGAAAAAAGGTAGGAAAAGTAGAAAAAACTAGGAAAAGATCTCCATGAAGTGTATGAGTAGGAGGTATACCAAGCCTAAAGGAAGTCTCATCAGGTAGTATATGGAAAGAAAATTAATCTTGCATAGAGGAGCACTTGGCAGCTATTTGCATGGATGCAGGAAGCACAATACCTAGGTGAGACTCAGCAAATGGTACATGGATGGAGTATGTTGTCAATTTGTATCTAGCAGGTACATAGTTGGAGAAAGCACTCAACTAAGGGAGGACCCAGAAGAGGGTGAATTAGTAAACTTTGCTTTCAGCCTAGTGTAGGACCAAGCAGGATATTCATGATTCCAGGTAGCAGTCAGCCTACTGGAGCACTCTACAAGGAATAATAAACATGTGGTGGGATGAGCCACATGTGAATTGTGGTCTTGGTTGGACATATTGGGTGGAGTGGACATATTGAAAAGTGCAGTCAGCCACGAGTCTGCCTACACTTTCCTGCCCATATATTTTCCACTGGGTCCTCCCTTATTCTGCTTGCAATGTACACTAAAATGACTTTACCAGATTTTCCTTAGGATGGATGTTCCCTTCACCCATTTACTCCCTGTAGACTACTCCCCTAGACTAACTGTGCCCTCCATTCATGCACTTTCTGTAGCATCTTACCCTAGGCTGGAAGCTTTCTCTCCCCTTTCCCCTCCTACCAACTCCTACCCTAGGGGATATATTCCCTGGTGATATGCCCTCCTACTAGGTCCTACCAGAGGCTGGATGCACAATTAACCCATGGATTTCCTTTCATGTTCTGTCTTACTGTTTTAGGTCATGCTTGCATTGCTATAAAGAAATACCTGAGACTGGTTAATTTATAAAGAAAAGAGGTTTAATTGGCTCATGGTTCTTCAGGCTACACAGAAAGCATGGCACCTGCATCTGCTCAGCTTAGAATGCAGCAAGTCTGATGGAGAACATTACAGAAAGTGCATGATTGGAGGGTAGCCAAGCTAGCAAGAGGACCTGGCCTTTGACACATATTTTAGTCTATTTGGGCTGCTATAACAAAATGCCATAAAGTAGGTGGCTTATAAACAACATAAGTATATTTCTCACAGTTCTGGAGACTACGAAGTTCAAAGTCAGGGCACCAGCATATTCAGTGTCCAGTGAATGTCCGCTTCCTACTTCATAGACAGCAGTCTCCTTGCTATAACCTCACATGGTGCAAGGGCCAAGAGAGATCTCCAGGGCCTGTTTTAAAAAGCATTAATTCCATTTATGAAAGCTCCACCCTCATGATTTAATTACCTTTCAAAACTGTCACCTCCAAATACCATCACACTGGGCGCTAGAACTTAACATGTATTTGGGGGGTGGACATAAACATTCAGTCTATAGCAGTGCACGAATGTAAGGATTATTCATCTTAGGGTAAGACCTCACAGGGGATGCATAGGTGAACAGTGCAGTCATCCTAAGCAAAGACATGGTGGGAAGTACATGAATGAAGGGTACATCTACCTTAGAGAAGGATCTAGCAAGAAATGCATGGGTATAAGAAGCTTCTAGACTAGGATATAACATGGTAAGGTATGCATGAATGGAGGCTGCAGAGAAGGAGACAGCAAGAAGTTTATAAATACAAAGTGCACCAAAATTGGGGAAGATTCTGTAGTCAGTGTTTTGGTGGAAGGTCCAGCCAGCTTAAGGGAGTAATCGGAAATAGATGCATGAGTGAAGGAAGCATAAAGATTAAATAGGATTAAGCCGTAAGTGTGTGGGTGAAGGGAAGATTCAGCTTAGTGGAGGAATATTCAGCAGGTACACTGGTTGAGGAAGCATTCAATCATCAGAGGAAAAAGAGAATACAGCCAGCCGAGGAGAGAGTATGGCTGGAGTTACCTGATTGGAGGAAGCAACAAGCATAGGGGAAGATCTGCAAGAGATACATAGATGGAGAGTGTAGACAAGGTAGGTGGGGGCATAGCAATAAAACAGGGAGGGTATAGAAGCAAGTTGAGGTGTCATGCAGGCTAGGAGAGTAATCAGCAATAGGAGTGAGGATGGATATAGCATCTGCATCTCACGCTGCTAACAAAGACATACCCGAGACTGGGTGATTTATAAAGAAAAGAGGTTTAATTTACTCAGTTCCACATGGCTGGGGAGGCCTCACAATCATGGTGGAAGGCAAAGGAGGTACGAAGTCAAGTCTTACATGGTAGCAGACAAGAGAGAGCTCGTGCAGGGGAATTCCCATGTATAAATTCCCATGTATAAAACCATCAGATATTATTCACTACCACAAGAACAGTATGGGGGAAACTGCCCCTATTATTCAATTATCTTCACCTGGAACTGCCCTTGACATGTGGGGATTATTACAATTCAAGGTGAGATTTGGGTGGGGACACAGCCAAACCCTATGAGCATCCAGACTGGAGGAAGACTTGGCAAAAGATGTGGGAGTAGATGGTGCAGCCATTCTAGACAAGACTAGGAAGTAGGTGCAAGGTTTAAAGGATAATCTAGTGTAGGGGAGAAAGAGATAGGAGGTGAATCCAGGGTGCAGGCGTCCTGTTAGAGTACTTAGCATGAAGTCCAAGATAAAGGGAACTTCAAGCCTAGGATAAAACCTTGCAGGGAGTTCACCTTTGGGGTGTGTAGCTAGCCTAGGGAAAGACTTGGCAGAAGATAGGGGTAAGAGGTATCATTCAGATAGGGTATTAATATTGTTTGCCATTGCTGGGAGCATTCGGCCTGTAGGAGTACTTGAAAATAGGGGCACCGTTGATGGTATATCCACCTAAGGAGAAAACGTGGCCAACCTTACAAAAATACAGAAACTATCCTGACTAGGGCCTAATATTATAGGAGGTACATGGATGCAGTATGCAGCAATATAGTGGAGGACTCATCAGGAAGTTCATGGGTGGAGGGAGCACACAGCCAAGGGTAGAACTCAGGAGGTGCTGCATAGATGGAGGGCAGAGCCACCCTAGGGGAGAATCTTTCTACAAGGGCATAGATGGAGGGAGCATGTAGGCTAGGGTCAGCAATACGTGCATGGATGGAATGTGCAATCAGTCTAGCAAAGAATTTGTTTAGATGTGTGGGGGTTAAGGAAGCTTTCAGCCTAAGGGGAGGAACCTGTTAGAGGTGCATAAGAGTATTGAAAATCAAGCCTAGGGAATGACCAGGCAGGTGATACGTAGTGGGAGGAAATATTCAGTGTAGTGTAGTACCTGGCAGTAGTACATATGTTGAGGTTACAGTCAGGGTATGGGGGGGATACAGCAGAAAGTTTATGGTTGGCAAGAGAACCCAATATAAAGGAGGAGTTAGGAGTAAGTATGTGTGTTGATGGTGCAAACAATCTGGGAGAGGTCATGGCAGGAGTTTCATAGGTGGAAGAAATAGCTAGCCTAAGGAAGGAACAGCAACTGATACATGGGTGGAGGGTGTAGCTAGTTTATACGGGACCTGACAGAGAGTTTATGGCTTGCGGAGCAGTCAGCCTAGGTGAAGAACACTGCAGGACTTGCATAGGTGGAGAGAGCATCCTGCGAACAGGAAGATATGGCAGCAGGTACATGGGTGTAAAATTCAGTCCTCCTAGAGGATAGCTCACATAAGATACTTGGACTAGGGCTGTAGCCAGTCTACAGGAAGATATGGCAGGAGATGAATGTAGAAGGCATCCTGGCAAAGGGAGGTCTTAGAAGGAGGTACATTATGGAGAGTGTAACAAGCCCAAAGGAAGTTCTAGCAGCTTGTGCATGGTGAATTGTGAATCTAGATAAGGTGAAAAATTGTCAGGTGGTCTATGGGTCACATGTGCATCCATACTATTATTGGGAAAAGGCAAGAGATACAGGGGTGCAGAATCCAACCAGCCTAGGGGATGACCACATGAAGTGCATGGATGGATGATATATACAGTATAATGAAGAATTTCACAAAATATGTAAGTTAGGCTAATTCAAAGAGCCTAGAAGAAGTCCTGGGACAACTTTCATATGCATTGGGAAAATTCAGCCTATAGGAAGACCTAGGACCAGGTCCGTGGGTTTAGGGAAAAACCAGTCTACCAGTGGCTTATGCAGGGTGTGCATAGGTGAAGGGTGTCACCAGCAAAGGGGAGGACAAATAATAAACTGCATGGGTAGAGGAAGCATCAAGCTAAAGCATGGACTAATCATGAGGTGCATGCATGAAAGATGCAACATGTCTAGGGAGGACTCTTCAGGAAATGCATGATTGTAGGGTATAGCAGAGCTGTTGGGAGCGGTGTTGGTGAGGCAGTAACTGCATCGGTGAATAGCACATCCACCCTATGACAAGCTCTTTCAGGAACTGTGTTCATGGGTTGTGCTGCCAGCTTTGGGAAAAAAAAACTGGAAGAAAATTAATGAAAGGAACCTGTATCCAGCCTAAAGGAATATCTGACAGGAATTACACAAATGAAAGTTGTGGGAGGTGGCCAAGATGGCTGACTAGAAGCAGCTAATGTGTGTGGCTCTCACAGAGAGAAACAGAAATGGTGATTAAATATAGCACCTTCAACTGAAACATCCAGGTACTTGCATTGGGACTAATGAAGGAAACAACTTGACCCATTCCCATTCCAAGGAGAATGGAAAAGGCAGAAAGACGACCCACCCAGGAGAGACACAGAGCCAAGGGTACCTCCCCTGCCAAGGGAAGTGGTGAGTGAATGTGTGACCCCCGGAACCCATGCTTCTCCCACAGATCTTTGCAACCCTTAGGTCAAGATGAACTTGTTCCACCAGGGCCTTCTGTCTGACATACAGAACTATGTGGAGTCTCAGCAGAGCAGTCACTCAGGCATACCTGGAGACCCAGATACCTTCAATACCTGGGCTTTCCAGGTTTCCTGGCAAAAGTAGCTGCAACTCCAGCAAAGCAGAAGGTTAGACCCCCATACAAACCCCTAGAAAAGAAGCTGAACCCAGAGGGCTGAGCAGCGGCAGCCTGCAGGCCCCACTTCCATGGCACCTCACAGGAAAAGATCCACAACTTTGGAATTCCAACCAGCCACCAGTAGCAAAGTTGCACCTCCCTGAGACAGAGCTCCCAGGATGAGGAGTGGGCCATCATCTTTGCTGTTTGGATAACTTAGCTAATCCAGCCTTAGGGCTTTGGAGAGTCCCAGTTAACTGGGAGCAGAAGGGATTCCCCAGCACAACTACTGTATGAAAATGTGGCCAGACTTCTTTTTTAGAAAGTGTGTCCCCAATCCCATTCCTTCTCACTGAGTGAGACCTCCCAACTGGGGCCTCCAATGACCACCATGGTTCTCCTACCAACATATATTTGAAACCTCCCTGGAACAGAGCTCCCAGAGGGAGGGGTGGGCCACCAACTTTTCTATTTGGGCAGCTTAGCCTTTCCAGCCTCCAGGCTTTGGAGAGTCTAAGCTGACGGGGTGGAATGGTACCACAACACAGCTGCTGTACAAAAACATGGCCAGACTGCTTTTTAAAGTGGGTCCCTGATCCTGTTTCTCCTCACTGGGTGGGACCCCCCAACCAGGGTCTTCAGCCAACTCCTACAGGTGCATTCGATCTGGAAATGGGTCCATACCTCCCTGGGACAGAGTTCCCAGAGGGAGAAGCAGGCTGCCATCTTTACTGTTTCGCAGATTTCACTAGCGACACCTCCAGGTGCTGGAAAATCCAAGGCAACTAGAGACTGGAGTGGGCCCCCAGCATACCATAGCAGCCCTATGGAAAAGATGCCAGACTGTCACATGGGTGCCATTAACCCCCTGCCAGAACAATTGAGCCAGTAGCTTGGCAACTCCATGGACAGAGCTTCCAGGGGCAACTGAAAGCCTCTCTGCCACTGCCTCTGCAATGGAACTGCCCTTGCTACCCTTGGACAAATGAAGCAACGATGACCCTAAGTACCTTATCCACACCTCCAACAAGCTGCAGTCTACCCAAGGAGAGGAGGCCAGTCCATCTCTCATGGGTCCCACACACACTCCATTGCTCATCACCAGACAGGGAACCCCTGGCGTGGGCATACAACACACACCCTTCATCCTGGGCTGACTACACTGAACGATTGCTGACCTATATCTCTCAGGTGTGGAGCCACCAGGAGAAAAGCAAAAAACCCTCAGCCATAACCACTACTAAGGTTCCTTCTTCTGCTGCCTCCAGGTTAAAGAAGGAACAAAAACACTGAGATCACCCAAGAGCTGCATTGGGAAGCCCAGGAGTACCAAGCTGCGATGTATAGCCAGCATTCAAAGTGGAGACAAATGTATACTTTCAGAGGATTGAGAAGGAACATGGCTGCAACTGTGAGGAAACACAGGGGAGCCACACAACCAAGCAAGAATCTACCAACTGACCAATAAACGTATGTGTCACCTACTGGATTGCACCCAAAAGCTTCAACGCCAAAAATACCTTGCTAACATACACTGCTCTAAAACCAGAGATAGGAAGTCAGGCTCAAATAAAGACCCTGCACAAAGCCTCAGCCTGGTGAAAACATCCAGAAGACTATTGACTGAACTCAATCTACACTGCAATTAAAGGAACAACAACATGCAGAGATGAGAAAGAACCAACACAAGAACTTCAGTAACTTAAATAGCCAGAGTGTTTTATGTCCTCCAAATGATCACACCAGTTCTCCAACAAGAATTCTTAACCAGGCTGAGCTGGCTAAAATGACAGAAATAGAATTCGGAATATGGGTAAGAAAGAAGACCATCAAGATTCAGGAGCATGGCAAAAGCCAATCCAAGGAAACTAAGAATCACAATATAGTGATACATGAGTTTAAGGATGAAATAGCTGGTACAAAAAAGAACCTAATGGGTCTGACAGAGCTGAATAACACAATACAATAATTTCACAATGCAATCACAAGTATTAACAGCAGAATAAACCAAGCCAAGGAAAGAATCTCAGAACTTGAAAACTGGTTCTCTGAAATAAGACAGTCAGAGAAAAATAAAGAAAAAGAATAAAAAGGAAAGAGCAAAACCTCCAAGAAGTATGGGATCATGTAAAGAGGCCAAATGTATGAATCACTGACATCCCTGAAAGGGAGTGAGAGAAAGCAAACAACTTGAAAAACATATTTCAGAAGATCATCAATGAAAACTTTCCCAACCTGGCTAGAGAGGCCAAGAGTAAAATTCGAGAAATGCAGAGAACTCCTGCAAGATTTTACACTGGGAGCCTATATTCAACATTCTTAAATCTTCAAACAAGCATTTCATATCCAGCCAAACTAAGCTTCCTAAGCAAAAGAGACATAATATCCTTTTCAGATAAGTAAATGTTGAGGGAATTCATTACCACCAGACCTGCCATACAAAAGATCTTTAAAGGAGCACTAAATATGGAAAGGAAAGACTGCTACCAGCTAATACAAAAACACACCTAAACACACAGACCACTATCACTGTAAAGCAACCATGCAAATAAGCCAACATAATAACCCACTAACAACACAATGACAGGATCAAATCCACATATATCAATACTAACCTTGAATGTCAATGGCCTAAATGCCCAACTTAAGAGGCACAGACCTGTGGCAAGCTGGATAAAAAAGCAAGACCCAATGGTATGCTGTCTTTAAGAGACTCATCTCACACACAACAACATCCATAGGCTCAAAATAAAGGGAATGGAGGAAAATCTACCATGCAAATGAAAAACAGAAAAAAGCAAGGGTTGCAATCATAATTTCAGACAAAACAGAATTCAAACCAACAAAGATAAAAAAGACAAAGAAAGGCATTACATAATGGTAAAGGGTTCCATTCAACAAGAAGACCCAACTATTATAAATATAGATGCACCCAACACAGAAGCACACGGATTCATAAAGCAAGTTCTTAGAGGCGTACAAAGAGACATATACTCCCACACAATAATAGTAGGGGAATTCAACACTCCACTGACAGTATTAGACAGATCATCCAGGCAGAAAATTAACAAAGATATTCAGGACCTGGTGCAACATTGGACCACATGGATTTCACAGACATCTACAGAATTCTCCACCCCCAAAACAACAAAATATACATTCTTCTAATTGCCACATGGCACATACTCTAAAATAGACTACATAATTGGACATAAAACAATCCTCAGCAAATGCAAAATAACTGAAATCATACCAAACACACTCTTGGACCACAGCACAATATAAATAGAAGTCAAGACTAAGAAAATAGCTCAAAACTATGCAATTATATGGAAATTAAACAACATGCTTCTGAATGACTTTTGAGTAAATAATAAAATTAAGGCAGAAATAAAAATGTTCTTTGAAACTAATGGGAAAAAGTCTACAACATACCAGAATCTCTGGGACACAGCTAAGACAGTGTTAAGAGAGAAATTCATGGCACTTAATGTCCACATCAGAAAGTTAGAAAGGTCTGAAATTAACAACATAACGTCACAACTGAAAGAATTAGAGAAACAAGAACAAATCAGCCCCAAGCCTAGCAGAAGTCAAGAAATAACCAAAATCAGAGCTAAACTGAAGTAAATCAAGAATGAAAAACCATCCAGGACCAAAATTAAAAAATCCAGGAGATGTGTTTTTTTTTGAAAAAGTTAATGAGATATATAGGCTGCTAGCTACACTAATAAAGAGAGAAGATACAAATTAACACAATTAGAAATGACGAAGTGAATGTTCCCACTGATCTCACAGAAATAAAAGTAACCATCAGCAACTACTATGAACATCTCTATGCACACAAACTAGGAAACCTAGAAGGGATGGATAAATTCCTGGACACATACACCCTCCCAGGGCTGAACCAGGAAGAAATTGGTTCCCTGAAGTGACCAATAAGGAGCTCCAAATTTCAATCAATAATAAATAGCCGACCAATCAAAAAAAACCCCAGGACCTGAAGGATTCACTGCCGAATTCTAACATATATACAAAGAAGATCTGGTACCATTCCTTCTGAAATTATTCCAAAAAACTGAGGAGGATAAATTCCTCCCAAACTCATTCTATGAGGCCAGTATAATCTTAATACTAAAACCTGGCAGAAACACAGAAAAAAAAGAAAACTTTAGGCCAGTATCCTTGAAGAACATCCATGCAAAAATCCTCAACAAAATACTTGCAGACTGAATGCAGCAGCACATCAAAAAGCTAATTCACCATAATCAAGTAGGCTTCATCCCCAGGATGCAAGGTTGGTTCAACATATGCAAATCAGTAAGTGTGATTCATCACATAAACAGAACTAAAGATAAAAACCACATGATTATCTCAATAGATGAAGAAAAGGTTTTTGATGAAATTCAACATTGCTTCATGTAAAAAACTCTCAATAAACTAAGTATTGAAGGAACATACCTCAAACTAATAAGAGCCATCTGGGACAAATCCATAGTCAACATTATACTGAAGGGCCAAAAGCTGGAAGCATTCTCCTTGAAAACCAGCACAAGATAAGGATGCCCTCTCTCACCATTCCTATTCAACATAGTATTGAAATTCCTATCCAGAACAATCAGGCAAGATAAATAAATAAAAGATATTTGAACAGAAAGAGAGGAAGTCAAACTATATCTGTTTGCAGAAGACATGATTCGGTGTCTAGAAAACCCCATAGTCTCAGCCCAAAAGCTGATAATTTCAGCAAAGTGTTAGGATGCAAGAATCAACGTATAAAAATTATTAGAATTCCTATACACCAAAAACAGCCAAGTCAAAAGCCAAATCAGAAAGGCAATCCCATTCCCAATTGCTATGAAAAGAATAAAATACTAGGAATAAAAGCTAACCAGAGAGGCAAAAGATCTCTGCAATGAGAAATACAAAACACTGCTCAAAGAAATCAGGGAAGACAAAAACAAATGTAAAAACATCCCATGCTCATGGATAGTGTTATTGTTTGGTTCTGTGTACCCACGCAAATTTTATGTTGAATAAAATTCCCAATGTTGGAAAGGTGACCTGCTGGGAGGTGATTGGATCATGGATGTTGATGTCCCCCTTGCTGTTCTCATAATAGTGAGTGGGTTCTCAGTAGATCTAATGTCCTAAAATTATGTGGCACTTTCCCCTTCACTCTCTCTCTTGCCTCCATGTGAAGACATGCTTGCTTCCCCTTTGCCCTTCTGCCACACTTGTAAGTTTCCTGAGGCCTCCCAGCCATGCTTCCTGTACAGACAGCAAAATTTTTTTCAATTAAACTTATTTCCTTCATATGTTACTTAGTCTCAGGTAGTTCTTTATAGCAGTGTGAGAATCGACTAATACAGAAAATTGGTACCAGAGAAGTGGAGCATTGCTATAAAGATACCTGAAAATGTGAAAGCAACTTTGGAACTGAGTAACAGGCTGAAGTTGGAACAGTTTGGAGGGCTCAGAAGAGACAGGAAGAAGAGGGAAAGTTTGGAACTTCCTAAAGACTTGTTGAATGGTTGTGACCAAAATGCTGATAGTGATATGAAAAATGAAGTCCAGGCTGAGGTGGTCTCAGATGGATCTGAGGAACTTATTGGGAACTAGAGTAAAGGTCACTCTTGCTATGCTTTAGCAAAGAGACTGGTGGCATTGGGACCATGCTCTAGCGATCTGTGGAACTTTGAACTTGAGAGAGATGATTTAGGGTATCTGGCAGAAGTTTCTAAGCAGTAAAGCTTTCAGGAATTCGCCTGGCTGCTTCTAAAAGCCTACACTAATTTTCTTTTTTTTTCATTAACATAGATTTACACTTTATTTTAAATTTGCATCCTGAGATAATAAAATTTTATCTGACAAATGAACAATGACAGAAGCAGCAGTGAAAGTTTCAGAGAGGCAGGTATCCTTCATTTTGGCATAGCTGTATACAGATTGAGTTTTTCCAGGGAAGGAAAACTCAAGGGAGAGACTCAAGGGACTGGACTCAAGGGAGAAAAAATGAATTCATTCCACAGCCTATGTAACAATGCAAGATACATGAAAGTTCTCAGTTTGGATGAACATATCCACCATTATTCTTTTCTGGTAAAGCTGTCCCAACAGGAATCCTCTGACAAAAAGTCGAAATCCTAGGCTTCTTCACCAGATATTTTTATCAATGCCCACTTTCTGGTTACCTGGATATCCTGTTCTTGCAGCCAGATTCATATTTGTATGTGGTTAGTGCAAGGAGGGCAAATTCGCTCTTAGATTATATACTTTCGAACACTTGTTACTTGTTTCAAAGTCCAGGCATTAAAACAATTTTACACTATTTGCATACTAGAAAAAATGGAAAATAAAAAAAGTTGAGATAAAAACAAACAAAGAAATAAAAGAGCATTTGAGAAATTATTGCCTTGATTCATCATGTTGAATTTATATAGAGAACTACTTTAAGTGTCAGAAATTGATATTTAGTTCAATGCTAGAATATGACATTATAGCATTTTCCACATTTGTAATCCTATATGTGTGTGTATGTATGAGCAACATGTATACACCTAAATAAATTAGGCCAGTTATATTCTAAAACAGAAAAAAAAAACTGAAGGCAAATTCTAACCTGAAGTTATATAGCCTAATATAGCCAAAACACACAAACACACACATTTCATTATTTAGAGACTAGGTAAGCAACCTGTGGAGAGGGTCAAATAATCTTAGTTCCTTTATAAAAGTGGTTCCCAACATTTGACCACAAGAATCCCTTCATTATTCTTTTCCCATGTTTCCAAGTATTTAATAGGTTGCACATAATAGGCTTTCTTATTTTATTATTAATCAAAAACATACTGCCATTCACAGCTTTTGATCAGTTGTTAATAAGCAAGCAGTGATAACACAGAATTGAGAGCACATAGGCAAAATGCATAGAAATTCAATGTCTTAATTGGCTTGTGAAGCAGGAATATTATGGGTAAATGTATAATTTCTAATATACTTTTTGAAATATTACAAAAAGCTCAAGGATACCCTCCACTGCTATCATCTGCTGAAGCTGGGAACCACTGATTTACGTCCACCTGCTTTTCCTCCCTAAATATGTATTAACGTAATACAATTACCCACGTTTAACACATAGGGGATTAATAACAAAATTTACTATTAAAATAATAGATCAACTGCAACAGTCATTCTGTAGGACCTGACTGAGAAAGAAAACGTAGCATGGATTTAAAGAAATCTATTTAGAAATTATATAATTATGATATCCAGTATATCTTTCAGTCAACTTCAAAGCACACTAATATATCAAAATATCCTCAATTCCCCTGTGAGGTAGGTCCAGATTATTGTCCCCACTTCAATGATGAGGACGTGAGGTACAGAGGAATTAAGCAGCAGAGCCAATAATTAAACCAGAAGTGACTTGCATTTGAGTCCCATACCACTTTCCTTTCCACCTAATTTTATCAATTTGTTCCAACAGATCTTTTTGAGGGTATGGAATTTGATTGGACACTAAAGTAAATGTTGGATAGGATATGAAATCTTCACATAAATGCCAAAGTGGGTCCTCCAATATTTCCATTGTTGTTCCAGCTATAATTCTTGCCTGAATACCAACTGCATAGACAGATTCTACACAGGCAAAGCACACATTATTATTATGGCCTGTAAACACTAATATCTGAGCAATCAAACTGTTTTATCTACCATTTTTGATGAAGTTTGAGTAAAGTTTAAAAACGTGTAAGCCTTTGAACAAATGTATGAAAGCTTTAAAAGATCATTAGCATTTTTATTTTGTTTACAAATAAGCTGCCATTTAAAAAAAATAAAACCTCACTACTTGAACATAAAGCTCCCAAACAATATTGTATTAAAATGTACTATATTGACCTAGGAGGATATAGAAATTATATTCACCTGATTAACTGGAGCAGTTTCACACAGTGGAAATACTTCTTGCTGATTTGATTATAAGTGCTCAAATTTATTGAAATTAGATTCTCTTATGCCTATAAAAGTATACTTTAAAAATATTTTGCAACAACTGTCAAATTATTTGGGTTCCTTTAAATAGCAAATGGTTGGGAAATTTTCCACACAAATGAATAGATTTTATTAATACCTGTTCATGTAGTATGTGGACTAAAACAATTGCTATATATCCATATATATAAATGAATGATCTTATCTTGCCACAAATTTGTCTTACCTGATTCTGAGCCAGCCTTTTTGTTTTGATGGCACCCTGTGAGTACGTTCCATTTTCTGTGAACTTTGTCAAATTCATGCTATATGAGGAAATGATCTAATGTTGTGGGCCCCAGGCAGGTCATCTTAATTGCATGTCTGTCTCTTCTGTAAAATTATGGGGTGGAACCTAGAGCTGGACAAAATATTAGAGATCACTTAACATTCTGTGATTCAAGGAATTCTTAGGACATTTTTACTCTATAGAATCTCAGAATGATTATTCTCAGACCTACTATCCTTGGTGGAAACTCTCACAGTGCCTTGCATGCAGTAAAAGTTTGATTTGCTGACTGGCTGCTGGCTGATGTGTGTTAATTAGCACACAGACTCCAAGAACCTGATGCTTGCTAGACCTTAGTTCCTTGGTGATGCTAAGAGTAAATGTAGTTTTCCTAGGAACTGAGCACTGAGGTCTGTGAGCCTACACTAATTTTCATAAACAAATAAATAGCCTGAAACTAGAACTTATGTTTAAAAGGGAATAAGAGCATAAAAGTTTAGAAAATTTGCAGCCCAACCATGCAGTAGAAAAGAAAAAAAATTTCTGGCTAGGAATTCAAGGCTGCAGAGGTTTGCATAAATAAAGAAGAGCAGAATGTTAATAGCCAAGACAATGGGGAAAATGCCTCCAGGGTATTTTAGAGAACTTCGTGGTAGTCCCTCTCATCACAGGTGTGGAGACCTAGGAAGGAAAAATGATTTTGTGGGCCAGGGCCAGGACCCCATTGCTGTATGCAGCCCCAGGACATGGCACCGTGCATCCCAGGGGCTCCAACTTCAGGAATGACTAAAGTGGGCCAAGGTGCAGCTTTGGCCATTGCTTCAGAGGGTGCAAGCCCCAAGCCTTAGTGGCTTCCACATGGTATTGGGCCTGTGGGTATACAGAAGGCAAGACTTGAGGTTTGGGAGCCACCTAGATTTCAAAGGATGTATGAAAATGCCTGGGTGCCCAGGAAGAAGTCTGCTGCAGGGACAAATCCCTCGTGGAGAACATCTACTAGGGCAGTGCGGAGGGATGCAAAGTTGAAGTCCCCACACAGAATCTCCAACTGGGGCACTGCCTAGTGGAGCTGTGAGAAGAGGGCCACCATCCTCCAGACCCCAGAATGGTAGACCCACTAACAGCTTGTCCTATGGGCCTGGAAAAGCTGCAGGCACTCAATGCCAGCCCATGAAAGCAGCTGTGGAGGCTCTATCCTGCAGAGCCACAGGAGTGGAGCTGCCCAAGGCTGTGAGAGCCCTCCTCTTGCATCAGTGTGCCCTGGATGTGAGACATGGAGTGAAAAGAGATTATTTTGGAGCATTAAGACTTAACGACTGTCCTGATGAGTTTTGGACTTGCATGGGGCCTATAGCCCCTTTATTTTGGCCAATTTCTCCCTTTTGGAATGTGAACATTTCCCCAATGCCTGTACCCCCATAGTATCTTGGATGTAACTATCTTGTTTTTAATCTCACATGCTCATAGGTGGAAGGGACTTGGCTTGCCTCAGATGAGACTTTGGACTTGGATTTTTAAGTTAATGCTAGAATGAGTTAAGACTTTGCGAGATTGTTGGGAATGTATGATTATGTTTTGAAATGTGAGAAGGACACAGTCTTTGGGAGGGGCCATGGGTGGAATTATAAGTTATGTTCTCTGTCCCCACCCAAATCTCATGTTAAATTGTAATGCCCAATGTTGGGGGAGGGAGCTGGTGGGAGGTGACTGGATAATGGGGGCGGATTTTGCTCTTGCTGTTCTCATGATAGTGAGTGAGTTTTTAGATCTGATGGTATGTGGCACTTCCCCCTTCGCTCTCTCTCTTTTGCTGCCATATGACGACATGCTTGCCTCCCCTGTGTTCTTTTGTCGTGATTGTATATTTCCTGAGGCTTCCCAGCCATGTTTTCTGTACAGCCTGCAGAACTGTGAGTCAATTAAACCTCTCTCCTTCATAAGTTACTCAGTCTCAGATTGTTTTTTATAGTAGTATGAGAATGGACTAATACAGATATGAAGAATTAATATCATTAAAATGGCCATGTTGCCCAAAGCAATGTACAGATTCAATGCTATTCCTATCAAACTACAAACAACATTCTTCACAGAACTAGAAAAAATTATTTTAACATCTATATGGAACCAAAAGGAGCCTGATTAGCCAAGAAAATCCTAATAGCTGGAGGCATGATGTTACCCAACTTCAAACTATACTACAGTGCTACAGTAACCAAAACAGCATGGTACTAGTACAAAAACAGGCACTAAGACCAATGGAACAGAATAGGGAGCCCAGAAATAAGGCCACTCACCTATGACCTATGACCATCTGCTGTTCAACAAAGCTGACAAAAATAAACAATGGGGAAAAGCCTCCCTAACAATAAATGGTGCTGGGATAACTGTCTAGCCATATGCAAAAGATTGAAGCTGGATGCTTTTCTAACACCATATGCAAAAGTCAACTCAAGATGTACTAAAGACTTAAATGTAAAACCAAAACACTGTAAAAATCCTGGAAGACAATCTAGAAAATACCATCCTGGACATAGGAATGGGCAAAGATTTCATGACAAAGACACCAAATTGACAGTGGTATCTAATCAAACTGAAGAGCTTCTGCACAGAAAAAGAAACTATCAACAGAGTCAACAGATAACCTACAGCATGGGAGAAAATATTTGCAAATAATGCATTTGACAAAGGTCTAATATGCAGCATCTGTAGGGAACTTACACACATTTACAAGAGAAAAACAATTCCATTAAAAAGTGGACAAAGGACATAAATAGCAATTTTTCAAAGAAGACATACATGAGGCCAACAAGAATATGAAAGAGCTCAATATCACTGATCATTAGATAAATGTGAATCAAAACCGCAATGAGATACTATTTCCCACCAGTGAGAATGGCTATTATTAAAAAGTAAAAAAAATTACAGATGCTGGTGAGGTTGCAGAAAAAAGGGAACTCGTGTACATTGCTGGCGGGAGTGTAAATTACTTCAATCATTGTGGAAAATAGTATGGTGATTCTTCAAAAAGCTAAAAGCAGAATTACCATTCAACTCAGCAATTTCATTACTGAGTATATACCCAGAGAAATATAAGTCATTCTGCCATACAGACACATACACACGGATGTTCATTGCATCACTATTCACAATAACAGACATGGAATCAACCCAAATGCACATTGATGACAGATTGGATAAAAAAAAAAAAACAACTGTGGTACATATACACCATGTGGTCATATAAAAGAATGAGATCATGTCTTTTGTGGGAACATAGGTGGAACTGGAGGCTATTATCCTTAGCAAAATAATGCAGGAACAGAAAACCAAATACTGCATGTTCTCACTTTTTAAGTGGGAGCTAAATGATCAGAATTTATGAACACAAAGAAGAAAATAACAGACACTGGGGTCTACTTCAGGATGGAGGGTGGGAAGAGAAAGAAGAGCAGAAAAGATAACTATTGGGTACTGGGCTTAATACCTGGGTAAAGAAATAATCTGTACAACAACCGTCCATGAACAAACCTTCACATGTACCCCTGAACTTAAAATAAAAGTGAAAACAAAGTTGCTGCTTACCTAGATTTTCACTGTTTAGGGAGTGTATGGGTGGGAGATGCAGTCAGACTCAGGGAAAAGATGACAAGATGTTCAGTGGTGAAGCAAGCACCTATTCACAGTGAAGACTCAGTAGAAGGAGCACCAGAAGAATTCTCCTTCCTAGGAGAAGTGTTCACTAAAATTGATTGGGGGTAGGGACCATCCAGCCTAGGCAAGAACCCGGAAAGAGGTACATCGGTAGAAGGTACAGCTAAAATAAGGGTTTTCTTGGGTGGTAGTGAATTAGTGGAGGTTGCAGCCAGTCTAGGAGAGTATTTAGCAGGAAGAACATGAGTACAGGTGTCATCTTCCCAAGGGGGTAATTCCTGTAAAATTGCACTAGTTCCAACTAGCCTAGCAGGATGTATGTAAGTAGAGGATGTAGTTAGCCTAGGAGGGGACATGGCAAGAGTTGCATGGGTCAGAGGAATACCCAGCCTAAGAAAACACCAGGCAGGATGTTCATAATAGAGGATCCAGCCAACTGAGGGTGAGAAATGTCAGAAGGTGCATGGTGGAGATTCCAGTATATCTAGAAAAAGTCACAGAATTATGTTCATGAGGAAATGTTGCACTCCATCTAGAGGTGGACTTGGTAGGAGATGCATGGTCTAAGAAAGGATCCATAAAGGGGAAAACCTAGTAGGTGGTACATGTGTGGTATGTTCAGCCAACTAAAGGGAGGATATTTCAGACAATGCATCAGTGGAATGAAAATATGTACTAAGAGAGGATTTGAGAAGAGCTGCATTAGTGAAGGAAGCATCCAGGCTAGGAGAGGACTTGCAAAGTCCCTGGGTAGAATGTGTAGTGAGCCTATTGGAGCAACCAGGAGAAAGTGCATTGGTGGACAGATAGTCTAGCCTGAGGTAAAAATGAACAGGTAGTGCATGGCTTGAGAATGTATCCAGCCTCAGGGAGGATATTTCAGGAGTTATACAAATTCAGGGTGCATCCAGACTAGCAGAGGACCTGGCAGAAAGTTCATAGGTTGAGGAAGAATTTAGCCTAGGAGAGGACTTGACAGGAGGTGCATGAGTGTAATTTGAAGCCAGCCTCCAGGAAGACTTACCAGGAAGTACATGGGTTAAAGTAGCATTCAGGCAAGAGGAGGACTTGACCAGAGGTCCATGATTGTAGGGTGCAGCAACTCTAGAGGAGGATACAACAGGGTATTGCATCAGTGTCAGGATAAGCCAGATCAGAAGAGGATCTGGGAAGAAGTACATGAGTGAAGAGAGCATCCAGCCTAGTGGAGGTTATGGCAGTAAGTGCCTGGGTGGAAGTTGCAGCTATCTGAGGTTAAAACCCACAGGATATATATGGGGGAGGATACAGAAAGCCTCTTGTAGGATCTGACAGAAGATTTTAGAGTGGAGGATGCATTCGGCCTGAAAGAACACATGGGATCAGGTGCAGAGATATAAGGATCAGAATCCCTAGGGGACAATTTGCATAAAGTGCATGAACCAAGGGAGCACCCATCCCAAGATAAGATTCAGAAAGAAGTGCATGAAAAAAAATTCAGCCTAGGGAAGGTCCCATGAGTTTTTGTATGGGTGCAGAAAGTAACCAGTCTGGGGAAGGACCCAGAATGAAGTACAGGGGTGGAGAAAGCATCAGACTTGGAATAGGAGTGGAATAAATTGCATGAGAGAATTAAGTCAGATTATGGGGGATTCTGGTGGATTTGTAAAACTGGAGTATACAGCCAGCTCAAGAGAGGATCTTTCAGCATTTACATGTGATTAGGAAGCAGTGAGAGGTATATTATCCTGGGTTCTGCAGAGAAGCAGAACATATATATATATTTATGAGGGATCTTCACAAAGTTCATGGAAAGTATGAAATATGGAAAAATGCAAACTTTTTTGCACCAAAATAAATTCACACTACTTTGTTGTAACATGTCTGAACAAGATCTGGCTTGAGGTACTAAGAAGGATAAGGCATCAGTGTGAAAAGGGCCCCTACCAGAGAGCAACATGAATTCTGCTAAAATTAAAGGAAGAACAAACATCAAATTTATGTTGAAGCATGAGTGGAAGCATGGTGAAATCACTGATGCTTCACAAAATGTAAACAATGTCCCCAAATATCAGCAGTTTACAGATGGATAGCTAGTTTTAAGAAGAAGAAGAGACAAGATGATGTTGAAGACGAAGCTCATAGCAGCAGATGATCTGCATCAATTTTCAAGGAAAAAATTAATCTTGTTCATGCCCTAATTGAAGAGGACTGACAATTAACCGCATTAACAGTAGTCAAACACCATACACATCTCAATTAGTTCAGTTTACACAATTATGACTGAAAAATAAAGTTGAGCAAACTTTCCACTCAATGGGTACTAAAGCCATTGTGCTCAGATCAGCTGCCGACAGGAGCAAATGTTTCAGTGGAAATTTTAAACAAATGGGATCAAGATCCTGAAGCATTTCTTCCAAGAATGTTTACAAGAGATTAAACTTGGCTTTACCAGTATGATCCTGAAGACAAAGCCAATTAAAGCAATGGCTACTAAGAAGTGAAAATGGTCCAGTCAAAGCAAAAGTGAACCAGTTAAGAGCAAAGGTCATTACAACAGTTTTCTGGGATGCTGAAAGCATTTTCTATTTTGACTTTCTGGAGAGCCAAAGAATAATAACATTTGCTTATTATGGGAGTGCTCTGAGAATGTTAGCCAAAGCTTTAGCAGAAAAATGCCTGAGAAAGCTTCACCAGAGAGTCCTTCTCCATCATGACTGTATTAGTCAGGGTTCTCTAGATGGACAGAACTAATATGATATATATATATATGAGAGGGAATTTATTAAGGAGAATTGACTCACACGATCACAAGGTAAAGTCCCACTATAGGCCATCTGCGAGTTGAGGAGCAAGAAAGCCAGTGGTGGATCAGTCCGAGTCCCAAAACCTCAAAAGTAGGGAAGCCAACAGTGCAGCTTTCAGTTTGTGGCCAAAGGCCCAAGAGCCCCTGACAAACCACTGGTGTGAGTCCAAGAGTCCAAAAGCTGAAGAACTAAGAGTCTGATGTTCGAGGGCAGGAAGCATCCAGCGTCAGAGAAAGTTGAAGGCTGAAAGACTCAGCAAGTCTGCTCTTCCATCTTCTCCTGCCTGCTTTGTTCTGGCCATGCTGGCAGTTGATTAGATGTTGCCCATCCAGATTGAGTGTGGGTCTGCCTCTCCCAGTTCACTGATTCAAATTTTAATCTCCTTTGCAACACCCTCACAGACACACCCAGGAACAATACCTTGCACCCTTCCTCCAATCAAGTTGACACTCAATATTAACCATCACAACGACAATGCTCTTGCTCGTTCTTCTTATCCAAATAAGAGCAATTTTTGTGAGTTTTGACGGGAAATTATAAAGTATCCACCTTACAGTCCTAATTTGGCTCTTTCTGGCTTCTTTTTGTTTTCTTATCTTAAAAAAATACTTTAAAGATTTTACTTTAGTTAACCATAAAAAAGACTGCATTGACATGATTAAATTTCCTGGCACCTCTGTTCTTTAGGGATGAACTATATGAGTGGTATCATTGTTTAAAAAGGTGTCTTGAACTTGATGGACCTTAAGACAAGTAATATAGTACATTTTTAGAATTTTTATCTTCTAATTTCATTTTTTTCCACAAACTTATTTCTCTCTCTCTCTCTCTCTCTCTATGTGTGTGCGTGTGTGTGTGTGTGTGTGTGTGTGGTGGTGGTGGTGGTGGTGATGCTGTGTGTGTATGGAGAGAGATTTATTATGAGAAATTGGCTTATGTCATTATGGAAGCTGTGGAGTCCTATGGTCTGCCATCAGCAAACTAGAAACCCAGGAAAGCCAATGGTATATTTTAATCCAAGTTCAAAGGCCTGAGAAGTAGAAGAGCAAGTGGTGTAAATCCCAGCCTGAGCACAGGAAAAGATGAGGTGAAATGCTCCAGCTTGAGCAGTGAGGCAGGAAGAAAAGGGACAAATTGCTCCTTCTTCAATCTATCAATTCTATTTGGGTCTTCAATGGATTGGATGATGGCCAACCACACTGAGAAGGGCAATCTGCTTTACTGAGCCCATTGACTCAGATATTCATCTCAAAACCTCGCAGACACACCCAGAAGTAAGTTTTAATATGGGAATTCCTTAGCCCAGTCAAAGTGACATTAAAGTTAACTATCACATGAAGTCTCAGTAAAAGGTACTTGAGTAGATAGTAGAGTCTATCTAAAGAAGCCTCTGATAATGGCTGCATGGGTGTGGGGTGCAGCCAGCCTAGGGCAAAACTCAGAGGAAGTGCAAAGGTGGAAGGTACTACCTACCCAGGGGAAGATATGGCAGGAGGTGCACAGTTGCAGGGTGTAACCAGCCTAGGGGAGGACATGGGAGGATCTTCAGGAATGCAGTTAAAGTCAGCCAAAAGGAGGACCAAAAAGGTAGTGCAAGAATTAAGAATGCAGCCATCTTAGGAGGAGAAATAGTAGGAGGTGTATGGATGCAGATTGCAGTTAGCTTAGCAGAGGACCTGGAAGGAAGTGCATTGGGAATGGGAGCATTAGCCAGTGGAGCATTCAGCAGGAGCATCGTGGTTGGGGAAATGACCAAATCAGGGGAAGTCACAGTAGAAAATCCACTGGTAGAGGGAGCATCCAGAGGTAAGATTTGGTAGGGGTGTTAAGGGGTGGAATGTGCAGATTGCCTATGAGAGGATATGGTAGGAAGGGTATGGTTTCAGGGAGCTTCCATCCCAAGGTGAGAAATATTCAGGGCATGCATAATTGTTTGGGGCATCTAACCTAAGAGAGAATAGCAGGAGGTGCATGTTTGGAGGATATAGGCAGCCTAGGGAAGGAAACAGTAGAATTTATATTATGTAAGTTGGAAACAGCCTGACGAGAATCAGCAAGAAGTGTATGGTTGGAGGGAGCATACAACCTAAGGCAGGACCTGGCAGAACAGGCATGAGAGGATGAAGAATTCAACCTAGACACTTGGCAGGTCTTTCATGGGTGAAAGGTATATTCAGCCTATGGGATGATCTGGCAAGAAATGCAGGAGTGAAATCACTAGGGCTAGATGAGGACGTGCAGGAAATGTATTGCAGGAGGGACCATTCATTATAGAGCAAATCTTGCAGGTAGTATATAGTTAAAGGTTAAGTCAGTCTAGAGTAGGATATACTAAGAGGTGCACTGGTACAGGGTGCAGCCAACCTAGGAAAGTAATAAGTAGAAAGTGTATGAGTGGATGAAATAGCCAGCCTAGATAAAGTCTCAGCAGGAGTTGCAATGGTGCATGGTACAGCCAGCTTAGCAGTAAAGCTGACCAGAGGTGTAGAGGTGGAAGAAATAACATCTTGCCCAGGGAAATAAATGGCAGGTGGGCATGGATACAGTATGTAGTCAGTCTAGGATAGGAACCATGGAAGATACATTTGTGGTGGTTTCAGCCAGCCTAAAGAAGGGTATGGCAGGAGGTGTAATCCAGTAAAATACATGGCATGGAGGGCAGTGGTGCAGTTTGTTGAAAGCCAAATGTACTTGGATATGTGCATTGATCAAGAATGAAACCAGCCTAAGAGCAGACACAGCATAAGACTAATGTGTGCTGGGTGTAGTCAGCCTAGGAGAGAACAGAGAGATATTTGCACGATTCAAAGGAGCATTTAGCCCAAAGGAGGTATTGGCAAGGGGTTTATACATTGATTGTGCAGCCAGCATCAGGAATGACATCCTATAAAGGGCATGATTGAGGACACTTCCAAACTAGTAGGAGTAATCTGCATGAGTGCAGTGGCAGAGAGACCATGCAGCCTAGCTCACCACCGAGGAAGTAGTGCATGGGTAGGGCAAACACCAAGCTAACTTGAGGGCAAAAGAGGGAATGCATGTATAGAGGTTGTAGCCAGCTTAGAGGAGGAACTGGCAAGATGTTTATGGGGAAAGGGAGAATACAGCTTTGTGGGAGACTTGGAAGGCAGAGCAAGGGTGAAGGTGCAGCTCACCCAGGAGCTCAAGGATGCATAGGTTCCAGGTGCAGCCAGCATAAGAAAAGATATAGTAAAAAGGTGTATGTGTGCCTGATGCCACCAGCTCAGATAACAATCAGGCAGAACATGCATGGGTGAAGTGTTCAACCAGATTATGGAATCACATGGCAGGAGATGTATGAGTGCAAGTTGCAGCCAGAATCAAGGACAATTGTTACTTGGTGCATAGATGGAAGTAATATCCAACCCAGGGGAGATCTTAGCAGAATGTTCAAGGGAGAAAGAAGCCTCCAGCCTAGGAGAAGCCCTGGCATGGTTTTAAGGTTCAGCTATATCAGGGAATGTCCAGGCAAGAAGTACATGCATATAGAAAGCATCAGACCTAGAGAAGGACCACTGGAAAGTGGATGGATGGAAGTCACATTCAGCATAGAGAAAGTCAAGGAAAGATGTGCAGAGATGCAGGGTGCGGTCACCCATGTAATGGCCCCTGCAAGAAGTGCTTGGGCTATGGAAGCAAGAAGCCTAAATGAGGTACTATAAGGAGAGCATGGATGCAGGGTACAGGTAGACCTGAGAAAGGGCAGGCAGAATGTGCATGGGTGGAGAGAGCATCAATCCTAAAGAAGAGCTTGGAAATGGGTGGATGGATGGAGAAAGCGGCTAAGTTAGAGATAACCCAGTAGGAAGTTCTTGAATTGAGGGATCTTTCAGTGTAGGTAAGGCAAAACAGGAGAAGCTTGAGTGGAGGGTGCAGGCTACCAATGGGAGGATTTTCCATGATATTGACAAGTGGAGGGAGCATTTAGATAGGGCAAGTATTTGCCTGAGGGACATGGGTAAAGAAACAGCCACTCTAAGATATACTCCTATCTATACAGCAGTCGGTGCATAAAGTACACCAATATAAGGAAGGGCCCAGCAGAAAGTGAAGGAGTGGTATGAGGAGCCAGTCTAGGGAGAACCTGGCAGGAATTGATTAAAAGTCCAACCAAACAGGGGGAGGACTGGGTAGGGGGTACATCAGTGCAGGGAACATTAAACCTAGAACAAGACATTAAAGGAAGTTAATTGGTGGAATGTGCTGCCAGCATAGGGAAACAGCCAGTAGGAGGTATATGGGAAAAGAGTGAAGCCATCCTAGGGGTGTATTATGATTGGAATGTGCTACCTGCCTAAGGGAGGACGTGTTAGGTTATGCATGGAAGCAGGATGCAGCCAGCTTAACAAAGAACCCAGCAGGAAGTGCATAAGTGAAGTGAGCATCCTGTCTGGGAGAGGCTATGACTGAGAGTGCATGGATGCAAAATGCATCTAGTCTAGGGGATAATCCACAGATATATGTGTGGAGCTTGCAGTGCAGGTGTTATGGGGCATCCCTGCTGAACAGAGGCCTTGGTGGGCAGTGTATAAGATGAAAGTGCAGAGGGGCTAGGGAAGGATTCAGCAGGCAGCATGCAGCCACCCTAAGTGACAGTTGACAGGAGGTTTAAGGATGGAGGGATCAACTAGTCTAGGAGAGGACTTGGGCTGAGGTGCAGGAGTATAGAGTGAAGCTTTCTGTATTAGTTTCCTCGGGCTGCTGTGACAAATTACCAAAAACTCGTTAGCTTAAAACAGCAGAAATGTATTATCTCATAGTTTGGGATGCTAGAAGTCTGAAATCAAGTGTTGGCAGGGCCATGCTCCCTCCAAAATCTCTAGGGGTGAATGTTTCCTTGCCTCTTATAGCTTCTGGTGGCTATGACTACTTCTCAGATTACTTGGCTGCATCACCCCAATCTCTGTCTCCATGGTCACACTGCCTTCATGTGTCTTCTCTTCCTCTGTCTGTGTCAAATCTCCCTCTGCTTTTCTTTTATAAGGATATTTTCCATTGGATTTAGGGCTCACTCAGATAATCTAGAAGGATCTCATCTTAGGGATCTTTAAAATAATTACATCTGCAAGTATATTTTCTCCAAATAAGATTATATTCACAGACTCTGGAGATTAGAACATGGACATATCTTTTTGAGGGTCACCATTCAACTCACTACCCCTGTTTAGAGTAGTGAAGGGCAGAATGTGCATAAGTGGAGTGGAAGTTGCAGTCAGTCTAGGGAATGATATAGCAGAAGGTACATGGCTAAATGATGTAGGTATCCCAATGCAAGACCTGACAAGAAGTGTGTGGGTGGAGAGAACATCCAGCCTATGAATGAATTCAGTAAGTACATGGGTAATTGGAGCAGCCAGCAATGAAGAGCAGTCAGAACTAGTTGCACAGAAGAGCCCAGACTAGGAGAAGATACAGAAGAATATACATGGGAATTAGAAACATCCACCCTTAGGAAGAATTCACTAGAATGTGCAAGGAAGGAGGGAACATCTAGCCTAGGAGAGCATATTGCAGGAAGTGTATGAGTGAAAGGAGCATCCAGTCTAGTAGAAGGCTCAGGGGGAGGTGCATAGGTTAGGACATGGCAGGATATACATTGCTAGAGGGAGCATCCAGCACAGGTAGGACTTGTTATAGGGTGCATGAGAGAACAATCAGATTAGGCCCGGAACAAGAAGTGTATGGATGAAGGGTATGGCTAGTCTAGGAGAGGACTAGGCAGGATATTCAAGGTACATATGTGGAGGTAATAACCAGCTTAGAGGAAGACTAGGGGAAAGTACATTATCAAAGACTCCAGCCAGCCTAGGTTTGAGCTCTATAGGAAGTACATTTGTGCAGTGCAGAGAATTTCTAGTGTAGGAAGTGACAGTATTGCTTGGGTGAAAGGTGCAGCCAGCGTAAAGCAGGAATCAGTAGGAAGTGCGTGGGTGCATAGTGCAGCCAGGCTAAGAAATAATCGTTCAGGAAGCGTATGGTCGGAGTGTCTATCTAGCATAAGAAAGGAGTAGGAAGAAGGTACAGTGAGAATGATACAGCCAGCATAAGGGAGAACATGGCAAGATGTGCATGTTGGAGCTAGATCAGGAAAATATTCCACATGAAGTGCAGAAGTGAAGGATACATCCAGTATAGTTGAGAACCTGGAGGAAATTGCATGGGTGGTGTGTGGTGGAATAAATGCATTAGTAGAAAGAGTAATCAGCCTAGATTTTGGCATGACATTGGTGGAGGAAGGATCCAGAATAATGGAGGACTCAGCATTGAGTATATGAAAGATGGTGCAGCAAACCTGGGAAGAACTCATCAAGAAATGCATGGGAGGTGGGAGCATAAAGCCTAGGGTTGGAATCAGCATGAAGTATGTGGGTGGAGGGGCCATGCAACCTAGTGGAGACTTGGGAAGATGGTATCTGAAGAGGATGAGCCAACCTAGGAGAGGACTCAGTGTTATATGAATGGTTGGAGAGAACATCATTAGAGAAGATTTCTAGCATAGAGGAGGAATCGGAGAATAGTGGATGGCTCAAGGTTACATCCAGCCTTGGTTAGGACATGGCAGGATGTTTGTGGGAGGAAAGAGAATCTGGTCAAGGGGATGATTTGTTAGAAATTTGGGTGGAGAGGGTGGATTGCCAATGGTATAACTTGTTAGGAAAAATATAGGTGGAGGGTACAGAAAGCTTATGGAATAATATTGGAGTAGGTTTATGAGTTTATAATAAAGACATTCTGGCTGGAATGAAAGGGTGTAGGAAACTCGCAGTATAAAGGAGGATATGGCATGTAGAGGGAACATCCAGGCTAGTGGAGGTCCCATCAGGTGCTATATGTATGTGTGCACTCCGTGCATATGTACACACTATAGTAAGGCACTCAGGAGGTGCAACTGAGGTAGGAAAAGGCAGCCTAGGGGGAAACTCCATAGGAGGTTTAGGGGGTTTAGGAGAGGGTAAAGCCTAAGCAAGGACATGGCAAGAATTGTGTGAGTGAGGGAGATCCAGGCTAAGGGAGTACTCAGTCCTAAGGGCATTTGTGGCATTTTCAGCAAGCCAAAGGGAGAGTAGTCAGGAAAATTATGACTAGAGCATGCACCAGCCTCGGGGAGGACCCATCAGGAAGCTTAAGAGTGAGGCCAGCCTGAAGTGTGGTGCACCAAGAAGTGCATGGTTCGGAGGGTGTAGCCAGTCTGGGAACTAACTAGCAGTAATTGCGTTGTCAGTTGGACATTGCTGGATTTGCATGAGGGAATGTGAAGCTAGCCTCACAGAGAAACCTGTAGGAAGTGCATCAACAGAGAGTGAAGCTGGAGTAGAAGGGTTTCTAGCAAAAAATGCAAGGATATTTTTTGTATCTAAACTATTGGAGGGTTAAATGTTAATTTCAAGGGTTGGTAATGGAGCCAAATTTGATAATTCAGCATGATGTGCATGGGAGGAGGGAGCATCTAGCCTAGTGAAGAGGGCATGGCAGAACATGTGTGGGTGGTGAGATTATCAACATAACGCTATCTGCAGCAGAATGTGTATATGTGGAGGGTGCAGGGAGCCTAGAGAATGACTAGTATGCAGTGCAAGGGAAAAGGTAATGTCTAGTCTAAGGGAGGACTTGAGAAGAGGTACATTGTTGACAATGCAGCCATCATATGGAAGAACCTGGCCTGAAGTTCATGAGTGTAGGATGCTGCCAGTGTAAGGGAAGACTTGGCAGGAGGTGTGTGGATGCAGGATGCAGTAAGCAGATGTGAGGACATCCAGGAGGTTGAATGGTGGAAGGAGTATCATGCATAGGGGAAGATTCAGTAAAAAACGTGAGTGAAGTGTGCAGACATCCTAGGAGAAAATCTGGCAGGATGTGCACGGATGTGAATGGCATACATTCTACCTCAGAATTCATCCTGGGGCGGGGGTGGTGGGTATACAGGATTGAGTAATTATGGGAGGGCGCAGCCAACTTCAGGGAAGACATGGCACAAAGTGGATTGTTGGAGAGTACAACAAGTCTAGAAAAATACTGACATGAAGTGAAAGGGTGGAGGGGGTATTCAGCCTAGGATAGGATTCAGAAGTAGGTATGTTTGTGCAGGATGCAGCCACTCTCAGAGAGGACCTGGCAAGAGATTCATAAGCAGAGAATATAGCAAGTCTAAGGGAAAACATGGCAGGAGGTGCAGAAGTAAAAGCATTATACAGCCTTGTCGGAGGAATATGCAGGAAATGCATGGGTGGAGGAAGCATCAAAGGCCCATAAATAGGTGCGTGGGTGGATGGTGCAGATAGCCTAAGAATACTTGGCAGGAGGTGCAGAGTGGGAGAGTACAGCCAGCCAAGTTAAGGACATGTCAGGGATGCAAGTCTGCAGGAATTCGAAGGATGATCAAGGAACCAACCTAGTAAGGACCAACCTAGTAAGGTCCTAAATAGTAGACTCAGAATTAGAATGCCCGGAGTGGAAGGCTAACAGCAAACCCATATATGTGTCATTCATGATAAAAGCATATCAGGTGGCACCAGCAGAGAGTGGCAGAGGCCCAATAGAATCAAATTGTCACTGACTATATGGCCTCATGCCCTGAGAAATTGTATCTACAGATGATAAAGGCCAGTGTTTGGTAAAGGTACACAGATTACAGCTAATTAGGGCAACTTTGATGTCTGGAAACCTTATAAAGGAAGCCTTTCCTTTGTTCCCAAAGTAGCCTGGGACCCTAGGTGTCCCTAGGGTTCATATGCTTATCTGGCCATGAACAAAAGCAGACAATGGAGATTATCTGGGAGAGGCAGATCCATGTATTAGTACAGTGAATTTATTTCTTGCTAAGCTGTCTGTGATAGAATTGTAACGTGATTCTGATTTATTTGATTTGGTATGTGCAGAGATGTGCAAAACAAGAGTAAGTATGGGGGATGAAGTAATGTCTGCCATATGAGATAGCCCACAAAGACCTTCCCTGAATGGTAAAATTATCTTGCTTCAATTTTTCTGACCCAATGACGACCATGCAGGAATCAGTCAACAAACAAATCTCAGGCAATTTGCAATGCAGGGCATCATGAAAAATCAGGTAGACAGCCTCAAACTCTGCCAGTTGGACCAACCCTCATGTCTATTCCTTGTGATAGAGGAACCAGAAGCAGTGTGGTATGCCACCACTCACTACTGATTCCCACCATGTGGGATGGTGGCCCTGCCATTGGTGAGGCATACTGACTTCCTATGCCAGACATTTGATCTCAAGGAGCTCCCTAGATCACTACTAGCAATGACATGGTGTATACCTCCACCTCCTTAATAGGCATGGCCAAGGGACTGAGCACATGGGAAGCCAATCCTTCAGAAGTTTGGAAAGTCCTGTGGCATCAGGCTTAACTGAATCTCTAAATTACTATTTCCACTTAACCAAAGAGGATTCTGTGGCCATGCCTAGCCTCTTGGCATGGAGTCTTGACTTAAGGCATGATAAGGATTTGTGTCTGGATGCCAAATAGAATTGAGCCAATTAGGGCCTCAGTTTCCAGAAGGGACAGAATTTGTTGTTTGAGAGGTGAATATCTGCCATTTGAGGAAGTTACTTATTCCAAAAACCCATGGGCAACCACTTAAAACCATGCCTGATGCAGAAGCTCCAAGAGGCATAGTCTTTTGTAGCCAAAGCCTTGATTTAAAAGTTGGATCCCAAGGGAACCAAGGTCAATGCCTACTGTAAAGTTATCTGACTATTAAGATTTGTTGTGAGAGGCCTTAATGGAGGAAGTTTGACTTGCATATGACCTCATATATGGGTCCAAGTATAATGAATACATGTGAGATGTGTTGGTCTTGAAAGGTAAAGAGGCTCAGGAGATCTTGGGCCTGTTTAAGTGTCTGTGGTACCATGAAGAGGGTGAGTAATTCATGTTTTACTGAACCAGGAATGGAAGAACCCTCTGATAACCACAAGATATACAATAATTTTATCATCTTTGCAGGTCCCTGTATTTTATTCATGTATATTTCCTATCTTGGAGGTGATGTGTAAGAGTATGTAAGCCCTGTGTAACATTATCTTGAGAAGGTCTCCTAGGTAAGATGTCATCTACATAGTGCCAAAAGTGGGAATGCTGTAAATTGATGAATTATAAGTCCTTCCTCCAGAGTCATGTGCTATGGCCAGGCTATTGAGGTAGTCTATAGATAATCAAGTGAATGTATATTGTGTGTCCTCAAAGGAGAAGGCAAAACGTGACTGTGAATTTTTGGCAATGGATGTTGAGTAGAAAATATTGACTAGATGTGTTACCACAAGTAAATCACTAGGTGAACCCTGATACTAATAACTTGAATAATGTTAGGAAAAGGTGCCTCCATGGACAGAACAAATGCATTGAGGTGGCAGTAATCTATACTTAGGCCATTCTTGTTTGTCTGCCTTTTGCTTTGATCAGATACTGCAATTAAAAAGAGAGATGATAGGAACCACAATTCTATCTTTTAAAAGATTAAAATAATAGGCCTGAGTCAAGCTGCACATTGTCATAGCTTGTGTTGAGGCTTATTGACAATTTTAAGGGGAGGCAGAGGGACTATGATCTCTCCTTGAGCATGTCTTATAGCAAGTGGTGCGGATTTTGGCATGTTCCAATTTAAGATGTGGCCCTAACGTGTTTGGTGTTCATGCTTATGACTAGATGGGCCAGAGACAGAGGGAATATCACAAGGAATTTAGCTAAGAGATCCCATTTTAGCATCAAGTGGAACCCATATGCCCTTAATGGGGTGACCCAACATGCCCTGAATTTTAAATAGGTTGCAAATATATATGTATATATACACATATATATTTGAAAAGAGATGGGATACCCAGAGTAACTGTTATCTGTATCCCTGTACCTAAAAGGACCAGAAAATGTTGGCTATTCTTTGAGCTTCAATGAAAACTTTGGTAGTATGTGGGTGATTTTCCCCAGGCAGTGAGACAAGCTTTGGGGAGCTGCTGTCTTCTTCAGGAGGGAGTTAGGTGGCTGCCATTGTTGAAGGTCAGGACATGATATTAGAAACCCATTAACTAGGAACTGGAAGTGCCTTTCTTCGTCTCAGTGGGGCATCTCCTATCCACTATTTTGGACCAAATTGAAGGAAAGAGAGGGGAACTTCCCCTGCTGCATGAGTTTCAAAGGTATCTAGCAGGTTTTTTCGTTGTTGGAGTTTATAAGCAGGCTGGCCCATTTTAATTTTTTTTTCATGAGAGATGCCCATGTCTCTAATACATATGTTTGTCTGGGGATGATGTTTTAGAGTCCTATAGTGTCTCAAAAGGTGGTAACTGCATATTAGGAAAAGGTCCCAACTCAGTCTCTGCCTTGTTTTCCTATTCGCTCCTCTTTCCAGTGGTTTTTAATTCTTTGGTTGTTTACTACTTGTGGCAGTGTTTTGGTGTTGTGGTCCTGCCTATAGGTGGCGTCTCCTGTTCTACGCTGTCCCAGTCAGTCTCCCCAGGTTTGGAGTCTAGTTCCATGAGGGCAACTGTGGCACTGCCTGGTTTGTTCTTATGCTTGTTTCTAAAATCAAAGCTCTTGGTCTTGTGATACACTATTTCACACTATTGTCCCTTCTGGACAACCTTCACATAGTACAATAGCCAGTTACCATAGTCACTTCTGGACACATTGTAAATACATAAGAAGTCAACTGGAGACTTCTTTACCCAGACTACAGCACTCTAAGGACAGTTGCTCAGGGACGACTCAGCTTTTTGAACTCTACCATAATTTAGATTGGAGAATCAGAGCAGTACCTGACAGTCACAACACAATGGCAGCTGCTAAAATACAAGCCAGCAGTGCCATTCCAGGCAGTATTTACTCTCTGTTGGATTCAGTTAGTAAGCCAAGAGCAGTCTAGAGGCATGTCATCCTCACCAATCACCAAACTACCCTGCTCAATGCACCAATTGTTTAAAAATGTACTCGAGATATGTTTTATTATAATTAGGTATGGCAAGATGATAGACAAGAAGATAACTGCCTTTGAAAGAAGTGTTTATTACTCACAGTTCCCCAGAGGACAAGAGGCGTGGTGTGTCACATAGGGCCACAGAGGGTCACTCACAAGGAGAAGCAGAGAGAGAAAAAGGATGTTGTTGCTGGCCATACACTTTCTGTGACATCCTCCCCTACCCTCCCATGCACCTTCTGCTAAGCTTCCCTTTAGTCTGGATGCTCTCTAAATGAATGCAACTTTTGCAAATTATTCACCTAAACTGGCTATACTCTCAATCTATGCACTCTATGCCATTTCCTCTTCAAGCTGTCTGTATTACCCATTACTCCCCCATTTCCCAAGTCTTACCTAATACTGGGTGTTAACTCCACCCCTGAACTTCCTGCCAGATCCCACCCTAGGCCCACCGCAAACTTCATTTATCCACTTTCTACTATGTTCTTTTCTAGACTTGATGTACACTTCATCCATTATCTCTTGCCAAGTCCACCCCTAGACGTGATGAATCCTCCAGCCATAAGCAGTCTGGGTGGCCTCTCATAGCCTTTCTGCACTTTCCATCTATACACCTCTTGCCATGTAATGCCACAGGCTGACTTCCTCCTCTTCCATCTGTACACATCTTGCCATGCAATGCCACAGGCTGACTTCTCCCTCTAGCCATTCACTTTCTCTCAGATCATCCAGCAGGCTTGTATCATTAATCTTTGCCCCTTCAGCTAATTCCTTTCCTGTTTTGGCTGCATCCCTCCACTCATCCCTCCACTACTTGTCATGTCATTCCCCAGGCTTTCCACTTGCTTCAACCGTGCACCTGCTGTAGGTTCCTCCCTTCACTGGATGATCCTTCTACTATGTGTTCTCTTAGGATAGATTTATAATTTTTCATCCAATATTTACCTGCTGAAAGTTCTTCCTTTCCTGTGAATGCTTCCTCCATTCCTGCAGCACTGCTGGGCTTTCCCTAAAG
The DNA here is from genome assembly GCF_028858775.2 of Pan troglodytes. Lineage (NCBI taxonomy): Eukaryota > Metazoa > Chordata > Mammalia > Primates > Hominidae > Pan > Pan troglodytes. Next base: position 37,360,353 of record NC_072421.2, on the reverse strand, counting down.
CCAGCTGTACTCACTGCTACTGAACCTGATATTGGGTCCCCCTATAGGCTGGTTGCATCCTCCATCCATGCACCTCCTGTGTGTTTTTCTTCTAGGCTGTATACTCCCATCACCACATACCTCCTGCTTACTCTTCTCATGGGCTGGATGCCATCTTGACCCATTCACGACTTGCTGAATCCCTCCCCTATGCTAGCTGCATTATCCATCCATGTACACCCTTTTGAGTCCTCTTTTAGGTTGATTGCTACCTCTACCCAATAACCTCCTAAGAAGACTCCCTAGAATGACGCCATCCTTTCTCATAAAACGTCTTCTGGGTGCTTATCTAGGCTGAATGTTCCATATACCCATGATACTCTTGCACATTCTTCCCCACATCCTTGATACCCCCTCTCTCCATGTGCCACCAGTTATGTCTTACTTAAACTGGCTACGTTCTCCACCTATAAACCTTTTGCCTCCACCTATAAACCTTTTTCCTAGACTGTATGCACTTTCCACTAATGCAACTGCTTCAGAGTCCTTTTCTAGGCTGGATGCCCCTTTCAACAATAAACCTTCTTCCAGAAATTCCTCTAGATTTGCTGTGCCCTCCAATAATGCACTCTCTGCCAAGACCTTTTCCACCATAGATTCTCCCTCCACCGACATACCATCTGATAATTTCTCTCCTAGGCATGCTGCAACCTCAACCTATAGCATCAAATGCACAACTCTCATCTAAGTTTATACACTTCGTGCTGAGGTGTTTTTTGTTTGTTTGGTTTTTTGGGTTTTTTTTTTTATTTTTACTAAGCTGGATGTTTTCTCCACCCATGCATCTCTTCTAATGTTCTTCTTTGGGCTGGGTGCTCACTTGACCCATGGATTTCTCATCAAGGCCTCCCATAGACTGACTCCTTCCTCCAAATGTGCATCTCCTGCTGAATTTTCCCCTAAGCTATATAATATTTCTACTCATACATTTCTTGCAGTATCTTTCCCAAGGCTGGAGAATTCCTCAAACTATGCACTTCCTGCTATGTCCCTCTTCGACTAGCTCTAACCATGCATAATTACCAATACCTCCTTTAGGCTAGCTGTGCCATCTACCTATGGACTTCCCAACGAGTTTACACCTAGTCTGGATGTTTCCTCTACCCACACACCTACTGTTGAGTTCTGCCCATCTCAAGTGCATAAAACTCTAGTCAACTTTTAAATTTTACATTCCCAAATTAAATTCTCTATGAAAAATGATATAAAGAATAAAGCTTTCACAGTATCTTTGGCATCTATAACACTCTTTGTGGTTTTCCATGGAATTCCTGGAATGTCACAAAGATTTGTTCTTTCACTTTATGGATAGCACTGTGTTAAAATAATTAGGTTTGTTTATTGTTATTATTGATGAGCTGTTAAATTAAAACCTGTCATCTCCAGATAATTTTTTCAGTTTACTCTGATGCTTCCCAAAGGCTCTGCCACCAGATAAAAACCAGAGTTCTTGTCTTTGACGACAAAAGACAATTTCACAGCTTTGAGGAAAAAGGCAGTACCCACAGTACTAGTACTTCGAAGAGCAGTCTCTTTGATACAGACTTCAGCTAACAGAAACTTCTGATGACACATAATCACCTTTAAGACCATGACAGTGAACAGAGGCAGTTCTCAAAAACACCTCAGTTGAGAAGCAGTTTCATACAATCAGTCTTTTTAATCCTAGCTTATCCAGCCTTCACCAAATAAAACAGAAATGAAGGTAATTGAAATAAGTTATTTAGATGCTTTGCTGGATATCCAATAGACCCTAACATCTTAGTATTGAAGACTAGTTTCTGTTTTCTAGAAGAAAACATTAATTTTTTTCTCAAGGCCCATTTCTCAGGATAGAGTAGAGGAAAGAGCAAAACAATAGGTAAGGAAGGCTGGGCTCTTGCCCCCACTATGCTATACATACTTGTCATGTGACTGAGTGAGCTAATTAACATCTCTGAACCTTGGTGTCCACATCTGTAAAAATGGATACTAGTAATGTCTATGTAGGATTAGCAAACATGTTGTCCAGGTTAGGCATGTGGGCTGGCAGTATGTAATCTGTGCATTCGGGAAATAGTGTATTTGATATTTTCTTTTACTTGAATCCTATTTTGGGGCTCCAAAGACCTTTTGTAAAGAATCTTGCCATCTCCCTCAGAACACATGTGCAATATCTGTCACATACAAGGACCAGGAGACCTGGGCCTTCAAAATGCTTCTGTTGCAAAGGATGTTCTCTTTGGGAGGCCAGTCTGGTAACCAGGCCTTGTGTTCATGCCAAGACCAAGCCACCATTAACCTCCAAGTCCCCTGCCCCCAGGCTCAACTCTGGTGCTCATCTTTCCTCACACATGATGTTTCCTGCAGTCTTGACACAAGTTTGACCCCGGCCTGCCCTGACACTGCTTGTGATCACTGGACAAGTTGGAAGCCACAGTCACTCCAGCCTCTGCCCTTGCCCACTCAGGAGTTAGTTTTCCCAATCCCAATAGGGCACTGGCCACCAATGCTGTCCTGTCCACAGGGCACAGGCCAGAGGGACTACTTCCTCACCTTTCCCTCCTGACTGTTAGAAATGCACAAAAGGCCTAAACATGGGTGAGCTCATGCCTTACCAATGGCAGCGATTCTCTCTTCCTTCCTGTCTTCCCTGAGTGTAGGATACCTTGCACATGTGGAAGGGAGATCTGGCAGGGTGCCACATTAGCCTGATGCTATGCTGGCTGTGGCCCCCATGTTTCCTGTGAAACCCACAAGCACAGCTGAACACAATTCTTAAAGGGATGGTGGTCACTCCTGCTGACTCTCCCATGCCCCTTGACTCTGCAGAGAGCTTGAAACAGGGGCTAATCCAAGGTCAACCTTCAAACTCCACCTCAGACATGAAACAGAGTCTGAAGGAGCCCAGAAGCCCGGGTCCTTACAGGGTCACAGTGACCGTTAGTGTTGATGACTGCATAAACTGTAAGGTGACCACCTGACTACACAGAAGGACTCACCCGCCACAGGCCACCCACCTACTATGGCTTCTCCTGCCTTGAGTGAAGTCCTCAGATGTGCATTCCAGTGAAGTATCCAGGACATTATGTCTAGTTCTACAATAAGCCACAGCCATAAGCAACATCAGCAGCTTTTAAACACCAGACAGCTACTTAGCCAATATGTCAAGATCTGAGGAAAATGATCAGTTTGCTGCCATTACTCATCCTAGAGGCACTCTCTTCTGACTGGAGGACACTGGACTAGCAGAAACACATAACCTGAAAACAAAGATGTTTCACTTTGGCAAGGGGAGGGGGTGCTGCTGTCACCATGATGTGATCAGCTGAAGGAGACTCCCTACCTGCAGATGCTGGAGAGACGCCTGCTTGCTTCTCAAATGCACAGAAGAGAAAGTGACGATCTGGGCTAAGGCTGGGAATGCTCTATAGTTCTCCATAAGGAATCACCCAGTGGTGGGGTGGGCATCTTCACAATGAGTTGCCTGGGAATATGAGGTTCAGTGGAAATCATGTGGCAAGAAAGGCTTCTGGGATTCAGACAAGCATATCTCCCAAATGGCCCTGAGGACAACCCCAGCACAATCTCTATGTAAATCCCCTGTCCCATGAAGTTCATGCCAGCCAGTGTGCCCTCTTTCCATCCACCCCTGTGGCCACCGCCCTCTGACTTCAGACCTTTGCTATCCTGAATAAAGCCTCCCGCACCTCAGTCAGAGTCTGCAGCTCCACCTCAGGCCCCAGCATCAGGCTGGGAATTCAACAAGCCTCAGAGGCCCCCAGCCAACTCCCTGGCCTCACAAGGCCTTCCTGTTCAGAGACAATGAGGAAGTCTCAGTGTCTACCCAAGCCAGTTCCTCCCCACAGGGCCAGTGCCCTCACCGTCACCATTGGAAACTGCCCCCTCTAAATCACTGATTCAAACACTCCCCACACAGGACACCCCTTCCCCCACTTCAGCTCTCTAGGGATAGTTTCTCCTAAATGTCTCACAGACACCTCCAACCCAAAGTGACAGAAACTGAGAGGAGTCAGGAGCACTGTCATGCATTTATACAGTTTAATAGCTTGGGCAGATGGAAGCAACCTGGGGTCTTTCATCTATGGGAATTTTAGCAGCTGGAAGAGGTTGCTGATGAAGTCCTGCACAGCTCTGAAACTCAGGAATCCTCCCTTCTTCTTCTTCTTCTCCTTCTCCTCCTCCTTCTCCTTCTCCTCCTTCTTCTCCTCCTCCTCCTTTTTCTCCTCTTCCTCCTCCTCCATTCTCTCATCCTCCTCCTCCTCCTCCTTCTCCTCCTCCTCCTCCTCCTCCTTTTTCTCCTCTTCCTCCTCCTCCATTCTCTCGTCCTCCTCCTCCTCCTCCTCCTCAGGTTGGGGCATTTCTTCTTCCTGAGAGTGGATGTCATCTTCCTCCTCCAAGATCCATCTTAGCTGCTCATTCTTTTGCAGTGCTCTCTTCAGGTGTTCTGGGGTGATGCACACCCTGTGGCTGTTCTGGGCCTCCTTGCCTGCCTGTTCCAGGATGTTGGCTGTCAGGTACTTGAGAACAGCAGCCAGGAAAACAGGTGTGGTTGAGCTCAGGTGCCGGGCATACTGACCTTCTCGCAGGCAGCGTTCCATGTGGCTAACAGGAAACTGCAGCTCCGCTCTTCTGGAACGGGAAGGGCACTGTCTTCTAGGCTTACAGGAGCTGCGACTGTGTTTGTTTCCAGCCATGATGTTTGCTGGGTTTTGCCCCGGTTGTCACAGCTTGATTTTTCTGCTGGCCTGAGTCTCTCAAGGTGCCAGTGCTTACTGCAGCCCACTATACCCCTGTGCTCCAGCCCCTCACTGGTCATCAGTTGCCTTAGTGACAACCTCCACTTTGTGATGTCATTGGTGTCCACTGGGCCGTGATCAGGCCTCAGCCTAGAAATGCCCATGAGAGGAATCTGGTCACCCTAGTAACTGGAACTTCTTTTTAAGGGAATGCTAACTATCTACTTGATTTTAACATTCTAGAAAAAATGTGTGTTTCAATGAAAACCTTTTCCTTGTTCATAGGATACAACTCCATGTAATCTATCTGATTCTAGTCCTGCATTGTCTTTGAGCTCTTTTACATCCGTTTGTAAGTTGTAGGTCACTGAGAGACATGCACAACTTAGAGACCTCAACGGTAGGTTCAGTCTCCCCCGACCAATACACACTACACTAACCAGTTTTGCCTCCACTGACATATTCGATTCACTATTCCTGATCAGTATGCATGTTTCTGTTCTTTGGATTCTCCATTATACTGGTTATAATATCTGCCAATTTCCATATGTGATAAATATTTTAACGTGCTCACATTTGTGTGAGTGTCATGATTTTACACTCTTGATAATTATCTTTACCTGTTTTGTAGGACACACTGATATGTCCAATTGATTTACCTACTAGAACCATGTAAACTTTGATGACAGAAGCGCACTACACACATGCAAGTTTGAAGCCCAGCATGTGTTGTATTGACTCTCCTATGTGAATCTAATTCACCAATAGTACTTTGTTGACTCTGTTTTTATAATTTGTGTTTTCCTCTATGCTAATTTAGTGTTTTGCTTTTGGTTCATTTTTGTTTTGTTTTGTTTTTGGTTTATTTTACAGCCAATAAGTTTTTCCCATTGTTGAAAACCATGGTTGGGAATTGAGTTTTTGGCTTTGTATTTACTTTACTTTTTAATTAAGTTCACATAACATAAAATTTATCAATTTAACCATTTGAAGTGTACAATTCAGTGTCCATTACTACACTACATTCACAATTTTCATCCCTATCAGATTTCAGACTGTTAAGCGGTCACTCCTATTCCCATCTCCCCACAAGCCCCTGGCAAAAATTAATCTACTTTCTATCTTTACGGATTTGCTTATTGTAGGCATTTTATGTAAATGGGACAACACAATATGTGGCCTTTTGAAATTTAGCTTCTTTCATTTACTATAATGTTTCAAGGTTCATTCACATTATAGTGTGTATCAGTACTTTATTCATTTTTATGACTATAAAATAGACCATTATATGCATAAATCACATTTTTTAATCAATTCATTAGTTGATGGGCATTAGGGTTGTTTCTGCCTTTTGGGTATTATAAATAATGCTGCTATAAGCATTTGTGTGCAAGTTTTTGTATGAACGTGTATCTTTGATTGTCTTGTGTATATACCTAAAAGTGCATTTGCTTGGGCATGTGGTGAGAATTGGTTTTATGATCTGACCATTTGGATATTTTCTAAATAGATTGATAGTTTGTAGAGATCTGTTCTTTTTTGGGTGAGAGAAAACAGAGTCTGTTGCGTCAATTGTTCTCTGTCTATTTTTCAGCTCAAACCAATGAAGAATTTCATGCTCCTTGGGAAGGAAACAACTACTGGATATCTGTACCAGGGATTTTTACTGTTTCTGTGTTTACTCTTGAATCATGGCTGAAATTTGTAAAATTGAAATTAAATGCTCTATTTCTCTATTTCTGCATGTCTACATGTCTATAATTTGGTAACACCTTCGGTTATGATTGTGTGAGGATGTAAGGTTTTCTTACCTCCACATGGTATTAATATATTAGATTATGAATTCTTTAAAATTAAAGGCTGAAACTTCCAGCTTTGCATCTCCTTCTGAATCATCCTCGAGGCTTATTGCATCTGATATTCATGCACTTCCTGCAGGGTCCTCCCTAACAATGGCTATTTTCTGCACTAAGACCCCTTCTTCTTACTCCTCCCTCAGTCTGGATGCAACTGCTTCCCATGCATGTCTTGTCAGTTTATCCTCTAGAAGAATGCTATACCACTCCTGCTGAGTTTTCTTTGAAAGGATTCTCCCTCCACTTATTCACTTCCTGCTATATTCTCTCCTAGGCTGACTGTATGCTCCGACTATGAACTACTTGCCACATTCTCCCTTGGGCCTGTATAACCACCTACTAATGAACTTTCTATGAAGCCCTCTTCTAACCTGAATGCTTCCTCTTCTGTATCTCCTGCTAGGTCCTTTTCAAGGATTGATTCTCCTTTCTACTATGCACTTACTGAGGGGCTGACCCCTAGGCTAGGTCCACCGTACATCATGCAACATCAGCCATGCATCCCAAACCATGCCTATCCTCCCATGCTCCCTCCAACAATACATCTCCCACCAGATTTTACCTTACAATGGATGCACCCTCATCTATTAATATATCTCACCTACTTCTCCCCAAGGAGAGAAAGTCTCTAAAACTCTGCATTTTGCTGTGTCCTCTGCTAGGCTGGTGGCACTTTTCACCAACGAACCTCTTGCTGAGTCCTCTCCTAGGTGGAATGCTCCTTCCACCCATACATTGCCCGCTGAGTCTTACCCTAGACTGGATGTTTTCTCCACTTATGGATTTATTGCAATGCTCTCACCTCTGTTCTGTGCTCCCTCCATTCACATATTTTTTGCCTAGTATTTTTCCCAGGCAGGATGAACACTCCAAAAGGCAGTTCCTGCTAGGCCCTTCACTAGACTGGCTACATTCCACTGATGTACTTTCTGCCAGGTCCTTCCTAAGTTGGCTGCACCCATAGAGCTCTGACTGTGTCCAACTCTAAGATAGATGCTCATTTGATCTATGCACTTCCTGGTGACTGCTTCTCAAGACTGTACATCCATAAATATCCTTTAGTGTCACTCCTAAGCTAGATGTCCCCTGCACATATGTGCCTTCTGCCCTGTACTTAAATCTGGCTGCAACCTTGAGTCAGGCATTTCCTGCTGGGTCCTACCCTATAATGGCTGCTCCATTACCCATGAGCTTATAGCCATATCTGTCCGTATACTCACTGAATACTCCATCCATGCAACTCCTGCCAAGACTACCCCTAGGGTGGATGCTTCCTCCAGCCATGTCCTTATTCCCATATCCTTTTTTAGGGCTACATGTTTCTTCCACCTATGTACCTCTCTTTGGCTAGTTTCACTCTCCAACCATACACCACCTGAAACTTTTTCCCCCTAGATTGAGTGTATTCTCCACCCTTGCACTGTCTGCTGAATCCTATCTTATTCTTGCTGCACCCTGCATATATAAACCCACAGATTCCCCATCTTGGTTGGATGCCTCCTTTACCATGTACTTATAGCCAATTCTCCTGGCTGTCTTCTCCATGTTTGCAGATCCTTTTGATTCCACTCATAATAAGGCTTCATCCTCTACATATATAATACCTGCTCGGTCCCTGTATGGAATTGTTCCTTCCTATATGCATGCAATTTTTACCAATTCTACCTTAGGATGAATGCTACCTCTTCCCATGAACCCTCTGCTCCCTCCTCTGACTCACATGCTGCTGGTTTAGAAACTGGAATACTTCCCACAAACCTTTAACTTCCTGCTATGTCCACCATTAGACTGCATGCTCCCTCCACTAATGCATCTCCTGCCTAATCTTCCCTAGGCTTTCTGATCCCTCTATACCTGAACCTACCGGTGATTGTCTCACTTGTACTCATGCACTTCTTGGTGGTTCTCACTGCATATTTTATGTAGGCACTTTCTGCAGGTTTTCCCCTAAGCTTACTTCCCTTTCCTATACTGCAACTGCTGCCATTTCCTCCATTAGCCTGGATTCTCTAACTACCAATGAACTGCCCACCTGATCCTACTAGTGACTGGATATTTTCTCCACCCATGCATTTTTGCAACTACCTCCTTTTTTGCTGGATGTTCCCTCTTCCCAATGTATACCAAAATGTGTCTGAAACAGGTCTCAATCAATTTAGAGGTTTATTTTTCCAAGATTGAGGACACACCCAGGAAAAAGAGACAAAAGTCACAGTAAAATCTGTGGTCCACACTTTTTCCAAAGAGGGTTTTGAATATTTCAATATTTAAAGGGGAAATAGGGAGTAGCAGAGAAAGAATAGTCAATTATGCATTCGTCTAGTGTTCTTTATATCTGCATTCTAGATAATGTAAACAGAGTTGAGGAAGAAGTCAAATATGCATTTCTGTTAAGGTGGGTAGAGGGATGATTTCTGGTCTTGTCTTTGTCTCATACATGTGAAGATAAGCTGTTAATTCACATTGTTAGGGTGAAATTAAACACAACTCTATTTTAGGTGGTAAAGATTTTGGAGCCTGCAAGGAATTTCCTTGTAAGAAATTTGTGAGAGAAGTCACCTGGGGAGATACGTGGCCTTCTTTCTTTGCTGCTATCTGTTTAGGAACAAAAGGAAGTTAGATTTTTGCATGACTCAGTTCCCAAGCTTAACTTTTCCCTTGATATAGTGAGTTTGAGTTCCTGAGGTATTATTTTCTTTTCACACCATGCACTTCCAACCATGCCAGCCCCTCGGTTGTTTGCACCCTCCACGTGTATATCATCTTCTAACACCTCCCCTAATATGGCTGCAGCCTGCATATACACACCCTGGCATGTTTTTAGACTGACTGAACCCTCCGCTCATAAACTTCTGGTCTTCCCTCTGGCTGGATGTTTCCTCCACCCATTATCTGACCACTCTGTCCTACCATAGACTGTATGTTCCTCTTTTGCACCTCTTGCTGAGACCTCACTTAATCTGGAAGCTTCCTCTCACCTTGAACCTCCTGGTGGATTTTACCTTCCAACCACACACATCCTACCCGGCTTTATGATAGCTTGGCTATACTTTTCACCCATGCACTTCCTGACATAACCTTCCCTGTGCTGCTGAGACCTCACCCATGCACCTTCTGCTGGTACTTCCCTAAGCTGGCTGCATTTTACACCCACATCCTTTCATATATTGGATGACCTAGCCACCATTCACTTCTTGATGATCTTCCCTGAGGCTGGTTGCATTTTGCACACAGACAGCTATGGAAATGTCCTGCCCTAGGCTGGCTACTCTGTGCAATAATGCCCCTCCTCCTGATTCCTACCATAAGTTTGATGCCTTTGCCACCCATGGACATTTTCCCATGTCCTCCCTTAAGCTGGTTTCAACCTCTTTTAATGAATCTTCTTGCAAATCCTCCCCTAATCTGAATGCCTCCCACCTATGCACTTACTACTGGAATCTCCTTTGGTGACTCTCCCTTTCATTCATGAAAGTCATCCTAATCCTTCCCTAGGCATGAAGCTCTTGACACCTATGCATTGTCTTCCAAGTTGTCCCCTAGGCTGCCTTCATGCCTAATCTCCTGCCATATCCTCCCAAGACTTGCTGCACCCATAACTCATGCACTACCAGCCACGTCCCACATATTCTGACTGCCCCCTCAGACCATTTGCCTTCATCAGTGTTGTGGGAAGTCAGGGACCCCGAATGGAGGGACCAGCTGAAGCCATGGCAGAAGAACATGAATTGTGAAGATTTCATGGACATTTATTAATTCCCCAAATTAATACTTTTATAATTTCTTATGCCTGTCTTTACTGCAATCTCTGAACATAAATTGTGAAGATCTCATGGACACTTATCACTTCCCCAATCAATACCCTTGTGATTTCCTATGCCTGTCTTTACTTTAATCTCTTAATCCCGTCATCTTCCTAAGATGAAGAGGATGTATGTCACCTCAAGACCCTGTGATGATTGCATTAACTGCACAAATTGTTTGTAGAGCATGTGTGCTTGAACAATATGAAATCTGCGCACCTTGAAAAAAGAACAGGATAACAGCAATGTTCAGGGAACAAGAGAGATAACCTTACACTCTGACCGCCGGTGAGCCGGGTGGAACAGAGCCATATTTCTCTTCCTTCAAAAGCAAATGGGAGAAATATCACTGAATTCTTTTTCTCAGCAAGGAACATCCCTGAAAAAGAGAATGCATCCCTGAGGGTAGGCCTCTAAAATGGCCGCTTCAGGGGCGGCTGTCTTTTATGGTCGAAGCTGTAGGGATGAAATAAGCCCCAGTCTCCCGTAGAGCTCCCAGGCTTATTAGGACGAGGAAATTCCTGCCTAATAAATTTTGGTCAGACCGGTTGTCTGCTCTCAAACCCTGTTTCCTGATAAGATGTTATCAATGACAATGCATGCGCAAAACTTCATTAGCAATTATAATTTCACCCCGGTCCTGTGGTCCTGTGATCTCACCCTGCCTCCATTTACCTTGTGATATCTTATTACCTTGTGAAGCATGTGATCTCTGTGACTCACACCCTGTTCCTACACTCCCTCCCCTTTTGAAAATTGCTAATAAAAACTTGCTGGTTTTAAGGCTCAGGGGGCATCACGGAACCTGCCGACATGTGATGTCTCCCCTGGACACCCAGCTTTAAAATTTCTCTCTTTTGTACTCTGTCCCTTTATTTCTCAGACTGGCCAACATTTAAGGAAAATAGAAAAGAACCTATGTAAAATATCGGGGGCGAATTTCACCCAATATCTGGCTGAATGTCCCCCGATACATCAGAATACTCATCTAGCTTAGATCTTTTCTACACCCATTTACCTCCCTCTATGTCCTCCATTATGCTAGCTGCATGCTTCACTTCTATACTTCCCGTGGCCTTCCCTCTGCTGAATATAACCTCCACTTCCACATGTACTGCCTGGTCTTCTACCAGGTTAGTTTATCCCTCCACCCATGAACTACATTCTGGTCTACCATTTGGTTAGATGTTTCTTTCACCCATGAATCATGAACTTGTTTCTGTGATAGGCTGAATGTTCCTTCTTCCCTAGTGCCCATTGCCAAGATCTCACTTAGCCTGGATGTTCACTAGTCCCGTGCACCTCCTGCTAGTGTCTGACACAGGCTGGCTGCAACATCCAATGATGCATATCCTACTTGGTCCTACCATAGCCTGGCTGCACCTTCAACTCATGCACCTCCTGGTTATTAACCCATGCATCTGCGACTGTTATTTCTCTAGACTGGCTGCATTTAACATCCGCTCACTGCTATCATATCCTTTCATATGTGCAATGACCTATCCACTGTTCATTTCTTCCTGATTTTCCTATAAGTGGACTGTGTCTTCCACCCTGGAACCTCCTGTTCTGTCCTCTGGTGGGCTGGCTGTACCTTTCACTAATGCATCTCCTCCCAAATCCTTTTCTAGATCTGATGGCCTCTCCGACCATAAACATTCTGCCATGTCTTACTTTAAGCCAAGCTTCCAACCCGTGGCCTAAGGGCCACATGCGGCCCAGGACGGTTTTGAATGAGGCCCAACACAAATTTGTAAACTTTCTTACAATATTGTAATTTCTTTTGTGAATTTTTAAAGATCATCAGCTATTATTAGCATTAGTGCATTTTATGTGTGCTCCAAGACAATTCTACTTCTTTCAATGTGGCCCAAAAGATTAAAGTCTAAGCTGATGGTTTTCCCCACAAATGCATCACCTCCCTAATCCTCCCCCATACTGAATTCTCCCTCCACCCATACACTCCCTGCCAAATTATCCCCTTGAATGGTTGCCCTCTCTATTCATGAATGTTTTCCCTGTTCTTCCCTAGGCTTGAAGCTCCTTACAACTATGTACTTTCTGCCTGGTCTTTCATTAAGCTGACTTCCCCCTCACCCAAGCACATCTTTCCAAATTTTACACAAATCTAGTTTCACCTTGAACCCATGTACCACCTTCCATGTCCTTCCCTTTTTAGATTGTATCCTCTGGCCTGCATTATCTGCAGAATACTCTTATAGCCTGGATACTCCTTCTACCTGAGCAGCTCCTGCCATGTACATCCTAGGTGAGGTAAAATTATATAAATATATAAAATATATAAATATAAAAAATATATAAATATATAACAAATATAAAATAAATATAAAAATATATAATTATAAATATATGTAAAATTACTTTTATAATTATAATTATATATAATGATATATATAATTTTACCTCACCTAGGATGCACCCTTCACCTATATAATTTTTATTTTATTATAAATTGGTAATTGATAATTTTATATATTTATGGGGTGCAAAGTGATGTTATAATTTATAAATATAATGTGAAATAATGAAATCAAGCTTTAAACGTATCTATCACCTGAAATACTTATTTTTTTGTGATAAGAATATTTGAAATTTACTATTTAACAATTTTAAAATATTCAAGAGGCTATTATTAACTATATACACCATGCTGGGCAATAGATCTCAAAAAAAGGTACCCTTGTTAACTTAGACTTTACACCTGTTGACCATCATCTCCTCAATTTCCACAATTTCCAACCTCTGCAACCACCATTCTTCACTCTGCTTCTACGAATTTAATTGTTTTAGAGTCCACATTTGAGTGAGAATATGCTATATTTGTCATTCTGTTCCTGGTTTATTTTACTTAGCATGCTGTTCTCTAATTCCATCCATGTTGTTTCAAATACTAGAATTTCCTTCTAGTTTAAGGCTGAAGAGCATTTCATTGTGTATGTGTACCGTCATATGCCACATAACGGTGTTTTGGTCAATGGTGGACCACAAACATGGCAGTGGTTGCGTAAAATCATAATGGAGCTGAAAAATTTCTATTGCCTAGTGATGTTGTGGTGGCCCTCATAACATTGTAGTGCAACGTTACCTTTTCTATATATAGATATGTTTAGATACACAAATACTTATCATTGTATTACAATTACCTACAATATTCTGTATAGTAACATGCTGTACAGGTATGTAGCCTAGGAGAAATAGGCTACACCATATAGCCTGGGTGTGTAGCAGGCTATACCATCTAGGTCTGTGTAAGTATGCTCTATGATATGGTCGCATAACAACAAAATCACCTAACAACACATTTCTCAGAATTTACCACTATCATTCAGTGACACATGTGTGCACCATATTTTCCCTATCCATTCATCTGTTGATAGACACTTAAGTTGCTTCCATAATTTGACTGTTTTGAATAGGGCTGCAGTAAACATGGGAGTTTAGATATCTCTTTGACAAACTGATTTCAAATCATTTGGGTTAATATCAAGAAGTAGGATTGTTGGGTCATATTGTAATTCAATTTTTAGCTTTGATTTAAGAACCTCCATATGATTTTTCCATAATGACTGTACTAATTGACATTCCTACTTAGTGTTCAAGTGTTTCCTTTATTCCACATCCTCGCCAACACTTGCTACCCTTCATCATTTTGATAATAACCATTCTGATAGATATGAGACATATATCATTGTGGTTTTAATTTTAATTTCCCTAATGATCAGTGATTCTGAGCATTTTTAAATATATCTGTTGGTTATTTATATGTCTTCTTTTAAGAAATGTCTGTTCAGGTTCTTTCCCCATTTTTTAATTTTTTTTTTGCTACAAAGTTGTTTGTGTTTCTTATACATTTTGAATATTAACCCCTTATCAAATGTATGGTTTCAAATATTTTCTCCCATTTTGTTGGGAGATAAATTTTTATTAATTGTATTCTGTGCTGCACAGAACTATTTTAGTTTGATGTATTACCATTTGTCTATTTTTGCTTTTGTTGTCTGCACATTTGGGGTAAAATCCAAAAAATCATTGTCCAGATCAATGTCATGTAGTGTTTCTGTTTTGTTTTCTTCTAGTTGTTTCACAGTGTCTGATCTCACATTTGAATCTTTAATCAATATTGAGTTAATTTGGGGGCATGTTGTGATATAAGGGTCCAATTTCATTCTTCTACCCATGAACTTCCTATCAGACCATAGTTAGACTGGCTGCGCTGTCTACTTACGCATCTCTTGCTAATTCCTTCTGTAGGTAGAGTGCTTTCCCCACTCATGTTCTTCTTGATGCCTGCTGCCATAAGCTTGATGTTCCTTCCACTCATGCACTTCCCATTGAAAGGTACATTAGACCAAATGTGCCTTCTACATGAGAACCTCCTGCAATGTCTTACTCTAGGCTGTATTCATCCTCCAACACATCATCTTTTGTGAAGTCCTTTACAGGATGATTGAATCTTACATTGATGCCACTCCCTTATCCCTCCCCTAGGATGGCTGCATTCTGCATGCATGTACCAAAGCCTTCCATGGTCTGGGTCCTATCACCACCCATGCAACACCTGCCATTTCTTCCTCTAAGCTTACTGCACCTTCTGTCTATGCACATGCTGCCAAAACATCCCCTAAGATGGATACTACCTATACCCATGCACTTCCTGCAGGATTCTCCTGTAAGTTAACTGTGACCTCCATTCATGCACATCTTCCTAGTTCTCCTCTAGACTGGAAGTTCCATGACCCATGCATTTCCTGACCAGTCATCCCCAAAGCTAGTTTCACGTTGAACCAAGCACCTCCTTCAAGGTCCTTCCTGACAAGGAGGATCAAACATTGGGCTTCGCATAGTTTAGTCTGGCTTGACTAAAACAAGTAGGCCTCAAACTTTACATGAACTTACCACACTGTAATTTGTTTGCTCCATCTCAGACAGACCCACCTCTCATGTTCTTCAAAACAAGCAGTATTCCTTGCCTAGACTTTTATGTTATTGCAAGGTTTGACACAGTTTACTGAGTTTCAATAACTTCTCCAGAGATTTTACCACTGCCTTCCCCTTTTTACAGCTACCTATACCATGATATCTGCATATAACAGCTTTTTTTGTTCACCCCTTTCTCAGATGTTTCTGCCTTAGACTTTCAGAATGTTTTCATTGTAATATCCTCCCTTAATAAAGTCTTTCGAAACTAATATCTGGGATAGCTTTTTAAAAATCTCTTACCATATGTTGACATTACTCAGAGTGTTGACTGACCCTTGGACCTTACTGTTTTTACTCAGGTATTGATACCGTCTTCAAGGACCCTTTGTGTCTTTTTCTGGCTAGGTAAATCAGGATTCATGGTGGTGAATGGTAACTCCTTATCCCATGCTCAGATATTTGTGTTTTAGCTGAGGAAGCAGTTGACTTTATTTTTCTCTTATTTAAGTACTCTTCTGTTTTTCTGTATTCCACTTCCGTGTTTCTGAGTGGGGTTTATGACCCTGACTCTATCTTGAAAAAATCATGCGTTTGTTTAATATCCCATTGCTTTTCTTAGGGGGATTAATGTCCCTGAGTCTCTCCTTGGAAATTATACCTTGGGTTTAAATGCCTTTAGGCCTGACAGGTGATCATTTCATTATCCTGAGAAACCTTTAAACTAACGGATATCCCTTAGACTCTTCCCACACAGGGCTCATACACTGTCACTAGTGTTCTAATTCCACCTAATTTCTTCCAAAATACTACAGTTTTTCTAAAGACAACATTGACTTTGAACCACCACTTTGGGGATCTTGGGGTATTGCTAAACTTGTTCACTTGCTAGGGGATACTGAGTCCTGCATATCCAATATCTCATCCAAGCAATGGTCTGCTTATCTCGTCTAGTATGAAGAGGCAGAAAAACTTATTTCCCACAAAATCTTTCAGAAGCCATTACTTTTATCAAAAGTCATCTCCCTTACCCAAAGCCTTCTAAGACTATCCCTTTCTATCACACCCTCCACATTTACTCTCCCCTTTTATTAACTACATTTGACCTAACCTTTAGTTCTCTTTAATCCTTTCTTTTGTCCTCCTTAAATATTCCTACCTCCACCACCTTTGCCAATCTTTGCTCCCTCATCCCATTGAGGGCTCTCAGGGAACTCAAGGACTCCAAGAACAACCAATTGAGACTATATTATTTTTAAATCATGGTATTCTTTTGAATGTATTGACATTGTTAAATATTCTCTGGATCCCTGGAAAAATTGAGAGTAATTTTCCAATTAGTTAAGACTATTCCTTGGGGCTTTGTCACCAGGGCTTTTAAAATCTACTGGTCAATCTCCTTGTGGGTATGGGAGATGCTGGCCTTTGGTTTGAAAGGGCTAGATGAGTCATCATAAATGATGACATTCAAATAAATTTAAAAATAGCATAACTTCTTTACAAAAAGCCAAGAAATTTGATGGCAATGTTTTTGATTCTATCCACTTGACTTTCACTTCCAAATTTGGTCACAAATATAAACAACAAGACAAATTTATCTCCAACTTTAAACATAAATTTAAAAAATAATCTAGAAGGATTTTTCTGGTCTCATCATTTACCATATAAGTTCCAGCTTTGTTAATAGTCTTAAATCTCTAACAGAAATCAGACAAAAGCATTACATAAACTGGCACAGATACCCTCTTTGAGATTCATGCTCTGACTCAATATCATAAGGTTGCCATACCTGAAAAATCGAAATCAACTCAACGTAATCTCAGGGTTTATCAATTTAAACAACCAGAAGGAAAGGGCTCTAATACATCTATCCCAGTTTCTTTCTGAAGCTCACTGTCAATAAAGACATTTTAAATATTTTTTGAAAATGATCAGTAGATTAGAGATTCTTCAGCCTTAAAGTGAAAGGGGAAACAAGAGATTAGATTTTTTTCCCCAAAGATATCTCTCTGAAGGAAAAAGCCCTGTATGTCCACAGATACCCTTATACAGAGGGTGAAATTATACTTTATTGTAATGGGCACACAATCACATTCTTAGTGCACACACAGACTCCTTAGTCCATCATAAATGTCTCACTCTTTCCTATTACCCTTCCTTGAGTACACCCTTCCTTGAGTAAGGTTTATGTGGCAGGATTACACAACTTGTTAAACAAGTTGCCACTCTTCCAACCACTAGACAAGTCACTCAGGTGTCTGTACTTACAACCCTGCTTTCTCCTTTGCTCAAATACACCAGTAATCCTCTTGCAGAGAGACTTTATGGAATATTCACATAAACTGTTTCACTGAAAGTCTCACTTTAGAAATCCTCTATTTTTTCCTAATACACCTTTGCCCTTTCTCAACTTTTACAGACTATCCTGCTTTCTTTTTAACCCTTAAGGATTCTAACATCCTCTAATAATTCAAAATAACTAAAATGCTTTCTTATAGCCCTGAAGCCCTTAGGAGCTCTAGACCCACTTATAATAGACAAATATTGGAAGCAGAATCCTCAAACATTAGAACTGTCACTTCCCACTCCCAAGACTGCTACAATACTTCTTAAATTCAGGGGCCACATTTGGATTTCAGCCCATCAACCAGGAACTCACAGTCAGTGGACTACTCATACCAACTTCTACATTCCAAAACACTCCTATGCTCCCTGTAAAAAACAGAAAAGGATATACGTTATTCCAAGATTTATAGAAATTCTACAGGTTTATTAAACCTCAATTCCCTTTGATTCCCAGCCCTATCACTATCTTAGCAAACAAACCCCTGGACAAAACTCATTGTTTGGTAATAGACCTATGCTCTCCATTTGTCATTATCTTCCTCCATTCTGACTCTCAGTATATGTTTACTTTTACTGACAAAAATCAACAGTACACTTGGAGGGGTGGTTCCAAGATGGCCGAATAGGAACAGCTCCAGTCTACAGCTCCCAGGGTGAGTGACGCAGAAGACGGGTGATTTCTGCATTTCCAACTGAGGTACCAGGTTCATCTCACTGGGGCTTGTTGGACAGTGGGTGCAGTGCACCGAGCATGAGCCGAAGCAGGGCAAGGCATCGCCTCACCTGGGAAGCACAAGGGGTCAGGGAATCCCCTTTCATAGCCAAGCAAAGCTGTGACAGATGGCACCTGGAAAATCAGGTCACTCCCACCCTAATACTGCACTTTTCCAATGGTCTTAGCAAATGGCACACCAAGAGATTATATCCCGTGCCTGGCTCAGAGGGTCCCATGCCAATGGAACCTCACTCATTGCTAGCACAGCAGTCTGAGATCGAACTGCAAGGTGGCAGTGAGGCTGGGGGAGGGGCGCCCGCCATTGCCAAGGCTTGAGTAGGTAAACAAAGTGGCCGGGAAGCTCAAACTGGGTGGAGCCCACCACAGCTCAAGGAGTCCGGCCTGGCTCTGTAGACTCCACCACTGGGGACAGGGCATAGCCAAACAAAAGGCAGCAGAAACCTCTGCAGACTTAAATGTCCCTGTCTGACAGCTTTGAAGAGAGTAGTGGTTCTCCCCGCACAGTGTTTGAGATCTGATAACGGACAGACTGCCTCCTCCAGTGGGTCCCTGGCCCCCGAGTAGCCTAACTGGGAGGCACCCCCTAGTAGGGGCAGACTGACACCTCACACGGCCGGGTACACCTCTGAGATGAAACCTCCAGAGGAACGATCAGACAGCAACATTTGCTGTTCAGCAATATTTGCTGTTCTGCAGTCTTTGCTGCTGATACCCAGGCAAACAGGGTCTGGAGTGGACCTCCAGCAAACTCCAACAGACCTGCAGCTGAGGGTCCTGACTGTTAGAAGGAAAACTAACAAACAGAAAGGACATCCACACCAAAACCCCATCTGTATGTCACCATCATCAAAGACCAAAGGTAGATAAAACCACAAATATGGGGAAAAAACAGAGCAGAAAAACTGAAAATTCTAAAAATCAGAGTGTCTCTCCTCCTCCAAAGGAACACAGCTCCTCACCAGCAATGAACAAAGCTGGACGGAGAATGACTTTGATGAGTTGAGAGAAGAAGGCTTCAGATGATCAAAATTCTCTGAACTAAAGGAGGAAGTTCGAATACATGGCAAAGAAGTTAAAAACACTGAAAAAAGATTAGACAAATGGCTAACTAGAATAACCAATACAGAGAAGTCCTTAAAGGATCTGATGGAGCTGAAAACCATGGCACGAGAACTACGTGACAAATGCACAAGCTTCAGTAGCCGATTCGATCAACTGGAAGAAAGGGTATCAGTGACTGAAGATCAAATGAATGAAATGAAGCAAGAAGAGAAGTTTAGAGAAAAAAAGAATGAAAAGAAACAAACAAAACCTCCAAGAAATATGGGACTATGTGAAAAGACCAAATCTACGTCTGATTGGTGTACCTGAAAGTGACGGGGAGAATGGAAACAAGTTGGAAAATACTCTGCAGGATATTATCCAGGAGAACTTCCCCAGTCTAGCAAGGCAGGCCAACATTCAAATTCAGGAAATACAGAGAATGCCACAAAGATACTCCTCGAGAAGAGCAACTCCAAGACACATAAGTGTCAGATTCACCAAAGTTGAAATGAAGGAAAAAATGTTAAGGGCAGCCAAAGAGAAAGGTCGGGTTACCCACAAAGGGAAGCCCATCAGACTAACAGCAGATCTCTCAGCAGAAAGTCTACAAGCCAGAAGTGAGTGGGGGCCAATATTCAACATTCTTAAAGAAAAGAATTTTCAACCCAGAATTTCATATCTAGCCAAACTAAGTTTCATAAGTGAAGGAGAAATAAAATACTTTACAGACAAGCAAATGCTGAGAGATTTTGTCACCACCAGGCCTGCCCTAAAAGAGCTCCTGAAGGAAGCACTCAACATGGAAAGGAACAACCGGTACCAGCCACTGCAAAAACATGCCAAATTGTAAAGACCGTCAAGGCTAGGAAGAAACTGCCTCAACTAACGAGCAAAATAACCAGCTAACATCATGACAGGATCAAATTCACACATAACAATATTAACCTTAAATGTAAATGGGCTAAATGCTCCAATTAAAAGACACAGACTGGCAAATTGGATAAAGAGTCAAGACCCATCAGGGTGCTGTATTCAGGAAACCCATCTCACGTGCAGAGACACACATAGGCTCAAAATAAAAGGATGGAGGAAGATCTACCAA
Organism: Pan troglodytes; assembly: GCF_028858775.2. Classification (NCBI taxonomy): domain Eukaryota; kingdom Metazoa; phylum Chordata; class Mammalia; order Primates; family Hominidae; genus Pan; species Pan troglodytes. The sequence goes on along the minus strand of NC_072421.2, from coordinate 37,339,750 downwards.
GCAAATGGAAAACAAAAAAAGGCAGGGGTTGCAATCCTAGTCTCTGATAAAACAGACTTTAAACCAACAAAGATCAAAAGAGACAAAGAAGGCCATTACATAATGGTGAAGGGATCAATTCAACAAGAAGAGCTAACTATCCTAAATATATATGCACCTAATACAGGAGCACCCAGATTCATACAGCAAGTCCTTAGAGACCTACAAAGAGACTTAGATTCCCACACAATAATAATGGGAGACTTTAACACCCCACTGTCAACATTAGACAGATCAACCAGACAGAAAGTTAACAAGGATATCCAGGAATTGAATTCAGCTCTGCACCAAGCACACCTAATAGACATCTACAGAACTCTCCACCCCAAATCAACAGAATATACATTCTTCTCAGCAACACACTGCACCTATTCCAAAATTGACCACATAGTTGGAAGTAAAGCATTCCTCAGCAAATGTAAAAGAACAGAAATTATAACAAACTGTCTCTCAGACCACAGTGCAATCAAACTAGAACTCAGGATTAAGAAACTCACTCAAAACCACTCACCTACATGGAAACTGAACAACCTGCTCCTGAATGACTACTGGGTACATAACAAAATGAAGGCAGAAATAAAGATGTTCTTTGAAACCAAAGAGAACAAAGACACAACATACCAGAATCTCTGGGACACATTTAAAGCAGTGTGTAGAGGGAAATTTATAGCACTAAATGCCAACAAGAGAAAGCAGGAAAGATCTAAAATTGACATCCTAACACCACAATTAAAAGAACTGGAGAAACAAGAGCAAACACATTCAAAAACTAGCAGAAGGCAAGAAATAACTAAGATCAGAGCAGAACTGAAGGAGATAGAGACACAAAAAACCCTTCAAAAAATCAATGAATCCAGGAGCTGGTTTTTTGAAAAGATCAACAAAATTGATAGACCGCTAGCAAGACTAATAAAGAAGAAAAGAGAGAAGAATCAAATAGATACAATAAAAAATGATAAAGGGGATATCACCACCAATCCCACAGAAATACAAACTACCATCAGAGAATACTATAAACACCTCTACGCAAATAAACTAGAAAATCTAGAATTTATGGAGAAATTCCTCGACACATACACCCTCCCAAGACTAAACCAGGAAGAATTTGAATCTCTGAATAGACCAATAGCAGGCTCTGAACTTGAGGCAATAATTAATAGCTTACCAACCAAAAAAAGTCCAGGACCAGATGGATTCACAGGCAAATTCTACCAGAGGTACAAGGAGGAGCTGGTACCATTCCTTCTGAAACTATTCCAATCAATAGAAAAAGAGGGAATCCTTCCTAACTCATTTTATGAGGCCAGCATCATCCTGATACCAAAGCCTCGCAGAGACACAACAAAAAAAGAGAATTTTAGACCAATATCCCTGATGAACATCGATGCAAAAATCCTCAATAAAATACTGGCAAACCGAATCCAGCAGCACATCAAAAAGCTTATCCACCATGATCAAGTGGGCTTCATCCCTGGGATGCAGGGCTGGTTCAACATATGCAAATCAATAAACGTAATCCAGCATATAAACAGAACCAAAGACAAAAACCACATGATTATCTCAATAGATGCAGAAAAGGCCTTCGACAAAATTCAACAGCCCTTCATGCTAAAAACTCTCAATAAATTAGATATTGATGGCATGTATCGCAAAAACATAAGAGCTTTTTATGACAAACCCACAGCCAATATCATACTGAATGGACAAAAACTGGAAGCATTCCCTTTGAAAACTGGCACAAGACAAGGATGCCCTCTCTCACCACTCCTACTCAACATAGTGTCGGAAGTTCTGGCCAGGGCAATCAGGCAGGAGAAAGAAATAAAATGTATTCAATTAGGAAAAGAGAAAGTCATATTGTCCCAGTTTGCAGATGACATGATTGTATATCTAGAAAACTCCATTGTCTCAGCCCAAAATCTCCTTAAGCTGATAAGCAACTTCAGCAAAGTCTCAGGATACAAAATCAATGTTCAAAAATCACAAGCATTCTTATACACCAATAACAGACAAACAGAGAGCCAAATCATGAGCGAACTCCCATTCACAATTGCTTCAAAGAGAATAAAATACCTAGGATTCCAACTTACAAGGGATGTGAAGGACCTCTTAAAGGAGAACTGCAGACCACTGCTCAATGAAATAAAAGAGGACAAAAACAAATGGAAGAACATTCCATGCTCATGGGTAGGAAGAATCAATATTGTGAAAATAGTCATACTGCTCAAGGTAATTTATAGATTCAATGCCATCCCCATCAAGCTACCAATGACTTTCTTCACAGAGTTGGAAAAAACTACTTTAAAGTTCATATGGAACCAAAAAAGGGCCCACATTGCCAAGTCAATCCTAAGCCAAAAGAACAGAGCTGGAGGCATCACACTACCTGACTTCAAACTATACTACAAGGCTACAGTAACCCAAACAGCATGGTACTGGTACCAAAACAGAAATATAGACCAATGGAACAGAACAGAGCCCTCAGAAATAATGCCACATATCTACAACTATCTGATCTTTGACAGACCTGACAAAAACAAGAAATGGAAGGATTCCCTATTTAATAAATGGTGCTGGGAAAACTGGTTAGCCATATGTAGAAAGCTGAAACTGGATCCCTTCCTTACACCTTATACAAAAATTAATTCAATATGGATTAAAGACTTAAATGTTAGACCTAAAACCATAAAAACCCTAGAAGAAAACCTAGGCATTACCATTCAGGACATAGGCATGGGCAAGGACTTCATGTCTAAAACACCAAAAGCAATGGCAACAAAAGCCAAAATAGACTAATGGGATCTAATTAAACTAAAGAGCTTCTGCACAGCAAAAGAAACTACCATCAGAGTGAACAGGCAACCTACAGAATGGGAGAAGATTTTTGCAACCTACTCATCTGACAAAGGGCTAATATCCAGAATCTACAAAGAACTCAAACAAATTTATAAGAAAAAAACAACCCCATCAACAAGTGGATGAAAGATATGAACAGACACTTCTCGAAAGAAGACATTTATGCAGCCAACAGACACATGAAAAAATGCTCATCATCACTGGCCATCAGAGAAATGCAAATCAAAACCACAATGAGATACCATCTCACATCAGTTAGAATGGCAATCATTCAAAAGTCTAGAAACAACAGATGCTGGAGAGGATGTGGAGAAATAGGAACACTTTTACACTGTTGGTGGGACCGTAAACTAGTTCAACCATTGTGGAAGTTGGTGTGGCGATTCCTCAGGGATCTAGAACTAGAAATACCATTTGACCCAGCCATCCCATTACTGGGTATATACCCAAAGGACTATAAGTCATGCTGCTATAAAGACACATGCACACGTATGTTTATTGCGGCACTATTCACAATAGCAAAGACTTGGAACCAACCCAAATGTCCAACAATGATAGACTGGATTAAGAAAATGTGGCAGATACACACCATGGAATACTATGCAGCCATAAAAAATGATGAGTTCATGTCCTTTGTAGGGACATGGATGAAGCCGGAAACCATCATTCTCAGCAAACTATCGCAAGGACAAAAAACCAAACACTGCATGTTCTCACTCATAGGTGGGAATTGAACAATGAGAACACATGGTCACAAGAAGGGGAACATCACACACTGGGGCCTGTTGTAGGGTTGGGGGAGGGGGGAGGGATAGCATTAGGAGATATACCTAATGTTAAACGACGAGTTAATGGGTGAAGCACACCAGCATGGCACACGTATACATATGTAACAGACCTGCACGTTGTGCACATGTACCCTAAAACTTAAAGTATAATTTAAAAAAAGAGAAAAAAAATAGTAGACAAGATTGAAAACCTAACTCAGAAGTATGTACCTGTAACAATCACTAAGTCTTGGCCAAACCCAGTGGCCATACTTTAACCATTCATACATTGCTGAGTGTTCAAACTGTGTTCAAATAAAGCAAATGCTAAGCTGTAACCAATCCAGCCATTCTGTACCTCACCTCCAATTTCTGTATGTCATTTCCCTTTTTTTGTCTATAAATCTTCTTTCGCCATGTGCCTGCACTGGAGTCTCTGAATCTGCTGTGATTCTGGGGGCTGCCTGATTTGTGAGTTTTTCATTGCTCAATTAAACTCCTTTAAATTTAATTCGGCTGAAGTTTTTCTTTTATCACTGTTCACATCCTCTGCCTAGTTACACAATGCATTTATAAGTCGAGGCTCGTCTCCTTGCCCTATTCACATTATATACCTAGATATCCCATTGTACTAATGGTGTAGGACTACCTTTTTGGTCTTTTCTTTTCTTTTCTCCACTAATTATACTGTACAGGCATTTAGGTACTCTTTTTTAATTTTTAATTTTTGTGAGTATATACTAGGTGTATATAGTTATGGAGTATATAAAACCTTTTGATACAGGCATACAATGTTAATGATCACAGCAGGGTAAATGGAGCATCCAACACTTCAAGCATTTATCCCTTGTGTTACAAATAACCCAATAACACTCTTTATTTTAAAATGTACAATTAAATTGTTATTGACTACATTCACTCTGTTGTGCTATCATGAGTGCTCTTCTTTTCCCCATTCACATCTCCTGTCCCTTAGCACTACAGTGATGGTGTCTGGCTTTTTCTATACTCCATGATCATGTCATCTATCTAGTTACACTACAACATAAATGTTCAAGGTGCTTCTTTTCCCCATTCACATGCCCTGTCCAGTTACATAACTTCTATGATGATGCAGGACTCCTGCCACATTCACATTTGCTGCCAAGTTATAGCACTGTACCAATTAGGCTGCTTATTTTTTTTCTCTTTGGTCAGCTAACATTCACTGTCTAATTACACCACTGCATTGGTGAGGCAGGACTCCTCCTCTTTCCCCATTCACATATTCTGTCGAGTTATACCACTGCACATTTGGTGTGAGGTTCTTGTTCTTCGTTCTGTTCTATTGTTATTGTAACACATACTACCTTTTATTACAATTTTATATTTACCTCTCTCAATTTCTTGGTCTCTCTCTCTCTCTCTCTCTCACACACACACACACACACACACAACACACACACACACACACAGTATAGTAATTCTGTAACAATAATATAATAGAAAGAAACATCAAAATTTTTTCCCTGGAAGAGACATACATTAGTAATATTGTCCATCATTTGTCTAGCAGTGTTACTGAATGCAAAGATAGAAATGTATTAGAATCTTACATCAGGGGCAGCAGCAGATTTTAATTTTCTTGATAGAAATCATAGGTTTATTAAATAAAAATAATTTTTATTTAAATAAGAATATTCACAATATTTTAATTATTAAATAATGAGCCTCTACTTCACAAATCTGATGAAAGACACAAATCTTCTCTTCCAAGAAGCTCAATTAATACACAAAAGATAAAATTAAAGAGGTCCCCACTGAGGTACATTATAATGAAACTGTAAAAAGCCAAAGAAAAAAAAGACATTCTTGGAAGCAACAAGAGAGAAATGACTCATCACTTATAAGGGATCCTCAATAAGATTAGCAGCAGCTTCTTTCTCATGAGAAACAATAGAAACTATAAAGCAGTGGAAAAATATTTGAAGTGCTGAAAGAAAAACCAATTTTAACCAGGAACACTGCATTTTAAGGCTATGCTTCAAAAATGATGGAGAAATTAAAACATGCCCAGATAAACAAAAGCTGAGGAAGATTCTTGCTAGTAGATTTTTCCTACAAGAAATACCAAAAGGATTTTTTTTTTCAGGCTAAAACGAAAAGTTCACTATACAGTAACTCAAAGCCATATAAAGAAATAAAGAATACCTATAGGGTACTGTGCTTATTACCTGGGTAATAATCTGTACACCAAACCCCCAAGACATGCAATTTACCTATGTAACAAACCTGCACATATACCCCTGAAACTAAAATAAAAGTTACAAAAATAATACCAGTAAATGTAACTGCATAGGTAATTTAAAAAGCCAGTATTATTGTGCTTTCAGTTTGTAATTCCTAATTTATTCTTATATGACTTAAAATACAAAGGCATAAAACAATATAATTCATCAGGGATATTGGCCTGAAGTTTTCTTTTTTTGTTGTGTCTCTTCTGGTTTTGGTATCACGATGATGCAGGCTTTATAAAATGAGTTAAGGAGGAGTCCTTCTTTTTCAATTGTTTGGAATAGTTTCAGAAGGGATGGTACCAGCTCCTCTTTGTATTTCTGGTAGACTTCAGCTGTGAGTCCGTCTGGTCCTGGGCTTCAGCAAAGTCTCCAATGTGCAAAAATCACAAGCATTCCTTTATGCCAACAATAGGCAAGCAGAGAGCCAAATTATGAATGAACTCCCCATTCACAATTGTTACAAAGAGAATAAAATACCTAGCAATACAGCTAACAAGGGATGTGAAAGACCTCTTCAAGAAGAACTACAAACTACTGCTCAAGGAAATAAGAGAGGACACAAACAAATGGAAAAACATTCCATCTTCATGGATAAGAACAATCAATATCATGAAAATGGCCATACTGCCCAAAGTAATTTATAGATTTCATGCTATTCCCATCAAACTACCATTGACCTGCTTCACAGAATTAGAAAAAACTATTTTAAATTTTATGTGGAATCAAAGAAGACCCCATATAGCTAAGAAAATCCTAAACAAAAAGACCAAGCTGGAGGCATCATGCTACCTGACTTCAAACTATACTACAAGGTTACAGTAACCAAAACAGCATGGTACTGGTACCAAAACAGACATATAGACAAATGGAGCAGAACAGAGACCTCAGAAATAACATCACACATCTACCACCATCTGATTTTTGAAAAACCTGACAAAAACAAGCAATGGGGAAAGGATCTCCTATTCAGTACATGGTGCTGGGAAAATTGGTTAGCCATATGCAGAAAACTCAAACCGGACCCCTTGTTTAGATCTTATACAAAAATTAACTCAAGATGAATTAAAGACTTAAATGTAAAACCCAAAACCATAAAAACTCTAGAAGAAAACCTAGGCAATACCATTCAGGACATAGGCACAGGGAAAGACTTCATGACAAAAACACCAAAAGTAATGGCAACAAAAGCCAAAATTGACAAATGGGATCTAACTAAACTAAAGAGCTTCTGCACAGCAAAAGAAACTATCATCAGAGTGAACAGGCAACCTACAGAATGAGAGAAAATTTTGCAATCTGCCCGTCTGATGAAGGTCTAATATCCGGAATTTACAAGCAACTTAAATGTATTTACAAGAAAAAATTGAACGACCTCATCAAAATGTGGGCAAAGGATATGAACAGACACTTCTCAAAAGAAGACATTTACGATGTCAACAAACATACGAAAAAAAGCTCAACATCACTGATCATCAGAAAAATGCAAATCAAAACCACAATGAGATATCATCTCACGCCAGTCAGAATGGAGATTATTAAAAAATAGTAAACAATAGATGCTGGCGAGGCTAGGAAGAAACAGAAAAGCTTTTACACTGTTGGTGGGAATGTAAATTAGTTCAACCATTGTGGAAGACAGTGTGGCAATTCCTCAAGGATCTAGGACCAGAAATACCATTTGACCTAGTAATCCCATTACTGGGTATATACCCAAAGGAATATAAATCATTCTACTATAAAGACAAATGCATATGTATGTTTACTAAAGCACTATTTACTATAGCAAAGACATGGAACCAACTTAAATGCCCATCAATGATAGACTGGATAAAGAAACTGTGGTACATATTCACCATGGAATACTATGCAGCCATAAAAAGGAATGAGATCACGTCCTTTGCAGGGACATGGATGAAGCTGGAAGCCATCATCCTCAGCAACTAACACAGGGACCGAAAGCCAAACACCGCATGTTCTCACTCATAAGTGGGAGTTGAACATTGAGAATACATGGACACAGGGAGGGGAACAACACACACCAGGGCCTTTTAGGGGGTGGGGGATGAGGGAAGGGAATTAGAGGATGGGTCAATAGGTTCAGCAATCCACCATGGCACACGTATACCTATGTAACACACCCGCATGTTCTTCACACGTATCCCGTTTTTTTTTTCCTTTAGAAGAAATAAAACAAAAAACAAAGTCAACATGCAAAAATCAGCTGTATTTCTACATATCATCACTTAAAAATGCCGAAGTAAAAGTTTTAAAAGTTTCATTGACAGTAGCATCAAAAATAATGAAATATATAGAAATGAATTGAACTGAATATATGCAAGACTTGTACACTGAAAACTTCAAAAAGTGGTGAAAGAATTAAAGAAGACCTAAATAAATGAGAAGACATGACATGTTCATGAATTAGAACATTTAATATTATTTAGATGACAAAACTTCCCAAAGCAAGGCACATATTTAATGTAATTATTTCAAAAATACAAATGATCTTTATTGAAGAAATGGAAAACCTGATCCTAAAATTTACATTAAAGTGTGGGGGACCCAGTATACAAAAAAAAAAAATTTAAAAGAAGAATAAAGTTGGTGTTCTGACACTTTTTGTTTTGAAAACTTTACTACAAAGCTAAAGTAAAAAAAAAAAAAAAAAAAAAAAACCATATGGTACCAGCATAAGAAAAGACATATAGACCAACAAAATAGAATAAAATTGAGAGTCCAGAAATAAACCCATATATTTATGATTAAATAATTTTTGACAAGGGTACCAAGTCCATTCAATGGAGAAATAATTGTTTATTTAACAAATGATGCTGGGTCAACTGGATATCCACAGGTAAAAGAATAAAGTTTAATCCTTACTTCACACCACATACAATAATTAATTACAAATAGACCAAAGACCTAAATGTAAGAACTAAAAATATAAAACTCTTAGGAGAAAATATACTGGCAGATCTTTACAACCTTGGATTTGGCAATGGTTTTTTAAATATGGCACTCAAAGCATAAGCAATAACACAATAATTAAATTGAACTTCATCAAAATTAAAACTTTTATACATCAAGGATACTATCAACAGAGTAAAAGGGCAATCCACAAGATAGGATAAAATATTTGCCAGGAGGCTGAGGCAGGAGACTCTCTTGAACCCGGGAGGTGGAGGTTGCAGTGAGCCAAGATCACGCCACTGCACTCCACCTTAGGTGACAGAGCAAGACTCCATCTAAAGAAAAAAAAAATTTGCAAATCGTATATCTAATAACGTTCTTATATCCATAATATATAATGAGTGCTTATAACTCAACAATTAAATAACAAAAACCTAATTTTAAAAATGGGCAAAAAGTTTAAATAGGCATTTCTTCAAACAGCATATGCAAATGACAAACAAGCACATGAAAAAAATACTCAAAGTACTTAGTCCTTAATGGAAACAAATCCAAACCAGAATAAGATATCTTTTGGCACTAAAGGGGATAGCTATGATTAAAAAAGGGAAATAATAAGTTTTGGTGAGGATATGGAGAATGTAGAACACACATGCATTTCTGGGGAAAATGTAAAATGGTGCAGCCACTGTGGAAAGTTTGATGGGTTCTCAAGAAGTTAGAGAATTACCATATGAACCATAATTTCTAATTTGGGGTATATAATCAAAATAATTAAAACATGTTCAAACATAAATTGTACATTTATGTTCATAGCAGCACTATTTTTAAACGTATTTTAATTTTATTTTTTATTTTTTGTGGGTACATAGTAGTTGTATAATTTTAAGTGAAACATGGGATATTTTGATACATGCATGCAATGTGAAATAAGCACATCATGGAGACTGGAGTATCTGTCCCCTCAAGCATTTATCCTTTGAGGTAGAAACAATGCAATTACAGTCTTTAAATTATTTTAAGATGTACAATTAGGTTATAATTGATTATAGTCACCCAGTTGTTCTATCAAATAGTAGGTCTTATTCATTCTTTCTATTTTTTTTTTTTTTTTACCCATTAACCATCCCCACCTCCCGCCAGGCCCCCACTACCCTTCTCAGCCTCTGGTAACCAACCTTTTACTCTCTATGCCTACAAGTTCAATTGTTTTGACTTTTAGATCCAACAAATAAGTGAGAACATACGATGTTTGTGTTTATGTACCTGGCTTATTTCACTTAGCATAATGATCTCTAGTTCTATCCATGTTGTTGCAAATGATAGGATCTCATTATTTTTTAGGGCTAAGTAGTATTCCATTGTGTATATGTACCACATTTTCCTTATCCATTCATCTGTTGATGGACACTTAGGTTGCATCCAAATCTTAGCTATAGTAAACAGTGCTGCAACAAACATAGGAGTGCAGATATCTCTTCAATATCTTGATTTCCTTTCTTTCGGGTATATATACCACAGTGGGGTTGCTGGATAATATGGTAGCTCAATTTTTAGTTTTTTGAGGAAACTTCAAACTGTTCTTTATAGTGGTTATACTAATTTACATTCCTACCAACAGTATACAAAGATTTCCTTTTCTTCACATTATCACCAACATGTGTCATTGATTGTCTTTTGGATATAAGCCATGTTAATTGGGGTGAGATGATAACTCACTGTAGTTTTGATGTACATTTCTCAGATGATAAATGAGCACATTTTCATATGTGTGTCTGCCATTTGTATGTCTTCTTTTGAGGAATGTCTATTCAAACATGCCCATTTTCTGATCTAATTATTAGATTTTTTCCTATAGAGTTGTTTGAGCTCCTTATATATTCTGGATTACAACCACTTATCAGATGTGTAGTTTGCAAATATTTTTCCCATTCTGTGGGCTGACTCTTCACTTTGTTGATTGTATCTTTTACTGTGCAGAAGCTTTTTAACTTAATGTTATCCTATTTGTTCATTTGTGCTATGATTGCCTGTGCTTGAGGGATATTGCTTAAGAAATTTTTACCCAGACAAATGTCCTGGACATTTTTTCTCAACATTTTGTGTAGTAGTTTCATAGCTTGAGGTCTTAGATTTAAATCTTTAATCCCCTGGCCCATGTCTTGGATCTCCTCTTTCCATGCCAGCTATATACTACACTATGCAGCCCTTCATACCTAACCCTGAATCTGTCTTAACCCATACCTCCCACAAACAGTGCTCGCACAAACAGTGGCCACTTGGCCACATTTTGTGTCTAGTATTGAGCATATTTAGGCCCAGCTCTTCCTTCCTTAGGCAGAACTTTGAGAATAGGTCCTCACTGGCTTTGGAAGTATTCCAAAAGAATTAGAGTGTCTGATATTTTTCTACAAAATTGGTAGAGTGTCAGGACCTGAGGAAGTCATTCTCGTCTCTGTGGGATCCTATTTCTGGGATGAAATGTAGCATGAGGAGATTCTGAGAAGGAGTCTCTAAAATAAGGGACTCAGGACTAGGGACCTTTTTGGCCAGGTCTAGTGACAATTCAGGCTACATACCAAAAAACCAAAAGAAAAGAGAGCAGAAATATAGGAAAGGAGAGAGAAAGAGTTCATTTTGTTGTTTTTCTTTAAATATTTTTTTCATTCCATTCACTTTTAAGGTGAATGTCTCCACAACTTCTACCATATCTCCACAACTTAATTATTTGAAAAACAGCTCAGTTGGGTCTCATCATGGAAGTAGTGATATGATCAAGGTGGAAAATGTGGAAAATAAAATATAAAACTTCCTCATCAGTATTTCAACAACTGGGTACATACTTTGTTCACAGCATGGTGTACACCCATTCAATTTTTTTCAAACATGTCTACACCCACACACAAACACACACACTCTCATGTATATGTTCACAATCTCAGACACAACTACTTTTTTAAAAATGAGATTAACCATTAACATTTTTTAACTTAATACCTGACCACTTTTCCACATCAATTATTAAACTAGAATCACTGCCCTAGTCTCCTCCAACCCCTGCAGACCTCAGGAGCACCTGTTCTCACATGTAAACATTTTCGTCCCCTAAAAACTGAGATCTTTGCCCCTCAGCTTTCTGACCCCTACTGTCTCTTCCTTTATGATTCTGAGTCTGGGTTATCCTCTCACCGCCCTCCCTACCCCCACATAACCTTGACTTCTTGACCCTGGATACCTCCACCATTCCTTTCTTTCTCCAAACACATTTGGATAAACTCTGCTGTTTTTCTTGTCCAAGTGGCAAATTATGTGTGCTAAGATGGTATGAAGTGTCTAAATGGGAATTTCATGGTCAAAACTCTATTTCAAATAGAGCCAATAAATATTTCTGGGATAAGATTTTACTCTCTCTCTCTCTTCCTTAGTGTCCACTTGAATGGTGACTACATTTTTTGTTAATCTTCTGCCAGAAAATTAAATTTTTGGACTGGAATCAGGAAATATTTTATACTTAATTTTATTTATTAAGACTTTTTTCTATAAAAGGCAACTTAAAAAAGGGAAATTTCAGCTCAAGGGCCAAGGTAGGCCCTTTGAGGGAGCAGGGGACCTAGAATCAAGGGTCAATCGCAGGTAAGTGCTGAGTGGCTGAGTCATGGGAAGGGGAGGAGAGGTTTTAAAACTTCCCATAATGTTGCCTGTGGCTAGGAGAACTCTTAGAAACCCCACAGGTAACCATTGAGTGGACAATCCACTTAACACAGTAGATGAATGATGAATGTAGATATCCTGCTGCTAAAACATCCCCTAAGATGAACACTACATACACCCATGCACTTCCTGCTGTATTATCCTCTAGGATGTCTGTGACCTCCATTCTTGCACATGATACCATCTTTGGGTCTTGGAAGCTGCTCCTTGAAGGTCATAGCACAGACAATGTAGGGGCAGATGTACCCTCTATTTGGGTTTGCAGTTTTGGAGAGGCAGGGCTCAGGGTAGCAAGGCATGCCTAATTCTAGGAGGGACAGGCTGGAGTTGGAGTGAGGGGGAAAAAAAAGCATGATAAGGCATTATAAGGGGAGGAGGAGGAGTGACTCAGGCTAAGAAACTTTAGAGAGAATAAGAGGTTTCTACCACTTTGCCCAGAATAAAGAAAGGAGAATTTACCAGGATGTGAAGATAAAGTGACATTAACTCAAATGGCATCACCAGCTGGGAGGCAACACATAGGACCTCAAGACCAAGAGAGATGGAAAGACTCTGAAGACAAGCCTTCAAAAGGCAAACCCAACAGGAAAATGGGATTCAGGACAGCAGGCTCAGGTACAAAAGGGTGAGTGTGGAGGGCTAGTCATCCCTGTGCAGTGCCAGCTGTAGAAGGGCCTAGTTAGGGGGCATGGCTTCTAAAGGCAGGGCCTGTCTGTGATCCATGGCTTTGAAGAACAGGGCCTGGCATGTTGGTGTGATTGAGGAGAGCAGGGCGTGGTTGTTAATCATGGCCTTGGAGGACAGAGCCTTGTTGGGCTGCCAGACCTCAGACTCAACTGCTGTGCTGAGACCTTACAGAAGATGTCAGCAAAGGCTCAGACCTCTTCCAGAGGCCTTGGAAGTTCTAGGAAACAGATGATTCCTTGGCTGATTGTGAGTTTGGTGGAAGGGGAAGCAGGCACCCTCTTTACAAGGTGGCAGGAGAGAGGAGAGTGTGTGAAGGAGGAATTATCAAACACTTATAAAACCATCAGATCTCGTGAGAACTCACTCACTATCACGAGAACAGCATGTGGGAAACCGCACCCATGATCCAATCACCTCCCAACAAGTCCCTCCCTCAACACATTGTGATTATGGGGATTACAATTCGAGATGAGATTTAGGTGGGGACACAGAGCCAAACCATATCAAGAACCAATTCCAGAAACTCTCAAACCAATTATGAAAATTCATGCTTAAAATTCTGTTTCTTAAAATCACTCCTGTTACCAAAATCTGTAACAGTCAGGGTTCTCTAGAGGGACAGAACCAATAGGATACACGCACACACACACACACACACACACACATATATACACATATACATACACAAAAATATATATGTTTGAGTGTGTGCATATACATATACTATATACACACATATGTATACTAAATCCACATATATATTCTCAAACATACATATATATTTGTGTATGTGTATGCAAATATGTGTGTATATGTGTGTATATATGTGTTTATATTTTATATATACACACAAACACTCATATATATATTTATATAAATGAGTTTATTATGGAGAATTGGCTCACACAATTAGAAAGGTGAAGTCCCATGACAGGTCACCTGCAAGATGGGGAATGTTGGTAACATTGTTCGGTCCAAGCCCAAAAGTCTCAAAACTGGGGAAGCCTACAATGCAGCTCCAGTTTGAGGCAGAATGCCTGAAAGCCCCTGGAGGCCACTGGTGCAAGTCCCAGAGTCCAAAGCCCAAAGAACTTGGAGTCTTGTGTCCAAGGACAGTAGGAGAGATAGCGTCCTGTTTGGGAAGACATAGACAGAGACAGAAAGAGAGAGAGAAAACTCAGCAAGCTGAATACTGAATACTACCCTTCTTCTTCTTGCTTTGTTCTAGCGACACTGGCAACTGATTGAGTGGTGCTTGCCCACATTAAGAGTGAGGTCTTTCTCTTTCAGTTCACTGACTTGCATATCAATCTCCTCTGAAATCATCCTTACAGATACACCAAGAAATAGTGCTTCACCAGCCATCTACGCATTCCTCAATGCAGTCAAGTTGACACCTAATATTAACCATCAGAGGGTTCACAACAATGATAGAAATAGAGGCTGTGGTAGAGAAAGCTTCCATGCTGCTGGGTTTGGAACTCAAGGACATCAGGTCACTTGAGACTTAGAGGAATCTGGGAAACAGGATCTAGGTTGCTGCTCTTGCTGGCATCAATAGTGGCAGGGACAACCTCATTCTTAGTCCTTCTGGTCACTTCAACTTGCATGAATTTCAACTGCTGCTCCTTCTCCCAGTATGACTGGATAGCCATAATATCAGGTTCTTAGAGAGAGAAACACTGCTGTAAACACAAGTAGAGCCAGGACTAGAAGATCAAGGCAGGATAGGCAGACCTTGGTTGAATTTTTGCTTCTGACTGTTGAGCTATATATCATGTAACTCTTCTCATCTTCACAGAGGTCCAATCCAGTTCCCACTGACATCAGACAGAAGGGTGTGAGCCAGCCCTCTGCAGTCTGCCCCAGCCTGATCAATAATGTAAATTTCCTGATTTTTAAACATAACCCCTAAAAGTGTGTGTGTGTTGGGGGGCTAGGGTTATAAACAGTTTGAGCGACCAAAATCAGCATGTCAGTGCCATTCTAGTGGCTCAATCTTAAGCAATCTCCTGAAAGAAATTCCACATTGGTCAACAAAAGATGTCCCCCAGCAAGCAGTTCCTCAATGGAATATGATCACAACACTATGCCCATGGATGACCCCAGAGGGGACAGCCCCAGGACTTCTCCTGGCCTTTGGATTACCTCAAGCTCTACTGGGGTGGATAGAAGGGTTGAAGAGCAGGTCAAAATGAGGAGGCACTGCTGTCTCCCGCAGGTCTCAGGTACCAGAGGGGAATTTAGAAATTCTGGAAAGATGCTTCTGCTTGCCTGGACCCCTGAGGCATGCACAGACATTACCTGTGATTAAAGGTGGTACTTTTCTTAAACATCCATCGACATTTGTATGGGCTGCATAGTAATCCAGGGATAAATGTGCCTTAATTTATTGTACATACTCTCCATTCTTGGAAAACGATGTCTAGTTTCTATTAATATAAATATGCTGTGATGTACAGGCTTGAAATTTAATATTTGGATACTTATTTTTAGTCATTACTACAAAAAGTTTGCATACTTAGTACCCAAAGCAGAAAAGCAAATGTAAGAAAATTAGCACCTAAATTCCCACACACTCATAGACAATTACTGAAAATGTTTAATTATATATTGGCAGAATAGCTATTTATACATGTTTTAAGTTTCTGTTTTGTTTATGAAAATAGAATTATTTATCCATGCATATTGTTTTTTAATCTGTGTTTTGGATTACACACTTTACAAAAGATCATACTTTCCATGTCAAATAATACATTTACACAAGGTCGTTTTGTAACTAGAAATATTCCATTTATAGAGGAAGCGTATATTTTCAAACATTCTTGTATTTCCAACATTTATGTTGTCTCCAAATTTTCACTCTCTAACACAGTACTGTGACACATACCCTTCTTGCGAAAATGTGTTCATATTCTCATTTGGTTCTTGTAGTGGATAAATTCCCAGAAGTTAAAATTCTTCATATAAGGCAATACAGTATGTAAATCTTGGATAAAAATATTGGTTAGCTGTTCTCCTAAAACTCACTGTTATAACAATTTTGGCAAAATGCAATGGGATGTTTAGTAGGATGGATGAGAAACTGAAAACAGTATGGTGATTCCTTTTTTTTTTTTTTTTTTTTTTTATTATACTTTAAGTTTTAGGGTACATGTGCACATTGTGCAGGTTAGTTACATATGTATACATGTGCCATGCTGGTGCGCTGCACCCACTAACTCGTCATCTAGCATTAGGTATATCTCCCAATGCTATCCCTCCCCCCTCCCCCCTCCCCACCACAGTCCCCAGAGTATGATATTCCCCTTCCTGTGTCCATGTGATCTCATTGTTCAATTCCCACCTATGAGTGAGAATATGCGGTGTTTGGTTTTTTGTTCCTGCGATAGTTTACTGAGAATGATGGTTTCCAATTTCATCCATGTCCCTACAAAGGATATGAACTCATCATTTTTTATGGCTGCATAGTATTCCATGGTGTATATGTGCCACATTTTCTTAATCCAGTCTATCATTGTTGGACATTTGGGTTGGTTCCAAGTCTTTGCTATTGTGAATAATGCCGCAATAAACATACGTGTGCATGTGTCTTTATAGCAGCATGATTTATAGTCATTTGGGTATATACCCACTAATGGGATGGATGGGTCAAATGGTATTTCTAGTTCTAGATCCCTGAGGAATTGCCACACTGACTTCCACAATGGTTGAACTAGTTTACAGTCCCACCAACAGTGTAAAAGTGTTCCTATTTCTCCACATCCTCTCCAGCACCTGTTATTTCCTGACTTTTTAATGATTGCCATTCTAACTGGTGTGAGATGATATCTCATTGTGGTTTTGATTTGCATTTCTCTGATGGCCAGTGATGATGAGCATTTTTTCATGTGTTTTTTGGCTGCATAAATGTCTTCTTTTGAGAAGTGCCTGTTCATGTCCTTCGCCCACTTTTTGATGGGGTTGTTTGTTTTTTTCTTGTAAATTTGTTTGAGTTCACTGTAGATTCTGGATATTAGCCCTTTGTCAGATGAGTAGGTTGCGAAAATTTTCTCCCATGTTGTAGGTTGCCTATTCACTCTGATGGTAGTTTCTTTTGCTGTGCAGAAGCTCTTTAGTTTAATTAGATCCCATTTGTCAATTTTGGCTTTTGTTGCCATTGCTTTTGGTGTTTTGGACATGAAGTCCTTGCCCACGCCTATGTCCTGAATGGTAATGCCTAGGTTTTCTTCTAGGGTTTTTATGGTTTTAGGTCTAACGTTTAAATCTTTAATCCATCTTGAATTGATTTTTGTATAAGGTGTAAGGAAGGGATCCAGTTTCAGCTTTCTACATATGGCTAGCCAGTTTTCCCAGCACCATTTATTAAATAGGGAATCCTTTCCCCATTGCTTGTTTTTCTCAGGTTTGTCAAAGATCAGATAGTTGTAGGTAAGCGGCGTTATTTCTGAGGGCTCTGTTCTGTTCCATTGATCTATATTTCTGTTTTGGTACCAGTACCATGCTGTTTTGGTTACTGTAGCCTTGTAGTATAGTTTGAAGTCAGGTAGTGTGATGCCTCCAGCTTTGTTCTTTTGGCTTAGGATTGACTTGGCGATGCGGGCTCTCTTTTGGTTCCATATGAACTTTAAAGTAGTTTTTTCCAATTCTGTGAAGAAAGTCATTGGAAGCTTGATGGGGATGGCATTGAATCTGTAAATTACCTTGGGCAGTATGGCCATTTTCACGATATTGATTCTTCCTACCCATGAGCAAGGAATGTTCTTCCATTTGTTGGTATCCTCTTTTATTTCCTTGAGCAGTGGTTTGTAGTTCTCCTTGAAGAGGTGCTTCACATCCCTTGTAAGTTGGATTCCTAGGTATCTTATTCTCTTTGAAGCAATTGTGAATGGGAGTTCACTCATGATTTGGCGGTGATTCCTTAAAGAAGCAAAATTAGAACTACCATTCAACTCAGCAATCCCACTACTAGGTATCTCCTCAAAGAAAAAGAAGACATTATATGAAAAAAAAACATGCACACACATGTTTATAGCAGCACAATTCATAATTTCAAAGATATGGAACCAACATAAGTGCCCATCAACCAATGAGTGGATAAAGAAAATGTGGTTTATATACATCATGGAATACTACTCAACTGTACAAAGGAACAAAATAATGTCTTTTGCATCAAATTGGATGGAGTTGGAGGACGTTATTATTATTATTATTTTTGAGGCGGGGTCTTGCTCTATCGCCCAGGCTGGAGTGCAGTGGTGCAATCTTGGCTCCCTGCAACCTCTGGGAGGCCATTATTATAAGTGAAATAATTCATGAATGGAAAGCCAAATATTGCATGTTTTCACTTTTAAGTGGGAGCTAAGCTATGAAGATGCAAAGGCATAAGAGCAATATAATGGACTTTGGGGACTCAAGGGAGACAATTGAGAGGAGGCTGAGGGATAAAAGACTACATAATTAACTGCAATGTATACTGTTTGGGTGATGCATGCACTGAATTCTCAGAAATCACCACTAAAGAAATTATCTATATAACCAAAACCCACCTGTACTCCCCAAACTATTGAATTTTTAAAAAATCAATCAAACAAACAAAAGAAATTGCAAAGAACACAAAATAGAATGGAATAGTATTTGGAATGTTAGATAATATGAAATGGAAACTTGATTTGAAATGTAATGAAGAATGGCATAAAATGGAGACTGGTTACAGTGGAAACTAGAAAGAAATAAGGAATAGAATATGGACTTTAACAGGCTATGAAATGGAAAATTGAATACAATAGAAATTGAATGGAATACAGTGGGAAAATGGAATGGAAAGGGGAATGAAAGTATATTGAATGGTGTATGGAATAAAAGAAAAGATGCAATGTTATATGAGAAGAGGAATAAAATGGAATATAGAGTGAAATAAAATTTTAAAGAAAACTGAAAATAAATAGAAGAAAAATATAAAATGGAACAAAAAATGCAATGGCGTGAAATAAATGGACTATAAAACATGCACTATAGATTTAGAAATAGCATGATTGAATATAACAGAATGGAATTTGGAGTGAAATCCTGTATAATATACAAGGCTTTGAAAGATGGAATAGAAATAAAATAAAAATGGAATAGAATGGAATATGGAAAAGAAAATACTGATGGATTAAAGGATGGACTAAAATGAAAAATAAATTGGGTGTGGTGGTGGTGTGCAGCTGTAGTCCCAGCTTCTTGGGAGGCTGAAGTGGGAGGACTGCTTGAGCCCGGGAGTTCAAGGTTGCAGTGAGCAATGATTGCACCACTGCACTCCAGCGAGGACGACAGAGCAAGACCATGTCTCTAAAAACAAACAAACAAGTAATATAAAGAACAAATTAGTAGAATCTATTCCAGTCATTTACTGCTCCATAGCTTGGTGTTGTGGATCAATAACCATTTTATTATGCTCATGGATTCAGTATGTTTGGAATTCACACAGAGCAGAGTGGAGATGGGTTATCTCTTCTCCATTACATCTGAGTTCTCAACTGGTAAAATTTGAATGACTTTGAGATTATGAGAACAGCCGTCAGTGATGACACCTAGAATTTGGCCAGATAATCTGGAATGGGGAAAACTTGCTCTGTTGAGGAATAGATTGGGGAAGAGAATGGGAATCCATGGTTCAATTCTGACTGTGTTTATCACTACAGCTTGCATAGTTATTATAGTCATTTAGGGGTACAAACCCCAATTTATAAACTTTCCATTAATTCTAGAGGTTACTTTTCACCGGTTTCATACATCCAGTATTCCTCTGGGAGTCATTTTGGGTTACTCTCTCAGAGTTTTTTGAAATCTCTCTGGGCCTTAGTAATGATCCTTGACTTATTAACTAAAATGCCCCATCTAGCCTAGCCCCCATTTAAAGGAATACACACACACACACACACACACACACACACACACAAACATAATAATCTCTCTCTCTTTCACTTACGGATTTGGCTGACTTCTAAGATTTTCAACTAAGGAAGCCCCTCTCTCTAACTCCATCGATGTGTCTTCATTTCTCTCTTCTTTCTCTTTCCCACTGCTCCTGTTTAGATGGTATATATGTATGTATGTGCTCATAAGAAGAGAAAATTCTGGAAGGGTGGATTTTTTGACTCTTCATAATTTATTTTCTGAATGTTTTCGAAGGTTATACATTACTCTTACATTCAGAAAAATACAGCTATTTGCCCTTTGGAAAAACTAAATTTTGATGCTAGGTTTTACACTGTTGTAAGCAACCAGACTGTCTCATCTACTACTAGATGGGGTTTTAAATTCATAGCACATTGCCAGATGGGAATTTGACAACACATATTTAAAGTCATAAACATGAAATACATTTGACACTACAATACCTCTTCTAGGCATTAATTCTAAAGAAATACTCATATATACTGCCAAAGTTATATGTTCAAAGGTGTTTATTATAGTGTCATTTATTTTTAAAAGTCTGAAATGACCTCATTTTCCAACAAGGCACTGAATGTCCATAAAATAAATGTATGCAGCTTTCATATGACATTTATGAAGAACTTTTATTGCCATGGGAAAATAGCTGTAATATCATAGCTCTTTGTCTAATATCATACCAATAAAAACATAATTACAGTATACACTAAACAATATTTACATTTACTTATCTATCTACCTACCTACTTATGTATCTATCCATTTATTGTAATTTTCTGAGGTAGTTGTAACAAATCACCACAAACTTTGTGGCTTACAACAATAGAAATGTATTCTCTCAACCCTGAAGGCCAGAAGTACAAATTCAGTACCACTCAGCCAAAATCAAAGTATTAGGCAGGCCTGCACTTCTTCTGGAGGCTCTAGGGGAGAATCTGTTCCTTGCTGCTGCCAGCTTCTGATGGCTGCAGGCCTTCCTTGACTCATTGTTATATCACCACAATCCTCACTTCCACCTTCATTATCACTTTCTCCTCTGTGCATTTGTATCAAATCTCTCTCTGCCTCTTTTTTATAACGACACATGTTATTGCACTTAAGGCTCTCCCAGAAAATACAGAATAATCTCCCCACCTCAAAATCTTTGTCTTAATGACATCTGCAAAGTCTTCTTTGCCATATAAAGTAACATTAACAAGTTCCATTTATTAGAACGTAAATAGCTTTTGAGGGGTCATTATTCAACTAACGACACTACATATCTATCTACCTATTTATTTTTATACCTATATAGCTTTTTACATATATCCAAATCTCATTCACTATAGAGCCATGGTTCTCAACCAAGGACATTTTGCACACACCTTCCAGACATTTGGAAATGCCTAGAGACATTTTTGGTTGTCCTAATTGGTGAGAGTGGAGGTGCTACTGCCATCTAGTGTGTAGAGGTCAGGGATGTGGCAAAACTCTCTTAATTCCAGTAACAGACTTCTACCACACAAAATTATCTGTCTGATCAATAATGCTCACAATGTCAAGGTTGATAAACTGCTATAGAGAAGATGGACAATCCAGAAAAGTTTATAACATGATTTAGATCACAAGCAACCCTGCCAGTGATTGAACACTATGATTAAACATTTAATATGGCATCAGGGTGAAGTCACAGAAGATGGCAGAGTAAAGAACTCCAAAATCCATCCCTCCACAAGCAAAGAGTAAGCTCACAAAAACTGTCAGAATGAAGTGTTTTTGAACTCTGGAATTTAATGATAAACTTACAGCAACCAGGTAGTGTTTAATGAATAAACAGACTCTTAATTCTGATAAGAGATCTTTGTGGCATTATATTCACCTGCCTACCATTCCCCATTCCCTAGCTAGGCAGTGGTTATGTGTATGGCAAATTGCATTCTTGGTTCATCTTGCTAGTGCCAGAGGGTAAAGGGTGAATTTTGTTTTTAAATAATTGTGTTGTGTATTTTGGCCTATCTTGTGTTCTCTGAGAGAAGGAAAAGCTCAAGGGCTTGTGTTTGTTTTACCCGCTTCCAAACTCTCAGGGCTGGAGTAGCCTCCCAGGCAACATTTGCCAAAAACATTTAAAGACAGATACTATCTCCAAGTATCTGAGTGAGCAGATGGTGGAAGGGGGTTGCAGCATACTGTAGATAGGTCACCTGTCCATCCTGGAAGAGATAAGAGAACCTCAGGCCCAAGGAGACAGAGACATCCTAGATTGGGCTGCATGTGACTGGGTCTATTTTGCTAATATGACTGGCACCCTGGTGTCTCTGTGCTAGAATTACAGTCTTGGGTTCATGCAGATAAAGAGTTTTCCAGGCCATATTTCTTGCTGTAACTGGGTCCCCTTAAACTTGTTCCTCTCTTGTCACCTCCCACCCCACCTTTCCCTGTGTATGCAGGCAAGGAGAGTCTGGCACATAGGAACAAAATGTCCTATTGGATTAGGCTGCGTGTTGTGACTTGATCCCTTTCTCGGTTCTGCTCATGGGGAGGAGAATTTCAGCCCTGCAGGGACAAAAAGGTTTCTCATGTGCTGCTGATTGCTGCGACTAAGTCCTCTTTTCATATTTATTAGGTTAGTCTCAGTCTTCCTAGATGAGGATATGTAGAGATGCCAGCAACAGCGAGCCGATGAGAGGCCACATTAGAAGGTGCACTGATTGAGGGTGCAGCCAGCCTCAAGTGGACATGTTGGAGTAGGCACATAGCTAGACATGAACAAGTTAGGGGAGCTCCTGAAAAAGGAGATTTGGAAAAGCTCACACCCCAAAGACCACCTAAAACAAGCATGCTAGACATGAGCAGCGAGGAGGGCGAATACCTACACAGGAAGGAATGCCCCTTATTAAGCCCACTAATTGCTCACTCTGCAGTTAATCTGTCAGAATGTAGCTAGCTACATGCTGATAAGGGGAAAGAAGGCACAGGAGAAATTCCTAAGAGATATGCAGAAACAATACGTATAGATTTGACCACTATACAATCTTCCTGGGATGGTAGTAATGAGCAGTGCAGCCATTAGGTAGAATTCCTATCCAGCACCCAGCCCACGCATGTGCACCAACTAATCAATAGTAAGAAAGCATTCCAGAAGGCTGGGATGGGAACTAGGCAGGGAAAAGGCAGGGACTTAAGGCAGAAGTGGAAAAACTAGACAAACAAAAAAGGCAGAAACTTAAGACAGAGGTGGGAACTTCAAGAAAAAATCTGACATTATAAAAACCCAATGTAGAACTCTCTGGCTGCTTCTGGCCCATTCTCTTTCAGCAGCCTGCTCTGCCTCATCTTTCCGAGTGTTCTGTCCCTTTAAATAAACTCTCTGCTCTCTATTTTCCTTCAATAAATTTCCTTTTTCTGGATAAATTGCCTCTTAGCAGAATTCTTTCTCTCAAGTACGACTAAGAACTGGGGATTCTTGCACTTCCCAGTAACATAGTATTATGTCTTTGGCACCATTTGCTTTGCGCTGGGAAAGCCAGAGCTCATGCCATGCAAAGGCCGTTTTGATGTGTTTCTCTTGAGGGTAATTTGTCAAACACTGTGTAAGGTCTAGATTTGGGGTGGAAATAAAATGAAAGAAAATAAGGGTAGTTTGGGTGAAAGGACAGCTAGGAGGAACAGAAGGAGTTGGCCTTGAAACAAATCTAGGAGCTTCAAGGTACATCCAAATGTATAGGATTCCCTCAAATCCTGCTATGGCAGAAGATCTACAGAGTTTTTCTTGCTGAGCAGCATTTTGGATGATTTGGTGTGCCATGCCCTAGAGCACTGCATATTCTCGGACATCTCCTAGATAAATTAAAGTCAGATAAGAGAGTGGTAGGGTCTGGGGTCAAAATAATCAAAATAATCTACCAATCATGAAAGACTCAAGGCATGCCAGAACCAATGACAGAAGCTTTACATAAATGCATATATCCCAGTCTCACAAGACAGGGTTTATCAATCCTATTTCACTGCTAAGGATTCTAAAGCTCAGTGGGGTTGGCAATATTCCCAAGTTCACAAGGCTAGAATGTGGCAGGGTTGGGACTACTAGACCCCTGATCAGAATTTGCTTAGAGTTCACTCTGTTTCACTTCTCCCAGTCAGAGGCAGACATTTTGTCTTTTAATTAAGTTCTCTTCTTACTACTTTAAAATATCTCTTAGGTGATAAAAAGAATGACATTGTGGCTAAAGAACTAAAAAATGGGTGTCGAAAATCAGAATCAAACACAATTTGAGGATTGCCTATTGGCTTCATTTACCCAGGATCCTGTTGCATTTAGTCCCAGGGTTCTGTGGGAGCTCACTGTGCCCATGGGCCAACATTTTTATCTAGCTCCAGCTGTTTCCTACATTACAACACACTTTCCCTGGGTCTTACTCAGTTTATTCTCCTGCCCAATTCTGGAACTTGACCTGCTGACCATATCTTTACCATCTCCTCTTTTGGTGCCTACACCCTATTATCAGTGGAACAGACAGCCAAGAATCACCTGCTTTCCCCCCTACAGAGTACTCCAATTCCATGTAAATATCTCCCGGCTAGATCTTCATCATGGAATCCCTCTGATAGCAAAAATCCTT
Source organism: Pan troglodytes (assembly GCF_028858775.2). Taxonomy (NCBI): domain Eukaryota; kingdom Metazoa; phylum Chordata; class Mammalia; order Primates; family Hominidae; genus Pan; species Pan troglodytes. The sequence goes on along the minus strand of NC_072421.2, from coordinate 37,314,967 downwards.
TCTATGTAAAGTTCACTTTAGACAGTGAAGTTTAGACATGTGGTCATCCTCCATAAACATCTTCACCACACTCTGAAGGTGTTTTCCAAATAGGCTGGTTAGTAGAATATGAATTGTCACATAACCTACTGTTTTTTTTTTAGGATATAACTCTGAAGTCAGAAAAGGATTTTATGAAACACCCTAATATTGGCTGTAGGGTTTTAATAGGGCGTTTTATTTGAAACTGACCATGTATATACTTATGAGTGAGCATACCTAGGTGGGAAAAATCAAAACCTCATGCATAAATGATAGACGAGGAAAGACCATGGAAATCATTGTGTAAGGCAAACATGTAGGGAAGCTGAATTCTTAATAATCCCTAAATGCATTTCTAAGAGTTAGAAAATGTTTTCTTGGCAGACATGCTAGCTTTGATTTTGAAAGAAAAAATAATTCACCATACTTTCATTTCCTCTTGTCTCTGTGTACTTTTCCCAGAGAAAATTTCTTGTTTTCAGTGTGCTTAATGGTACCTGTACAGGTGCTCAAACATATTAGTCGGGTGGTATTTCTCCTTTCTTTTGGTGCATAGTTACTTTCTTAACTTGGGACTAAGAATGTAATTATGCACCAAAATAAAGGAGAAAATTCTCAGCTTACTGAGATTGTAGATGTTATTGCAAAGGGCAGTGGAGAAAAGCACTATTGAGTGAAGAAGAGTAGACATTTCCTACAAATATTTTCAGTGTCCTTTTGAAAATTAAATGCACTCCTGTATTTAAAAGCACCTGTCATATTTTAGGCTGTTGAAAAAGTTGGTGAATTCTAAGACACATTTACACTTCCAAGAAACTTCTCCAACAAATAAATAGAGTTATTGTAATAACAAATTATATGATAGTTACTCTTTATTGAGAACATACTATTTAGCAATTTCTTGGAGAGTTTGCAAAAGATTGTCCACATCTGACCCTTCTCTACTTCCTAGGTTTATTGAGTGCATTACCAAGCACACTCATAACTAGAAAGAATCATGTGAGTAGGCCTTTCCACTGAAATAAAAACAAAAACTTGTTTGTCAGTTTCAGGCGTTGTTAGTTCTAGGCCAGTGTATTTGAGAATCAGTTTGACTCTTCCATGCTTGACTCTTCCATGCTTTCTCCTTTATTCAGCATCAAACATGGAGAGCCCGTGTTGAGATGGTGGAACTACAAGACGAAAGCAGCCTGAATCTCTGGTTCAACTGATAGCAGAGAGCCTATGCTAACCCATGTCTGTTTTTTTGTGTGCAAAATAAATAAATATTTATTGTTATAAGCCATTCAGATTTCAAATTTTCTCTGTTTCATCAGCTAGGAGAAACTACATGACTGATCCCCAGCTACCATTTCTGTTGTTAGGTTTATTTAAATATTTTAATTATAAAAATAATATTACAAAGATTCTTTCTCAAAAAAATCTAACAATACAGATAAACCACATTCCACAGTGTTTCTTCAAAATTCAACACTTTTAAACACATAACCATGATTAACAGTCTGATGTTTAAGCTGATCCTACTTGTTTTAACCTATACAAATGTGTTTAATAAACATATATTATGATTTTATGTGTGTGTATATATATATATAAATATAAATATTTAAAGTATACAATATGGCCAGGTGCAGTGGCTCACACCTGTAATCCCAGCACTTTGGGAGCCCGAGGTGGAGGGGTCACGAGGTCAGGAGTTCGATACCAGCCTGGCCAACATGGTGAAACCCTGTGTCTACTAAAACTACAAAAATTAGCTGGGTGTGGTGGTATGCGCCTGTAGTCCCAGATACTCAGGAGGCTGAGGCAGGAGAATTGCTTGAACCCGGGAAGTGGAGGTTGCAGTGAGCTGAGATGGGGCCACTGCACTTCAGCCTGGGTGACAGAGCAAGACTCTGTCTCAAAAATAAAATAAAATAAAATAAATAAAATAAAATAAAATAAAATAAAATAAAACAAATAAAGTATACAATGTGACATTTTGATAAACATGTATAATAAAATGATTCCTGTAGTCAAGCAAATTAATGTATTCTGCCTCACGTATTTACCATTTTGTGTGTGATAAGAGCACTAAAAATCTACTCTTGCCAAATTTCCATTATACGATAAAATATTATTGACTATAGTCATCATCCTGTACATTACATCTCTAGATTTATTCATCCTACATAACTGCAACTTTGTACTGTTTAACCTACATTTCCCCAGTCCTCTCATTGCAATATTTTAAAACACACAACGAGAAGTGATGTACCTATTCTTCTCCCATTTGCCTTTAATAAGTATTATAAATTAACTAATAGTAAATGACATAAATATAAATTTTTGATTTAATTAATAAACTAACCTTTTGACTAATGAATGAATGAATGAATGAATGATTTTTCCATAACAAGGTCATACAGATTTACTTTTGTATTACTATTGGGATTCCAATATGTGTGCCATGATTTAACCATTTTTCCACTGATGAACACATAATTGTTTCCCAATTTATATTGTAATAAACGGAACTAAATAAACATTTTTAACACAAATTCTTTGGAAAATGTGTATGTTTTCTTAAAAACACAGTAGAGCAGAAATTTGGTTAAAATGGAAAACGTTGTAATTATTTTAAATTTTTATAAATATTGCCAAAATATTATCTCCAAAATGTCATACAAACTTATATTCTCACAAATTATTTTATATTAATACTCTATACTCTCACAGATATTTTGTCAATTTTAAAATTTTGATCAAACTTCTAAATATATAAATTACAGAGTAATCTAATTAATATTTTCTTATTTTCTAAATAGGTTGAACAGAAAATTTGCTTTTCTAGACTGCAATCTCCATTTATTCAATCAAACACAAATGTAGATGTTGCTGTGAAGATATTCATGATAGTTAATTTTATGTGTCAACTTGTCTGGGTCATAGTGTCCAGATATGTGGTCAAAGATTCTTCCGGATATTTCAGAGGATGTTTTTGATGTTAATAACATTTAAATAGATGGACTTTGAGTACATAGTCTCATTTAAATAGATGTACTTTGAGTACAGTAGATTGCCCTCTGTAACGTGGGTGGGCCTCGTCCAACCAGCTGAAGGCCGAAATAGAACAAAAGACTGACCTCCCTCAAGCAAGTGGGAACTCTACCAGCAGATGGCCTTGGGATTGGAACAACACTGACTCTTTCTCTGGTTTCCAGCCTACCAGGCCACTCTGAATATTTTGGACTTGCCAGCCTCCATAATCTCGAGAGAATTCCTTAAAACAAACGTCTTTCTGCGTGTATATATATAATATTTAGTGGAATCTGATTCAGTCAGTTGAAAAACCATAAAAACAGATTTCCAGAGATACATGGGTTATTAAAAATTTTAAATAAATAAATTATTCCACACTATTAAAGAAGATAAATCACATAATCTTATCAATAAATGCAGGAAACACTTTTGAAAATTGAACACCTATAATAACAAAAACTGTCAGAAAAGTAGGAATAGAGCAAAGCTTCTTCAAGTTGATACAATGCATCTATAAATAATATACAGATCACTTTATACTTAATAGCAAAAGACTGAATGCTTCCCCTTTGACATTGAGAACAAGGTAGTGCTGGAAGTTATAGCCAGTGAAGTAGGACAGGAAAAGAAAATAAAAGGCACATAGATCATATAGAAAAAATAAAATGACTCTTGTTTGCAGATGACATGATTGTCTTCACATAAGAGCCCAAGAATCTACAGAAAAAGTAAGAAACCTCTTTGAACTCATTAGTGAGTTTAATAAGGTCACAGGACACAAGATAAACATACAAAACACAATTGTATTTCTATATGCTAGCAAGAACAAGTGGACACCGGTATTAAAAATGTAATAATACCATTTACAAGCACTTAAAAATGACATAGTGTAACTTTGACAAAGAATTTACAGGACTTGGATATTTAAAACAACTGATGGCAGGGGGCGGTGGTTCACACCTATAAAACTTTGGCGGAATGTTGGGAAGGCATGATTGGTTTTGAAATGTGAGGGCATGAGATTTGGAAGGGCCAGGGGCAGGATGATGTGGTTTGACTGTGTCCCCACCCTAATCTCAACTTGAATTGTATCTCCCAGAATTCCCAAGTGTTGTGGGAGGGACCCAGGGGGAGGTAATTGAATCATGGGGGCCTGTCTTTCCCGTGCTGTTCTAACTATAGTGAAGAAGTCTCACGAGATCTGATGGGTTTATCAGGGGTTTCTGCTTTTGCTTCTTCCTCATTTTTCTCTTGCCACTGTCATGTAAGAAGTGCCTTTTGCCTCCCGCCATGGTTCTGAGGCATCCCCAGCCATGCGGAACTGTAAGTCCAATTAAACCTCTTTTTCTAACCAGTCTCGGGCATGTCTTTATCAGCAGTCTGAAAACGGACTGATACAAAAAGACAATGATAAAATAACACATTTTTCCTTTGCTTTCCTTTCCCTTCACTTCCCTTCCTTTCCGTTTCCGTTTCCTTTTCCTTTTCCTTTTCCAGAGAGAGTCTTCCTCTGTCACCCAGGCTGGAGTGCAGTGGTGCAATCTTGGCTCACTGCAACCTCCGCCCCCCAGGCTCAAGCAATTCTCTTGCTTCAACCTCCCCAGTAGTTGGGGTTACAGGCATGTACCACCACGTCTTGCTAAGTTTTGCATTTTTAGTAGAGATGGGGTTTTGCCATGTTGGCCAGGCTGGTCTAGAACTCCTGGCCTCAAGCGATCTGCCCACCTCAGACTCTCAAAATGCTGGGATTACAAGCATGGGCCACCACGCCCGACCAACATTTTTTACTTAAGAGACATTCATATGAAGAAGATAAAATAGTCACAAGGGATAGTGACTATTTTATCTTAGTAGACACTATAGATTGTCATCAGTCTTTCAATTCAAATGATGTTTTGAATATACTACTACCAGAAGTGTTTTCTGATTCTAAAATTGCAGGCAAATTTGGATGTGTCAGGGTAAAACCTACTGCAATAATTAAAAATTAAATAGTTCATTTATGGAGATTATTGAAGATCTAAATAATAGATTTAAATCATTTGTGATAAAAGATCTAAGCCTTTTTACAGGATAGCCACAGATTGAAGTCATGAGGATGCACAAAACAACTTTTCCTTTGCTTGTGCAATAGTTTTCTCATGAAAAATGCTTGCTTATAAAGCTATTGTGAATGAAATCCCTTCCAATGAAACTTCAGAAACAGAAGCTTTTGCAGAGACTATTTTTGATTTAGGAGTGAACAAGAAAAACGTACTGCTTTTGGCAGAGATAATCCAAGTACAAATTTTGGTGGATATTTTCATTTAGGTACAATGTTTATTCAAAGTTGAAACGGAGGCAGGGCACGGTGGCTCACACCTGTAATCCCAGCACTTTGGGAGGCCGAGGCGGGTGGATCACGAGGTCAGGAGATCGAGACCATCCTGGCTAACACAGTGAAACCCTGTCTCTACTAAAAAAAAAAAAAAAAAAAAAAAATTAGCTGGGTGTGGTGGCGGGCACCTGTAGTCCCAGCTACTGGGGAGGCTGAGGCAGGAGAATGGTGTGAACCGGGGAGGCAGAACTTGCAGTGAGCCGAGATCGCTGCCACTGCACTCCAGCCTGGGTGACAGAGCGAGACTCCGTCTCAAAAAAAAAAAAAAAAAAAACCTACAAAGTTGAAACACAACACGAATGAGTCTACAGAAAATAGCTGTACTTTCCATATTCTGCAAAAAAAAAATAGTATCTGATATTCATTCTCTTGACTCTGAAGTAATTGTCATGAAATTGTTCTCTTTGGCATTTACTGTCTTAATTTATCAAAACATTTTTGTGATTTTGTTAGTATCCAGTATTTTTTAATTCTCTTATTCAAGACAATATTGGCTCTCTCTAACAAATACAGTTCAACTGAAAGATTTTTCAGTTTTTTTGGAAGCATTGAAATTATACTTTAATTTCGAAGTAAAGGCTCCCCAAATTGTTTTTGACTTTTTAAATGGCCCATTGAGTGAAGCCTACTTATTTCTTGTTCATAGTTTTCAATGCTTCTTTTTCAATAGGATTTTGCAAAGTGAAAGAATAGCAATGTTATTAAAGTGCTCATTGCTTAAAGGAAGTTATTGAATATATGGGCAAAGAACATGAATGAACACTTCTCAAAAGAAGACATACACATGACCAACAATCATATGAAAAACTGGTCAACATCACTAATCATTAGAGAAATGCAAATCAAAACCACAGTGAGATGTAATCTCACACCAGTCAAAATGGCTAATATTAAGAAGCAAAAAGAAACAGATGTTGGTGAGATTTCTAAGGGAATGCTTGTAAACTGCTGACAGGAAGTTAAATCAGTTCAGCCACGTGGAAAGCAGTTGGGAAGTTTCTCAAATAACTTGAAACAGAACTACCATTTGAATCAGCAATCCCGTTACTGGGTATATACCCAAAGGAACACAAATCATTCTACCATAAAGAGACATGGACATGCACACGTATGTTCATCGCAACACTATTCACAGTAACAAGGATATAGAATCAACCTAAATGCCCATCAGTGGTGAACTAGATAAAGAAAACGTGGTACATATACACCATGGAATACTATGCAGCCATAAAAAAGAATAAAATAATGTCCTTTGTAGGAACATAGATGCAGCTGGAGGCCATTTTCCTGTGCAAATTAGTGCAGGAAAAGAAAACCAAATATCACGTGTTCTTACTTATAGGTGGCAGCTAAATATTGAGTATAGAAGGACACAAAGAGGGGAACAACAGACACTGGGGCCTACTTAAAGGTAGACAGTGGGAGGAGGATGAGAAACAAACATCCACCTATTGCATACTATGCTCACTCTCTGAGTAATGAAATCATTTGTATACCAAACCTCAGTGACATGAAATTTACCCATGTAACGAATCTACACATGTACTCTCTGAACCTAAAATAAAGGTTGGAGGGAAAGAATAAATAATTTATAAATAATCCCTTAAATGTCAATTTTTTTTAAAGGACAACATTACTCATTAATGGAAAAGAAATTCTGACTTGAATGGATAATTATTATGACACTTGCCATAACTATCCTTTGAAATAGATTTCATTGCTTGAATAATTTGATCCTTTTACATGAATATTATTATATATTCTCCCAGTGTGGGAATACATGAAATCATCATATGTAACACTAAAGAAGAAGGGGATTAAAAATCATGATAATATTCTTTTTGTTACTGGACAACATTGAAAAAAATCGTTGGTCATAGATGAAACAGAATCTTGAAGAATGGTAAAGCAAGTTATGCCATGCTTAACAAATCAAAGTTGAAAATAAGTTATCAAAGTCGTTAACTTTAAGCATATGTTCTCATTAATAATTTTCAATGGACAAAATAATTAAATAAGTTGGCAGTGACCAGTGTAGAACGTATGCTACAATGTAAATAGGCTTTAACTGTAAAGAAATTTGTAAGCAATTTCTGGAAAACAAGCAATTCATAAAGAGAGACAAATCATCAAGTAAATATACTTAAACAGAGGGGTATATAATTTAAATATTTATAATTTATTTTAGATAAACCGTGGATAATTTTTGCATATATCTATTCCATGCAATATTTGTATATCTCAGTGTACAGTCATATAGGCAATGAAAAATAATTGAAATTTAACTAGATTCCCTGCATTTTTACCTGCTAATTTCACAGTCCCAGGAAGGGAGAACTAGAGATAAACCTGCCCCACACCCTACCTACCCTCAGTAGACTGGTCAGATGATGAGCAAAAGATGGCCTCATAAGAAGTGATCTCAAATGTTGAAGACAAAATGGCTCTAATCTCACGATACTCTTCTAGAATATAGAAAAAAGCAACAATCCCCAACTCATTTTTATACTACCCAATCTCTGATACAGAAACCTGAGGAGGAAAATACAGGAAGAGCAACTTATAGGCCAATTTCTCTAATGAACATAGATGTGAAAATTCCAGACACAATAACAGCAAGCCAAATCTGCAATACATAAAAAGGTTAATACACTTGGAACAAGGTGACATAGCATTAGAAAGTCAGCTAATGTATGTTATTGCATTACTATAGGACACAAAATTCATACAATTATTTAATGACAAAAATCATTTGATAAAATAAATGTATACTCAGCATTGAAAGAAGTTTTATGCTGAACGTACATCTCACATAAATAAAAGAAATAATCCTTTAATAGCCCAGGAATAAAAGAAAGATTATTTTACCTGCTAAAGTGTATCAAACTATGGGGAACTTTTAATACATTTCTGTTTAGGTGATGATGCTCTACACAACTATTTACCATTATATTGCATGTGCTTGCCTCCACAGTCAAAATTTGTAACTAAAATATATTGAAATTGTACAAGATGAAACAATATTGTTGTTACTCACAAATTGTATGATTGTGGATATGGATGATCTAAAATAAATTGCAGAAAGAATATGAAAAAAGAATTTTACTGGATATTAGATGCTTATAACAAATTCCATTATATTTTTATTTATCTGGAACAATTTGCAATAAAATTTTAAAATGTCAAGTACCTTGGAATACATCTAATAAAGTATGTGTAAGACCTTTACAGAGAAATCTTGTAGCCTTAATGAGAGAAATTAAAGAAGACTTAATTAAATGTAGAGATAAACATTCATGAATTAAAAACACAATATCATAAAGATATAAATTCTACTCAAATTGCATTAAAATGTCAATATAATCCCAGTGGAAATTCTCACCATCAATTTTGTGGAATTTGATAAGCTGATTCAAAAGTTTATAAGGAATAGAAAAGTGGTAGTAAGGAGGGTCAAGACCAACATAAAGAAAAACAAAGTAAAGGTGTTTTCTAACTAGATATCAAGGCTTATTATAAAGCTACAGTAATCAAGAATGTTTTTGTTGGTAAATGGAATGAAGCAGTTCAACAAAACAGAATAGAGAGAACAGACACAGACCCACTTATGGCACTTGATATATTAAAAAAACAGACATTTGAAGATCAACAGGGAATAATGGATTTTTTTAAAAAAATGGTGCTGGCTCAATTAGGAATCCATGGGCAAAAATTCTACCCCAACTTAATATTTTGTGAAAGATAAATTCCAGCTAAATTTAAGCCATGTACATATAATACCCAACGTATGAAACATTTAGAATACAATAGAGAAGACTGTCAACCTGACTGTAGCATAGGAAAAAACTACTAAACAAAACATTAAAATCACCCAGCCAAAGAAAATACTAAGTTAAATTGCATTAAAATGAAAAAAAATGTTTATTAATCAGAAGACCAGGTGAAATATTTAAAAAGATTAGTCACCAATTGAAAGGAAAAGTTTTCTTATAGTATAGTTGACAAAGGATTCAAGTACAGAATATATAAAAGCTTCTACAAATCAATATTAATACTATAGACAACAAAATAGACAAAAGGACCAAAAACTTAAACAATCTCTCCACAAAAGAAGAAATCCAAATAATCAATACAGTTCTGAATAGGTGTTCAAGTTTCACTGAAATGCAAATTCAAACCCAAATGTGATACAGTTATGTATATTATACAACAGATTGGCAATCATTGACTAGGTTTGGCAACAATGTGGCCCAACAGAAATTCTCATCCACTGCTGTTGGGAATATTAATTGGTGAAGTAAATTTGGAAATAATTTTGACACTATTTCATAAAGTTGAAGATGAAAATGAACTGTAATACAGAAGACAATCTTTAGGTATATAACATATTTAAATTCATATTTTTGTGCACCAGGAAACCCATACAAAACTGCTCGTTGAATCATTGCTTGCAATAGCAAGAAACATAAATGACTCAAAAATTTATCATTAGTAAAATGGATAATTGCATTTTGTTGTTTTCACATAATGAAATATTTTTCAGCAATAAAAATAAATGAACTATGTTTACATGGAACAACATTGATAATTTTCACAATTATAATTTTGATAGGAAGAAACAAGACAAAAAGACATCTCCAAGTCCATTTTGATTATATAAAGTTCAGGCTAAATTAAATAGTATATTGTTTATGGTTTCATCATATGTGGTAAAAAAACAAACAGAAAAGCAAATAGCATATTCAAGAGTCAGAATAACACTCTGGTGGAACGGGAACGCAGATAAGTAGCAAATAGTGAATGTACAAGGAGCTGCTGATGTGCTTGCTGGCTGGCAGTGTTCCGTTTGTTACTTAGATGGGGTTTACACTATTTTCTAATTTATTCTTTAAACTGTACATGTATGCATATTTCTATATCAATAGTATATCTCTCAATAATTTTAAAATACTTAATTTTAAAGTTATAAGTTCTAGGAAGTCAAAAAATGTGATTTTGGGGGAATTATTCAGCTTATTACTGACAATAAAAAGCAAAATTTTATAGCCCAAATCTCAAAACTTGTATTATTATCATTCAGAGAATATTTAGTAATATAAGACCATAAGATTAATAATTTAAAGATCATTTTCAAAAATTAAATTTGAATTTTAAGATGAAATTCTCAAGAGGCAACTGGCATTCCTAGATACATTAAAATGTACCCAATTTTACCTACAAAGAGGTCCTGGTGTTTAGTAAATTATTTTGAACTAGAAATTATTGCTGCAATGTGTTAATCCAGCTAAATTTTCATGTTGTTGCCACATTTCTGTTAGTTTTACCATTGTGTCTTTACTCTACATAGAGACATTTTCTTTCAATGACCATGTCAAAGTGATATAATATGTTGCTCTAAAATCAAGAAAGTCATTGCACCTGTTGCTCCAGCTATTGTATGAATGGGGAAATTAACTCTACCAGCAACATAACATGAAAACCCAATGCATTTTGAGCAACCTAAATGTCAGCTGGTCTCCATTTCACTTTCATTCATCCTTGCTACACTGGGACCTCTGTCTGGGAACCAGCCTGTTGCCACTACTATTATTGTAAGATGCCCAACCTACATCTGTAATGAGGCACAAATGACTGAAGGAGCCTGCAGTGTTTTTAAGACACACCTTTCTTTCCTTCTACACAGCATGAGGAACAAGAATAGAGCTTTTCTTTGAGGTGAAAATCTGCTACTGTAATATGAATGAGCTAAGTATGCTAAATGCATGCCTTTGAGGAAAAAAATGCTTAAAACTAGCAACTCATTTGTCACTTAAAAGGTTTCTCAAGATATTAAAAGCACCATCTTTAGTTTAAAGGTTGCCAGCTCCTTCAGTTTCTCCTGAACATCTACTAGTTCAGGGAGTGCTAGTTCCTGAAGGAGCTGGGTCAGGCAGGAGCAGTGTAGGGGCAGAGTAAGGAAATGTCAAAAGAACCCAAGGTACTAGATAAGGGGCTGAACCATGCTTTTAAAGTTGCAATGGTTCTTGATTTACATTGATCAAATAATGATATTCTTACAAAAACTTGCTTCACACATTGCTCTGTGATCATAAAAGGACCATTGTATCATAACATGGGTCTTCATTCACCTCTAAGGTGGAGAACACCAACATTTTCACAGATTAAATGAAGAGAATATATTGAATTTAGAAGAAATTCTTGTGTAACTGAATGTGCCACCTTCTGGAACATTGTGTAAGTGTAGATTGAGTATAAATGGCCTTCAGTAGAGTGTGTAAATAATTCATTAGGCAGGAAATGAGAATCGACTATTTTGCTGTTAGGAACATAGTAAGACTTCTTTTTCCTTTATAAGAAAGCTTTTCATGACAGATGAGAATCAATCATTTGATCAAATACCTTTTCTGCATTTTGAAACAGCACGGTGCTAATGTGTTTTCCCTTCTTACTCTTTATGAATGTGAATTCTTATTACACACATTTTATTGTTGGTAGACAGCAACTGTAACCCTGGCTTTAAAGTTATCAAGACACTCTCCAGGAGTTCATTAGAAATATAGTAGTATTCTGTCCCTTCTCTGACCTTATCTGCAACAATTTAGCCCCTTCCCCAATATTTCAGTGTTTTATAAAAAATATTTTTATTGACACAGAATAATTATATACATTTATGGGATACAACGTGATGCTTCGATACATGTATACATCGTATAATGAGCAAATCAGGCTAGTTAACATTAATCACTTCACATACTTGTCATTTATTTATGGTGAGAACATTTATAATCCACTTTTAGCAATTTTGAAGTATACAATACATTATTAACTATAGTCACCATGAAGTGCAATAGATCAACAAAACTTATTACTCTTTTCTAACTGAAACTTTGTGCCCTTTGATTAACATTTCCCCTTTTCCACACCCCACCTCTACCCCAGCCTCTGGTAACCACAGGTCTGCTCTCTACTTTCATAAGTTCAAATTTTTAGACTTGAACTTATGTTCAAGTGAGAGCAAGCAATATTTACCTTTCTGTGCTTGACTTATTTTACTTAACATAATGTCCTCTAAATCTATCTATATTGTTGCAAATGACAACTATTGTTCTTTCTAAAGGCTGAATAATATTCTATCGTGTATGTATACCACATATTTTAAATGTTGATAGGTACTTTAGCTATTTCCAATTCTTGGCTATTGAGAATAACATTTCAATGAACATGGAAGTTCAAACATGTCTTCAACACACTGGTTTTTATTTCTTTAGATAGAAACCTAAGCATGGGATTTCTGGATCATAAAGTAATTTTATTTTTAGTATTTTTGAGGAATCTCCATATTGTTTTCCATAATGGCTGTATTAATTTACATTTCCATCAACAGTGTACAAGGGTTTCGATTTCTCCACACCCTTGCCAACATCTGTTCTCTTTCATCATTTTGACAATAGCCATTTCAACAGGTGAGAGGTAATATTTCATTGAGGTTTTAATTTTCATTTCCCTGATAATTAGTGATGTTGAGCACTTTAGATCAAATTGGCCTAACAGACATGTACAGAACATTCCATTCAACAGCAACAGAATAAACATTCTTCTCAAGTGGGCATGGAACATTCTCTAAGATAGATCATATGTTAGACCTCAGACTAAGTCTTAACAAATTTAAGAAGATTGAAATCATATCAAATATCTTTTCAGACCACAATCTTATGAAACTAGAAGTCAATAATAGAAGGAATCATGCAAAATTCACAAATATGTGAAAACTAGACAATATGCTCAGGAACAATTATTGAGTCCAAAAAGAAATTAAAAGAAAAATTAAAAGATATTTTGAGACAAACAAAAATGCAAATAAAACATACCAAAACTTATGAGACATAACAGAAGCAGTTCCAAGAGGAGAATTTATGGCATTAAATGCCTCTATCAAAAAAGAATGAAGAATGAAAATATCAAGTACACAACCTAATGTTACACCTCAGGAAACTAGAAATAGAAGAACTAACTAAACCCAAAGTTAGGAGAACAAAGGAAATAATGAATATTAGAGAATAAAATAGTCTAGGAAAACAATAGAAAAGATCAACTAAATTAACAGTTGGTTTTTGTAAAACTAAAGTGGCAAATCCTTATTTAGACTAACAGAGTAGAGAGAAAGCTCAACAATAAAATCAGGAATGAGAGAAGAGACATCACAACTGATAAGACAGAGGCAAAAATGCTATTAAGAGACAACTATGAACCAGTATACACTAACAAATTGGATATTCTAGAATAAATTGATGAATTCCTAGAAAAATATAACTACCAAGACTGAATCATGGGTTTATAGAACATCTGAACCAAACAATAATGAGTAAAGCCATTGAATCAATAATAAAAGGTCCCCATCAAAGAAAACCCCAGGACAGATGGCTTCATGGCTGAATTCCATCAAACAATTAAAGAACAAGTACCAAACTTTCTCAAGCTGTTCCAAAAATTCTGGGATGAGGGCGAACTTTCAAACTCATTTTACAAAGCCAGCATTACTCTGAGAGCAAAGCCAGGCAAAGACAGAACAACAAAACAACAAAAAACCCTACAGGCGAATATCCTTAATCAACATAGAAATCTTTAACAAAATAGTAGAAAACCTTAATCAATAGTAGTTAAAAGATCATGTACCATGATAAAGTGGGATTTATCTTTGGGATGTTTAAACATATGCAAGTCAATAAATGTGATCCACCATATTAACAGAATGAAGGTCAAAAATAATATGATTATCACAATAGATGTAGAAAATCATTTGACAAAATGTAATGTTTTTTCATGATAAGAACACTCAACAAAATAGGTATATAAGGAATGTTCATTAACCCAATAAAAGCCATATATGGCAAACCCACAGCTAATGTCATACTCTATGGTGAAACGTTGAAGATTTTTCTTTTAAGATCAGGAATAAGACAAAGATAACAATTCTCATCACTTCTATTCAATATAGTATTAGAAATCCAAGCCAGAGCAATTAGGCAAAAAAGGAAATAAAAGGCATCCAAATTGGAAAGGAAGAAGTAAAATTATCTCTGCTTGCTGATGATATAATTTTATATATAGAAAAACTTAAAAGACTCCACCAAAAATTTTTAGAACTGATCAATGAATTCAGTACAGTTGCAGGTTACAAAATCAACATACAAAAATTAGTAGCATTTGTATACACTAACAATGAACTATCCGAAGAAGAAATTTAGAAAACAATCCTATTTACAATAACATCAAAACCTTAAATACGTAGAAGTAAATTTAACCAAGAAGGCGAAACATCTCTATACTAAAAACTATAAAACATTGATTAAAGAAATAGAAGAAGACACAAATAAATGGAAAGCTCTCTAGTGTTCATAGATTGGAAGAATTAATATAGTTAAAATATTCATGCTACATAAAGGGGCCTACAGATTCAATGCAGCCCCCATTATAATTCCAATGACCCTTTTGTTATAGAAATAGCAAAAGACAATCCTAAAAATTGCGTGGAACCCCAAAACACCCCAAATAGCCAAATAAATTCTTAGCAAAAAGAACAAAGCTGTGGGCATCAAAGTCTCTGATTTCAAAGTGTACTGTGAAGCTATAGTAACAAAAGCAGAATGGCACTGGTATGCAACACAACAGGCTAGAAAGCCCAGAAATAAACCCATTTGTCTATGATAGATTGAATTTCAACAGAGGGGCCAAGAACACATGATGGCGAAAAGACAGTGGCCTTGATAAATGGTATTGGCAAAACTGGCTGTCCAAATACAGAATGAAATTGGACTCTATACATCCCTTATATAAGAATCAACTCTGTGAGGCCAAGGCGGGTGGATAATGAGGTCAAGAGATCGAGACCATCCTGGCCAACATGGTGAAACCCTGTCCCTACTAAAATACAAAAAATTAGCCAGATGTGGTGGCACGTGCCTGTAGTCCCAGCTACTTGGGAGGCTGAGGCAGGAGAATCACTTGAACACACGGGAGGCAGACATTGCAGTGAGCTGAGATTGTGCCACTGCACTCCAGCCTGGCGACAGAGTGAGACTCCGTCTCAAAAAAAAACAAAAAACAAAAAACAAAAAAACAAAAACAGCATCAACTCAAAATGGATTAAAGACTGAAATGTAAGACCTGGAACCATAAAATTGCTAGAAGAAAACACAGGGGAAAACTTAACATGACATTGGTCTGGCCAATGATTTCTTGCATATGACCCCAAAAACAGGCAACAAAAGCAAAAACAGACAAATGAGATTGCATCAAACTAAAAGCTTTTGCACAGCCAAGGAAACAATGAAAAGAGTGAAGAGATAATCCACAGATTGGGAGAAAATATTTGCAAATCATACAACAGATAAGGGTTTCATATCCAAAATATATGAGTAACTCCGATTATTCAATAACAAAAAAAAAGAAAAAAGAAACAAATAACCCTATTTAGGAAATGGTCAAAAGACCTGAATAAACATTTCTGAAAAGAAGACATATAAAAGGCCAACTGATATATGAAAAAAATATGGTTTTAAAGCCTATCACTTCTAAGATAGTATTTTAATTTACTACAATACAGAAGGATGGTTTTTTGAAGGTATCTGCACTGGGAAATTTGTACTTGAGCAGCATTAGTATCCTGAACTCTTTCTCCAGTTTTCCAACCAATAAACAGTAGTTTTCCTAAACTGTCCTGAGATGTATTAATACCCAAGCATACATGTGAACGTAAACACACACACACACACTCACACACGCCCTTGTGTATGCTGTGTTGTGTTCAAATGTTTTAAATTTAAATAATGTCCCAAGAAAAGGTTCAGTTACGTAATCATTGGTTACTTTTCCTTCAGCCTTGAAGGGAGGAGAAAAGAAAAAAGTGCACGAGAGAGTGGGTTTAGGCAAAGTTGATTAGAAAAAATAAACCTCAGAGAGGGATTCCATGAGGGAACCTCCGCTTTTGGCTTGAAGAGTCTACCGTCAGGGTGGCTAGCAAAGTCTTTCACAAAAGATTCTAGGGAGATGGAGCTGGCTGGAAAAGTCCTGAGGTGGCAGGGCTGCATCCACTGAGTCACCACCACACTCACCTAGTGTAATATGGTTCACAGGAGCCTCCTAACATTATGATCCAACAAAGTGTTAAGAGTGGATCTCTGGATTTTGTGATTTTTGCCATTTTCTTTCTGTTGACCTACGCTTTCTACAATGTCCAAAGGATTCAAATGTAAATAGCTTTAAAATGATCATTCAGACTCTTTTAGATAGATGTTATAGATCCAATTTTATTTGGCTCCAAGAAAGACTTAAAATTTTCCTCAAAATTGCTAGTATTGTAACAAAATAACATTGATTGATTTTTTTCTGATTATATAAGCAATATTATTAAGGAATTTAGATGAGCTACAAAAGCAAAAACAGAATTAAATGATGTACTTATAATTTTATTTCATTATTGAGTTAATATTAATATTTTTATGTATTTTAATTTTTAATTATAAAAATTATAACAATAACAATAATAACAATGGCTC
This sequence comes from Pan troglodytes, assembly GCF_028858775.2. Taxonomy (NCBI): domain Eukaryota; kingdom Metazoa; phylum Chordata; class Mammalia; order Primates; family Hominidae; genus Pan; species Pan troglodytes. The sequence continues at coordinate 37,297,993 of NC_072421.2, read as the reverse complement.
AGTGCTTTCTTGCCATACCATTTTTAAGTATTAAATTTCTTAACTAATTTACCCTTCACCCCACCCCATATGTAGGCATAACACTATCTTCATTTTACACGTGGAGAAAAGGAGGCCTTGAAAGATTAGATAACACAGCTAAGTTCACATAGAAATACAGCCAGGATGTGGGCCCAGAGGCATGGCTTCAGAGCTTGAGTATTTAATCATTCTAAGCTGCTTTAAGGTTTGTGTGTGTGTGTGTGTGTGTTTGTGTGTTAGACACAGACTCATGGATGTGATCATTACTACATAATTTGAGGCCCACAGCTTTTTAAAAACCCAGTTAAGAGGATAAGTAGGGTAATCTCCCCTTGCCACTGGAAGGACATTTTTGCAGATTTTATAACCATTTTGTGTTTCATCTCCAATGAAACCTCTCATTACAAAGCCCCAGCCCTAACACTTATCTTCTGCTTGAGTCAAAATCATTTTCTATTTACACCTCTCTGTTCAACTCTGGATTCATTAAAACATCAACCTCATTTACCCATCAAAAAGAGAAATTTGTATTTTGATTTTATATTTCTTTATTTGTGCACCTTGCCATATGATTGTGTTTCTTTAGCTTTTACTTTTTGTGGGTACCTAGTAGGTATATATATTTGCAGGGTACATAAGATACCTTGATACAGGCATGCAATGCATAATAAACACATCATGGTAAATGGAGTATCCATCTGCTTGAGCATTCATTCTTTGTGTTATGAACAATTCAATTATACTATTTTAGTTATTTTTAAATGTACAATTATTATTGACTATAGTCACCCTGTTGTCCCATCAAATACTAAGTCTTATTCAGTATTTCTAAGTATTTTTTAAAAACGTTAACAATCCTTACTTCTCCCCAGCCCCCAACTACCCTTTCAAATCTCTGGCAACTATCCTTCTATCTCCATGAGTTCAATTACTTTAATTTTTCAGCTCCCACAAGTAAGTGAGAAAATGGCAGTTTGTCTTCATGTGCCTGTTTTTTTTTTTTTTTTTGCGGGGGTAGGGGGAGCTTAAAACAAGAAACATTTATTCCCTCATAGTTTTAGAGGCCAGAAGTCTGAAATCAGGGTGTCTGGAGATTTAGTTCCTTCTGGAACCTCTCAAGGACAACCTGTTCCATACTTCCCTCCTAGTTTCTGGTAGTCGCAGACAATCCTTTATTGCAGGATCTGGCCAGCAGCCTGCAATGCAACGGGGCTCTTTCTTTGTTCCCAGGCACATTGGCAGGTCGATAAATAATAGACACACACAAGATAGTGAAAGCTGGGTCCGGGGGCTCACCGCCTTCTGGTCCCATGGTGCCCACAATGCACTGGATATACCAGCATTTATTATTAAGTTTAGTGAGGGTGGGGGTAGGTTAGTGAGGGATTTAGAGTCATTTGATTATGAGGTGAGGTGGTCACATGGGGATGAAGTAATTCTTTAACATAACATCTGTATGCAAAAGTACAGTATACAGTGATAAGAATTTACAATATAGTGTGTGCATCAGTAATTTCTAACAGAGTCTTAAAACAGAAACACAGTCTTTCAATAACCTATGATTAGCAAGATATTAATCAGCAGTAACAGTTGCAGCAAAAGCTGGTTACAAACAATCCATAGATACAGGAAGTGAAGCTAGACAACCGGTTAGACCAGAAATTCTCAGAAGGGAGTATGCCTTAACCCTAAAGAGGCCTAGAAGAGCCGTGGCAAGATAAGGGCGTTTATAGCCCTATCTTATCCATATGGAGAGGCACCCTCCCATGCGTCCGTTTATAGGCTCTCCACAAGGGTCGCATTCCATTCCCAGAGCTATGAACATCTGCTTTTCTGGGATAGGAATCTTGGTGATGTGAAACCTCCCTGACTGCACGTCCGTTCGTAGGCTCTCTGCAGGGGGAAGCACATCACGTGTTGTTGACTCATTCTTGCAGTCCAACCTGGCATTGTCTTTACACAATCCCGCACGCAACTTTGTATTTACAATAATCAGGAGCATTTCATCTTTTATTACATAGCAATAGTTTCAGGGGGTCTCCCTACAATCCTTGTCATTCCTTGGCTTGCAGCTGCAATCTCCAATCACTGCCTCTGTCTTCACTGACCTTTCCCCCTGTGTGTCTCCTCTGTCTCTCTGCATTGACATAGCTTTCTTATCCAAATGCCCATCATTAGATTTAGGGTCTACTCTAATGTACTATAATCTCATCCTAAGTAATCACATCTTCAAAGACTCTATTTCCAAAAAAGGTCACATTTGCAGGTATCAGAGGATAGGACTCAAATATATCTTTTTGGGGCGACACAAGGCAACCCATTTTAGGAATCTTCTGGAAAGTTTTCTCATTCCTAAGTAGGAGGTTCAGGGAAACACAGTCTTTTTTTTCTCCTTTGGATATTGTCATGTCTGGATATGATGCCTGAACCTGCTGCCACTGCCTTTTTCTTAGTTTGGGGATAAAGCCAATATGCAAAGAAAGACAATTCCAGGAAACCACATAGAATAGGTGCTAGTGCTAAAGAGCGGTGTTATTTTACCTGTCCCTGAGTTGTCCCTTCTTTTTAACAACTTTTTATCTTTGTAGGTTCATGGTAGGTGCATATATTTATGGGGTGCATAAAATGTTTTGATATAGGCATTCAATGTGTAATAATCTTATCATGGATGAGAAGAATTGTTTATTGTCTAAACCAGTTTTATTCAGGATATCTATTAGTTGCAGCTAATAACATCTTTCATGATATAATGACACTCAAATACATTATTAATCAGGTACACGGTGGCGCTCCATGGGAATAATAAAGAAAAGTAGTTTTGGGGAAAAGATGTCACAAATATGTATACAGGTATGCATATATGTATGTATTTGTGAATATAACAAGAAATAATGACATTTAGCTTCCGACAGTTACTTTTTACCATAGAAACATATTACCAAACGACTGTGATTTATGGCTTGTAAATTATTTTAATTTAAGAGTTTCTCTGTAGGGCATCCCATCTACAGCCAACTTAAGGTTAATTTGTAATTATGAATGATGCTTAGGAAGTTTGACCAACTTGAGCTCTGCTGTCAACTAAACTTTCATTGAAGATTGTGAAGATTTTCCTTGTGAGATCTGTAGTGTTATTACAGTGATATGTATGCAACCACTTAGTTCTAAGTACAGAAAAGTGAAGAGTTGGGCAAGGAGGTTGCTGTAGTGGTCTCTGAGATAGGTGATGAGAGCTTGATATAGAGCAGTGGAAGTGATATTGGAAAGGATGGATAGATCTTCAAAGGAGGAATGTAAATTAAAATGTTAATAGTAAATGGAAATAGACAAGGTACTCAACAGAGTCAATTCTGATGCCAAGTGATTGTACCCATCCATTAGTTATCCCTTCTTTTTAACAATTTTTTATCTTTGTGGGTTCATGGTAGGTGTATATATTTATGGGGTACATAAAAGGTGTATATAGGCATTCAGTGTATAATAATCATATCATGGAAGATGGGATATCCCTCCCAATTATTAATCTTTGTGTTAAAAATAATCCAATTAAACACTTTTCATTATTTTACAACGTACAATTACATTAGTATTGACTGTATTCAACCTGTTGTGCTATCAAATATTAGGCCTTATTCATTTATTCAAACTGCTTTTGTGTCAATTAACTATCCCCACCTGCCATCCCCACCCCCCACTACCCATCACAGCCTCCGGTCACCATCCTTCTATTCTCTGTCTCCGTGAGTTTAGGTGTCTTGATTCTTAGATCCCACAGATAAGAGAGAATATGCGATGTTTGTCTTTCTGTGCCTGGCTTATTTCACTTAACATAATGACTTACAGTTCCATCCATGGTATTACAAATGACAAGATCTCATTCTTTTTATGGCTGAATAGTACTCCACTGTGTATATGTACCATATTTTCTTTATCCATTCATCTGTTGATGGACACTTAGGTTGCTTTCAAAGCTTGGCTATTATGAACAGAGCTGTAACAAACATGGAAGTGCAGATATCTCTTTGATATATTGATTTCCTTTCTTTTAAGTATATACCCAGGGCAACACTGAGTTCAATGCTAAGTCCCCCAGTCTCTGTGCTCTCCTTTCACCAAGTGCACTGTTCTTTCTCCATGTCACACAGCTGCTGTTGGGGGATGACGGAGGGCTGGTGTTGGCAATTCAAGACTGCCTTTTCTACCCTCTTCAGTGTGTCTTTCTGTAACATAAAGTTAAAACCTGGTACTGTGATTGCTCACCTGATTTTTGGTTCTTATACTGGTGCTTTTTTTTGTAGTTAGTTTTTGAAATTTCATGTTTCTGCGGGGGGTAGGGGGGGCAATCAGAGGAGCCTCCTAATTCCTCATCTTGCTCCACCTATGATTGTATTTTTCAGTGTGTATCTTTCTATAGAAAGAATGTTAGTCCCTTTTCACATATGGTTAAAATATTTTCCTAAGTTTTTCATTTGCTTTTTGAATTTACTTTTGATATTTTCTTTGATATAGACTAATTTTAATATTGCCAATCATATTCTTAGTGGCTTCTGGATGTGTCCTTAAAAATAAATACTTTTTTTGCCTTCAACAAATATTTATTGAGGTAAAATCTGGGCCTTGGTGGAGCTCACAATCCACTTGGAGGAGCAGAAATGGTGAATAATCATAGCACAGCATAGTAAGCACAGAGCAATGTGCTGTGGAATCACAAGAGAGGAATTGTTACATTCAGGGTATTACTGGGGGATTGACAGTTTCACAGAATATTCCATAGTGTTGAAAATAGGTGGGGCTGAGAGTTGGGGGAAAGGAGAAGTAACAGAAAGGTATAGCCAGAACTGAAGCTCAAAAAGCAGGAAGTCAAATTGCCAGATATCTCTTTCATCCTGAAGAGTTGGATCATACACCATGGTGATAAGAGAAAGGTCTCCCTCATGCATTCTTATCTCTTCTGTGCTACATCTCCAATTTCAACTTTGCTGTCTTTATTTGTATTGAACTACCAATGATTCCTTAATATTGCTGTCATTCTGAATCCTGCACACAATATCCTTGCCTTTCTTTTGCACTTGAACACTGGCACACTTATTCTTCAAATGTCAGCTTGGGCATGTTATCATCTCTGTGCCTCCTCTCCCTCAAGTATAATAGAACAGCTGTTCCCCTCATACACTAGCATTCACCCTGGGTATAAGCCTTCTTAGCATACGGTACCCAGAGCTGTAATCATTTTCACTCAGGTATAGCTTTAGCTAAAGGATAAGCTATTTGATATCATGCTCTTTTCACCCCACAGTACTAGCCCAATGTCTGACAAATATTCAGCACTGAATGAATCTTTATTGAATGAACAAACGGGTGAACGAGTGAGTGAGTAGTTTAATCAGAATACAGTTCTTGCTGAACCAAGGAGATATGAACTTGAAAAGACAAGTTTTCCAGATGATTTTACACTACTGGAAACCTATTGAATATTCTCTAAGAAAAAACTGAGTGGTAAAGCAGATTGTCCTATCCAATGTTTCTTTCAATCCACATGAGTAGCTAATTGACATATCTAGCCATATTTCCCTGTGGCAATGACAGATTTTATGCCAAGCTCCTTGTCCAAGTTTTGAATCTGGCTTTTTTTTTTAACCACAACATAATAAGTTCTTGTTGTTGTTGAGGCCTTCAACTATCTGAAATCATTAACAATTCAAATGTTAATAATACAGAAACACCCTCACAGACACACCTAGAATAATGTTGAATGTTTAACCACGTATCTTGGCACCCCACATCCCAGTTCAGTTGACACAAAATTAACCATCACAGGCAGTTTCTCAAAAAATAAAAAATGGAATTACCATATGATTCAGTAATTCTACTTCTGGGTATATATGCAAAATAACAACTTCCTTTGAAATTACATTTTTATACTTAGAATTATAGAATCTAGAATCATTTGGAAGTATTAGCTATATTTTGTCCAACCATTAACATTTTATATTTTTCCCATCAGTCTTGTCCTAGTTAGCCTCAAATTTTCTAACCAGCAGTATTATCTCTCTGCTTACGGCTTGCTGACCGAGGATATGTAGGAAGGAGACTGCCTCTGAGAGTGGGAATACAAGGAAGAAGTTACCAGGGCTTGCTGCATAACAAAGGGTAGGCGTCTACTAGTAGTTCTAACTCCAGAAGTGCTATATCAGAAGAAATAAGCCAAAATTGTGGAATTGGGAGAATAGAAGTTTTAATAGCACAATTAGGTGATTATAGTTAACAATAATTTATTGTAAGGGGGAGGCAAGATGGCTGAATTGAAGCCTCCACTGATCATCCTCCCAAAACATACACACACAAGAACAGCAAATTTTAACAACTACACACACACACACACACACACACTCAAAACACTGTCTTAAGAACTGCAAATTAGGTAAGTAATCACAGCATCTGGTTTTAACTTCTTATTGCTGAAAGAGGAGCTGAAGAGGGTAGGAAAGACAGTTCTGAATTGCTGATGCCAGCCCCCCAGCCCCTGGCCCCCGGCCCCTGGCAGCCGTTGCATGGCACAAAAAAATCTGTGCACTTGGTGGACAGAGAGCAAAGAGACTGGAGGACATGGCATTAAACTCAGTGCTACCCTGTCACATGGGAGAGCACAGCTATACTAGGGTCAGCCAGCACCCACCCACGGAGGGCACATTTGAACCTGCCCTAGCCGGAGGGGAATCACCCAATGCAGGGTTCAGAAATTAAATTTATTTGCAAACCTTGCCACAAGGAACCTAAGTGCTCTGGGATCCTAGGTAAACTTGAAAGGCAGTCTAGGACAAAAAGACTGCAATTCCAAGACAAGCCCTAGTGCTGGGTTGGGCTTAGAGCCAGTGGAGTAGGATGGTGTGTGACCTAGGGAGATACCAGCTAGGGGGCTAAAGGGTATGCTTGGACCACTCTTCTTAACAGCAGATTTGATCAAGCAGAAGGAAAAATTAGTGAGATTAAAATTAGGCTATTTGAAAGTACCCAGTCAGAGGAGATGAAAGACAAAAGAATATAAAAGAATGAAGCACACCTACAAGATCTAGAAAATAGTCTCAAAAGTGCAAATTTAAGAGGTACTGGCCTTAAAGAAAAGATAGAGAGAAAGGGCTAGAAAGTTTATTGAAAAAGATAATAAAAGAGAACTTCCCCAAACTGGAGAAAGATATCAATATCTAAATGCCAGAAGGTTATAGAACACCGAGTAGATTTTACTCAAAAGAAGACTACCACAAGGTGTTTAATATTTAAACTCCCAAAGGTCAAGGATAAAAAAAGGATCCTAAAATCAGCAAGAGAAAGGAAACAAATAAGATACAAAGCAGCTCCAATATGTCTGGCAGCAGACTTTTAAATGGAAACCTTATAGGCCAGGAGAGAGTGGCATGACATATTTAAAATGCTGAAAGAATAAATAAATAAATAAACTTGCCCTAGAATAGTATATCTGGTGAAAAATTACTTCATGCTTGAAGGAAATCAGGATATCAAAGAGATAGCTGTACTCCCATGCTTTTTGCAGCACTATTCACAATAGCTAAGATTTTGAAGCAACTTAAGTGCCTATCAACAGATGAATGGGTAAAGAAAATGTAGTACTTATACACAATGGAGTACTATTCAGCCATAAAAAGAATGAGATCCTGTCATTTGCAACAACATGGCTGCAACTAGAGATCATTATGTTAAATGAAATAAGCCAGGCACAGAAAAACAAACTTCTCAAGTTCTCACATTTTTTTTGTGGAAGCTAAATATTACAATAATTGAACTCATGAAGGTAGAGAGTAGAAGTATGGTTACAAGAGCCCAGGAAAGGTAGTGGAGTTGGGAGAATGTGGGGATGGTTAATGGGTCCAAAAAGTAGTTTGAAAGAATGAATAAGACCTAGTATTTGATAGTACAACAGGGTGGCTATAGTCAATAATAATTTAATTGTACACTTTCAAATATATAATAGAGTATAATTGGATTATTTATTTATTTGAGACGGAGTTTCGCTCTTGTCGCCCAGGCTGGAGTGCAATGGCGCTATCAGTGCAATGACTCCATGTCGGCTCGCTGCAACCTCCGCCTTGTGGGTTCAAGCAATTCTCATGCCTCAGCCTCCCAAGTAGCTGAGATTACAGGCACGTGCCACCACACCCAGCTAATTTTTATATTTTTAGTAGAGATGGGATTTTGCCATGTTGGCAAGGCTGGTCTCGAACTCCTGACCTCAGATGATCCACCCACCTCAGCCTCCCAAACTGTTGGGATTACAGGTGTGAGCCACTGCGCCCAGCCTGGATTATTTCTAACACAAGGAATAAATGCTTGAGGGGTTGGACACCTCAGTTATCATGATATGATTATTATGGATTGCATGTCTGTATCAATGTATTTCATGTACCCTATAAATATATATACCTATTTTGTACATACAAGTAAAATTTAAAAAATTAAAAAGCATTTATTGTATATTTTATTATTTAATTTTTTTTGATTTCTGCTAAATTTCTTTTTTTTTATTATACTTTAAGTTTTAGGGTACATGTGCACAACGTGCAGGTTAGTTACGTATGTATACATGTGCCATGTTGGTGTGCTGCACCCAGTAACTCGTCATTTAACATTAGGTATATCTCCAAATGCTATCCCTCTCCCATCACCACCAATCCCATAGAAACACAAACTACCATCAGAGAATACTTTAAACACCTCTACACAAATAAACTAGAAAATCTAGAAGAAATGGATAAATTCCTCGACACATACATCCTCCCAAGACTAAACCAGGAAGAAGTTGAATCTCTGAATAGACCAATAACAGGCTCTGAAATTGAGGCAATAATTAATAGCTTACGAACCAAAAAAAAGTCCAGGACCAGATGGATTATTGTATATTTTATAATAACTAGAAGATTTTAGAATGATACCAACACAAATAAATGATATATCACAATGAACCTGATTTGTTCATTACACATTGTGTGCATATATTGAAAAAATGAAAAAATCATATGACCCCATAAATATGTACAAGTGTTATGTATCAATTAGAAAAGAAAAAGAAATCAGGAAAGTGTCCTGGAGGAGGTAAGCAGAGGCAGGAAAAAGAGAGGGGAGACTTAGCAATGAGAAAATGAGGCAAAATACATATAGTACAGAAAATCTTCAATCCTTTATTGTTTTCTAGTGATTCAATCACTTAGGATGGGACCGTAGAAGGGCTGTCCTCTCATCTGGCTCTCCTGTGAAGTGCTTCTAAGGCATTATTTCTTTAGATCTTCCCATTGAAAGACTGCTGGAGAGATGCTACAGGCTGTTACCCCATGGATGTTGCAGAAGTCTTGTCTAAAATTGTTGGAAGTACATGATGTGCCTCAGCATCCCTACTCCAATGACTGAAGTCAGAGAGTTGTGAAGAGGGGTGAGGCTGAACAGCTATCTCTGAGGAATTAGAGTTATGGTCCATTAATGTTTAACTGAAGAAAGGAAAATTAGCATCCAAAATGGAATACTAGAGCAGATACCAACTCTTGTCTTTTAAATTCAAATGTAGGGAGCCTGCAGCCGGAGCACCATTGACATATCACATGCAAGGCATAGAGGTGTAAGATATTTGCCCGATCTGGGTATGAGATTAATATATTACCAACTTTGGTCAACATCTAATCAAGATCAGAAGCTAGGTATGCCCAAACCTACCATTTGATCAATCTCAGTGTCTGTAGCTGAGTGAAATTCTGATAAAATAAGGATAGACACTCACTATCAAAATGAATAGCACTCGGTGAATGGAATGATTATGGCTCAACATCAATTGGTGACCCAAATTGACCCTGGCAATTTAATCACAATGCAAACTCTCACTATTTTTTGATGAAATAAGAAATATAATCTTATGAGAATAAAAGGCACTGGGAACTATGAGAGGTGGCAGCAAGGGAGGGAGACAGGGTTGAAAAATTATTGGATGCTATGCTCAGTACCTGGGCGATGGGATCAATTGCACCCCAAACCTCAGCATCACAAAATATACCCATGTAACAAACTTGCACACGTGCCCCTGAATCTAAAATAAAAGTTGAACCGCAACTGAACACCACATGTTCCCACTGATAAGTGGGATTTGAACAATGAGAACCCATGGACACAGGAAGGGAACAAACAACACACACCAGGGCCTGTTGAGGGGTGGGGGGGCATGCAGAGGGAACTTAGAGGACGGGTCAATAGGTGCAGCAAACCACCAAGGGACATGTATACCTATGTAATACACCTGCACCTTCCGCACATGTATCCCGGAACTTAAAGTAAAATATAAATAAATAAATAAATAAATAAATAAATAAATCCGTATGCTACAGGTCACTGCCCACACCATTAAATCACAGTGACTAGATATGGTGTTTTGTCAGCCATAGTTTTTTAAACTCTCCAGATAATCCTAATGCACAGCCAAATTTGAGAATCAGTGTTTTACATAATAGTTTGCAACTGGGAACACTTTATTGAGAACTATACCTTCCAAATCTTTTATGGCAGTATTTTAGGTTTCTACAATGGACGTGGATCTGACATTAATGGGATTTGCAGCATGCTGCCCCAAAATATGGCACCTTGGTGTTTAAAAAAACAGTACAATCTAAGAAGGTCATTTTTTTTAACCTTTTCCTGTCCTTCTCTGAAGCAAGTTATAAGACCTTTTTTCCAGAGGTGCCCTCCCTATACCTGGAGGAAAAGAACATCTTTGTCTCTGGAAGCACAGGGACACAGAGAAGAATCTGAACAAACAGGCCTTGCTAAGCCCCTCCCAGTTTATTAGCCATTAGATCATACCCTCTTTGTCCAATCCATACTTATGTATGACTGTCTACTCTTCATCAAACCAAAGATAAAAATAAACAGGTCTCTGTTTCTTTGGATTTTCATTTCTGAATCCTCCCATGTCAAATAAAACTCACATTAAATACATATGTACGATTTCCTCTTGTTAATCTGTCTTCTGTTATAGAGGTCTCTGCCATAAACCCTGAAAAAAGGTGAGGAAAAGACAAATATTTTCTCCCCTACAACAACAAGTAGACCCTCCAAAATCCAAACTCACTTTGATAAGTTATAAATTTGTGGAAGGCTTGATACTTTCTTAAGTCAAATGTTTTAATGTGGGCTGTGGCCCTAAAATTCCAAGACAAGTCCTAGTGCTGGGTTGGGCTTAGAGCCAGTGGAATAGGATGGCATGTGACTTAGGGAGATACCAGAGCTGGGGGGCTAAATGGTGTGCTTGGTGATGCTACAAGAGCACACGTTCTTTATATTTAGAAACTGCTGTTGTGGATCTAGGGCCTTTGATATGATACATTCTTCCCATGGAGCCCATTAGCATATACAGTAAAATTGATAGAGGCCAGCTTCATTAGCAGGATGCCAGCAAAGTCAGGGGAAAAAGTCAATGAAGCCCACTTACTTCCAGCATCAGGAAGCATTTTATATTTAATATTTTCTGGAGTGCAATGTTGAAATGCCATTTTCTATTGATTTGCATTTGGTGGAAAGGCAGCAGGGGAGCATGGTGATCTTTATGAGCTCTCACCGTCTTGCTGGCTGATGTGGTTTTCATGCCATTGTGTTATTTAGTGTTATAACTGGTCTTGGTCATTTTATATTCCGAAATTCTGATGGGGAGTAATATGCCATTTATTATTGGAACATTAAAACGAAGTTCAGTTCTACTGTTCCAGAACTTGGATACTTTTCCTGTAAAATCTTTATTTTTCAAATTTATATACTTTTAAAATGTACATAGCTCTGTCTGAGACACTGAATTATCCCAGGGGTTCATTTTGCCAGGGTAATTTATCACTATTCTTTGGTCATTCTCTCCCTTTTTTCTTTATTCTTTACTTCTGATTTCTCATTGTTAGGAAGTAAATGAAGAATGGAGTAAAATGAAATAGTACAGTTCTTACTGGGAGCTCTCTTGAGTAGCCACCATATAAAATTTGATTTAGCACATAAAACACCTACAGGGGTAGAATTTAATGTGTCTTAAGCCTCTAGAATTTATAAAAACCTGAGATTCTTACATTGCTTAAGTTTAACGAGTACAGTTTTTAATTTAGCCCTACTTCTCATTGCATGGGTCAGAGTTTAAATATATTACCATTTCAATTTATTTTGAGGAACCATTTTTTTTAAAAAAAACAAAATGGGTTCACTTTTGGAATCATTTTTTTAAAAAACTGAATCCATACTTAATGATATGGTTTGGCTCTGTGTCCCCACCAAAATCTCACCTTGAATTGTAATAATCTCCACGTGCCAAGGGTGGATCCAAGTGGAGATAATGGAATCATGGGGACGGTTTTTCCCTGTGCTGTTCCCGAGATCTGATGGTTTTATAAGCGTGTGGCATTTCCCCTGCTTTCACTCATTCTCTCTCCTGCCACCCTGTGAAGAGGTGCCTTCTGCCATGATTGTAAGTCTCCTGAGCTTTCCTCAGCCATGTGACACTGTGAGCCAATTAAATCTCTTTTCTTTACAAATTACCCAATCCCAGGCAGTTCTTTATGGCAGCGTGAGAATGTATAAAATGTATTCATTTTAATACATTCAACATTAAAATGAAAATGATTACGAAGTTGTGAGAGTAACTTATTGTGATAACATTTACTCTTTCACTTGTAAAATGCTTAATATGTTACAATGGGGGTATACTTCTAAAGTGTAAATAATCTTAAATTATTGCAGGAGAAATGTAGAACAGAACACATAGTGTATTTCCTAAATCCATGTTCCCCTGGCCTATAGAATAAGTTCTTGAACATTATATAATGAAGATTGATTCACTTATTTATTCACAATTATTCATTGAATGCCTGGTGTTTTCCATGAACTGACCTGGGCATGAGGATGGAATATAGTACTCTCAGGACACTTCCAAATACATAGAAAGATGTTTTAAAACATTTAAACAAGTACAGCAAATTCGATCACAACTGTAATGGCTTTGTGTATGTGAATGCTATAGGACCACAGCAAGGCCATGCAAACACTTTTCTGAGATACTCAGCAACATGTTCATTGGGAAAATTATATTTGAGTTGATTTTTGAGTTGGGAAGGAGTTCACAGGAAAGAAACAAATGAAATAAATTCCAGGCATAAAATAAAGCATATGCAACTACAAACAATGCAGGGACCTTGGCAGGGACTTGGCTCTCAGAGTGAAAGTGGGGCAGTTGCAGGTGATGAGGCCCAAGGGGCATCCAGGGTCTGGGAAGTCATGCTAAGTGGTCTGAAGTTCATTCATTTGGGAAATTGCTTATGCTTAAGGCATAGTCAGTCCTTACACTTTGAAGGGTAGATATGACATCAGTGGAGAGCTGGAGAAGGGATTGACAGTTTAGGAAGCCAACAAAACAGTCCAACTGAACACCCACAACTGAAAACAAAACCACATTTTAAAACTGCATGTTGATTACAAAAGCCTTGTTTGTATCTGAAAATATGTGTTTTACAAACTGCAAGTTAAAATGCAACCACTATAAAGGATGGCTTCCAAACTTCTTATGACCTCAAAATAGAAAGGCATTGTCAGGGAGACAATGAAGCCTAAAAATAATTTTGAATATCTGAATGCACTCAGGGCAGCTTTTAAATTCTGGCCATGACTAAGTTTCTCATCCTGGTGTGTTCCCCGTTGGAAAATCTCCTCTCCTGTAAAAAGGAAATCTTATTTTTGTTACCTTTGTGTTATACAGAATGCTTAACAATATTTCTATCCATGCCAAAAACTTATACCCATATGTTTTCATAATTATTGTTCTATCAAACAATCACATAGTTTTTCTGTATTTGACAAATCTCCATTGAAATACATGAAAGAAAGTAAATAGAAAATGTATCTGTCTTGGCCCATGTTGGGGCAACTGGGAAAAATTTTCCCAGCTCCTAAGCTCTCCATGGGAATGGTTGGGGCCTCCACTGAGACTGCCCGTTGAGACTGAAGCTTGACTTTTTCTTCTTTCCAGTTTTTTTCTTTTTCTTTCCCCAGGTATTGATCCCCAGGGAACTCCTTACTAACTATCCTGTCTGCTAAACTCCGTGTCAGATTTTGCAACCTGAGAAACCAAGTGTATGACCCTTGGAAAAATCACTGAGAGTAAGTGGCAGAGCAAGAATTTTAAATTCATATCTGTTGGCTACAACGCCCATTTGAAAAACCCTGATAAAAAACGATTACCAATTCAAAATAATGCATCAACCAAAATTATTTAAGCTAAATTCAATTGTCTGAGCACTACCCAAAAAACTTGCTCTTATGAAATGATCAAATAAATGTCTGTAGTTGATGCTAATTTAATCAGCTGTGGTGGTGAAAAGACCACCACACAATCAGTTGTGGGACTCACTAGACTTTCTCAGACCTTATGACAAGTGGTTCGAATCATTCGTGGGACAGGATAACTGACAGTTCTGCAACGGGCTGACTCTTCTTTTGGAACAACCTTGCAGGCCCCCTTATCCATCAATGGCAGTTCTGTTAAGACCTACCCTTTCTTCCTCTACTCCACCCTTTTGGCACTCCCTAACTTTAAAAGATGCTTTATTTTTAATTTTCAGTTACTATGGGTACATAATAGGTGTATATATTCATGAGGTACATGTGACGGTCTGATAAAAATGCATACAATGTAGAATAATCACATCAGGGTAATTGGAATATCTATCACCTCAAGCATTTATCATTTTCTGTATTAGGAACATTCCAATTTCATCCTTTTAGTAATTTTAAAATATACAACGTATTATTATTGACTATAGTCATTTTGTTCTGCTATCAAATACTAGATCTTATTCATTCTATGTAACTACGTTTTTGCAGTCATTAGCCATCTTCATTGTTTTCTTCATTTTTGTTGTTAGCATTTGACACCATCTATTGTTACTTTGTTAATTCGTTTTGTTAGTTTTCTCTCTTCTTCCCCACTAGACTGCCAGCTCCATAGGACATGGATTTTTGTCTGTTTTGTTCCCTCCTATATCCCCAGCACCTAGATGAATGCATGATACATAGTAGGCCGTCACTAGCATTTGTTGAATAAGTGAATAACCAAATGGTCACTTCTTCTTTGCAAAGGGTTTCCTGAGGAGAGTTGTTTCTCTCTATAAAACCCTGAAAATTTAGCGTAGACTTGAATTATAAGATCCGCTTCATTACAATATAGTCACATGCTTACTTAAATACATTCATATTATCTTATCTTCAGTCTTTTTAAATAGAACTCAAAACCTGTAATCAAGTATTTAAATACATCAGGTACCTATTAATTTCACACTTTTCTTGGATTTGTCTCCATCTCCTTCTTCTTCAGCATCAGCCTGAGAATTTTAGTAACCACTCATCTGTGTTGTATCCCTATTTCCTACGTTCCATGTTTTCCCCTCTCATCATTTGCTTCCTAACATTTGGTGGAGCACTTCCTCCAGTAACATTCTTTACCCATTATAGAGTGTCCATTCACACTCTAAAATGCCTTTATTATATTTTCATGTTTGATAGTTCAGTTGTGTACAATATTTTAGTTTGGAAATAACTTTGTGCTTTAAAATGTGCAAATACTTCTTCATTATCTTGTAGGTTCCCATTTTGTCAGCGAGGCATCCAATGCCATTCTGATCTTTGATCCTTAGTATCCCAACTCCCTGGAATATATTAAGATTTTCTCTTTATCATTAGTGTAGGTTTCTATGATTGTGTATTTTTATTATTATTTTGCTCTTACTAAGCAGGCACTTTCAATCTGAGGAATTCATGTTCTTTACTTCTGGAAAGTTTTCTTAGAAGATTTCAAGAATAATTTTCTGACATTTTTTTCTCACTGTTTCTTTCTGAATCTCTTGTTATTTGGATTTTACTCATCTCTTACTTATCCTCTAATTTTCTAAAGTTTTTTTTGTCCTATTTCTCATTTTTTTCTGCTTTGAGGTATTGTCTTGAAATTATCCTCTAAGCTTTTATTAGCATTTCAATTTTATTTCCAAGATATCATTCTAGCCTGTCAGTTGGTTTTCTTCTTAATTTTAATACTATCTACTGCTTCTTCAATGAATACAGTATTTCGTCATTTTCCTAAAAATAATGTTTTTGTATTATTATCATTACTTGAGTTTTCTTCTCCCCGCCTATAAGCATATTGTTCTCCCCCTTCCTCTCTTCCACTCTTCCTTTTTCTCTTTCTTTTTCTCTCTTCTCTGTCTTTTATGTTACAGTTTCCCAAGTGCCAGAATTTTTGGCTGCCCACTTATATTTACAAGTGAGATAACAATAAAATTATTGCATATACTTTGTGCATAAATGAGGCTTATAAAATATTGGCCTTTGCAAATAGGTAGGTAAGAATTCCAGCCATTTAATCAGGAGCTCCACAAATGGCAGTATGTCTAGGTCTTTGCTCCTGAGCCAATCAGGAACTATTTTATGGTTTCTCAAACTGAATGGAGATAGTGTTGGGATATTCTCACAGTTCTATTAACAGAACACACTTAATTATCCTGTTTTAACTATGGCATCCCACCCTGTCTTCAGTGGTGCCTAGTGCCCTCTTGTCTATATCCTCTCTGGCTTAACCTCTCTAGAGAATAAATTGCAAGACCTGGAGGGCAGGGGTGGAGAGGTATCTAGACACCGTTGGTTGGGTCAAGAGATTTAAGGTCACACTGCTCCTTTTAAAAATTTGCAACCAATTCTCCAACGTTAAAACCACCTTGTGAGCAAAAAATTCAAGATTATTTTTTCAATCATACCACCAAAAAAAAAAAAAAAACTGGAGAGAAAAGGTTTTGCCTACTATTCCCAAGGCTTTCTATGGTTTTCTTATTAGAAACATTTTGTTTTATGTTAGCTTCCTTCTGGAGGGTTTGGCTTCCAGCTTTCTTTTACCCAATTAATCAGTTATTTCTATGTGTAGAGGTATATAAGAATCATATTTATTGTTGCTCATTATTTCAAATTAATAATAGTTTTTCTAAACTTTAAGAAATTTCTACATTGTATAGTTGATGTATCCCACAAAGATAAGAATCAGAATCCCATATTCCAAACCTCCCTTTCAGCAAGAAACAGACATGTGAACTTTGGCTCTATCAACAAGGAACACTATGGGCAAATTTCATTCAAAATTGAGCAGGGTGTGAAAATAGGACAAGGAGGATCTTCCATCCTGTCTGTCTGGCCCAGTTGGCAAAAGAGGCATCTATGTGTCAGTGAAAGCAGGGACTACTTGCTATCACAGAAATAGTGATAGAAAAGATGGAAAAATAATAATGATGGTAAAGTCCAGCTCCCAGTCTTTATTGATGGTAGCAGTTGCTTTCATATCTGCAGCTGCACTTTCCCAATTAAGACAATTGTGCTTCTTCATGTAGTGTGCTAGCTCTTAGATGCTTTCTCTAGACCTCACAAAACCGTGAGCCACCATATATCCCTTACTAAACCACTGTATTTGTCTGGTTTTGCATTGCTATAAAGAACTACCTTAGACTGGGTAATTTATAGGAAAATAAGTTTAATTGGCTTATGGTTCTGTAGGTTCTACAGAAAGCATAACACTAGCATCTGTTTCAGGGGAGGCCTCTGGAAGCTTATGATCATGGCAGAAGGTGAAGTGGGAGACAACATGTCACATGGCAAAAGCAGGAGAAAGAGTGCGAGGGGAGATGACACACACTTAAACAACCAGGTCTCATGAGAACTCACTCACGATCATGAGAACAGCACTAAGGGGATGGTGCTAAACTATTCATGAGAAATCCACCCTGAATTAGTCCATTCCCATGCTGCTAATAAAGACATACCCAACACTGGGTGATTTATGAAGAAAAAGAGGTTTAATGGACTCACAGTTTCACATGGCTGGGGAGGCCTCGCAGTCATGGTGGAAGGAAAAGGAGGAGCAAAGTCACGTCTTACATGGTGACAGGCAAGGGAGCATGTGCAGGGGAACTGTCCTTTATAAAATCATCAGATCTTGTGAGATTTATTGACTATCATGAGAACAGCATGGGAAAAACTCACACCCATGATTCAATTACCTACTGATAGGTCCCTCCCATAACAGTTGGGGATTATGGGAGCTACAATTGAAGATGAGATTTGGGTGGGTACACAGCCAAACCATATCATGCCCCCATGATTCAATCATCTCCCACCAGGTCCCACCTCCAACACTGGAGTTTACATTTTGAAATGAGATTTGGGTGGGGACAACATTCAAACAATATCAGACACCTTCATGTAAATCAGCCAGACTGAATTCATTGTGCAGTGGTGGTTGTTTTTGTTATATCTTTATGTAATGTTGAAATGGCATCTTTTGTCTAGGGTAATACCCGAGGTTTATTGTCTCATGCTGAGAAATTCAAGTATGTAGACACACAAGGAGTGAGGTTAAGAACTGAGCTTTATTAGGCAAAAGAAAGAGAAGAACTCTCTCCTGCAGAGAGAGGGGTCCCAAGTGGGTTTTCTGCTTCTGTGGTGAAATACAGAGAGTTATGTAGATGAACCTGAGGAAGCAGCGTCAGATTTACATAGGGTGCAAAAAATTGGTTAGAGTAGGTGTGCCATTTTCATAAGGTGTTAAAAACTGGTTAGGACTAGGTGTGCCATTTGTATAGGGTGCAAATTTTTGGCCACCCCACCCTAATCTTTTATTATGCAGATGGGTTCTCTGCCTGGCCAGTACTATGTTGCTCATTTCTTTACTGTACACGTGGTAACAAAAAAAAAAGGAAGACGGAGCCTCCATGTTGGATATGTGTGGCTCCCAGGTAGCCCTTTTTTATTGGCACAGCTGCTGACATTCACCCGTGCAAGCTTCCAGCTTGCTTATCTGTTTGCAGCTCGAGTTTTCAGGCTGCTCTTTGTTAGAAAAAAATAATTTTGGGGGCTGCTTTTTGTCAGAAGAGGAGCCTTGCCAAAGACTCTTTTACCCTCACTATCTACCTAAATTTCTTTCTATCTCCTGTATCATATGTCCCCCCTCAGGAGTGGAAACCCTAACTGGTGTTAGGGGGTGTTGGACAACGACTCTTTCTGGCTACTGCCTGCTGAAGAGGGGCATTGTGTGGGGGAAAATAGCTAGGGCTCCTCCTTGAGTCAATCAAAGGGTCCTCAGAAAAAGATGTGTTCATGCATAGTTCCATCTGTGGCACCATTTGGTGTTTAATAGTTTCTAGGTGAGAAGAAATAAGTTTTACAAGAAGGTTTAGAATATAGGGTTTGGATATGAGTATTATGATTATCACTATTAGTGGGGGTACTATTGACCACAACCATGACAGTAGAGTTTGTTTGATACCTGTTAGCCATTCCCATGGGTTATAACACTAGTTACCTCCACCAGATGCCACCGTACTTTACCAGAAGCATTAATACAGAAGCAATATTTTTATTAGATTTTATCAGATTTGGTGACTGGAGTAACTTTAATATTAACTTTGGCTAAATCTTTCCTGTAATTATTAATCCTTTCACAACTTACACAGACCATTTACCATATGCTTAAACTTTCTGACTTGTCCTAAACATCCCTCTTTTTAAACAGTCAGTTATATTCTTATGGACAAGAATTTACCATACAAGATCCTTTCTTATCTAAAATATCTTTTGTTTATAACCTTCTTTGCATAGCTAGGGTACATAGTTGATATTGTAGGATCTAAAGGGTGTGACATATTATCAAACCCAATAAAAAAGTCCTAGCAGACTCAGTGATAGTACAACTTTCATGTTTACTTCTTGTCTGTAATTATAATCCCTTCCATAAGAATGATAATTAGGCAACATACTATAGCAATTGAGAGTCTTTGTCCAATATTACATTCTGGAGGTGCTAGAGTATATAACCCTACTGCAAATAGTAGAGTAAGTACAACAATTCCCACAAGTGTGGCATAGTAAATAATTTCCATCTAAAATTTTACTTGCCAAGGTATAGAATTTCCTTTGGGGTGCTATTAAGTCACAAATGTAATCTCATGGATAATCAAAATCTCCCTGCAAATATGCATCAAAAAAGTTCTAATACCTGTTGGCAAATTTTGAGAGGAAAAGTAGAAATGACTGAAAGTATCTGCTAAGGTAGGGGTGGGACTGATTAGGATGAGTAGCCCTCACCCATTTATTTATATTTTACAATTTTCAGCTTCTGATCTCCTATTTTTCCTCATTGATATCCAGGACATTCCTTTAGGCTTTCAGGGGTTGCTCCCTCTGCTTTCCAGGCTTTGACTCCAGTGTGATGTATTCAGGAGTTGATACCTGTAACTTACCACAAAGGGGGTTGAAAGTAGAACAGTGTAAGGCTCTTCCCAGCTTGGGCTTAGGGAACACAGAGCTTTCACCAATACCAAATCTCCTGGGTTAAATAAAGGTGGTCCCATTTCTTGGGGTTGGGCTTCTGCTAGTTGTTTTAATTCCTGTTAGAAGTGAGCTAGAGAGTTTACATGCTTAACCAACTCAGGGGTTTCCTAGTCTAATAGAAAATCATCGTTAAGGAAAGGCGATCCATAAAGCATTTCTAAAGGTCTCAGACCTAACTTTGAAGGGGTATTTCTTACCTGCAGTAAAGCCTTAGGAAAAAGAGTGACCCAAGGAAGATGAGTTTCTTGGGACAGTTTTCTGAGATGTCTTTTGATAATATTATTTGTCTCCTCTACCTTTCCCGAGGACTGGGGTCTGCAAGCACAATGGAGATGATACTGTATGCCTAGTGCCTTTGAGACCTCTTGTTTGACTGCTACCTTAAAAAAGGGCCATTGTCACTTTGGATGTACTTAGGTAGATCAAAGCAGGTAGTTATTTCATTAACTAACATTTTTCTTACCTCAGATGCCTCTTCTGTACAGCATGGAAATACTTCTACTCAGTTAGTGAAAGTGTCTACCCATACCAGGAGGTATTGGTTGCCCTTTGTCTTTGGCACGTGGGTGAAGTCTATCTGCCAGTCCTCCCCTGGATAGCTTCCTATCCTTTGGGTTTGAGAAGAAAGGAGCTGCCTGTTGAGGGGATTATTTTTAGAGTCAGACTTCACAAGCATTAACAACCTGTTCGACTGTTTTTAATAAGTTCTCTCCTGAAAACGATCTGATAAGTTTTATCCCTTCCCAAGAAAAACACTTGGTGAAGGATCTTAAGGACTTTCCATTGGTTGAAGGCTGGCAAGTGGATCTTGCCATCCTCTAACTGTAGCCATCCTGAGGACTGGAAAGTGTACCCTTGAGAGATGCCCCATTCTATCTCTGTAGGGGAGTTTTGAGGCTTAATTTCTCTTATGGAGCCTTCCCAGATTAGAGGGGCTTCAAGTGTGTTGAGACCGTGAGGCTTTCATGCCCCTGAATTGGCTGCCTGATTAGGTAATTTGTTTCCTTTGTCTATTTCATCTGTTCCTTTCTGATGTCCCTTACAATGTATTACTTCTATCTCTGTGGAAGGAAAAGTGATGATAATAACCTGTTAATATGTGATCTTTTTAAATTAAGCATTAAACATTTTTGTGAAGAATAATACTTTTTGGTAAACTTAATTATTGTTGGAGTTATACTTTCTTTGGGAAAATTAACAGAGGCTTGGTATGTAGCTGATAATCTATCAATCTTCAAAATTTTCTCTTTGTTAAAGGGGAAATAACAGAGGAATAGTATAATTTTATTTGGCCTGAGCAGCAGTACTCCTTCCTCAATTCACTTCTGGTCTATGTCAACTCTCTTTTTCTCTACATTCCTCCACAAGAACCTTAATTGTCTTGAAATTTTTATAGAACATTCAGTTAGTTCACATGAATTAATAATGCATGCATATAAGATTTGATGCAAACAAAGGAGCAGGTGCTTAGAGATGCCTTGAAAAGACACATAACTGGTTTCTGAGGTAGGAGATACGAAGGTACAGCATACTGCTTTATTGTTTGACATATTTACCACACTTTACCTCACTTTTTCTTCCTATGATAACTCTGTCAGTAGAATAATATATTTTTCTGTGCCTTGGATATAGGCTTAACTTTATGACTTGTAAGTAGACATGAATTGGGTCATGTCTAAGGAGAGAAGTTTATGGCCAGAATGTATCTTGCTATTTATATGTTTTTATCAGCCATGAGACTATCAGTATGTTAGGGGTTATGGTCAGTCTGGGTTCTTGAATAATGTCATATCTGACCTACAATAGGTATGTAAAGTGAGTGAGAAATGTACTTTGTTGTGGTATAACTCTGAAATTCTTCGGTTGAAAGTTATGGTAGCAAAACTTAGCCTAAGTTGACTTATAAAAATCATTTTATAACTTTACTTTTATATGCGAACAATTAGTTTTCTTGTATTAATCATTTGTAGATTTTGAAAGTGATATATCTATAGATAACTGTAACTATCATACAGATAGAATAATGTTGTATTAAATCTCTATGTGTGTTAAGTTTCCTGGAAAATCATACTCAGTTGTGATTATGAAAATCCTTATTTCATATAAGGATTTCTTAAGTCCAGACAGATTTCTTAAGTCCAGTTCAATGAACAGATTACAATTCTCATCTTCATAGCAAATTTCTGGATCTTCTTGAGTACAAAAAGCCCCATATTATTAGCCTAATGTATTTAAAACACAAAACACATACGGAATTATCTTACCCCAATAACACTCAAATAAGGAGAATTAGTTATCTGAGAGTTTAATCATAAAACCAGTGAGTGAAAAATTATTTAAAGGTAAAGAAAACGAAGTTAAAAAAAGAGAGGTATCTCCAATTTGGTAAGACTACATACAAATAGCCAAGAAGTACATGAAAAAGTATTCAACACCACTAATCATCAGGGCAATGTAAATTAAAACCACAATGTGATATCACCACACACTTGTTAGAATGGCTATAGATTTGATCATTACATTGTATGCTCGTATCAAAATATCACACGTACCCCATAAATATGAGCAACTACAATGTATCCATAAATTTAAAAATATATATTCAATAAAATAAACAAAGAATTTTGTACCAACTTCCTGGCATATTGTTATTTTAAATAGTATTTTAAAAATTGATGTGCTAATTTAAATTCTAGTGTGGCTCAGTAAATTATAAATGAGAAAAAAAAGATGAAAGATAACATCTGTTGTTGAGAATGTGGAGAAAAAGGAATCCTTGTAAACAGTTGGTGGAAATGCAAATTAGTAGAGCCATATAGAAAATAATATAAAAGTTCCTCAAAATTTAAAAATAGGACTAGCATGTGATCCACCATTTTCACTATGGGTATATGTACAAGGGAAAGAAAATTAGTATGCTAAAGAAATATCTGCACTGTCTTATTTATTGCAGCATTATTCACACTAGCCAACATATGGAATCAACATAAGTGTTCATCAACAAATGAATGGATGATGAAAATATGATATAGACATAGAATGAAATATTATTCAGCCTCAAGAAAGAAACAAATCTTGTTATTGGCAATGACATGGAGGAACCTGGATGATATTACATTAAGTGAAATAAACTAGGCACAGAAAGAAAAATACCAAATGATTTCACTTATTTGTGAAATCTAAAAAAGTCAAACTCAAAGAAGCAGAGAATGGAATAGTGGTTACCAGGAGTCAAAGAGGGTGGGGGTAAAATGGTAAAATGTTTGCCAAAGACTACAAAATTTCAGGTAGATAGTAGGATTAAGTTCAATAGATCTATTGTACAATATGATGACTATAGTAAATAACAACGTATTGTATACTTGAAAATTGCTGAGAGTAGATTTTATGTGTTCTTACCACACACACACACACACAAAAATCCTAAGTATGAGAGGCCCATATGACATCACTGGCATTTTTTTTCCAAACATTTAAAATGAAATAAGTACCAATCTTTCACACAAACTTTTCCCAAAAAAATGGAAGAGGAGGAAACACTTTCAAATTTATTTTATTAGGGTAATATTACTCTGATACGAAAACTCAACTACAACATTCCAAGAAAAGGAAATTATCGACCAAGTATTACTTGTAAATATAGATGCAAAAATCCTCAACAAAATACTAGGAAACTGAATCTAGTCACATAAAAAGGATTATTCTCTATGATCAAGTGTGAATTAACTGTGAATGCAAGGTTGATTTAACATTCAAGACTCTATTAGTATGTTGTACCATATTAATAGAATAAATTCAATAACCACGTGATTATCTCAACAGACATAGAAGCACATTTAACATAATCCAGTATACTTCATGATTAAAAAACCTAAAATTCAACACACTAGGAATAGAGAGAAATTCCTAAAGCTGACAGCCTCAATAACAACAAAAATCCACAGCTAATTTGATGCTCAATGGTGAAAGATTAAATATTTCCTCCCTAAGTTCAGAAACAATAAATGAATATCTGTTCTTACCACTTCTAGTTAACATTGTCCTGAGAGCTCCGTGAGCAAATAGGGGAAAAAATGAAATAATAGACAACCAGATTGGAAATAAATAAGTGCAACTATCTCTACTTGCAGTTAAAATGATTATATATATATATATATATGAACTAATAAATGAATTCAGCGTGGTCATAGAATATAACATGAAAATACTGAAAGCAACCTATAAATTATTAATAAACAAAAACTGAAAGTAAGAAAATAATTTCTCTTACAATAGCATAAAAATAACAAAATACTGAAAGACGCTGAGCAAGACAGTCAAATAGAAACCTCCAGCAATTGCCCCCTCACCACCCCCAGAACAACAAGTTCAACTATCCACACAAGAAAACACTTTCATAAGAAACAAACTCAGGTGAGCAATCACAGTGCAAAAGGCACCGAAGAGGGTAGAAAAGACAGTCTTAAACTGCATACACCACCCCTCCCCATCCCCTGCAGAGGCCACATAAAATGGAGAAAAAGAATCTGTGTGCTTTGGGAGGAAAAGCAAAGCAACTGTGGGACATTGCATTTAAATTCAGTGCTGCCCTGTCACAGTGGAAAGCAACACAGGTAAGAATTCAGCTGGCCCCCAAACGGGTTGTATTTAGACCAACTAACCCTAGCCAGAGGAGAATCGTCCATCCCAGCAGTCGGAATCTGAGCTCCAGGTAGCCCCAGGAATGCAAACTAAAGAACTTTAGGGTCCTAAATAAGCTTGAAAGGTAGTATAGGTCACAGTGACTGCAATTCCTGGGCAAGTCCTGGTGTTGTGCTGGGCCTGAAGCCAGTGGACTTGGGATGCATGCAATCCTGTGGGACACTAGTGGAGGTGGCCAAGGCAGCATCTGCATCACCCCTCCCCCAGCTCCAGACAGCACAGCTCACAGCCCCAGAAGAGTGGGAAGAGTAAATAGGACTTTGTCTTGCAATTTGGATACCAGCTGAGCCACAGTAAAGTAAAACAACAACGAGAGTCCTGA
The DNA here is from genome assembly GCF_028858775.2 of Pan troglodytes. Taxonomy (NCBI): domain Eukaryota; kingdom Metazoa; phylum Chordata; class Mammalia; order Primates; family Hominidae; genus Pan; species Pan troglodytes. The sequence goes on along the minus strand of NC_072421.2, from coordinate 37,272,513 downwards.
AGTCCCCATTCCAGGCCCTAGCTCCCAGATGACATTTCTAGATCAACCCAGGGCTAGAAGAAAACTCACTGTTATGATCATTATGCCCCCAAGTAGATCATTAGGTTAAGTGAAATAAGCCAGGCACAGAAATATTGCTTCAACTATTGCATGTTCTCACTTATTTCTGGGATCTAAAAATCAAAACATTTGAACTCCAGGACGTAGAGTAGAAGGATGGTTACCAGTGGCTGGGAAGGGTTTTGGAGGGATTGGGGGGAACATGGGTATGGTTAATGGGCACAAAAGATAGTTAGAAAAAATGAGTAGATCTACTATTTGATAGCACAACAATGAGACTATAGTGAATAATAACTCTATTTTACATTTTAAAATAACGTAAAGCATGTAATTGGATTGTTTGTAACTCAAAGGATAAATGCTTGAGGAGATGGACCCCCTTCTCCATGATGTGCTTATTTCACATCAAATGCCTGTATCAAAACAACTAATGTACCCCATAAATATATACACCTACTATTTGCCCACGTAAATTAAAAAATAAAAATAAAAAGGGTATACAAATGGCCAATATATACACAAAATAACACTAAAATACGAGTTATTAAGCAAATTTAAATCAAAATCACAATGAAATATTACTTTATACCCACTTATGATGGCTACAACAAAAAAGATAGACAATAACAGGTTCAACAAGAATGTGGAGTAACTAGAATTGTCATGTATGCTATTGTGATGTACCTAAAAGAAATGTAAAAATACCTCCATACAAAAAGTTGCACATGAATTTTCACAGCAGGGTTATTGATAGTAGCCAAAAGTAGAAATAATCCATATGTTCATTAACTAATGAATGGATAAACAAACTGTGGTATATCTATACAATAAAATTTTCTTTGAATAAAATGGAATGAATTCTATATATATATTGTACAACATTTATGAACCTTGAAAAATTACACTGAGTGAAAAAAGGAAGTCAAAGAAAGACCACATATTGTATGGCTATATTTATATTAAATGTCCAGAAAAGGAAAATAAATAGAAGCAGAATGTAGATTAGTGTTTGTCAGGCTCTGGAGGGAGGGTAGAAGGGGTATAGTACTCCTTTTGGGGGTGACGAAAATGTTCTAAAATTAGTGACGATGGATGCATAATTCTGTGAATATACTAAAAGCCACTAAATTGTATACTTTCAAAGGGTGAAGTTTATGGCGTGTAAACTATATTTCAGTAAGGCTATTATTAAACCAAAGAGAGAAAGAATAAACAGGGCAAAAATTTATTTCTCCATTGTTCATCCTGCTAGGCTCCAGGTTGGTATTGGCTGTGTTTTCTTTCTAAAGCCAAAGTTCATAACAGAGGATTCCTGGTCTTTAGCTACAGGTCTGTTCATGTTCTGACAATCACTCAACCCTTTGTCTTTTAAGACCCACCAGTAGCAGTGGTTTTCAGTTGTAACTATCCCAGGGATTCTCTATCATCTCTTGTTGCAATCTCTTAAACCAGCTTACACACTTATAAACTGTTTCTTCATAAAATTATTTTTAGTCACCTCATTTGAGTGTGGCACCTGTTTCCTGCTGGGCCCCAGATCGATACACCAGGTTAATACAAGTTGAATCCTAACCGGTGGATACACACTCAGTTTGCTGATGTAATCGCTTTTGCACTTACAGGACTAATGACAGATTCTCGACAACAATAATCTATTAACATTTTAAATGGACTGATATATTCTGTAAATTTGCTGGGTGATATTCTGTATACTCCATCGGCCATGACTGTCCACTTACTTGCCCATTTGCCATTAGATTTAAGCTTCAGAATATGAGGAGACATCTAGTGGATCATCTTGGAACCAAATGTATTCTTCCTTTGTACAACCTTAGCCTTACTTGCTCATGATGATCAGGGTCCATTTCCCCTGCCAGGATACTGCCTGTTCCTTGCCTGCTCCTTTCTTGGTACAAAAGGCCTGAAACACCTGGGAAGCAGCCACAGCTTTGAAGTTTAATGGGACTCTTTTTGCTGTGTTCCCTGATAGAAACATTCTCCTCTGATATCTAGGATATCCAGTCCTATAGAACTTAAAATTATTGGGAGAGGAAGTGCAGATATTCCAAATGGGTCCTTGGAAATGATGGTAAAACATTATTTTTACTCCCCCCACCTTGGTTTCCATACCCATGCATTCTACGTATTGTCTCACAGTACCATACAATGCTAATAAATTTGGGTTGTATACAGTGGCAAAGGCACTCCACCATCACAGGCTATTGTATTCAAATTAGTACTTGAGCTGCACCTTTAAAATCTTTTCTATTTCTATATCAAACCAACAACTTTTTGGTGATGCAGTAGAAGGTAATATTTGGAGGAAGTCATGGCCATTTGCTGACTGCCTCGTCTCCTTTAATATAAGGTTGATCTCTTGGTACAATGTGAGGCTTTGTAAGATCATGTATCTGTGTGTATTCCCTTGAATAGTGGTCCTGGCTGGTGCCATTTAGGTAGGAAGAAAAATCTCATACCTGAAATATATGTTGAATTTAGTCACAATGAATTACTGCCCTTTGCAAGCTGGAAGGGGTCCAATGTAATCACCTTGCCACCATGCAGTTGGTTGGTTTTCTCGAAGTATGATGATGTACTGGGTCTCAGTTTTGGCCTTTGTTGCTGGCAGGTTGGATGTTCGGCAGACACAGTGGCAAAGTCAGCCTGATATGTTGGAGTGCATGCTGTTGGTTCCAGGGATATTCTCTATTCTACTCTGGTTACTCTGTGTCTTCACTTTGCCAGCTACAGACACTGGATGTTATAGAATGGCAGTTGATAACTAGCAAAATCATTTAGAAAAACTGGTTGTTAAGTGTATCTTACATGATGCATAGTCTCAAGGAAGCATTAATTTATGATACTAAAACCTTTACCTTTTATGCTCACTTCCATAGCTCCATCCACATGTCTCTTGCCCAGTCTTCTTTGTCACTAATCTTCCAATTAGTGAATGGACAGGACACTGATCAACCTGTCAAGCCATCTGCCACTACCCATGAGATGCTATATTCTTATCTCAGGTTGTTTCTTTCCTAATAATAAAAGAAGACCTGTTGAACCTTTTGAAGGACTGCCTATTTGGAGGATTTCTCATAATCATTGATGTTCAAGACCACCATGAAGCAGGACTGTAGGGCTGCAGTAGTTTTTTGTTGCAATTTATCATAAGAAATATATAGTTCATTTTTGTCCAGTTTCCTGGCACAGAAGCTTCTAAACCCCTTGGAATCTCTAAAGTGTAAGTGTCTTTTTGTATGCCAATGAGACGACTGGTGGCTAGGCTCCTGGATAACCTCAATATAGGAGCTGGTTGCCAGGGGAATCAACCATGTTACAAGAGGGCTGGAATTTTCAGCCCCACCACCCAATCTTTAAGCAGGATAGAGGGGCTGGAAGTTGAGCTGATCACCAATGGCCAGTGGTTTTACTAGTCATGCCTAAATAATTAAGCCTCCATAAAACCCCTCAAGGAAGAGGTTTAGAGAGCTTTCTGGTTGCTGAACGTGTAGAAATGCTAGGAGGGTAGGTTACCTGGAGAGGTCATGGAACCTCCATGTCCCTTCCCACATAAATTGCTCTATGCATCTCTTTCAGCTGGCTGTTCCTGAGTTACATCCTTTTATAATAGGCCTGTAATCTGGTAAGTAAACTGTTTTTCTGAATTATGTATGCTATTGTAGCAAATGATTGAACCCAAGGAGGGAGTCATGGGAATCTCTGATTAATAGCTGGTCAGTCAGAAGCACAAGTAACAACCCGAACTTGTGATTGGCACTTGAAATGGAGGCAGTATTGTGGGAGTGAGCCCTTAACCTGTGAGATCTGATGCTATCTTCACATAGATAGTGTCAGAATTAAATTAAACCAGAAGATTCCAGTTGGTGTCTGGAGAGTTGGTGAATTGGTTTATGTGAGAAAAAGCCCCACACATTTGGTCACAAACATTTTCTTTGTTGAATATAGAAAATAAATTCCCCTATACACTTATCTATAAACTACTCTCCCTGACCCTTCTTCTGATAGCTAGTCCCAAGGGGCCTCTCGTATGCTGCCATCAGTATCAAATGAGGAAGAGATGCTCATAAAAACAGTAGAAGATAGACCACCTTGTTGGGAAGTTTACTTGTGTATTCATCTCTGCTCATGCCCAATCCTTCATACACCACTTCCATTTATTATAGAATGCTCCTAGACCTGCTTTGCCTTATGACTTGGTGGGTCTGACAGAAGCAGTATAATTTAACCAATTATGGATACATGGTCACTTGATATCCCTTTGCACCAACACATGTCTCAGCACTTAGCAAATGGAGTATCCACTGGATTTTCTATTGGAATATAGCCTGCTGGTGGATCTCCCAGCCTTATGTAGTGTATCATTCTACAATCATGGGTAGTCTCCCAGATTCTTCTGGAAAATGTTTTCTAGGTCCTAAGACTTTTTTATATCATAGTTTCTTTCCTCTATTAGCACATCCAGCACTCTTCCTCCTGTATTATGTTGTGACTGAGACTTAGTTGTTTTCTGGAGATTAAAAAGGAGTTGGAATATATCCTGAAAAAGGCTTATGTTGAAAGCAAGGCAGAAAGTGGGGGCACAAGGTGGCAATGAGAATTTGCTGAGAGAATTCACTTCTGCAAGCCAAAAAAGTTTAGGGAAATCTGAGGACTCAAGAATGTCAAGTAAATTAACCTAGATTGTTCCCATCTCAAGTCTCAGGCTCTTACTGCTTCCCAATCTGGATACTAGTATAGCAGATTTGCTGGCTGAGAATTTAGCCTTTTCTTGCGTTCTGCGACTCTTAATTATGTTCTTATCTGATTCTCAGGGTTTTCTGTAAGAATGAGACCATATTCATATGTTGGTAAAGAAGTGCTCAGTTGCTACCTTAAACTGGTGATCCTTACTCAGCTTGTTTTTGATTTTCACCAGTGCATTGGTTAACAACCATCTAGTTTCATAGTGCTTATATAATTATTACTTCTGCAGAAATTCTCAAAATCTGATATATTACATCTTCTAGTATAGAAGTCCCCAATCATTTTGGCACCAGGGACAAATTTCACGGAAGATGATTTTTCCACAGACTGACTGGATGACAGAAGGGGTAGGGGGAATGGTGGGGATGGTTTCAGGATGAAACTGTTCCATTTCAGATCATCAGGCATTACATCAGGAATTAGTTAGATTATCATAAGAAGAGAACAACCTAAATCCTCTGCATGCACTGTTCACAACAGGGTTCACGTTCCTACAAGAATCTAATGCTGCCACTAATCTGACAGGAGGCTGAGATAAGGCAGTAATGCTCTCTTGCCCATCGCTCACCTCCTGCTGTGCAAACTTGTGCCTAACTGGCCACAGACCAGTACTGGTCCAAATCCTGGGGTTTCGGGATCCCCGTTCTAGTACATTCCCTTCCACCATTTTATCTCATTTTACTGTTGATAAGATTGCAACAGTCACACTGCTACATTGTGTCAGAAGCTATCAGTATTCCAAGTACCACTACTGAAGTGGTCTTCATTGCCAGCTGACCAGCAGGTGATCCACTGCCAAGTCCTATTTTCAAATCTTCTTCAGATCACTCATGGCACGAACTATCTAGACTTGATTCTCTGGGAAACAGACTTTGAGGTGGATTTTTGCATGCCAAGAATGTTCTCAAGCATAATATCTGTAAGGAGTGAAGGAAGCAGGATATAAAGCAGAGAAAAAAAGGCTGAAGTATGATACTCTTGCAACAGAGGCCTTGACTGATCCCATACAGAGTGCTCAAGCTGCCATTGCCTTCAAGGATATCTTAAATTGAGGGAATGAGACTCACCTTCATATCCCTGCATTGACCATCCACTGGATGTGGGTTGCCACTGGGGAGGGGGAATTACTGGATGTGGGTTGCCATTGGGTGAGAGGTTTTCCTATGGCTGAAGGAAATTTTGGAGAAAGGACTCAGATGAGTGTTTGTAGCTACAGTCACTCCTGACAGCCATGGGTGTGAGTATCTCAATCCTGAAGGATAGGCATAGATGGCATACTACTGCATTCACTGCAGGTTCTGTGAAGGATCAGCATCTATGAACCTCTTAGGAACATTTAAGAAATGGGTTCTCCACTTCCGGCTTATGTCCGTACTCAAAGCTGTTATGACAGTTAGCAAATACACCATAATCAAGTGGGATTTATCCCTTCAATGCAAGGATTGTTCAATATATGCAGATCAATAAACTTGATGCAGCACATCAACAGAATGAAAGACAAAAACCATATGATCATTTCAATATATGGAGAAAAAGCAACTGATAAAATTTAACAACCTTCACGATAAATTAGGTATAGAAGAAAAGTATCTCAACAAAGTGAAAAGCTTTCCATATGTGACAAGCCCATAGCTAACATCATATTGAATAGGGAAAAGCTGAAAGCTTCTCCTCTAAGAACTGGAACAATACACAGATGCCCACTTTCACCACTTCTAATCAACATACTACTGGAAGTCCTAGACAGACCAATCAGGCAATGGAAAGAAATAAAAAACCTCTAAATTGTAAAAGTAAAAGTCAAATTGTCCCTCTTTGCTAATATGGTCTTATATCCAGGAAAACCTAAAGACTCCACCAAAAAACTATTTGATTTATAAATGAACTCAGTAAAGTTTCTGGATACAAAATCAATATACAGAAATTAGTAGAATTTTCATACATGAATAATGATCCAGCCAAGAAAGAAATCAAGAAGGCAATTGCATTTACAATAACCACAAAAATATAAAATACCTAGGAATATATTTCAACAAGAAGGTGAAAGATCTCTACAGGAGAAATAAAAAAATACTAATGATAGAAATTGAGGATCACACAAACAAATGGAAAAACATCTCATACTCATGGATCAAAATAATTAATATTAAAATTGTGATATTGCCCAAAGCAATCTAAAGATTCAATGCAATCCCATCCAAATACCAATACCACATTTTTCACAGAGTTAGAAAAAAATCCTAAAATTTATACAGAAAAAAAGAGCAAAAAATTCAAAGGAATCCTGACCAAAAGAACAAATCTGGAGGCATCATGTTACCTGATTTCAAAATGTATTACAAGGCTGTAGGAAACAAAAGAACATGGTATTGGTATAAAAATAGACACATAGACCAATGGACCAAACTAATGGAAGAGAATAGAGAATCCAGACATAAAGCACATATTTATAGCCAATTGATCTTTCACAAAGCTGATAAGAACTTACATTTGGAAAAGGGAATTCTATTTAAGAAATGGTACTTGTAAAATTGGATCACCACATGCAGAATAAAACGTGACCCTTATTTCTCATCATATATAAAAATCAAGTAAAAATAGATCAAAGACATAAAGGTAAGGCCCAAAACTTTTAAAATACTGGAAGAAAACCTAGAGAAAACTCTCCTGGATGTTGTCTAGGCAAATAATGTATGACAAGATCTCAAAAGCACATGCAACAAAAACCGAAATAGATAAATGTGTTTAATTAAACCAAAAAGCTTCTGAATGCTAAAAGAAATAATCAGCAGATTAGAGACAACCTATTGAATGGGAGAAAATGTTTGCAAATGATTCATCTGACAGGGGACTATTTTCCAGAATATACAAAGAACTCAAACAATTCAATAGGAAATACCAAGTAATTCCATTAAAATGTGGTCAAAGAACATGAATAGACATTTCTCAAAAGAAGATATACAAATGGTCAACAGATATATTAAAAAATTCTCAAAATCAGTAATCATCAGAGAAATGCAAAACAAAACCACAGTGAGATATCATCTTACCCCAGTCAGAATGGGTATTACCAAAAAGAAAAAAATATAGACGTTGGCGAGAATGCAGAGAAAAGGGAACTCTTATATATTGTTGGTGGGAATGTAAACTAGTACAGCCACTATGGAAAACAGCTGGAGATTTCTCCAAAAACTAAAAATAGAATTATCATTTGGTCCAGCAATTTCACTACTGGGTATCTAACCAAAGGGAAAGAAATCAATATATGAAAGGGAAATCTGAACTCATATGTTTATTGAAGCACTATTTACAGTAGCAAAAAGATGAAATCAACCGAAGTGTTCAGCAACTGATGAATAGATAAAGGAAATGTGGTATATATACACAATGGAATACAATTCAGCCATAAAAAAGAATAAAATTGGAGGGGGCAGGAGAAGAATAAGTGAATAGAAGTCTCCATCAATTATTCTCCCTGCAGGAAAACCAAATTTGACAACTATCTATACAAAAACCACCTTCATAAATCAGGTGAGCAATCATAGTACCTGGTTTTAACAACTTCATATCACTAAAAGAGACACTGAAGAGGGTAGAAGAGACAGTTTGAATTGCTAACATCACTGCTCCCCAGTCCTCTGGTAGTGGCCCATGTGGCACAGAGAAAGAATCTATGAATTGGGGGAGGGAGAGCACAGTGATCATGGGGACACACGGCAGAACTCAGCAGCACCCATGGAGGGAGCATATAGACTAGCCCCAGCCAGAGGAGAATTACCTATCCCAGCAGTTGGAACTTGAGTTTCAGCAGCCTTGTCATTGCAGGCTAATGTACTCTAGGGCTCTAAATAAACTAGAAAGGCTGTCTAGGCCACAAGGCCTGCAACTTCTAGGCAAGTCCTAGTACTGTACTGGGCTCAGAGCCAGTGGATTTAGGGATCACATAACCCAGTGAGATATCAGCCTAGGCAGATTGAGTGCTTGCTCCACCCCTCCCACAACCCCAGACAACACAGCCTACAATAACAAAAGAAATCCCAACTTTACCCTCGAGAAGAGGAGAGGAAAGAGTAAAGATGACTTTGTTTTGCAACTTAAATACCAGCTCAGCCACAGTAGGATAGGGCACTGGGCAGAGTCATGAGGCCTCATTCCATGCCCTAGCTCCCAGATGACATTTCTAGATCCACCCTAGAATGTAATGCACTGCCTTGAAGGGAAGGACCCAGTCTTGACAGGGTTCAGCACCTGCTGACTTAAGAGAACTTGAGCCCTGAATAATCAGCAACTATAAGGAGGTAATCTATGCCTTGAGCCTTGGGTGAGACTCTGAGTCGTGCTGCATTTAGGTGTGACCCAGCATATTCACAGCTGTGGTGGCCTCAAGGAAAGACCTTTTTCTGCTTGAGAAAAGAAGAGGGAAGAATAAAGGGGACTTTGTCTTGCAACTTAGGTACGAGCTTGGACAAAGTGAGGAAGAGCACCAAGTGGTCTCTAGGAGTCCCCAATTCCAGGCTTTGGATCTTGGATGGAATTTCTGGACATACCCTGGCAAAGAGGGGAGTCAATTGTCCTGAAAGGTGAGTCCCAGGCCTGGTAGAATCACCACTAGCATATTGGAAGCCATTTGGCTTTAAATGAACATCACGGGTATGCTGTCAGTACTCCCCCATAGGCCTGTGGTGATGGTCGACACAAGGAGACACTCCTTTGCCTGAGGAAAGGGGAGGGAAGAATGGGAAGAACCATGTCTTCTGGTTTCAGTTCCAGATTAACCACCATGGAAAAGAGTACCAGATGGATTTGGGGGATTTTCTACTCTGATCTCTGGCTCCCAGATGGCATCTCTGTACCCACCCAGGGCCCCAGGGAACTTTCCACCCTGAAGGGAAGGACATAAGACTGGCTTCATGATCTGCTGATTATAGAGTGCTACAGCCTTGAGTGAACATAGGTAGTAACCAGGTAATGGTTATAGCAGCTTTTGACAAGACCCAGTGCTCTGCCGGCTTCAGGTCTGACCCAGCACAATCCCAGTAGTGGTAGACGCAGCCGTGCTTGTGTCACTCCTTCGCCAGCACTAGGTAGCTCAGCACAGAGAAAGACTCCATTTGTTTGGAATAAATTAAGGGAACAGAACAGGAGTCTCTAACGGGTAATCCAGAGAATTCTCCCAAATCTTATCCAAGACCACCAAGGTGGTACAACTACAAGTCTGCAAGGACTACAGCGTTATTGGGCTTGGGGTAATGCAGATAAGACTACAATGAAAAAACATTGGATTACAACACCAAAGTCCCATTGAATACCTGGAAAACCTTCCCAGCAAGGATGCATACAAACAAGCTCAGATTGTGAAGACTACAATAAACATCTAACAATTCAATGCCTGGAAACTGATGAACATCCACAAATATCAAAACCATCCAGGAAAACAGGACACCAACAAACGAATTAAATAAGACACCAGGGTCCAATCCCAGAGAAACAGATATATGTGATCTTTCCGACAGAGAGTTCAATATATCTGTGTTGAGAAACTCAAAGAAATTCAAGATAACACAGAGAAGAAATTTAGAATTCTATCAGATAAATTTAACAAAGAAATTAAAATAACTAAAAATAGTCAAGCAGAAATTCTGGAGCTGAAAAATGCCACTGACATACTGAAAAATGCATTGGTCTTTTAATAGCAGAATTAATCACGCAGAAGAAATAATTAGTGAGCTTAAAGACAGGCTATTTAAAAATATAGTCTACATATTTAAAAATATATAGCGGAGACAAAATAAAAAAGAGTATAAAACAAAGAAGCATGATTAAAAGATCAAGAAAATAGCTTCAAAAGGGCAAATATAAGAGTTATTGGCCTTAAACAGGAGGTAGAAAGAGATAGGAGTAGAAAGTTTATTCATTGGGATAATAACACAGAACTTTCCAAATCTAGAGAAAGATGTCAATATCCAAGTACAACAAAGATATAAAAAACCAAGAAGATATAACCAAAAGAAGACTATCTCAAAGCATTTAACAATCAAACCCTAAAGGGTAAGGACAAGGAAAGATTCTAAAAGCAGCAATAGTAAAGAAACAAGTAACATACAAAGAAACTCCAATATGTCTGCAAGAAAACTATTCAGTGGAAACTGTATAGTATAGTCCAGGAGAAAGTAGCATGTCATATTTAAAGTGCGGAAGCAGAACAACTTTTACTCTAGAAAAGTATATCTGGTAAAAATATCCTTCAAATATAAAAGAGAAATAAATACTTCCCAGACAAACAAAAGCTGAGAGAGTTCATCAACATTGGATCTGTCTTACAAGAAATGCTAAAAGGAGTTTTTCAATATGAACAAAAAATTGCCAATAAGCAATAAGAAATCATCTGAAAGTCCATAACTCACTGGTAATAGTAAGCATGCAGGAAAAAAAAAGAATATTATCACACCAAAATTGTGATGTGTAAATGGCTCATATCTTAAGAAGAAAGACAAAAAAATGAAATGATCAAAAATAACTAAAACAATTTGTCATGACACAGACAGTACAATGAGATACAAATAGAAAAAAACAAAAACTTAAAAAGCAGGGAGACAAAGTTATAGAGTTTTTATTTATTTTCTTTTTGCTTGTTTGTTTGTATATGCAATCAGTGTTAAGTTGCCATCAGTTTTAAATAATAGGTTATAAGATGCTATTTGCAAGTCTATGGTAACCTCAAACTAATAAACATACAGTGGATACACAAAAAATTAAGAGAAGCTAAATCATATCATCAGAGAAAATCATCTTTACTAAAAGGAAGACAGGAAGGAAAGAAAGAAGGAAGAGAAGACCAGGAAACATCCATAAAACAAATAATAAACTGGCGGAAGTAAGTCCTTACTTATCAATAATAACATTAAATGTCAATGAAATGAACTTTCCAATCAAAAGACATAGAGTGGCTAAATGGATACAAAAAAACAAGACCGAGTGATCTGTTGCCTACAAGGAACACATTTCATCTATAAAGACACACATAGACTGAAAATGATGGGATGAAACATTTGCAACAACATGGATGGAAGTGGAGATTATTTTGTTAAGTGAAATAAGCTAGGCACGGAAGACAAACATTACATGTTCTCACTTATTTTGGGGATCAAAAATCAAAACAATTGCACTCACGTACATAGAGAGTGGAAGGATCGTTACTAGAGGCTGGGAAGGGCAGTGGGGAGCTGGGGGGAGGTGGGGGACGGTTAATGGGTACAAAAACAGAAATAATGAATAAAAACTACTGTTTGATAGCACAACAGGGTGACTACAGCCAATAATTTAATTGTAAATTTTAAAATAAAGAGTGTAATTGAATTATGTGTTGGTTTGTTCTCACACTGTTATGAAGAATTACCTGACAATGGGTAATTTATAAAGAAAAGAGGCTTAGTTTCCTCACAGTTCCACAGGCTGTACAGAAGGCATGGCTGGGGAGGCCTCAGGAAACTTACAATCATGGCAGAAGGGCAAAGGAGAAGCAAGCACATCTTACCATGGTGGAGCAGGAAAGAAAGACCAAAGGTTGAAGTGCTACATACTTTTAAACAACCAGATCTTGTGAGAACTGACTCAATACCACGAGAACAGCAAAGGGGAAATCTGCTGCCATGATCCAATTACCTCCCACCAGGTCCCTCCCCCAACATTGGGAATTACAATTTGACATGAGATTTGAGTGGGAACACAGAAGCAAACTATACCACATTGTTTGTAACTCAAAGGATAGATTCTCAAGGGGAGGTAGCCCTCCCTTTCTCCATGATACCCCTTTTTCCATGGCATGCTTATTTCACATTGCATGCCTCTATCAAAACATCTCATGTACTCCATAAATATACACACCTTCTATGTACCCACATATATATATATATATATATTCCACGCTAATGGAAACAAAAAAGAGCAAGTTTCACTATACTTATATCAGACAAAATAGATTTCAAGACAAAAACTATAAGAAGAGACAAATAAGGTCACTATATAAGATAAAGGGGCAATTTAGTCAGAAGTTGTAACTATTGTAAAAATATAAATGCACCTGACACTGGAACACCCAGATATATAAAGCAAATATTAGAGCTAAAGAAATAGATAGATCCTAATACAATAATAGCCAGAAACTTCAACACTCAACTTTCAGCATTGAACATATCATCCAGAGAGAAAATCAACAAAGAAACATTGGGCTTAATCTGCACTATAGATTATCATATGGACATAATTGATATTTATGGAACATTTCTTTGACTGGCTGCAGAATACAAATTCTTATCTTCAGCACATGGATCATTCTAAAGGATAGACTATATTTAAAGCCACAAAGCAAGTTTTAAAACATTAAAAAAATTTAAAACACCAAGTATCTTTTCTGACCACAATAGAATGAAGCTAGGAATAAAAAACAAGAGGAATTTTGGAAACTGTATAAACACATGGAAATTAAACAATATGTTCCTGAATGACCAGTTAGTCAATGAAAAGATTAGGAAGAAAATTGAAAATTTTTTGAAGCAAATGATAATGGAACACAAAATATTAAAACCTATGGGATACAGCAAAAGCAGTACTAAGAGGGAAGCTAATAGCTATAGGTGCCCAAAACGAAAAAAAGGAAAACATCAAATGAGCAACCCAACAATGTATCCTAAAGAAATAGAAAAGAAAAGCAAACCAAATCCAAAATTAGTAATAGATAAGAAATAATAAAGATGAGAGCAGAATGAAATCAAAGTGAAGAAAACAATAAAAAAGATTAATGAAGCCAAAAGCTGGAATTTTGAAAAAATAATCAAAATTAACAAACTTTTAGCCAGACTAAGTAAAAGAGAGGGAAGGCCCAAATACATAAAATCAGAGATGAATAAGGAGACATTACAACCAATAACACAAATTCAAAGGCTCATTAGAGGCTCCTATGAGCAACTCTATGTCAACAAATTGGAAAACCTCAAACAAATGAATACATTCTTAGACATATACAATCTACTAAAATTGAACTATGAAGAAATCAAAAACCTGAACAGACCAATAACAAATAATGAGATCAAAGCCATAAAAAGAGTCTCCCAGCAAAGAAACTCCCAGGATGCTATGGCTTCACTGATAAATTTTATTAAACTCTTTAAGAACTAAGGCGAGGGACAGCATTAGGAGAAATATCTAATGCAAATGACGGGTTGGTGGGTGCAGCAAACCACCATGGCACGTGTATACCTGTATAACAAACTTGCACGTTCTGCACATGTATCTCAGAACTTAAAGTACAATAAAAAGAGTTAAATTACCTTGGGGGGGGGAAAAAAAAGCTAATACCAATCCTACTAAAAACTATTCCAAAAAATAGAGGCAGAAGGACTACTTCCAAACTCATAAGTCCAGAATTACTCTTGTAGCAAAACCAGAGAAACATCAAAAACAGGAAAACATTAGCCAATATGTCTGATAAACATTGATGGAAAAATCCTCAACGAAATACTGGCAGTCTGAATTCAACAACAACACATTAAAAAGGTCATTCATCATGAGGGAGTGGGATTTATCCCTGGGATGCAAGGATGATTCAACATATGCAAATCAATCAATGCCATACATCATATAAACATAATGAAGGATAAAAAGCATATGATCATTTCAATTTATGCCGAAAACTCACATGATAATATTCAACATCCCTTCATGATAAAAGTCATTGAAAAACCGGGTATAGAACGAGCATACCTCAACATAATAAAAGCCGTGTATGACAGACCCACTGTGGAAGGATGGTTACTAGAGGCTGGGAAGGGCAGTGGGGAGCTGGGGGGAGGTGGGGGATGGTTAATGGGTACAAAAACCAGAAATAATGAATAAGAACTACTACTTGATGGCACAACAGGGTGACTACAGTCAATAATAATTTAATTGTAAATTTTAAAATAACTTAAAGAGTATGATTAAATTGTGTGTTGGTTCGTTCTCACACTGTTATGAAGAACTACCTGACAGTGGATAATTTATAAAGAAAAGAGGCTTAGTTTCCTCACAGTTCCACAGGCTGTGCAGAAGGCGTGGCTGGGGAGGCTTCAGGAAACTGTATCATACTGAATGAGGAAACACAGAAAGTCTTTCCTCTGAGATCTGGAACACAACAAGGATGTAAACTTTCACCCTGTTATTCAGCAGGGTGAAACACATAGTACTGGAAGTCCCAGCTGGAGCAATCAGAGAGGGGAAATAAATAAGGGGCATCACAATTAGAAAGGAAGAAGTCAAATTTTCCTTGTTTGCAGATGATATGATCTCATGTTTGGAAAAACCTAAAAACTCCACAAAAAACTATTAGAACTGATAAACAAATTCAGTAAAGTTGCAGAATACAACATCGACATACAAAAAATCAATGGCATTTATATATGCCAACAGTGAGCAACCTGAAAAGAAAATAAAGAAAGCAATACCATTTACAATAGCTACAAATAAAATAAAATTCCTAGGAATTAGCTTAACCAAAGGAGTGAAAGATCTCTGCAATAAAAATTACAAAACATTGATGTAAGATGATATACAGGGATGAAAATTCTAGTTAACAATCCCTCTCTAAACATACACACCTTCTTCTTCACTAAAGAAAATAAAAGTCCTAATATGAGGTGTTGCAGATGTTCTGACAGCTCTAGTATTTTGGCACATAAATGGATCTGTGAAAAACATATTTCTTTTTTGTTATTAAATCAGAATTTCAATGTGAAAAAAAAAAGAAATTGAAGAGGACACCAGAAAAATGGGAAAATATTCCATATCCGTGGATTGGAAGAATCAATATTGTTAAACTGTCCATACATCTACATATTCAATGCAATCTCTATCAAAATACAGAAATAAAAAAAATCCTAAAACTTATATGGAACCACAGAAGACCCAGAATAGCCAAAGCTGTACTAAGGAAAAAGAACAAAACTGAAAAAGCCACATTATCTGTCTTCAATTTATACTACAGAACTATAATAACCAAAATAGCATGTTACTGTCATAAAAACAGACACATAAACCAATAGAACAGAATAGATAACTCAGAATCAAATCCATACATATAAGTAAACTCATTTTTGACAAAAGTGCCATGAACATACTTAGGTAAAGGACAGCATTGTCAATAACCGATGCTCAAAAACTGGATATTCTTAAGCAGAAAAATACAACTAGACCCTATATCTTTTACCATATACAAAAATCAAATCATAATGGATTAAAGACTTAAATTGATGTCCTCAAACTATGAAACTGCTAAAAGAAAACATTAGAGAAACTCTCCAGGATATTATTCTGGGCAAACATTTCTTAAGTAATACCCCAAAGCACAGGCAATCAAAGCAAAAATGGACAAGTGGAATCATTTCAAGTTACAAAGCTTCTGCACAGCAAAGAAAACATTTCACAAAATGAAGAGACAACCCACAGGATGGGAGAAAATATTTGCAAACTATCCATCTGATAATGGATTAATAACCGAAACATATACAGAGTTCAAATAACTATATAGGAAAAAATCTAATATTCTGATTAAAAACTGGGCAAAAGCTATGAGTAGGCATTTCTCAAAAGAAGGCATACAAATGGCATATGAGATATTTGAAAAAGTGCTCAACATCTTTGAACATCAGAAAAATGCAAATCAAAACTACATCTTACTCCAATTTAAAAGTTTTTATCCAAAAGACAGGCAATAACAAATGCTGGCAAGGATGTGGAGAAAAGGGAACTCTCATACACACTGGGTGGTAATGTACATTAATACAATCACTATGAAGAACAGTTTGGAGGTTCCTCAAAGAACTAAAAATAAAGCTACCATAAGACCCATCAATCCCACTGCTATGTATACACCCCAAATAATGAAAATCTAAATCTATATATCAAAGAGATATCTGCACTCCCCTGTTTATTGCAGCAGTATTCACAGTATCCAAGATTTAAAAGCAAACTATGTCTGTCAGCAGACGAATGAATAAAGAAAATGTGGTAAATATACACAATGGAGTGCTATTCAGCTGTAAAAAGAAAGAGATCCTGTTATTTACCACAACATATATGGGACCAGAGGCCATTATGTTAAGTGAAATAAGCCAGGCTCAAAAATATGAACTTTTCATATTCTCACTTATTTGTGGGAGCTAAAAATTAAAACAATTGAACATATGCAGATAAAGAGAAGAATGATGGTTACCAGAGGGTGGGAAGGGTAGTGAGGGGGTGGGAAGGAAGTGGGAATGGTTAATGGGTACAAAACAATAGTTAGAAGAAATGAGTAAGACCTAGCATTTGATAGCACAACAGGGTGACTATAGTCAATAATAATTTAATTGTACATCTTAAAAGAAATAAAAGTATGTAATTGGATTGTTTATAACACAAAGGATAAATGCTTGAGGTTAAGGATACCCCATTTACTCTGATGTGATTATTACATACTGTATGCCTGTATTAAAATATCCCATATACCCCATAAATATGTATACCTATTATGTACCCACAAAAACTAAAAATTAGAGAGAAAAAAAGGAAAAGAGAATGAATTTATGGTATTTGAAGCAACATGAATGGAACTGGATGTCATTATCTTAAGTGAAATAAACCATGTACAAAACAGAAATAGTGCATGTTCTCATTTATATTTGGAATCTAAAAAATTTGATCACATCCGGGAGCTGTGGCTCATGCCTGTAATCCCAGCACTTTGGGAGGCTGAGGCGGGTGGATCACTTGAGGTTAGGAGTTTGATACCAGCCTGGCCAAAATGGTGAAACCCCGTCTCTACTAAAAATACCAAATTAGCCAGACGTGATGGCGCACGCCTGTAATCCCAGCTACTCGGGAGGCTGAGGCAGGAGAATTGCTTGAACCCAGGAGAAGGAGGTTGCAGTGAGCCGAGGTCATGCCATTGAACTCCAGTCTGGGCAACAAGAGTGAAACTCTGTCTCAAAAAATAAAAATTAAAAAAAAATTGATCACATGGAGGCAGAGTGGAAAGATCAGTAACAGGGACCAGGAACTGTGAGACCACTTTCCATTGGTTGAATAGCCATTTCTGTCCACATTGGTATATGCTGAAATATCTGTCATGTATCAATGGATCTGTACGTAATCTCTATTTATTAGAACTACTTTCATATACAATATTAAACTGATGTAATTATTACAGATCTAAAATAAATGGTGATTTCAGATATGTTAAGCACCCCAGTTTCTTCACGTGGCTTTGATTCAATTTGTTCCTAAGAACCCATCCTAAGAATACATATCGGCAAATATAAAATAGTATATGCAAAAATAAAAAAGTAAAAATAAAAAACAAAAAAGTATGTGCAATGAAAGAGAAAGAGAGACAGAATGTATAAGTTTGTTAGATTTTGCTAAATTTACCCCCATCATGTACCGTTTTAAAGCAATATGTGAAACTGACTCTTTACTCACTGTTTTGTCCTTCTTTTAAAAATAACTAGAAATTTCTTAATCTCAAAACAAAAAAAGGCAAACAAAACTACAACATCAGTATCTATTATATTCATTCAATGAGGCACACAAGACAATATAAAATAATAGAAAAATATAAATGTATGATACTTCAATTTAATATGAACAGTAAAATAACAGTTAACTAAAAATGTTCAGCTCTGTAGGAAATTATTTGTATCACTTGTGTCTAGACTGTACTTATCAATTAACGATTTTAATTATTAGTTATGACAATTATCCCTTTCTGTAAGTTCAAAATTCTTTCAAGATTAATTATTGGATTTAGAAAACTTGTTTTTGCATTACTTTTGTTTAGAAAAATTATTCTGAGTTTTTAAAAATTCAGTATAAGAATATCTGATTAAATTAAATTTCTATAGCATTTAAATATGAGCTTAAGAGTAATTTTAATTATTTCAATGAGAAGTGACATTACCAGTGAAACTAGGAATCAATGGTCTTCCAAAAATAATTATAAGTTAAGAAAATAACTTTCAAAGTAGTAGTTTTGTGTATAATAATGGCTAGGAAGCCATATTCAGCAATAACCAGAACAAACGAATATTATGTTTGCAATATTTTTTCTAACCAGAAGAAAACCATAAAATCAGTGACTAGAATATCTAAGCAAGAACATAAGCCAGAAATATAAATTTTAAGTTTTTCTAAAACATTGCTTACGTTAATATTTTGAAATAATTGATGTAACTCGCCCTTTTACAGAATAAAGGAGAAAATCAATATCTTCTCAATAGATTTGACACTTTAGCAGAAGTGAAATTCCTCAATCTAATAAAATACCCTTGTTAAAAATACTGTCGTTAACAGTATGCTTAATTGTAAAATTGTATACCCTTTCTTTTTATGTCCATTCGTTCTGCTATAACAAAATACCTGAGAAAGGGTAATTTATAAAGAATAGAAATTTGTTTCTCACGGTTGTGGAGTCTGGAAATACAAGATTAATATGTTGGGAATATTTGGTGTCTGGTAACAGCTATTCTCTGATTCCAAGATGGTGCGTCTTGCTGCGTCCTCACAAGGCAGAAAAGATGGAAGGGCAAAAGCAACAGATGCTGTTCCCTTGTCCTCACACAGTGGAAGAGCAGAACAGAATAAACTCACTCCTTCAATATTATAAAAGCCGTCATTCCATCCATGAAGGTTCTACTCTCATGACTTACTAACCTCCTAAAGGTCTTACTTCTTAATATTATCACATTGGAAATTAAGTTTCTACATATTAATTTTTGGGGACATATTCAGACCATAGATAGCAATTACCAAAGCAAGGATATCCATTCTCATCACTTTACTGAGGATGCTTGGTAGTGTTTTAAGGCAATTTTTAAAAGGCACAAACATTAAAAAAAATACCTGTAAAACAATCTTTATTTACAAATAACATAATTATGGGGAGAGAAAATATTGAGGAATCCAGAACTAATGAGTGAATTTGGCACAGTCAAAGGATATATACTCAATATAAAAAAAATTATTATCATATACCAGCAAAACCAAAAGTTGAAACAATAGTATTTTTATCAGCAGCAAAGCATGAAAGCCATAGAAATAAAATTAACAGAAGTGAACAAGACCTCTACACTGAAATCAACAAAATGTAAATAAGTGACATACCACATTAATGGATTGGAAGATTCAATATTAAGATGCCTATTCTTATCAAATGAACCTATGGAGTCAACACAATTCTAATAAAAACATTGTCTAACTTCTTTTGGGGGACACTAATTTACAAGCTGATTCTAAAATGTATATGGAAATACAAAAGAGATATGATCAACCAATCTTGAATGACCAGTCTAAGTATGCAAGACCTGATTTCATGACTTACTGTAAAGCTAGCATAATAAAGACAATGTGATACTAGCTTAAGAATAAACATATAAGTCAATAAAATAGAACTGAGAGTCCAGAAGTATACCTTTACAGTTATGGTCAATTAATTTTTGACAACAATGCCAACCAATTCAATGACGGAAAAGATAATCTTTTCAACAAATGGTGCTAAAGCAATTGGATACCCATAAGAAAAATAAACCCACACTGCTCTCTTTCATCATATAGAAATATATTTGTGTTGAATCACAAATCTAAATATACAAGCTGTAATCATAAATCTTCTTGAAAAAACAGAGGAGAATATGCTCACGACCTTGAAATTAACAAAAAGTTCTTAGGATGCAGAAGCCACTAATCATAAGAGAAAATAGTCTGCATTTTATTAAAAGTATTTAAAAGCTCTGTTTATTAAAAATACTGTTAAGGAAATTAAAAAGTAAGTCAAAAGTGGGGAAAATATTTTATTTCACAAGACAAAGAACTTATAACATATAAATAACTCCTATGACAAGAATGACAAACATCTGATATGGGCAATGGTTTCCAATCACCATTTCTCTAAATAAGATATAGAAATGGTCATTTAGCAAATGAAAGGTTCTCAAAAGTCAATAGTCAGTAAGAAAACACAGATTAAAATCAGTAAGATTTACTATTTCACACTTTTTTAGCTAAATTGTAGAAGATTGATAAATACATTGCTGGGCATGAATGTATAAGGATACCAGCACTTTGGAAAACAGTTTGGGAGTTTTTAAAAAATAAAGTTACTATGTACCTTATCCTATGAATCAGTGACTCTGGGGCCAAAAATAGAACATATATTCTTTCTAAGATATGTGTAAAAATATTTACCACAGCTTTTTTCATAGTTGCCAAAACATAGAAACAATCCAAATATTTATCAGTATTATAAATATTTAGTATGTGTATTCAATTCACTAGTGAAAATAAATAAAAATGATGAACCTGTAATATTCGAATCAATGTGAAAAATGCTTCAAAAGCATGTTGAGTGAAAGAACCCAGGCTCAAAACACATCAGATTTTAATGTTTCCATTCACATGAAGTACCTTAAGGGAAAACACTAAAGGATGTTGACAAATATAAACAGTGAGTGTATCTACATGGGTTCAAGGACTGTCTAGATAGAGGTACAGGGGAACATTCTGAAATGACAGAAACCTTGATCTTAATAGGGGTAGTTGTTAAATGGATGCATATATTTGTGAAAACTTATTGAACTGTATAATTAAAATATTTTCACTTTGTTTTCTGTAAAGTATTGCTCAATTAGAAAACAGTATTATATACGTAAAATTATTTTAGTAGAATTAAGTGAACTTTAGAATATGTCAGAGAGCTAGTTTATTAGAATTGTCCAGTTTTATGATCTCGCTTAATACATTAACTCTTTAGTGAATGATCAGGGATGGGGAGATGATATTCTGTAGAACTACTCATTTAACCCACTGTTCCTACTTTTTATTCTGTTTTGTTCTATTCTGCTTAATTCCATTCCATTTTAAGATGCTGATCAGGACTTAGAAATTGATTTCACATCTCACTATAAGCCCCAATCTGAAGTGTGAAAATCAATGAACTAGGCTCTTAGTGATACCAGATTTCTGATATGGGTTTTCCAACTTACTCCTTAATAATTATGTAGATTTCTCTTTCTTTTCAAATACTGGTGCTGTCAAATATGAGCATTATCTAGAATTCCAATAAATAATCTTTTTAAATCTCAGATACCCCAACTCACTTTATTCTTATAACTCAGAACTCAAGATGGTTCATAACTTTAACAGAATAATGCTTATGAGAATGGAAAAGCCATTATCACTTTGATTAATTTTTGTCCCTAAAACAAATTATTTAATAAGAACATTAGTTTAAATTACAGTTGCTAAATGCAACTTTGAGAGAGAGGCAGGTAAGGGAATATGGCTGCTTGATTCAAGCTGCAATGCAAAAGAAAAAAATGAAAAATGCATTCATTAATGCACAAAATTATTACTATGATTATAATAAAAGCAAAATACTTAATGAAAATTTTTAAACAAATAGAAGACTGGCTGGGTGTGGTGGTTCACACCTGTAATCTCAGCACTTTGGGAGGGTGAGGCAGGCGGATCACTTGAGCCCAGGAGTTTCAGATGAGCCTGGAAAACATGGATAAATCTGGTCTAAAAAAATACAAAAGTTATCCAGGAGTGATAGCTCATACCTGTAGGCCCAGGTACTCTGGAGGCTGAGGTAGGAGGATTGCTTGAGCCAGGGAGGTGGAGGCTGCAGTGGGCCAAGATCACACCACTACACGGCAGTCTGGGTGACAGAGCAAGACTCTGTCTCAAAAATAATAGTAATAATAATAATAATAATAAAGTAGATTACACTGGAAATCATTTAAATGATAGGTTTATTGCTCTGTCTTAAACATGGATATTTATAAATATTTAATCTATAATTTTTATTTAATGCCCATTATATCATTTATATGTATATATAATATACCCATCATATATGTGTATACAGGTATATATACACACATATTGATTGTTTCATACTAATAACACTATGACTGCTGATTCATTCAGTATCATATATGTACACATACACACACACTCACATACATCATAACAAACCCTTACAGCAAGCTGGACATTCTCCTATTCATACTTTATACAGAAGTGCAACAGAGATATTAGAATCTCACAGCTATTAAGTGTCAGAGCCAGGGTTTATATTGAGGTCTATTTAATTTCAAAGGCTGAAGTCTATCAATTCACACTATTTCTCTAGCAGTAGGAATAGATATGTTGAACATCAACTAAATATACCAAAAAGTTAATATATCTGTTAACTCACTATTGTCAACAGCTTCCGAAATTCCTTTAAATTTATTTATTCTTTTTCACAATAAGAAATACACTGCTTTCCTGTTTGTCAGCTCCATCCATGCCTCTCTTTCTTCTGCTCCCTCTCTTTTAAAGTGAAAGTTGCATTGCTCAGAGTGAAGGTTGCATTGCCTGCCTAGTTTATAATCCCATCTAGCTCCAATTTTATTCATAGACAGATTTACATCGTTAAGAATTAAGTCTCAGAATTTCTGCCAAGTCCACTGCTGCTTCTTTGAAAAACTGGTTCTTTGTAGTAAGTGAAAATGGTGTGCTGAATAAATTTTAAGCTTATGCTTAGCAGCATAAGCTCTGTTAGTCGCCCTCTAATGAATATATAATGAGAAATCAATGGAAAGGACAATCAGGTCTGGGATAAATTAACAGTTACGGGCAGATTTACCATGAAGCTAATTAAACTCAATCTTCGGAACTCTTCATTTGCACAGGCCTCTTCCAAGGCTCTGGTGGGTTATGATAATATTATATCCTTTCTCTTAAAGAGTCCCTCACACAGAATTATATAAGCTCCTTGTTCCAAAAAAACCTAGATATTTTCCTAAGAAAGTTGGAGGAGATATGGGTATTACTGGTCCAAATACAAGATCAAGATTGGGAAAACACAAAAACGGCAAGGGAGTTAATACAGAAAAATATAAGGAGCAATAAAAGGAAAAATTACAGAATTTGCTTTTTAAAAAGGAAGAGTTTGGGGATCATTGAGAAATCTTTTGAGTATTGTCAAGTAAAGCTCAATGAACATGGGATTAGAAATTAAACAAATATGTGTCTCTTCACTCAGGAGCATTCTTTGGCAATAAAATGTCCACAACAATCACCAACGCAATGGGTCTCAAATATATTAAAAATTTCAATTTGTCATGAGAAAAATTGTGCAAAACCCTCAAGCCAGAGAGGATTACAGAATTACCTTTATATAGTTATTGAAAACACGTATATTCAGAAGCTAAAACTCTGTGTCTGCCTCCTCTAGCAGAGGTACATGCCAACTTATATATCCCAGACCAGAAATAAACAAAAACAAAAACAAAAAACAAATGGTTGTTCTCTTGCTAGGAAGGTGGTCTTGCTTTAATACGTTAGCCACTTCAGTAAAAGAAACACCTGGAGCATACTTGGTCCACAATATTGATCCATCCTCATAAATGAGTTACAGATGCTGAAGAGAAAGAGACCCGAAGTGTCACTTGAGTGGACATCCCCTCAGGGAAGCATTCTGTGAATTATATTCACAGAATCTTAATAGCTGTGAGATTCCAATATCTCTGTTGCACTGCTGTATAAAATGTGAATAGAGAGGAGAATGTCCAGTTTTCTGTAAGGATTTGTTAAGCCCATATTTTAAATTTCCACCTGTAAGCCAATAAACCCAAGCAAGCAAAATTATTTTCTCCCTAGCAATGAAAATAATTTGAAATTTGACCCAATAATAATAACCACAATAATCAAAAGAATAAAAACTCCCTGGTCCACTTTTGCCCAACTTGTGGCCCACATTTCCCTCTCTGATCCACAGACAGATCTTGAAGAGAACCTAATGGTGGACAAAAGCCACAGATGGAATCCTCAGTGCACTTAACTGCTTGAGAAACGTGTTGGAATCTAATGCTATCCAAAACACTTCCTTTTCTGTGTTCAGAAATACTACACAATTACTATTGGAAGGTCCCCCAAATTCTGCCAGATCTTTACATATCTTGAATTGTTTAGCACCAATAATGATTATATGTTGATAGCAGCCCTTCTGTCTCAATTCCATAGTTCCAAAGCAAATTTTGTTAAAAATGTTCTTCTTTTTAAAAGTACACATGATAAATTAGATATTTGAGTACAATAAAAAGGGTGCTTTTAAAAAAGCCCTATGTTTAATGATAGTAACAACAATTTGTCTTTTTTTTCTGATAGTATGGCCTCACTATTCATTATTTCCAGGATACTTCACCAGTTGGCTGTATCCCTGTTCAGCTTCCTGAAACTTGAAAGATTCATTAGTGTCACCTGAAATTTCCCCCATAGTAGCCAGTGAAAGATTAGACACATAGCACACAATATTGCTCTGATCATTTGAAGATATAAATGAAATCAATTCTGTGCTAAAATGGATCCTCTAAGAAACATTTTTTCTACTCAAATTACAATAAAACTAGGAAACTAGACAAGTTTTCTGTTAGGTTTTAGAAGAGTTGGTTTATTTTAATATGAATAAAAGAAATCCCCTTTATAGATATTGGTATTATTACAGTATAATCAGTCATTTATATCATTTAATCTAGGATGGAGAATGGTAGGAAATTAGGCACTAAGGCACTTTTAAGGTTCCTATGTTTCGGCTGGGCGCAGTGGCTCACGCCTGTAACCCCAGTACTTTGGGAGGCCTAGGCAGGCAGATCACCTGAGGTCAGGAGTTTGAGACCAGCCTGGCAAACATGGCGAAACCACGTCTCTACTAAAAATACAAAAATTAGCTGGGTGTGGTGGTGCACGCCTGTAGTCTCAGCTACTCGGGAGGCTGAGGCAGCAGAATCACTTGAACCCGAGAAGTGGAGACTGCAGTGAGCAGAGATCACACCATCCTGGGTGACACAGCGAGACTCTGTCTCAAAAAAAAAAAAAGTTTGTATGTTTCCAGGATTCCATCAATTTTTGTTAGATTTTCTAGTTTGTGTGCAGAGAGGTGATTGTAATTCTCTGAGGGTTTTTTTTTTTTTTGTATTTCTATGGGATCAGTGGCAATGTCCTCTTTGTCATCTCTGATTGTGTTTATTTGGATTTTTTTAAATTAGTATATTTAGTAGTCTATCAATGTTATTCATTCTTTCAAAGAACAAACTTTTGGTTTCACTGATCTTTTGTATCATTTTTCACATCTCCATTTCATTCAGTTCAGCTCTGATTTTGGTTATTTTTCTTCTACTATCTTTGGGGTTGATTTACTCTTATTTCTCTAGTTCCACAAGGTGTGATGTTAGGTTGCTAATTTTAGATCTTTCTAACTTTTTGATACGTGTATTTTGTGCTGTAAATTTTCCTCTTAACATTGCTTTAGCTGTGTCCCAGAGATTCTGGTCTGTTGTATCTTTGTTTTCATTCATTTAAATAATTTCTTGATTTCTGCCTTAGTTTCATTGTTTACTCAAAAGTCACCCAGGAGGAAATGTTTTGAGAGAACTTCTTGGAACCAATATCTACTTTTATTGCATTTTGGACTGAGAATATGTTTGGTATGATTTCAGTTTCTTTGAATTTTTTGAGAGTTACTTTATGGCTGAGCATGTGGTTGATTTTAGAGTATGTGCAATGTGCAGGTAAGAAGAAAGTATATTCTGTTTTTGTTGGGTGGAATGTTCTGTAGATGTCTGTTAGGTCCATCTCTTCAAGTGTCAAGCTTAAGTCCCAAATATCCTTGTTAGTTTTGTGCCTTGATGATTTCTCTGTCAGTGAGGTGTTAAAGTCTCCCACTATTATTGTGTAATTATTTAATCCTCTTCATAGGTGTCTAAATACTTATTTTATAAATCTGTGTTGCGTGCATATATACTTAGGATAGTTATGTCTTCTTGTTGAATTGAGCCCTTTACCATTATGTAATGCTGTTCTTTTTCTTTTTTGATCTTTGTTGGTTTAAACTCTGTTTTGCCTGAAATTAGAATAGAAACTCCTGTTTTCTTTTGTTTCCTGTTTGCTTGGTAGATTTTTCTGCATTCCTTTACTTTCAGTCTATGGATGTCCTTGCATGTGAGATGGGTCTCTTGAAGACAGTATACCATTGGGTCTTGCTTCTTTATCCACCTTGCCACTCTGTGCCTAAGTGGGGCGTTTAGCCCATTTATGATCAAAGTGAATATTGATATGTGCATATTTGATCCTGTCATCACGTTGCTAGCTGGTTATTATGTAGACTTGATTGTATATTTGCTTTATTGTGTCAATACACTTTGTATTTAAGTGAATTTTTATTGTGGCTGGTAATGGTCTTTTGTTTCCATGTTTAGCACTCTCTTAAGGACCTTTTGTAAGGCAGGTCTGATGGTAACAAATTCCCTTAGCATTTGCTTATCTGAAAGGGATTTTATTTCTCCTTCACTTATGAAGCTTAGTTTGGTTGGATATGAAAATCTTGGTTGGCATTTCTTTTCTTTAAGGATGCCAAATATATATCCCAAGTCTCTTCTGGTTTGTCATGTTTCTACTGAATATTCTGCTGTTAGCCTGATCGGGCTTCCTTCATAGGTGACCTGTCCCTTCTCTCCAGCTGCCTTTAATATATTTTTTCTTACATATTGACCTTGAAGAATCTGATGACTATATGTCTTGGGAGATGTTCATCTTGTATAATATCTCTCAAGGGTTATCTGATTTTCTGGAATTTGAGTGTCAACTTCTCTATTGAGGTTGGGGAAATTTTCATGCACAATATTAAAAATATCTTCCAAGTTGCTTGCTCTCTCTCCCTCTTTCGGGGATGCCAATGAGTCATAGGTTTCATCTCTTTATATATTTTCATATTTCTCAGTGGCTTTGTTTATTTGTTTTTATTGTCCTTTTCTTTATTTTCGTCTGACTTAGTTGATTTGAATAAATGGTCTTCAAGCTCTGAGATCTTTTCCTCTGTTTAGTCTATGGTGCTGCAAACATTTCTGATTTTATTATGAAATCCTTATAGTGAGTTTTTCAGCTCTATAAAATCAGTTTGATTTTTTCTTAATATAGCTATTTTGTCTTTCAACTCTTGAATCATTTTACTAAATTCCTGGGATTGGGTTTTAATTTTCTCCTGAATCTCAATGATCTTTATTGCCATTTATATTCTGAATTCTATGTCTGTCATTTCAGCGATTTCAGTTGGGCTATTGCTGAGAAACTAGTGTGGTTATTTGGAGGTAAGAAGACACTCTGGCTTTTAGAGTTGCTAGAGTTCTTGCATTGCCTCTTTCTCATCTGTGTGAGCTGATGTTCCTTTAATCTTTGATGTTGCTGTCCTTTGGATGTGGCTTTTTGTTTCTATATTCCTTGGTGTTTTTGAGGGTTTTACTGTGGTATAAGTTGAGTTGAGACAACTGGCTTCATGTCTGGATGCTTTCAGGGGAATAAGGCTCAGCTCAGCACTCCTGGCTGCATGCTCTAACCCTGGGGTGTTGGTACCAGGCCCATGGCTGTGTTCTTTGGCCCCTCAAGGTTAAGCACGTAGTGCACTAGATGGGCAGAGGTGTTCCTGGTCTCCTGGCAACAACACTCCTATGGGAGTTGTTGGCAAAAGTGCTCATTGAGGTGGTGTCAGCAGAGTCCATGCTTGTATGAATGCTCCAGTGGCAGTATGGTCCATTCACATGCTTGTGGCAGTAGGATGGTGGTGGCAAGATCTACACATGTGTGCCAGCAAAGTGTCAGTGGGTGGCTGTGGTCAGGTGCATGCTGTCAGGGGCCTATCTGCAAAAGTTCTCTTATGATTAGGCGGGGTCTTCTGGCAAAAGAGCTATATGGCAGTGGCTGCTGGGTTATGCCCTGGTTGAGCATTTGAAGCTGCACTGCAAGTGGGTGCAACTAGGCAGGGACCCTGGGGGAGAATGGAAAACTGTTGCCATTCAGATCAGTCTGGCCCTGTCCCATGGGCAACAAACCCTGTTCTGTCAAATCCAAGAGTCGACAAAGGCCAAAGCCACCTAAAGGCGCATAACAAACTTTGGGAGACAGGCATCCCTGGCAGTGCTCCACTTTAGCCATTATCATGCCAAACACTCTGGGCTCCATGCAGGCTGGAGTCCTGTCCCTGACAACTCTCCACGCAGCCAGCCCAAGTGTCCATGGAGGTAGTGGGGTCTACTGCAGGTAGGATTATGGAGGCCTGTGCCAAGAGTGGGCCACACTGCATCTACTTAACTCACTCATTCACCAAAAGCTGCTGAATGCCAGAAACAAGTCCTGGTGCTTGGCAACCCCATGTAGGGCTCCCAGCTACCACCCTCTTCAACCCAGAGTCTGTGTCCCTCTTCTATCCAGTCTCATTGCCTTCCGACAATCTGCTTGGTGTGTGCTAGTCTTCTTTATCATCAGGTTTCTTGATGAGAGAAGGTCTTCCTGGCTGCATCTAGTTGGCTATCTTGCTTGAGAATTGCATGACTTCTTAAAGTAGTAGACTCACAGAAAATTATCTCATTCAGGAGCTGTCATATGGTTGACAAGGTATGTATTTTTTTCTATATTCTATAGGTATACACCTTTGTTTTATGGTTGATGTTGTACGTTTTGTAAGAGAAACACTATTTTTAATTAATATATTTAGAGCTTCTCTGAATTTCTATTATTAGATCACATGCATTTTGTTTGCTTGTTTTGTTTTTTTGTTGTTTTTTTTAAAATTTTATCATTATTATACTTTAAGTTTTAGGGTACATGTGCACAACGTGCAGGTTTGTTACATATGTATACATGTGCCATGTTGGTGTGCTGCACCCATTAACTCGTCGTTTAGCTTTAGGTATATCTCCTAATGCTATCCCTCCCCCCACCCCCCACCCCACAACAGTCCCCGGTGTGTGATGTTTCCCTTCCTGTGTCCATGTGTTCTCATTGTTCAATTCCCACCTATAAGTGAGAACATGCGGTGTTTGGTTTTTTGTCCTTGCAATGGTTTGCTGAGAATGATGGTTTCTAGTTTCATCCATGTCCCCACAAAGGACATGAACTCATCATTTTTTATGGCTGCATAGTATTCCATGGTGTATATGTCGGCACTATTCACAATAGCAAAGACTTGGAACCAACCTAAATGTCCAACAACGATAGACTGGATTAAGAAAATGTGGCTTGTTTTGTTTTTTTAAGCTTTACACACGGCCACATGTGGAAAAAAGTCACTGAGAGTCAGAATGAGTAATGGAATAAATATTTGGATAAATTAAAATAATAATCAGGGTTTACTTATTTTAGAAATTATCATAAAATTGATGCATGATTTCTAAATTTTCTTTTAGATATAGAATGAGAATTTTGTAGCAGAAAACACCATAAAATAAGCATTTGGAGACCTGACTCTAGCATCAGCTTAGTGAATTCAGAAAACTCTTGACTCTTCTGTGTCTATTTTCACTTTGGTTAAAAGAGAAATTTTGAATTATTTTCTTTCTGTATAATGCAGATCTAAGTGTACACCAAGTGTCTGCTGTATCCTCCAAAGTCTCAAGCTTGATATGGTCACCTTCATGCTTTCCTTTCATAGCCAAACACAATGGCTCAAGTCCTCAACCCAGTTACTGAGGGAAGTCACATGTGCAGGACCATTTTCTGGGTGGCCTTAGACTGACCCATTTCTCCTCTTAATGCCTGCAGTTCTCAAGAATAACTGTAGAATGTGCTGAGAGTTCAATACCATGAAATAGGGAGAACTGCCCAAAACAGCCTACGCCTTGTTTGTGTCCCTCCTAGGGAATGTAATTTCTTGAGGTAGAAAGGAACTTCCAGGGACAGCCTAGGCTTTGCTTCTCTGTCCCCTTGAAGCAGAATGTCCTTCAAATCATTGCCAAGTAAGTTATGTTATCCCAAAGGTATATAACCCATGGTGGACTGTTTTTTCAGGTCCCTCAGCCATGGTGCAAACAGAGCATGCACAGTAAAGACCATCCTCCCCTGGCAGCTTTCTTGAGCCTTGGGGTACCAGCTCACAATGGATCCAAAATTTCTTCTGTCTCTTGATGCCTATCTGTAAGTAATAAATCCACTTCATGTAACTTGTTGTGAGTATATTCTCTCTCACCAGACTCACACAAGTTGGTAGCCGGTGCACAGTGAATCAGCTTTATGCCATGCATCCCTAATATCTCCAAGGGTTCCCTTGCAGATAACCATACTTCTTTTGGTCTCTCTTGCTTCTATGTATTGTTTCTGCAGCATTTTCAACTGTTTTTCCAATTGCTCTTTTCTTCTTGACCTAGTTTATCCCATGCTGGACATCATCAATTTCCTTTCATTCCTCCAAAGTGCTATTTTAAAAAGGCTCCTGCTTGTAGCAGACTTTGACAAAACTTTAAGGTAATGGAAGAAGATTATATAATCCTAAAATGAACAGTTAATACTGGAAATATTTTTTCCAAAAATTATTAGTAAAACTCCAAGAAACATAACTGCTCTTGTTATCCTGTTAGGACTTGGTTTAATACTTTCATCTACTCTCCCTAGCCCCATTACATTTCTGTCATACCCTACCTACTTTCTCTTTGGCTAATAGTAATTTCAGTATAATTATTTTATTGTATGTGTAAGAGTAATAATAATCTAATTTTTATGGCTCACCTTAGGTTTAGTTTATTTCTAAGAAGCCTTATTTTTCTCAATCAGAAGTCCAAATCTGACTAATCAGGATAATTTGAGAATTTAAAAAAACCTCTATGATATAAATTATGCCATTCTTTGGAAATACTGAAACATAAAATTTACTTATTCCAAGGTAACATTTTTTTCCTTTCTTCCATATGAAGTTTTCTAATTTTTTTAAGTTCTCTTATCATTCTTATTTTTGACACTCTCAATCTAAAAATGGAAACTTTTGAACTTTAACTTAGTCATGCTCATCAACAACATTTATTGGCTGTCATCTTTGTATGATGTGTTGAGTGTTAGTATTCAATGAAATAAGACCTTGAAAATAGATTCCTGACTAGCATTGTTATAACTTAGTCATTTCTTTTTACTCAAGCCAGGCAGGTCCTCCACTGCCTGCTAGAAACTTCAGTACTTGAACATCTACGCTAATTACCTGTGCAGTGAATCTCCCTCCTCCAGGGCTGAACCCCAGGACCTCTGGCAATCATTGACTTCTCCCTTCCTGGGTAGATTCTTTGGATTTTGACCACATATTAATATTTGGCTCATGATAACAAATCTTTCCTTAGTCTTGCTAATAGCTTCCAACTTAGTCTCCTTGCTTCTAGTGGATCTCCCATGTAACAGCTATTTTAGAATCACTTTCTACAAAGCTTAACTCAAATCACATTTTTTTAACTTCTCAGGCAGATTTCACCTCTTCCCACAAAGTGAATTTCACTTCCCCAAGAAAGTGAATTTCTACCCTTACCCACTATGATCTCATTCTAGTCCCTGTACTTCTGCTTTCCTTTCACTCCAGCAATGTTTTTGGCTGAGATGTTTTTAAGATTATGCTGAGACTCTGATAAGCTTTTCTATTCCTGTATGTTTGTCCATCTCACCACAGCCTTGTTTGAACAGTGGAGAGGCTTTACATTCTTTAAGGATGAAATTACTATTTCATATCAAGTTACCACTTCCATAAAATAGCATTTCTCCAGCACTAGAGAGGTTTACACAATATCTGTATGTTGTATTGGTCAGTCGAATGTGAAGAAATTGGGTGTTTAATAAAATGCATGTGGAATTTGCTTATGATGAAACAGAGAACTGAAATTCTAAAAGTCGATAACAGGGCCTACACTACTCAATAAACAAATTCCACTAATAGTGGGAAGTGTTCATCATTACTGCTTTTCAGAAGCGTGCGCTATTGGGAGGAAAAATCATTACTTCACTGCCATGGAATCAATGAAGGAAGAAGGAATTTTTGTATCTGGAAAATATTCAGGAGGTCTTTGAGGCAAGAAAAAAGTATTGAGTAAATGTATTTTAGTTTTTACAGAACAGGAAGTGTAAAAAGAAGGACTTGACCATCACCAACACTTTCCCCAGGCTTTCCTCAAATCATTGGTCATCCTGAAAGGGAGTAATCATCCATATGGGGATGATAACTAATTATCTGTAGGGCATTAATTTTTTAAGTTATAGTTGCCTAGTTTGTGAAGTTAGAAAATCAATATCATGATTTTTATTTTGGCTTCATACACCTATTTCATGTCTTTCTACTTAATAATCCCTAACATGACTTATTACTTATGATTTTATGAAGACAACGAAAGGGGATTAGAGTAAAGGTATGCAAGTAAAGGAATAGATTGAGCTATATTTTGATGATCAACATCACTTAATGCACTTATAGATTTATAGGAATTTGCAAATAAATGCATCATGGATGTGGTTACTGAAAGTGACTAAAGTAACTCAAAACCAAATTTATTATGGATCTTCTTACTTCATTGCCTTGATTTTGCATCCCCATTTTTGTTAACAAAAGTGTCCAAATTCTACCTCTAACCCTTCTTTGTGTAAGACTACTTTCTCTGGATTTCAGAACTGATATACTGATAGCAGAAGCTTTAGTCTTTCTCATATAAATATTCTGCTTCTTAAAGTTCAGCAACTATGTTTTGCTGCTCTTGCCATTTCTACATTCATTTTTAAGTACTGTTGTTCAAATCCATGCAATGTATAATTTCAAAGAGCAGTGTATCTGCAACTGGAGGGTTTGCACATACCTCTGTATTTTAGAATGACATATATTATCTCCCAGGGAATATGCTTCATCATTTGGATGCTCCTTTCTTCATGTCCATTTACTTTCTCTCTCTGTAAAGAAGTATATGCTTCTGGGGACTGAGTTAGGCAAGTCTGGTATTTACTGCTTAACTTTTTCTTTATTTATTTTATGAATTTATCCTGTTTTTACTGTGGTGCCAAACACCATCCCATGCCCTGAAAGACAAATAAGACGCAGCTTTATTACAGAAGGCAGAACAGAATATTCCATTGAAAAGGCAAAATATTCCTGACTTTCAAAAGTGGTTTCTGAAATGCCTTACATTTTCCTCATCTACAAATTAAGAGGTAGTGGCAACTCAGGAGGGCTCCTAAAGAAGGCTTCCAGGGAAAATGATTCATGCCTATAATATAAGGCTTATAGTAGCATACAAGTCAAACACAGACAACAACATTAGTAGTCCATACTATATCATGCCACAGAGCCTCACACAGGTCTGCACACTGGTAGACACCTAACCATAATACTCATTAACTTGCCCAGTGTTTTATCAATGTCAGCTCTCCAACTCTAACAGGGCTGGAAATATTTTACACAAGGGAATAGTTTTTTGGTTTATAAATATTTTGAAAGATCTAAAAGACCTGAGTTATCTTGCAGTCCAGAGTCTAAACCAGGACAGAAAGGAACTGATTCTCTGGCATCATGTATAAAGAATTGGGTCATGAGTCTTTCTTTGATGATCTGTCATAGAGCTATTTTTGATGAAATATTGTCACCCTTCAGAGCTTATCTTTATTATGTTATGAAATATTTTGAAGAGAAATAATTATCCCACCTACTAATTACTCATTTGTTAACGCTCAATTACTACTTGCTGATGCTAAACTTTATGAGGAGAACTGGCTAACAAAATAGTGCATAATATAGAATGCGTACCTTTCTTCACAAAGTCTGGAAGAAAAGATCAAGAGTTTAAATAAGTAACTGCAGTAATGTATCATAAATGCTGCAATGTAGAAGTACAGGGTGAGATGTAAGTTCACAGTGGGAGCAACTAACCTAATTTAAAAACTTAGAGAACGTGTACCGTCAAAATCTTAGCAAGAAATAAAATACAACTCTGGTGGCATAAAAACCTTGAAGAAAGGGATCATTTACAGAGATGTAGGTGGGATTAAAGGAATCAATAAATACTGCAGATACTATCTACAGAGAACAGGAGACTCTTACCCCCCACCCTTGTGTCTGAAGGGAAAAAGAGGGAAAACAGTGTTACTAATTGTAGTAAAAATTTGAGTTAGAAGGTGTTCACTAGATATTACCCAGAGCAGGGAGGGAACTTGAGAGGAAACATCCTGTTCCCTTTTTCATCTGGCTTTATTTCATTGGCCAAACCCTTGAGGCAAGGGAGCCCAGGTTATTCAATCTTGGTGGGTCAGCTAACCAGGACCCAGAGCAGGGCAGAAGGATGGAGAATTGGCCAAGGTGGGGTGGCATTAGGGATTAGTACACAGCAAAAAGAATAACCAACACAGGAGCCTTTTAGGAAGAAAGAGCTACTTATCAAAGAATTGAAGGATAAATGAGAGTCTGACACAAAAGAAGGTGAAAGTGTTTCATGATTCAATAAACTTCTTTGTGTTTTTAGAGGCTGGTACCCAGCTCTAGCACATCAGAATTGAAGACATGGGTTTCTGTTCATACCAACTGTACTCTCACAATACTAAAAATTAGCTTGTTCTTCTTTTTGTAGGTTCTTAATGTATAAAGGTAGTTTATTAATTTAAGATATTTCTTCTTTTTTAATGTATGCATTGACATACTAAAATCTTCAAGACTCCCTTTTTAAGAATGAAATGTCACGATGCCCGTATATAAATGGTCACTGTGGCTAAAAACAAGTCTTTCTTTTAGGAGGACAAAGAGAAGGGCATAGTATTTGGGTTCCTTTTTATCAAAGGGACAGAAAATTAGTTCAATGCTTCTGATTAAAATGCTATCAGCTGATATAATTTTTCAGTAAATACTGAGAAAGAAAAACCTGACTTTTGCTGGGCATTTAATATATGCTAGACTATGAGCTACTCGCATGATTTCATTTAAATTTTTTAGTTTGACATTGCATGATGCTGCATTAATACTTGTTGGGGGAGGAAACAATAGGTACCCTGATAATAAATAATACAGTCAGGTTTCAGTGTCAGGATTTTGTAACTCCAAAGTCACAATTTTAAGTACTTAATATGTTTAAATCATTGTTTTGGTTGATATTGGAATTACAATGAAATAAGCAACATGTTTTGTCCTCAAGGAGTGAACATTACAGAATGTCATGTACTACAAGAACCCTTTTGATACGAGTTGAAATAAGGGTGATATCACTTCTCTATCAAGTAATCGGAAGAGCTTTGAGAAGAACATGGCATTTAACCACGATCTAAATGAAAGGTGTCATAAGCAATCCTGCAGAAAGTCCCAAATGAATCCTAAAACCTATACCCAATAGTATGTTAAATTTTTTCCCTTGTACTGAAAACATGTTCTTAATGTTAAATGATGAGGTTCAGGACATTCTACCCCAAAATATGACCCTTGGCATTTAAAAAAAATGGCAGAAGAAAGGTCACTCTCACCTTTCTCTGCTGTTTTTCCCTGAAAAAGATAATAAAACCTTCATTTGAGAAGTGCTCTACCTATACCTGGAGGAAAGGAGCCAAAGGCACAGACATGCCAAGGAGAATCTAAGAAAACAAGCCTTATTTGCTAAGTTTTCCCCAGTTTATTATCATTAGATCATACCCTTGTCTAATCCTGTTTGTCCATGATTGTTCAATCTTTTTAAAGATAAACAAGTTTAACCATTTCTGTGGATTTTCCTTTCCTTACGAAGGCTCCTGTGTCATGTAAAACTTGTATGAAATAATATTATTGCTTTTCTCCTGTTAATCTTTTCTTTTTTGGAGACAGAGTCTCACTCTGTTTCCCAGGCTGTAGTGCAGTGGCGTGATCACAGCTCACTGCAACCTCCACTTCCTGGACTCAGGTGATTCTCCCACTCCACCCTCCCGAGTAGCTGGAACCACAGGCATGCACCACCATCACCAGCTAATTTTTTGTATTTTTTCTAGAGATGGGGTATTGGCATGTTGCCCGGACTGGTCTTGAACTCCTGGGCTCAAGCAATCCGCCTGCCTCTGCCTCCCAAACTGCTGGGATTACAGGAGTGAGCCACCACGCCAGGCCAATATGTCTTTTCTTATAGAGGCCTAAAACATAAACCTGGGATGAGTGAGGAAAAGATATTTTTTCTGCCTTACATAAGCAAAGTAGGACAAATCACAGAGCCCTTTCCTCAGAAGACATATTGCATATCTTCTCTAAGGGAAAATGAATGATAATAATAAATCTTCTGGTTTAAAAAGTTTCTTGTTTAAGAATTCCATTTGGTTGTTCTTTTAAGTTGTGTGTCTCCAAAAATAGATGTGGGAGAGATGTGCCCTCTTGTTTCATATATTGGCCCCAAATTTTTGTCCCAGGCAAAGTAATACAGTGATTATCCCTCAAATACATCTTTCTAGGGACAGTGTATGCTGTAAAGCAGGGTACTTCATTTAATGTCATGACACTTATAAGTGACTGAGCAATGACATGTCAGGGATTCAAGATTGTCTGGAAAACATAAGACTTCCTTCTTTAGGTAAAAGCTGGTGTAACTATAACAGGTCCGTTGCCTGATGCCTGCAGCACATCAATGCTCTGAGACACTGGGTTGCCACAGAGAAAGAGGTTTATTTTAGGACCACTGAACGAATAAATGGGAGGAACCCACAAAGCCATTTTCTTGAAGAGTTTGGAGCTGGGGTTATTAGAGTTTTGGAGTGGGCCAAAATGTGGAAATCCTTGACTGGTTGAAGAGTGCAGGGCAAAGTCATGAAACAGGGAGATAAAGAAATTATACTTATGCTGATTCTGTTCTTTGGTGAGGATCTTCAAACTGGTTGGCATCAAATGTTTCAGGATCTGAATAAAATCTTAAGCAATTCTTAAACAAAAGCCTTATGATTCTAATGTCAGAGATCCTGTCTATAGAAACAATGGGAATGCAAATTACTTCTTAAATACTCTTATACTCCTAATGTCAGAAATCTTATCTATAGGAACAATAAGGATGCAAATGGTCATTATCTAGTGCTATGCAACTTTTAGCAACAAGAAAGCGGGTCAAAGTGTAGCCTGATTAATGCTTAATTATAACTATGTTTCTGTCCAGAATTCTTGTTAACCCTGTGAGGATGGTTTCACTGGTACACTCTATGAGAAATATCTCGGTGTTTATAGGCAGTGATGCTAAAAATGGAATACAGGACACTATGAAATTCTATTTTTGTTTCAGTCTTTGTACCTTAATTTCTTGAATAATATATGTCTTCATGATTTTAAAAACCATAGTGTGCCCTGGACCAGAATAGGGAGACAGAAAAACTGAAATAAATGAGGTTCATTTTTGTAAACGGAGAGATGTCTGGGTTGGGCATTTGAAGTAAAGGAAAGCAGAGACAAGGAAGTCTATGGACATGTTCAAAACAATCATTCAGTTTTGAGCACACTATGATAGAAGTAGTATAGTGATAGCATTATAGTGCTAGTAGAAGACAATAACTTGCAACCATAAATAAATCATGTTATAATTACACTGAATGTCAGGATTTTATTTTATAACTGGCAGGTGATCTTCAATGCTATGCATGTCTTCTTATGGCAATGTATAGACAAATAGTTTAACTAGGAGGAAAGGGACATGCAAGATCTTGCAAGCCAGGACTACAAAGAATAAATCTGTGGTAAAATAACACACAGAGAAGGATACTGTTATAAGAACAGCATCAGTGCAATTTCGAATTCATAAAGGCCAAAGGTGTATAACATGCAAGGTATCCAGGGGGTCTTTGTAGAAGTCAGAATATGTTGTGAGGAGTCACAGAGGGTGGAGTTTTCAGGATTACACTGAACACTAGGTCATAAGGAATAAAACGGAAGAACTATGCCTCATGAGCAGGCTCCATGTACAGGAAAGCATGGCAAAGACAGACCAAATTCAGTAAAAACAGGAGCAAATATGTAATTGCAGTCAAAATGTGATTAAACATCAGAAGCACCATATTAGTTCCCAATATGTGTTATGTTATGGTCAACAAGTCCTTTCAGACATAGAAAAACACACAAATACATCACACAAATGCATTAATACTGTTACATGTTAAGACACAGGAATGGCTCTGTGACAACTTGTAAATCTCAGGGAACTGGGAATGAGTGTGGATGAGACTTGAAAGCATGACACAGGAAATCAGCACACGGACAAAGCACTCTCTAACTTTTGTAAGAAGTTTCTCTGGGGAATTGGTTCTTGGTCAACTAGAAGCATAATGTGCTAATCGTATTTGCTTTCACGTGTGTTTTGTCTTCAACTTTAGTGTTTAGTGGCTCATGTTTCTGTTCTGTAGATACATGGTGCCTGTTTAGCTCTTCTCCCTCCATCATGGGTTTTAAGTACTACCTCATAAGGGTGGGTTATTATCAAAAGCTAGGTCACTATACCATATGCTATTTGAACTGTCACAGAGTTCCTCAGATATTTTTCTTTAATGAATTTTGGGAGGAATTGGCAACAAACTTAATTTAGGAATTCAAATGAAAAGAACAGAGATTCTTAAAAATTATAGTAAAATATATATTCACTATATGATGGGGAGGGGCAAACTATGCTATGAGGCAAGGGGCAGTTTGGGTATGCACAAAGATGCATAGGTAGGAAGGATAGAGCCCTCTTTTTGGATGTCACAATAGTCCTGGAGAGAAACAAATCCAAAGATAGTAGAAAAGGAGAAATAACAATTCGGGTGAAAATAAAAACAGCATACAATTTTAAATATTTTAAAGAATAATTATATTAGAGATCTTATTCTAGACTAGTTTAAGGTAGTTATATGCTCGTGTCAATGAAGGAGGACTTTTATTGTAGGGTTGACTGTTAGATTGTAAGGTATTTAATGTCATGGACTGTTTATCATCAATATTTTCCTATCCCATGTGCCTACTAGTGTGTTTCATATATAGTAAGTTTTTAATAAATGTTTGTTGAAAGGCATCCTCATGGGAATAAAACAATAGACTTGCTCATCGTTAGGTTGCACACTACAAGAAATAACATAATCAAAAATTATGCGTCAGTATAATAAACTTTAATGTTTCTTCTTATAATATTCTCTTTACTTACTAAGTTACTATGTATCCATTTCATTAAATTACATAAATAGAAACTAAAGCTATTCTTTATTGAGCACCAAACATTCTAGGCATTGAGCTAAGTTCTCTATATACATTATCTTATTTTTCACAATAGTTTCATAAAGTAAGCATTATTTTTATGTCTATTTCAAAAATGAGAAACTTAAGATTAAATATCATTATTAACTTGCTGAAGACCTGGGATTTAGACTCAAGATTTTATTGGGAACTTCAAATATTAACAAAATTCTATACAGTTTAATAAGGATGAACTTCCCCGCTATTCCAGTGGCTAGTCCCAGAAATGGCTTATTAAAGTTTAGCATTCTTTTCAAGGTGACACAGTAAGTAAGGAATTAAAATAAACATAGTTTACAACATAACATATGGAACATTGTCACTAGAATTATCTGATGAGTAGATTAATTATTATGGAAACTGTCATCCCAGTCTAAGCTGCTGGAAAGTTAGAGAAAACATATCAAACAAGTGTTTTCAGACACTGGTCAATTGGCAGTGTGAAATTGGGATCTATGAGAGAAAGAAATAGGTGAGCTCTATGACTTCTTCAGCTACCCTATAGGAAGCTTCTAGGTAATTTGAAGGACAAGTAACAGTTTTAAAATAGGCTCCAGTGATCTCACTGAGTTAAGAAGACAGAAATGTGAGTTCAGAGGGGCTGAGTTGGCTAGAGTTTTAGTAGCAGACTATTAAAGAGGAAGAAGCAAAACCATGTTTTCTATGGTGGTTAACACATCCCTTGAACTTTGCGGAGTTCCCCTTGAACTTTGCGGA
Organism: Pan troglodytes; assembly: GCF_028858775.2. Classification (NCBI taxonomy): domain Eukaryota; kingdom Metazoa; phylum Chordata; class Mammalia; order Primates; family Hominidae; genus Pan; species Pan troglodytes. The sequence continues at coordinate 37,231,907 of NC_072421.2, read as the reverse complement.
GTTCCCCTTGAATATTTGGTGGAATGCTGATCTGTGTATATGTGAGGAGAATTTCCAGAAGGATGAAGACAGAATCATTGGAAAGCAGTAACCCCAAAAATTCTAGGATCTCACGGAAGGCTATGGATAGTTTGCATCCCCCTGGCCAGGATAGAGAGTTCATAATCCATGGAGCATCCAATGGAGTTCTCAGAAAATTATCACCATGATAGTAATGCTAAATATCCTTAAAATAAATATTTTTCTGAACTTGCCTTAACAAAGCTTAATATCAGCTCTTGAAAGGATTAAGTTGAATCCAAATTTCATTGTGACAGAACAAATGCAATACTCTTTAAAGAAATACAATATCCAGAACACAACAAAGTAAAATTAACAAAGGCCAGCATTAAATCAAAACTTGCCAGGAAAGGAGCAAAAAATATTACCTATAGCCAGAAGAAATAATCATTCAATAAAAAATAAACCCATGAATTATGGAGATGATGGAATTGACCAAAAATGACCTTAAAATTGCTATTATAATTATGTACTATATGCTTAAGAATATAGACAAAAACCTGAACCTGATGAGGGGAAAAGTGGAAGATTTATATGACACACATGGAACTATCAGTGATGTTAGTACAATATATGAAAAAGAAAAATAAATATATGGAACTAACTACATTTTAGATACTAGAGAAGAAAAGGGATGTTAATTTAAATACTTAGCAATACAAACAATCAAAAATAAAATACAGAGAGAATTAAGACTGAATAATAAGTAATGGAAAATGAATGTCCCTGAAATTGATGTCCCAAAAAGAGGGGAAAGGATATCTGAAAAAATAATGGCCAAAAAGTTTTGAAATTTAATGTAAACAATATAACCACATTTCCAAGAAGATCAATAAATCTCAAGCAGAATAAACTGAAAACACACACACACACACAAATGCGCATATACACACTCACACTACTCCACATTATAATCATATTGTTGACTCAGTATAAACAAAAAAATGTTAAAGGTAGAGGAGAAATTCACATTATGTACAGAGAAACAAAGATAAGTATGAGAGCATACTTACCATCAACTATGCACCTCAGAAGTACTAAAGAAAGAAAAAAAAGTCTATATAGGATTATTTATCCAATAAAAATGTCTTTTGAAAACAAACATATAATAAATACATTTTTACACAAAAGCCGAGACACTTTTTGCCACCAGGCTAGAGCTATGAAAATTATTAAAATAAATGCTTCTAAAGGAAAAAATAACTGATAGTAATTTGGTTCTAAATGAAGTAAAGGAGAACATCAGAAATGGTAAGTGTGGTTAACATAAAAGATTGTTTTCTCATTTTAGTCTATTTAAAAGATAACTGAATGATTATAGCAGAAATTTTAACAATATATTTCACTGTTTGTAACATAAGTAGAAATAACGTATATAACAATAATACAAAGGACACAGGAGAGAATCCTAAGCATATTGTTATAACACCATATGTGAAGTTACATGACTTTATTTGAAGATAGACTGTGATAAGTGAAAAATACATATTTTGGATCCCAAGGCATTTGATAAAAATAAAACAGAGTAGTATATCAAATAAGCTAATACTGCAGATAAAACAAAATCACAAAAATAATTATTAAAATCCAAAAGAAAGCAGAAAAATACAAAATATATAAAAAGGAAGTAAACAACCATAAATAGAAAGATGGTAGATTTGAACCAAATCATATCATTATTTACATTAAATATAAATTGTCTAAATACTCCAAATAAAATGCAGAGATTGTCATTTAGATAAGACAGTGTGACCCAACTATATGCTGTCTAAAAAAACCTTGTATTTTCCTATTATCTCAAGCATTTATTATTTATTTCTGTTATGAACATTCTAATTTCACTCTTTTAGTTATTTTGAAATGTACAATGTTATTGTTAATTATAGCTGCCCTATTGTGCTACCGAACATTAAATCATATGTAAAGACAGGTTAAATGTAAAAGTATGAAAAACATGAAAACAGGAAGCTGTATCAGCATCAAAAGGAAGTTGTAGTGGCTATGTGATTGTAAGACCAAATTGACTTTAGAACACAGATTTCCAGGGGTAAAGATAGGTATTATATTAAAAAGCAAGTCATTTTATTAAGACACAACAATCTTAAATATTTATGCACCTGATTAGAGAGCTTCAAAAAACATGAAACAAAAACTAATAGAACTGAAAAGGGAAATTGGAAAATCTATGGTAATAGTTGAAGACTACAACATTCCTGGCAGTTGACAGTACAATAGCTAATAGTGCAGGATATGTAAGACTTGAATAAAACTGCCAACTAGCTTGACCAAATTGACAGATACAGAACACTCTATCCAATCACAGCACAACAAAGTTAGAACACATGCTATGCAATAAAACAAATCTTAATGCTTGTAAAAGGATTGAAATAATACAAAGTATGTTATCTTACCTAAAAAGTTATACAAAAAATCAGTAACAGTTCTTTTAATTGTAATGTTAGGGTGTCAATTTTGGATCTTCCCTGCTTTCTCCTGTGGGCATTTAGTGCTATAAATTTCCCTCTACACACTGCTTTGAATGTGTCCCAGAGATTCTGGTATGTTGTGTCTTTGTTCTCATTGGTTTCAAAGAACATCTTTATTTCTGCCTTCATTTCGTTATGTACCCAGTAGTCAAACACATTCAAAAGCTAGCAGAAGGCAAGAAATAACAAAAATCAGAGCAGAACTGAAGGAAATAGAGACACAAAAAACCCTTCAAAAAATTAATGAATCCAAGAGCTGGTTTTTTGAAAGGATCAACAAAATTGATAGACTGCAAGCAAGACTAATAAAGAAGAAAAGAGAGAAGAATCAAATAGACACAATAAAAAATGATAAAGGGGATATCACCACCGAACCCACAGAAATACAAACTACCATCAGAGAATACTACAAACATCTCTATGCAAATAAACTAGAAAATCTAGAAGAAATGGATAAATTCCTTGACACGTACACCCTCCCAAGACTAAACCAGGAAGAAGCTGAATCTCTGGATAGACCAATAACAGGCTCTGAAATTGTGGCAATAATCAGTAGCTAACCAACCAAAAAGAGTCCAGGACCAGATGGATTCACAGCCGAATTCTACCAGAGGTACAAGGAGGAACTGGTACCATTCCTTCTGAAACTATTCCAATCAATAGAAAAAGAGGGAATCCTCCCTAACTCATTTTATGAGGCCAGCATCATCCTGATACCAAAGCCTGGCAGAGACACAACCAAAAAAGAGAATTTTAGACCAATATCCCTGATGAACATTGATGCAAAAATCCTCAATAAAATACTGGCAAACCGAATCCAGCAGCACATCAAAAAGCTTATCCACCATGATCAAGTGGGCTTCATCCCTGGGATGCAAGGCTGGTTCAATATACGCAAATCAATAAATGTAATCCAGCATATAAACAGAACCAAAGACAAAAACCACATGAATATCTCAATAGATGCAGAAAAGTCCTTCGACAAAATTCAACAGCCCTTCATGCTAAAAACTCTCAATAAGTTAGGTATTGATGGGACGTATCTCAAAATAATAAGAGCTATCTATGACAAACCCACAGTCAATATCATACTGAATGGGCAAAAACTGGAAGCATTCCCTTTGAAAACTGGCACAAGACAGGGATGCCCCCTCTCACCACTCCTATTCAATATAGTGTTGGAAGTTCTGGCCAGGACAATAAGGCAGGAGAAGGAAATAAAGGGTATTCAATTAGGAAAAGAGGAAGTCACATTGTCCCTGTTTGCAGATGACATGATTGTATATCTAGAAAACCCCATTGCCTCAGCCCAAAATCTCCTTAAGCTGATAAGCAACTTCAGCAAAGTCTCAGGATACAAAATCAATGTACAAAAATCACAAGCATTCTTATACACCAATAACAGACAAACAGAGAGCCAAATCATGACTGAACTCCCATTCACAATTGCTTCAAAGAGAATAAAATACCTAGGAATCCAACTTACAAGGGATGTGAAGGACCTCTTCAAGGAGAACTACAAACCACTGCTCAAGGAAATAAAAGAGGATACAAACAAATGGAAGAACATTCCATGCTCATGGGTAGGAAGAATCAATATCGTGAAAATGGCCATACTGCCCAAGGTAATTTATAGATTCAATGCCATCCCCATCAAGCTACCGATGACTTTCTTCACAGAATTGGAAAAAACTACTTTAAAGTTCATATGGAACCAAAAAAGAGCCCGCATCGCCGAGTTAATCCTAAGCCAAAAGAACAAAGCTGGAGGCATCAGACTACCTGACTTCAAACTATACTACAAGGCTACAGTAACCAAAACAGCATGGTACTGGTACCAAAACAGAGATATAGATCAATGGAACAGAACAGAGCCCTCAGAAATAACACCGCATATCTACAACTATCTGATCTTTGACAAACCTGAGAAAAACAAGCAATGGGGAAAGGATTCCCTATTTAATAAATGGTGCTGGGAAAACTGGCTAGCCATATGTGGAAAGTTGAAACTGGATCCCTTCCTTACACCTTATACAAAAATTAATTCAAGATGGATTAAAGACTTAAATGTTAGACCTAAAACCATAAAAACCCTAGAAGAAAACCTAGGCATTACCATTCAAGACATAGGCATGGGCAAGGACTTCATGTCTAAAACACCAAAAGCAATGGCAACAAAAGCCAAAATTGACTAATGGGATCTAATTAAACTAAAGAGCTTCTGCACAGCAAAAGAAACTACCATCAGGGTGAACAGGCAACCTACAAAATGGGAGAAAATTTTCGCAACCTACTTATCTGACAAAGGGCTAATATCCAGAATCTACAATGAACTCAAACAAATTTACAAGAAAAAAACAAACAACCCCATCAAAAAGTGGGTGAAGGACATGAACAGACACTTCTCAGAAGAAGACATTTATGCAGCCAAAAAACACATGAAAAAATGCTCACCATCACTGGCCATCAGAGAAATGCAAATCAAAACCACTATGAGATATCATCTCACACCAGTTAGAATGGCAATCATTAAAAAGTCAGGAAACAACAGGTGCTGGAGAGGATGTGGAGCAATAGGAACACTTTTACACTGTTGGTGGGACTGTAAACTAGTTCAACCATTGTGGAAGTCAGTGTGGCGATTCCTCAGGGATCTAGAACTAGAAATACCATTTGACCCAGCCATCCCGTTAGTGGGTATATACCCAAAGGACTACAAATTATGCTGCTATAAAGACACATGTACACGTATGTTTATTGCAGCACTATTCACAATAGCAAAGACTTGGAACCAACCCAAATGTCCAACAATGATAGACTGGATTAAGAAAATATGGCATATACAGCATGGAATACTATGCAGCCATAAAAAATGATGAGTTCATGTCCTTTGTAGGGACATGGATGAAATTGGAAATCATCATTCTCAGTAAACTATCGCAAGAAGAACAAACGAAACACTGCATATTCTCACTCATAGGTGGGAATTGAACAATGAGAACACATGGACACAGGAAGGGTAACATCACACTCTGGGGACTGTTGTGGGGTGGGGGGAGGGGGGAGGGATAGCTTTAGGAGATATACCTAATGCTAAATGAGGAGTTAATGGGTGCAGCACACCAGCATGGCACATGTATACATATGTAACTAACCTGCAGATGGTGCACATGTACCCTAAAACTTAAAGCATAATAATAATAAAATAAAAAAGAAAAAAAGAAAAAAGAAAAAAAAATCAGTAACAGAAAGATACATAGGAAATCCACAAATAATTAGAAATTAAATGCTACAGTTCTAAATTACCCATTTGCAAAAGAATAAATCACAATAAAAATGAAATGATATTTTGAAAAGATTAAGGTGAATACACCACATATTGAAATTTGGGGGTTACAGTGAAAGACATGCTTAGAGGGAAATTATAGTTTTAAATATTTATATTAGAAAAAAAGGTCTTGATTCAGTGATCTAGGTTTCCACCTTAAAAGCCTGGGAAAGATGAGTAATATAAAATGAAAATAAGGTGAAGAAAAGAATGATAAAAGGAGAAGCTGAAACAACCAAAACAGAAAATTAACATATAATACAAAAAGATTAATGAAAACAAAATATGATATTTGAAAACATTTATAAATTGATAAAAGTATCATGCTAAATTGACCCAAATACAAAGAGAAGACAAAATTACCAGTGTCAACAATAAAGAGAGATGATTACTCCAGATACTGTAGTCATTAAAAGAATGAAAAGAGGATATTATAAACAACTTCATGTCTATAGACTTGTAAACATGACTGAAATGGATAAATTCCTTAAAGACACATCTACCAAAGCTCACTCAAGAAGAAATAGATGATTTGAGAAGGACGTCATATATTAAAATATTGGATTCATAGTAAACTCTAAAAAGCAAACTCCAGACCCAGATAGCTTCACTGGTAAATTCTACTGAACATTTAAGATAAAAGTAATACCAATTCTGCACAAATTCTAGAAAATAGAACATAAGCAAAGCCTTCTTTACTCACTTTATGAAGAAAGCATTTCTCTGATCCCAGAACAAGACAAATATATTAAAGGAAAAAAAATTAACCCAAAAATCAATTTGCCTCATGAATATTTATGCAAAAATCTAGTGAGTCCAGGAAGATAAAAAAGTAATAATAAATCATGATGAAGTGAGGTGTATATTAGAAATTCAATGTTGGTTTAACATTTGAAAATCAATCAAAGGATTTTGACATACTGACAGTGTGTAAGTAAAATATACGATTTTCTAAATAGATACAGAAAAAAATTACAGAAGTATAACAATGATTGATGATTTTTAAAAATTCTGCAAAGTACAGTAGAAGAGAACTTCCTCAAATTGACAGTGGGCATCTATTAAAAACCTACTCAGAGGCCGGGCATGGTGGCTCACGCCTGTAATCCCAGCACTTTGGGAGGCCGAGGCGGGTGGATCACAAGGTCAGGAGATCGAGACCATTCTGACTAACACGGTGAAACCTCGTCTCTACTAAAAATACAAAAAATTAGCCGGGCGTGGTTGCGGGCACCTGTAGTCCCAGCTACTCGGGAGGCTGAGGCAGGAGAATGGCGTGAACCCGGGAGGCGGAGCTTGCAGTGAGCTGTGATCGTGCCACTGGACGACAGAGCTAGACTCCATCTCAAAAAAAAAAAAAAAAAAAACACCTATTCAGAAAAAAAAAAAAAACTTGAAAATAGTTTTCCTGAAATTGATTTGTTTTCAAAAGTACTCAATAATTAAAAGACAAGCATCCTGATTCAAAAGTGAATAAAAATTTCAACAGGTATCTCATAAAACAAAAGATACAAAATTTCAATTAGTACATGAAAAGATGCTCAATGTAATTGATCATTAATAAAATGCACATTTAAATCATAGTAGATACCACTACATATCCACCAGAATGGCTAAAATTTAAGTACCACCTTTCAGCAATAGAAACTTCTGTATGTTTTTGCTGCAAATACAAAATGGAATGGCTATTTTGAAAACACTTTGGCATTGTCTTAGAAAGTGAAGATTATACTTATCAAGTAACTCAGCAATCTGACTTGTAGGTATTTTCTGTAAGAGAAAGGGAAACACATGTTCATGCAAAAATTTTACACAAGTATTCATAACAGCTTTATTCATAATAGTAAAAACCTAGTAACAACCCAAATGTCCAACAACTGGTGAATGAATAAAAAAATTGTGACTCATCTATACAAAGGTATACTACTAAGCAATAAAAGGCAGGGTACTAGTGATACAACATGGATGGATCTTGAAAACATTATATTAATCAAAAGACAGACTCAAATAAATATATGATTTATTATTTTGCTTACATAAAATGCTTAGAAATGCAAACACACAAATAACAAATCATCAATTACCAGTGGCCAGGGTTGGAGTGAGGGGATTGACTGAGATGAGGCATAAAATAACTTGGGGGGAGTAATAAAAATGTTTAATGTCTTAATTGTGGTGGTAGTTACACAACTACTGTATTATATTTGTAAAAATTATTTGAATTGCACATTTTGATGCTTACAGAGTTTGAGGTTTTACATTGAAGTTTTTAATACATCTTGAGTTAATTATTGTATATGGTGAAAGGAAAGGGTCCAGTTTCCATTTTCTGTATACAGCTAGCCAGTTATCTCATGACCATTTATTGAAAAGGGAATCCAAGTCAGTGTGGCGATTCCTCAGGGATCTAGAACTAGAAATACCATTTGACCCAGCCATCCCATTACTGGGTATATACCCAAATGACTATAAATCATGCTGCTATAAAGACACATGCACACGTATGTTTATTGCGGCATTATTCACAATAGCAAAGACTTGGAACCAACCCAAATGTCCAACAATGATAGACTGGATTAAGAAAATGTGGCACATATACACCATGGAATACTATGCAGCCATAAAAAATGATGAGTTCATGTCCTTTGTAGGGACATGGATGAAACTGGAAACCATCATTCTCAGTAAACTATCGCAAGAACAAAAAACCAAACACCACATATTCACACTCATAGGTGGGAATTGAACAATGAGATCACATGGACACAGGAAGGGGAATATCACACTCTGGGGACTGTGGTGGGGAGGGGGGAGGGGGGAGGGGGGAGGGACAGCATTGGGAGATATACCTAATGCTAGATGACGAGTTAGTGGGTGCAGCGCACCAGCATGGCACATGTATACATAGGTAACTAACCTGCACAGTGTGCACATGTACCCTAAAACTTAAAGTATAATTAAAAAAAAAAAAAAGAAAAGGGAATCCTTTCCTCATGCTTGTTTTTGTCAGGTTTGTTGAAGATCAGATAGTTGTAGGTTTGTGGTCTTATTTCTGGGTTCTCTACTCTGTTCCATTGGTCTGTGTCTGTTCTTGTACCAGTACCATGCTGTTTTGGTTACTGTAGCCTTGTAGTGTAGTTTGAAGACAGTTAACACGATGCCTCCAGCCTTGGTCTTTTTGCTTAGGATTGCCTTAGCTATTTGGGCTATTTTTTTGGTTCCACATGAATTTTGAAATACTTCCCTCTAGTTCTGTGAAAAATGCCAATGGTAGTTTAATGGGAATAGCATTGAATCTATAAATTGCCTTGGACAGTATGGCCATTTTCATGATATTGATTCTTCTTATCCATGAGCATGGAATATTTTTCCATTTGTTTGTGTCATTTCTTATTTCTTTGAGCAGTGGTTTGTAGTTCTCCTTGTAGAAATCTTTCACTTCCTGTGTTAGCTGTTTTCCTAGGTATTTTATTCTTTTTGTGGCAATTGTGAATGAGAATTTATTAGTGATTTTGCTCTCAGCTTGACTATTGTTGGTGTATAGGAATGCTAGAGATTTTTGCACATTGATTTTGTATCCTGAGACTTTGCTGAAGTTGCTTATCAGCTTAAGAATCTTTTGGGCTCAGACAATGGGGTTTCTAGATATAGGATCATGTCATCTGCAAATAGGGACAGTTTGACCTCCTGTCTTCCTGTTTGAATGCCTTTTATTTCTTTCTCTTGCCTGATTGCCCCACCCAGAACCTCCAATACTAAGTTGAATAGGAATGGTGAGAGAGGGTATCTTTGTCTCATGCCAGCTTTCAAGGGGAATAGTTCCAGCATTTGCCTATTCAGTATGATGTTGGCTGTGAATTGGTCATATATGTTTCTTATTATTTTGAGGTATGTTCCTTCAATATCTAGTTTATTAAGAGTTTTTAAGACGAAGGGATGTTGAATTTTATTGAAAGCCTTTTATGAATGTGTTGGGATAGTCATGTGGTTTTTGTCTTTAGACTTAAATGTAAAACCCAAAACTATTAAAACCCTGGAAGACGACCGAAGCAATAGCATTCAGGATGTAGGCAGAGACAAAGATTTCATGAAGAAAATGCCAAAAGAAATCGCAACAAAAGCAAAAATTGACAAATGGAATCTAATAGTTAAAGAGCTTCTACACAGAAAAATAAACTATCAACAGAGTAAACAGACAGACTACAGAATGGGGGAAAATATTTGCGAACTATGCATTGGACAAACGTCTAATATCCAGCATCTATAAGGGACTTAAACTAATTCACAAGAAAAAGCAAACAACCCCATTAAAAAGTGGGCAAAGGACATGAACAGACACTTCTCAAAAGAAGACATTCATGCAGCCAACAATCATATTAAAAAATAACTCAACATCACTGATCATTAGAAAAATGCAAATCAAAACCACAGTGAGATACCATCTCTGACACCAATCAGAATGGCTATTATTAAAAAGTCAAAGAATAACAGATACTAGTGATGTTGTGGGGAAAGTGAACACTTGTACACTGTTGGTGGGAACGTAAATTAGTTCAACCATTCAGGAAGACAGTGTGGCAATTCCTGAAAGACCTAAAGAAAGAAATACCATTTGATCCAGCAATCCCACTACTGGGTATATACCCAAAAGAATATAAGTCGTTCTATTATAAAGACACAGGCATGCATATGTTCATTGCAGCAGGATTTACAATAGCAAAGACAAGGAATCAACTTAAATGTCCAACAATGATAGACTGAATAAAGAAAATGTGGTACATAAACACTATGGCATACTATGCAGCCATAAAAAAGAATGAGATCATGTCCTTTTCAGGGACATGGATGAGCTGGAGGTTATTATCCTTAGCAAACTAATGCAGAAACAGAAAACCAAATATGGCATGTTCTCACTTATAAGTGGTAGAGATGAGAACACATGGACACATAGAGGGGAATGACATACATTGGGTCTTATCAGAGGGTAGAAGGTGGGAGGAGGGAGAGGAACAGGAAAAATGGCTACTGGATACTAGGCCTAATATCTGGGTGATGAAATAATCTGTACAACAAATCCCCATGACACACATTTACCTATGTAATAAACCTGCATATCCTGCACATGTACCCCTGAACTTAAAAGTTAACAAAATGGTGTATTTCATTGTATACAGATTGTATCTCAATAACTCTGATTAAAAATTAATGCAGCAACTCCACAAACAAAAATGGGAAATAAAACGAGCTGGCAGGATGGTGTAATTTTTCAGAGCATAAGATCTAGAACCAAACTGTCTGGTTTGAAACTTGGCTGTGCCACTCACATGTAATGTAAACTTGGGCAAATTACTCTGCTTCTGTTTCCTCATTTATACTATGGGGATAATTATAATACCTGTTTTATAGGGTTTTTGTCATCTATAGAAGTTAGTACATGTGAAACACACAGAGTCACACCCAGCACATAGGAAGTAAGGGCTCAGTGAATCAATATTCCGTGTTTCAGCTGTTGCTTCTGACTCTGCCACCAAATTAATGATGACATTAATCAGGTTATTCAAATTCTATTTCATTTTCTTCAACTTTAAGAATGCTGAGATTACATGGATCTCTATCACCTGTTCCACTTTCTGACACCTTAGAGTCTATAAAGACACGGAGTAATTTTTTTTCATACTCTCTTAGAAGACATTCTTAGCAAAATTGGTTTAGAAAAGGTTTCTTTAAAAAGCAAGAACACTTTGAAAATACTTGTTTGCCAAATAGAAAAATTTGTTAGTATTTGGCAAAACTCCCAGGATGATGTGTATCCTTTTGCCTGAAACAAACCATGTTTTATCACAGGGATAGACTTAACTATATTAAGTTCATCAAAAGTTGCTGTTTTGAGTTTCATCAGCAGCACATTCCTTTTGGTATAGCTTTGCTTTCATTTCTTATAAATCATGTAAAAATTGCTTTTCAAGATTGGTAAAATTTTGTGATTTGTTTAATGTAGTACAATTCATTAGGCCCACAAGTAGCCCCTGATGCAGACTTCTGAGGACGTCAAACTCATAAGCTTTTATTTCATCAGCATTTTTTCACTAGGTACGTTATCTCCCCCTTCACTTCATGATGCTGTCCTTGATAATGTGGTGATGCTCAACTAGCTGGAGGCCACACGTATCAGGTACTAGAGTCTTGACAGAGGTTTGAAAGGTTTACTAGTTTTCCTTATTAACTATGTCTACCTGAAATTGATTTATGATGGAACAAATTAACATCTAAGTGTGAAATGTCTGAGCACTCAAGAACTATAGCCATCAGCTACTATATAGAATTGAGGTGGAAGGTGTGTTTCTTTGGAAATTTTGTCAAAGGAATTTTAGTTTCCTAATAGGAAGAAAGGGATGTGCTTCAAGAAGTCATTTATACAGCCAACAGACACATGAAAAAATGCTCATCATCACTGGCCATCAGAGAAATGCAAATCAAAACCACAGTGAGATCCCATCTCACACCAGTTAGAATGGCGATCATTAAAAAGTCAGGAAACAACAGATGCTGGAGAGGATGTGGAGAAATAGGAACACTTTTACACTGCTGGTGGGACTGTAAACTAGTTCAATCATTGTGGAAGACAGTGTGGCAATTCCTCAAGGATCTAGAACTAGAAATACCATTTGACCCAGCCATCCCATTACTGGGTATACACCCAAAGGAGTATAAATCATGCTGCTATAAAGACACATGCACACATATGTTTATTGTGCACTATTCACAATAGCAAAGACTTGGAACCAACCCAAATGTCCATCAATGATAGACTGGTTAAGAAAATGTGGCACATATACACCATGGAATACTATGCAGCCATAAAAAAGGATGAGTTCATGTCCTTTGTAGGGACATGGATGAAGCTGGAAACCATAATTCTGAGCAAACTATCACAAGGGGAGAAAACCAAACACTGCATGTTCTCACTCATAGGTTGGAACTGAACAATGAGAACACCTGGACACAGGGTGGGGAACATCACACACCGGGGCCTGTCGTGGGGTGGGGGGAGGGGGAAGGGATAGCATTAGGAGATATACCTAATATAAATGATGAGTTAATGGGTGCAGCACACCAACATGGCACATCTATACATATGCAACAAACCTGCATGTTGTGCACATGTACCCTAGAACTTAAAGTATAATAAAAAAATTTAAAAATTAAAAAAAAGAATTTAGCCAACTTGAAGTTCATATTTATAACTCACATGTTTTCCTGCCATAATAAATCACAATGCTTGCTTTTCAAATCTTTGCAAAGATACATCAAGATTAATATCAATTAATGAAATTTCCTGACATATTCTGGGATTCTCTCTATGAAAAGTACTGATGATTTATTGCATATTTAGTAAACAATAAACCTTACATCTGTCATGTTCTTGCTAAAACTATTTCCCCTCTGATAATTGTGTGAGAGGAGAGAAGTATGATTACACTTCTTGTCAGAATTTCCTTGAAAAGTGTTTTATGCAAAGGCAACCAAGCTCTTCAGCATAATTCATTCACAGGTCCACAGCCAATGTAGTGCTTACGGGTATTCCTGGATGCCATTGTGCACTTAACCTCCCTGAAGATGAAAACCCCTATGGTTGCTCACTCTCAAGACTCCAGGAGCCTCTCTCAGTTTGGAATAATGGCTCTCTGGTATTAAGCCTGTGTGTTTTATCTCATTTGAGCTGTTCACATCTTACCTGTGCTTTGAGGTAATATCCTTCCCCTGGAGGCAATGCTGCTTTAATAGTGGAGTCATTCAGAAGAGTAAAGACTTACCCTTTCATCCCAAGGCTTCCATTATTCATCATATTAAATGGAGAGCATAGAAGTATTCCTATTGTATTTGACTACATGTGATAGTGGAATTTCAGTTCAAACTCACCTCTACCATCTTCAAGAAATTGAGAGAATTAATTTTAATTAGTCATAATTTAAAGAACAGTTTGGACGTTCCTCAAAAAAGTAAAGATTGAGCTACCATGTAATCCAGCCATCCAACTGCTGGGTATATACCCAAAAGAAAGGAAATCAGTATACTGAAGACATATCTTCACTCCTGCATCAAAAATTAATTACTGAGCACATCTTGCATACATGTGATTTTTCTGGAAACTGAAACTTAGTGACACTTCAGTCAAAGAGGAGATATAGTTAAAGGCACTTCAAAACAATTAAAGAAAAATCTAGGATAGAAAATGCAGCTGCCCTGCAAATTTTACACAATCAATTTAATGGGTAGAAAAGTGCAGCACCTTTGTTTTCTTTATTTTGTAACTAATCTGGGTCCAAGCCCCAACCTGCTTCTTTCGTGGTGGAACACACACACACACACACACGTACATAAACACATTTATTGTATATATGTGTATATATGTGTGTATGTATATATGTGTACGCATAATTTGTTTTAAACTTATCTAATTTAAATAAGCTATGCAGTCATTTTAAGTAATACTCTAAGCCCTATTTTAGTTAAACTATTTCAGTCTCTCAGCTCCTTCTGCTCCTAGCTCTTCTCCTTAAAACGGAATCCTGCCCAAGCATCTTCACAGAGGCAGAGTGGGTGTGTTTTTGGGGTAATGGCCTCTCCCTCTTCTGGTACATGGTGCAATACCCACTTGGCAACAGCCCTTGGTGGAGATCAAGGAAGACATTGAAATGAATTCAAGGTGCAATTTTCATTGATTGCATTAGCATGGAGGACGAATTTAGACGCACATTTGCTGAACTAGAAGAAGCCAAAGATGGTACCCAAAAATGGTATGAACCTTATTCCAGGATTCCAGGCTACAGTGACCAGAATAATGCGTCTCTTTTCCCTACAACAAAAGAACCAAACCATGAACTAATCAGAGTTCTCTCTTCTACTGTCTTCTTTCATCTTCTCTCTGTTCTGAATTTATTCAAAGGTTACACCTCCTGACATCCAATTCAAAAATATATAGTGGGAAACTAGAAGAGATTGTTCACATTCAAATATGTTTGATTGCCTGAGAAACAGCAGTATGAACAGGTACAGACTTTTTTTTTTAAAAGGCATTGGATGTAGTGCACGCTGCAGAGTGTAATGTTTCATGTACTTCACTCTTCAAAAAAAGAATTGCATCTACATTACTTTCTACTGTATAGGAACCTGAAATTTTAAAGCAGGAGATGGTCCAGAATCTCTTGAGCACAGTCTCACTAAGTGTCTTATTTCTCTCACCAAGTATGCCACTTCTGGACATTCCACATTGACCCTGGTGGCATGCATCTCAATCTGAACTTCAGGTTTAAGTCTCAGAAAGCTTACATTATTAGCATCAACATTCAGTTCACTTTGACTGAGTTTGAAGCTGTGGGAACCTGTCTTAAATATTAACGAAAAGGATGTTGAAGGAGAAAAACTCAGAGTTCTAAAAATCAAATCAATGTAGATTATAATGGGAAAGTTATAATAAAAATAAAGACTAAACCTGAAAAGAGCTGGCTAAACTGTTAAAAGTGTGGAACAGATATAAGTTAAATCAATTTTCATATATCGATTATTTCAGAATTTAAAAGAGAGATAAAACCATGTAAAATACATGTTTTATTTTTCTGAATTTCTATTTATTTAAAAAATAGAATGATAAATAAAATGTCTCTGGTAATAAATACATTGAGTTCACATTATAAGATACTGAAGGAATCTCTTAACCCCACATCTATGCATGTATGGAAATGTTATGCTAGAATATATTGTAAACAAAATAGAGTTCTAGTTTCTAGTTGGATGCTGTGGTTAGCTATATATATTACTTTAATCAAGTTGCTTTACCCCTCTGAGCTAGCTCTAGTGTGGTCATGTGGGAATGGGCTAGCTGTCATTGCAAATCTCCAATGAGATGGCTTCACCTCTTCATGTATGTGAATGATACTTGTAGTATGTATATTTTTTCTCAAGTATATGAAAAAAAGTTCCTATAGACTTCAAAAGGGCAATCAGGAAATTAAAAGTTGGCAGTCTGCATCCTAAAATTTTATTTAAAAAGAATTTCTGGACAAGAATCACAGTTCTGAAAAGGTAGGACAATTGTTAGCAAGCCATGAATCTTTCCATTATCTTGATATCTTTCTTATGAGTAGTCATTTATTTGAATTAGGGTAGAGTAAAATGCTCTAATATGAAATGTAGAGCCCAACCTAATGTTTTTGATATTCACCCTTATTGTTGCTAAGAACTGAAAAAAAAGAAAAACAGAAAAACCTCCTAGCATATAATTATCCAACCAAAGTTTGCCACTAAGAGACTTGACAAGCTCTAGCATGGCTTCTAGCAGCCTAAGACTGTGTCCCTAGGATGACCTTTGTCCCCCTTAAAATATTTGCCTGATAAATCTCAATGCTGCCAGGAGAATTTAGGTCTTTTCAGTCAAAATAATTATGAAAGTTCAGAAGACACTGGGTTCTGTCCCCTGTTGCCATAGTTATTACTGAATAAAATTTGTCTTTACTGCTTTCCCTAGTATCCAGCTTTGTTTATCTTTGACGTTATATAAAGCAATATTTTTATGTTGCTGAATAGAATTTCACAGGCCTCTCAACCCCTCTTAGAGCAGTTTCTTTAGAAAGCTTGCATTTAGTTTGAGACCAGCCTGACCAACACAGAGAAACCCTGTCTCTACTAAAAATACAAAAAAAAAAAAAAAAAAGCTAGGCGTGGTGGCGCATGCCTGTAATCCCAGCTATTCAGGAGGCTGAGGCAGGAGAATAGCTTGAACCTGGGAGGCGGAGGTTGCAGTGAGCCAAAATTACGCCATTGCACTCCATCCTGGGCAACAAGAGTGAAACTCTGTCACAAAAAAAAAGAAAAAAGTAAGAAAGAAAAAAGAAAAAAAGAAACCTTGCATTTATAAATTCTTTCTCTGCCCCTTTGAGATATGAATCTTTCAATGTTCAATACTATCCCCTCAAAACCTGAAAGCTATCTTTTTGAAGTGCAAACCTTTGAGGAGACAACTCTCTCACTCTTGATAACAGTTCTCATGGGAGGATAAGGTCCTAACTTTAGTGGGTGCCTTGCTCCAATTTGTATTACTGCCTCCTGTCATCCACATAGGAGAACCTTGTTTCTTTTCCAGATAAGCACCAATTAGCAAACCAGAGAGCTTAGTCACAAGGACCAAACTCCTCCTTAACACCCTTCAATGCTTTTTCTTTTAGTACACTCCACCCTTGAAAAATCTCCTGCCTTTTGTTTCAGTAAAGTTCAGGTGACACCAGGTTCTCTTCCCTATTGCCATAGTAATTACTGAATAAAATATGTCTTTACTGCTTTACCTAGTATCTAGCTTTGTTTATCTTTGACATTATATAAAGCAATATTTTTATGTTGCTGAATAGAATTTCATTAAAAGAATATGCCACCCTTTATTCATTCCACTTTTAATTAGCTTTTAACTAAACCTCTTTATGAAACAGTTTTATACTGGACTAAGGCAATTTAGTTATGCACAACTATTAGGTTGTGGTAAATATTGGTAACATCCAATAGTTAGATATAGAAAAAGCTGTCTAACTCCTCTCCCCTGGGACCTCAGAACCAAGTGGTATGTTACAAGTCATGGATAATATTCTGTTACACATGCCACATTTGTAGAGATGTAGGCATAATTTTGTTCTTCTATGCATTTCAATAAATGATTTGCCTGAAATCTCTATGTAAGGTAGATGTGACACTATTTCAGAATCCTCAAAAAGTGACTGAACACATGAATCAGAAATAATCCTGTACTTAGGGTACCACTCTAAAAGGTATAGAATCTGGGCTTCTCCAGACCTCCTGTCCTGATTCGTGCAAAGGCAGAAATATAGACAATATTCTAGCAAATCCACACATAATTAACAGCATTCTAGTAAGCAATTACAATTATTCCTTACGTTATACTAAGTAGCAAACTATCTGGAGTTGATCAAAAATAAAATTAGTTGAAGGACACTTCTGGAGCCTGAATTTCGGAATAAACACTCTGAATGTTAACTAAGTAGGCCCTTTCGTGTATACTCTTGATTAGGGGCCACAACTGTCCACTAATGATATTCAGAGGGTAGACTGAAAAACAGAACACATACATCATATATATATATATATATATATATATATATATATCCCAATCCATATTTTAAAGAAAATTGTAGATAATATTAAGAATTTTATTTCAAACACCCAAGTCCAACTTGCTCAAACAGAACTAATCCCTACATTAAAGAGTTAGCCCAAGGAGGCTGCTTTTCTTGACAGATTGGAGCATACCCACGGCTCTTCATTTGGCTGACCCTGTCCTAGCTTCTCAGCCCTGGGCCATCTGTGACGTTTAACTCTCTTTAAAGAATCAAAAGTTGGGAGAAAGAAAGCAAAATTTCATCGCTTATTGTAGCATATTGTTGAACTCAAGCCCCTGACAGTTAACTCGGAAAAGAACGGAAACATTTCTTTTACTCATTAGCTATTGTCACAAGACATATCGTCAAAAAAATTTATTTCACCAAATCTGAAGTTGGATAGTGCAGTTGGCACACCTGGGAGTCAGATGATCTAGGCTGGGCTTGGCTGACTCAGCTCTATGCCACATGCCTCATTTGGGGCTGAGGCTGAATGTGCAACACCTGGTGAAAACTCTTCTCATAGTGACGCCTGAGGTGGAAAAGGGCAAGCAGAAACATGTGGGGCCTTTAAGGCCTAGATTTGGAACTCAGCTCTTGGTCAATTTTACCGACATGCAATAGACCAAAGCAACTCAGCGGGCCAAGCCAAAGTCAAGGGGCTTGGAGGGGCAGTGGGCCCTTGATGAAGCCACTGCAGGGAGGTAGACGCATGGAGGGCTGCAGCACTTAAGCCTGTCATTCAGCATATCAGGCTCCCCACAAACCAAAACATAGTCCTACCATTAACTGAATTAAATATTTCCCTTGTCGTTATACCTATCAAAGCAGTATTGACAAAATGATACTAACTCCATGTAGTTAGTGTCAGAATTGTATTGCAGTACATCCACTTGGGGGTCTAAACAGCACAGAGGATTTACAGTTTTATCCTGGATATAGAAAATGAAAAAAGTCTATATTATTATGCAAAATTTATGTATGTAAATAACTCCATTAGCATTAGCAACATCAAATGTATAGTAAGATTTATATACCTTTTCTGTCTCATATTCAGGAGCAGGGCTACTTTCATATATGATGAAAAGTTTTCTGGCAGCTAACCTTCAACTTCAGTCAAAATGTGGACCAAAATAACAGCAAAAGGACTTTCACTGCTGTGTAGAAACATTGCATTTCTCTATTAATTTTTTAAATGAACAGAATTGATGATCCAGATGATTTCTGCCCAATAAGTGTTTTGGTTACCATTAAATTTTATGGCAAATACTCATGAAATATGCTGATGACTGGAAAACATCCATGAAGAAGGTTCACTCTGAGCACGTTGGGCTTTATGAGGAGCAATTAACTTTGGCTTTGTACTCTGCTAAACCCACAGAGTCTCTTTGAATTCTACATTGGCAGACCTCTTAGGAGCGGCCTGGACACACTCAGTAGCCTTCAGATCCAGCAAACATGTCTTACTTCCACTTTAGCTAGGTGCCTTCCAGAGTTAAAGCAGGGATCTTGTTCCTTGAAATTTATGATTAGTACTATGAGACTTACCCTCTATTTTTTCTATTGTTTTGTAGAATATATCAAATGATTGGTTGAATCAATAGGCTGGAATTATCAATTCTAAAAGGCAGTGGCATTTCAGGAAAAATGGTTGTCAGAGAATTAGTCTTGGACATAATTGGAAAGTGGAAATTTAGAATTCAGTTCTTTCTGCATTTCCTTCCCTGCTCTATCTTCTCAATACAGAAGTCCCAAGATGTGAGGTCCTCAACAATCTCCCCAAATAACACAATCTCAGCCTATAATTTTCCCTTCACTCTTCTCACCCATCCACTCACACATTGCGTTTGTCCCTGTTTCTCTGTCATAGAGAAAAACCCTCTTGATGTACTAAATGACAAGAAAATGCTTCTTACCTGTCATCAGAAAGTGTTTTCAAACTAAATGCTGCCTTCTGGGCTAACAGGAGGGAGGGATGGAGGGCCTGTGTGAGACTGTCTCCTCTAAGTCAGAGCTTATCAAGCAATATTATCCATCAAAATCACCTGGAGGACAGGTGAAAAGAGATTTCTGGAACCTGCCCCAATATCTTCTGGTTTAGTAGGTTTAAGGTGGGCCTCAGGGGCTGCATTTCTAACAAGATCCCAGGTGATGTTGCTGATGCTGCTGCTTTAGGGACCCAAGCTTGAGAACCACTGCTTTGAATCAAACAACCTGAGACACTTCCTGATTCATCTAGGGATCCAAATGGCAGAGTAAGTAAGATGTTATTCCCCTTTCATTGTGAGAATCATAAACTTTTATGGGAAGAAAACTATAGAATTTGGAAGATATATTTGGCATCTGCTTTGCCACTTGCTGGCAGTGTTGTCTTAGAGAATTTCTTTAAAATCTTTAAGCCTCTTTTTGCTTGCTTAAAAGAAGAAAATAAATCCAGGGTCTCAAGTTTATTATGTGGCTCAAAATATAACATATGTGTAAAGGTGCCTGGTAAATTATCAAGTGCTGTACAAATGGTATAATTGCTCTGAAATAAGGGGTTGCCCCCAAGAGAGCTATCAAAAGTGAAATAACAGAAGACCAAGCACGTTTTCTTAAAACTGGAGCTACCTCTGTTCCTTTTGCCACCTACAAATCTAGTTTCACCAAAATTATCCTTTCATATATATAAAAGAAATGCTGTAGTAAGTTTTGACAGGAGGCTCTTTATTTCCTGAAGAGGCACACACACAGTGCAGAGCTCATCTTCTACAAAGGGAAACATTCTGGCATCCTACATATTCCAGGAGCAACTGTTGTGGAAAATCCATTAGAAGCAACACCAGTTCAATCTTAGAGCAAATACATTCAGAAAACATCAAAATAAAGTTACATGAACCTGAGTCATTTAATATATACCATTCCGTTAATCTGTCTCATCTCTCACATGGCACCTAATAATTGGGGAAAATATTCCTTGTGATTATAACACACATCACTATGTATTTCATTTATTCCACTAAAATCCTATTTCAACAATCTCTATACCCTAGTTCCTGAAAATATCAGTTCCCAAAGGACTTAGACCAAGATCCAGGAACAGGTGGGAGGAGCCATTGTATTGTCCTCATAATAATTCTCACACCCAGGAGTGAAGGCAGGAACAGATGGTGGGTGTCTCCACAGCAAACACTTCTAATGC
This sequence comes from Pan troglodytes, assembly GCF_028858775.2. NCBI lineage: Eukaryota > Metazoa > Chordata > Mammalia > Primates > Hominidae > Pan > Pan troglodytes. The sequence goes on along the minus strand of NC_072421.2, from coordinate 37,210,691 downwards.
CTTGGAAACATTTGAAGGCAGCAGCCCTTACAGAATGCATAAGAGCTGCATACCGCAGGATGGCTTTTTTTCATTAACATTCAGCATCTCTCTTTCACTAACATAGGAGCAAGTGAACAATCAGGGGCTGAATGAAGGGACACAGAATCCCAGGCAAAGCCAAAAAGAACTGAGAGGCGAAGGCGATAGTGACCCCAACACATTTGATGCCACTGTTCCCCCCGCCCACCCAGTTCCTGTTGAAAGACAAAATGAAATTATATATCTACACCTGCATAAGGAAAGTTCAGAAAATAAAGTAAGGCAAGGAGAAAGCTACAGCCTTGATTTATGTATATTTCCTCATCAGCACCTCACCTCACCCTGTGGCATTCCCATACTGTAGCTTTAAAAGTGTAATCTCTCATCAAAGGGGACAACACAAAGCCTCTGGGGCAAATCAGTAATAAATGCCTGTGAATGTGACCTTACTTGGAAATAGGGCCTTTGCAGATGTTCAAGTTAACGTGAGACGGAGTCTTGCTCTGTCGCCCAGGCTGGAGTGTAGTGGCTCCATCTCGGCTCACTGCAACATCCCGGTTCCGTGTTCAAGTGATTCTCCTGCCTGCCTCAGCCTTCCAAGTAGTTGGGCTTACAGGTGGGCACCACCACGCTGGGCTAATTTTTTGTATTTTCAGTAGAGATGGGGTTTCGCCATGTTGGCAAGGCTGGTCTCGAACTCCTGACCTCAGGTGATCCACCCACCTTGGCCTCCCAAATTGCTGGGATTACAGGCATGAGCCACTGCACCCGGCCATCCTTATTTTTTTAAAAAAAGGAAAATCAGACAGAGAGACAGACACAGACACAGGAAGAATCCATGTAAAGATGAAGGCAGAGATGGGGGTGATGAATCTACAAGCTAAGGAATGCTGTAGATTGCCAGCAAACCACCAGAAGCCAACAGAGAGGCACAGAACAGATTCTTCCTCATAATCCTGATAAGAAAGCAATCCTGCCAACTCCTTAATCTTCGTTCTAGCCTACCTGACTGTAAGACACTATAATTGTGTTGTTTAAGCCACCCAGTTTGTGATACTTTGTTACAGCATCCCTAGGAAACCAATAGAGTGACCAAGGGTAGGATAGCCTTACACAGCCAGTAAGGTTGGCAGAGTGGGAGTTGGGGGTGATGCTATCCATGGTTGCTTCCCTTTCTTGACCCTCTTTTGGTCCTCCTGAAGGTCCAATGTGTTTCAGAGTTGGTCCTTCTCCTCCTATCACTGCCACCCTGCTCTCTATTTGCAAATTTGTTTGTAAATTCCTTCTGTCTATAACACTTCATTAGAGGATATGGGGAGCATGCAAAGTAACGGACATAATGTCCTTATGCCTTGAGTTGACTAATCAAGTCAACAACTAGTTTGGGGGCATCTACTATGTGAAAGCCACTCTCTTAGGTGTTGGGAACACATCATTGAACAGAACAGAAAAAAAAAAAAACACTCCTGTCCTCACTATAGTTTTCATTCTGCTAGATTTATAACCTGAAATTAAATCCAATTCTTAAATCCTACTTTTGCACCAAATTACAAGAGTGTAATGTGTTTCTTTTCAAGAGGAATAAAGACTATTTGAGCCAATATTTCTCAAAGTACCTTCCAAGGATCACCTTCATCAGAATCTCTTACCCAACCATGCCTGTCAAAATACGGATTAATGGGCTCCACAGCAGGCCCACTCAATTAATGCCTATGAAGATAGGACCCAGGAACCTTAACATTGTTAACATGAATGCCTCTAAACTTTGAGAAGATCAATTAAACTAAAGGGACTTGAAGTAGAAATCGTAGAGATTCAGGTGATTTTTTGCAAGCTAAACTTTGAGACCTGCTGCTCAATGAAAGAGATAAGCTCAAATGGTAGGGTTGCAGGGAGTAGCTATGGCAGTGTTTTGTAAACATCCCGATAAAATCACCAAAGTTACCTGTTAATAATGGAGCTTCCCAGATGCACTTCATACAGATTCTGATCCAGTGGGTCAGGGGTGGGCAAAAAGTGACTGTTAGGTTAGCAACAAATTTAGGAAACACACAGCTTTAGAATAAAAGTGGCAATCCCGGAAATCAGAACTGTTCCACACTCAGGGAAAACTCTTCAGGAGACAGCCACTCTTATTCCCCGCCCCCCACCCAAGTTAGTGACTATTTTCCTAACATGGATTTGCCCCTTTTTGCTTGGTATATCTATAAAGCTCAACTGTGTGAGCCCAGGGCACAAAGAAAGAAGCTTTCATCACAAGACTCATCAGTGTTTATACCTATTACTCTGGCTACTCTTCTGCTAGATCATTAGATCTTCAAGGGTGGGGACTAATCTTGTCAACTCAGGAACCATCTAGGGCCTCTTCTCAGTAGGTGCTTAATAAATATTTACTCAATATTAGCCTGATTAATAGTATTCTGAGGGCTAAAAAGTGTTTGAATCTAATCTAAACCACATATTGCCATCCTCCTCTGGCTCTGCAGTCAATATTTCACTTTGCAGTAAATTAAGCACCAAGTGCTTTGTGGAACACCCTGTAACACCTATTGATTCTCCCTAATGTCTCCTCTTCTCCTTTGATTTGACAGACAAGCATAGAGTACAGTAAGGTGGGCTGATCAATGGCAATCAAAGTTGAACTTGAAAGAAATTGTACCTTTCAATTTTTTTCTCTGCTGACATCAGGCTGGTTATTGCCCCTATGCTGTAGCATTTTAGCGCACAGTTTTAAGCAAATGCATTTATTTTTACTTTTTTGATATTTGGAAAAAGTCAGTAAGTGTTTCATTTCAATTTTATCAGTTGAGCACACTGAAGCTTGAAACTATGCATCCTAAATAAATTTGAGGAAAAGATATAGGGTAAAGAGCTGATTTAAATATGTCAAGTAATTAATAAAAAATGCTGCTATGGTTTGAATGTGTCCTACAAAAAGCATATGTTGGAAATTTAACCCCTGATATGCTTTGGATGTTTGTTTCCTCCAAATATCATGTTGAAATGTAATCCCTAATGTTGGAGTTCGGGCCTGATGGGAGGCATTTGAGTTACTGGGGCAGATCCCTCATGAATATTTTGGTGCCTTCCTCACAGTAATAAGTTCTTGCTCTGTGTTCACATGAGATCTTGTTTTTTAAAAGAGTGTGGCACTTCCTCCCTCTCTCTCTCTCTCTTGCTCACTCTCTCACCATGTGACATCACTTGCTGTCACTTCACCTTCTACCATGATTGTAAGCTTCCTGAGGAGGTGAGGAGGACTCACCAGTAGCAGATGCCAGTGCTATCCTTCTGTTGTTGTTGTTTTTTTTTTTTTTTAGACAGTGTTTTGCTCTTATCACTCAGGCTGGAGTGCAATGGCACGGTCTTGGCTCACTGCAATCTCCGCTTCCTGGGCTCACGTGATTCTCCTGCCTCAGCCTCCCAAGTAGCTGGGATTATAGGCACCCACCACCACGCCCAGCTAATTTTTGTATTTTTAGTAGAGTGGGCCAAGCTAGTCTCGAACTCCTGACCTCAGGTGATCCGCCTGCCCCAGCCTCCCAATGTGCAGGGATTACAGGCATGAACCACTGTGCCCGGCCCAGAGCCATCCTTTTTATACAGCCTGCATAACCCTTAGCCAGATAAACCTCTTCTTTTTAATTAAATAACTTACTCTCAGCCTTGGGTACATCTTCATATTAGGTTTGTGCAAAAGTAATTGCGGTTTTTGCTGTTACTTTTAATGGCAAAAACCGCAATTACTTTTGCACCAACCTAATAGCAATGCAAACACACTAACACAATCCCCAAAACAAAGGTGTTGGGTAGTGTATTCTAATGGGAGGCATTTAGATCATGAGGGCTCCGCCCTCATAAATGAATTAATGCAGATTATAAAAAGGCTACAGGCTGTGAGTTTAAACCCCCTCTCTCTCTCACCCTCTCCTGTCTTTCCACCTTCTGCCTTCTGCCATGGGATGACTCAGCAAAAAGGCCCTCACTACATGCCAGTACCTTGATATTGTACTCCCCAGCCTCCAGAATGATAAGTCTCAAATAAATTTTTGTTCATGATAAATTATCTACTGTCAGATATTTTGTTATAGCAGCACAAAATGGCTGAAGACAAACACGAAAGCAATGTGTCTTAAAGATATTCTTTATAAAAAACCTCTCTGATTTTTTTTTTCTGAGAAAAAGCCACAGCTGAGCATAAGGGAAGAGACAGTTTATGTAATAAGATAGTAATGTTTGGCCTATGAGGACAGCAGAAAGAGAACAGGATTTAGAGGCAGCCTTACCTATGAGAGGATACAGATTCTTACATGGAATAATCACGATACCTTGGGCAAGTCATCAACTCATTAACAAAATGCCTCAAAAAGTTTTTTAAGCAAGCATTTGTGTGGATAAATGACACTTCCTGTTTTCTCCCTTTTAATTGAGGTGATAACAAAGGAATATTCAGAAAAAGAGTACTAAATGATAGACATTATGAGTTGTAAACTTGTCTATTGGCACAGAAAATACAGCTAATCTCAGTCATTTGCACTGAATTCTACTAAGGTGAGTAAACAAATTTCTATCCCGGTTTAAACTGGTTCAGCTATTAAAGTTATACATTCAAACAAAAGACAGAAGAAACAAGCAAAACAAAACAAAACACCTGTTTATTACACAAGAATTTTCCAAATAGGTTGTCATTGAATTTTGAATTTGAGTTTAATTTGCATTTATCTCATGTTATCTTTTGGAAAGTAGGTTGACATTTCCATAAATTATGAGTGTCCATAAATCAGGATTTCTAACATAGACTTTGAGGAGTTCATTAATTGCTACCCTAAAGGACTTTGTACCCTTTTGTAGAGACTTATCTTTTTCACACAGAAAAAATCATCAATGTGTTTAGCTGCAAAATGTATTTGAAACTGTTCCCACTGGGTTGACAAGAATTGCATGCTGGGTTCTGGACAGAAATATAGTTCTAATTAAACATTAATCAGGCTGCAGTTTGGTCCACTTCCTTGTTGCTAAAAGTCCTGCAGCACTAGATGCTGACCATTACATCCCCATTATCCCTATAGATAGGATTTCTGACATTGGGGTCATAAGGCTTGAAGAATTGATTTGCATCCCCATTTTTCCTATAGATAGAATCTCTGACATTAGAATCATAAGGCTTTTGTTTAAAGATTGCTTAAGATGTTTATTAGGCCTAGAATTCTAGCAACCAGTTTGAAGAGCCCCACAGAGGAACCGGATCAGCATGAGAATACAGTTTCTTCATCTCCCTGACCCATGACTTCACCCTGCACTCTTCAACCAATCAATGATCACCACACTTTAGCCCATTACAAAACCCTTAAACACCCTAGCCCCAAACTCCTCAGGGAGATGGATTTGAGGTTTCCTCCCATCTTCTCATTCAGTGATTCTGTGATTAAACCTCTTTCTCTGCTGCAACCGTTGTCTTGGTGTATTGACTTGCTGTGTGCATGCAGCAAAGAACCTATTAGAGTTGCATATTTAGATCTAGGGTTGGCAACAAAACATTGGTAAATCCAAGCCACATGCCCAAATCCAATTTGGCAGCCTGGATTATCCTGGTAAGTAGGGGCAATAAACAGACAAAGAAGTTGTTCAGAATCAAGCAGGAAATATGCTTCAGTCCAATAATATATTCCTGAATATGTTATCATTTGACAAAAAACTTATAACATAGTTCCCAACTTTCTCCGTTTCTGTCTTCTGCAACACATTGGTAATACAAAGCACGGGAAAGAGTGAATACTTATTTGAAAGATGAATAATTTCAAATGAGTTAAGACACAGGCTTCAAAGAATTCACATAAATTCTGAAAGTTCATGACGAAATTGAATGAATGTTTAGCTCTAGTCTTTCCTCAGCAACTGTGATATACATTCCATCTTCATGTGTAAAACATTTTAAGCAAGATGGTTTGATTTAGGAAGAACATTCGTTTTTCACAAATAGGTCACTGTGATTCTGAAGACTACATATACAAATATGAAGTCAAAGCATGTACCTGTAAAAGAAAAAAGCTTGAAAATTCCTGCTTGCTATTTATAATTTCTTGTTTGTTAATATAATAATAACAGAGTTTTTAAGAGTTAAAAATACCATCAAAGATTAAATGGCCTTTTTTGCGTATGAATTCTCTATAAATAAGTAGGAAAGTGACAGAGTCAAACATTCTAATTGCCCCTTAGATAGAGGGCAAATAATTAAGAATTCTAACCCTTGAATCAGAAATCAGAAAATAGGTTGTATATTCCTTTATTAAGTACTATCATAAGGATATTTAGACTTATTTCCAACTCTGAATTTCCTTCCAACTGTGGATTTGTTGAATGTCTTACTGAGGCAGATATGGTTGTTGTTGATAGGGGTGGGGTCTGATTTCTTTGCAATTTGGAGAAGGCTCTGTGCCCATCAGGTTGCTGCCTGTACCACTTTCTTCAAATGAACCTGGGAGAAACTCTAACTAGGTAAACCCAAGGTGCAACCCAATAAAAAGTAACAGTGGTTGATGAGATTGTTATTTGGTATGGTGGTTTCAGACCCTGTGCCCACTGACCTCTCATGCAGAATGGGCTAACATACCTCCCTTCTCCAGAAAGTTGCCCAATGTGTGAGCTTATGTGGCACATCCCAGCTTCATCATTGAAACCAGAAAAAGTTCTGGAAGGAAGTTCATAAAAGCAAACAGAAGTTCATAAAATGACTATATCACAATTTTTTTTTCTTTTTCTTCCCTTTCTTTTTCTTACCAGTGCAGAATGAGGAATTTGCCGATATAAGACACATAGGCTTTTTATGGTTTCTAAGGAAATTTGTGTGGGGTTTTGAGATAACAGGTAGAATTGAACTTTTCTGGGTTTTTAGATGTCTGCCCCTGAAAGCAAGTGCCAACTGTCACATTCTATTTGCTGTCCCAGTAAAGTTTATTAGGTGTTCAATTAGAGGAAATTACTTTTGGAGCAACTTGTGCAAATTCATGAATGGCTGATGATACAGCCACCTGTTGAGAAATAATTTCCTACTGATCTCTCACATTTCTGCATGGCTTTTGAGTAGAGGCGCTGAGAGCTTTTGTTCTGGACTGTCTTTTCAAGGATGTCTGTATGAAGGAACAGGCTTGGGCAATAAAGATAGTTTCTCAGTCCTTAATCAGAAGATAAATTTGTTAGCTCTCCAGGATTATAAAGATAATGTCTCCCTTGAGGCAAAAATTGGGCATGTTTATCAGCAGTACCCTGTGAAGGATTCAGGTTTTTTAAGTGCAGGGCTGCTCAGCTGTGACACAGGCCCACCATATGTGCAGCAGCATCGACTGGACTTCTCCATATCAATTCTATGGGATTTGCAGGATAAGAAGAACAAATGTAAGTATGAAGCTCATGCTGCCTGCTGTGCTGTGTATAATAAAGATCTTTGTCTTCGACCCAGGGATATTGTATCTCTGCCAACATCCATGAAAATGTGGTAGGCCAACTTGTTAGCTTGCAAGTAGGGTAAAATCTCAGAACCTTGATAATTATTGACAAATATCTTTCTTGTAATTTTTCTTGTAACTATGAAACAAGCTGTCTTTTAAAAACTATTTTAAGGATATACAGTACTTGTGAATGCAGTTGAATGAACAATTCCCATTCCTCCAGACTGAGATGGGTCCAGTGATTTGGGGAATCTGGCTGCTTAGTCTGTAGGTTATCTGGATGTGTTATTCTTCCTGTCAGCACCTTTTCCACATTGTCCACGATGCAGTCATGAGATTTAATTATAGTTTTTGATGAAAATAAGGTATTACACGTCTATACACTCTCCTTGATTTGTCAATCCTTGGTACTAACAATAAAGATTTTAGAATAATTACATCTTATAAATCTAATACCATCTCCTATTAGTACTATCTGTTTTTATAGCTGTAACTCCACATCAATTTAATGTGCTCATGGTCATATACTCATACGAATAATTATAATTATATCATTCGAAGTAAATTATTTCGATTATATAGACATGTCTTCGTTTTGCTAGTTCCTTTGTTCCGCATGTGTGTGTGTGTGTGTGTGTGTGTGTGTGTAAGGAAACCTGAAACATGTAGGTAGAAAACTTACACACCAAAGACATTAAAGTGTGAGACAAGCAGTGGGTTATCCTTCTAACTCTGAGATAAGCTGTTTGGATGACCTTGGCCAAGTCATTTTATCTCTCAGGATCTCTATCAACTCATTTGAAAGGGCTGGATAAAATTATTTTGAGAACAACTCTGTGATCTTATGAAACTATATCCTTTGTTGCTAAATATAATCACTGATATATTGATAATTCTTCAGAAATGCTATTCTAGATCAACTTCTGATATTTAAAATCTCTCTCTCTCTCTTTTTTTTTTTTGAGTCAGAGTCTTGCTCTGTCCCCCAGGCTGGAGTGCAGTGGCCTGATCTCGGCTCACTGCAACCTCCGCCTCTGGGTTTCAAGTGATTCTCTTGCCTCAGCCTCCCGAATAGCTAGGACTACAGATGCGTGCCACCACGCCTGGGTAATTTTTTGTATTTTTAGTGGAGAGGGGTTTCACCGTATTAGCCAGGATAGTCTCCATCTCCTGACCTCGTGATCCGCCCACCTCGGCCTCCCAAAGTGCTGGGATTACAGGCGTGAGCCATCGTGCCCAACGTAAAATCTCTCTTTTTAGACAATACATATATAATGAAGATGATAACACAAAGTGAAAGATATTGAAAAGTTGTCATAAACTCAAACGTAATATAGGATTTCCCTAGCTCCTTTATGGATATTAGATTCTAATCTTTAAGTATGTTCTTTTATTGCCCTATTACCTCTAATAGGTGATATAAGGTATTTATTTGGTGATGAAGTATTTCCTTAAAGAGTGGAACACTATAATCTTCTCTATCACTGATTAAAATAGATAAGAATTTTATAGATCGGTTTAATTTAGTTTTTTCCTTGATAAATGAAAAACTTATTCCAGGCTGAGGGAGTGAAGGCAGATCTGTGCAGTTTTTGCTTCAATGTCTTTCTCTGGCACCAAGCTTTTGTGATGCTCCAACTCTCCCTTTCCATTTGGTGTGTAATGTGACCCCAGCACTGTGTCTCTTAAAAGGGCTTATTAGGCACTGATATATTGAGAATTCTTCAGAAATGCTATTCTAGATCAACTTCTGATATTTAAAATCTCTCTTTTTACGCAATGCATATATAATGAAGATGATAACACAAAGCAAAAGATTTTGAAAAGTTGCCCCTTCCCTACTGCTCAAAATATATTATCTTTCCAAACACTTCTTAATGTCCTGGTTTATTGATGACCAAAGTGATTGTGAAGCCACGCATATAGCCCCAAGTCCATTTTTTTTTCTGTGTTACTCATGTGTAGTAGCTGTAAGTGATGTTTCCATATTCAGCATCCATTCCTACTTCTTCTGGTTGGTGCTTTTCTATTTTCCTTTAAGGGACTATCCTGTTCCATATAATCATGCTACTTTGCTTTTCTCTGGACTATCTGTCTGCCTGCCTGCCTTCCTTCTTTCCTTCCTTTCTTCTTTTCTTTCCTGCATTCCTTCCTTTTGATATTAAAATAAACTAAAAATCCAAAAACATAGTCAAAACAGTTATAAAATAATAAATAGTTATTATAAAAGGATAATATGTCAGCATAAGATTTAATAGGATCTAATACACTACAACTTAATTATAAAAATTGGAGTTAATATATTTTGTTTCTATTACCACTTTTACATATTTTAATATTATGTTAAAATTTAAAATTTAATTAGACATTTATAAAATCCATAGCACAAAATGTAGAATCCAGTTGGCAAAGGGCTGATATTATGCCCTCCCTATCTTTCTAATTTACCTCAGGATCACAATGGTTCCTTGCTAAAACAATACCTAGCAACCAAGAGAGAGGCATACTGATATAGAAAATTGAAATATTTCATTTTTCCAAATAAAATTATAACTTGGTTTGGCTGATATTTATATATCAGAGACTATTATTTAATTTTTTTTTGCAGGGCAGCTAAGTTTCGCTTAAAGATATGGATCTTCACAAGTCATAATTTTATAAGCATGTGGGAGTTATTTATATCCTACTGCTCAAGGTTGTCGGCAAGGTCTGATTGCAAAAATTCAAAAAATTGCAACATCAGGCATAAATAGGTTAAGTCAGTAATAACAGACTGGCCAATATTGTTGGTCAGTAATAACAGACTGATCAATATTAATTCTTTTTGTAATGCCTTTTTCATTTTTGGCACCAAGGTGTAAAAGTAGTGATGCAGGCAATAATCCAACATAAAATATTAAATATTACAAGTAAAAACTTTTAACCTAGAGACATCTGTGTTAATACACCTAAAAATTATTATATTTCTAAATTTCCCTGAATTATCTGAGCCTGAAGAAGTGGCCCACTCCTAGCTGTTAATGGCTAGCACCACCCCTCTTTGAAGATGATTTGAAAGTTTCTCCCGTACAGCAATATGCACTCACATTGCACCCCAGGATCTGCTCCTATCTTCTCTCTAGGATACTAAGACTTCACTAGGTTTAATTTACAACACAACCCATGCAAATATATAGAATATTTGATGGAGAAGAAAAGGGACCATATTATTAAAAAATCTAAAGAACCTAGCTAACGTATACCACCAGAAACCTTAAAAGTCAATATAGGACTGAAGATAAAGGATGCTGGATCAAGTGTGGATAGAATATAAAGTTAGAACATAGAAAGCTAATTGATTTGTTAGTACTCTTTTAGGATACGGGCTTTATTACCTTGGCAAGAGCACTCTATCCTGCGGACATACTGAAGTGTGGAAAAAGCAATAACTTTTACAATGGAGATGGAAACCTCACACATCACACTGCAGACTGTGAAGTAAGATATTAAAATTTTCATAATAGTAAGCATGCTAGAGTGGATTTGCTGTATAGTAGTCCTCCATTTTCCATGGTTTTAGTTACCCATGGTCAACCCCAGTCCAAAATTATCAAATGGAAAATTTCAGAAATAAATAATTTGTAAATATTAAATTGTGTGCTGTTCCGAGAAACATGATGAAATCTCACGTTATTCTGCTCCACATTGCCTGGAATATGAATCATCCCTTTGTCCAGCAGAAACAAGCTGTTTATGCTACCTACCTGTTACCCACTTAGTAGACGTCTCAGTTATCAGACTGACTATCACAGTATCTCAGTACTGTGGTCAAGCAACCTTTATTTTACTTAATAATGGCTCCAACGTGTAAGAGTAGTGATGCAGGCAATTCAGATATGCTAAAGGGAAGCCATAAATTGCTCCATTAACTGAAAAAGGTAAAAGTTTTCAATAAGGAAAGGAAAAAATTATGTATGCTGAGGTTGCTAAGATCTATGGTAAAAACGAATCTCCTTTCCATGAAATTGTGAAGAAGAAAAAATAAATTTGTACTAGTTATGCCATATACCTCAAGCTGCAAAAGTTGCAGCCACAGTGCAATATAAGTGCTTATTTTAGATGGAAAAGACGTTAAAGTTGTTGGTGGAAGACATAGACAGAAAATGTTTTGATGGACATCAATGTGCTGTGCCAGATTAATTAAATTAAATTAAACTCTATGATAGGTATGTACAGATAGGAAAAAAGCTTAGTATATATAGGCTTCAGTGCTATCCACGATTTCAGGCACACACTTAATGTTTCAGAATGTATTCCTTGCAGATAAGGGAAGACTACTGTACTATGAGATATTGGAAAACCTATCAGATACATATGCTTCAAAGTATGGCCCACAGGTTGTATCTTATGCAAAATGGTAAGGAATATGCTAGTGTTAGGGGCCACCAGACCACTAAATATTTCAGTGGTTGCTCTCATCTGTAGGTCAGGGATGATGGGAAGAGATACTATTACAGAATTGGGCTCATGATAGCAATGGAGGTGGTAGAAACTTAAAACAATAGACAGGTGGCAGTATGTAACTGTAAGTCAGATGGTTGTAATTATTGTATTGAGTGGAAAAAGACAAAGTGGCAGCCAGGGAAGTCTGACATGGAGAAGGTTATAGAGATGGTTATTAGAACATGACATCTCTAGGAGTCAGATAGATGGAACTGAGGAGTACTCTGTTCAATTGATGCAATCGAAAGAAATCAAAGATGGATTATCAGGATACTGAAAGAAATGACCCAATATAAGACACCACCCTTATTCAGTTTCCGGAACTGAGTTAGTTTTTAGACACTTAACTCTTGGAGTGAAAGAGAGGCCTGGTCGCCAAGAAGGGCTCTTCAAATCAATGACGAGTATACACAATAATGATTCTCCCAGTGCTCTCCCAATTAGAGCTTCCAGCAACTCAAAACATCAATATGAACACCCGTTAGATTTAGAACATGTAATGACTACAGGATAGTTTCCTTAGCGGCCTTGGACTGACTCGGTTTTTCCCCCTTTCTTGTTTGTAGTTCTCAAGAATAACTGTAGAAGGTGCTCGAAATGCAGCATCCTGGGATAAGAAGGAATTAGCCAGAACAGCATAGGCTCTGTTCCTGTCCCTCCTAGAGCAGGATATTCTACAATGCTTCAGTCCAGCAATTTATGTTTCTCCCAGGGTATAAAGTCCAGAGTGGAGAGCTTTCCAGGGTCCCTCAGGTGTGGTGCAAGTGGGGCACGTGGAGATGAGACTCCAACCACCATGTGCAGCTTTCTTGAGCCTTAGGAGACCAGCTCACCACAGATCCTAGGCTTTTATTTTTTCTTGTTGCCCATCTGCAAGTAATAATATTATTATTAATTATTATTACTTATTATTGTTTTATATTAAAAACAAGTAATTATTTTCTTGTTGCCCATCTGCTCCATGTAACCTGTTCTGTGCTAGTGTTCTGTCTCACAGGACTCATGCAAGTGATAGAAATTGGCACACCCTAACATGCAGTGGGTAAGGGATTTGAGTCCTCCTCTAGGATTGATGCTGGTGCACAGTGAACCTGCTTTGTAATGACCAGCTAATTAATAGAATCCTGGCCCAGGTCTGTCTAGCAGTTAATCCATGGGGTATATAGCATGAAATATGCAATTAAAATAGATAACTTTGGTAGTTGACAGAATCCCACGCTGGTTCCTTGGCCAGTAGGGTTAAGAGATATCATAGTGGAAAAGACAAAGTGGAAACTTTTGAAACTGCCCCAACACTCAACCAAGATAGTAAATAAAAGCAATCTTACCTCCTGATAGCAGCAGTAGCCAAAGAATGACAGATGGTTTATCTCTATTATATCTTCATTTAATTCATCCGTATAGTTCTTGCAGAATCCAGACATATTCTGGATTAGTACTATTGCACACTCAAACATTTAGTAGCCCTAATTGCAGCTACTGTGCCAGAAATGGTGTTTCTGCTAGAATAGATTAACACAGCCACAAGTACATGCTAAGCCATCATTGGCTTGGCCAATGCATTTCTTTGTTTTTATTAGAAGAGAGGAGAGAACCATGAACAGTTTGCATTTACTAAGGGCAGATAACAATATATGTTTACAGTCTTGTCCCAGGTTTATGTTAGCTCTCTTGCCCTCTGATGTAATTTATTCTGAAGACACCTGAACCGTCTGGACATTCTGAAAAATGTCAGAATATCCCAACATATTGACTATATCTCTCTAACACTACCAGTGAAAAGTGGCAAGTACGTTGAGAGTCCTAGTAAGAAGCTTGCATTCTGAAAACAGGGGTCCAGTACATTGGTAAACATGTTAAGGGTCTAATGATCTGGGATGTGGCAGCATATCTCCTCCAAAGTAAAGAGCATATTATTGTATCTCACATATTCATCCACAAATAAAAAAGCATAATTACTGAGAACAACTTTTGGGTCTTGGACAAGGCATAATCCTTGGCAATACTGTTCCAGCCCATATATTGAGTGACATAAAACGGTCTCGCTTTGAGTGGAGCCCAGAGCAGAAAGGAACAGGCTGCAACACAAGTGGTTCTGCTTGGTCCATATGCTCTGGCAGATCTTAGGTTATTACAAATGCCAGAGATGACAAAAGACACCATGCAGAGTTTCTGGCAAGACCTGAGGGAAGACTCACAATACAAATTCACAGAGTTCTGATATAAGACTATGCCCTATGCAGCAAACAGTGCACATTTCAAAAAAGAGTTTGTGACTTGCTTTATGACATTGATATTTTTGGAAGATACGGCACAGTTATTTTGTAGAATATGTCTCACTCTGGGATTTTTGGTTTGTTTCCTCATCATTAGATCATGATAGCCTTTTTTCTCTCAGGAAGATTACAATAGGGATGTGTACTCTCTTCAGTGCGTCACATCTGGAAGCATATAATGTCTATTGGTCTCATTTCTAGTGATGTTATGTTTGACTTCTTGGTTAAGATAATATCTGTCAGGATTCTCCATTATAAAGTCAGTGCTTTTATTTTTCTTTTGGGGGAAATTCCTTGAAACTTTGTACAAATCTTACTGCTCTGTAGACTTTCAACCCACTAGTTTTAGCATTTGTTGATTATTGTTTACCTGAATTAATTTTTATCATGGTTACCAAATAATAATTTTTTTCTTTTCTTTCTACATTTAATAGTTAGTTTTATACTACAAAGTATAACTTTCCATAGTCTCACATTTCTCCAACACATCTTTGCCTATTTCTAGATTTATCTATTTATCAAAATATCTTTCTGTCTGTACCTATATATGCCCTCTTGCCTTCTTGTCCTCTCTTGTTCTTAGAAATATTCCTTGCCATTGAAAGATCAGATATTTTTTCTCCCATAATTCCAACTTAATTTTTTCTACTATCTAAAGCAAATATCCAAGTACCCTCTTCTTTCCTAATTATGTAGAAAATAAAGACATAGAAGTTTTCCTGGTCTTAGTTACTTGATAAACTTTGAGTTTAGAATCTTTTGCTAGAGGGTATTTCATTACTTTCTAAAATTTCAATTCTTCTGCACACTTTTTTTATTCACTGAATGTTGTTAGTTGTAGAATTAAAATAGAGGAAATAGTGATGTAAAATCTGGTTCTGTGCCTGTGCTCTATATCCTTCTGTTCCCTTCTGCTGAATTTTTGCATGTTTTCTTTCTTCATATATACACAACTACTGAGCCTCAATGAAATACATCTATAAATATGTCTGTTATTTTACATTTTTTATAGGAGCAGGATATATTTTGGGCTCAGAATAAAATTTTGAAACTTAGTTTCAACTATTCATTGAGCACTTATTTTCATCTATAGTCTCCCTCTTTTATAATAATGAAAACTGAAAATTATGCAGTAAAATTCTCAGGCAGGATGCATGTAAATCTAGCAAAACAAGGAAGAAATAAACCAGATATTTAGATATATCTATGTCATGCTCTATGATAATTTCAGATCCAAAGAATTCAATCAGATCTCTATGAAGATATTTAAGGTACAATTCACCTTGATATTTCTCAAAACTTTGCCCACATCTATGCCAATAGTTATTTTATTATATTTTCTGAGAGTGCTGTTGGTTTCTGTCCAGGAAACAGATTGATACACAGCCTTTAAAAGTTCCCTTTTACCAGCATGCTGAAATAGAGTAGAAGAGGTTACCATGAGTATCTCTACAAGAGGTACTGAGGCACCTAAGGGCTAGTAAAGCAGGAAGCTATTCCCCAACCCCAGGTGAGAAGGGATGATAAGGGAAAGAAATAGTGTTAGTGGAGCTTTGGTTAGGGCCTGGAACCATTATAAAGGGGAAAACTAAAAAGGGTATAGTCACTGCGGGAGACAGCCACTTCCAGAACTTCACTGAAGTTAGTCGGAAGCAAGAAGTATAAATACCTTGGCTTCTCCCTTTTCCTGCCTCCTGATGGTGAATCCCATTGACTGAACCCAACTGGAAGTGCGAGATCCAGGGATCTTCAATAATCCATTTTATAGCGATTGGCCTCTTGGGGCAAAGAACAGAGAAGAGAAAGGCAGATAACAGACCTGGGAAGAGAGGAAGCAGATAATAACCACCATATTCCAAGGCTTCAGACAGGAAATAATGTACAGGCATACTCAAGAATAATCTCAACTCTATTGTTGAAAACTTCAGAATTTCAAGCTTAAAAGCCATGAATTAGCTTATCCTATCTTCCCTGAAGTATGCATACCAAGGTCTGGTTTACATGGGGAAAGTCCATTGTTTAAATAAAATTACCCTGGATGAAGACTACATCTGTACATATAACAAACTGTTATCTCTGTGTAAAGATAATCACAAAAGAAAAGTAAAATCAATAGAAACTCCACCGAAGTAAAGGAAGTTGGTTATTTGTAGAGAGATTCAGGGTACATATTCACTACTGAGGGTTTTCAGATATAGATGGGCATTTCATGATATGTTTCAAAATATAGATGGGAATTAGATTGCATAGAGGGTAAAGAAAGATAGAGAAAAGAACAGATCTGAGGTTTGAATTCTGAGGCACTTCAATCTTTAGAGATTAAAAAGAGGTTACTGTTCTGATCAAGGAGACCCAAGTAGCAGCAAATGAGGTAGCAAAAAAAAAAAAAAAGGACTTTGTGGTGTCCTGGATGCCAACTAAAGTTTCAAGAAGGAGGCGATCAACAGTGTAAAATGCTATGAGAGGAAAGATGAGAACTGAATAATGGCTATTGAATTTGGCAATGCAGACAGAATTGATGACCTTGCATGTAAAGTTCCTGTGAGTGTGAGTGATAGAAATGAAATAATAGTGCAGCTGTCCAAATTCAGGACAATTAGTCTTTCTATAGTTATGTGGTTTTCTAAAAAAGGTTTGCTGAAGACTGGGCATATAAGAAATTTCTTGATAAAGTGGTTACTCATTCAAATATTCTGAAAATACTGCATACTGCATCGCTCCTTGGAAAGTCAAAGGAAATGAGCAAAGTAAAAGACCTAAGAAATGAAAAAGAGACCGTTTTTGTCTTTATTTCACATAGAATTTTTTATACTTATGTCCCACAAAATGCATTCATTTGTGTGTGTGTGTGTGTGATCCACAGTCTCTTACGTGAACCTTTTTTGTCAGATTTGATTTGGAAACCAAAATATTTCAGATTTCAGAAATATAATGAGGTGGAAAGCACATATCTTACATAATTATGCCAGCAGCGAATCAAACACAACATTTCTACAGTTTTGTGGAAAAAGTTTCACTCTCTGATAAATAAAGACTATAAATAGCCTCACACTCTTTTAAGTTTTAAGTTTAGATACTAAGGAATTGTTTGCCAAATTTTCTAAGAAAATTTCTGAAGTTTTTGGGTTTCAGAGCTGTGAGCTTGTATGCATACTCAGTAAAAATGGTATTTCCTAGAACAAAGTTTGTGCAGTGTTGATATATGAGCTTGAGGTGAGGCTCAAGAACTAATAGTAATGTACTTTATTTTAGAGTAAAATACATATATGTGCATTTACTACATACAATTTAATTTTAGCAGATGATATTTGACCCAAGTAGCTTATGAATCCATATCACAGGAAAATAATATAGGTATGTGGTTGATAAATTTTTAAACATTATGTGAATGTAAAGATGATCTAAAATGATACCAAACACAATGATTTTTGTGTTTAAAATTTCAAGCAAAAAGTTAATTAAATTAAACTTATTACTTACAATTCTGAAAAGAAAAATGAGGAGAGTGGAGAAAAAGAAAGTGGCTACTCTCCCCAAAATCCTCAATAAAATAAAGACAAAATTTGTAAAAAGCAATTGCAGTTTCCCTGGAGATTGTAGCTAATGGAATATTTATTATCTTGCAAATTGACCAAACTAGAGTTCTACAGAACCCATGGTGAGAAAAAAACCCATTCTTAAAAAAACAAAAACAGAGCAAATATATTGATGTAAGTCATGTTTGCAGGCTATTGACTTTGATCACGTGATTCAATCACAAAGAAAAACTAAAATATTTCCCCAGCTTCTATAAGCCATTTTTAACCCAACAGTGATGAATTTTCCCCACTCTTCAGTGAGATTCTACATGGGGTCAGCAGGTATAATTTACTAACCAAGGACTGACAGAGGAATTCCACTGGAATTAGTGATGGCTTTGAAAAAAGCGGTTAAAATGATGTAGTTTCACTTATTTTACATGTGACCCCTGAGAATGGTAGTGAGAATGGTAAGGTTGGATTGGGAAAGGTGCGGCCCTCTAATTTAAAAATATAATACATATATGTGTATATAAAATCAAATAAAACAAATGAGGACCTAAGCATATAGAAAATACTAGTCAGAAAGGTATATCACTGAGCCAATAGAATGTCACCCCTTCATTTACTCATTTCATCTTGATTACTACTAAGGTCGCACAACCTTCAGATATTTCCACTCTTAATCTTTCTGCTTAAAAGTAATAAGGCAAGAAAAAGAAATACAATGCCTTCAAATCAGGAAGGAAGAAGTTAAATTGTATCTGTTTGCAGATGACATGATTTTACACAGCCATTTGCCTCATAATGACATTTGGATCAATGACAGACGACATGTACAACGATGGTCCCATAAGAGTATAATGGAGCTGAAAAATTCTTATTGCCTAAGACATCTTAGCCTTCATCATGCAATGCATTACTCACATGTTTGTGGTGACGCTGGCATCAACAAATGTACTGTGCTACCAGTTGTATAAAAATCTAGCACATATATAATTATGTACAGTACATATTTGATAAACATAATAAATGACTGTTACTCATTTTGTATTTATTACGCTATACATTTTCATCATTATTTTACGTGTACTTAATTCACTTATTTAAAAAAAATGCTTAACCATAAAACATCCTCAAGCAGGGTCTTCAGGAAGCATTCCAGTAGAAGGCATTATTATTGTAGAAGATGACAGATCCATGCATACTATTGCCCCTGATGGCCTTCAGTGAGACAAGATGTGGAGGTGGAGGACAGTGATATTGATGGCCCTGACCTTGTGTAGGTCTAGGCTAATGTGTGAGTTTGTGTCTTAGTGTTTAAGAAACAAGTTTAAAATGTTAAAAAAATTGTTGTAATAGAAAAAGCTTGTAGAATAAGGATATAAAAAGTTTTGTACTACTATACAATTTGTGTATTAAGCAAAGTGTTATTACAAAGGAGTAAAAATCTTTTAAAAAAATAAAAAGTCTATAAGGTAAAAGAGTTACAGTAAGCTAACATTAACTTATTATTGAACAAAAAGTAATTATTTAATACATTTGTTGTAGTCTAAGTGTACGGCATTTATAATATCTACAGTAGTGTACCGTAATGTCCTAGGCTTTCTTATTCACTCACCACTCACTCACTTACTCACCTAGAGCAACTTCCAGACCTGCAAGCTCCATTCATGATAAGTGCTCAATACAGATGTACCATTGTTTATCTTTTACACTGTATTTTTACTGTACTTTTTCTGTGTTTAGATACACAAATACACTATTGTGTTACAATTGTCTGCAGTGTTCAGTATGGTAACATGCTGTACAGGTTTGCCGCCCAGGAATAATAAACTGTACTATCGAGCCCAGGTGCGTAGTAGCTATACCATCTAGGTTTGGCTAAGTACACTTTATGTTATTCACACAATGAAATTACCTAACGATGTATTTTTCAAAACATACCCTGTCAGTACGTGATGCACAGCTGTATATAGAAAACCCTAAAGACTGGCCAGACACAGTAGCTCATGCCTGGAATCCCAGCACTTTGGGAGCCCGAGGCAGGCAGATCACTTGAGTCCAGGAGTTCTAGACTATACTGGGAAACGTGGCAAAACCTTGTCTCTACAAAAAATACAAAAATTAGCTGGGCATAGTGGCACACACCTTTAGACCCAGCTACTTGGGAGGCTGAGGTGGGAGGATCCTGAGCCTGGGAGGCAGAGGTTGCAGTGAGCTAAGATTGGACACTGAATTCCAGCCTTGGCAACAGAGCTTTTCTGTTGCAAGAAAAGAAAAGAAAGAAAAAAAAGAAAGAAAGAAAGAAAGAAGGAAGGAAGGAAGGAAGGAGGGAGAGAGAGAGGGAAAGAAAGAAAGAGAAAGAAAGAAAGAAAGAAAGAAAGAAAGAAAGAAAGAAAGAAAGAAAGAAAGAAAGAAAGAAAAGGAAGGAAGGAAGGAAGAAAGAAAGAAAGAGAAAGAAAGAAAAGGAAGGAAGGAAGAAAGAAAGAAAGAGAAAGAAAGAAAGAAAAGGAAGGAAGGAAGGAAGGAAGGAAGGAAGGAAAGAAGGAAAAGAAACCCCTAAAGACTCCACCAAAGAGCTTGTAGAACCAATAAACAAATTTGTAGGAATGTGGATGGAGGTTGGGGCCGTTATCCTTAGCAAACTAAT
Source organism: Pan troglodytes (assembly GCF_028858775.2). Taxonomy (NCBI): domain Eukaryota; kingdom Metazoa; phylum Chordata; class Mammalia; order Primates; family Hominidae; genus Pan; species Pan troglodytes. The sequence goes on along the minus strand of NC_072421.2, from coordinate 37,190,296 downwards.
GCAGAAATAGGAAACCAAAAATTGCATGTTCTTACTTTTAAGTGTGAGCTAAACAATGAGATTACATGGGTACATAGAGGGGAACAACAGACACCGGGGCCTACTTTATGGTGGCAGGTGGGAGGAGGGAGATCAGGAAAAATAACCAGTGGTTACTAAGCTTAAAACGTGGGTGAAAAAGTAATCTGTACAACAAACCCCATGACACAAGTTTACCTATATAAAAAACCTGCACATGTACCCTGGAATTTAAAATAAAGTTTAAAAAAATGAAACAGAATATAGAGATAAAAAATAAACTCACACATGTACAGTCAAGTTATCTTTGACAAGGACACCAAGAATACACAATGGACAAAGGATAGTCTGTTAAATAAATGGTAGGGGGAAACTACATATTCACCTACAAAAAAAATAAACTGGACACTTACTTTAAACTACATACAAAAAATAACTAGAAATGAAGGTTTAAATATAAGACCTGAAACTAAACATCCTAGAAGAAAATATAGAGAAAAATCTCCCTGTTATTGGTCATGGCAATGAATTTTCACTATGACACCAAAAGCAAAGCAACAAAAACAAAAATAATCACGTAGGACTACATCAAACTAGAAAGCTTTTCCACAGCAAGGGAAATAATCAGCAAAATTCAAAAGCTACTTCTGAAATGAGAGAAAATATTTGCAAACTATGTATCTGTTAAGGGGTTAATATCTAAAATATATAAAGAAATCAAACAGCTCAACTGCAAATAAATAAATAAATACCCAAGTAACAAATGGCCTGAGGACCTGAATAGACATTTTTCCAAAGGAGATATGCAACTAGCTAACAAGTGTTTGAAAAGATGCTCAGCATCACTAATAATCACAGAAATGTAAATCAAAACCCCAATGAGATATCATCTCTCACTTGTGTAGATGGCTACTTATCAAAAAGATGAGAGACAACAAGTGGTAAATATGTAGAAAAAAAGGAAGCCTTGTACATTTTTAGTGGACATGTAAATTGATATAGCCACTATGCAACACAGTATGGAGGTTCCTCAGAAAATTAAAACTAGAACTAACATACCATCCAACAACCCCACTTCTCGGTAAATAGCCAAAGAAAATGAATTCAGTATTTTGAAGAGATATCTGCACCCTCAAGCTCATGATCACACAACTACAATGTACATGGGGGTGCAGATATCTCTTCAAGATACTGAATTTATTTTATTTGGTTATATACCCAGAAGTGTCTGTTGATGGATGTATGGATAAAGAAAATGTGGTATTTTTCAGCCATAAAAAAATAAGTAAATCCTGCCATTTGTGGCAACATGGCTCAAACTGGAGGATACTATGTTAAGTGACATAAGCCAGACACAGAAAAGCAAATACTGCATAATGTGATCTTATTAATATGTAAAATATAAAAAGTAAAACTCGTAGAAGCAGAGTAGAACCCTGGTTCTTAGGGGCTGAGGGTGTGGGGAGAGGAGGGGAAAGATGTAGTGGTAGATGTTAATTAAATTGTGGTAGTCATTTCACAATGCATATGTATATGAAATCACGACATGTACACCTTGAATTTATGCAATTTTTTGTTAATTATACCTCACAAAAGATGGAAAAATTGCACACACACGCACACAAAAGTTCTGCTTGATTTAGTGGCTCTTTATGGACAGTTTATAGTTTGTTGAGAGTTCCTTATGAGTTGTGATAGGTTCAGGAAAATGTCAGGAGTCTGAACAATGAATCAGTCAGAAGCTGAAATTGTCAGTGGGTTTAGGTAACACCTATGTGTGAATGAGCATCTATTTAACATCAGTGCACTGGTTTAAAATAAATAATCTTACATAAACACTTTCCTCCAATGAAAAAGCTGTGGAAATATGGCACTAAAAATTAAATAATGTCAAACAGCTTCATGAACTGTTTTCACCTAAAAGATGCTATACAGGATATTTATTCATTTTAGTGCTGTGAATAGAAGTGACTCTAGAGGAGGACATTGACTGATGGGTTAAAGGCTCTCAAAGGACATCTGTATGGTTTCTTTTTTCACTGTGTTGCACTGTTTCCGGCTATCTCTCAAGGATGCAGCACATTTTTGTAATTTTTTGAAGATATGACAGCTTTGTAAAAACAATCTATTGAACTGTCTGCATTGTATCCTATCTTCCTGGAGAATATTATAAAAGGAAATATCTATAAACCATTCTGCAAGACATACTCAATATATAAATTAGATGTTTGATTGACTAACAAGCAGGTTGGGGGAAGAATGATGCATTTGTTAGTGCCCTCCATCTCCCTGGGATTCTGTAAGATAGCAATGATATCCATAATTGGTGCTAAGCAGGGAGTGGAGGGGAGTAGATGGAAGAAAAAAAAAGGTAGTCACTCTCCCTGAAACCTTTATGATAGAGAAATGGCCTTTGGCTTCACAATGCATGGCTCCAATTGATTCTTAATTTCTTCTTTTGGAACATCTTCAAAGTTATGTTTTCTTAGGTTGTACTAGAAGTTCCCCGTTATTTCTTTTTGGGTTGCTTAAAAGTCAAGGAATTTAAACAAAGAGTCTAGATCAATAACTTATCAGAAAACAACTATTGGCAGCTTGTTTCTCTAGCAGATTTCTGATGAGCTGAGTGATTTGTGAAGAGCATGGCCCTTGGAACAGGAAGTGTGGTGTTGAGAACTCAATTTGCTATGTGTTAGACCAATTTAACTTGGACAAAGTATCAGCCCTTACTGAGATTCAACTCTCTCAAGTATAAAGTGAAAATATTTTCCATGCCAATCTCACAGGACTATTGTGAAAAACACATAAGATTGTGTGAGAGAAACCTATTTGTGCAAGGTAAACACCATACATATACCAATTGTAATTTATTTTAAATTACATTATAAAACAGGATTAAAGTTTTAATACATTTTATTATAATGTTTTATATTTTAAATTTATGTGGGTACATAGTAGGTGTATATATTTATGAGGTACATTACATTTTATTACAAAACAGAACACAAACCTAGTACTCCCGGGGAAAATGAAGGAATTTAATTTACACAGCAATAGTACATTTTGTAATTTTTGTATTACTATCTCCTTTCCTCACAGGGAAATTGATGACTTTCTTTGTGTACTATACTAACTTCTTTTTGCTAATCTTTAACTTGTTCTTCCAGGTATTTCCCCCACCAGTAATGTAATGATACCCTAGCTTCTGTAACTCATTGTTTCCACTGCTGAATGACTCTTTGGTCCTCCATTTTCAAATACTATCTGCACAATACAATTGCTACACAGTATCTCCAGAAACAGTCTGCTAATCAGTGACACATGATACCAGTATTCATGGCTATGTGTAAGTGCAAGGCGATCTTTTGTTGAAGTGCTTTGAAAGGGAAGATGATACAAAATTAGAATGTACTTCAAAGATCCTTCTTGATGATATTCTGACCTTCAGAAAAGAAAATGTTTAAATCAGTTCCAAACACATGTGGTAATTTAACTTTTATGCATCAAAGGGTAAAGAGATATTTATTTGTTTATTTGTTCAAGATTCATTCATATATATGTACATTTTTTAGTGGTTATCAATTCTAAAGATCATAAAAGTATAATTGTGAAGTCTAAATTGACTTAAAAATAAGAGGTCATGGATATCAATATAATTGTGAAATTTTTGTTGCCACATTGAAAACAGAAGAATAGAAAGAATGTGTTCGAGAAGGGGAGAGAGAACATGGAAGGGCAATTTGAGGGATAAAATGAGTGAAGAGAAGTAAAAGAGAATATTTTGTATCATATCAGAATGACAGTCTAGCATAGGTTTGAACCAGTACATCCAAAACTTTCTGCTTTCCCTTTGTTCGTACATACTGTCTTGTGATTTTATGGTTCTTAAGTGAGGATGCATGTCTTCCCCAGAAGTGTGAACCATGGAAGAGTCTAAACATAGTAACCAGTGCTCATTATGTCTAGGTCTAGCTCACCAGTGCTGGTGACACTGCTTCTACCTGCATCATAGACCTTGGTTACATTTTTCTTATATTTACATACTCAGATTTATGCATCCTTGGTTAATCTCTGAACTTGGGGAGGCTGAACAGTATATTTTATTCTGTTTATATCCCCTATTACACTAACTCAGCCTTCTGTATATAAAATATTCGCAGAAATTTCCTGGAGAAATTGAGAATTCCTTGGCCTTGAGGCAAGATATACCTATAAGGTTGAAATATGAGCTTGGAGGTCACCTTAGCAAAAAGAGATGTGAAGGAGCCCTGTATTCTGAGGAGAGCCTGCAGAGCCATAAGGATGTCAGGTGATGCTGTGCCCTTCTCTGGATCCTGTCAGGAAGAGGTGCAGAAAGACTGTCTCATACTGGCAATGTGAAATGTATTCAGGTGGGTAAGTTACTGTCTGCCACGTTCCTCTACCGTAAAGTTACCATTTTTCACTTTATATTAATCTGTATTTTGTGGGGAGATACTTTGAGATGAGGCAAGTATTCTGTTTCTGGTCACACTTTACCTACTAATTTTAGCACCCAATGATGGTTCTCTAGTGTTTGACTAAATAAAATTTTCATTTTTCATCATTCCTTTTTCATGTATTAATTGGATTTATACTGTAAGAAACAGCTTGTCCCTATTCACCTATTATATATTGTGTGTTTTTTTAAAAAAGTTGAGAAAGTGGAATGCATAACAAGTTATGAAGACCAATTTGTGAAAATGTTACATCAAATGCTTTGTAATTACTCACTTTCTTTGAGTTTCTACAAATACATCAATGTGTGTGGAGGTGTAGGGGTTGAGGCAGCATATACATGTGTCTTCAGCACATAGGTTCATTTGCTCTCAAAGTCATAATTGACAAAAAGTAAATTAGAGCCACAGGTTTGACATATCCAAAGGGAAGTATAATTCAGCAATGCAGACCCCTATTGGGTGACATCATATAACATGAGAAGAGAGACCAAATCAGCATATCATATCACAACACAGTCTGCACCAGCAAGCAAAATTAAACTGACAAAAAAGGAACAGCTTTCTGAAAAAATAAAATTGAATAGAAAAAAAGGGAACTATAGATTCTTAGAAAACTGTACTTAGAGTTCATTTTTATTTAATATCTAAAGTAATGTATGACATTTAATGTAGGCTTTTCTTTCAAATGTGCCATATCCCAAAAGCAGGAATATATTTGACAAAATCAGACTCTATTTTTCTAGGGCAGAGTTTTAAGTGACCTTCAAATTTCAAATGACCTATCGTTGCTTCTTTGAAGAAAGTGGCATTATAAGACTTGGTCTGCACTCATGGTTATTTAGGAAACAAATACACACTTCCCAGACAGAAATTGAACTCTTAGATAACTTTTTCACGCTTCTGCTTCACAAGCAAAATATTTCCTTGGCCAAGTATATTTTTTAAAATTTTGGTATTGTGTAATTTTCCCAAAGGCACTAGTCCTTCTCTACATATTTATCCAAGTGTCAGCAAAACAACTAATGATTGGGTCCTTTCAGATAAACCTACCATCAAATATGGAAACAAAAAGCAAGTTCGATTAGTTGTTTCAATTCATTAAAAGTGCTTTAAACTTACTCTAACAGGGAAACATACAGTGGGGGAATATGTTCATTGGCTACTCAAAAGTTCTTTACAATCCCGTTTCTCCTGCCTTTCTCCACTGCAGAGTAGACAGCTAATTAGCAGTGGCTCACCGTTCCTTGCAGCCAGAATGGCCAGATGAGCAGTAATTAAGTAAATAAATGGATGTAAAAGTCCTTCAAAAAATCAATAAACAAGCTTTGGAAGGAGAAAGCTTTTGGCTCTTCTTTCTTTATACTTGAAATTCAAGTGAAGAATAATGGAGTGGGAAGAGGGAAGGAGCCAAGATTCCCTGAGGACGTCCTACTGCACAGGATACCTCTTCACAGGTTAGGTAATAAAAATGCACTTCTGTGTGTTTAAGTCACTGTTGTCAGTTTTTTTTTCTGTCTTTTAGGCAATTACATTATTATAGATACATACATTCTATGAATTCCCCTGAAATATAATGATCGATAAATACCTTTCGCAGGGAATAACACTCATAGGCTTCAGGTTATGGAACAGAAAATCCTTATATTCTTTGCTATAGAGATGTGATACTGTTTTTTTTTTTTTTAGTTATACATGTTTTTATTTATTTATTTATTTATTATTATTTTTTTTAAATTATACTTTAAGTTTTAGGGTACATGTGCACATTGTGCAGGTTAGTTACATATGTATACATGTGCCATGCTGGTGCGCTGCACCCATTAACTCGTCATCTAGCATTAGGTATATCTCCCAATGCTATCCCTCCCCCCTCCCCCCTCCCCACCACAGTCCCCAGAGTGTGATATTCCCCTTCCTGTGTCCATGTGATCTCATTGTTCAATTCCCACCTATGAGTGAGAATATGCGGTGTTTGGTTTTTTGTTCTTGCGATAGTTTACTGAGAATGATGGTTTCCAATTTCATCCATGTCCCTACAAAGGACATGAACTCATCCTTTTTTATGGCTGCATAGTATTCCATGGTGTATATGTGCCACATTTTCTTAATCCAGTCTATCATTTTTGGACATTTGGGTTGGTTCCAAGTCTTTGCTATTGTGAATAATGCCGCAATAAACATACGTGTGCATGTGTCTTTATAGCAGCATGATTTATACTCATTTGGTTATATACCCAGTAATGGGATGGCTGGGTCAAATGGTATTTCTAGTTCTAGATCCCTGAGGAATCGCCACACTGACTTCCACAATGGTTGAACTAGTTTACAGTCCCACCAACAGTGTAAAAGTGTTCCTATTTCTCCACATCCTCTCCAGCACCTGTTGTTTCCTGACTTTTTAATGATTGCCATTCTAACTGGTGTGAGATGATATCTCGATACTGTTGCTTTTAATTTCTGTTTTAGTTTCTTCAGTTGGAAGAAAATCTAAGTTAATATTTCTAAATGCAAATCATGGAAAATAACATATTCTTTCATATGTATTCCCCTTGGAGATAATACCTACTCTCAAGTGCCTAAATGACTGGTACAATGTTTTTTTCCCCTTTAGTTCTTTCATCTTGAGAATACTTGAATACATAGATGGGAAATAAAGTTCCATGGAGGCAGACACAACTGTAATCTTAAGGAACTGAAAGAATTCCAGAAATCCTCTCTCAAAAAATTGCTCAGAAGTTATACTGCTTATGTCAGACTTAAAGTGTGAAGTTGTAAGTGTCTTTACAGTGTACATTGGTATGAAATGACACTACAATAAAACTTTGAAACACTTCCTTTTCAATATGGACTACAAGCTCTAATTAACATACAGGTTTTAATCTGTATTGTATCATCTGTAATGCCTTTTATTGATAACATGTTAATAGTCAATATCTGCTTATAAGTCACTCATCATATAAGTTTGACCAATTCAAACAATTATAAATCAAGGATTAAATGCATGCCTGTTTACTATTGAGTTTAGTCAAGATTTTCACTTGGAACAAAACAAGTGACAACTATGGCTCACTTAGGCAGGAAAAGAAGTTTTTTACAAAGATAGCATGGAATCTGCAGGAAGGGTAAAGTACCAGGCTCAGTAATTTGGTAGGCACTGGTTGGGCACAACCAAGATCACATCAAAGGAATAGTGATCTAAAAATGCTGAGGTTGATACTGATAATCTGTAACTGGGCACCCATTATTAGCACTTCTGTAGTCACCAGGACATCATACAAGGATTCAATCAACCCTGGGTACTCTCATCTCTTTTGCTCCCCTGATCCCAATAGGGGAAATGTTTAGATGTTAAATTTAAAGCAAAAATAAAACAAAAAACAAAGCCTCTTAGTAACAACTTAATTAGTGATTCATTTAATTTTAAAAGTTTGCCAACATACAGGATTCAAATTCAGATTGCTTAGGCCAGAAGGTACCACATATCACAAATATTTTTGTATATATTTACATATGTATATATGTTATATATATTTACATTTATATGTAAATATGTGTATATGTACATTTACATATTTATACATTTTATATATACATATATATTTACATTTATATATAAATATAAATATGTATATTTATAGAAGTAGCAACAACTTCAGAAAAAGAAAGGATTGATTTAATAAAAGTAAGGGGTAATAACTTTTAGTTTAATCAAGTAAATATTTTGGAATCTACAAAACTTTTTAGATACTTTAATAGGAAGCAAAATCATTTTTTATTAAATCAATCAGTTTGGAAAGAAACTGTTCTCAGATGTCTTCCTTCATTGTTAAAGATTGTTCTACTGAATTTTGTTTCGATTTTTCAACTAGTCATGTTAACATTACAAATAAACCATATATAAATGCACCCCTTGCAATATGTTTATTATTAAATCTCATGTGTTAAAAAATAAATCAACATTACATCAGTGTCAATTAGATATTTACACTTCTGAAGTGGAAGTAAAAATCAAATGGAATATATTGGTTAAGGATAAATTAGTTAATGTTTCTGTGAGTATGTAATGGGTTAAGGCAAGTTCATAATTACTGAAGGGAATATAAATGTTATTAAACCCATCAAAATTGCAAATGCTCCTATCCTTGGAATCAGTAATTCCACATTTAAGAATTTATTCTGAAGTTATACTTGCATACATTCTTGTGAAATGACATAAATACAAGATGACTCTTGTAGGAAAGTTTGTAATAGCAATCTGGAAACAAATGTTCGTGAGTAGGGGACGGGCTCTCTAAATTACTGTGCATTCACAGAAGAAAATATTGAAAAATCAACAAAGTAATCATACACTGATAAGAAGCAAACTTCAAGTTGTTTTGAGTTAAAAAGTAAAGTAAATGCAAGAAAAAATGGGGTAGTAGATGGATATACTCTATATGAAATATATATATACATACACACATATATTTATATATATACACACACATAAAATGAGTATAACTCTAGAAGAAACTGATGACATGTGCTGTCCTTGGTGACTGAGAGTAATATGGGTGGGAACAACATAGGAAAAAAACTTTGACTATAAACCTCTTGTTAAAATTTCAAGCAATGTGTAAGATAATATCTATCCCACAAAAGAGAATTAAAATATATAAATTAGTGAAAACCTCAAATTTTCTTTACAAAAGCATTGAATATGCATAAATATATTCTATTAATCGTACATGAATGGGAGAGACCAGGATGATCAAGGATCCTCCAGGGTGTGTTTCCTGCTCCAGGACTATCAAGGACCTCCTTAAAATCTGGGTATTCATATTGCCCAAAGCAATGTACAGATTCAGTGCAATTCCCATGTAAACAACATCAACATTCCAGATTGGCTGTCAGGCTTGGTATGTGTATTATTTCATTCTCATGCTGCTAATGAAGACATAACTGAGACTGGGTAATTTATAAAGGAAAGAGGTTTAATTGACACACAGTTCAGCATGGCTGGGGAGGCTTCAGAAAACTTACAATCATGTGCTCAACATTTAAAAACATGTAGTATGTGAATACATACCGAGTAAAATGCAGAAGATTTGAGAGAAAAAAATTTAAAGATAGAAAAAAATTAGAAAATTAGAGAAAAAGTTTCCCATTGACCACCTAATACTCTTCTACGCTCCTTTCCAGAGGTAACCACTATTAATTTACTACATTTCTTCTCAGAAAGATTTTTTCCCAATTTTTAAAAAAATGCATGTGCAATATACTAACATACACTCAAAAAAATAGATGAGTACAGGTAAAGTGAAAGTCTCCTTTGACTATCCTCTATTCTGATCCCTTCCAGACTCCTCAGAAATATATTTATACTTAAAAAAAATCTTAATTTTGCATCCGTATATGTACGAGAAAAATATACAACACTGTTTTGTGTTTTTCTATATAAATGGTAGAATTATGCATGTAATTAGTGTCAAATTTGCTTTCTTCTCTAAATTTTATGGATTCATGTGTACTTGTTGATAAATGTAGAGAGCCAGTTAATTCATTTTGTATGCTGTAGAATATTATATTCCATGATACACTAAATCCTATTTAGCCATTTTAATACCCAAAGTGTGGTTTCTAAAAGTTTTCTGTTAACACAATGCTATAATGAACATTCTTGTGCTTGTTTCCTTGTTTACATGTGGACTATTTCTTTTTGGTAGATACTCAGAAGTGTCATTGCTAAATTCAGGATATGTGTATTAACAACTTGCCTTTCACGGTATATGATCCTATTCATTAGTAAAGTATAATAGTGCTTTTCTCACTGAAATCTCACCAAATTTCATATTATCCAACTTTAATTTTTTTCCTGATGTGATGGGTATAAATGATGTTTTACTCTGCATGTTTCTGATTCCTAATGAGGCTAAGCTACTCAGGAGGCTGAGGCAGGAGGATGAGGCTAAACAATTTTTCCTGTGTTTATCGATCACTAATGTTTCCTTTATTTGTGAATTGCTGTTTCAGATACTTTGTCCATTTCTCTCTTGATTTGTCTTATTCATGATGATTTATAAGCTTTCAAAAAATTTATTCTAGATACTAATATTTTATCATTTATTTGAATTAAAAATATCTTCCCCCAGTGTGTCTTTTGTTCATCTGAAAGGTCTTTGTTGGCCCTGTATTTGTAAGTGATTGTTTATTTGAGTATACATTTTTAGGTTTGAACTTATTATTTCTCAACATAAGTATATTATCCTGTTGCCTTCTGTCTGCAATTATTGTCTATCTATGCTATCTATGGGTTTTTTCCTTTTTCTTTCTTTCTTTCTTTTTTTTTTTTTTGAGACAGGGTCTCTCTTTGTTGCTCAGGCTGGAGTGCAGTGACAAGATCATGACTCACTGCAGCTTCAACCTCCTGTGCTCCAGTCATCTTCCCGCCTCAGCCTCAAGAGTAGCTGGGACTGCAGGAGTGTGCCACCACACCTGGCTTATTTTTTGTAGAAACAGGGTTTCCCTACATTGCCCAGGCTGGTCTCAACTCCTGGGCTCAAGTGATCCTCCCGCCTCGGCTTCCCAAAGTGTTGGGATTACAGGCATGAGCTACCACATCTGGCCTTTTTTACTTTTTTCATTGTGATAAAATGTATATAACATATTTGCCATTTTAATTATTATTGAAGTGTACAATTTAGTGACAATTATTATATATATATATCATTGTGCAGCCATCACCACTATCTGTGTCAAAACTTTTCATCACTCCAAAAAGAAAGTCTGTACCCACTAAACAATAACTCCTCAATTTTTTCCCTGCCCCTAGCCCCTGCTATCCTCTAATTTACTGTTTGTTTGTAAGATTTTGCCTATTCTAGATATTTTATACACGTCTAATCATACATGTTTTTCTTTTTTGTGTATCTGTCTTATTTCGCTTAACAAAATGCTTCAAGTTTAATCCATGTTGTAGCAGTATCAGAACTTCTTTTTTTTTATGGCTGGATACTTTTCCACTCTAGGTATATATCACATTTTGCTTATCCATTTATCTGTTGCTGGGCACTTTGTACATTTGGCTATTGTGAATAATGCTGCTATGAACAATGGCATACAAGTATCTGAGTCTCTTTTTGAAAATATTTGGGATATATTCTTAGGGGTGAAATTGCTGGGTCACATGGTAACTCTACGTTTAACTTTGAGGAACCAGCAGATTTTTTCACAGAGGCCGCAGCATTTTACATTCTCACAGGCAAAGGAGATGTATTTTTCTGGCATAATTTTTGAATCATTTACATTTATTTCATAATTATGTACATGTATTATTTTAAAATAAAGAGAGGACATCCATGTGTAATGACTTGGCACATGGTAGATGCTTTAAAGATATTTATGTATGTGCAGTGAATGTTGTTCATTAAAACTTCCATTTATCTGAGATATCTGAAGTATATTTAGAATTTGTCTTTCAAAAAAAAAGAAAGAAAAAAAAAGAGCTACAGCAGATGTGGAATGTGGTATCATACTAAGTTTTGACAATGCTGGTTTGTGGGTACATAGAGGTTCATGAGAGTATTCTTTCTTCTGTGTTTAAAATATTTCATAAAAGAAGTAAAATTTGAGGCTCCTGCTGGGTAGTGACTGAAGGGTCATATGAGGAAGGAGTTTTGGACAGGGTAGTCATATTCTGTTTCTTGATGTGGGTGCTAGCTTCACAGGTATGTTCATTTTCTAAAAACGCAAGTTGTCCACCTATAATCTGTTACACATCTGAATCTCTGTTATACTTCTGTAAAAACTTTGCCTAGAAAAAATAAAAGAAAATAGACCAAAATATGGCTAACAAAGTACAGGATGAAGAGAACAAAATAAAGAGATATGAGACTTGTGGAAGTCTGCTCATACTGATATTTGTCTCATTCAAATAAAAGACTCTTCCTATGCAGCCTTTGAAAGAACTTGTTTTTTTTTATATACTGAAAATGCCTGCTATCTCTGAGACTTATTCATATTTCCTAGTTCTCATTTATATATTTTACTTCTAGTCAATGGTTCACTGTTCATTTAAAAGAAAAAAGCAACATGTGAGTTTACCCAAAACAGAGATATAGACCAATAGAACAGAACAGAGCCCTCAGAAATAATACCACACATCTACAACCTTCTGATCTTTGACAAACCTGACAAAAACAAGAAATGGGGAAAGGATTCCCTATTGAATAAATGGTGCTGGGAAAACTGGCTAGCCATATGCAGAAAACTGAAACTGGATCCCTTCCTTACACCTTATACAAAAATTAATTCAAGATGGATTAAAAACTTAAATGTTAGACCTAAAACCATAAAAACCCTAGAAGAAAACCTAGGCAATACCATTCAGGACATAGGCATGGGCAAGGACTTCATGTCTAAAACACCAAAAGCAATGGCAACAAAAGGCAAAATTGACAAATGGGATCTAATTAAACTAAAGAGCTTCTGCACAGCAAAAGAAACTACCATCAGAGTGAACCGGCAACCTACAGAATGGGAGAAAATTTTTGCAATCTACCTATCTGACAAAGGGCTAATATCCAGAATCTACAATGAACTCAAACAAATTTACAAGAAAAAAACAACCTCATCAAAAAATGGCGAAGGATATGAACAGACACTTCTCAAAAGAAGACATTTATGCAGCCAACAGACACATGAAAAAATGCTCATCATCACTGGCCATCAGAGAAATGCAAATCAAAACCACAATGAGATATCATCTCACATCAGTTAGAATGGCAATCATTAAAAAGTCAGGAAACAACAGGTGCTGGAGAGGATGTGGAGAAATAGGAACACTTTTACACTGTTGGTGGGACTGTAAACTAGTTCAACCATTGTGGAAGACAGTGTGGCGATTCCTCAAGGATCTAGAACTAGAAATACCATTTGACCCAGCCATCCCATTACTGGGTATACACCCAAAGGATTATAAATCATGCTGCTATAAAGACACATGCACACATATGTTTATTGTGCACTATTCACAATAGCAAAGACTTGGAACCAACCCAAATGCCCATCAATGATAGACTGGATTAAGAAAATGTGGCACATATACACCATGGAATACTATGCAGCCATAAAGAAGGATGAGTTCATGTCCTTTGTAGGGACATGGATGAAGCTGGAAACCATCATTCTGAGCAAACTATCACAAGGACAGAAAACCAAACACCGCATGTTCTCACTCATAGGTGGGAATTGAACAATGAGAACACTTGGACACGGTGGGGAACATCACACACCGGGGCCTGTTGTGGGGTGGTGGTAGGGGGGAGGGATAGCATTAGGAAATATACGTAATGTAAATGACGAGTTAATGGGTGCAGCACACGAACATGGCACATGTATACGTATGTAACAAATCTGCACGTTGTGCACATGTACCCTAGAACTTAAAGTATAGAAAAAAAAAAAAGGTTAAAGGAACATTTCCATCATCACAAGGATAGAGGTCAATATTCTGATTGTGATATTGTACTATAATTTTGCAAGCTGTTACCATTGGAACCAACTGGGTAATAGCTACGTAGACTCTCTCTGTATCACTTCTTACAACTGCAGGTGAACCTACAATAATCTCAAAATTTTAAGCTTAATTAAAATAAAAAAGGACAGTATGAGACTGTCCCCAGAAAACTGGCACCAAAAAAAGGAAACTTAGGTTCAAAATGTGGAAGCAAATAAATGTAAGAAACTAAAAGAGTAAACAAAACAATGTACGCTTTGGGGAAACATGGGATTTTTTTAACAAATGATGTCATGTTGAGCAGGGCTGGGGGTTTTTTTGTTTTTGTTTTTTTTTGAGATGGAGTCTCATTCTGTCACCCAGGCTGGAGTGCAGAGGCACGATCTCGGCTCACTGCAACCTCCTCCTCCCAAGTTCAAGTGATTCTTCTGCCTCAGCCTCCCGAGTAGCTGGGACTACAGGAGCCTGCCACCACGCCTGGCTAATTTTTTGCATTTTTAGTAGAGGTGGGGTTTCATGTGTTAGCCAGGATGGTCTTGATCTCCTGACCTCGTGATCTGCCTGCCTCGGCCTCACAAAGTGCTGGGATTAGAGGCGTGAGAGCACGGCTTTTATTGTTTTCAATAGAATAAAGTCTTTCAATGGCTAAAAAAATTATAATGCTTTTAACAAGTTAAACTATCTGGAACTAAGATAAAAGGAAGTAAAACTATACAAGAACTTTTTTAAAAAGGTTAAAGGGTAAGCAACTAATGGAATAATAAATAGAACAATAGAGAGACATCAAGTTCTTGGTTAACCATATTCTACTGACTGCAAAAAGTCATGCTGGACAAATGACTTCTTGAAGGAACCATCCATATAACCCCAGAATTAACACTACAGACTTGATTTTCTTCAACTCTCCTTTAGTGGCATTATTTCCTCTGCCTACTTGTCATTCTTGAAGACAGCACCTGCTGAACAAATATAAAAAGTCCATATGTTATTACCATATTCTTCATTCAGTTAATTATTCAGTAATGCATGCATCTTAGCAATTATTTATTGTACGTGTATTACAAGCCAAGCCAGGGCATTGTACTAAGTAATGGCGATATAAAGATGAAAGAAATACAGAGACCGTTCTCTCCTCCCCAAGAGTTCCTAGCCTATCTGGAAAAGTAATTGTGGGTTCACAAAATGGAGTGGGAAAATGTTGGGAACAGCCCCCCCAAATCTGGCCATAAACTGGCCCCCAAACTGGCCTTAAATGAAATCTCTGCAGCACTGTGACAATTTCATGATGGTCATGATGCCCACGCTGGAAGATCGTGGGTTTACCAGAATGAGGGCAAGGAATACCTGGCCCACCCAGGGTGGAAAACTGCTTAAAGGCATTCTTAAACCACAAACAATAGCATGAGTGATCTGTGCCTTAAGGACATGCTCCTGCTGCAGATAACTAGCCCAACCCATCCCTTTATTTCGGCCCACCCCTTTATTTCCCATAAGGGATACTTTTAGTTAATCTAATATTTAAAGAAACAATGCTAATGACTGGCTTGCTGTTAATAAATATGTGGGTAAATCTCTGCTCGGGGCTCTCAGCTCTGAAGGCTGTGAGACCCCTGATTTCCCACTTCACACCTCTATATTTCTGTGTGTGTGTGTCTTTAATTCCTCTAGCGCTGCTGGGTTAGGGTCTCCCCGACCGAGCTGGTCTCGGCAGGTAAATGAATAATAAGCATAGCTAACTTTTATTGAACAGTTTCAACATGCTACTTACTGTGTTAACTGCTTTCTGCATGAACTCAGTGAATCCAGCTAATACCATGGGTGGATATGATCTGTGGTCTCGTTTTACAGATAAGGAAATTGAGGTTTAGAGACAGGAATTTGTTAAAGAGCAGATAAACTGTGGAATTCCCATTAAAACCAGGGCACTCTGTCTCAAGAACCCACATTCCCAGCCCCTGGCCCAGAGGATGGAGGACAAGCCCCCTGCAATCCTAGTGTCTCCTAGATCATCACTAAGGAATCACTTGAATTGGGTCTAGCAAAAAGAGGACAGAATTGTATGGGCACTTGGGGGTCACAAAGGTGCTGATAATGTTTTCCTGGCAGAGGGAGGAATCAAGCTAAAAGGAATTTACACAACAGTATCAAGGAATAAAAGATGTCACTAAATTATGGGATGAGAGGATTATGTGAAATGGAGAGTGATATTGGCTGGGGAAAATGAAAGTGTAGGGGATGTCTAAGAGCAAATAAGTGACTGCTTAGGAACAGAGTCTTGGGCCACTTAATCATCATCCTGTTCTCACCTGTCTTCAGGTGAGGCTTTGTGGAAAGGTGAACAATGCTGCCACATGATTCTTGACACTTTTGATTGGCATTTTTTTTCCTTCTTCTGGATACTGTGGCTATAATTGAAGCCCAGGCTTCTTCTGCTGGCTATCACTGCTGATGTCCCATGACCCCTGAGGTACCAAAGCTCTATTCTGTTGAGAACTTAGGGAGAATTTCTCTTCCCTTCTGTGTTATATCCTATGTTGGATGGAAGTTGGGAGATAACAAGGTGCCACTGCATTCTGCTTTTATTTCATAAAGAGGTGTTTTACTAAAATTAGCTCTTTGATATCTTACATTTATTCCCCTCGAGTTAAGAGATGAGTTCATAAAAGGATGCTGTTTAGAGGCATCTGAATATCACCCTACTCTGGAATAAGAATTATTGTTCTGCTAAAAGATTAAGGCTAAACATGCCTTATTGATTAAGGAATCTTTTAAAAACTATTATCTCTGAGAAATTTCTCAAGACCTTCTTGTAAACAGGACTTTGTTCATTCACATGACTAGTTCTTTAGACTGCCTGGACAGACATAAATCCTGCAGTATACAAAGCATAGGTTTAAGCCTTCCTTGCCACCTCTGCAAAATACACATTGAAGCTGAAATAATGTGGACCACACCTACCAGCCTCTTTCCACACTGTTCCTCCATCATACCTCCTCAGTCTGTCAGCATCCTCTGGTCAGCATTAACAGTACAAAGATGAACATGTACTCTTTGAGAGCAAAGCCTTTCAAAAACAAGAGGGGCCCAGAACAATTCTAATAAAACATAAAATCCTGCTTATGTACTTGGTAGAATATTAGCCTAAAGAGGGAATAATTAACTGTTGAGAGGGGCATGCATTGGATAGGGAAAGTAAAGGTATCACTTAACCGGAGTCTTGAAGGATAAATCAAGGAGAGTTAAGACACAGGGGTGTAGAGTGGCAGGTGTGGATATGGCTAGACAGGGAGTGGTGGATTGTCAGCGACCCAAGAGACAAAAGAAAAGGTCCAAAGATGCAAGGAAGATGCTCAATAGATATTGAATAGGTGGAGGAATGAATGAATGAATGAATGACAATAAATGGTATTTTATAACATTTTCATGCTTCCAAAATATTTGCATAATTATTTTATATAATTTTCACAACGCTCTTGTTAAAAGGCAGGGCTTTTAGGTCATATTTTACAGATGATGAATTTGAGGTCCTAAGAGGTCAGGTGACTTATTTAACGTCACAGGAGTCATGCAACTAAAATGCTATCCAGGCCCCATAACCATGCCATTGTCACCTCAGTGACCACAGAGCATCAGAAATGATGTCCATCAGAAGCAGCAAGCAGGGCAGAACTGGTCCCCTGACCTCTTGACCTGTATTTGTTGTGCTTTGGCTTCCACTTTAGTTCTTAATTTAGATGGAAAACAGCAAAGGCTTTGTTTAGAAGGGCCTTTGCTATAAACATCCCTGACTTCACACCCAGGCACCTGAAAGGCCAGAGCAAATTGTTTAGCCAGTCTAGTCACATCTGCATTCTGAAACACTGCCATGAAGCCAACAGCTGTAATCTTCAACCAAATGTCAACAATGAAATCTGATATGGTGAAACAGGTTAGTACCTATTCATAAACAGATAATGCACAACATTGTTTATTCTAATGGAAGGTGGTAACATTAATGTTTACTATCTGGGTAAGAACAATCCTCTTTGTCCTCTAATAGATGTTTGTTTTCCCGTGGAATATTGAAATTGCCACACATTGTTTAAATTAAATCATGCAGATATTGCCAGTGATTATAGTTTATGTGAATGTCAGCTTCAATATCAGTGATACTCAGCAACAAAGCCAACATCTGAGAGTTTGTTTGCAGGAAGAAAGCAGTTCAATTCAGGAAAACAAAGCAGAGTAATTTGATGTTCATAGCAATATTTATATCAAAGATTAATGTAATGCAATAAGAAATGAATAAGAGCTAGAGAAAAATAATCAGAAGAATTATGAGATCGCCTTTCAAAGCCCTCATTATCAGCATTATCAGAGAAATAAATCTATAATAGAGGAAATATTGATAAAAATATTACATGACCCTTGTCTTAATATGTCTAAGATATATCATGAAGCCAGAAAATGTGAAAGTTAACCTAAAAGTCATTGCAGGGAGAAGACACCACTCAGGCTACTCAGCAGGATGAAAAAATGATCCATATGACAATGAAACAGAAAGAACTAACTTCCCATGGGAAGATTAATGACAGGATTACCTTGAAAATTTGTCTGTCTGTTTTGTACAAATTAATATTTACAGCTTCATAAATTGTTTTAGTTGTTCAGAATATATAAATTGCAAATTATAGTTTTCTTTGTTTTTTTTTGTCCCATTATCATAATCTAATCCCATACTAACCTCATGCTTCATTGAATCCATATAATATTCAACTTTCTGTGAAGGAATACTCATCAAAAATACATCTGAAATCTGAAATCTGAAATTCTGAGATCAAGTATTACAAAATTATGTCCTTTTCTGTGAATGAGTGATTTAGATCATTATCGTATTTAAAAGTTCGTCATGTATTTTTAAGATGTCTATTTCAGAAAACCAGAATATAAAACTGAAAAATTAAAAGAAAAATGGAAAATTGGAGATCAGAAAACTTATAGTAAACTGAGAAATATATTGCCAAATTGAAAATCAGGACAAAAAGGTTTTATGCATTTTTTAGCAAGGTTTTGCTACTATATCCATGTAGGATAATTGTATTCTTAGTGAAAATAACCTATTAACTACTGCAATCACTAGCTTACTGTATCAGGGTTGGTGAAATGGCATGTAGCTACACCACGAAATCGTATATGAATGATACCAAATATAGGAATAAAAACTGACAAAGGATTTCCTTCTTTCCTTCTTTCCTTCTTTCTTCTCTTCTTTCTTCTTTCCTCTCTTCCTACCCCTCTCTATCCTTTACTCTTTCCTTTCTTTATTTCTTCTTTTCCTTCTTTCTTTTTAAATCTCTACTCTGGGGTACAATCTATATTGGTTTGCATACCATAAATTTGTGCGAACAGCTTTGGAAATGTTTGAATTTTATTAGCAATCCAATTTCAATTTATTTTAGTGGTTCTTTATCACTTTTTCATTGTCCAGGAATATGCCATGATGAACCACTCCTCTACCAAATTCTAAGCAATGAGAAGCACAAACATAAACAATTATCTCTAATGCAGCCTGTGAGTACTCTAAAGAAGCTGTATGCAACATGCTATGAGACTACAGGAAAGGACATGATTGATTCTATCTGGGTGTATGGGGAGATTTCCTGTAAGAGACAATATTTGATCTTGCATGGAATAGTAAGGAGGAATTTTTCAGATAGACAAAATGAGCATAAGGGTATTTCAGGCAGAAGGGGTGTGGGGGGAAATTTGGTTAATCCAGCCAACAACAGATTAGATGATTCCGTAAATATTTCATGAAAACATATTTTAAAACTTTTATTTCTACAGTCAGGGTCTAATCCTACTTGATCCCTGCTTGAGTTAAGTGAGACATAAAAATGCTTATGTTGAGACCATGCTCAAAGGACGTCATACTTAGCCTAAAGAGGCAAAGTAGTGTTGTTGGCCACTTCATAATGTTGTTCATTCAAATGGTGCTGTTAATTCCAGGGTGTCATGGGTTGCCCTCAAGATGATCAAGGAAAATTCTGAAAATGTTAGTGGTTCATGATGGCAAGATATTGGGGAATGTTATAAAAATTGGCATTGATAAATGCATGTACTCTAATTTGTGAGACTTCTCATGTATCTAAAACTGCTTGCTCTTGGTTATGACATCAAATGGTATGTTCAGGGCACTAGTTGAGGTGTTCAGTACTTCTTTGCACATTCAATAATATTGCTAACTATTAATTATTTATCTATTTTTTGAGACAGAGTATCACTCTGTCACCAAGGCTGGAGTGTAGTGGTGCGGTCTCAGCTCACTGCAACCTCTGCCTCCTGGGTTCAAACGATTCTCCTGCCTCACCTCTTGAGTAGCTGGGATTACAGGCACGCACTACCACGCCTGGCTAATTTTTGTATTTTTAGTAGAGACAGGGTTTCACCATGTTGGTCAGGCTGGTCTGGAACTCCTGATCTCGTGATCCACTCACCTCGGCCTCCCAAAGTGCTAGGATTACGGGCATGAGCCACCACACCCAGCCAATATTGCTAACTCTTAACCATTTATGATGTTTCCTTTTAAGAGCAGGAAAAGGATATTCTTTATAATTACAAAAGGATATACTTTATATTTACATCAGATATTTTCTTTTTTTCTCACAATATTGACATAATCATTCAAATATAACTCCCAGGCTGTATGTACTGTAAGTTTATTTTTTGTATAAATGAATCTTTTATATCCTGCTGACTAACTTATATTTTTTCTGGAAATATAGACGAATTATATTCACGGAACAGGTGTATAGATACATTAAATTGTAAAAAATAAAGGCTTATTTTTATATTTTATTTATACCATTGATCTGATATTTAAAACTGCAAACTCGAGCAAAGTGATCCAAAATCATCTTAATGCAGTGAGATTCAAATGCATTAAAGCTGTAGGTTTTACAGCTTAAAGTCATCTTATAAATGATTTACTTCAGCATCCTCATATTCAATATGAGAGACATTAGTCAAATGAGATGATGACTTACTCTTGATTCCTGTTATTTTACAAATTATGGAATTAGAATATCAATTTTCGGATTCCCAGCTCTGTGTTCCTTCCCCTACTCTATTGTGGTTACCCATATATCAATATCTTTTAAATATAATCATAAAATTAGTTTTAAGGGACCTTTAAATATCATTTAGTACTCCTCTTCTTTGAGTCAATAGAACTATTGTATTCTGCACAGACAGTAATCTACTAATTTCTGAAGATAATGACATATGGTAAATTAGAGTATTATTTAAATGTCATCCCCAAACTATTGTTTTTCCCTTTAAATAAATGAAAATGAGTTTCATTCTTAAATAGAATATTATTATATCTTGGCACAAACATTACTTTGCTACTATAGCAAATTTCAATAAAAATGGGATACAATTTGTCTGCAACCTATCTATTTCTAAAAAAAAGAAACTTCACCACTATTTTTGAAAGAGCAGTGGCATTAAAATATGCTTACAAGTTGTCTTAATTGCTAAGGATTTATTTAATGCAAATGAGTTATTTTATAGTGTAAGTGTCCCTGCCTCCGACCACCCTAGGATTTTTGCTGTGAAAAATCGGCCTGTCTCTATCTCTGCAAAAAACAAGCAGCCATCACAAAGACACAATGCCATCAGTTCCCTGCAGTTTGTAAGTCAACTCACAGAAAGCACCAGGAACATTTGTGTCTATAAAATCAGACATTAACCAAACAACTCCAAAGTCTACTTGAGTTCAGTTTGGTGGTTTACACATAGGTGACGGTGCTACGTGACTTCAAAAGTATCCACTAAGGCCTGGACTTCATGTGGAACACTGTGTAATGAGTGCACTTTTCCTAATTGGACTGTGATCTCTACCATTGCACTGTTTTAGATCACCTTCTCCTACATCTTTGAGGAAGGGCTTTGGAGGCAAAGTGTCTGGATTCCAATTCCTGCTCTGGGGCAGGCTAGGTATGCAGCTCCATTCTAATCCTCAGATTCTTTATTTGTAAAATTGGAATAAGAACACCTAGCTTGTAAAGTTTTAAGGAAGGTCAAATAAAATAATACTTTTAAAACACCTAAGCATATTACCTTGGATATATAGAAATACATATATCCTATATACATAATATCCCTGTGGAATTGCAAATGTTTACATACCAAATACAGACGGTGCCCAATTTATGATGTTTTGACTTAAGATTTTTCAAATTTATATTGGTGTAAAATTAATACACATCCAGTAAAAACTGCACGTTGTATTTTCAATTTTGATATTTTCTTGGCTAGTGTTATGTGATAAGATACTCTCTTGCAATGCTGGGTAGCAGCAATGAGCCACAGCTCCTAGTCAGACATACAATCAGGAGGATAAACAACTGTTACTCTACATTGTACTATGTTGCCACAAGTTTTTGCCCAACTCTAGGATAACAGAAGTGTTCTGAGCATGTTTAAGGTAGAGTGGGCCAAGCTACCATGTTCTGGAAGTTAGGTGTATAAAAATCCACCTTTCAACTTATGATATTTTCAATTTACAATGGATATTGGGACATAACCCCACTATAAGTCAAAGAGTAACTGTATTGTGATCCACTTTAGTTAAAATAAAATGATAAGGCACATATTTCAACATTATTGAGAGAAATACTTTTAGGGGAAATCATTGTGTTTGACACACATGCTTTTGTGATGGCAGGATACACGGCTCTTCATAATCTTTATTGAAAGTAAATAGAGAAAATTGAGAAATATTTACAAATCAGCTACCATAAACGCACAAGATACAAAAAGGATTAGCCATGTACTGATTTAACAAATCTATACATATTCTTTATTCTGCCATTATAAAATTGATTTGGAGGCAAATGTGTTGCAGATGGAAGAAACCCTCCTGTAATATTGTTTTTATTTGCAGATTATTATTTTTATTTCCTGAGAATATACTCCTTAACCTAAAGACTATAATTACAAAAAGGAACTTGCACATGCTTTTTTATAGAAAATGTTGCCTGTTGGAGTATTTTTACAGTAAATTGGATTTACTTACCAAATCTTAAAGTACAAAATAGCCCTTTGATGTTTAGCTTAATGTCTATGTCTGCCATTGCTAAATATTTACTAATGCATCTACTATATGAGACATGGATTTATTTGTTCATAAGAAAGTGTTTTAATTTTAAATTTCTCCTTTCAAGGCTGTTTGCAAAAAAGTTAATTTATGACTCTAATATATTTATTTGCAAACAAAACACAGAGATTATTTCTTCTACAATGATGAGTACAAACCAATGTTGACTGTGGCTAGTAAGGTTGGTATTTTTGTTATTTTTGTTACCTATTCTCACTTCCACCATTTGACATGTATGCTAGAGCTGACAGAAAAACAAAAGTAGAATCATTTTGCCTTCTTCTGGAGGAAAATAAAATTTAACACACCAGGGTTCAGAATCGAGTTAACTGTCCTGCTGGGACGTGGGCTTTTTTCTTAAACTTTGTCCCCACCTTCCTATAACAATTACTTACAGATTCTAAGGTCCCCTCTTCAATTTGGAGCTGTCTCCTCTTTCTATTTCCCTTACTAGAAACTGGTATCCTGACCAGAAACTCAAGCTTATGGCTGGTGCCTAATACCTGCTGAGAATTCTCTCCGAGTCCTGGTGTGGGTTGGTTTGTCCTAGTCTCTTAACAAGTTCTTCTTCAAGGTTCTCTGGAGACTTGCTCATCAAAGAAGTGACAACCAAACACTAACTTTTGTTTTGTGGTGCCTTAAGTATATCTCACACTGAACAAAAGTGCATGTAAAACCTTGCAGTTTGAATCATGAACCTGGCGTTGCTTTTCCCTTTGAGCATAAGGATCATCCTGGCTAATGGCATCAAGACAAAGCCATCCGTTCAGTAATTGGTTAGTCTTGGGAACAAAAAGGTAAAACAAAGGGGCTACAGGCCCCATGCAAGTCCAAAACCAAGCAGGGAAGTCACTAAATCTTAAGGCTCCAAAATAATCTTCTTTGACTCCATGTCTCATATCTAGGCTGCACAGATGGAAGGGGTGGGCTCCCAAGGCCTTGTGCATCCCCATCCCTATGGCTTTGCAGGGTGCAGCCTCCATGGCTGCTTTCACAGCCAGGTGTTGAGTGCCTGTGGCTTTTCTAGGTGCACAGTGCCAGCTGGATCTGCCATTCTGGGGTCTGGAGGATGATGACCCTCTTCTCAGAGCTCCTCTAGGCAATGCCCCAGTGAGAACTCTCCATGGGGGCTCCAATTCCACATTTCCCCTCCAGACTGCCCTAGTATAGGTTCTCCATTAGGGCTCTGTGCCTGCAGCACACTTCTGCCTAGACATTCAGGCATTTCCATACATCCTCTGAAATCTAGGCAGAGGCTCCCAAGCCTCAACTATTTCCCTCTGTGCACATGCAGGCTTACTACCATGTGGAGGCCACCAAAGCTTGTGGCTTACACCCTCTAAAGCAGCAGCCTGAGACATATCTGGGGCCTTTTTAGTCATGTCTGGAGCTTGAGCAGCTGGGACACAGAGAGCAGTATCTGGAGATTGTACAGGGCAGCAGGGCCCTAGGCCTGGCCTGCAAAACTATTCTTCCTTCCTAGGCCTCTGGGCCTGTGACAGGAGGGGCTCCTGTGAAGGTCCCTGAAATGCCTTCAAGTCATTTTCCCCATTGTCTTGGCTATTAACATTCAGCTCCTCTTTTCTTATGAAATTTCTTCAGCCAGCTTGAATTCCTTCCTAGAAAATGGGCTTTTCTTTTCTACCACATGGCTGGGCTGCAAATTTTCCAGAATTTTGTGTTCAATTTCCCTTTTAAATATATGTTCCAGTTTTAGGTTATCTCTTTGAACGTGCATATTAGTATACACAGTTAGAAGCAGCCAGGCCATGTCTTGAATGCTTTGCTGCTTAGAAATTTCTTCCAACAGATACCCTAAATCATCTCTCTCAAGTTTAAAGTTCCACAAATCTCTAGAGCAGGGACACAATGCCTCCAGTCTCTTTGCTAAAGCATAGCAAGAGTCACCTTTACTCCAGTTCCCAATAAGTTCCTCATCTCCATCTGGGACCACCTCATCCTGTATTTCATTGTCCATATTACGATCAGCATTTTGGTTACAACCATTCAACAAATCTCTAGAAAGTTCTAAACTTTCTCTCATCTCCCTGTCTTCTTCTGAGCCCTCCAAACTGTTCCAACCTCTGCCCATTACCCAGTTCCAAAGCTGCTTCCACATTTTGAGGTATCTTTATAGAAATGCCCCACTTCCCTGGTACCAATTTTCTGTATTAACCCATTCTCACAGTGCTATAAAGAAACACCTAAAACTGGTTAATTTATAAAGAAAATAGATTTAATCAGCTCATTGTTCTGTGGACTGCACTGGCTGTTTGCTGTTTGCTGAAGAGAAATTCTTGTTTCTATGACTCACTTTGGTGGAGAAAGAGGGGCAAGAGATAGAGTAGCAGGAGAAAGTCAGAGAGATGTTGATTGTGATGCCTTCCAATCTCCTTTAATTTAAAATATTCAGCATGCCAAAGCACCATACTTTTGAGTATCATTTTCTGAGCCTCAACAGTTCCATGCTAAAGTACTATTTCTGTCAAATTTTGCTTTTTGGAAATGGTAAGCTATTTAGATAAATTCTCTCTCTCTCTCTCTCTCTCTCTCTCTCTCACACACACACACACACACACACCTCAAAACTTTGAATATAAGAAATTAAAACCATGTTAAAAGTGTCAAAGAGCAAGCAAAACTATTGGAAAATTCCAAGTCAAAGTTTTACCCTAAAGTGAAAATCCAGGGAGCTTAGCAGAACAAAGAACAATTAACCTCATCTTCTCTCTCATCCCCAAAAGACTTTGAGTTTTCTTCATTTTGGGTGATTAGATTATCTGGCTTAAGTAAAAATGAGGGAAAGAGAGAAAGAGGGGTACAAAAGTCAAAAGTTAGAGCTTGCCCAGAAAGAGGGATCTGGGACATAAAAGGGCTAAATCCTTAGTGTTCAGGAAAACAAGAACTTATCTCATCCTCAGGGAATCAAGAAGAAAGCCATGTGGGTGTTGAACAGAATGGGAGAAAAAGGGAAAGGAAAAACATCAAGAACACATGCCCATGAATTGGCCTTATGGTTGATACAAGAGCTAGAAAGAAATTATTTAGGCAGATAATGAGGTTAAGAGAGTCCTCAGTAAGGTGTCCCTTTTAACAAAAAACAACCCCCAAATCATTTCTTTTCTAGGAAAGAGAAGCCTGTAAAATCAAGCTGCAGACATAAATAAGCAAGCTGGAATCTTGCGTAGGTAAATGCCAGCAGCTGTGCCAATAGGAAAAGGCTACCTGGGGGCCAGGCATGTTCAACATGGAGGTTCCCTGTTCCCTTTTGTTTGTCACCACGTGTGCAGTAAAAAGGCAGGCAACATGGCGCCGGCCAGATAGAGACCCTATCTGCATAATAAAAGATTAGGGTGAGATGGCCAGCTTCTTTGCATGCTATGCAAACAGCACATCTGGTCCAACCAGTCTCTCGGGCCCTATGTAAATCATACACCACCTCCTCAAGCTCATCTATAAAACCCCGTGCACTTCACCACAAAACCAGAAGACCCACTCAGAAGCCTCTCTCTGCAGAAGAGAGAGCTATTCTCTTTCTTTTGCCTTTTAAATCTCTGCTCTTAAACTCACTTCTTGTGTGTCCATGTCCTCGATTTCCCTGGCATGAGACAACGAACCTCAGGTATTTACCTCAGATGACACCGCTTCACTGTAAGTGTCTTAAGACAAGGAAGCATTATAAGAGATAAAGTCAGCTAATAAAGATTTCATCAGGAAAATAAATAAATACACACACTAACATATATCTATACAGATACACCTATATATCATAGTGCATAGATAGATAAACTAGCATTTATATATACACACACTAGCATATGTTTATGTACTAGCACATATATATATATATATACACTATCATATACATAGAAATGTAGAGAGAGGATTCAAATAAGCTCAATTATAAATGAAACTGGAGACATTACAGCTGACACCACTGACATACAAAAGATTATTTGAGACTGCTATGAATATATCTATGCACACAAACTAGAAAATCTAGAGGAAATGGATAAACTTCTGGAAACATGCAACCCTCCTAGCTTGAATCAGAAAGTAATAGAAGTAACACTGCTTGTTATTAGTAACAAGCAGTGATATTGAATCAGTAATAAAAAAGAAAATACCAACACAAAAAGCCCAGGGCCAGATGGAGTCACAGCTGAATTCTATATGACAGTCAGTGAAGAATTGGTATCATTCCTACTGAAAGTTTTTCAAAAGACTGACAAACAGGGAATCCTTCCTCTTAACTCATTATGTGAAGCCACTATCACCCTGATACCAAACCTGAAAAGGACATAATAAAAAAAAATTGCAGACCAATATCCCTGATGAACATAGATGCAAAATTCCTCAACAAAATACTAACAAACTGAATCAAACAGCACATGAAAAGAGTAATTTACCATTATCAAATGGGTTTTCTCCCTGGGATGGAGGGATGGTTTAATGTATACAAGCCAATAAATGTGAAACATCACAGAAACAGAATTAAATACTAAAACCATATGATCAGCTCAATAGATGCAGAAAAAGGACCTGTTAAAATTCAGCATCCCTTTATGATAACAATTCTAAACAAACTAGGGATATAAGGAACATGCCTCAAAATTAAAAATACAATATATGACAAATTCACAGCCAACATCATACTGAATAAGGAGAAGTTAAAAGCATCCCTCTGAGAACTGGAATAAGACAAGAATGCCCACATTCACCACCTCTATTCAACATTTTAACCAGAGTCCTAATCAGAGCAATTAGGTAAGAAAAAAATAAAGGAAACCCAAGTTGAAAAAGGAAGTCAAACTATCTCTGTTCACTGAAGATATGATTGTCCACCTTAAAACCCCCAAAGACTCCTCCAAAAGACTCCGAGATTTGATAAATGAATTTAGTAAAGTCTCAGGTTAAAAAGTAAATGTACACAAATCAGTAACACTGTTATACATCAACAACGATCAAGCTGAGAATAAAATCAAGGACTCAATCCCTTTTACAACAGCTGCAAAAAATACTTACAAATATGCTTAATCAAGTAGTTGAAAAATCTCTACAAGGAGAACTACGAAACTTTAAAAAAAAAACATAGATGACATAAACAAATGGAAATTCATCCCATGCTCATGGATTGGAAGAATCAATATCTCGAAAATCATCATACTTTTCAAAGCAATCTACAGATTTAATGTAATTCATATCAAAATACCAATAACATTTTTCACAGAATTAGAAGAAACAATCACCAAAGCAATTCTAAGCAAATAGGACAAATCTGGAGGCATCACACTACCAGACTTCAAATTATACTACAACACAATAGTTACCAAAACACCATGGAAATGGTATAAAAGTAGACCCGTAAAACAGAATAGAGAGCCCCAAAATTAAATTAAATATTTACAATCAACTGATCTTTGAGAAATCATACAAAATCATAAACTGGAGAGAGGACACGATATTCAATAAATGGTGTTTGTAAAACTGGATAGTCACAGGTTGAAGAGTGAAATTGGATCTGTATCTCACACCATATGCAAAAATCAACTCAAGATAGATCAAAGACTTAAATCTAAATCCTAAAACCGTACAAATTCTAGAAGAAACCCTAGGAAAAACCCTGTGGACATTGGTTTAGGTATGGAATTTATGACTTAGAGTCCAAAAACAAAAGCCACAAAATTAAAATAATTAAACTGAAAAGCTTCCACACAGCAAAAGAAATAATCAACAGAGCAAACAGACAACCCACAAAATGGGAGAAAATATTTGCAAAGTATGTATCCAACAAAGGACTAATATCTAGAATCTAAAAGGAACTCAACAAAATTAGAATGAAAAAAACAAAAAATCTGTCAAAAATTAGGCAAATGACATAAACATTTCTCAAAAGAAGATATACAAACACAAATGTCCAACAAACATATAAAAATGCTCAACATCACTAATCATCAGAGTAGTGTAAAGTAAAACCACAATGAAATACGACATTATCCCAGCCAGAATGGCCATTATTAAAAAGTCAAAAAGCAATAGATGTTGGCATGGATGTGGTGAAAAGGAAATAGTTTTACACTGCTGGTGGAATGTAGATTAGTACAACCTCTGTGGAAAACAGTATGGAGATTTCTTAAAGGACTAAAAGTAGATCTACTATTAGATCCAGTAATCCCACTTCTGGGTATCCACCCAAAAGAAAAGAAGTCATTATATAAAAAGATACCTGTATGCATATGATTATCACAGAACAATTCACAATTGCAAAGATATGGAGCCAATGTTAAGTGCCCATCAGCCAATGATAAAGAAAATGTGATATATATATATATGAATACAACTCAGCCATAAAAAAAAGAATGAAGTAATGTCTTTTGTAGCAAGTTGGATGGAGCTAGAGGTCATTATTCTAAGTGAAGTAACTCAGGAATGAAACACCTAATACTGTATGTCCTCAGTTGTAAGTAGGAGCTAAGCTATAGCTATATGAAGGCATACAGATGGTGTGATGGACTTTGGAGACTCAGAAAGCGGTGGGCAGGAGGGAGGTAGGGAATGAAAAACTTCATATTGGGTACAATGAACACTGCTCAGGTGATGTGTGCACTAAAACCTCAGACTCCTCCACTATTTTGTGTGTGTGTGTGTGTGTGTGTGTAAATTAAAACAGAAACAACACATTCTGTAATAATCTATAAGCATTCAGAAATCTTGGCCAGTGCTATGGAAAGTGAGGCAGGATTAGGAGGTCACTGAAGTGAAAGGGTCTTCAGGACTAGAGTCGCCGTGTTACTGGGACAGTGTAGGGGTTGTCCTTTCTTATTTTTATTTGGAGCCAGACAGTTAATGCCAAGAGACTGAACTGTGATTTTCCTATAGGCAGGAAACTATGGCCAGAGATTTGTGTTTTGGAATCAGACCATTTTACTTTCACTTTCTATGCAAGGACAACACTCTATGTTGTTTTCTCAAAGTCATTTAAGACTGAGTACTACTATTCTTATGATTAAGATTTCTTTGCTGAAGTAAGGGAAAGATGATCCCAATGCCGAAAAGATGTAGAGTCTACTGTGGGAAACAAAAATCAACTCCCAATAGAAGGACATTGGAAAATACCTTCCCAATGGAAGGCATTGAAAATGGCACCTTTAATTTAGGTTACAGAATCTGCCCAACCAGGATTACAGTAGGAAGAAGTGTTATAATGTTTATCATATACTTCAAATACCACATACACACACACAAAATATGTGTGTCATTTAAATATTTAATTCAAGCACTAACTAGGATTCAAATATTACACTAAAGGACACAGTCTAGACAAAGTCAAACTTAAAAGATTGAGTTTCAAAACAGAATTTACTGAATTTGCCTCAATTTAAAACATTGTCCAGAATATAGTAGACAAAAATGGTGACTATCTTACACCAAAGAGCTCATGGTTGGGTAGATAACAGATTATACCACCAGCACCCCTAAATCTGACTTAGGCCAATTTGGTCTTGCACAGTCCTTAGTTTATTTTTGATAGGCTATGCTGTCCTAAAGTTGGAGATGGATAAAGGTATTATCATAAACTTTTCTCTCAGGTTAAATCAAGTCTTAGAATTAATACAGCCACATATGCAGACATAGATTACTCAAACACTGATCATCAAACAGGAACAAAATAGTTCATGCAACCTGTTCTGTTGACTCCATGAAGTTCAGCTTTCTGTCCGTTTAGGTGCTTTAACTACCTCTTTCCATAAAAGGGTCATTCTATGCTAATAAAAACCATTGCAAAGGCTGGAATCTCCAGCATTTATAATAGTTAGCATTATATATCCTCTCAAA
This sequence comes from Pan troglodytes, assembly GCF_028858775.2. Taxonomy (NCBI): domain Eukaryota; kingdom Metazoa; phylum Chordata; class Mammalia; order Primates; family Hominidae; genus Pan; species Pan troglodytes. The sequence continues at coordinate 37,159,326 of NC_072421.2, read as the reverse complement.
CCAGTGGTTTCCAACCTTGATTGCATATTGAAAGCACCTAGGAAGCTTTAAAAACTACTAATTCCTGGACTCCTCCCCTAAGGATTCTGCTTTAATTGTTATGAGTTGTGACTTAGACATTTGCAGCTCTCTTAATTTAGTCACTCTCTTAATTTAGGAATTTTCTGTCTTCTCTTTCCTTCTATTTGCCCTGAAGGTGATCTACGTTGCAGCAATGATCTATAAATAACCTGGCATTTGGAAAAGAGAGAGTGAGAGATTTTATTGTGTATAACAACATTTGAACCAACAAGAACCCATGTTGACTTTGGCTGAGATGTATAAACTTAATTGATCTTATTGGTTAATATCTATCCACTGCCTCTATGGTTCAAATGTCCATGTCCCTCTGCTCTGTGATGCCTAGTTTATTGCATATTAATATGTGTATTCACTTTTCTGTCATTTTGAGGACTCTCCAAGTCTCCAGTCCACTCAGCCATTTTATGTCCTTTTGAAGGGTGTAGGCTACTTTCAAAATTTAGCAGTGATACACGTCGAGGGATATTGACTCACAACTTGCTACTCTAAAATTAAGGTGCTAAAATGGCCTTGTGATCACCCTAGGAGGCTTTTACTAACCCTTTTTTTATGTTTGGGTTTCACTAAGCCTGTCTAATTTCTAACACACAAAAAATCCTGAGGACATAGCCCTAGAAAATTTTATCCACAATTTAACTCCCTTGATCATATCTTCCAATTATTTTGGCTTCTTTAATATGTGGGTTCTTTTTCTGGCGAGGGACAGGAAACTGCTCTCACATCATTATACAATTTTTTTTAGTTAACTGAATATGGCATACATTCCAGGTCTGCTTGCTTCAAGGCAACTTTATTGGAATGCTAGACTTTCACAATTCCTGTGTGTTCTGTGGGTTTTTTAAGACTTTACTCGTAAACTCTCTTGACTTCTTTAGTCTCAGCTGAGCTATCCCTCCCCTGATTCAAGGAACACCACTGAGCCAATGAGTACAGTGCCCAATATTGTCAGAAATTATAAGAGAAAGAAATGCTTCGGTTATTATCAAAATACTGCTTACTACCACCCCTGTAACAATGACTTGTTTTTGAATGGATGGACTTGAGATAACATTTTATCAAGATATCTGTATTAGCTTATGTTTAATATAATTTTTTCGGTGAGAAAACTAGAGCTCTTAAGTGTTAAGTGACTTGCCTGAGATCACAGTGCTAATTAATAGCAACTGTGGGTGCAGAAAAGTGAGTGTTTTTCTGTTGCTGGAAGCTCTAGAACTTGGATGAGAGAAATGAAAATTGGCTTCCAGCTAGCTAGCTCTATATGAATAATTCATAAATGCTGCTGTGCTTTAGAATCAACCACAAGTTTCTGCAAAATACATATGACTCTCCAACAGTAAGTTTGCAGATTCAGCAGGCCTGGGGTAGGTTTAATCTCTCTGTATTTAAGAATAATGTTCACACATAATTTCTATATTTTAAAAAATAAATAAAGCTCAAGAGCATGGATAATGCACAATCTGTCTCAAATATTACCATCCCTGGACTTCTTTTCATTATTCTTTCCCAGTTTCCCAAAAACCAAATAGAAGGTTGCTAAGGGAGGCATTAATTTTGATGTCTGTACAGCTTGATGGTGTGGTTTTAACAATTTTGTGTGCTTCAGGATCATCCAGGATACTTTTTATAAATATAATTATCAGGGGCCATTCCTAAGTTGCCGGAATTGCTTTATGGACATTTGAAAATGGATAATTAATAAATAAGCATATACTGGAATTTGATCTGAAGCCTGCTTTTATTATATCTTGAAAGTGAGCCTTTGGGACACTATCAGCTCTTATCCATCTCTAACCTTTTGGCTGCACTTGTTTATTTACCAAAAAAGAATTTAATACGTGAACCAGGTTTGACTGGGCCATAGGGCTTGTTAATCTAAACATTTGCCTCTAGTAGTTGAACCTTTCTTCCTGCAAAAAATCTGCCTTCTTGTCCTGCCTTTCGAACATAGCCTGGCAGTTAGGAAGTGAGTGTATTTGTCTGTTGGAGGATTTGACAGGATGCTCTGTAAAAACAATATTTCCCAAAGTGTTTCTGAGTCCAATAGTGAAAACATCTTCTTCCAAACCTACTAAATGAGCTGTGATGTTTGCTCAGTGGAGAATTTGAAATCAGTCAATGTACGGATTGATAAATACCTGCCAAGCACAATCTGCCTCTAATTCTCAAAAACACAGGTGGCAGAATGTCTGGGCTTAAAAGGTCTGTTGACTAACAGGATTTGTTTATAGTTTAATTATTTTACAGATAAGACAAGGTCCAGAGGCAGTGTACTTAGGTATTGGCACAAACCATCACTTCTTGGCTTTTTGTGTGAATCCCCAGAAATATACAGACCACAGTCCAAAAGCCTGTGTGGTGAATTCCATTGCTTGTATCACCAGACAAAGCAGGTGAGGACCATTAGAAAAAATGCCTCTGTCAGGATAATTATCAGTGCAGCCTCCTTGTCAAGAAATTGACGTCCAATGGAAGGAAAACCTGAGAGATGAGAGAGAAAAATATTAAGGGGGCTAAAGCAGAGGAAGAGCTAAAAAATGAAATTCCAAAATTAAAGGTGATCCTGGCAAGACACTAACGAAATCTCATTCTAGTCAAAAACAGCCTACCTCCTGATTTCTGTTGCTATCTGCTCCACATCCAGAGAGGCCTAAAAATAGTGGAGAAGTCAGAAAACATAAAGGAAGTAATACCTGAAGAGCACTGGAAAGAAACAAAACAAATTTTTGAAAAATTCTTTCTTATGGAAGAAAATATCTTCCACTTTCTGATTGGCTTTATTCACTGACATGCAGGCATTGACATTGTATATTTTACATGTTACCCTAACTACACTCTGAAAACATTCAGTGCAGGTATGATGTGATATTTATTGTGGCATTTTCAGCCTGAAGCATAATATTTAGCAATGGCAGGTGTTTAATATGTGTTCTTGAATGAATGAACATATTGAATATATCTCAGTTCAAGTGGAAGGGTAAAATGAAGCAGAAGATAAGAAATAAATTATTTGGACATAATGTAATAATACATATATTTCCCAATTTGTGTCCTTTCCTTCCTTTATTTATTGTTTTCTTCCTTCCTCTCTCCTTCATTTTCATCTCTTCCCTTGCAATCCCTTCTTCCTCCCTCCCTCTTGCAATCCCTCCCTCCCTCCCTTCTTTCCTTCCTTCCTTCCTGCCTTCCTTCCTTCCTGCCTTCCTTCTTGCCTTCCTTCCTTGTTGCCTTCTTTCATTCTTCCTTCTTTCCTCTCTCTCTCTCCCTCCCTCTCTCTCTCTCTTCCTTCTGCTGAAATTGAGGGGACTAAGGCTGAGAGCCTAGGTGACTTTTCAAAGTTTGTCCATTAAGGTTATGGGTATAATTGGTACGAGGAACATTCCTTTTGTCACCCAGGCCATTTCTCTTTTTACCACATCATACGTACTCTTTCTAGATTTATGTACAATCAATAAAAGAAAAACTATCACCATGAAATGAAAGAATCTCCTCATTCCTCTCTATGCATTGCTCTAAAATTATTGTATCTAAAGAAAGTAGTAGCACTTCACACTCTGATGTATCTCACACATAGGAAACGTTTGGCTGTGATGACAATTAAAAGAACATAAATGAGTGATAGGAAACAGAATTTGTTACTAAGTTTGGGTCAAAAGGGAACAACTCACGTGGAATATCAACACAACAAGTGTTTTCTAAAATTGACAACTCTGAATTAATTACTATCTAGGACTTTACCACACTTTCAGCTATATCTGCAACACCAAAATTAAAATGAAAATATGAAAAATCTGTCAGTTCATATTTGTTTGAGTATACAATTCCATATATGTGCAAGTCATTTTTCTGGCTAAATCAATCTGTAATTTTTGGTATAATGTGAATGTATCCACAAATATAATTTTTCTTTTTGTATTGTCAGGTGAATATTTTGGGAGGCATAAGACTTGAATACCTTGAGGGCACAGCCTCTCTATATCCTGAAGGGAAGTTTCTCAGCCACCGTCCTATCCGCTAATATTAAAACTAACAATACGGCTGGGCGCGGTGGCTCACCCCTGTAATCCCAGCACTTTGGGAGGCCGAGGCGGGCAGATCACGAGGTCAGGAGATCGAGACCATCCTGGCTAACACGGTGAAACCCCGTCTCTACTAAAAAAAAAAAAAAAAAAAAAAAAAAAAAAAAAAATTAGCCCGGCGTGATGGCGGGCGCCTGTAGTCCCAGCTACTCGGGAGGCTGAGGCAGGAGAATGGCATGAACCTGGGAGGCGGAGCTTGCAGTGAGCCGAGATCGCACCACTGCACTCCAGCCTGGGCGATAGAGCGAGACTCTGTCTCAAAAACAGAACAAAACAAAAAAAACAAAACTAACAGTACATACTCTTAAAGCATTTCACAAAGATTTTTGAGGTCAAACTAAAAGGCATTCAATGCACAGAGGAAGTTTTCCAAGAACCAGTGCAAAATACTTATTCATTTTTTTTAAGTTCAGTGAAATGGTGATATTTGCTGAGGAAATAAGAAGCACTAACAATAAATGACCAACTTTATTTTCCCTCATCTATATTCTTACTTTTCCAAAAAATTAATGAGCCCATCAATCGTGAATAATCTCATCTAAAGTCCTATTCAAATTTTGCTCTGCTCATCTAAAGTCCTATTCAAATTTTGCTCTGCTGTTGATTTTTTCTTTTACATTTATACTTTTAATTTAAATTTATTTTCTCATATATGCCTGGCTTAATAGAAACTGTGCTTTAGGGAACCTATTTTAATTTATTCATCTTTTTACCCTTAGCAATGACTTTTACTTGATGCTATTTAATTTAAATAATTGGAAGTGAATTGGCTGTAAGCAGGGTGGGTCATCTGGAGGCCACTAACTTGCCAATCAGTTACGTCCTTGGTGAGTGATAGTTAAGAGAGTCATAAATTATAAACAAGAAACATTGCACTGATTTTTAAAAATTCTGACCCAGAATTATTTGTTAGTTTTTTGTTGGTATTGCTAAGACATGAAAAATGAGGTGAATATTTTCTAAATACTGTAACTTTAGATGGACTGTTTAGAACAAAAGATATCTAATAAAAATATCTGTCCAATGCCCCTCAACCTTCTCCCCCATGTGGTAGGAGGTGCTGAAGCTACAACAACAGAAACAACAAAACCAACAGCAAGACAAATAATGAAGAAAAGCAGGTAGTTGAAGATAATTTACTGATATAATCTGCCTTAGAAATTGTTCCTATGATTGCATAATTCGAGAACGTAGCAAAGTTGAGTCTGGAGTCTTGGAAAAGATAAAACTCCCCAAATAATTGTGTACCAAGTTAATCTTGAATTAGATGTTGGTAAGAGGATGGAGGAAACCAATTTATAAGGTTTTGCTGGGTTTTGTGGGGGTCAACGTAAAGTTTTCCTTTAGAAAACATAGCAAAATTGAGTCTGGAGTCTTGGAAAAGATAAAACTCCCCAGTTAATTGTATACCAAAGTAATATTGAATTCAATGTTGGTAAGGGGATGGAGGAAACCAATTTATAAGGTTTTGCTGGGTTTTGTGGGATTCAACGTAAAGTTTTCCTTGGGGGAGATAATGTGCCATAAATCCCTATATCTGATTGGGTTTGGAAAATTGTCTCTGGACCATTCATGCAGGTTTCCATTGATTAAACATATCTAGGGCTTGTTGATATGCTTTATTCAAGGCTTTCCTAATAAATATCCAGAATTACTACACGAGGCAAAATGATTATTCAATTTAGAAACCAGAGTAAATCCAATTCTCTTTGAATGGTACACCTATCAGATTTAAATAAATATTAAGTTAAAAATGCATTCTTCCCCAAAGTCTAGGAGCTTATGAATTTTTTGTATCTACTGTCATATTTTATTTAGTTCTTTCTTACTTGTGACCTTTTTTGTTTCCTATGATGTTAAGCAATAAAATTAATGTTAATTCGCTAAACTAAATCACTGTCTGCTTGTGTTTTGATCTTTTGTTTATTTTGCCTTTTATCTGGTCCTAAAGTTTTAAATACTAAAGACTTTGAAACAATTCATTAAAACCATTGGCTATGGACTTAGATTGCCTTGTTGAAAATGCCTTTCATACCATTTACTGGAAGGGTGCTCTTGGGCTACTTTGTTAATTTTTTTCTTTCATATCTCTTACTAGCTAAATTCGAGAGGTGAAGTGGCATTTTGAGTTCTTATTGCTAGGGCTGTGAGAATATCATTATATACCGTGTGTCAGGCACATGGTAAGCAGTCAAAACAGAGTTGCTACTAAAATAATTATTAAGTATATAAAACTTATTCCTCTATCTCAGTGACTTAATCCTTTTCATAAAATGTGTGCGGAGATTTAGGAGTGACCCCAGAAAGATAGGTGGAACATGAAGTCTCAGATCTCATTTCCCAACAAAAACACTGACTTTGCAAAACTATGTAGTCCAGGAAGCTTTATGAAAACTGCAGAAAGCAACAAAAAACTGCAGCTTACCAGTGTAGGGTAAAGCAAAGAACATCCACATTGAAATGGGTAAAAACAAACCTTACATGTCACCTGTGATAGCCCTTTTCCCAAGCAAGCACAGCTCTGTGTGCACAGAGAAAGCGCACAGGCCTATGTCTGCCAACTGCCCGCTCCCAATGCCAACACCACCAGCAGCATGACTGCTCACATAGTTGCCAGCACGGTGCCCCTGTCCCCCTGAGCCATGTTACCTCAACCACTGTGGTGAATGCTTGCACAGAGGCAGACATCTCAGCACCCACTAGCACCCTGCCACAGCTGGCAAGTGTGCACCCCTCCACACTGCTACTACTGCTGGCACCTGTTAACAAGGATAAATCCCACTGCTGCCTCACTATGAAATGCTTTGGAGTGCAGTGATCAGTAGTCTGGGAGTACCTGGGCACCCTAGCACAATGGATTTCTAACCTCAAGGAGCCAAAGAACAAAGTCAGGGCCCAACACAAATCCCCCAGAGGTAGAGCACACAGTCCAAGAGTTGGAAGGTGAGCGTTGGCCCCCTAAATTATTCCAGAAATGAAGCCTGTCAATTGAATTCACCTTCTACCACAATCACACCCTCAAGTTTAACAAATATAATTTTTTAAAAAACTCATCCAAAAGTCAGTAGCTTCAAAGATTGAAGGAATAAAAGCCCACAAAGATGAGAAACAATCAGCACCAGAACCCTGACACTCAAAAAGCCAGTGCCTTCCTTCCTCCGAATGACCACACCAGCTCTCCAGAAGGGGTTTTGAACTGAGCTGAGATGACTCAAATGACAGAAATAGAATTCAGAATATGGATAAGAACAAAGATCATTGCGATTCAAGAGTGTTTTGAAATCCAATCCAAAGAAGCTAAGAATCACAATAAAAAGATGCAGGAGCTGACAGACAAAATAGCCCGTATAGAAAAGAATGTTGCTGATCTAATAGTGCTGGAAAACACACTACAAGAATTTCATATTGCAATCATAAATATTAATCTCAGAATAGACCAAGCTGAGGAAAGAATCTCAGAGCTTGAAGATTGACTTTCTAAAATAAGACAGCCAGATAAGAATAGATAAAAAAGAATGAAAAGGAACAAACAAAACATTGCAGAAAGGAATTAAATAATACATAAATTAATTGAAAGATTTTCATGTTGATGGATTGGAAGACAATATTCTTAAAATGACCATATTGCCCAAAGTCTTCTATAGATTAAATGTAACCTCTATCAAAATTTCAATGGCATTTTTTTGCAAAATAGAGAAAAATCCTAAAATTCATATGCTATCTCAAAAGGCCTTAAATAGCCAAAACAATATTGAAAAATAAAAACAATGTTGGAGGTCTCACACTTCCTGATTCAAAATATTTTGCAAAGCTACAGTAATCAAAACAGTATGGTACTCATATGAAGACCTACATATAGATGAATGAAACAGAATAGAGAGCCTAGAAATCAACCCTGGCATATATGGTCAAATGATCTTAGCACAAGGGTGTCAAGCCTACAAAAGGGGAAAACAATAGTTTCTCCAATAAATGATGATTGAAAACAGAATATCCATATGCCGAATGGTAAACCTTTTAGAATAAAACCTAGGGGAAAAGCTTCATGACATTGAATTTAGCAATGATTTCTTGGATATGACACCAAAAGCATAGGCCAAGAAAAAAAAAAAAGCAAAAATAGGCAAATGAGACTATGTTAAATTTCAATTTTACATAGCAAAGGAAACAATCAACACTGTGAAAATGCAACCTACAGAATGGGACAAAATATTTGCAAACTACATTTGACAAAGGATTAATATCTAGAATATACAACTTGACAAGGAAAAAAAAACTAATTTAAAAATGATCAAAAGACTTGAATAGGCATTTCTCCAAAGAAGATATACAAATTGCCAAGAAGCACATTAAAAGATGTTTAGCACCACTAATTATTAAGAAAATGCAAATAAGAACTACAATGAAATATCCACTTATATCTGTTAGAATAGCCACTATCAAAAAAACAGAAAATAACAAGTATTGACAAAGATATGGAGAAATTAGAACCTTCGCATACTGTTGTGAGGAATGTTAAATGGTGTAGCTGCTATGGAAAATATTGTGGACATTTCTCAAATAACATTAAAAATATAAATACCTTAAGATGCAGCAATCCTACTGTAGCTATATATTCAAAATAATTGAAGACAGGATTGTGAGGAGATATTTTCCCACCCATCTTCACTGCAGCATTACCTGCAATAGTCAAGAGGTGAAAGCAACTTAAATGCTAATCCAAAGAAAAATGGATAAAGAAAATACAATGGGGCATTATTCAGCCTTAAAAATGAAGGACATCCTATCGTATGGGTATCACATGGCTAAACATTGAGGACATTATGCTAAGTGAAATAAGTCAGTCACAAATAAAACAATTACTGCAAAATTCCATTTACATGAAGTATCTAAAATGGGCAAACTTTTACAAACATAGAGTAGAATAGTTACTGTCAGGGGCTTAAGGGAGCGGGGATAAAGGAAGTTATTCAATGGCTATAAAGCTTCAGTTTCACAAGATGAAAAAGTTCTACAGATCTTTTTCACAACGACGTACATATAGTTAATTCTACAGTTACTGTATACTTAAAAATGGAAAATATTTTAAATTTTCTGTTATGTGTATTTTACCACAATAAAAAGATTAAATGCTAGTGTAAACCCTAACAATAGTATTTACACTTAGCCTTTTATCCTCTATTCTAATGTCGGTATTTCATCACCATTTCTCTATTTTTCACTCTCTCTTCTTGAACTTACAATTGTCCTTTGATAGACAGCAGGAACAGTGGCATGCTCTTTGCCAAACTGTCTTTCTCTTTGGTGGTCTCCATTGCCTTCCATAAGCCAGCTTCCTCACATGTTCTTCAGCCTGGCCCCGGCAGCTCTTTTCCTCACAGCTTTGCCATCAAAGAGAGGCTCAGTCTAGGTCAAGTCCCAGAGAAAAACTCTGACTCCATGGCACAGAGTCTATCCTGTCTTTGTATCTAAAAAGGTGAAAACCTGTGATTGTCAGTCTCCATTGGAATCCCTCAGTTACAGTAAATGTGCAAAACACTGAGCTGTGGCTTATGCTTTGAATGTCAATAATAAGTATTTTGTTGGATCACAATAAGTTTGGAAGAGAGTCTCTCCCAGACCCTGCTGCCACACCTATGTTAGCTGAGCAAGATAAAAATATGTGGATGGATTAACATATTATATCATATGGCATTTCTCCAAATTATTTTTCACCTGGATAGCATTTATTTGAAAGAGAAAGTTTAAAACAGGCTTGTTTTCTGTAAATACCTACTTTTATGTCCAGAATTGATCTTTTTTTATGAGAGAAGATTGACCTGTAAATTTGGTTTAAAATTGCTGCACGGTTCCTGCAGTTTTCTCCTCCTCTTTTCTTTTTTTTTCGAAAACATGGCTGTATTTTGCTTATAGTATTTTACATCTAGGCATCCATCAGGTAAATTGTGTTAAGTTATTCTCCACAGGAAGGAGAAAGTCATCTCTCTCTTGGTACATGGGGAGACTTTCTCCCATTTTATTTAATGTTTTGTATAACATTCATTTAAGTTCCTTTTTATATAGTAGGTCTCTCTCGGTATATAATGTCAGTTTGGTGTTAAAGTAACATTGAGATTTACAGGTTTATGTTCATGAGAAACATTGTTCATTAACTCTAGAGTAGTTTTTAAGTAATACTAAAAAATGTAGGGATAAATCTTGATGTTGGGGGGAAAAAAACAAGAATCGCATTTTGATTTGTTTGAAAGAAGGAGGACATTCCAAAATGCTGAGCAATACAGTATCCTGAGGTATTTGCATGATAATATCATACACTAGAAAGTGAGCCTCCAAATGGCAGGTGTATGAGCCAGGTCATAAAGGGCTGAAGTTGACATGATAGATTGATTCCTGTATGATAGAAACATCCTCAAGAAGTGTTGCTAGAGGAAGCAATAACATGCAGGCTGCATTTGCAAATGCTCCATGATTTTCAATTTTCCCCTCTGAATATAATCTTCTATAGCCAGTGAACCTTCTATTTCTCCTTGGCAGTCACCCGTGGCCTTCACAGTGAAGTTCTGTTATTTTGCCATTGACTTGCCACAGATGAATGTAATATAATAAATCATTTGTAAATGCAATGAAGATCTTAAACTCAAGACTGTAGTGCTTTGTTTACTGACCATCACACAACAGGTATAGCAGCACCTGACAGTGGCAAATGTCCATGGGTCTTTGCGGGCAAAAAGAGAAAGCCCATTTACTTCTCAGTTCCTGTAGATGTGAATCTGTCTTCAATTGCCAGCTACCAGGCAGTTAGTGCCTGGTCAGAATGAGAATTGCTTGCTCATAAGAAGCAAATGATGAATAATAAGTCATCAGAATATCCCTGCAACTACCTATCAATAAATGTAACCAGCAGATAAGGCTGTTTTTTCCTCTTCTCATAAGCAAATTTAATAGTCTATTCCTGAGGAATAAAATTGGATCTGGGCCAATTTCATCAGCATATGCTTACTTGTGTAATCAAACTTTTTTTTTCCTGAAAAGTGTATAAACGTAGTAGATTATATTAAGCAAACTCATTAGTTCTCTGTTGATTTTTTCTTTTGGACTTTCTATTCCTTCATCTCAAGATCACTGTGAAGGTTTTCCTTAACCTTCAGCTGTGGCTTCTCATTCTCCAGCATTACCCAGTTCACCCACAGATTTCACAGGTATTAAGGACAGGCACTGGGCAGCCCTGCCTTTCACTATGCTCAGCATAGGTAAGAAAACGTGTGGAATAAAATCTGTCATTGCAGTGCTGTCTAATGACACTAACACAGAGGATCTCCTGATTTAGCCAGAGGACTCTGACAATGCTTATAAGGAAGGGGAGCATCAAGCAAGCTGGTTCTTGAAGGAAGAGAAAGGATTAGCAAGAAAAATCAGCATGAAGGCAGAAAAGGGAAATAAATCCCAGAAAGTGAAAAAGCATGGGCAAAGACTTGGGAGTTTGAGGGAGGTTAGCACAGTGAAAGATTCAAAGATAGACTAGTGAGTCTGAAGCAAGTGTGTGTGTGTGTGTGCGTGCGTGCACAAATGTGCCCATACAGCAGGGGAGGTATAGATCTCCTGGCTCAATACATTGTTCAAATATTTTCAGGGCATAGGGGATAATCCCACTGCACACAAGGCATATGAAAACATTTCTGTTCTCCCATGAGTACAGGCATCAAACAGGAAAAATATTGAAGTAAACATGTGATTCTCTTTATTTGGGTAAAAATCCAGAGAGAGAGAGAAGACATTGAGAAATGAGGTAGAGAGGCAAATTCTAAAGCCCCTTTTGTGCTGTATCTTTGCAGTATGGCTTTCTTATTATTATTATGGTAATTACCTCAATTTCTGAAAGTACTGCATGTTTATACCACTCTCAATACAATTTCAATAGTCAACTAAAAATCCAAATATATGCTGATCCCAAATTTTAAATATATTATGTCCCCAAATTCCATTTCTAATATAGCTGTTTTAGCTCTCAATGTGTTTGCCCATAAAAGCAGGGTTTCGGCCAGGCACTGTGGCTCACGCCTATAATCCTAGCACTTTGGGAGGCTGAGGCGGGTGGATCACGAGGTCAGGGGTTCAAGACCAGCCTGGCCAACGTGGTGAAACCCCATCTCTACTAAAAATAGAAAAATTAGCCAGGCATGGTGGTGCGCGCCTGTAGTCCCAGCTACTCAGGAGGCTGAGGCAGGAGAATTGCTTGAACCTGGGAGGCAGAGGTTACAGTGAGCCAAGATTGCACCACTGCACTCCAGCCTGAGTGACACAGCGAGACTCAGTCAAAGAAAAAAAAAAAGAAAAAGAAAAAAGAAAAAAAAGCAGGGTTTCAAAAGGCAGCAAGAGTTTCAGGCCCATATTTCAAGACCATTTGGCCCATAGTCTACTTGAGGATTGCTGTTGCTGGGCCCTGACTATCATATATGTCTGACTAAGACTAGGCCATCTCATGACCTATATGGCCCATAGGCACTTCCAATTCAACACAAATACAACCAAGTACTCATTTTCCCTTATGTGCTTTATTGCAGACCTGCTCATACCCTCTGCCTCTGCCCTGATTTACAACATCCCCATCTATTCAGACGCCTATGTTGGAACACTTTCAGTCATTCCTCCCTCATAGTCTATGTTCCATCAGTCAACAAGTACATTAAATTCTATCTAAAAATCACCTTAATCCATTCCTTCCTCCTGTCCTCTCTACTCTAACCTAGGCCCTAATTTTGTCCCCTGAATGAGGACTGAATGGCTAGCCTTTTTAAAATAATGCATCTATTTTTATTTTTAAAAAAATTTTTTAAATGTTGATGGTACATAGTAGGTGTACACATTCATGGGGTGCATGGAATATTCTGATACAGGCTTGCAATGTGAAATAAGCACATCATGAAGAATGGGTTATCTATCCACTCAAGCATTTATCCATTGAATTGCAATCTAATTACACTCTTTAAGTTATTTTTAAATGTACAGTTAAGTTATTTTTAACTACAGTCACGCTGCTGTGCTGTCATATAGAAGGTCTTATTCATTTTTTCCAACTATTCTTTTATACACATTAATTATCCCCACCTCCCCTCCAGTCCCACAATACACAATACAGCCCCACAATATACCTCCCCACAATACCGCACAATACACAATACCTCCAGCCCCACAATACCAATGCCAGCCTCTGGTAACCATTCTTCTACTCTCTATGTCCACGAGTTTAATTGTTTTGATTTTTAGATCCTACAAATAAGAGAGAACATGTGAAGTTTGTTTTTCTGTGCCTGGCTTATTTCACTTAACATAATGATGTCCAGTTCCATCCATGTCATTGCAAATGACTGGATCTCATCATTTTATGGCAGAATAGTACTCCATTGTGTACATGTACCACATTTTCTTTATCCATTCATCTGTTGATGGATACTTCGCTTGCTTTCAAATCTTAGCCATTGTAAACAGTGCTGTTTAAAGAGTTTATTGATAGGTAAAAACTCATTTCATTAATTGCTTTCTGTTTGTCTTTTCAGTGCTTTATCCTATTTTTCTCTTGTGCTTCATTTGTAAATTTATGTTTTGTTCCAATATGCTTTGGTTTCTTTCTCTTTTGTGTATCTTCTATAGATATTTTCTTTGCAGTTACGATTACAATTATGTAAAGCATCTTTTAGTTGTAAGTCTATTTTAAGATAGTAACAACTTCAACCACATGTAACTACACTTTTGTCCCCCACACTAATTTTATGTTATTTATGTCATACTTTACATCTTTCCATATTGTTTATTCATTAACATATGTTTTATAGTTATATTTATCCTTAACATTTTGTGTTTTAACTTTTATACTAGAATGAAGACTGTTTCACAACTAGACATAACAGCATTGCAGTATTCCATATTTGTCTATATGTTTACATTTACCATGAGTTATTACTTATACCAACTTTCATCTTGCATTTTTAAATTATTTTGTTTCCACTTGAAGAGCCCTCTTTAGCATTTTTTTGAGGTAGGGGTTATAAATTTCTTAGTTTTTGTTTGTTTTGGTAAGTATTTATCTCTCATTTTTAAGGACTTTTTTTAGAGTATATAATTGTTCTGTCGTTTTTTAAATTTCAGCTATTTGCATATATCATCTCAGTCCTTTCTGGCTTCCAAAGCTTCTGCTGTGAAATCCACTAACAGTCTTATAATCATTCCCTTGTATATAATGGATCACTTTTCTCTTGCTATTTTCATATTTTTGCCTGCTTTTGACTTTTGAAAATTTGACTATAAAGTTTCTCAGTCTACACTGCTTTGTGTTCATTCTTTCTGGGATTCTTTGGGCTTCATGAGTCTGTATTGTCATTTCTATCTCCAGATTTGTAAATTTTTTGGCAATTATTTCTTTATATAAACTTTCTACCCCTTTCTCTCTCTCTTCTCCTCTGTAACTCCCATAATGCCTATGTTGGTTAACTTAATAGTATCCTGTACAATCAGAAGCGTTTCATGACCCTTTTAGATACTTTATTTTTAAAATTTTCCTCCTCCTAATAAATAACTTCAAGTGACCTACCTTCAACTTTGCTAATCCTTTGTTATGTTTGATTAAGTCTGCTGTTAAAGCTTTCTAGTGAGTTTTTTTGGTTCAGTTATTTTATTCTTTAGCTCCATAATTTGTTCAGTATTTTCATAGTTGCTATCTCTTTCTCAATATTCTGAATTTGTTGATTTATATTTTTTCTGATTTTATTTAGTTATCTGTGTTATCTTGTAATACACTGAGCCTCTTTAAGATGATTATTTTGAATTTATAATGAGACAATTCATAGATCTCCATTTTTTTAAGACTGTTTTGGGAGACATATTTTGTACCTTTTACTGTGTTCTGTTTTTCCAATTCTCCATGTTTTTATAATTTTGCTTTTATGTCTGTCAAAGGCTTGAATAAACAGCCACTTCTTTCAGTCACTACAAACTGGTTTTAACAGGAAAGTCATTGACCAATTAGCTGTATGGAGATTCTGGAAGCATCTCAAACCTTTTCTACATATGTGTTAGCTCTGGAATTTTTTATGTAGATTTCTACTTAGATGAATTATTTAGTTCTCCTTTTGTCAGGAGCCTGTAATCTCCTTCTTCCTCTGGAGTCTGACTTATGTACTGTATTCTGGGATGTTGGAAGCACATGCCTCTCCTTTCCCCCCTTCTCTGTGGAGAAGCCTGAAGTTATTTCTCTTTTCCCACTCTTGCAGAGCCATAGTGGCTGCAGCAAGGTGCCCACCCCTTTTTCATTGCTCTTACCTGTTCCCACAAATTACGCCGGTTCCATCAGCACTCTGAGTGAGGCAAGGTAAAATCTAGCCCCTTACCACACTGGAAGTCTGATGCATTAAAGATATGTTCCACTCCTCTTTTTCTCTCCTGGGGGAGAAGCCTGAACTTCTGTGTCTTCTCTTAGTCTCAGGAATTTTGCTGGATGCAGCAATCCACCAGCTCAATTTTCTTTGTTCTTAACTGCTTCTAAGCATCCAAACTACGCCAATTCTGTCTGTGCTCTATGTGAGGCAAGCTATAAACTGAGCCATCTGACAGTGAACTAAAAGGCTGAGATGTTGTACCCATGACCAACACTCTCTTTTCCCCCAGGGGAAATGTTGTGGGCTGAGGCAATGTCTCTAGGTGCTAAACTGTGCAGGGTTGTGAGAGGAGCTGGCTCTGGTAAAATGAAATTGTTATTTCTACCAATGTTTGTTCTCAGTTGTGGCTGATTTTAGTTATGTGCTCAACTAGAGTACTAAAACTTCTTAAACAGATTACTGAGTTATCACAAAAGCATTTTGGCCCATATATAATTGTGGGGCATCCTGCTCCTTCATCTTGCTCATCTCTGTGGATTTTATATATTTCTTCCAGGTATGCTTTCACTAGTTTATGTCTGCTATTTTGTCTAAATTCTAATGAAATCCAATACTTTACAAAATATTGACAATGCTCTGAATAACATCATTTGTCTATGATACATTTTTTTCTATTAATTCAGGCAATTTATTTTTTAGGCCTCCTTGTACTTTCATTCTGATTAGTACAAGCACTCTGATATATTACAGACAATAAGTGAATAAAAGAACCTCTTGGTGTGCTAATTCATCCAGATAAGTATTTATAAAACTATACTTTCAATAGCCCTTTTCTATCACCTCACCATGCACTCACTCCCCAAGACAAGGTAATGATACACTTGAGGTTATGTGTTTATCCCTTCTGCTCATCTAGACAGTAGCATGTCTTTCTTCCTATTTTACTCAGTTCTCTCAAATGACTACTTCTCACAAAGAATTTCTCTGTACAAATCACAGAAATAGTTCCCATTCTGTTGGTGCTCTCTAGTTTCTAGTTTACTTTATTTTATCATATTTGTTCATTTGTTTATTACCTTCTCCAAATATTCTGTAAGCTCCAAAGTGTGAACACTTGCCTGTCTTATTTCCAGCCATATTTGGTAACATTGCCTGAAACAGAATCTGTCACTAGAAAGCATTCATCAGTATTTGTTGAACAAATGCTCTCATTTGCAATACAGTTTACAAAGAAATATAAAAATAAAAATGCATTTTAGGAAAACTACCCTACCCCCATTGTTGAGTTTGATGAGTGGGAAACTGGAGCGAGTCTTTGTAATTTAAAGATCCAAAAAGTCTAGGGCTCTTTATTAGTTTTCCACAAAATGGGTGGATTAAACAACAAAATTTATTTTCTCACAATCTTGGATGCTACAGTCTGAGGTCAAGGTTCTGGCAAGATTCGTTCCTTCTGAAGATTGTGAGGAAGTTTCTAATCCATGATCCTCTTCTCTCTTCTGGTAATTGATTGGAAATATTTGGAATTCTATGGCATGTAAAAGTATCATCTTGATCTCTGACTTTATCTTCACATGATTTTCTACCTGTATGCAACTCTATCTCCAAACTTTTATGTATATAAAGATATTAGTCATATTGGATTAGGGAACATCCTGAATTCTCTCCATAATTTGTACTTTCAGTAGTTACTTCTGGTCACTGTTTTGGTTGTTGCTGTTGTTGTTAAGGCAGATCAGGTTATACCAGGTGACACAGCCACAGCTTCCTGCCGTCACATTCTTCTCCCTGGTCCTTTGCCTTTACCATAACCAGTTGACTCAGGACAATGTCAGTTCAGTATGCCTTCCCTCAACGAGCTCCCAATTTATTTACAGCAATTACATCCCCTTCTCCACTTACAAGCACTTTTTTTCCCTTTGATAAATTGAAAACTAGATTTTCCTCTGAAAAAAGTATGTTAGAGACCTTGGTTTTATAAGTTTGATAGTTCTCAGAGGGAAAAAATGGCATCCTAAAGTAACTACATGTTGTGTACTATACATATATCAAGGGGTATTATTCTATTTGATTTCCGTTTTCATCCCTTCTCTAATAATATTATATTTTACTTTGGGAAAATTTACCTGTTCTTTGTGAGGATAAAGCACACAAGTGTGGCAAAAGTATTTGTTGATGATTCATTTATGCTTCCTCAGATCAGTGCCCTACAAATTAGGGTCTAATTAGTGAACAAGTCTTCACTCACCTGATGGCCAATTTGGATGCACAATCCCTGAACTGCCCAAGTAATAAGAACAGTCTTAATGACTTGTTCCCTCATGGATGGCTCTTTTCCTCTAAGTCTGTGTCCCCAATCATCTTTATGATTGGCTTTTCTTAGAATCAACATACTTCATGAAGAAATGTTTCTTCTCTTGTCATTGATGCTGACTTCTTGTAGGAGTTTATAGAAACCTACACACTAAATCATCTGACAGGAGTAAGACTCTCTCTTTTTAGAGAGTCCTTTGTGAGTTTTGAGATTTAAAAATAAAGATTAGGACTGCCACAGTAATTAAAACTTCTGTAAAGGAGCAGATTGCCTATTTTTACCGAAATTATGGGGTCATTGAAAAGGTTTTACATTAGTTAGGATGTAAAATAAAATATGTCTTTATTTTAATTTGCTTTTTTTTGTTCTTGTTAAATAAAATGAGAAATGTCCTACAAGATATTCATGGCCATTGCATTTTTCTAAGGACGGGGTGTCTGTTACCAATATTTTCATGGCTGTAGAAATAAGCAAAGACAGTTTATAAAGAAAAGCATGTGAACTCTTCCATTAATATATTACCGTTATCATTCATACTGCCCTTGCACATAATTATCAATTTAACTGTTTATGTACATTTGACATAAATTTTAAACTTCTTTGGGAAAGAGGCAGCCTTTATCATGTGTTTTAATTTTGTTTAAGATACCTAGAAATGGATTTTTCACATAGTGGAGCTTTCATATATATGTATAGCATGTGCATACATGTATATATACTAAATATATCATATTTATATGATATATATAGTATGCATTCATATAACTTATCTCACTATGTATATTTAATTAATATTTTCATATTTGGGGGAATTATTATTTTGAGCAGGTTTTATTATTTTTGCAAGAGAATGAAAACCAAAGAAAAATCATTTAGGATCATCAAGAAACTCATGCTAGACTTTTAAACATTAATGATGCTATGAATTCCTGAACTGTAGGTTACCTGAACACATGATTTAAAATGCCTCTATTAAAATGTTGTGAAAAATACTTTGTGAGAGCAAGAAAGGTAATTCTAACTTACAGAGGAACGATTATTATCAGGACAGTAGGTTGAAATAAGGACAAATAAGGTGATCTGATATAACTGACAATTTTCCCTGGGGCAAGATACAAACCCCTCCTATTACATATTTTGATGCCCTAAATAAACTTCATTTTCCCGTGAAAACAATTGGCTTTGATATAGAAAAGTGAAGGAGCAAACTTCAGAAGGCTCCCTCATGAATTTTGCAGGCAGGTCTCTTCAACTCAGTTGTTTGTTGGACTTGCCAGTTCAAATAAACGTGTGAGAAATAAAATCAGCTGTCCAGCAAGAGGCTGAAATTGTGGTTTAATCTTGATACAACATCAAGCATGATTGTGTTTTAATTCAGTGGAAATATTTCCACAGGGAAAGATAGAACTGTAAAACTTGTTTAGACATAAGATTTGGCTTCAAGACATGTTTCAAAAGGCTTTAGTTGGAACAAATCCCATTAGTCTCTGTGCTATGTCCTATGGAGAAACTGATTTGGCATGCTGTCTTTGAATTTACACATTTTCAATTGCTGCTGTAGACTAATCACACTCAGCTGTATTTACCTCATTTCTAGTTTATTCTTAAATCAACAACACATACAATATCAATCCACTACTTCTTATTGCACATCTTCCATGGGCCTCTTGGTGACACCAATATTCAAGACATTGTATTAGACACAATAAAGGCACTAGAGCTCATTTTCAATGCTTTCTGAAATGGGTACTTCTCATCACCATTTTTCTCCCTACTTCTCATTTTATTGAGCTTTATCTATGCCAATATGGTCTCCTTGAGACCTAAAACTGCACTCCATAGTACATGTTCTGGCCCCTTCAGTACCAAAAGTGAATTATCTTTGTCTTATTTTTGCTCTTTTAGTAAAGGATCTGGAGAGTAGTGTAAAGAATCCAGGAAGAAGAACAAGAAGTCACATTTTTTAACTCTCCACAATTTGAAAATATGGATTATTAAACATAAAATGGTAATCACATTGATCTGCTTATATGAGAGACAGAGTGCAACAGAGGTAATTAATTTTAATTCTCATCTTCTTCCTTTTGGAATTCTGTTTTGGTTACCTTCCACATAGTATACTTTATTCCTCCATGTCATCATAAACTTTACACCCAAACTATCTAAACATACATCCCAGTAGGATTTTGAAACTTTTTCATGCTGAATTCATCTCAGCCTACCCTGTAGAATATATGTTCTCATTCCTCTAAAATGTGCTTATTCATTTTTAGGTGTTTCAAGAAATAAATTATACTGCTGCATAGTGCAACATAATGATTTCATGCCTCATTGTGCTTTTTAGACTGATTGAACTTGTCTCCTATAAGAGAGGTTTTGAAAGTTAACAGCCTCAGACTCCAATTCCAATGAGTTCATATTATTTAGCAAATAAACATGCTGTGGCCTGAAAAACTGACAAGAAAAAACCTGAGTTGATTGGTGAAAATAAATAGCATTTAGTTTATTTAAATTTTGTTCATCATTAAGAAATAAATTTTTTTAAATTTAAGACAACAGTTTTTAAGGGGGATAGTAAAACTAAAATTTCCTTAGAGATTTAAAAATGATATTGGTATATCTCATAATTTACCTGACTCATGTTTTCTAATGTGTAATGTAGTCATAGTATCTAAACCTTTAATTACTCCTCAGTAAACATGAAAACATAACTATAAAATAACTTTCAAAAAAATGGGAGTGAATATTTCCTCTGACAAGTTATGATGAGCTGGGTTTTATGGTAAAATGAGCAGAGCAAACTAAAGTTACTGTTATTTTATTTGTTAATGCAGATAAGCCTGCCTTTGATAAAAGTGAAGATTTTTTTTAATGCAGTTGCAAAGAGTAATTGTTTATAATTGACATAATAGCCCACAGGTGGAGTAGAGGTAATTAAAATATTTAGATCATCTTGACACTTTTTCTACCTATTTATCTCCATAGTATCAATATTATGCCATATCTGTAGTGTTCTAACTTTTTAATATAAATCTAATGGTAGTGATATGGTTTCGATCTGTGTCCATGTCCAAATCTCATGTTGAAATGTAATTCCCAATGCTGGAGGTGGGACCTGGTGGGAGGTGATTGTATTATGGGGGCTGTTTCTCATGGTTTAACACCATTCCCACCTTGGTGCTGTCATCATGATAGTGAGTTCTCCTGAGATCAGGTTGTTTAAAAGTGTGTGGCACTGTCCCCATCTCTCTCTTCCTCTTGCTCTAACCATATAAAGGGCTCACCCCCCATTTGCCTTCCACTATGATTGTAAATTTCCTGAGGCCTCCCCAGAAGCTGGGTAGATGTTAGCATCATGCTTCCTGAACTGCCTGTGGAACCATGAGCCAATTAAATCTATTTTTAAAATGAGTTACCCAGTTTCAGGTATTCCTTTATAGTAGTGTGAGAATGTACTAACACAGAAAATTGGTACTGGGAGGGAAGCATTGCCATAAAGATACCTAAAAATATGGAATTGGCTTTGGAACTTGATAATGGGCAGAGGCTGGAAGAGTATGGAGGAATCAGAAGATAAGAAGATGAGGGGAAGTTTGGAACTTCCTAGAAACTTAGTTGTGACCAAAATCCTGATATTGACATGGACAGTGAAGTTTAGTCTGAGGAGGTGTCAGATGGAAATGATAAACTTATTGGGAACTGGAGTAGGGTCACTTTTGCTATGCTTTAGTCAAGAGCCTGGCTGCATTATGCCCCTGTTCCAGGGATCTGTGGAACTTTGAACTTGAGAGTGATGACTTAAGGTATCTGGCAGAAGAAATTTCTAAGCAGTAAAGCATTCAAGAATTAACCTGTCTGCTTCTAACAGCATATGCTTATATGCATGAGCAAAGAAATGACATAAAACTGTAGCTTATATTTAAAAGGGAAACAGCATAAAAATTTAGAAAATTTGCAGCCTGTCTATGTGGCAAAAAAAAGAGCCAAATTTCAGAGGAAGAATTCAAGAAGGCTGCAGAAATTTGCATAAGTAAAAAGGAGCCAAGTGTCAATAGGTAAGATAATGGGGAGAAGGACTCAAAGACATTTCAGAGACCTTTGCACCAGCCCCTCCCATCACAGGCCCAGAGGGCTAGGAGGACTGAATGATTTCCTGGGCCAGCCCCATGGCCCTGCAGCACTGCACAGCCTTGGTACACTGCTCCTTGCATCACACGTGCTCCAGCTCCAGCCATGACTAAAAGGGGCCCAGGTACAGCTCTGGCTGTTACTTCAGAGAATGCAAGCCACAACCTTGGTAGCTTCCATGTGTTGTAAAGCCTGTGGGTGTACAGATTGCAAGAGTTGAGGCTTGGGATCCTTTGCTTAGATTTCAGAGGATGTATGGAAAAGCCTGGATATCCAGGCAGAAGCTTGCTGCAGGGGTGGAGCCCTCACAGAGAACCTCTACTAGGGCAGTGAAGAGGGAAAATTTCGGTTGGAACCCCTCTACGGAGTCCCTACTAGGGCACTGCCTAGTGAAGCTGTGAGAAGAGGGCCACTATCCTCCATACCCCAGAATAGTAGATCCATCAACAGCTTGCACTCTGCACCTGGAAAAGCCACAAACACTGAAACACCAGCCCATGAGAGCAGCTTCAAGGTCTGAACCCTGGAAAGCCACAGGAGCAGAGCTTCCCAAGGCTTTGAGAGACCACCACTTGCATCAATGTGTCCTGGATGTATGACATGGAGTCAAAGGAGAATATTTTGAAACTTTAAGATTTAATGACTGATCAGCTAGATTTTGAATTTGCATAGTGCCTGCAGCCCCTTTCTTTTGGCTGATTTCTCCCTTTTGGAATAGGAGTATTTACCCAATGCCCATACCCTTTTGAACCTTGGAAGCAACTAACTTGTTTTTTGTTGTTGTTGTTTGTTTGTTTTTGTTTTTGTTTAAAAAATTCCAGGCTCATAGGTGGAAGGGACCAGCCTTTTCTCAGATGAGACTTTGGACTGTGGACTTCTTAGTTAATGCTGAAATGAGGTAAGATTTTGGGGGCCTGTTGGGAAGGAATGACACTATTTGGATATGTAAGAAGGAAATGAGATTTGATAGGTGCCAGGGGTGAAATGATATGGTTTGGATCTGTGTCTCTGCCCAACTCTTATGTTGAAATGTAATTTCTAGTGCTAGAGGTGAGGCCTGGTGGGAGATAATTGAATTATAGGAGCCGTTTCTCATGGTTTAACACCATCCTCCTTGGTGCTGTTGTCACAGTAATCAGTTCTTGTGAGATCTTGTTCTTTAAAATTGTGTGGCACCTCCCCTCTCTCTCTCTTCCTCGTGCTTTGGCCATGGGAAGTGCTCACTCCCCATTTGCCTTCCTCCATGATTGTAAGTTTCCTGAGGCCTACCCAGAAGCCAAGCATATGCTATCATCATGCTTCCTATACAGCCTGTGGAATCATGAGCCAATTAAATCTTTTTCTTTATAAATTACCCTGTCTCAGGTATTCCTTTATAAGAATGCAAAAACAGACTAACACAGTAGAAAGCACTTGGATTTAATTTTTAGAATTAATAATTAATTTGATAATTTATTACAAGAAATATTTATTGAGTATCTACTATATGCCACTTTTGCTATTGGGGTAGAATTGTGAATAAGACTTTTACAAGCTGAGTCCTAACAGAGGTTACAACTAGGTGGTGCAATAGATTGTTCAGATTTACCTGTGTAGGAAAAAAAAGAAAATAAACTATCTTGAAGAATCCGTGAGAAAAAGAAATAGTATGAAAAATGAATGGATAAGAATTACAATAAATTTTTCAGACATAAAAGGGAATTCATATCTGACTGTAAATACTCTTTAATTTTAAAACTGCCATTGGGTGGTTAGATTGCTTTCTAACCATTATAATACATATGTTTAAATAATGTTTGAGCACCAGATGTTTCAAAGCAATGTAAGATTGTTCAAGTGGAGTTTTGGAAATTTATTTTAAAAACACAGTATGTTATTGAATAATCCACACCCCCAACACTTATGGGCTCATAATATATTATAATTCACTGTTTCTCAGACAACTCTACCATAGCCTATTTTATTGTGCTTTTAAAATAGTATAATAGGGAATATTGGAGACAGTAGAGCTGAAACCATTACGTTGTTTTTTGAAAACAGATTAAATGGTATTAGATCAAACCACGAGAAGGTGCCATTTGCGCAGGTCAAAATCATTCAAATATGTGCAATTTTATATGGCTCAGCCTAAAGAGTTTAGATTTTCTAAGACAATCTCAACATAGAGCCTACTTCTAGAAAAGCATAGTATACATTTTGCTTTTTTGTGAAGCACAACTGCTGATTATAAGAAAAGACGTGGGCAATTTCAGTGGCATTTACATTCATTTATAGCAATGTGACTTCTCTTAGGTTAGATTTTCCAAGGCCCTGAAATAATATATGTTGATGTTTGATTCATCTATAATTTTAAAATGTATTAGTATTATTGTTGTTAATTTCTATCCCCATGGGGTGACACATATCACTTATGATCTATAACTAGACTTGCACAGGAAGTTTGTTAAATGGAAATTTCTAGGCCATGTCTCAGTCATGTTAGAAGTGGTAATAAGGAATTACCATTTAAAAATATTACTGAGTTTATTAAATGCATAATTTTTGAGACCACGTTCTATGCTTTATGTGTATTCTCCTAGTATAAATTTGTAGAGATTCTATGTGGCTGATTTTACAACTGGTATTTTAAAAAGGAGGACCTAAATTAACCAAGACTGAAGAGTTTACCAAGATCAGACACCTGCAAAGTACAGACTGATTCCCAAATATGTGGTTTCTCCCTCATGTTCCAAACCCTTTGTAGACCTATTAGTTTTTATCTGTCTGGAAGATTTTGCTCATAAGTCTAAGTAAAATTACAGTAGCTTAGTTGTATTAAGGCTGAAAAAAATATCGGCTACCTGAAAAAACAGCTGTGTTCTACAAATAAAAAGATGCAGTTGGCAATTCTATATATGAGGCAAAAGTGCCATAGTAAAAAGTAATCCCAAAAAATATAAAAATAGCTATTTAGAGACTTTATCATGACATGTTAATTAAGCATCTGTTGATGATAGAAAGCCAATACTTCCTCTCTTTATAAAGGCTGAAGTTTAATTACATATAATTCATTAGACTTCAATTTATAAGCACGGTATGAAACACATCCCCTTCTGTAATTCAGAGGGTCGTTCTATTCATATTTTTTATTATTTCCCTTCCCCAGATGCCAAGGCACAGCTAACCACATTATCCATGCACCTAGGAAATACCATGGCATGTTTGACACTGTGATGCCAGCTGATACTCTGAGAAAAACAAGTCTTCTGCTTCAGTTACTGAGCTAGAAAAACCTTGTAGTTGTATTTTAATTGCACCTTAACTGTAGGCTCATTTTTCCCTCAGGATCATGAAAACCATCTTGGAAGAAAGTTCTTTTTTTCAACTTTTGTGAAAACATATGTCTTCACTGATGACACTTAGCTGCTACAGAGAAAAACCTCTAGCATCCAGAATGCTGAGAAATGAGCCACATGCCAAAAAATGATTTGCCAATGATGAAAACCCTCAGGAAAAATTTATGCTTGCTCTAAAGTAGTCCCATCAGATATTTTTAAACCATACCATGCAAACCTCATTTTATGAGTTTGGTAACAGGAAATGTGGTCTAACATTCTATGAGATTAAGAATACAGGTCAGGACAACTATAACATAGAAATTTACCATACAGAAGGGAAAGAGGAGACACCCCAAGAGAAAAATAGTTATCAGAAATAAAACTTTGAATTTTGAAGGTTTAAACTTTTATGACTAATATATATATAGACCACTCTGCTCGAAAATAGCAGAATGCAAATTTTTCCTTAGTAGGCATAGGACATTATCCAGGACAGACCATATGTTAGGACACAAAATTAACTTTAACAAATTTTAAAAGTATGAAATTATACAATACATGCTTTCTTATCACAATGAAATGAAACTAGAAATGAAGACCCAAAAGAAAATTGGAAAATTTGTAGATACATGAAAATTTAACAACACACTCTTAATCAGCCAATTGATTTTAAAAAGTAACAAGAGAAATTAGAAAATACTTTGAGGCAAATGAAAATAAAAACACAACATACAATAAAAATATGAGATGCAATGAAACCAGTGTTAAGAGGAAAAGATGTAGCTATAAACACATAATAGAAGAAAGGTCTCAAAACAATAACTAACCTTACACCCTAAAGAATTAGTAAAAACAAAGAAAGCGAAATCAAAAACTAGCATAAGAAAAGAAATAATAATGTTTAGAGCAGAGATAAATAGAGAATAGAAAAACAATAGAGAAAATCAGTGAAATTAAAAATTGGTTATTTAATAACATCAATAAAATTAACAAACCTGTAGTTACATTGGCTAATGGTTAAAAATTAGACTCCAGTTACCAAGATCAGACATAAAAGTGGGACTATAGCTATCAATATTACAGAAATATAAAGCATTATAAGACAATAATGTTAAGTTTTATGCAAAATGTTGGATAACTTAGATAAAATGGACAAATTCTAAGAAGCACACAATCTACCAACACAAAATCATGAAGAAATTTAAAAAAATTGAATAGAACTATTACTAGTAAAAAGATTAAAGCAGTAATCAAAACATCCAACCAAAAAATGTCATTAACCACAGGTCTGCACTGGTGAATTCTATCACTTCAAGAAAAATAAATAATTTTTTGCAAACACTTCGAAAAAATTGAAGAGGAGTGACATGGTTTGGCTGTGTTCCTACCCAAATCTTAAATTATAGCACCCATCATTCCCACATGTCATGGGAGGGACCTGGTGGGAGGTAATTGAATCATGGGGCAATTCTTTTCCATGCTGTTCTTGTGATAGTGGCTAACTCTCAAGAAATATAATGGTTTTATAAAGGGGAGTTCCCCTGCACATGCTGTCTCTCTTGCCTAGTGCCATGTAAGATGTGACTTTCCTCTTTGTTCACCTTCTGCTATGATTGTGAAGCCTCCCTAGCCATGTGGAACTGTCAGTCAATTAAACTTCTTTCCTTTATAAATTATCCAGTCTCTGGTATGTCTTTATTAGCAACATGGGAGCAGACTAATACAGTAAATTGGTACTGGTAGAGTGGGGTGCTACTGTAAAGATACCTGAAAATGTGGAAGCAAGTTTGGAACTGGGTAACAGACAGAGGTTGGAACAGTTTGGAGGGCTGAGAATAAGACAGGGAGATGCGGGAAAGTTTGGGACGCCCTAAAGACTTGTTGAGTAGCTTTGACCAAAATGCTGATGGTGATTTAGATAATGAAATCCAGACTGAGGTAGTCTCAGATAGAGATGAGAAACTTGGGAACTGGAGTAAAGGTTACTCTTGTAATGCAAACAGACTGGCAGCATTTTGCCTCTGCCCTAGTGGTCTGGTGAACTTTGAACTTGAGAGAGATAATTTAGGGTATCTGGTAGAAGAAATTTATAAGCTGCCAAGCATTCAAGAGGAAGCACAGCATAAAAGTGTGGAAAATTTGCAGCCTGAGAATGCAATAAAAAATAAATCCACATTTTCTGGGGAGAAATTCAAGCCAGCTGCAGAAATTTGCGTAAGTAACCAGGAGCCAAATGTTAATTGCGAAGACAATGGGGAAATGTCTCCAGGCCATGTCAGAGGTCTTCACAACAGCCCCTTCCATCATAGGCCCACAGGCTTAGGGGGAATAAATGTTTTTGTGGGCCAGGCCCTGAGCCTTGCTGTTTTTTGCAGTCTCAGAACTTGGTGCCCTGTGTCTTAGCCATGGCAACAGGGGGCCAATGTAGAGCTCAGGCCATTGCTTCAGAGGGTGCTAGCCCCAAGCCTTGGTGGCTTCCAAAAGGTTTTGGGCCTGCGTGTGCACAGAAGTCAAGAACTGAGGTTTGGAAACTTCCACCTAGATTTCAGAGGATGTATGGAAACACCTGGATGTCCAGGCAGAAGTTTGCTGCAGGGGTGGAGCCTTCATGGAGAATCTTTTCTAGGGCAGTGTGGAAGGAAAATGTGGTGTTGGAGCCCCCACACAGAGTCCCCACTTGGGCACTGCTAGTGGAGCTGTGAGAGAGGGCCACCATCCTCCAGAACCCAGAATGGTAGCTCCACTGACAGCTTGCATTGTGCACCTGGAAGAGCCACAGACACTCAATACCAGCCTGCAAAATCAGCCAGCAGGGGGGCTGTACCCTGCAAAGCCACAGGGGCAGAGCAGACCAAGGCCATGGGAGCCCACCTCTTGCATCAATGTGACCTGGATGTGAGACATGGAGTAAAAGAAGATAATTTTGGAGCTATAAGATTTGACTGCTCCACTGGATTTCAGACTTGCATGGGGCCTGTAGCTCTTTTCTTCTGGCCAATTTCCCCCATTTGGAATGGATGTATTTACCCAATGCCTGTACCCCCATTGTATCTAGAAAGTAAGCAACTTGCTTTTGATTTTACAGGCTCAGAGGCAGAAGGAACTTGCCTTGTGTCAGATGAGACTTTGGACTATGGACTTTTGAGTTAATGCTGAAATGAGTTAAGACTTTGGGGGACTGTTGAGAAAGCATGATTGGTTTTGAAATGTATGGACCTCACATTTAGGAGGCACCAGGGGCAGAATGAAATGGTTGGCTGTGTCCCCACCCACATTACATCTTGAACTGTAGTTCCCATAATTCTGAAATGTTGTGGGAGAGACCCGGTGGGAGGTAATTGAATCGGGGGTGGGGGGGGCAGTCTTTTCCACGCTGTTCTCATGATAGTGAATAAGACTCAGATGATTTAATGTTTTACAAAGGGGAACTTTATCAAGATGTCAGCATTTTATGCAGGCCTTCTTGCTGTGTCATTTCATGGTGGAGTGTGAAACGGTGAGAAACGGTGAAAGAGAGCAAGAGACAAACTTGTTTATATAACAAACCCCACCCTTGCAATAATTACATTAAGCCTTTCATGAGTCACTTCTTAAAGGTCACACCTCTTAACACTATTGCATTGCGAATTAAGTTTCCAAAACATGAACTTTGGAGGACACATTCAAAACATATCAGTACATATTCAAAATAATTTAAAACCAGGACTTGAATAGTTACTTGCATGGCAATGGTCATTGCAGCAATGTTCACAATAGCCAAAAGGTAGAAACAACCCCAGTGTCTATGTACAGATGAATGGATAAACAAAATGTGGGAAGATGACCAATTAGATGCAGCCAGGAAGCACTGCTCCCACTGAGAGAGACCAAAATGTCAAGTAAATCTACGTACTTTGAGCATAACTTAAGAGAGAAAATATCAAGAGTCGATAAAGAAGTTAAATAAACACTTAGGGTGAAGAGGGAGGAGGCAGGGGATGGTGCACAGGACACCCACACACTTGGCTAGTTCTCAGGCCTGAATAGCTCCTGGAGAATAGGTGAGTGAAGAGACAGAGTTTATTCTCACCATGAAGCTCTGGGATCCTAGCTACAAGGTACTTCATGTCCATCATGAACATTTGAACTGGCAGTGGAATCTCCCTAGAGAACGGGCGAGACAAGGCTTTAGCAGGCATGGAATGCAGGGGCTTTTGTGCAGGATACAGGTACCACAGAGTGTGGCTATACACTCAACCCCCAGGGCTTCCCATTTCCCTCTAAGTAGCTCTAGCCCCAGCTGACAGTTGAACAAGGAGAAAGCAGGGCTGGTTTCCACGTGGGGACGGCACATATTTGTCCTGCAGACCCTTCTGCTTGCCAGTCCCTCTCACAAAAATAAGACACAAATCAAACATCTTTGAAATTAAAGAAAATAGGACCACAACATATCAAAATATCTGGGATGTAGCAAAAGTAGTGTTAAGAAGAAAGTTAATATAGCTAAATGCCTTTATGAAGAAGTTAGAAAGATTTCAAATTAACAATGAAACATGCGATTAGAGAAACTAGAAAAAGAGAACTAACCTCAAAGCTAGCAAAAGAATAGAAATAACTATAATTACCAAATAACTGAATGAAATTAAGATGTAAAGATCCAGTTCAATGAAAACAAGAGTTGGATATTTGAAAGAATAAACAAGATTGGTAAACCACTAGCTAGATGGCAAAGAAACAAAGAGAAGATCCAAATAAGCACAATAAGAAATGACATAGATCAGCACTTTGGGAGGCTGAGGCGGGCGGATCACGAGGTCAGGAGTTGGAGACCAGCCTGGCCAGCTTGGTGAAACCTCATCTCTACTGAAAATACAAAGAAAAAAAAATTAGCTGGGTACGGTGGCACGCACCTGTAGTCCCAGCTACTCAGGAGGCTGAGGCAGGAGAATGGCTTGAACCTGGCAGGCAGAGGTTGCAGTGAGCCAAGATCACGCCACTGCACTCCAACCTTGGTGATAGAGCGAGACTCTGTCTCAAAAAAAAAAAAAAAAATGACATAGATAACATCACAATTGACCCAAGAGACACAAAAGATCCCCAGAGAATATTATGATCAACTCTATGCATACAAAATGAAAATCCAGAGAAAATAGATGAATTCCTGGAAAAATACAACCTCCTAATATTAAACCAAGTAGAAAATGAAAACTTGAACAGACCCATAATACATTCTGAAATTGAATCATTAATAAAAAAAACCTACCAGTCAAAAAAAAAAAAAAAAACAGCCCTGGGCTAGATGGCCAGATGGATTCATAGCCAAATTCTGTTTGATGTACAAAGAACTGGCACCAATCACATTGAAACTATTCCCAAAAAACTGTATAAGGAGAGGCTTCTCCCTAACTCATTCTATCAAGGCAGCATCAGTCTGATAACAAAATTTGGCAAGAACATAACCATAAAGGAAAACTCAAAGCCTGAATATATTACAGGTCCCAGCTTGCTATTTCCACCTTTAAATCACTTCTCCTTTATACAATAGAAACATTAGCTCCTTTGAAGAGCTTTTCATCAGTCTAAAATAGTGTCTTCTGCACGACTACCATATGCTTGTGTTTTCCATATATATGGGTGTTTGTATATACATACACACCAATATCTGTATGCACATAATACAATTTTATCAATTTTCATGTTTGCAATTGACAAATGTTGATAAGAAAATATATGTACTAAAGAAGCATTTTAGAAGTACAGGTAGTCAGTGATGCTCTTTTCTATATATTAATACATATATATACATAGTTTCATAATACTCATTTTTGTATTGAATATGTTTTCTCAAGAGAAATAACTTAAGCTAATGTCAGTATTGATAACATTTTTTTCCCAAAAAAACTACCGAACATTTTTATAATTTTACATAAAATTGTACTCCTCCTCCAAAAACACTCACATCCTAAATGTATAGTCTTCCCTTTGTTCCTTGTTTTTCTGGCTTTGTAAACACCCATAAGGCATGTGGTTCAAAACACTTGGACATAAGTTACTGGAAAGCTTCAGGATCCCTTTTCACTTTTGTTCATGATTTACTGAATAGGCCTCAAGCTCTTCTCCCTCTAAATATTATTTCACATATATGGAAACATTTTATTTAAAAAACTAGAAAAAAATCAGGGATAAAATAGAGGACTCTTTTATTGTTTTCAACTGAAGTGCCAAACTTCATAGCAAATTATGATTTATCTTAAACACATTCAAATTAACTTGTTGCACAGATTTGTGAAATTGCAAATTAATTTTATGTTTTTCTTTTAAAAATTTTATATACTTAGGGGGCAAAATGCAAATTTCTTACATGTATATGTTGCATAGTGGTGAACATATATATGCCACATAGTCGTGAATTTTAGGATTTTTGTGTGACTATGATCCAAAAAGTGAATATTATACCCAGTAGGTAATTTTTCAACTTTTTAATTTCACTCTGTATGTTCATGTGTACCGATATTTTAGTCCCCACTTGTAAATGAGAACATATGGTATTCATGTTTGTGAGTTATTTCACTTAGGATAATGGCCTGCAGCTGCATCCATATCCATGTTGCTGCATAAGACATTATTTCATTCCTTTTTATGGGTGAGTAGTATTTCATGGAGATATCTATCTATCTATCTATCTATCTATAGATATATCACATTTTCTTTGTCCAGTTCTCTGTTGATAGACACTTAGGTTGACTCCGTATCTTTGCTATTGTGAATAGTGCTATGATAAACATACAAATGCAGGTATCTTTTTAATATATTTTTTGAGGGAGTAGATACACAGAATTAGGATTGCTGAATCAATGGTAGTTCCATTTTTAGTTCTTTGAGAAATTTCCACACTGTTTTCCAGAGCAGTTATACTAACTTACATTTCCATCAGTATAAAAGGTGGTGTATAAACATCCCATTTTCTCTGCATCCTTGCCAACATCTGATCTTTTCATTGTTTTTGTTAGCCATTCTGATGGGTGTAAGATCTCACTGTGGTTTTGACTTGCATTTCTCTGATATTTAGAGATGTTGACTTTTTTTTATGTTTGTTGGCAACTTGTTTATTTCCTTTTGAAAAATGTCTGTTCATGTCATTTGCCCATTTTTAATGGAGTTTTTTTTTCTTGTTGAGATGTATGAGTTCCTTGTAGATTCGGGATATTAGCCTTTTGTCAGATGCATAGATTTCAAATATTTTCTCCTATTCTCTAGGTTATCTGTTTACTCTGTTGATTGTTCTTTTGCAGTACAGAAGCTCTTTAGTTTAATTAAGTCCCATTTTATCTATTTTTGGTTTTGTTGCAAATTTGTTTTTGAGGACTTGATCATAAATTCTTTCCCTAGGCCAATGTCCAAAAGAGTCCATCCTAGGTTTTCTTCTAGAATTTTTATAGTTTGAGGTTTTTAATCCACCTTGAGTTAATGAGTTAATATTTCTATATGGTGAGAGGTAGGAGTCTTTCTTTCTTTTGCATATGGCTATCTAATTTTCCCAGCACCATTTATTAGGTAGGTTCTCATTTGCCCAGTGTATATTTTCATTGACTATTTCAATGATCAGCTGGTTGTAGGTATGTGGCTTCGTTTCTGAGTTCTCTCTTCTGTTTCATTGTTCTATGTGTCTATTTTTATACCAGTGCCATGCTGCCTTGGTTACTATAGTCTTGAAGTATAATTTGATGTCAGGTAATGTGATGCCTGGTGAATATAGATGAAATAATCCTCAAGAATATAGTAGCAAATATAATCCAGTAGCACATCAGAAAGATAGTACACTAGACCCAGTGGGATTTATCCCAGGAATGCAAGAATAATTCAACATATGCAAATTAGTACATGTGATACATCACATAAACAGAATTAAGGACAAAATCCACAGGATTATCTCAATAGACAGAGAAAAAGCATTCAGTTAAATTCTGCATCCCTTCCTGATAAAAATCAAAAAGGCAATCCCATTTACAGTAGCTACAAATAATATAAATATGAGTGTGTTTGTGTTTGTTTGTGTGTGTGTGTGTGTGTGTGTGTGTTTGTACTTAGAGACAGGATGTCTCTCTATCACACAAGCTGGAGTGTAGTGGCATGACCATAACTCACTGCAACCTTAAACTCCTTGGCTCAGTGATCCTCTCACCTCAGCCTCCTGAGTAGCTGGTACTTCAGGTGCATACTACCATGCCCAGCTAATTAAAAAAAAATTGTAGAGATGGGGCCTTGCTATGTTGCCCAGCCTTGTCTCAAACTCCTGGCCTCAAGTGATCGTACTGTCTCAGCCTCACAAATCACTGTGATTACAGCAATGAGCTACTGCACCTGACCTCCTTTTTTTGAACTTTTAAGTTGACGGGTACATGTGCAGAATGTGCAGGTTTGTTATGTAGGTAAACATGTGTCATGGGGGTTTGTTGTATAGATTATTTCATCATCCAGTTATTAAGCCTAGTATCTATTAGTTATTTTTCCTGATCCTCTCCCTCCTCCCAGCTTCCAAGCTCGATAGGCCCCAGTGTATGTTGTTCCCTGCTATGTGTCCATGTGTTCTCATCATTTAGCTCCCACTAATAAGTGAGAACATGTGGTATTTAGTTTTCTATTCCTGAATTAGCTTGTTAATGATAATGACCTCCAGCTCCATCCATGTTAATACAGAAGAACATGATCTCATTCGTTTCTATGGCTGCGTAGTATGCAATGGTTTTATATGTACCAGATTTTCTTTATCCAGTCTACCATTGATGGACATTTAGGTTGATTAAGTGCCTTTGCTATTGTAAAGAGTGCTGCAATGAACATGCATGCATGTGTCTTTATAATAAAATGATTTATATTCATTTGGGTATTTCCAAAGGCAATTCCAAGTAATGGGATTGCTGGTTCAGATGATACTTGTCTTTAGGTCTTTGAGGAATTGCCACACTGTCTTCCACAATAGGTGAACTAATTTACACTCCCACCAACAGTATATAAGCATTCCCTTTTCTCCACAACCTCACTGTAATGTGTTATTTTTTGACTTTTTAATCATAGCCATTCTGACTGGTGTGATATGGTATCTCATTGTGGTTTTGATTTGCATTTCTCTAATGATCAGTGATGTTGAGCTTTTATTCATATGCTTGTTGACCACATTTATGTCTTCTTTTGAAAAGTGTCTGTTCATGTTTTCATTGATATTTTCAAAGAACTCCTATTAAAATACCAATGTCATTTTTCACAGAAATAGAAAAAAAATGCTAAAATTCATATGAAAACTCAAGACACTGAAAAGCCAAAACGGTTTTGAAAATAACAAAGTGGTAGGTCTCACACTTCCTAATTTCAAAACATACTACAAAACAGTAATTATTAAGATAGTATGTTACTGGCATAAATGTAGATGTATAAATTAATCAAATAGAACAAAGAGTCCAGAGATAAATCTTCAAATGATGTTTCAACAGTGTGCCCAGATTACACAGTAGGGAAAGGCCTGTCTCTTCAACAAATGGTATTGAGAAAACAATATTCAGAAGAAAAAAATGTAGTTGGACCCTTATTTACATCACATACAAAACTAATTTAAAATGAATTAAATACTGAAATGTAAGAATTGAATTAAAACTATAACATTTGTAGAATCGAACATATGGTAAAATCTTCAGGACATTAAATTTGGCAATGATTTATTGGATATGACACCAAAGGCATAGGCAAAATATTTTTTTAAAAAGCCAAATAAGAATGCAACAAACTTAAACATTTCTGCACAGCAAAGGAAACAATGGACAGGGTGGGAAGAAAACTTACATAGAGGAATAAGATACTTGCAAATTACATATGTGATAAAAGGTTGACATCCAGAATATATAAGGAAGTCCTATACTTCAATAGCAACAAAACAACTTGATTATTTTCAAATGAGCAAAGGATTGAAATAGTCATTTCTCCAAAGAACATGTACAAATGGCAATAAGCATATGAAAAGATGCTCGACATCCCTCATCATCAAGGAAATGCAAATAAAAAACACAATAAGATATAATCCCCTCCCTTCTCAGAAAGGCCACTATCAAAATAACAAAATATGTCAAGTTTTGGTGAAAACGTGGAGAAGTTGGAACAATCGTACCCTCGTGGTGGGAATTATGGAAAATGTTATAGTGGTTCTTCAGAATATGAAAAATAGAATTAGTATATGATCCAGCAATCCCACTTCTGAGCATTAATCCAAAAGAATGTAAAGCGGGATCACAAAGAGATACACACTCATTTTCATCACTGCATTTTTCACAATAGCAATGAGTCATATGCAAGCAAAATATCTGTCAACAGATAAATGGATAAATAGAAGGTGGTATATACATAAAATAAAATATGTAGCATTTAAAGAGAAGGAAATCCTGTCACATGCTACAACAAGGATGTATCTTAAGAACATTGTGCTAAGAGAAATAAGCCAGTCATAAAAGGTTAAATCTGTGTTATTCTACTTATATGAAATATCTGTGCTAGTAAAAATCATAGAAACAGAAAATTGAAAGGTGGTTACCAAGGGTTGAATGGAGAAACAAGAGAGAATTAGTGTTTAGTGGCTATGGAGCTTCACTTTCTCAAAATAAAAATGTTGTAGAGATTCGGCCAGGCGCGGTGACTCACGCCTATAATCCCAGCACTTTGGGAGGCCCAGGAGGTCAGATCACAAGGTCAAAAGATTGAGACCATCTTGGCCAACATGGTGAAACCCCGACTCTACTAAAAATACAAAAATTAGCTGGGTGTGGTGGCGCACGCCTGTAGTCCCAGCTACTCGGGAGGCTGAGGCAGGAGAATCACTTGAACCCGGGAGGCGGAGGTTGCAGTGAGCCGAGATCGCGCCACTGCACTCCAGCCTGGTGACAGAGTGGGACTCCGTCTCAAAAAAAAAAAAAGAAGTTGTAGAGATTTGTTGTACAACAACGTGAATGTATTTAAAATTACTGACCTGTACACTTTAAAATGGCTAAGATGTTAAATTTAATGTTATGGGTTTTTTTTTTTTTTTTTGCCACAATAATAAAAATAAGTACCAGAAATTTCTGAACAGAATAAAGGTAAATGCCCAGTCAACATATGAATAAAAGTTCACTTTAGGTTATAAAGCATTGCAGAATAATACAATTAGGTTTTTAAATTAGCAAAACACCTATATATAATTATTATTAGATATTTTTGCTTATAAAATTATCAAATATTTTTCTTCATTTTCTTGGGTGATGATGAAGATAGATGAAATTTCTTAATTGCTCATCATTGGTGCAAACTCGCTTAAAGGCAATTTAACAACATGTAACAAAATATTCAAAAATATATATGCCTCTGATTCAGAAATTTAAAATCTGGGAACTTATTCTAAGTAGATAATAATAAATTGCATAAAACTGTAGTTACAAAGTTGTTCATCATAGTAACATTTGGTAAAGTAAAATATTCATAAACTAAATATTTAACAATATGTGGTTGGCTAAATAAGAATGAATAAGAATAAATTTTCTTAATACAATACCTAATTTTCGAGTAGAAAAATATCAAATGGCATCAAATATGATACCAAATAAGATGTGTATGTGTGTGTGTGTGTGCATGAGTGTGTGTATAGTGACAATGATGGTGCAATATAGAAAATGACTACGGAGACCAAGAATTGAAACATAGTGTAAGGGCTCGGCAGGGAATGATTTTGTTTCCTTAAATAAATACAAGCTGAAATAGATATATGCCAAATAGTCTGTAAGTGAAGAAGAAAAGAAAGTGAATAGTGAGAGAAGGTAACATAGATTTTCCTCCTTCTTCTTCCTGAGGGTAAGGTGTTCATTCTATGAACAATGTTTGCCAGCTGTGATATGCAGCACGTTCGTGCATTATCTCATTTAATCCTAACAATAATCATGAATTTATGTTTATTATAATTTGCATTTTATAGCTGTGGAAACAAAGGCAATGGGGTTCACACAGGTAATAAGGACAGAGTTGGAATACTAGCTTTCAGAGCATTTACAGAGGTTGAACAGAGCAGAGGACATGAGACACTTGTGTATCTAAGTAAGTTCTGGGAATGGTGATTTTGAGTCTAGAGAATGCAGGTGAGACTGGCCCATGAACTTCGGGTGATGCATTCGCTTTGAGACAAAGAGAAGCCCTATGTCCTCAGCACTAACAGTGCAGAGAAGCAGAGGGCTTTTAAGGGATTGGCATATGGGTAAGTCAACATCACAGGGAGTTTTAAATTTCATATATCATTATTGTCTTCCTATTGTTTACATATTATTTTCTGACAATTCAAATATTAAAATATACCTCTAAGTATGCTAACCAGGAGTGGTGGTATCTGTAAGCAAGGCAGAGAGCAACATTCAGAAAAAGAAGGGAATCTATGAAGAGACAAAAATATTTCTAGAAGTTCCCTAAGCATCAGATTTTGCATACTTCATTTAATCCTCAAAAATGTGAAAAATCACCACTAAAAAACTTATCCATGTGAACAAAAACCACCTATACCCTAAAAAATTATTGAAATAAAATTTTAAAAAATAAACAAAAAAGAGAAAAATATTAAAAGAAACCTTATGAAATAAGGATTATTAACATCATTGAGGGTTGAAGAGGGTTCTTTTCTCTCATAAGTGTTAAGTAATTTTCTCAATGCCAAAGTGCTAGTAGATGGTAGAGTCAGAATTGCTCTCTGGAGAAATGAACATAGCAATTAATGGCAGAATCCAAATGTATATCAATCATTGAATGGATAAACAAAATGTGGTAAATCCATATGATGACATATTATTTTCCAATAAAAGTGAATGAATTGCCAAACATGAAAGAACCATTAAAACACCATGGTATGTGAAAGGAGCCAGTCACAAAAGATCACATACTATATGATTCCATTTATATGAAGTGTTGACAAATCTATAGACACAGAAAGTAGATCCATGGTGGCCAGGCACTCAGGAAAGTGAGGAATGGAAAGTGGTTACTAATGAGTGGGGAGTTTCTCATTGGTAGTGAAAATGTTTTAGGATTAGATATTGGAGATGATTGCACAACCTTGTAGACATACTTTTAATATACTAAAATCTGCCGCATTGTACACTTTAAAATGATACATTTTATTGTATGTAAATTATACCTGAGTAGTAAAAAGTGAATGACAATGAGGTTGTATAGGGTATGATGATTATAAATTATTTTCACCTGTTCCAAGTTAACTGTAATATGGTTAATTAACTTTTAAAAGGAAAAAGAGAAAAGAAAAAAAATAAGACAAATCTAAATATACCTATCAAATAGAAAACATCAAGTAGATCTAAATGGAACCAAGAGCACTGGCCACAGACATTTTATAACTAGTTACCAAATTTGTTCCCATCTAAAACTGTAAAGAAGGGATTCTCGCCCCACAGGAAATGAATTTGTGAGCAGCTGCTCTTCGTTGTCCTGACAATCTTGAGGTCCTGACCTCTTTGAGATGCAGCACTAAGTAAAATCTACCAAATCCATACTGGAAAAATATGTTTAATCCCTCCCCCTGTAACAGTATCACAGCCAACAGGCCAGTTCTCCCTGAGAGACACATGCCTCACCCCTTTGATTAAACCGAAGACAATCAGAGGAGGAAGGTATGACTTGCTTTTGATTTAGTGAGCTGGGCATGGTGGAGTTGTAGATTATTGAACATTATTTTGACCTAGCACTGAGTAGCTGTAGGACCTTGGGCAGGTTATCTGACCTCTCAGAACCTCTATTTCTTCACCTGCTACATGGGGAAGGTTCCTGTGGCAAAGCTGTTGTTGTCTTGAGAACTCAGGGACACATTAGCATGCGTAGTACTTAGTACTATGCCAGGCCCTGAAAAAGTGCTTCATAAATATGGTTGGTGCCGTTGTGGACTGATATGGTTTGACTGTGTCCCCACCCAAATCTCATATTGAATTGTAGCTCCCATGATTCCTGGGAGGGACCCAGTGGGAGATAATTGAATCATGGGGGCAGTTTCCCCATACTGTTCTCATGGTGGTGAATAAGTCTCAAGGGATCTGATGGTTTTATAAGGAGACACTTGTTTTGCTTTGCTCTCATTCTCTCTTGCCTGCGCCATGTAAGACATGCTTTTTGCCTTCTACCATGATTGTGAGGCCTCCCCAGCCATATGGAACTGTGAGTCCATTAAACCTCTTTTTCTTTATTAATTACCCAGTCTTGGGTATGTCTTTATCAGCAGAATGAAAACTGACTAATACATGGACTTTTATCATTTCTTCCATTTTTTTGACAAACATGTATTGGTTGTCAACTCTGTGCCAGGCATGGTTCTAAGCACTGGGAATGCAGCAAAGAACAAAACGGATAAAAAATACGGAGCCTACCTGTTGGTGGGGGAGAAACATAATTAAGATTAAAAATAATACTGTATTAGTATGTTAGGTAGTGATAAGTTGCTGAAGGGAAAAAAATGAAAGAGGAAGGTCAGTATGAAGTGTCAGTAGAAGATAAGATCTGACAAGATATGTTGATAGAACAACTTAATCAGGAGGTATTTAAGAGCCAAAGCTCTATGCTAGCTTGAATCTGCTACAGGGCTAGAAATAATGATCTACCAAATAAGTGGTAAGCACTTCAGAAATATTGAATACTCTCAGAGTTAGAAGATACCTTAAAGTCTGTTATTTAAGCCATGTGGTTAGTCCCTGACTTTTCTTTGTAACCATTATCTGGGTTTAATCAAATTACACTCCAATAAATGCAAGATAACTAATTCACTACTTCTTGGGGCCGTTCATTTTACTCTTATACAATTTTTTCCCTTGGAAATCTATGTTTTATTTTTAAATTTTGAATTATTATGGATACCTAATATTTGTACATATTTATGGAATATATGTAATGTTTTGATACAGGCATAAAATGTATAATTAATTCTTACACAATTCTTGTCATGAATGTAACCTCTTTCCCTGTAGCATTAAACAAAAATTTAAAAATGACTATACTAGGCCCATTTCACCTTTCCAACTACCGAGGTCTTTTTGTATTTCTATTCTGCCATCAAACATAGTCTATATCACACCAATTATTGTGATCTATAACACAGAAGTAAGAAACTTTCAAGAGTTCGGGTGCCTGTAATCCCAACTACTTGGGAGGCTGAGGTGGAAGAATCACTTGAACCTGGGAGGCTGAGTTTGCAGTGAGCTGAGATCGTGCCATTGCACTCCAGCCTGTGCGAGAGAGAGCGAGATCCGTCAAAAAAAAAAAAAAAAAAAAAAACCCGAAAGAAAGGAGGGAAGGAAGGAAGGAAGGAAGGAAGGAAGGAAGGAAGGAAGAAAGAAAGAAAGAGGGTAGTGATGAAGACAGTGGCCTGTGAAAATGCCCCTATGGCATTTCTACCTTGGCCATGCAACTCATTTGTAAACAATGTTTATGTTATAAGTGAGCCAGTTACAAAATCATCTAAGTATATGATCATTTAGCTACAGATTTCTTATTCTTTTTTTCCTAAGAAGATAATAGGGCATTCTAATTTTTCTTAAAATCTAGATCTCTTATATATTCTGCATTGTGTTAGTCTAATTATTTTTTTCAAGAAACAAATAAAGCTGACTTTTCATAATTTATGTTTTGTGAACCTATGCAAGATCCTCATAATTAAGTTTAATTTTAGAAGTACAATATTAAAAATCGTATTAATAATCCATAATAATTGCTGGCTTTCTAATGATATCATTCTAATGGCACTACATATTGTATCATTTATTCTCTTTCCAAAATGGAAAATATAAGATGTATGTATGCATATCCAACCTACTGGCAAATTTTCATATCTTTTTGTTTTTTTAATAACTTTTTTGGTAACCTCATTATATATTATTACTCTACAAGGTAAACTTTTTAATACACAAATTTCATTTTGAAAATAATTCCCACATTTTCAAATCCGTATATACTTTTTTTTTATTATACTTTAAGTTCTGGGGTACATGTGCAGAACATGCAGGTTTGTTACAGGTATACACGTGCCATGGTGGTTTGCTGCACCCATCAATCCATCATCTACATTAGGTATTTCTCCTAGTGTTATCCCTCCCCTAGTCCCCCACCCCCTGACAGGCCCCAGAGTGTGATGTTCCCCTCCCTGTGTCCATGTGTTCTCACTGTTCAACTCCCACTTATGAGTGAGAACGTGCAGTGTTTGGTTTTCTGTTCTTGTGTTAGTTTTTTAAGAACGATGGTTTTCAGCTTCATCCATGTCTCTGCAAAGGACATAAACTAATCCTTTTTCATGGCTGCATAGTATTCCATGATGTATATGTGCCACATTTTCTTTATCCAGCCTATCATTGATGGGCATTTAGGTTAGTTCCAAGTCTTTGCTATTGTAAATAGTGCTGCAATAAACATGCATGTGCATGTGTCTTCATAGTAGAATGATTTATAATCCTTTGGGTATATACTCAGTAATGGGATTGCTGGGTCAAATAGTATTTCTGGTTCTAGATCCTTGAGGAATTGCCACACTGTCTTCCGCATATACTTTTAAAATCTGACAGCTTGGCCTAGAACACTGGGAGAGAAAAAGGCAGGCTATCTGCCTAGATTTTACTTCACATCAAAGAGATTGTATTTGAAAAGAATATAATCAAGCTATAAAAACAATCCTCTCAACTAGGAACTATTCTTTTTTTTTAATTTTATTATTATACTTTAAGTTTTAGGGTACATGTGCACAACATGCAGGTTTGTTACATATGTATACATGTGCCATGTTGGTGTGCTGCACCCATTAACTCGTCATCTAGCATTAGGTATATCTCCTAATGCTATCCCTCCCCCCTCCCCCCACCCCACAACAGTCCCCCGTGTGTGATGTTCCCCTTCCTGTGTCCATGTGTTCTCATTGTTCAATTCCCACCTATGAGTGAGAACATGCGGTGTTTGGTTTTTTGTCCTTGCAATAGTTTGCTGAGAATGATGGTTTCCAGCTTCATCCATGTCCCTACAAAGGACATGAACTCATCCTTTTTTATGGCTGCATAGTGTTCCATAGTGAATATGTGCCACATTTTCTTAATCCAGTCTATCATTGTTGGACATTTGGGTCGGTTCCAAGTCTTTGCTATTGTGAATAGTGGGGCAATAAACATACGTGTGCATGTGTCTTTATAGCAGCATGATTTGTAATCCTTTGGGTATGTACCCAGTAATGGGATGGCTGGGTCAAATGGTATTTCTAGTTCTAGATCCCTGAGGAATTGCCAAACTGACTTCCACAATGGTTGAACTAGTTTACAGTCCCACCAACAGTGTAAAAGTGTTCCTATTTCTCCACATCCTCTCCAGCACCTGTTGTTTCCTGACTTTTTAATGATTCTTGAAACACTTCACCAACTTACAGCCTGGAATTTCTCTGTAACAAGTATGTTTGTTCTTTAATTTTCTTTTAAAAAATTATTCTACTGGATGGGGAAAACTAAACAGCATCCAATGAGGAATTTTTTCTTTCTGTGACCTGTTATAACATCAGCCCATCTGTTTGCTTATTTTACTTATTGCAAATACAATTCAGGGTGAATTTTTTGTCATTCACCTTTTTTTTCAAGCCTCCATTAATTATTGATTTAATTGACCCGACCTATTCTTATGGATCACTCTTCTATTTGCCCTCTTTTTCATCTTTTCTACATATACTTTTGGGGTTAAGGGTCTTCTTTGCACAACAATAATGTACCTTTTTAAAAAGTGAATCATACAACTTCCTAAGTGATATAATTCGGAAACTTTTTCTCTCCTCTCAAAATTACTTCATAATGCATATTGGCAACTTATATTGCTTTAAAACAGATGAAGCTTTCCTTTTGTAATTTTAGGATAGCCTCAGAAACGCATATACCCTTTAGAAAAACATATTGAGATTCAATATCCATCAAGTACTAATGGCTGATGAAGTTCTTTATGGAAATCAGGCTTTGCTATGAAGAAAAAGAAGGAAA
This sequence comes from Pan troglodytes, assembly GCF_028858775.2. NCBI lineage: Eukaryota > Metazoa > Chordata > Mammalia > Primates > Hominidae > Pan > Pan troglodytes. The sequence continues at coordinate 37,116,015 of NC_072421.2, read as the reverse complement.
AGCTCAACACTGTCTAAAATCACAGGACAACCAGGAAATTGTGTCCTTTATATACTTAAACATCTCTGTTTCTGGTACAATATTCCTTTCTGGAAGCCAGCGACGTCACCAACCCTGGGGCACGACAGTTTGATCTACAGAGCCTCACCAGCCACATCAGCTCCAGCCATGTCTCCATCCTGGATCTCTCAAAATTGACCTTCCCTTGTACTCCTTTTTTTGGGGGGGAGTCTAACTTTTATCATAAATTAAGATTCTTGAATTTATATCATGTCAATCAAGGAATCTCCCATATAGCATCTAACCAATAATTTACCTCAGATCTGTTTTCTCTGGAAGGTGGAGTGGTTGCAAAAGATAAATAATAAGAATAGTGCTTTGATTTTGCCTGGTTTTAGGGGATTCTCAGGTTGCCTTCATACCCCATACTTGGCTTGAAGTATAGGTGCTGAGCACTCCTTTTCATCACTATAACTTCCAGTTAAATGAGCTAAGATTTATCTTCTTGGTAATAATATATTTCTGACAGGTTTCAATAGGAGTATGAGAGTAACACTAACAAGGAAATTGGCTAAGGGCATGAACGTAAATCACTTTTATTTGGAAGTCTTTTGGCGAAGTGATGGCTGATGTGAAAGGGAGCCCTCCACAGATGCTTGTTCAGTGCCAGGGCCCAGGCAATACAAGGTGCCTTGAAACTGAGAGCTGGGCAGTGGATGGTAATGACAACTCCACCAACATTTCTGTGCAATTAAATAGTGCCCCTAAATTGTGGCCATTTGCTGCACTGTCATTCACTTCTAACTGGACATGCTGTTCAAGGGCCTTCCTGCTCCTCTAAGACTCTACTGATCTCTTCGTTTTTATTACTTTTCTTCTATTATGCTCATATCTGTTTATCTGTAGGAATTTCTACAAGTCTAAATACAGATCCTCTTAACATTTTCAAATTCTAATCTCTCAAACATAACCTTCCATTCTCTAAGATTACCGGCTTTGAAAATGCAAAGATTAATGTTTGAATCTATTTATTCTTCATTTTGAAATGAACAAATAAATGCCTTATTGTCTTTGATTATATTCTATCACCAATGTCATTATGAATATGAAAATAAATATTCAGCAATTTTCAAGTGTCTGAATAAGTGTAATGAAACTGTTTCAATTTAAGAAAACAAATTTTCTTTTCAGAAAGGGTCAAAGATTACCTTACTTCATGCAAAATGTCACTCTGGTGCTGCTAGAAACAGACTATATAACACTTTCTGTGGCAGAACGGCTTTTTTTTAGATCACTGATTCTCAATCTGTGTGCTTATAGGAATCACCTGGGGAGCTTTAAAAACACTGAGGCCTAAGTCCCACCCCAGGTTTCTATCTAAGCTGCACACTAGAGCTTATAAAACCTCACTTCAGTTCAATTGATTAACTGATGTTGGGTGAGTCTAGAATTTTTGAGTATTAAAATGCTCTAATGTAAAGCCAACATACAAACCACTGGTCTAGTCCCTTCTTACCCAACTTCCTTGAACGACGTAGAAAAAGCACTGTTCATACCATAACCTTTGTAGCCTGTATTTTAGGACAAACTCTACCCTATGGCATTGCTAATTTGATTTGATAATTTCAAACAACAAATTTTCAATGCCTTTTTGAATTTTTTAAAACAAATATTCATAGAAACGCTTGGGGGCATCAGATTTGTCTTAAGAAAAAAAATAAGAAGTACATACATGCTTCAGCATTTTTTCCCTTCTGCAGAACATAATAAAGTCAAAAGATAGCTGAGCTAATTCGTCCAGATAGTTCTCTAGAATAAATTAATTTATGCCCAGGTAGCAGAAAAATTGCTATAGAATGGACTCATTTACATACAAAATAATAATGCTGCTGCTAGCTATTTATGAAACATCTGTTTTAAAAATTAACTTTCATATGTTCAAAGAAACTAAATGGGAAATAATTTTTAGCACTGTAATTTCCATCTCCATGGGACCATCCTAACTCTATACTTCAAATTTGTTCTTCCAACAGTCTCTTATGAATATTCAGTAGCAGGATTTTTTTACTTTTTTCCTTGTAGTCATAGATCTTAAAATTATATCTTTGTCACAGATATACCACTCCTTCAACCTTTCGTCGCCTGGCAACATTTGTATCTACTGGAAACTTTTTAGAATTTCAAATTCTCAACACTGTCTCAGAACTACTAAATTAGAAACCTTGAATCTGGGGTCCAGCAAGCTATGTTTTAATAAACCCATAATTCGGATACGTACTAAGTTTAATAACCACTGATATACAAGATATAGTCATTTATATTTGTGCTCTGATCCAGATAACTCTTTAGTTTGATTAGGCCCTAAATAATACTTTGTAGATTGGTCTGTCTATTGCTGTCCCTAAACCAGGATCAATAATGACTTATTAAGAAAATCCCTTTGGAGAGCTCAGCCAGGACCACAAGACCTGCATAACTCTTTTAAGATACTTTGACTTCCATTATAGTCTTCACTTCTTATTTACTTTGTAAGTAAATGGCCAAGGTCACACTTATGTTTTTGTTTCATCTTGGTCTTGACATGAATATCTGCATGCAGTTCTAAAAATCAATAAAAAAATTACAAAGGCAAGAAGGAAGACAGCTTCTTGACAGCCTGCTCTTTTCTGGGAGTCTATATGTGTTCTCTTTCTGTCAACAACACTCTACATTTATTATTCCAAATTCATTACCCTTTCTTGCCCCTAAGAAATATCTCAAGGGAAGCTTAATGCTTAACTCTGGTAATTGCCCTTCCTCATGCTGCTCACATTTCTCTTTTCTTCATCTTCTGTTTCATGTATCTCACATAACCTCATTTCTCTCTGTGATTTTTCTTATAATTGACATCCTGTTCATCTTCATGACAAGAAATTTCCCTCATCTTCTCAGGATTCTCTCATATAGACAACCTACGACATGCATGCACAAAATTATTAAACACCCTTATCTTAGTACCAGTTCATTAGAAACAAAACAAAACAGACCTTGCAGCAAAACTTAACTTCTGTTTTATTGAGGAGGGTGGGTGTGAGATCCCAGTAAAGTAAGGGATTAGAGAGAGAAGGAACTGAGGGGGAAAAAAATACAAGAAAGAAAGTAAAGTCAATGTAAAGAAATAGTATTATCAAGCTTATCATAAGAAAAGGTAGCTGCTTAATTCATCACATTGGTCATTCCCTGAGAGGCTATATGGAATCATTGTACCTCAGAAGAATATGTGGAAAGAAGAAAGTGAATGGGATTTATCTAACAGAACCTTCTTGTTTACTGCATCACGCTGGTCTTAGTTTGACACACAAAACTTTATCTCCCCAAACCTCTAGGTTGTGTTACTTAGCTTCTTCAGGTAACCACTAGGAGAGTGAGATCCCCCATCCATTATGCAAGACATCATCTAAACCAAGAAGTGGTGCGGTTTGCAATAGCTTCTGTGGGTTGTAGGACTTGAGTGTCTGAGCTGTGATGACTACTGCTCTCAGACCATGTGGAAGCCCAGTATCACCCTTGAAGGCAGAGAGAGCTGGTAGTGTTAGGAGATGTGTCCATTAAAATGATTGATGAGTTTGGGAGGCTGAGGCGGGTGGATCACGAGGTCAGGAGATCGAGACCATCCTGGCTAACATGGTGAAACCCCATCTCTACTAAAAATAAGAAAAAAAATTAGCTGGGTGTGGTGGCACATGCCTGTAGTCCCAGCTACTCGGGAGGCTGAGGCAGGAGAATCGTTTGAACCTGGGAGGCAGAGGTTGCAGTGAGCCAAGATCGCGTCGCGCCACTGCACTCCAGCCTGGGCGACAGAGTGAGACTCCATCTCATATATATATATTTTGATCAGGCTCTTCATTAAGAAGCTGGTCAAATCTTTAGGTGGTTACAGAGAGGCATATAGGTACAAGAGAATCTGGGGGAGTACATAAACTGGGTTAACCAATTGTACTCCCCCAATCTACTTGCACCCTGAGACTGAAGGTGATGATTCAATCTTCGCCAGTTGAAATCTCCTAAAGTTCTAAATATTTGTATAACCGTTGCTTTTACTGGTCTTGAGGTTGTAATAGATATTCATCATCTTTTATTTTACCAGAAGTTCTGATTTCCATCATCATCAGCAAACATTTAGTTTCACATGGGTTTCTTGAATGGTAGGGTGAACTAGAGCTTCATTCCCTAGGAGTTTAATCCCTATTTAGCCTTTCCCCTGTTGACCTGGTGTTACAAGAATTGCCCATTTATACTAATCTCTTAGGTAGGAAGCATCAATGTATGACTCTGGAATTTCTGGCTGAAAGATGAACTCTCCTCTGCCCCTCATTGTGCCATAACATCCTTGCTCTTCATAATAATCAAATTATATTCCATCTCCCAGTCTAGTAACACTTTGCTTACTTTCTCACTGCTATAAGGAGTCCAAAATTGATAAGAGGTGGTTGCACCTTCCAATTCAGTTCCATAATGTACACCTGTCAGGTTATTCCCCTTCTGAGACCTAAGACATTTAATCTGCTGCAGCTAAAGATTCCATAAGTGGGTCAGTAAAACTGAAGGTGAAATGGACATATCCTACATTATGTGCATTCTAGATGTTAAATACAAAGGACCATATGTCACCTGTTGATTTAGTGCCTATACTGCACTTGGGACTCCTCCTATCCATGTATTTGGTGACTCATAATGCTGCTATCCATGTATTTGATAACTCAAGTATTTGCTTTGAGTTTAGCTCATTTTGAGAGAGGGCTCTTTAGCATGTCTAGTTTGTGTCATATGTTGCACTGTCATTTGAGTCAAATGACTTAGATCTGATAATGCTAGAGATATCTGGTATGTGAATAATTCTGTGTGGAATCTCTGGCAAAGCCCAATAGAAGAGTTGTATAACAGACCCCTGGAGCTCTGAGAATAAGCTGTGGTCTACACAATGAAGAGCTATTCTTATTTCTAATAAAATAGATAAAAATAAAATGGCTCCTGGCATGCTACTGAACCCTTATAAATACTGAGCAACCTGATGTCAGGTGGCTAAGAGACCAGAGATACTTGCAATAAAGCAACTGCTATCAAGTCCATTGAGTTATAAATTTGAACTGGGTTTTAAAAGGGGAAAAAGGGGAAGAGGCTTATAAGCTGGGTTCAGAATATATCATGTAAGAGATTGTTATGTACTGAATGCTTGTGTTCCTGCAAAATTCATGTTGAAGCCCTCACCCTTAATGTGATGTTTGGAGGTGAGGCCTTTAGGAGATAATTAGGGTTAGATAAGGTTTGGTGATATTAGTGCCATTATGAGAAGAAACACTAGAGAGTTTTCTCTCTCTCCCCAAGTGAACAAAAAGGAGGTCTTATTAGCAAAAGCCAAGAGAAGAGGCATCAGAATGAAACCTACCTTGTAGGTACCTTGATATTAGATTAGCCACTAGAACTGTGAGAAATAAATCTGTTTAAGTCTGTGGTATTTTGTTATAGCATCCTGAGAAGACTAATACAGAGACCAAAACAAACACAAAAACTTAACAGGTACATTAAGCCTAGAATATTAGAAATAAAAGGGATCTTTGTGAACTTATCAGTTCACTTAATAGTTATTTTGCAGAGTTCTTAAAGGTTTGCAGAAATTAATAGGAAGAGGAAATATTTGATGTCCAAAGCTAAGTAATAACTGAATGGGACTAGCTTAAAGTCATTTACTTTAAAGCAGCTGGCTGCATTTAAAGGTAGAAAATGTAAATCACAGTCTAGAATGCTCCAGTTCATAAAACTTGCTAGGTGGATAAGGGCAATGTTGACAATTCAATTTAACACATCATCCAATACCTCAAAATTGTTACCAAGAGAGGTTTTAATGATGTCACAAAGCATACAACTTATATAAAATTGAATGCTATTTAACTTATACAACATTTTTGTGGAAGAATTGGTAGTTCCTTTTATTTCTAATGAATATGAGGAGCAAAACAAAAGAAAAAAGGAAGGAAGGAAGGAAGGTAGGAAGGAAGGAAGGAAAGAGGGAGGGAAGGAAGGAAGGAAGGAAGGAAGGAAGGAAGGAAGGAAAAATAAGTCTGTTCCAGTTAGAAATTTGTTATTGAATAAAAAATTATAGAGATCTTACTCTACCAGTGCTTCATAAATGTTAACACATTAAAGTTCTTGACAGACTTATGAAATTTTACTATTATCCCATTTTTACAGTTGAGAAACTTTGTGACCTTGAACAATTTATTTAATATTTTTATGTGTCTTTTTTTTATATGAAGTTGATAATTGCCTGTAGTTGTGCAATAAAATATCCTTATTCTTACAAAATCCAAGCAGGAAGTGGCAGTGGGAGATATTTTATTTTCATAGGTAATACTTAGTGACACAATTAAAAAGTCTTACAATTACACAAATAAGCAAAAATTATCACCAGAGTTTAGTCTTTCATAAGATTCGCAAATGATAAAGGAGGATTAGTGTTCCTGTCATGGCATAATAATTAACTGTTCTTTATTCATAAAATAATGCTAAAACTAAATTCATGTTTTAAGCAACTGAAATATCAGTAAACCTATTGTAAAAATGTGTGTGGTTCAAAAAATAAGTCTACAAACTACACAGAAAAAGAATTTACAGATACTGCAACATATTTACAGCAACAAGAACAAAGCATTTAATCTGAGTTGAAATTGTTAATATCACCACGGAGATCCATTTCTTAGAAAAAAGCTAAAACCTGTTTTCTCCAAAGTTCTAACTCTGATGGAAAATCAGCTTACAGAAACAATAACAATAATGTTGAGAAAGTATCTCATCTGAGAGACTCGGTGGGAAAGAAAACCATTCTTCTGGCTGTTGGCAGATTGTGTTAAGCAGTGGACCATAATATGGAGCAATAACCTTCTACTGTGCACTAAGTGCACAGCTCAGAAATTGCCATGAACTCAAAATTCCCAGTGAGATCAAGAGATGTCAGTGGGAAACTTAACAAGTAGCACATTTTCTAAATAGGCATGTGCCTGTCATTCAGTGTAGAAATGTCAGTACCTTCAGCAAAAGATAATATTTGACCTCCGTCTCCATTCCATGTGATATTTGCCACAGGGAGACAAAATTGGCATGCTGAATGGCCTTGCAGAAGAACAAAGGCTTTCAAAGATTCCTATCATGGCACTCTGGATTGTCCCAGGTGAGAAATGGAAATTTTGTGCTCTCAAATACCTTTGGCCTGGGATCCTTAACTGATGCTGTTGGTGCCATGCCCTTCTACCCTTGGCATTCACCTTAGCACACTAAAGGCAGCTTACTGCAAGCACTTGCTACTCTCTGCCTGAAGGCTTTGTTTGGAGCTAGCTCAGTCTCTGTAGTGGGCAGGACAAAGTGGCCAATAGAGTCAGTACCTCAAGAAGCAGTTTTCAATCAATAATGGGCAGGCCATAAGTCCCCATTGGGCTCAGTGCCAGTTGCTTGAAGTAGAAATTACCTTATAATGTACCATGTATGGCTTCCTCCCTTCCTTGTCTTACTTCCCTAGCCCCTCATGAGTTTCCAGGAAATAACGTCCAAAGAAAATATTTGACTCAGGTTCTGCCTTTGGGGGCCCCACAACACATACTATCATTGAGGTATTTTTAAAGCCTCAAGGAATGGAAGGAACATCCTTGTAGGCCATCTGGCCCAAAGTTAACCATATATAACTTTTCATGGTGACTTTCTTTAGTAAACATGAATTATGCCCTTTAAGGAGAAAAGATCTCACAAGATGAGCATTCAGCTTAAAAGATATTTGAAAGGAAGAGATTTTGCCTGCTTTGGCCTGCTGGCAGAATGGACTCCACATCTTATTACATGCCATATATGTTTACAAAGGCGAGCTCACATATTTTAAGTACCACTTGTAGAAAAATTTTATCCAATTTCTTGACCCTTGCATCTGTACTCCCTGAGTCATTGCTTTACCTAACTCATCAACAAACTCGGAAAAAGACAGGATTTTTGCCAGCTAACATTTTTTAAACCTTAGGATAACCTTTGAATGGATTCCCTTGAAAAGTTGGGAGTTGCATATTCAGGGAAAGGGGATGAGTCAAGAAAAAAGGAAGAAATACAGATTTGAGTTACAGAAATAGGGAAGTCAACCTTTCCAATGTTTTGTTTCCTTAGGATTTAAGTCATACCTCTTTCCACCAATTATCATTGCCCCTGATGAACCACAAGTCTTTTATATTTGGGTTGGTGTTTTGAGGGGAATATTTCATGGGAAATTTTGTCACAATTTTTAATTTTATCAACCTGATAAATATCCTCAGCTTCTCTTGGTAGCCAGGCAATCCTAAACAAAATTCTGGAATAGAAAAATAAATGCTGTGTGTGCTGAAGTCTATGATATTCCTATCCAATGTCTTTCACAACTCATGGCCCTCTCATTCAAGTACAGTCTTGCTTTCCTACTGTGCTCTTATTTAGACCTACTCTTAGGAAATATCTTAACTTCAATTATTTATAAATCTGTTGCATTAGGTCTTGTAAGAGTGTTCAAGTTCTTCTTAATTATGAAATGGAAATTTTTACTTCTCATTAATGATATTTTGGACCAAAGCATGGAAGTGAGTAATGGTTGTGGGGATGGGTAATTTTCTGCTTAGAAAGTATTAACTCACAATTATCTGTTTATCACCTATCACTAGAGTTTTCCACAGCCATTTCTCTATATAATTTATATCTTTAACGGAATCTTAGTAATAACATTCCTTCTGTAATTTTGGTTTAAAGTATCACCATTATTTAACTACGTGGCAAACAGACATATTTATTGAACCACCAGAAATGAAAAGTGTAGCAAGGATTATCATTGCTTTAAAATTTACCATCGGATTCTTCATAGCCTTTTAAAAACTAATTTTACTTGAGAGTTCATATATTCATTTTTTGAACAATAAAAAGCATCATAAGTGTTGTCTTCCTGGCCTTTTAGGGGAAAGAATAAAATGGGGTTAGTAGGTCTGCAGGGAAATTAGGTAAACCTAGCAAAGGGTATCCACCGCACACTACTATATTGAAAATCTAGGGATCTACATTGGCCCCATGTCTATCCTATGAGGCCAGATGCTAACTTATTTTGAATACAACTTAAGGGAAAAATTTCGAAGGCTGAGGTAGAATGTAGCAATAGAAAAGATTTGATTTCTTCATTGCCATTCTGTAGCATGTATGATTGTTTTTTGATATGTTTTCTTATGCATTATAAGAAAACATTATACTTTTTAATTGATTGTTTCACTAACCTATTTTATGTTTTATTTCTTAAATTTTAATTAAAATGATAATTAAAATATACTTTTTATTAAGTAACCATAAATGACACAAACAAAGGAAACACATCCCATGCTCATGTATGGGAAGTATTAATCATGTGAAAATGGCCATACTTCCTAAAGCAATCTAGAGATTCAATGCAATTTTCATTGCATTGAATTGAAAAACCAAAATTGTTTTTCACAGAACTAGAAAAAACAAACTTAAAATTGGGAACCAAATCCAATCCTAAAACATGGAACCAAAATACAGCCCAAATAGCCAAAGCAATCCTAGGCAAAAAGAACAAATCACAAAAAGAACAAATCTGGAAGCATCAGATTACCAGACTTCAAATTACAGTACAAGGATATAGTTACGTAACAACATGGCAATGGTATAAAAATAGACATTTAGACCAATGGAACAGAATTGAGAACCCAGAAATAAAGCCAAATACTTAGAGTCAACTGGCCTTTGGCAAACCATAAGAAAACGCAAACTGGGGAAAGGGCAGCTTATTCAATAAACGGTGCTGGGAAAACTGGCAAGCCACATGTAGAAGAATAAAAATGGATCCCTATCTCTCACCTTACACAAAAATCAACTCAAGATGGATCAAAGACCTAAATCTCAGACCCGAAACCATAAAAATTCTAGAATATAACTTTGGAAAAACTGTTCAACTCTTCTGGACATTGGCCTAGGCAAAGAATTCATGAATAAAACCTCAAAAGCAAATGCAACAAAAACAAAGTAAATGGGACCTGAATAAGTGAAAAAGCTTCTGCACAACAAAAGAAATAATAATCAGAATAAACAGACAACCTACAGAATGGGAGAAAATATTTGCGAACTACACATCCAACAAAAGACTAGTATCTAGAATCTACAAGGAACTCAAAGAAATCAGCAAGAAAAAAAATAGTCCCAATTTGTTTAAGGGATACATTATACTTTTTAAATAACGCTAGTCATAGTCCTATTATATTAAATAATGTACACAGCTGCTTTGCATTTAAAAATAAGACATGGTGTCAGTAGTTAGTTCAAGATTCCCATTATTCCCTTTGAACAGAAAAAAAAGACTGAAATTCTCTTTTAAAAAAGTAGTCCATAATGTTGCCTTTGAACACAGCAGTGTGACTATATGACAGAATTGCTAAACATAAGAAACACTGGTGGTGAATGACAAATAATAAAATCACAAAAAGTCATGACTAAAAGACAAACCATAGATAAAATGATATCCAATGTCTTCACTTTTTTTTAATTGATTCCTTGTTTTTTTTCACTTGTATTTTAGGTTTGGGGTGTATGTGCAGGTTTGTTATGTAGGTAAACTGCAAGTTATGGGGGTTTGGTGTATAGATTATTTCATCACACGGGTAATCAGCATAGTACCTGATAGTTTTTTGACCCTCACCTTCTTCCTATTGTCTACCCTCAAGTAGGTTCTGTTGTCTGTTTATCCCTTCTTTGTGTCCATATGTGCTCAATGTTTAGCTCCCACTTATAAGCAAGAAGAAGTAGTATTTGGTTTTCTGTTCCTGAGTTAGTTTGCTTAGGATAATGGCCTCCAGCTCTATCCATGTTGTTGTGGAGGATATAATCTCATTTTTTTTAAATGGCTGCATAGCATTCCATGGTGTATATTTACCACATTTTCTTTACCCAATCTACCACTGATGGACATATAGGTTGATTCCTTGTCTTTGCTGTTGTGAATAGTGCTGCAATAAACATATGTGTACAAACATCTTTATGGTAAAAGCAAATTATATTTCTTTGTGTATATACTCAATGATGGGATTTCAGAGACAAATTGTAATTCTGTATTAAGTTCTTTGAGAAATTACCAAAATGCTTTCCACAATGGCCGAGCTAATTTGATTTCCACCAGGAATGTGTAAGTATTGCCTTTTCTCCACAATATCAGCAACATCTCTTATTTTTTAACTTTTTATTAATAGCCATTCTGACTAGTGTGAGATAGTATATCATTGTGGTTTTGATTCACATTCCTCTAAGATTAGTGATGTTGAGCATTTTATCATATGCGTGTTGGCCGCATGTATGTCTTCCTTTGAAAAATGTCTGTTAATGTCCTTTGCCCACATTTTAATGGGGCAGTTTCTTTTTTGTTTGCAAATTTGTTTATGTTCCTTATAGATTCTTGATATTAGATATTTGTTGGATGGTAGTTGGCAAATATTTTCTCCCTTTCTGTAAGTTATCTGTTTACTCTACTGATAGTTTCTTTAATTAGTTGCCATTTGTCAATCTTTGTTTTCCTTGAAATTGCTTTTGGCATCTTCATCATGAAATCTTTGCCAGGTCTTATGTCCAGAATGGTATTTCATAGATTATCTTACAGGGCTTTTATAGCTTTAGGTTTTATAATTATTTAGCCCATGTTGATTTGATTTCTGTATATGTTGTAAGTAAGGGGTCCAGTTTCAATCTTCTATATATGGCTAGCCAGTTATCACAGCACCATTTATTGAATAGGGAGTCCTTTCCCTGTTGCTTGTTATTGTCAACTTTGTTGAAGATCAGATGATTGTAGGTGTGCAATGTTATTTCTGGGCTCTATATTCTGTTCCATTCATCTAGGTGTCTGTTTTTATACCAGTACCATGCTTTTTTGGTTACTGTAGCCTTGTAGTATAGTTTGAAGTGGGGTAATGTAATGCCTCCAATTTTGTTCATTTTGCTTAGGATTTCTTGTCTATTCAGGCTCTTTTCTGGTTCCATATGAATTTTAAAATGTTTTATTTCTAATTCTGTGAAGAATGTCATTGGTAGTTTTATGGAAACAGCACTGAATCTGTAAATTTCCTTGGGCAGTATGGCCATTTTAAAAATATTGATTATCCTATTCATAAGCATGGAATATTATTCCATTTCTGTCAACTCTTGATTTTTTTGAGCAGTGTTTTGTAATTCTCATCATAGAGATAATTAACCTCCTGGTTAGTTTTTTTTCTAGGTATTTTATTTATTTTGTGGCTATTGTGAAAGAGATTGCATAATTGATTTAGCTCTCAACTTGATGGTTGTTGGTGTTTAGTGCCAGTCTTCATTTGGGCCTTCACAGCAGCCATCTTCACTTTTGAATTGAGTGATCTGAGGCCCAGAGATAGGTGAAGTAATCCTGATCATCATCAAAAAGTTGCTTGACAATATATTAGCATTGGGTAATGTTCAGTTTTAATATCATAAAACAACATTTGTGCTCTTAAAGTTCTCTGTGGAGTTATTTTACAGTTGGCACTGCCAATATATAGTCACAGAGTTTCACAGGTCAAGGTGTTGATATTACTTTTTGTGTTTAAAATGTCTTAAATTTACTAGTATCCCTTAAACTACAATTGTCCAGAGCACATATGAACATAAATAAATCTTTTACAGATCACATTATTTGTTTTTTTTTCTGACTACTTCCCCTTAAACAACAGTTAGTTGTGTGGGGGATTTCATTTCAGTTGTAAGCATGATGTTATTTCTGATAATTAATATTTCAGATTTTAGAGATTTAAGGGCTTTTTAAACAATGTTCAACAACCTGTTTGTTTTCAGCATTCCTGGTTAAAATATAGTGTTATTATCTGTGATATTCTATAATAAATGAAGTAAATTTTATGTTCTGTGTATCTTTAGATATAAGTAATCATTTGTCACTTTATAGCAGGGCACAGTAGCCTCTTATTGAAAGGGGTAGGTAATATCTCAGGCTTAGCATGCCATGGGGATTCTGTTGCAACTATTCAACTAACTCTGCATTATAGTGCAAAAGTAGTCATGAACATTATGTGAAACAATCACCTGGATTTGTTTTTATAAAATTTTATTTACAAAAACAAGGCAGAGTGAATTTACCCCATAAGTTGAACATTGCTAGCACTTTAGAAGGAAATGTATTTTTAGTAGGACAATCAGAATTCATTAATAAATGGAAAATCTCAGCATTGTCTTCCTAAAGTCTTCTGTAAAGATTTATGAATAGGGTAACCTGTCTACACTCTTCTTTATTCAGATATTACTATTGTACCCATATCTCCACCTCAAACTGGGTTCATAAATGAGGTTCGATTCCTTTGTCACGACCTCAATTTGGTGGGATTAATAATTTTTAATCTTATTTTTATCCACCCCAAACATGTTTCACCTACCATATAAGAATAATGGGAATCATAATTTTGGTGTAAGACATAATTTTTCAACAATATTACTTTGCTGCTGATTTTCAGCATAAGATGCCTCAGGTTACAAATAAACTTGATTTTATTTGTAAACCATTATATGCTATCTTTTGAAAAACTATGTCTGTGACATATGCCTCTGAGATACATAATGTGAGTAATTGAAGATGTTATTTTACTATTGTTAACCAAACAAAGAGTATAAATATAAACACCATATGTCATACCTGAATATTAAAGAAAGTAAAAAACATATTCATTGGCTAGATGTCTCATTTATTGTAGCAGGATTAATTCCATTGTAAAGGTGTTAACTTGTAGGTATTATTCAATTGTTTATCTTAGGAAACAAATTGAAATTGCTAAAAACAAACTATTTTTATTACGTTCTTTACTGTCAAATAAACATAATTACTATTTAAAAGCCATTTTTTTCATAAATGTAGAACATTCTGATTAGGGCCATTTTATGTAGAAGCACAAATACATACTTGGTGAGGCGGAATCTAAAATATGTAAGATGAATTAATGCATATAGAGATCTGGGAACATAAACCCCAAACCTTGGAAGGTTATTTCTGTTTTCTAAATTAAAATTTATTACTTGTTCCATAATATAAAGACAGTTTTCTTGTAAGAATTTCCAAAATAAGATATTTTCCAGTGCTTAGAATGGGTATACTATTCTGGTCCCACGTGAAAGATGAAATGTGAAAAAAACACAGGTATCCCTGAGTCAGTGGTTATATTAAAACTGGGATGTGCCTCATAAAGTAGCTACAGTGGTTATTCAACTGACTTGGTCATGCACTAAGTGACAGTCTATGTATATTATATTCAATAATCAGATGCACAGAGAGGACTATATTAGAACCTTCTACCCTCAACCAATGTGTGATGCCTAATCTTTTGAATAGTTTGATGCCAACTGAATTCACTGGTGGCATAAGATGTCTGATTCCTACACAGCAGAAAAGACCTGAAAGACTTATGGATACTTTCTCCTTAAAAAGTAAGCCAACCTGAGCCAACCAACCAACAAAAAATGAATACATGAATATTCTGATTCTGAACTGTATACCTTTCTATGAAATTGTAAAGAGTGGTGCAGTAGATGACAGTGAGAATATGTAAAGCCTGTTGAAGTATTTGTTAATATTTCTGTCCATTTTGTAATTGTGTTTTTCTTTTCTTTTGCACTTTTAGTGTTCTTTGTCTAATGTCTTTTTCCATACCAGTGTTTCATACAATTACCAATATCACATGCCTCTCAATTGGAATATGTATGTTTCAATCCATTTTCTCGTTGCTATAAAAAACTACTGAGACTGGGTAATTTATAAAGAAGGGAGGTTTAATTGGCTCACAGTTCCAAAGGCTGTATGAGGAACATGGCTGGGGAGGACTCAGGAAACATACAATCATGGCAGCAGGTGAAGGGGAAGAAAGGCATGTCTGGAGCAGGAGGAAGAGAGTGAAAGGGGAGGTGCTACAAACTTTTAAACAACAAGATCTCATGAGAACTCCTTCATTATCATGAAAACAACAAGGGCAAAATCTGCTCCCATGATCCAATCACCTCCCACCAGGCCCCTCCTCCAACACTGGGGATTACAATTTGACATGAGATTTGGTTGGGGACACAAATCTAAACCATATCAATGTCTTCTGTTTGTCTCACAATTAGACTGGGATTTTGGGTTTGGGAGAGGAAAATCACAAAGATAAATTTTCATTTTATCACATCAGATCAACAACTGTTATGATTATTGATATTACTATGTTTCCCTTGTTTCTTTTATTGTATGTATTTATTGTGTATAATATGAATTTTAAAATATGTATACATTGTGAAATAACTAAGTCACACATACATTACCTCACATACTTACTATATTTTGTGGTGAGAACACTTAAGATCTCTCTTAGTGATTTTCAAGAATACAATGCATTGTCATCAACTACAGTCCCCATGTTTCACAAAAGAACTCTTGAACCTATGCCTCCTGTATAAGTGAAATTTTGTATACTTTGACTAACATCTCCTCAAAATCTGCTCCACCCCAGCCCCTAGTGACCACCATCTACCCTTTACTTCTATGAGTTCAACTTTTTTCGATTCCATACGTAAGTGAAATCATACAATGTTTACCTTTCTGTACCTGGCCTTTAATGTCCTCCACGTTCATCTATGTTGTCAAGAATGACAGGATTGCGGCGGGGAGGAGCCAAGATGGCCGAATAGGAACAGCTCCGGTCTACAGCTCCCAGCGTGAGAGACGCAGAAGACGGGTGATTTCTGCATTTCCATCTGAGGTACCGGGTTCATCTCACTAGGGAGTGCCAGACAGTGGGCGCAGGTCAGTGGGTGCGCGCACCGTGCGCGAGCCGAAGCAGGGCGAGGCATTGCCTCACTTGGGAAGCGCAAGGGGTCAGGGAGTTCCCTTTCTGAGTCAAAGAAAGGGGTGACGGACGGCACCTGGAAAATCGGGTCACTCCCACCTGAATACTGCGCTTTCCCGATGGGCTTAAAAAACGGTGCACCACGAGATTATATCGGGCACCTGGCTCGGAGGGTCCTACGCCCACAGAGTCTCGCTGATTGCTAGCACAGCAGTCTGAGATCAAACTGCAAGGCGGCAGCGAGGCTGGGGGAGGGGCGCCCGCCATTGCCCAGGCTTGCTTAGGTAAACAAAGCAGCCCGGAAGCTCGAACTGGGTGGAGCCCACCACAGCTCAAGGAGGCCTGCCTGCCTCTGTAGGCTCCACCTCTGGGGGCAGGGCACAGACAAACAAAAAGACAGCAGTAACCGCTGCAGACTTAAATGTCCCTGTCTGACAGCTTTGAAGAGAGCAGTGGTTCTCCCAGCACGCAGCTGGAGATCTGAGAACGGGCAGACTGCCTCCTCAGGTGGGTTCCTGACCCCTGACCCCCGGCCCCCGACCCCCGAGCAGCCTAACTGGGAGGCACCCCCCAGCAGGGGCACACTGACACCTCACACGGCAGGGTGCTCCAACAGACCTGCAGCTGAGGGTCCTCTCTGTTAGAAGGAAAACTAACAAACAGAAAGGACATCCACACCAAAAACCCATCTGTACATCACCATCATCAAAGACCAAAAGTAGATAAAACCACAAAGATGGGGAAAAAACAGAACAGAAAAACTGGAAACTCTAAAAAGCAGAGCGCCTCTCCTCCTCCAAAGGAACGCAGTTCCTCACCAGCAACGGAACAAAGCTGGATGGAGAATGACTTTGACGAGCTGAGAGAAGAAGGCTTCAGACGATCAAATTACTCTGAGCTATGGGAGGACATTCAAACCAAAGGCAAAGAAGTTGAAAACTTTGAAAAAAAATTTAGAGGAATGTATAACTAGAATAACCAGTACAGAGAAGTGCTTAAAGGAGCTGATGGAGCTGAAAACCAAGGCTCGAGAACTACGTGAAGAATGCAGAAGCCTCAGGAGCCGATGAGATCAACTAGAAGAAAGGGTATCAGCGATGGAAGATGAAATGAATGAAATGAAGCAAGAAGGGAAGTTTAGAGAAAAAAGAATAAAAAGAAATGAGCAAAGCCTTCAAGAAATATGGGACTATGTGAAAAGACCAAATCTACGTCTGATTGATGTACCTGAAAGTGATGGGGAGAATGGAACCAAGTTGGAAAACACTCTGCAGGATATTATCCAGGAGAACTTCCCCAATCTAGCAAGGCAGGCCAATGTTCAGATTCAGGAAATACAGAGAACGCCACAAAGATACTCCTCAAGAAGAGCAACTCCAAGACACATAATTGTCAGATTCACCAAAGTTGAAATGAAGGAAAAAATGTTAAGGGCAGCCAGAGAGAAAGGTCGGGTTACCCTCAAAGGGAAGCCCATCAGACTAACAGCAGATTTCTCGGCAGAAACCCTACAAGCCAGAAGAGAGTGGGGGCCAATATTCAACATTCTTAAAGAAAAGAATTTTCAACCCAGAATTTCATATCCAGCCAAACTAAGCTTCATAAGTGAAGGAGAAATAAAATCCTTTACAGACAAGCAAATGCTGAGAGATTTTGTCACCACCAGGCCTGCCTTACAAGAGCTCCTGAAGGAAGCACTAAACATGGAAAGGAACAACCGGTACCAGCCGCTGCAAAATCATGCCAAAATGTAAAGACCATTGAGACTAGGAAGAAACTGCATCAACTAATGAGCAAAATAACCAGCTAACATCATAATGACAGGATCAAATTCACACATAACAATATTAACTTTAAATATAAGTGGACTAAATGCTCCAATTAAAAGACACAGACTGGCAAATTGGATAAAGAGTCAAGACCCATCAGTGTGCTGTATTCAGGAAACCCATCTCACGTTCAGAGACACACATAGGCTCAAAATAAAAGGATGGAGGAAGATCTACCAAGCAAATGGAAAACAAGAAAAGGCAGGGGTTGCAATCCTAGTCTCTGATAAAACAGACTTTAAACCAACAAAGATCAAAAGAGACAAAGAAGGCCATTACATAATGGTAAAGGGATCAATTCAACAAGAAGAGCTAACTATCCTAAATATATATGCACCCAATACAGGAGCACCAAGATTCATAAAGCAAGTCCTGAGTGACCTACAAAGAGACTTAGACTCCCACACATTAATAATGGGAGACTTTAACACCCCACTATCAACATTAGACAGATCAACGAGACAGAAAGTCAACAAGGATACCCAGGAATTGAACTCAGCTCTGCACCAAGCGGACCTAATAGACATCTACAGAACTCTCCACCCCAAATCAACAGAATATACATTTTTTTCAGCACCACACCACACCTATTCCAAAATTGACCACATACTGGGAAGTAAAGCTATCCTCAGCAAATGTAAAAGAACAGAAATTATAACAAACTATCTCTCAGACCACAGTGCAATCAAACTAGAACTCAGGATTAAGAATCTCACTCAAAACCGCTCAACTACATGGAAACTGAACAACCTGCTCCTGAATGACTACTGGGTACATAATGAAATGAAGACAGAAATAAAGATGTTCTTTGAAACCAACGAGAACAAAGACACAACATACCAGAATCTCTGGGACGCATTCAAAGCAGTGTGTAGAGGGAAATTTATAGCACTAAATGCCCACAAGAGAAAGCAGGAAAGATCCAAAATTGACACCCTAACATCACAATTAAAAGAACTAGAAAAGCAAGAGCAAACACATTCAAAAGCTAGCAGAAGGCAAGAAATAACTAAAATCAGAGCAGAACTGAAGGAAATAGAGACACAAAAAACCCTTCAAAAAATTAATGAATCCAGGAGCTGGTTTTTTGAAAGGATCAACAGAATTGATAGACCACTAGCAAGACTAACAAAGAAAAAAAGAGAGAAGAATCAAATATATGCAATAAAAAATGATAAAGGGGATGTCACCACCGATCCCACAGAAATACAAACTACCATCAGAGAATACTACAAACACCTCTACACAAATAAACTAGAAAATCTAGAAGAAATGGATAAATTCCTGGACACATACACTCTCCCAAGACTAAACCAGGAAGAAGTTGAATCTCTGAATAGACCAATAACAGGAGCTGAAATTGTGGCAAAAATCAATAGTTTACCAACCAAAAAGAGTCCAGGACCAGATGGATTCACAGCCGAATTCTACCAGAGGTACAAGGAGGAACTGGTACCATTCCTTCTGAAACTATTCCAATCAATAGAAAAAGAGGGAATCCTCCCTAACTCATTTTATGAGGCCAGCATCATTCTGATACCAAAGCCAGGCAGAGACAAAACAAAAAAAGATAATTTTAGACTAATATCTTTGATGAACATTGATGCAAAAATCCTCAATAAAATACTGGCAAAATGAGTCCAGCAGCACATCAAAAAGCTTATCCACCATGATCAAATGGGCTTCATCCCTGGGATGCAAGGCTGGTTCAATATACGCAAATCAATAAATGTAATCCAGCATATAAACAGAGCCAAAGATGAAAACCACATGATTATCTCAATAGATGCAGAAAAAGCCTTTGACAAAATTCAACAACCCTTCATGCTAAAAACTCTCAATAAATTAGGTATTGATGGGACATATTTCAAAATAATAAGAGCTATCTATGACAAACCCACAGCCAATATCATACTGAATGGGCAAAAACTGGAAGCATTCCCTTTGAAAACTGGCACAAGACAGGGATGCCCTCTCTCACCACTCCTATTCAACATAGTGTTGGAAGTTCTGGCCAGGGCAATTAGGCAGGAGAAGGAAATAAAGGGTATTCAATTAGGAAAAGAGGAAGTCAAATTGTCCCTGTTTGCAGACGACATGATTGTATATCTAGAAAACCCCATCGTCTCAGCCCAAAATCTCCTTAAGCTGATAAGCAACTTCAGCAAAGTCTCAGGATACAAAATCAATGTACAAAAATCACAAGCATTCTTATACACCAACAACAGACAAACAGAGAGCCAAATCATGAGTGAACTCCCATTCACAATTGCTTCAAAGAGAATAAAATACCTAGGAATCCAACTTACAAGGGATGTGAAGGACCTCTTCAAGGAGAACTACAAACCACTGCTCAAGGAAATAAAAGAGGATACAAACAAATGGAAGAACATTCCATGCTCATGGGTAGGAAGAATCAATATCATGAAAATGGCCATACTGCCCAAGGTAATTTACAGATTCAATGCCATCCCCATCAAGCTACCAATGACTTTCTTCACAGAATTGGAAAAAACTACTTTAAAGTTCATATGGAACCAAAAAAGAGCCCACATCACCAAGTCAATCCTAAGCCAAAAGAACAAAGCTGGAGGCATCACGCTACCTGACTTCAAACTATACTACAAGGCTACAGTAACCAAAACAACATGGTACTGGTACCAAAACAGAGATATAGATCAATGGAACAGAACAGAGCCCTCAGAAATAACGCCGCATATCTACAACTATCTGATCTTTGACAAACCTGAGAAAAACAAGCAATGGGGAAAGGATTCCCTATTTAATAAATGGTGCTGGGAAAACTGGCTAGCCATATGGAGAAAGCTGAAACTGGATCCCTTCCTTATACCTTATACAAAAATCAATTCAAGATGGATTAAAGACTTAAACGTTAGACCTAAAACCATAAAAACCCTAGGAGAAAACCTAGGCATTACCATTCAGGACATAGGCATGGGCAAGGACTTCATGTCTAAAACACCAAAAGCAATGGCAACAAAAGACAAAATTGACAAATGGGATCTAATTAAACTAAAGAGCTTCTGCACAGCAAAAGAAACTACCATCAGAGTGAACAGGCAACCTACAGAATGGGAGAAAATTTTCGCAACCTACTCATCTGACAAAGGGCTAATATCCAGAATCTACAATGAACTCAAACAAATTTACAAGAAAAAAACAAACAACCCCATCAAAAAGTGGGCAAAGGACATGAACAGACACTTCTCAAAAGAAGACATTTATGCAGCCAAAAAACACATGAAAAAATGCTCACCATCACTGGCCATCAGAGAAATGCAAATCAAAACCACAATGAGATACCATCTCACACCAGTTAGAATGGCAATCATTAAAAAGTCAGGAAACAACAGGTGCTGGAGAGGATGTGGAGAAATAGGAACACTTTTACACTGTTGGTGGGACTGTAAACTAGTTCAACCATTGTGGAAGTCAGTGTGGCGATTCCTCAGGGATCTAGAACTGGAAATACCATTTGACCCAGCCATCCGATTACTGGGTATATACCCAAAGGACTATAAATCATGCTGCTATAAAGACACATGCACACGTATGTTTATTGCGGCATTATTCACAATAGCAAAGACTTGGAACCAACCCAAATGTCCAACAATGATAGACTGGATTAAGAAAATGTGGCACATATACACCATGGAATACTATGCAGCCATAGAAAATGATGAGTTCATGTCGTTTGTAGGGACATGGATGAAATTGGAAATCATCATTCTCAGTAAACTATCGCAAGAACAAAAAACCAAACACTGCATATTCTCACTCATAGGTGGGAATTGAACAATGAGATCACATGGACACAGGAAGGGGAATATCACACTCTGGGGACTGTTGTGGGGTGGGGGGAGGGGGGAGGGATAGCATCGGGAGATATACCTAATGCTAGATGACGAGGTAGTGGGTGCAGCGCACCAGCATGGCACATGTATACATATGTAACTAACCTGCACAATGTGCACATGTACCCTAAAACTTACCGTATAATTTAAAAAAAGACAAAAAAATAAAATAAAATAAAATAAAATTACTAAAAAAAAAAAAGAATGACAGGATTGCTTCTTTTTTAAGGCTGAATACTATTCCATTGTAAATATATGTACCACATTTTCTTTATCAGTTCATCTATTGATGGACACCTAGTCTGATTCCATATCTTGGCTATTGTGAACAATGCTGCAATAAACATGGGAGTGCAGACATCTTTTTTACATGCTGACTTCATTTCTTTTGGTTATATGCCCAGTAGTGTGATTGCTAGATCATATTGTTAAAGTTAATTTGGATCACTTGATTGAAGTAATATTTGTCAGGATTCTTCACTGTAAAGTTACCCTTTTGTCCCCCTTCCCATACTGTACTCTTTGAAGGAAATCAATATGGGCAAGCCACACTTAAGAAATAGGAAGTTATGTTCTACCTCTTTGAGGATGGAGTGTCTATGTAAATAATTTGGAATTCTGCATGGAAGATTTATCTATTCTTCGATTCTCTTTGTAATTCACTCCTCCTGTAGCCAGCTGTGAAGTTCTCCTCTGTGGCAGGAAAGAATGGGCCCTTACTGTGCAGAGTGGACTCTGGGCAAAGAGGCCAGCTGAGGCTCTGAGATCAAAAACTAGCCCAAACAGATATTTAGAGAAAATTATCTAATTCCAGGATCCAAGACTTCGAATCATCAAGTCTTCTTCTTTCTAATGTCACAATAGCCCAGTTCCTTAAAATTTGACCCCTGGAGAGTTTGTGTTTTCCCCCAGTGGAACCCCACAAACCATACTCTCATTTTTAAAAAGGAAACCTGCTTTATGTTACAGATTATTTCTCCTTAATTTGATAAAAATAATTTTCAGAATTCTGGGACAGAAGGTGGGTAATACCCCTGAATTTGTCTGTTTGCTGCATCAAAAAAACAGAAATAGAATCCTATTATTTATAATATTTCATGTAACTTTGGGGCTAATAATATAGGTTTTCTCTGAAAATAGACCACTGCTCACTAAAATTATTCCCCAGTGCTGGAAAAATGTGACTCTTATCATTCCCATGGTACATCTCAATCTTTCTTTTCAAAAGTTTGGGAATCAAGCCTTTCTGAAAAGAAAGTCAAGTCCCTAACATACTAAATAGATTTATTATTTGAAGCCAAATATGCCCTTCATCCCATTTAAACTACAGAGATAACTTTAGCAAGTGCCCTAAATAAAGGATTCTAAACTGTAACATCTATACAAATCTTCTGCATATTTTGTTAACTTGTAGATTCTGATTCAGTGGGTCTGGTATGGGGATGGAAATTCTGCATTTCTAATAAGTTCCTAGGGGATGCTGGACCATGCACCACACTTTGACAAACAAGGGGCTAGATACCCTGAGTGGACAAATTTATTCTGGTCAAAGCCCTGGCAGGAATGAACTAGCTCAACCTTTATCCCCTTCCATTCTCTGTTTAGCTTGACGTGAGCAAAAGTGACCCATTTTGAGATTAAACTACACAGTTCTGCTATAGATTTAGGTGCTCTGAGGCAGAACCAAATAGAATAATTTTTTGTGAGCTTTGCAGAGAGTTTGGGCTAACTCTGCCTGTGGCCCAAATTGCCACATTTAGCTTTTTGCATGTAACTTGCTTTGAATTGGTCAACACCAGTGTGCTTTCCACCTCCTCCCTTTCCTGCTCCCAGATTCACAAACAACTGAAACATCTTACCCAGCACCCCAGGCCACACACTTTTGGAAAATCTAGCATACACACACAAATGGAGAAGCAAACTGCAAGTTGTGTTTGAGGCCTGTTACCTGCTTTTCTCCCATTTCAGTTGAATTTGTTGGACACTTGTACAGGGAAGCCCAGGCTTTTTGATTGCTGTATTCTGAAAACAACAACAGCAACAACGACAAAAGACAATTAGGCTGGAGAGGCAACTGCCTGTACAAATAGTCTTCACTCTGATTGGGGTCTTTCTAGAGCATATTGTAGTTGCAACACTGTGCTGGTGAGCATGACAGTGTCATGCTTAGTTGTAGCAAATAAAACAAAATAATGATGGAAAAAATCGAAAAGGCTGCTAAGACATTTCCCCCACCACTAGAAGAAGAGGGGCTATGCCATGAAAACTTAGTTGATGGGCCTTATAAAACATTTCATTAGAGGCCAAGTTGGTAGCTAATAGAACTCAGTTCCTCTAACATAGTGTGTCACCTTAAGGGACCTGCAGCACAGGTGATTACACCAAGACATGAGGAGAAGCAAGAGAAGAGGCAGGTATCATTTACAAAGGCTCCTACTAGAATGGCCCTACTTATAAATAAGCAATGATACCTGACTGACTTTCTCTGTGTACTCCGCAAGGGATGTCATGAGGAATGGTGCTTCGAGGTGACATAATCTACAGGATATACACTGCCCACAGCACCAAATTGCTGTTAAGAATGGACATTTCTAGCTACTATTGAAGGAAAACGCCAGAGCCTTTTAATTTCCTGAGCATTATTAGTGTGAGCCTGAAAATTACTGACAGCCAGTCAGAACATTGTTTGCGTTCTTTGCTCTCTGGGCACTTCTTAATTATGAATAATAATTCCATTAATTATGCACTTGAAACAAGTAAATTATCCAGAAGAATATCATAATCAGTTGTATAAAAGAGCCTTCCAGGAACCTCTATGCTGCTTTGTTTTTAACTTCTACATTTGCAGCTCTCCCAGGGAGCTTCAGAAAGTCAGGAGTTAAGAGGCTTGGCTCCTAGCACTGAAAGGCATCTATCAGTGAAAGGCTTTGCAAATGAAGCCACATCCTATAAAAGAATTGGTTGTTATTCACCTTTTTAGGTTTACTTTTAGCCTTCTGACTTGCCAGACTTACCCTTTGGGTTACCACCAGGGCATGCTACAGACCTACAGTGAGCATTTCCTCTCCTTTTCAGAGCTTGCAAAGGACATGTCCGTCCTTCCTTCCTTCCTTCCTTCCTTCCTTCCTTCCTTCCTTCCTTCCTTCCTTCCTTCCTTCCCTCCCTTCCTCCCTCCCTTCCTTCCCTCCTTCCTTCTAGCTTTTCTTGACACATGAATACTTGGTTCCATCAATTTGTAACACATCTTGCTCTCAGCATTTGCTGTGTTGTGCTGAAAAGCAGGTTATCTTTCTGGGGATGTCACTGGTGAGGCAAATCCCAGAAAATGGTCAATCTATTTTTTTTTTAATTAAGGTAACATTTCTTCTTCTCAATTTTGTTTTATTTGTATTATCCTTTACCAATAGGAATTGTATTCCTTCTTTCATAAAAAATAGACAAATTAATTGATTTCAAAACCAGAGCCAGATCCATCAGCAAAAGCAAGTGATACAAAAGCTCTATATATTGACATTAAGTGAGGGGGAAAAGGTAAACCTCTGGATAATTAGTCATTCTACTAAATACATTTACTGTGATCCTCCATGGCAGCAGGTGCTACACTAGGCTCTTAATTTTGTGTGTGGGAGGTGAGATTACAATGAAAATATATAAATAGCTGGACAAAGTGGCTCACACCTGTAATCCCAACACTTTGCGAGGCCGAGGTGGACAGATCACTTGAGGCCAGGGGTTCAAGACAAGCCTGGCCAACACAGCAAAACCCCATCTCTACTGAAAATACAAAAATTAGCCAAGCATGGTGGCACATGCTTGTAATTCCAGCTCCTTGGGAGGCTGAGGCACGCGAATCAGTTGAACCCATGAGGCAGAGATTGCAGTGAGCCAAGGTCACGCCACTGCACTCCAGCCTGGCTGACAGAGTGAGACTCTGTCTTACAAAAATAAATAAAGAAAATATATAAATAAGAATAAAAGATAGTACTCTTTGCCAGGGAATCCACACTTCATTTTATCAAAATGAAACTGAAATGTGACACAGAATCTGGCCAAGTCCTACAGTGATTCTTGCTCCATTTGTACTAAATTGGCCCTTCTGAACAGTTGAGCATCCTGGATGTCCAGATGTTTGTCTATATAGAAGTGGTTGTTGAGTATATAATGAAGCACCACAAAAAAGTATCACACTTGTACAATTAAACGAAAAGCTATGAATACAAAATTGAATACACAATCAGTGATGGGAGCCAGGGATATGTGCAGTTAAGATCTCATTTCAAAACAAAACTCACTCTTCAGCTTCAAGGAGTGCAATTGGCTGACAGCGTCCAGCTGCATGACCTTCAAGATCTACTACAGTTTTCCAGCTGATGCCATGCTCTTCTTGGACAGTCTTCAGTCAATGACTATGCAACATGGGGTTACTAAGGCCTGGCACTTCTGCCCAATGCATGGGTACTCTAACAAGCAACCTAGCTCTTCAGCTCCTCTCTGGGTAAGCTGAGACTTTGTCAGATCTGAATTTTGAACTAAGCCCCTCTCTGCCCAATCCTGATCCCTCCTGCATTGTATCTTTTTCAGGAATCATCCCACAATGAACTTCTTGTAATAGCAAAATTTATTTGATTGGCCAAGCTTTGGTCAGGCTTCTGAAACTTCTGCTGAGCCCATCTGAGCACTTCTCTGTAAAATTCAGTTTTAAGGGTGATTCCTGCTAAGTCAAGAACTCCTATTGTTGATATCTGATCATCCTTGATATCTGATCAGGTTCATCTTTCTCCACTGTCCCCCAAGTGATGTTTTACCACTCTGGCCTGTCTTCAGCAGGGATCCTGTTAGATCAGTTTAGCCAGAATATCTTTTACCCCTGATGTTTCCTTTGTTTTTCTTTTCTGCTTATTATATTTGATTCAGGGAGTACATGTGAAGGTATATTCCATAATAGTGGGGTTTAGGCTTCTACTGAACCTACCACCTAAGTAGTGAACTTAGTACCCTCTAGGTAGTTTTTCAACCCTTTACCCACTCTCTCCTTCTTTGGAATCCCGTGTCTATTATTTCCATCTTTGTGTTCATGTGAATCCATTATTTAGATCCCATTTATAACTTAGTACATGTGGTATTTGATTTTTGTGTTTCTGTGTTATTTCTCTCAAGATAATGGCCTCCAGTTGCATCCATGTTGCTGCAAAAAAAACATGATTTTGTTATTTTTATGGCTGCATATACTGCATGGTGTTTATGTATCACATTTTCTTTATTCAATCCACCATTGATGGACACATATGGTAATTCCATGACTTTTCTATTGTGAATAGTGCTACAATATACATGCAAATGCAAATGCCTTTTTGATAGAATGATTTATTTTTCCTTGGGTAGATACCCAGTTGTGAGATTGCTGGGTCAAATTGCAATTCTATTTTTAGTTTTTTGAGAATTCTCCAGAGTGTTTTCCATGGGGCTGAACTAATTTATATTCCCCCAAACAGTTTATAAGCATTCCCTTTTCTCTGCCTCCTCGCCAACATCTGTTATTTCTTGGCTTCTAAGTAATAGCCATTCTGACTGGTGAAGATGATATCTCATTGTGGTTTTAATTTGCATTTTCTGATAATTAGCAATGTTGAGCACTTTTTGTTTGTTGGCTACTTATATGTCTTATTTAAAAAGTGTCCATGTCCTTTGCCCACTTTTTAATGTGGTTTTTTTTTGTTTATTTCTTTAAGTTCTTCATGTATTCTAGGCATTATTCCTATGTCAGACACATAGTTTGCAAATATTTCCTCCTATTCTATAGGTTATCTATTACTCTGTTCATTGTTTCTTTTGCTGTGCAGAGCTCTTTAGTTTAAGTGGGTCTCATTTCTCAAATTTTATTTTTGTTGCATTTGCATTTGGGGTCTTAGTCATAAATTATTTGCTTAAACCAATGTCCATGAGAATTTTCCTAGGTTTTCTTCTAGGATTCTTAGTTTATGGTCTCATATTTATGTCTTTCATTCATCTTGAGTTACTTTCTGTATATGGTGACAGGTAGAGGTCCAGTTTCATCCTTCTGTATATAGCTAGCTAGTTATCCCAGCACCATTTTTTGAAAAGGGTTTGCTTTCCCTATTGTACATTTTTGTTGACTTTGTCAAAGATCAGTTGGCTGTGGGTGTGTGGCTTTATTTCTGGGTTCTTTATTCTGTTTCATTTATCTATGTATTTGTTTTTGTACCTGTACCATTTGGTTTTGGTTCCTATAGCCTTGTAGTACAGTTTGAAGTCAGGTAATGGGATGTCTCTGACTTTATTGTTTTCGCTTAGGATTGCTTTGGCTATTTGGGCTCTTTTTTGGTTTGAAATTTAGAATTATTTTTTAGCATTATGTGAAGAATGGCATTGGTAATTTGATGGGAGTTGCATGAATCTGTAGATTGCTTTGAGCAGAATGGTTATTTTAGCTGTATTGATTTTTCCAATTCACGAGCATGGAATGTTTTTCCACTTGTTTGTGTAATTCATGATTTCTTTCAGTACTGTTTTGTGGTTCTTCTTGTAGACATTGTTCAACTCCCTGGCTAAATGTATTTGTAAGTACTTTATTTTATGTATGGCTATTGTAAATGATATTGCATTCTTGATTGGGTTCTCAACTTGAACTTTACTGACGTGTAGAAATTCTACTGGTTTTTGTATATTGATTTTAAATCCTCAAACTTTACTGAAGTCATTTATCAGGTCTAAGTGTATTTTGAAGGAATCTGTAGGGTTTTCTAGGTATAGGATTTTGCCATCAGTGAGGGGAGATAATGTGACTTCCTCTTTTCCTATTGGCATGCCTTCTATTTCTTTTTCTTGCCTGCTTGTTCTGGGTAGGCCTTCCAGTACCATGTTCAATAAAGGTGTGAGAGTGGAAATCTTTGTCTTGTTCCAGTTCTTAGGTGGCATGATTACAAGTTTTGCTCATTCAGTATGTTGGCTGTGGGTTTGTCATAGATCACTTATTATTTTGAGATATGTTCATTCAATGCCTAATTTGTTGTGAGTTTTTATCATAAAGAGATGTTGGATTTTATTGAATACTTTTTCTGCATCTATTCACAAGACCATATAATTTTTGTTTTTAATTCTATTTATGTGGTGAATCGCGTTTATTGTCTTGTGTATGTTGAACCATCATTGTATCCCAGTAATAAAGCCCACTTGATTGTGGTGAATTATCTTTTTGATGTGCTGCTGGATTAGGATTGCTAGCATTTCATTGAGGATTTTTGTGTCTATGCTCATTAGAGATATTTGCCTGTAGTTTTCTTTTTTGTTTTGTCCTTGCCAGATTTTGGTATCAAGATATACTGGTTTGTAGAATGAGTTAGGGTGGAATCTCTTCTCTTTGACTTTTTGGAATAGTTATAGTAGGATTGGTACCAGATCTTCTTTGTATGTCTTGTAGAATTCAGCTGTAAATCCATTTTTCCTTGATTTTTTTGGTTGGTAGATTATTTATTACTGATTCAATTTTGTAACTCATTTTTTGGTCTTTCCAGCACTTCAGTTTCCTCCTGGTTCAATCTTGGGAAGTTGCGTGTTTCCAGGAATTTATTAATCTCATCTAGGTTTTCTAGTTTGTTGGCATAAAGATGTTTATAGTAGTCTCTGAAAATCTTTTATACATCTATGGTAGCTGTTGTCACTTCTGATTGTGCTTGTTTGGATCTTCTCTCTTTCGTGCTTGCTTGATCTAGCTAGTGGTCTATCAACCTTGTTTT
Organism: Pan troglodytes; assembly: GCF_028858775.2. NCBI lineage: Eukaryota > Metazoa > Chordata > Mammalia > Primates > Hominidae > Pan > Pan troglodytes. Next base: position 37,086,640 of record NC_072421.2, on the reverse strand, counting down.
CCTTTCCATTAACCAACTTTTTGTTTTGTTAATTTTGTGTATGACTTTTTAGTCTCAAGTTCATTTAGTTCCACTCTGGTATTACTTACTTCTTTTCTTTTATTATCTTTGGTTGTGGTTTGTTCTTATTTTTCTAGTTCCTTGAGGCGTGATGTCAGGTTTTTAATTTGCAATCTATCTACTTGATGTAGGCATTTAGTGCTATGAAGTTTTCTATTAACAGTGATTTTAGGCCAAGGTGGGCAGATCACCTGAGGTCAGGAGTTCACGAACAGCCTAGCCAACATCACGAAACCTCGCCTCTACTAAAAATACAAAAATTAGTTGGGCATGGTGGCACATGCCTGTAACTCCAGCTACTCAGGAGGCTGAGGCAGGAGAATCACTTGAAACCAGGAGGTTGAGGTTTCAGTGAGCTGAGATCGTGCCACTGCACTCCTGGGTGGCAGACTGAGACTCCATCTCAAATAAAAAAAGAAAGAGAAAAAAAACAGTGCTTTTGCTGTATCACAGATGTTTTGGTGTATTGTATCTCTATTTTCATTTATTTCAAATAATTTTTGGATTTTTGCCTTCATGTTGTTGTTTATCCAAAAGTTATTCAGAATCAAGTTGGTTAGTTTGTGTGTATTTGTGTGGGTTTGAGACCTTTGTATTGATATCTAATATTGATTTACTCTTTGTATTGTTTTCTAATTTTTTCGACTATGGTCTGAAAAAATGCTTGATATGATTTTTTTTAAATTTATTGAGACTTGTTTTATGACCAAACATGAAGTCAGTCTTACAATATGTTCCATGCTAGGATGCAAAGAACACATATTCTGTGGTTGTTGGATGGAATAATTATTACATCCATTTTGTCAAGAGACGAATTTAAGTCCAGAGATTTTTGTGAGCTTTCTGCCACAATGATATCTCTAATGTTGTCAGTGGAGTGTTAAATTCCCCCACTATTAATGCATGTCCATGTGTCTCTTTTTTCCTAGGTCTAGTAATATTTGTTTTATAAATCTTGGTGCTCCAATGTTGCATGCATATACATTTAGTACAGTTAATTCTTATTCTTGAATTCACCCATTTATCGCTGTATAATGCCCTCTTTGTCATTTTTTTTACTGTTGTTGGTTTAAAATCACTTCTGTCTGATACAAGAATAGCAACTTCTGCTCTTTTCTGTTTTATATTTGCATGACAGATCTTTTTCCATCCCTTTACTTTGAACCTGTGGGCATCATTACACCATGTGAGATTGTCTCTTGTGAGCAATGGTGTCATGTGACATGGGTCTCTTGATGGCAGCAGAAGGTTGGGTCCTTTTTTAAAAAATCTAATTTGTCACTCTAATTCTATTAAATGGAGGATTTAGGTCATTTACATTCAAAGTTAATATTGATATGTGAGGTTTTGTTACTGTCATAGTGTTGTTAGCTAGTTTATTTGTAGTCTCAATTGCATAATTGCTTTATAAGGTCTGTGAGGTTTGTACTTGCATGTGCTTTTATGGTAGTAAGTACCTTTTGTTGTTGTTTTTGTTTGTTCCCATATTTAGAACTTCTTTGACTATTTTTTGTTTTGTAGTCTGGTCTGTTTGTGATGAAATCCTTTAGTGATTGCTTATCTGGGCTAGATTTTTTTTTCCTTTCTTTATGAAGCTAAGTTTGGCTCTATATAAAATTATTGGCTGGATTTTTTTTAAGATGGCAAAAATAGACCCCCATCTCTTCTTGCTTATAAGGTTTCTTCTGGGAAGTTTGTTGCTACTCTCATGAGATTCCCTTTATAGTTAATTTGGCCCTTTTCTCTGGCCACCTTTAAGATTGTTTTCATTTGCTTTGACCTTGGATAGTCAGATGACTATATGTCTTGGGAATGGTTGTCTTGTATAGTATTTTGCAAGACTTCTCTGAATTTCTTGTATCTGTATGACAATCCCTCTAGCAAGATTTGGGAAATTTTCCTGAATTATTAATTTAAATGTGTTTTCCAAGTTTCTTACTTTTTTTTTTCCTTCTCAGGGATGCCAATAAATCATTGATTCAGTTGCTTTACACAACCACATGTTTCAATAAGATTCAGTTTATTTTTTAAAAAATTATATTCGGGCCAGGCACAGTGGCTCACGCCTGTAATCCCAGCACTTTGGGAGGCCAAGGTGGGCAGATCACAAGGTCAAGAGATCAAGACCATCCTGGCCAACATGGTGAAACCCTGTCTCTACCAAAAATACAAAAAATTAACTGGACGTGGTGGTGCACACCTGTAGTCCCAGCTACTTGGGAGGCTGAGGCAAGAGAATCGCTTGAACCTGGGAGGTGGAGGTTGCAGTGAGCCGAGATCGCGCCACTGCACTGCAGCCTGGCAACAGAGCGAGACTCTGTCTCAAAAAGAAAAAAAAATATTCTATTTGTTTTTTCCTTAATGTATCTATCTCATTGTTCATATCCTTGGTCTAGTCTGTTGTTAAAACTTCCAACTGTATTTTAAAATTTCTGTGGTAAAATTTTTACAATTCCAAAAATTTGATTTGGTTTTTCCTTAATGTAGTTATCTTGTTGTTCATATCCTGGATCATTTTTCTTTTCTTTATATCTAATTTAAAAATTTATCTTGCATCTTGTTGAGTTTCTTTGCAATCCATATTTTGAATTGTAGTCTGTCATATCAGACATTTCAATCTAGTTAAGATTCTTTGCTAGAGAGCTAACGTGAACCTTTAACAGTATGAATCACTGACTTTTTGTACTGCTGAATTTCAGCATTGATTCCTTCTCACTTGAAGAAGCTGTTGTTTGTTATTTCTATATTTGCTATCATTCAGATGGGGCTTTTAAAATTATTTTATTCTTTTTCCCTTAAAAATATGACTAGGTGTATGTTGTTTATGATTGTTTAGCGCAATTTCAGGGTGCTTTCCATGGTCCAATGCTTTGTATGAGTTCCTTAGTTGTAGATATCTTTTGTGTGATGGCTTTCTGCTGCTTGTTGTAGCAGTGTATTGAACATAAGGGCCAACACACTATCTCTGGAAGGGTTGATGGTGTGGAAGACTCAGGAGTTTTATCTTGTGGACTAGCATTAAGCCCTTCAGGTTGAAGGTTTTTTATTTGGTGGTGCTTTTCAGGCTGCAGTCAAGTATATGTTGATTAAAGATAATAGCCTACAGGTAGGCTGGTGATTAGTGGACGCACCTGCCCTGATGTGGGTTGCAGGAAGAGATTGTGATGAGCTGCACTGACGTCTTGGGAGGAGGTGCACCGGCTCCTCATTCTGAACCAGCAGGAATATTATCCACTTCCTTACTGTGCCCCTGTTTCAGGGCTCATGACCTTCAGTTTATAAAGACTTCATCATTTGCTTCCCTGCCTCAGTGAGGCTGTGGGCTGCTGGTAAGCTTTTCTGATGGCTACCACTAAAATAGGGCTTGGAGCACAGCCATTTTTTCCCAGGCCAGGGCAGGCAACTCTGCGGTATGTCCCCTGTTGCTGGGGCACTGTCATTTTGTGTAGGGATGGGGAGCTGGGCCTCACCCTTCATGAAAGCCTGAGTGGGCACACATTCACATTCAGTTGAGGTGGAGTCACTGCAAGTGGCATGAAAAACACTTTTTTTTAGTTGCACTAGTTGTCTGTCCCCCAGTGGGAAGAACCACTGCTGTACCTGCAACAGTGTATGGGAATGCAGGAGATAACTCCCTCTCCACATCCACTCCTGGGCATAAGTGCTGCCCGCTTCAGTGGTTGGTGCCACACACACTTCTGATTGATTGGAGATCAATTGGTGAGACAGTCTTCTGAACCACTGTTCCAGAACAATGTCAGCTGAAGCTGGCAAAGTCACATTTTGATTCTTAAGGTAAGTGTGCACTTTCTGAAACTTGGTTAGAGTCCTAGGATTCCGTGGAAAAACATGTCCTGGGCTGGAAGGTTTTCTACCTGGGCCCTTGTTCTGTGTTGACATTATTCCCTGACTCTTTGGACTGGTAGTCTCTTCTTTCTGGCTCTTTTCCTGAGTGGGGATTATTCCCTGACTCACTGGTCCTTCTTCCTGGCTTTCTGTGGGGTTTTTCTATTCTCCCTATTCTCTCTGTTGTATCTATTGGATCCTGGTTTTTCGATGAGAAGCATTGTCAAATAAGAAATGCTAAAACTTAAGTTATATTTATGACTATATTATTGATATGAGTTTCCCCCAAATTTCATAAGATTCCTAGAAATCTAATGTATCAATATAATTAAATAATGTATAATCATTATAATAGTGATTAAATGATATTTAATAATTCCTAGAAATTTATCAGTTTAAAAAATGATACTTTTGGTTATTATGTTAAAATGTTTTATGCCACAAAACTAAGGAAATTTTCTTTTCCTTTACATCATTATTATAATGAATTCACATTATATTTTTACTGTGGCCATTTTAAGGACATTGTCCTCCATAGACAGTTATTGTTTTACATTAATTATAATGTAAAAGTATTTGCATTCAACTGGAGTCCAAAATTGCTTTTTCTTCAAGGAGATTCATGGAAAATACTCTGATAACTACTCTTGAATACAAATTTCTGGTAAATTTTAATTTTTAATTTTCATGGGTACATAGTAGGTATATATATTTATGGGGTATATGAGATGTTTTGATATAGGCATGCAATGTGAAATAAGCACATCATGGAGAATGGGGTATTCTTTCCCTCAAGCATTTATCCTTTGCGTTTCAAACAATTCAATTATACTCTAAGTTATTTTAAAATGTACAGTTAAGTTTTTATTCACCATAGTCACTCTGTTGTGCTATCAAATAGTAGGTATTATTCATTATTTAAAATTATTTTTGGACCCATTAACCATTCACACTTCACTACACAACTTCTCACTACCCTTACCATCCTCTGGTAACCATCCTTTTACTCTCTATGTCAATGAGTTCAACTGTCTTGATTATTAGATACCACAAATGAGTGAGAACATGGGATATTTGTCTTTCTGTGCCTGGCTTATTTTACTTAACGCAATGATTGCCAGTCCCATTTATGTTGCTGAAAATGACTGGATCTCATTCTTTAGTTATCACTAAGTAGTACTCCATTGTGTATATTTGCCACTTTTTTTTATCCATCCACCTCTTGGTGGACATTTAGATTGCTTCCAAATCATAGCTATTGTAAACAGGGCTGCAAAAAACATAGATAACTCTTTGATATAATGACTTCCTTTCTTTGGGGTACATACCCAGCAGTGAGATTGCTGAATCATATGTAAAATCAATTTCTAGTTTTTTGAGGAACCTCCAAACTGTTCACTGGAGAGACTGTACTAATTTATATTCCCACCAACAGTGTACAAAGGTATCCTTTTCTTCACATCTTTGCTAGCAATTGTAATTGCCTACCTTTTGGGTATAAGCCATTTTGACTGCAGTGAGATGATATCTCATTGTAGGTTTGATTTGCATTTCTTTGATGATCAATTTTTGAGCACTTTTTTGTATGTCTGTTTGCCATTTATATGTCTTCTTTTGACAAATGTCTATTCAAATTTTTTGCCCATTTTTATTAGGTTATTACATTTTATTCCTGTAGAGTTGTTTAAGCTCCTAATATATTCTGGTTATTAATCCCTTGTCAGATGTGTAGTTTGCAAATATTTTCTCTCATTCTGTGGGTTATCTCTTCACTTTCTTGATTGTATCCTTTGCTTTGCAGAAGTGTTTTAGCTTGATGTGATTCCATTTGTCCATATTTGTTTTGGTTGCCTGTGCTTCTGGGATATTGCTCAAGAATTTTTTTTTCCCAGACCAATGTTCTGGAGATTTCCCTGATGTTTTCTTGTAGTTGTTTCATAGTTTGAGGTCATAGATTTAAGTCTTTAATACATTTTGATTTGAATTTTGTACATGGTGAGAGATAGAGGTCTAGTTTCATTCTTCTGCACATAGATATCCAGTTTTCCCAGCACCATTTATTGAAGAGACTGTATGTTCCCCAGTGCATGTCCATAGTAAGTTTGTCAAAAATGAGTTCACTGAAGGTGTGTGGATTTGTTTCTGGATTTTCTATTCTGCTCCATTGATCTATGTCTCTGTATTATGCCAGTACCACGCTGTTTTGGTTACTATATCTCTATAGTATAATTTGAAGTTAGTTAATGTAATTCCTCCAGTTTCATTATTTTTGCTTAGCATAAGCTTTGTGTAGTTTGTATACTTTGTGTACTAAGTATACTTTCCTTTGACTAGTCTGTGTCTTTTGCGGTTCCATATAAATTTTAAGATTCTGTTTTCTATTTCTGTGGAGAATGTCATTGGTATTTTGATAGATATTGCATTGAATCTGTAGATTGCTTTGGATAGTATGGGCATTTTAATAATATTGATTCTTCCAATCCATGCACATGGAATATTTTTCCATTTCTTGGTGTCCTCTTCAATTTCTTTCAGCAGTGCTTTATAGTTTTTATTATACAGATCATTCAGTTCTTTTTTTAAAATTCCTAGTTATTTAATTTTATGTCTGACTACTGTAAATGATGTGACTTTTTAAATTTATTTTTTATATTGTTCACTGATGGCATTTAGAAATGCTAATGATGTTTGTATGTTGATTGTGTATCCTGCAACTTTACTACGTTTGTTTATCAGTTCTTATAATATTCTTGTGGAGTCTTTAGTTTTTTTTCAAATATAGCATTGTATCATCTGTAAACAAGGATAATTTGACTTCTTCCTTTCCAGTTTGGAGGCTCTGTATATCTTTCTCTTGTCTGATTGCTCTAGCTAGGACTTCAGGTACTATGTTGAATAACAGTGGTAACAGTGGGCATCCTTGTTGTGTTCCAGACATTAGAGGAAAGGCTTTCGGCTTTTCTCTATTCTGTATGATACTAACTGTGGGTCTGATGTATATGGCTTTTATTATATTGAGGTGTGTTCCTTCTATCCCCATTTTTTGAAGGTTCTTATCATGCAGCGATATTGAATTTTATCAAATGCTCTGGGATACATCCTACTTGGTCATGATGAATGATCTTTCCAATGTATTGTTGAATTTGGTGTGCCAGTATTTTGTTGAGTATTTTTGCATAAATATTTCTATGTGTTATTGGCCTCTAGTTTTCTTTTCTTTTCTTTTTCTTTCTTTTCTTTTCCTTTCTTTTCTTTTATTTTTGTGTGTCCAGTTTTGGTATCAGTGTAATACTGGCCTTGTAGAATAAGTTTGGAAGTGTCTCCTCACTCTCTTGCTCCTGATTTTTTCATGTGACATGTCTACTCCCCCTTTCCTTTTGCCATGGTTGAAAGCTTCCTGAGGCCTCCCCAGAAGCAGATGCTGCTACTCTTCCCATAGAGCCCACAAAACCATGAGCCAATTAAAACTTTAAAAAATATAAGTTACCCAGTCTCAGGTATTTTTTCATAGCAGTGCGGGAATGACCTAATATAGAAAATTAGTACCAGGAGTGTGACATCATTATAAAGATACCTGAAAATGTGGAATTGGGTAACAGCATAGGTTGAAATAATTTAGAGAGCTCAGTAAATGACAGTAGGATGAAAGAAAGTTTGGAGTTTCTTAGAGATTAGTTAAATGGTTGTGATCAAAATGCTGATACTGATATGGACAATGAAGTCCAGACTGAGGAGGTCTCAGATGGAAATGAGCAACTTATTGGGAACTAGAGCAAAGGTCACACATGTTATTCATTAGCAAAGAACTTAGCTACATTGTACCCATGCTTTGGGGAACTAAAAACTTTGAACTTGAGAATCATAATTTAGGGAATCTGGCATAAGAAAGTGCTAAACAGCAAAATGTTCAAGATGTAATCTGGCTGCTTCTGACAGCCTATGTTCAGAGGTGGGTGCAAATAAATGACTTAAAGCTGGAAATTATATTTAAAGGGGAAGCGGAGCATAAAAGTTTGGAATATTTGCACCCTGGCTGTGTGATAGAAAAGAAAAGCCCATTTTCAGAAAAAGAATTCAAGTGGACCACTGAGCAACCACTTGCTAGAGAAATTTGCATAACTAAAATGGAGGAAAGTGCTAATAGCCAACACAATGGGGAAAAGCCCTTGAATATGTATCAGAGACATAAGAGGCAGCTCCTCCCATCACAGGTCCAGAGGCCTAGGGGGACAGAATTGTTTTGGTTGTCAGGCCCAGGTCCCCACTGCCCTGTGCAGCCTTGGGACATGGTTCTCTGCATCCTACCCACTCCAGTTCCAGCTGTATCACCAAGGAATCCAGGCACTGCTTGGGCAGGATCTTCAGAGATTGCAAGCCATAATCTTTGGTGGCTTCCATGTGGTGTTATGCCTGCATGTGCACAGAGTGCAAGAGTGAATGAGGCTTGGGAGCTTCCTCATAGATTTCAGAGGATGTATGGAAAAGCCTGGGTGTCCAGACAGAAGCCTTCTGCAGGGGAAGAACCCTCACAAAGAACCTATACTAGGGCAGTACAGAGAGGAATCATGGGGTCAAAACCCCTGCACAAAGTCTCCACAGGGGCACTGCCTAGTGGAGATGTGAAAAGAGGTCCACTATCCTCCAGACTCCAAAATGGTAGACCTACCAACAGCCTGTATTTTCAACTTAGAAAAGCCACAGGCACTCAACAACCTGAGTACAACATCTGGAACTGAACCCTGTAAAGCCACAAGGGCAGAGCTGTCCAAGGCCTTCAGAGTCCACCCATTGCATCAATGTGCCCTGGATGTGAGATATGAAGTCAAAGGAGATTAGTTTGGAGCTTTAAGATTTAATGACGGCCAGGCACAGTGGTTCATGCTTGTAATCCCAGTGCTTTGGGAGATCAAGGCAGGCAGATCACCTGAAGTTGGGAGTTCGAGACCAGCCTGACCAATATGAAGAAACCCTGTCTCTACTTAAAAAATACAAAAGTAGCTGGCGTGGTGGCACATGCCTGTAATCCCAGAGAGGATGAGGCAGGAGAATTGCTTGAAACCCAAAGGTGGAGGTTGTGTTGAGCTGAGATCATGCCATTGCCTGACCAACAAGAGTGAATCTCTGTCTAAAAAAAATTTAAAAAAAAATTTAATGACTACCCTGTTAGGTTTAGTACTTGCCTGAGGCCTGTAGCCTGATTTGGTTTGGCTGTGTCCCCACCCAAATCTCACCTTGAATTGTAATAATTCCCATAGGTCCAAGGTGGGGCTAGGTGGAGATAATTGAATCATAGGGGTGGCTTCCCTCATACTATTCTCCTGATAGTGAATAAGTCTCACGAGATCTGATGTTTTTATAAGTAGGAGTTCCCCTGCACAAGCTCTGTTTGCCCACCACCATGTAAGACGTCCCTTTGCTCTTCGTCTTCTGCCATGATTGTGAGGCCTCCCCAGCCATGTGAAATTGTGAGTGCTCTTTCCTTTACAAATTACCCAGTCTCTGGTATGTCTTTATTAGCAGTGTGAGAACAGACTAATACAAGCCCCTTTCTTTTGTGCGATTTCTTCCTTTTGGAATGAGAGTGTTTATCCAATGCTTGGAAGTAACTAACTTATTTTTGATTTTACAGACTCATAGGTAGAAATGTCTTGCCTTGTCTCAAATGAGACTTCAAACTGTGGACTTTTGAGTTAACATTGGAATAATTTAAAGCTTTGGGAGATTCTTGTGAAGGCATAATAGTATTTTAAAATGTGAGAAGGACATGAGCTTTTGGAGGTTACAGCGGTGTAATGATATAGTTTGGATGTGTGTCACCGCCCAAATCTCATATTGAAATGTAATATTCAGTGTTGGAGGTGGGGTCTGGTGGGAGGTGATTGGATCATGAGGGCGGATTTCTCATGAATGGTTTAGCACTATCCACTTGGTACTGTCCTCATGATAATGAGTAAGTTCTCATGAGATCTGGTTGTTTAAAAGTGTGTAGCAGGTCTCCCATTGCTCTCTTGCTTCTACTTTCACCAGGTGACATGCCTGCTTCCTCTTAGCTTTCTGCCATGATTGGAAGCTTCCTGGGACCTCCCCAAAAGTAGCTGCTGCTATGTTGCTATGTTTCCTGTACAGCCTGCAGAACCATGAGCCAATTAAACTTTTCTTTTTAAAGTAAATTACCCAGTCTCAGGTATTTCTTTGTAGCAATGCAAGAACGGCCTAATGCAATATATATGAGTATAATAATAAAATTTTCCTCATGGGGTCATTGTAAACATCAAATAAGTAAATACAACTAAAGAATATGAGTTGGCATTCAATTACCACAGTGTCACTGTCTGCTGTCCTTATTATTACCAAATATACCACATTTCTGAGATTGTGAAAACACTAACACATAATTTGTGATAATCTTAAGGGTATAAAAATCAGAGTCCTTGGCAGGAGTTGTACACACATATGCAAATGCACACACACACACACACACACACACAGCTCATAATAACAGTGAAAATATGTGACAGACAATCTCGAGGTCTATGATGATTACTATGAAAGAGTCAGAGTGGTCATCAAATCCTTTTGAAATTTTTAATAACCAAGCTTTCTTGACAAGAATTTTTGAGACAAATAAGTGTAAATGAATTTTGCTTTTTATTGCTTGGCACTGTAATAAGTTTACGGGTTATGTGTCTTTTAAGTTAGAATTGAATATAGACACAATACAGATACTGTCAGTTTTAGTTATAGAGCAACTGTTACGAAACGATGCAATGTAACTTTTTTCTCATATCCCTAAGAGGCAACACTTGGGAAACAAAATGCATTTAGACATTCTACTGACCAGAGGTGGATTCCCAAGGAAGTAAATTATGCTTCAGCATCATCAGCACCCTTCAATTGCATGGACCCGTGAGTACGTTGGAATTTTCTGGGAGTTGTAGAGTGTTCTAGGTAGAGAGACGAAGTAAATTTGCCAAAATGAAACCTGTCTTATAAGCATCGTTGGCAAATTTCCTGAAGTTTCTGGGAGAAAGGAATCTGGATTTCCAAGAGTATGCAAAAGTGTTGTTATTTATTTTCTTATTTTAAATATATATTCAATTTCCTATATTTTCATAATCTTGTATTATTTTCCTTAAAGGGACACACTCAAATTGTATAAACTTCAAATTCCACAATATCGGGACCTGCCCATGTGATTGACTTCTTATCTTTTGTGTTAACTTCTACTACTTGGTCTCAGACCCTTTCTTTACCCTACTTACCCTGTTTAATATTTGTTAGTCTCTTCAATCCTACTTAGTGTAAGAAAGGCAAATATTTCCAAATTTGTTTCTATTTCAAAATCAGTGAGAGCTGATGTAAACTAGTACTACAGATACGATTTGAAATGTCAGTGAAAAAATATATTGATCTATGTTTATAATTATATTCGAATTGGTGCTAAAGCATACATATATATAACAAATAATTATGTCTCCAAGGCCACACCATGTGTTAATCAATGGGAGTCAATAATAGTCTTTCCTACTGATTTGAGAATTATCCTATACATTAGTTATTATCACACAGTCTTCATTAAGTTTTGTTACCGCAAAGTTAAGTATCTGTAAACATATTGATGCCAAGTACAGAATTAAATATACGACATGCATTGTGTGGTCAGAATCCTATAGAATAAATCCACTTTTGTCATTTATTTCCTAGATATTCCAAATCAGTCTTAGAATCATGATTATCTCTTTATTGAGTTAAGAAAATCGGTTTTTAGAATAGAGGAAGACAAACTTTTTAAGATTAGAGTCACATGACTGGCATAGGAAGAAATAAGAACCAGCCACTCAATGGCCTCCAGTGTGAATGGCACAGTGCAATTAGAGTTTGGCTGCCTTTCACTTTCAGGGAAAAGCCACTACTCAGAAATGCAGTGTAGGCAAAAATTGGGTCATCAAATGTCCTCCTTTTACTGAAAGTGTTCCAGAAGAATTCTTTTTTTAGACTGTAGCCCTGATTCTGCAGTTTCTAACCAGACTCAGCTGAAACTGTTTAAGGGAGGAAATAGTAAGCATTTTCAGCTATATTACAGTAGCTTAGCTCAGAGACAACAAAAGTCCAGATATACACTAACCTATACTTAGGAATACACATGTTTACACAAATTCTATTTATCTTAAGCAAGCATTGGAAGTATACTTACTTTTTCATTCTCAGAACACTAATGCAGGAGTGCCACAAATCTCTTTATTTACATTGATTTTCAACTGTACACTCCAAAATCATACTAGCTAAAATAGTCCTATCTAAGGAATAGGGGATTTTCACTCCTAAATTCAGAGCTTGTGCTGATATAATCATAGTAACTTTCATCCTTTCCTTGGACACTAACACACAGAAATAAAGGACTTCTCTCACCCTTTTTGATTACACAGCTTTTGACACTGATAGACTAATTTCTTAAGACAATCATCCTAAAATGTTTCCCATTCTATGCCCTAAGGAAGGCATATAGATAATTTGGCTGTTAACAAAAATGAGGATATTTGCTTTTATCATCCTCATCATCATAACCATCATCACCCATTATACATATAAAATAGCATGTATAGCATACAACACATTTAAAGAGCATTGAGGTGAGCAATACAATTGCTAGCCAATATGATGCCTTTGTGTGGCTAGAGGAAGCTCTGCTTCACGTTGCAAGTCAAATTCATCTCTTCCCATGTGCCTCATTCTGGGACACAGACTAAAGGGGCCCTAGCTACCTAGGGCATATTCTCATTATGGCAGAAATACAAATTGCCCGCAAAGGGTGGGTGTAAACACACAATGCCTCCTGACCTAGGTTTGAAACTGGCACACTGTCACTTCAATCCACTTTGTATTGCCAAAGCAACTCACATCGTCAAGTCCAGAATTAATGGGATGGAGATAAATAGACACACTCCTCTCAAGAAGATGGGGTGAGAGATAAATATTTGCTGAAAACTAATGTAATTTATCATTGGCATACTTTTGGTACTTTTATTTATTTAAAAATATTAGACACGGGCCGGGCGCGGTGGCTCACGCCTGTAATCCCAGCACTTTGGGAGGCCGAGGCGGGCGGATCACGGGGTCAGGAGATCGAGACCATCCTGGCTAACACGGTGAAACCCCGTCTCTACTAAAAATACAAAAAATTAGCCAGGCGTGGTGGCCGGCACCTGTGGTCCCAGCTACTCGGGAGGGTGAGGCAGGAGAATGGTATGAACCCGGGAGGCGGAGCTTGCAGTGAGCCAAGATCGCGCCACTGCACTCCAGCCTGGGCGACAGAGCAAGACTCCGTCTCAAAAAAGAAAAAAAAAAATTAGACACGTGTCTGATAATGCCAATATTCTTTGCGAAGTTGATATCATAGTTTAATATTTTTGTTGACATTTATTTATGATACTTTGTTTCTCTGTATATGTGTGTGTTACTGTAATATCTTATATTACAGAGCTTTAAGTGGAGTAATTGTTGGAATTTAAAGTACAATCTTTCAGATAGAATTTCCTTTACTTCTGCCAAGTAATTGATGATGTGTTCAGCTTCAGAGGTTGTATGAATTCAAGCTCCCACAGGTTTTGAAGAAAGAGTGAGTTTGTTAGGAAAGACATAGCAGTCAAATTGGCAAATGGGCCAAATATTCTCCTGAGAAAAGATATATATATAGTGTCTGACTTCTTTCCCTCTCAAGGTTCCACATTCTTGAAAATCTTTTATAAATGAACTGGTTCAGAGAGCGGTAGGAAGGAATTTGGAGTGATAATTAAGGCAATTAAGGCCTAAATCAGGCCTTAAACTAATAGGATGTATCATTCCAGGAAGGTTAACTGCCTAACTACCGACCCCTAAATCTTAGTTGCTTAATATGACACAAATCTAGTACTGGCTCATGAAATTGTTGTGTGTGTGTTTGGTGGATGATCTTGCATGGAGAGATACAGGACCCAGACTTTTCCTTCTTATAGCACTGCTAACTTGTAGAGCCTCAAGGTCTCCTGCTAGGTTTTCATCTTCCAGGTACCAAAAAAAAAAAAAAGTGGAGAATTCAAGAGCACAGGGCCCTGAATAACCTTGACTGATACAGCTCTCCCCACTATCGCTTGCAGTTCTCAGATCAAATGTACCTAGAATGCAGCATCCTAAGATAAGGAGAAATGGGAACAACCCAGGCTTTTTCCTCATTCCTCCTAGAACAGGACTACCTGCAACACTTGATCTCAACAAGCCAAGTTATCTTTGGGGTATAAAACCCAGAGTGGAGTGCTTTTTGGGGTCCCTCAGCTGTGACATAAAGTGGAGTACCCACAGAAAAACTTTATTTGCCCTGGGAAGCTTTCCTGAGCCTTGGGGAACTGGCTCACTGTGGATCCTAGGCCTCTGTTTATTCTTGCTGCCCATTTGTGTATAATAAATTTGCTTTCTCTGATTCATGCAAGTGATGTGTCTCGCTAGACTCATACTCTGACAGCCAGGTTTGTGCAAAACCTCTGCTAGCTGAGTTTGTGCAAAGCTTCCTGCCAGATCTAGGAACTGGTGCAGAAATTGATGAGGCATTTAAAGTCCTTCCCTGGCATTGGTAACTTATGTATAGCGTTCCCCTCTCAAGGACTGGTACTGGTGCACAGTATTCTGTGTCACAAAGGATAGTTCAAGAGATTTATTGATGGGTTAGATCTGGAAGTGGTTTGTATCACTTCTATCTACGTGTCCTCATCTGCTGCAAGGAGGGTCAGGAAAGGTGTCCATGAAGAAAAGGAGGCATGTACAGTGGCTCACTCCTGTGATCCCAGCAATTTGGAAGGCAGGGATAGAAGTGTCGCTGGAGCCCAGAAGTTTGGGACAAGTTTGGGCAGCAGAGCAAGATCTTGTCTCTACAAATAATAAACAAATTAGCCAAGCATGGTGGTGTGTGTCTGTTGTAGCAGCTACTTGGGAAGCTGAGATGGGAGAATCACTTGAGCCCAGGTGGTCAACGTTACAGTGATCTGTGACTGTGCCACCTCATGCCAGCCTCATATAAGAGTGAGACTCTGTCTCAAAAAGAAAAAAAAGAAAAGGAAATGGGTTTGCTAAATAGCAAACCAGTGTCTGTGATGCATGGAGTGCTAAGGAAAGCAGGTTGAACCTGAAAACTTCCTGTGGCTAAATAACTCAAATACCAGGATATGGTTTAGGGATTAATGGCTATACAGACAAACCCCAGCTTGTAATGATTCCATTTATTTATTTATTTATTTATTTATTTATTTATTTATTTATTTATTTTGAGATGGAGTCTCGGTCTGTCACCCAGGCTAGAGTGCAGTGGTGCGATCTCTGCTTACTGCAAGCTCTGCCTCCCAGGTTCCTGCCATTCTCCTGCCTCAGCCTCCCAAGTAGCTGGGACTACAGGCGCCCGCCACCACGCTTGGCTAATTGTTTGTATTTTTAGTAGAGATGGGGTTTCATCGTGTTAGCCAGGATGATCTCGATCTCCTGACCTCGTGATCCACCCGCCTTGGCCTCCCAAAGTGCTGGGATTACAGGCATGAGCCACCGCGCCCGGCCTGGTTCCACTTATATTTTGACTTCATGATGGTGAAAAGTGATACACATTCAGTACTTTGAAATTGAATTTTGATGTTTTCTTAGATTAACAATATGTGGTATGAAACCTGCTCATGGGGTTGAGCAGCAGCAGCAAGCTGTGGCTCCCAGCCAGCCACACAATCAAAAACTGATACGCTACAGTGTACTGTGTTGCCAGATGATTTTGTCCAACTATAGGCTAATGTAAGTGAGCACATTTAGGTCAGGCTAGGCTAAGCTACGATAACTGTGATGTATTACCATAGGTTAGGTATATTCAATTTTCAACTTACCATATTTTCCACTTGGGATGAGTTTATTGGGAGGTAACCACATGGTAAGTAAAGGAGCATCTGTATATTAATAGTAAAATGACGGGTTATAATGTTGGGAGGCTATGATGGTATGCAGTAGTCACAGCTCACTGTAACAGTGGGAGAAAATAGATCATTTTATCTCCACATTCTCCCATTCCCTCCCCACCTCTTACCTCCAAAATCACCACAACAATAGGAACCAAAAAAAGCAAAAACAAAATCATAAAACCTGAGCAGCCACAACTCGACCAGGAGAGGTATTACTGTATTACAGAAATGATATGTGGCTATTGAAACCACTTTGTTTTTCTGTTTTATTTTGTTTTTTGTTTGTTTGTTTGTTTGTTCTGAGACAGAGTCTTGCTCTGTTGCCCAGGCAGGAGTGCAGTGGCGCGATCTCGGCTCACTGCAAGCTCTGCCTCCCGGGTTCACGCCATTCTCCTGCCTCAACCTCCTGAGTAGCTGGGACTACAAGCGCCTGCCACCTCGCCCGGCTAACTTTTTGTATTTTTATTAGAGGTGGGGTTTCACCGTGTTAGCCAGGATGGTCTTGATCTCCTGACCTCCTGATCTGCCTGCCTCGGCCTCCCAAAGTGCTGGGATTACAGGCATGAGCCAACGCGCCCGGCCAAAACCACTTTGTTTTTAACAGTGACACCATAAGGTTGCAATAGCATTAGTCAAAACTGGTGGGTTCTGCTTACCTGATGACCTTGGCAGGGCAATGAAGATTTGGGAATTGTCTCCCTAGATTGCTAGGCACAGACATTGGTCTCTGGCTTCACAGCGAGTGGTGGTTGCAGAATCACTCAACTTCTAGTGGTGTTTCAACTCTAGACTAAAGTAATTTCCACAGCATGCAATATTCCAGTAAATATTCTCCATCCAAATACCAGGAGTGGGATGATCCTGGTGATGTGCCTATGAGGGGAGGGCTGGATAGTCTTGCAGTACTGATAGGGGAATTCATAGAAATGCTGAATTGATTATTGAAACTACTGTTACCGTATTTACACCCCTAGCATGTGAAGTAGGCTTTTTTTCTGTTACTGTTAGAATGAGGAAACTTATGTTGCTGCCTGTTATGGAGAGAACAAAATGTATTATCAAAAAGCATACCCATATTGTAGTGCCAGGGTGATGTAGATGTGCACTTCTACAGTTTGCATGTCTGCTTGGCAGGACTGGGATTTCACCATAACTTATGAGTCCTCTGAAGCAGCACATGGACATCTGCAGGGACTCACTTTCCTTCACTCAGAAAGAAATTGACCTTGAACTCTACCATCAGCTGGCAAAGTAATGATCCCATTTCCTGTCAAAACAAGCTATCTATTTGCTCCAAAAATAACTGTTGTGTAAGAGAAAAAAATGCAAAATAAAAATACCCTGAATCAAGAATGCTTGAGTTTACAAATTGCATTGTTTGTACCCTGTGTGTTGGAGGTATTATTTCAGGTCAGTCATTCTTCTTTTGATTGTTTCACAAGGCTGCCAGGACAAAATAGTAGCACAGTGATGAGCCAATGGTCTCCTGGGGAAAATATAGTCAAATGACTTTTCATTTGTTTATCCTGCTTTCCCTTGTCCCTGATTTTTCTTCTTGTGTTTTTTTTCCACAGCATCATAGGATATTCTATCTGTTCTTAGTGTGCCTAAGGAATAACCTGACTTAAAGTGGGTTTTTCAACTCTGATGCTCATGTTCTAGGTTGCACATTCTGCAAACTGGATCAGGTTGTAAATCTTTGACTTTTGAGCATGAAAATCTCTATCCCCATAGCACAAAACCATGCTGCTCGCAAAACCACAGATGCTCAAGAGCTGACACAGTGACACTGTTTTATTATGATGCATTGTTCCTTGTCTCTGAGCTCTGAGGATTGTTGACGTTTACAGACATTGTATGTTGGGTAGTACTAGGAATTGGGATCTAGATATTGACCTCTAGACATCCTATATTGCACTTTGGAAGTATTCTGGGGCAAAGAAAGAACTAGGTGAATACATAACCAAGCAAGGGAGATTCACACCTTACATTTTCAGGATGAGATTATCAGTTGGTGCTATATTTAAATGCAGGATTTCGAAGATTAAGCACAAGAAGAGGCCTGCCATGTTTATACTCAGGAAGCAGCCCTGAGAGTAAGCCAAGTGAATGGGGTCCATCACTGAATTCTTAAGAAGAAAGGGCAGGAAGGGCCTTGCATTTGTCCACTCAAGGAGCTAGCCTGAGGATAGGTAAGTAAAAGGCATGCAGGTTGAATTCCCCCTTTTACCTTAAGTTTATATGAATCCTTACATGTTAGATGAGTATCTTGAAGACAGCAGATGTCTGGTTTGTGATTTTTCTTTTTTTGTAATCCATTCTGGCAATCTGCAATTTTGAAGTGGAGTATTTGGGACATTTATGTTGAATGTTAATATTGAGATATAAAGTACTGTTCCATTTATCATGTTAATTGTTACCTAGAAACTTTGTTATTTTTTTCATTCTGTTATTGTTTTATAGTCCCTGTGAATTTTATGCTTTTAAGAGGTTCATTTTGGTGCACATTGAGCTTTTAAGATTTAGAACTCCTTTTAGCATTTTTTTGTAGCATTTGTCTGATGGTAACAAATTTCCTCAGGTTTTGTTTGTCTGAAAATAACTTTTTTTCTCCTTCAATTATAAAACTTAGTTTTTCACTGGGCACAGTGGCTCATGCCTGTAATCCCAGCACTTTGGGAGGCCAAGGCAGGTAGATCACTTGAGGTCAGGAGTTTGAGACCGGCCTGACCAACATAGTGAAACCCTGTCTCTACTAAAAACACAAAAATTAGCTGGGTTTGTTGGTATGCACCTGTGGTCCCAGCTACTCAGGAGGCTGAGGCATGAGAATCGCTCGAACCTGGGAGGTGGCGGCTGCAGTGAGTCAAGATTGCGCCACTGCACTCCAGCCTGAGTGACAGAGTGAGACTCCATGTCAAAAAAAAAAAAAAAAAAATTAAAAGAAACTTAGTTTTTCTGGTTGCAACATTTTTGGCTGAGGGTTATTCTGTTTAAGGAGGCTAAAGATAGGACCCCATTCCCTTCTGGCATGTGAGGTTTTTTGCTGAGAAGTCTGCTATTACTCTGGTAGGTTTTCTTTTATAGGTTGCCTGATGCTTTTGTCGTACTGCTCTTAGGATTCTTTTCTTTGTGTTGACTTTAGGTAGCCTAATGACTGTATGCCTCGGTGACGACCTTTTTCCAGTGAATCTCCTTGTAGTTCTTTGAGCTTTTGTATTTGGATATCTAAATCTCTAGCAAGGCCAGGGAAATTTTTCTCAATTATTTCCTCAAATAAATTTTCTGAGCTTTTTGCTTTCTCTTTTCCATCAGGAACACCATTTCTTCTTAGATTTGGCCATTTTACATAATCCTATAGTTCTTGGAGACATAGTTCATTTCCTTTGATTGTTTCTTCTTTATTTATGTCTGATTGGGTTAATTCAAAAGCCTTGTCTTCAAGCTCTGAAATTCTGTATTCTACTTGTTCTAGTCCATTCTTTAAAGTTTCAACTGCATATTGTAATTCCTTAAATGTGTCTTTCATTTCCAGAAGTTCTGACTGGCTTTTCTTTAAGATGTCCATCTCTTCAGAAATGTTTTCACTCATATCCCGTATTTTTTTAATGTTTTTATGTTATTTTCCCCCTTCCCCTGGTATCTCATTGAGTAGCTTAATAATCAACCTTTTGAATACTTTATCTGGTATTTCAAAGATTTCATCTTGGTGTGGATCCATTGCTTGAGAGCCAGTGTGATCTTTTGGGGTTGCTATAGAAATTTTTTTGTCATATTACCAGAATTATTTTTCTGGTTTCTTCTTATTTGGGTAAACTATTTTTTCAAATTGTTTTTGCATTTATCTTTGATTTGACTGTGTTTTCTTTTATTTCTTTTTCCCCCTTAGGGGATGTGACTTAATGATTATAGTTTATCATAGCCTAATTCAGCTCTTGGTGTTTTCAGGATGAAGACTTGTATGTGTTCCTTGGTTCTAGAGAGTCTTTGTATGATGGCTTTCTCAGATGCTGATTCTAGTGTTAATGTGCTTCATGTGAGCAAATTCACTGTCTTCTATAGGGTTGGAATGACAGAAGTCTCTTGAAACTTATCTCATTCCCCTGTGGTGTGCACTTTTTTATTTATTTATTTTTCCTCGGTATTTTATTTACTGAGTTGAATAGTTCAGGCTTCAGGACAATAGGGGAGGTGTCCACAGGTAAAAATTGCTGACGGTAAAGCAGGTGGGTAAATGTAATACCCAATGGTGGGCAGAAGTCCCAGCCTTGACAGAGGTGGCTGAAGGAGCTCTTAGTGAAAGCATTGAGGTCTTATCAGAGAGAAGAATTTGAGCTACCTCAGCTCCCTTGCCAGGCCAGCAGGAAAGCTGTCCACCTCCCAGACATACTCATGACCCAGTGTTGCATCTATTCAGATCAGACTGGCTCCTCTTTTCATCTCCAGGAACGGTTATATTCCAAGTATAGAGGAATTGTGACTCTAGCCCTCCTGCAAGCCTGCACCTGCAGGGTGCTCCTTCTGTGGGGATGCAGTCACCCTGAAGTGTTCCAGAGAGGCTGTTTATAGGTGCACCCATGCCAAGCTCCCATGGGAAAAGCCCCAACTTTGTCTGTGCTGGTGGATGAGAGGGAAAAGAAGTCCTCTTCTCCAAGACCCTTCACAAGCACTAGAGTTGCCTGACTGTTGGGAGAGAGCTACAGACTTTCCCTGCTGAGCCCAGCACTGCAACTGTGCTGCTGCTGAAAGACACTTCCCACCAGCAGAAATATCTGAGACTTAAGGTTTGTCATCCAGGTTCTTTTGTCCCACGGGGTGTTCCCTTGAGATGGTGCACTCCCTATTCCTCCAGGAGTAGAAGTCCCTGATAACCAGACTACTGTGAATGCTGTTGCAAATTTGGGTCTAGCTACCCAGTGTGGCTGCCATGCTCCAGCTTGGCACTGTGGAATGTCTGTAACAGATTCAGAAATGTGACCTGTCCTCATGTCTCCCAGCAGTGAGTACCAGAACCAGCTCTGATGGGGGTGGTAAGGGAATGATTAAGACTCTGTGAAATTCCTTGGTTATAGATAATGTTAGTGTGTCGGCTTTCTCAAATGTCAGTTATAGTAGTAATAAACAGGTCATGTGGACAGACTCAGCACCTCCTCCTTAGCCAGGGTGATGCACGCAATGTTTATAAGCTGAGGTCACATGCAAGTTTTCTTCTTTCTGGGTGCAGTGTTATTATACATGGAGATGCTGTGATGGACTGTATTTGTTGGCTTCCAGCCAGGAGATGGCATTTGCAAAAGCGCACCAGCTGCAGTAGTAGTGTGTGGATTTGTGCTTCTCTTGTGTTACCCAGGGACAGTACTCTGGTTTCTTAGGCAATGAGCAGGGCCATAGAGCTCCCAAAAGTTTCTGTTCTTTGTTTTTAAGTACCAGGGTGGGTTGTGGGGCAGAGCCAGGTGGGTGCTGTTTCTGGCAGGTCTGTGCTCTGACTCTCTGCATGCAGGGCAAGCAGTAGCCCTTGTGGGAGCTGGGGGTGGTTTTCTGACCACTGGGATAATGTTCCAGAAAGGAGTATATCTGCCTCTGCTGCACAGAAGTGTTTGTGCAGGGAGTGGGGAGTAACAGCCTGCAGTAAGCCCTGCTCTGCTCCCACACCCTTGGCAAGACAGATCTCACATCCACAGTTTTTCACTAGCAGCAGCAAGCTAAGTTTCAGGCTATCTATGCTCAGAACTCAAAACTGCCCCAGGTCATAAGTCTTACCCACGAAGACATCAACCTTGACTTTCAACACCTGCCCCTCCCAGTCCGCCCATACAACCGGGATGCCCAGCTCCCAGTGCTTGTGGCTGCAGCACACTTTCCACTCACCCCCAAATCTGGCCAAGGGAGTTCTTTCTCACTTGAGGTTATATCATGAAATTCAGCTGGGAGCTTTTCTCAACCTGCAACCATTGCCTGAGTTAGTTTGCAGACGTCTGCAATATCCCCTGTGAGGCAGAATAATGGAGGGCCTCCCTCGATCTGCACTGGAGACTGGGAATGCGCCCAAGGCTCTTCCTGCTGCTGTTCCTACATTTATATTCATCACTGCTCCCTAAATCAGTTCCAGCACTGGGTAGGGTTAAGGCCTTCCCCTGTGGTTTGTATTTCCAGTTTCCCTGGTTGGGGAGTATATCCTCGAGGCAGTCTCCCCTCATCTTACACTTTCGTCTGGCTCATGGCATAGACTGCAGCCTGCCAGTTCTTTCAAAGAATGTGTGTACTTCAGTTTTCCTATTAAGTGCCTGCATTGCCTCTTGGAAAAAATTCACAGTGTGAATATCTATACACAATTTTGCCTTTCCAAGTGGGAGAGGTGTGCTAACACAGTCTCCCATCTGCCATCTTGGAAAAAAGAAAAGTTTACATTTTTTAAGATTAATTTTCTATGACCCCTATTAGTTCCTATTGCTTGAAGGTTGGCTAGATGTATAAATGTCTTATAAAACTTATTTGTGTGTTTTAATGCATTTTTAGTAAGACCTCTAGGTTTCAAAGCTGACTGACCTGGGTTTGCATCTCAACTCCTCTACACACTGTCTGTAGGGTTAGCGGGGGAAGATTTTTAAGTTAATGTCACTAAGCCCCTATTGGTAAAATTAGGACAATAATATAGCTTATCTTGTAGGGTTGTTATGATGATTAATTATATTTTGTAAAGGTGTCTGGTAGACATGCTAAATAAAAATTAGCAATGATGATGAGGAGGAGGATCATGGGAGTGACGATGATGATGATGATGATGATGATGATGATGATGATGATGTTGATTACTGTGATGGGGAAGCTGATGGCAAATCATTAAGTGCCTGGTAGGTCAGACTAAAATATCTTATGTAGATGTAATGTGCAGTCAGATATTAGAGATAGAGATATTTAAAGTCACTCTAGCCTTTCAAATCCAGCAGAAGCAAACAGTGAGGAATCAGAATGATGTAATCATGACTTGGCCAGAGTGCCATGGATGTTGTCACTTCACCAGGGCTATTAGATAATTTAGATAGCTCTCAAGCAACAGGAGGTCCTGGTGCTTTCATAATCAACCAATTGTAACCAGATATCACTTCCTGTAATTTCCACTGAATTTCATCGCACAGAGCTACTTAAAATGTATAATTCATAGCAGGAAAAAACAATAGAATTTGTAACTCACAGACTGGGTATGTAACTGCAGCTGTCTTATTCACATAACTAATTTAATGATACATAAGACATTAATGTGTTTTGTTTATGTCAGAGAAGAAGCTCAGTTCTAGATGTATTGAAGGAGAAATTCTAGATCCCAAACGTATGCCAATGTACAAAACCCCAAGTGAAGAGGCCAAGCTGCGCACTTGGTTTCTCAAGTCGCCTGTGTGGCCCTCTTCCAATCTGCCCCTTCCCCTCCCTTCCCCTCCCTTCCCCTCCCTTCCCCTCCCTTCCCCTCCCTTCCCCTCCCTTCCCCTCCCTTCCCTTCCCTTCCCTTCCCTTCCCTTTCTTTCCTATTCTAAAGCTTTTTCATAAACTTCCACTCCTGCTCTGAAACTTACCTTGGTTTCTTCTTCTGCCTTGTGCTCCTCAGTCGAATTCTTTCTTCTGAGGAGGCAAGAATTTAGGTTTCTTCAGATCTGTAGCAACGGATCCTCACTTATATCTCAGACTATGTAATACCCTAGCATTCCATAGTAAAGTGGGGGTGGCTGGTACATGAAGTAGGGGAGATGGGGATTGCTGTAGCTTATGTGGAATCCATCCATCAAAGGGCATGCCTAGTTATTATCCCATCCAGCTGATACTAGGTACTAACCAAGAGCAACTCAGAAGAGGTTATAAAAGTTTTTACTGAAAAATTACACCTCTCTCTCTCTCTGTCTCTCTCTCTCTCTCTCACACACACACACACACACGCATATATATACACACACACATAAAGAGAGAGAGGCTCCCATTATCATAAAATGGTTTCAGGGTCCTAAAATCTAACATGGACCTTATAATAGAAAGGTGTGGGCAGCAAGCCACCCAGGTGCCGAGGTAAGAGACTGAAGGCACAAGGTGTTCCAGTATAATAAAGAAAATATATACAATAAGAATAGTTATACTAGAAATAGATTATAGATATGATGATATATGAATATTATTATTCATTAGTTTGTAGCATTACTCTTTATTCCAATATTATAATAATCTTTGTTCTACAATTATAACCTAGGAAAAACCAGGCCATACAGAGACAGGAGCTGAAGGGACACGGTGAGAAGTGACCAGAAGACAAGAGGGTGAGCCCTTTGTCACGCCCGGACAGGGCCGCTAGAGGGTTCCTTGGTCTAGTGGTAATGCCAGTGCCTGGGAAGGCACCCGTTGCTTAGCAGACCTTGGTCTAGCAGTAGCGCCAGTGCCTGGGAAGGCACCCGTTACTTAGCAGACTGGGAAAGGGAACCTCCCTTTCCCCCAGGGAGTTAGAGAAGACTCTGCTCCACCACCTCTTGTGGAAGGCCTGACATCAGTCAGGCCCACACGCAGCCATCCGGAGGCCTAAACGTGTCCCTGTGATGCTGTGCTTCAATGGTCACACTCCTGGTCCACTTTCATGTTCCACCCTGTACACCTGGCTCCACCTTCTAGATAGCAGTAGCAAAATTAATGAAAGTATTAAAGTCTTTGATCTCTCTGAGGAATACGTAGAAGAAATAATGATGTAAGCTGTCCCCTCTCTCTCTCTGCCTCGGCTACCAAATAGGGAAGGGCCCCCTGTCTGGTGGACACATGACTTGCGTGACCTTACCTATCAATGGAGATGACTCACACTCCTTAGCCTACCCCCTTGTCTTGTATACAATAAATAACAGCACGGTCAGGCATTCGGGGCCACTACCGGTCTCCACGCCTTGGTGGTAGTGGTCCCTTGGGCCCAGCTGTCTTTTCTTCTATCTCTTTGTCTTGTGTCTTTATTTCTACGATCTCTCGTCTCCGCACATGAAGAGAAAAACCCACAGGCCCTGTAGGGCTGGACCCTACAGAAAGGCATTTAGATGATATTTAAAATCTCAATAACAATAGCATTATTGGAGTAAAATGACAATGATTCACCATGACTTGTAATTCTATATATAGCGTTTAGGCTTTATTATTATTAGTTATAATTTTTGTATGGATTCTTACCTCTGAAATGAGACTCAAGGGCTTTTAACATCACCCACATTGCCCATACACATTTCCTCTCCCCCTCTTTGTTCTTCAGCCAGATCCGTATCTGAATAAACTTTTACCATTTAATTTTTATCAAGCAAGGCAACAACACTGAAACATCTCTCAAAGCCTGCCTAAAAAAAGAAAATAACAAATTGGTGGAATCAAACACTTCTGAAGGGAAAAACAAAACATGACTTTGCCCTGGTAAGTTATGTATTTTTCATAACTATTCTGACTTATGCAAAGCCACACTTGACACGTTTGTCTGTAACTGGGAGAATGAGGTAAGATTGTCTGCAAAGACATTTGTGTAGTAACTGCCACTTGTCTTTTTGCTTTCGACATTTATTATAAAACCAAGATATACGGGCTTCACAATGGAAATAAATGAAGTCCAGTTGCTTTAGTTCCACTAGGCTGTATAACCAACATGACCTCATTCTTGTGGTATTTGGTGATGTCCATACCCATACTACTAAATATTCTCCTTGGCTAGCAGTCGTCATGGTAACTATCTAAATTCATTCCAAGAATACATGACACATGATATGCGAAGTCTCTTCCTCCATATGTGCAGGTGTTTGGAGGAGCCTAGTCTCTTAGTCGAGCCATGCTAAAGACTAAGAAATGTCCTCCCCTCCCACATTTGTTAGAGTTGAGTCACTAAGACTGTAACAGTTGGTGATAATGTAGTTTTCTCAATTATTAAAAAGGGTAAGTTTTGAGATGTCATTTTAGATTGTTCCTTTGGCTGTTGGTATGATACCTTTCTGTTGTTATTTAATTTCCACTTCTGATAAAATACAAACTGTGGTTTTAATTTTTGTTATTTTATTCTCTCCAGTATAAAACTTTATTTTTTCTTATATTCTCTCTCTCTCTCTCCCTCCCTCCCTCTACCCACACACCCCCACATGCTGGGTCTTCAAAAAGTTCATGGAAAATGTACATTATGAAAAAACTATGCATGGATTTTAAAATATTTTTGCACCAAAATAAACTCATACTAACTTCTTATAACATGTATGAACAGGATCTAGTTGTCTGAGGCTCTAGATGAGAAGAAAGATTTCATCAGTGTGAAAAGACCCCCTATCAGAGCAACATGAATGCTGCTGAAATTGAAGCAAGAACAAACATCAAATTTATGGTGAAGCTTGAACGGAAGAATGGTGAAATTATTAATGCCTTATAAAAAGTTTATGGGAACAGTACTCCAAAGAAATCATCAATTTACAAGTGAATAACTCATTTTAAGAAGGGATGAGAAAATATTGAAAATGATGCCCCAGCAGCCCACCATCCACATCAATTTGCAAGGAAAAAATAGTCTTGTTTGTGTTCTAACTGAAGAGGACCTATGATTAAGAGGAGAAACAATAGCCAGCACCATAAACACTTAGTTCAGCTTACACAATTCTGACTGAAAAATTAAGTTGAACAAACTTTCCACTTAGTTATTTGTTAAGAGGTACAAAACTTCAGTCATGAGATATATAAGTACTGGAGACCTAATGTACAACATGGTGATTCTACTTAATAATGTATTACTATTATTATTATTATTACTGAAAATTTGCTACTAGAGTAGAGATCAAGTGTTCTCACCACAGAAAAGGTAACAATGTTAAGTGATTGCTATGTTAATTAGCTTGATTGTGGGAATCATTTTATAATGAATACATGTATCAAAATATAACATTTTATACACTAAATATATACAATTTTTATGTCAATTATATTTTAATAAAGTTATTTTTAAAAGGATAAATTTAGCCAAGTATGGGCAACAGATATATTACAATATTGGATAGATGCAATTTTTTTTTTTTTTGAGACAGACTCTTGCTCTGTCGCCCAGGTTGAAGTGCATTGGTGCAATCTCAGCTCACTGCAACCTCTGCCTTCCAGGTTCAAGCAATTCTCGTGCCTCAGCCACCTGAGTAGATGGGATTACAGGCCTGTGCCAGCATGTCTGGCTACTTTTTGTGTTTTTAGTAGAGACGAGGTTTTACCATGTTGACCAGGCTGGTCTCAAACTCCTGACCTCAGATGATCCACCCGCCTCAGCCTCCCAAAGTGCTGGGATTACAGTCATGAGCCACCGTGCCCGGCTTAGACTCAATACTTTTAAGATTTTCAAGCTACTCAAATACATTTATACACGTAATACAAACACAATCAAAATATCAGCATGTTATTTTGTAACAATATACAAGTTTGTTCTAAAATCATGTGGAATTACAAAAGATATAGAATAGTCAAAAATTATGAAAAAAATCTGTAGTATCTGATTGAACTATTATACATTTTTAGTAAGCAAGACAGGGTAATATTGGCACAATATTGACAAATAGTTTAATGCAACAGTATATATAGTCCAGAAATGTATCCACACATATGTGATCAGCTGAATTTCGCAGGTTTCCAACTACTTTAGTGAGTAAAAGAGTATTTTTTCACAAATGCTGCTGGAGGAGTTGGACACTTGGAAAGAGAAACATCTTAACTCATTACATCATTCAAAAAATAGTTATTCATAATGGATCCAATTTAAACATAACTGTTAAAACTATAGCATTTTAATAATAAAATAAAAACTGTAATTAATTTTTAAACATCTTTGCGACCTTAAGATATTTTATATAAGATAAAAACATAAACCATACAATTTAAAAATATTAAACTACATCAAATTTGAAAACCTGCCCTCTTTATTGACCAGTTAAGAAAATTAATAGACAAATTGCAGCTTGGGGGAAAATATTTGCAAAGCACACATTTGAAAAGGGACTGGTATCTCAAAAATAAATGTAAATATTTAGATCTTATATTTTAAAGTAATATACATAATAAATCTATATATTCATTTAAAAATTCAATATTGAGGGAAAAAATGAACAATCATAAATTAGCAAAAAAATTGAAGATATCTTTCAAAAAAGAATATATAAGAATGGCCAGGAAGCACATGTGAATAAAATATCATTAGCAATGAGGGAAATGCCAGTTAAAACCACTATGTAATACCTGTACGTATCTCCTAGGTGACCGTGTCGATAAGGATATGGAGCAACTGGAATTCTCATCATGCTTTGCTGGAGGTAAGGGAGAATAGCAGAATGGCTTTAGATAGCATTTTGGCAAGTTTTTATAATGTTAAAAATATACTATTGCATGAGCCAATAATTTTACTCACAGGTATTTATTCAAGAGAAATGAAAGCATATGCACAGAGAAAATCTTGAATATGAATGTTCTTAGTACCCTATTCTTAATATTCGAAATCTGGAAACAATCCAGTTAAACAGAATATGCTATATTCATATAATGGAAAACTACTCAACAATAAAAAAGGGATGAACTGCTGATACACACAATAATATGAGTGAATTCAAAAACATGTTAATTGAAATAAGTCAGCCACACACACACACACACGTGCACACACACACATGCACACATAGAGAGGCTATCTAATTTTACTTATACATGTATTTATAAAGAGCAAAATTAATCTATAATTATAGGAATTACAGCAGCTCTTCTCTCAGTCAGGAAGTCAGAAGATTGACTTCATGGAGCATAAGTAAATTTTTTGGAATAATGAAAAAGTTTTACATTTTGATTAGAGTGCTAGACAAATTGTACATAAAAATGCTCCAAACTCTGTAAACTGTATGCTTATAATCGGTGTGTATTTTGTATATTGTCAACGTAAAAGAAAAGAACTGAGGCAAAATTAATGTAAGTAAACAGTTTATTTGAAACAAGTTTGAGAAGTGCAACGCAGGTGCATGTATTCACGTTGTGCTACAATACACACTCTAATTAATAGCAGTTACAAGTGGGTTTTTAAAGAAAAAGATCAGTTCCTAAGTTGTTTACCAAGAATTTACATTAAAATAGCAATCTATTGATCGGACATACATTATTCTTAGTGTCATAAGTTCCAGAAACATGAAGATAATGAAAGAGACAGCCTTTAAACCATTGCTCCTAACATGGGGGCAGAAGTGTGAATGAAATGCCATAGTTTTGTCTTTTTAGGCCTGATAATTTTTGCATACCTCACATAGCTCAAACTTTTCTGAGCTATTTTCATTTTTTTCATTTACCCTCTTTTGATCAATAATCTTCCCATGGAAGCATTAATGATTATCTTTGCTGAGGCTACAGTGATAGACAGCCTTCATCCCTTAGTGCTCAGAAAGCTTATTCCTGAATAGTCGTGTCCTGTGTCAGTGGGTGGGAGGGAGATATGTCTCAGTCAAGAATTTTAAGAGCACTGAAATCTGAATTGGGATGGCTTCACAGGGGGATGGGGTGGCAAAAATAATACTTCGGTGAAGTCAATGATTTATAGAGCTAATTTTGCTTGTTGAATCATCATCTCTATTCCTCGGAATACCACAAGTTTACTTTTCTTGGAAGATGTAAAACAATGAGAGATAAATTAAAAAAATAATTTGTATGCCAAAACAAATTTTAAAAAGATACCTGTTCCATTGGGGAGTCAACTAAAAACATAATGAAGAAAAATAAATCCATATTCTTCTTTAGATACTTGTAGCCAGGAAATAATTGGGAATTCAGTCTAAATTGTAGGAAAATAATAACAAAAATAATTTCAAGACTAGAATCTGATAACAAGCATTCTATACTTGTAGCCAGGAAATAATTCAGAATTCCATCTAAATTGTAGGAAAATAATAACTTAAAAATAATTTCAAGACTAGAATCTGATAACAAGCATTCTATACTTTTCTTCTGAAACATATTTTCGCTCTCTAATTCTCCATTTCTACTGAAGATAAATCTCATTAAGACAAATTTATTTGAAAATAAGTTTTAGTATTATACTTGGCTTGATTATTTGCATGAGTGAAACAAGAATAGTGATTGGCGATGTAGGCTCTTTTAAGTTGGCTTTGATGAAACTTTTTCATAAGGAATCTCAATTAGACTTTCTAAATACATCTTATGGGTAGGAAGCCAAACCAAGTTTTTGCCATTAGACCGTTCTGATAATATCTGTACAAACTGGATGAATCCCTCTCTTCTCAAGGTCCCCAAAATACCTTGAGTTTCATGGGCCTGTCAGAAAGTGACATTCTTTACTTACACAAATTCAGGAACCTTGTAAGAGAACCAAATAGACAAGGTATGAGGCCAGTTTTTTGTTTTGTTTTCTTTTTGTTTTTGTTTTTCCACATCTATTGGCTTTATCAAATCAACCTCAATTCCTCAAAGCAGTTTGGTTACATTTTAAACTATGACATTTCAGTCAAAGGCCTGATAAAATCATCAGTGTATCCAATATGTCCTATTACAAAAGAAAACAAATTTTTATTGAACATACTCAAATAACTACATTGCCAGAAAATAGCAAAATAAAAATAAAACAAAAAGTAGTTCTGAATTCTGGATAAATCAGGTATAGAGAAAGGAAAATGTTTGAATTTTTCTCACAGAAGTATACTTTACCCAATTGCCGTTAGCTACAGATAGCTCAAAGGAAAAAAGTTTTCTTGACCATAGAAAACTAAATATTTTTAAAAATCAACATTGTTTCACAATAAAGGTCATAAAAATCCTTTCAGTTTTCTATCAGTTCACCAACACGTAATTAATTATTGGTCTTCTTGATGTTGGGTTAGCAATCTTCATGGACAAATCATTTTTGTACTGAAGCTCTGAAAGATTTTACTTAGTCTAATGATACGAATTCCAAAGTTATCAGAAACCTGTATTGAATTGTACTTGTCAGGGTCATTTCTATTAATTTTCTTGAAGAAAAAGCAAATTTTGGACTCTAGCTGACTGTAAACTGTGTTCTGAGAAGAATCATAGTAAAATAAAAATTTTCTGTGGATAGCAAAAGATTTAGAGTAGCCCTGGTTAAGGACACAATTGACATGGAAATTTTCTTATTTCTGTGGCATACAACAATTTAACATAGTAATCATAATTATGACTGATAACATATACCACACATGTCAGAATTTTGGAATATCACAGAATTTTGAAACACGTATTAATAACACATTTATACAAATACAACTCAAAGAAAGTTAAATACCATTTCTTGTTTGACAATGCTTCTCATATAATTTTAACATACCAAATAAGCCTAATACATTTTTCCTGAATTTCCAGGGGTTCCTTTTGGAAAATACTTAATTTTAGAATTTGAAATTTGATTTGGAAACATCAAATATTAACTTTAGAACACTTGATATCAAAATAGGATCACAAATTACTGTAAAATAATGGTAATTCACTTAGCCAAAGTAATAATTCTTAGACTTCATTAGGCGAAGACCTTTACTTTTTGATAGAGAGGAAACTCAGTTCTCAAACAATAAAGAAACCTAGTAAAGATAGCATAAGGCAAACTCTCTCCTCTTTTTTATTTTGCAGTTTACTCAAAGGATAAAGAAAATATTTTATTATCTCTTTTTAATACTATATGAAAATCTTGTTCAAAAGAGAAAACTAAAGTTTACCTTTTCATTCGTGTATTGTTAACATTAAATCTATTTTTTTCTGTCTGAAAAAATAATCCACTTAATTGAAAAACCTGGAGGAGACTACTACACTCCCCCAGATGAGGAGGCTGAAGAGACCAGACCCCTACATCACCTCATAGCCACTTCTGATACACTTCACGAGGCAGCAGGCAAAGACAATTCCCAGGACATCATAAATCTTTTATAACCTCTTACAATTTTTTAAATTCTCCTTCATTTCAACTTCTCTATAGCCTTTCAATTTATTTATTTCATTGTATCCTTTTTTATCCATTCAACTTAAAAAAACTTTTAAATAACTTATACATTACTTTTCCTTTAACAAAAACCACATTCTCATATCTTTCTTATAACATTCATAACCAACAACTTATTTCCCTTTCCTTGTACATTCTGTATATAGAATCATTTCTCCTTTTTTCTTTTTTTTTTTTTTGACAGAGTCTCGCTCTGTCACCCAGGCTGGAGTACAGTGGCAAGATCTCAGCTCACTGCAACCTCCACCTCCTGGGTTCAAGCTATGCTTCTGCCTCAGCCTCCCCAGTAGCTGGGACTACAGGCACGCGCCACCATACCCCTCTAAATTTTGCATTTTTAGTAGAGATGGGGTTTCACCATCTTGGCCAGGCTGGTCTTGAACTCCTGACCTCATGATCTGCCCGCCTTGGCCTCTCAAAGTGCTGGGGTTACAGGTGTGAGCCACCACACCCAACCTCATTTCCCTTCTTATGTCTAGTTTTAATTATTATATATTACTCAGAATTTTAACCCGTATTAACCCTAGTAAGTAATTTTTAACTATTAGTTGCATACTAACAATTTATGAATACACATTTTATAATATTTAGAAACATAGTCTTCCTAATGGAACAATTTTTAAAACGTGGAATAGAACATATTTATTTAAAGGTCTAAATATATTTGTTTCTCTGAAATAAAAAGCCAAAAATATATAAGCTTCAACTCATAATTAGTCATTAATGTCTTAGTATTACATCTTATCTGTAAATGATTTAGGTATTCAATGAACATTTATAATTTAATAGCAAAATCCCTAAAGGAAAAATTACCAAAAGGATTTGAAAAACGTTTTTAAGTAAACATGTTACCAGAAAGGGATCCCAATCCAGACCCCAAGAGAGGGTTCTTAGACCTCGTGGAAGAAAGAATTTGGGGCGAGTCCATACAGTAAAGTGAAAGCAAATTTATTAAGAAAGTAAAGGAATAAAAGAATGGCTACTCCATAGGCAGAGCAGCAGCATGACCTGCTCATCTGATTGATATTATACTTATAGTTACTTCTTGATTATATACTAAACAAGGGGTGGATTATTCATAAGTTTTCCGGGAAAGGGGTGGGCAATTCCAAGAACTGAGGGTTCCTCCCATTTTTAGACCATATAAGGTAATGTCCTGACATTGCCATGGCATTTATAAACTGTCATGATGCTGGTGGGAGTGTATTCTAGCATGCTAATACATTAAAATTAGCATATAATGAGCAGTGAGGATGACCAGAGTTCACTTTTGTGACCATCTTGGTTTTGGTGGGTTTTGGCCAGCTTCTTTACTGCACACTCTTTTATCAGCAAGGTCTTTGTGACCTGTATCTTGTTCCAACCTCCTATCTCATCCTGTAACTAAGAATGCCTAACCTCCTGGGAATGCAGCCCAGTAGGTCTCAAGTTTATTTTACCCAGCCCTATTCAAGACAGAGTCACTCTGGTTCAAACCCCTCTAACAAACACGTTATGATGCAAAATTATAATTAAAATATTTATTCCATTTACATTTACTTAGTTTATTCTTAACAATTATGTTTGGAAAATTTCAGGAGACATTGGACAATTGTAGCTATCATTTCAAGTTACATTTTCCACTATCCATTTTTATATTATTCTATGTCAGGCAAGTATCATAAAAGCATAAAACTTAAATACATGCCTTTTTTTGTTGATTACTCAGAAGGCAGTTGTTTTTATTAAACTGATAATATTAAATTAGTCTTATTGGTTAGAGACATACCTAAGTCATGTGAACTAAAAGATATTTTAGTTTCTGATTTTCTGATAAAATATTTGATTTCAGTGGTTACTTTTTTAAGTCAATCAAAGCACTTTCATATATTTTAGTAGTGAAATATTACATATACATGAAACATACAGATATACATACAGACAGACACACAGGTAGAAGCAGAGGCCTAATAGCTTTATAAGATTCTTCATTTTCCAATTTTCAAATACCTTTTCTCCCACTTTTAGACTATTGATCCCTTGATTAGCGGTTCAAGTGCAGTAAACAATTGTTAGTAAGACAATCCCACATTTGCACTTTCAAAGGCATGACTCAGGTAAAAATTTATATCCCCAAAGCACAGAACTTACATATAAACACTATTATTTGCTGAAGCAAAGAAGGGCATAGGTAAAAACCCAATCAAGACAAGTTTCCTAGGATAATTATCTTGAACAAAGGTAAGGTATTTTATGTAGAATTTAAGGCAATGCCTTCCCCCATTATAAAATTTCTAGTAGTTTTGATGCAAAGAGGGAGATGCCCTTACTAATGAGAATTTTTTATAGATGTAAATTTCTTTTAAAAAAGTTCAAAGCAGCCATCTAAATATCAAAAAGTTGTAGGTTGGAGATGGATTCAGTTTAATAAGTGGTCTTTTCTGCTTAGCTTGTTTCTAAATTTGATTACTGACCTCAGCATTGAGCCCTTTAAAGAATAGGGCAAAGAAAGCATTTGTAGTTTTCAGGGCCTAAGATTTAAACATATGAAAAGCAGGCACAGTTCTAAGGCAGGGCATCTAGATCTGTACAAAATCAAGGATCTCACTTTTACACTGAATTCCAGGTCCCCCCAAAAAGGGAAGCACCATGAGAATAGGCCATATAATGCTTCCATAGTGCACCTTACTACAAAGACATTCCACAAGGCTAATAGGTGACCCAACACCAATCAACCCACTCTGTGATCAACCCATCTCCTGCCAGAGTATTAGTTCTTGGTGGTGAGTGTTTCCATAGCCTCCAAGTCTTCAAACTGTGCCTTTCTTATGGAAATCTACAAAGAAACAAGTATTCCTCTGCAGTGATACCCATTCACTGTAACTGCTGTCAGCAATTTCTGAAACTGCAACTTTTGCCAGTGACTTTTTAGCCACTGCACACACAAAAGTCAAATTCTCTCTCACAGTATAATGTAGTCCCTGGCACCCTGAAAGCAAAAGACATCAGGTAACTCTATGCAAAAGAGAGCAAAGCTTTTGACTGGAGAAAAAAACCTGCCTATGACTGAACTCTGCAAGGAAAACAGAAGACCCCCAAAAGGGAGTAAGTGGCATTTTTTTCTGTACTCCACATAAAGTCTGAGTCACTTGAAGTCTCCTTTGCATTTCTTCATGTGTTATCAAACATGGCAAAGGGATGGAAAAGCATAAGTGGAAAAAAAAGAATACATAGAGAAGCCAATTTGAGGAGATTTTATGCTTTCTGAAAGGCCAAAGAAGTTTTACATTTTTCTCAGCAGTTATACCAACAAGACAGTAAGCAAACAGAGGTATGAAACATTTTTTTAAAAGCTTACCTGACTGAAAAAATTTCACAGAAATATGATCCAAGAGAAAAAAGCAGAACAGCTTTTTATTTTCCCAAAAAATTTGTAGCCTGAATATCCGAATTTTTTTTTTTTTTTTTTTAGAGACAGTGTCTCACTCTGTTGCTCAGGCTGGAGTGCAGCGATGTAATTAAAAATCATTGCAGCCCCGATCTCCCAGGTTAAAGTGATCCTCCTGCTTTGACCTCCCAAGTAACTGGGACCACACGTGCTTGCCAGCATGCCTGATTAGTTTCTGTTGTTGTTGTTTTTTTATATCTTTTTATGGAGACACGGTCTCACTATGTTATCTAGGCTGAGGTCAAACTCCTGGGCTCAGGTGAACCTCCCACCTTGACCTCCACAGTGTTGGGATTACAGGTGTGAGCCGGTGTGCCTGGCCTTGAATATAAGCTTTTAATTAAGCTAATTTATGACAATAGAGTTCTTAAACAATTATTTTCAAATCTCTTATTTCATCCAGAACAAACATGAAGTAGTTCTCCCATTCAATTTTCTTGTTCTAAAGGTAGCTTTTTCCAGTTATGTGCATTAATACATTATTTAAGCAAGTCAAAGGGCCCCCATTTTGGCCATTTCCGCATATGACCATCCCAGGTTAGGTGAGTCCTCTTTCCTAGATATTTAAAAGAGAATACCCAATAATTGTTGTACATAAAACCAACTGGTATTTAATTAGTTGATGACAAATAAAAAGCCAAGCCTAAATTTTAAGCAGTAGAAAGCAGCTGCAATTTTTAAAGCATGCTATTTAAAACAAGACCACTGTTGCCAAACTGCCAATCTCTTCATCCAAACCTTATGTTGTGAGACAGGTGGAAAAGCAAAATTTCTATGGAGAGCTCTTTGCCTGACCTTGACCCCAACCTCCAGTCCTGAGGCAAAAGCAGAGCAACTTTGACATGAACCAACTGCTGTGAGACAGAGGCAGAGAAAACGCAGTTTTTGTTTTGTTTTTTACTGTAATCCAAATCTGCCCACAGGGAAAACATTAAAAAATCTCTATTCTAGAAAGGAATGGTTTGTAAAAACAGCCCAAATAAAGTGTAGACCTTCCATCAAAGAGTGGGATAAAGTCCATATTTCAGTAAAACTTACCCACAACAACTAATGGGACTCTAGAAGAGAGAGAAGGCAATGGCTTCATGCTGCCATCAAGCACCCCTTTCAGACAGAAACACTGGATGATCTGGGAGAGTCACTTTGAAACATGTCGACTGTACCAGATTACATCAACCCAAAGGGAAAAAACTGAGGCAAAAATTAATATGAATAGAGAGTTTATTTCGACCAAGTTTGAGAACTGCAAACTGGAAGCATAGATTCAAGTTGCCCTGAATATGTGCCCTGATTGGCAGTACTTACAAGTGGGCTTTTAAAGGAAAAGGCAGTTCCTAAGTTGTTTACCAAGAATTTACACTAAAATAGCATGAGCTATTGATTGGTTCTACAATGTTCTTTCTATCACCAATTCCAGGAACAGGTAGATAATGGGTGAGTCAGGAACAAAATACCTTTAAACAATTTCCCCCATCCCAGTCACAAGTGCAGCAGGCATGACTGAAGTCCCATAATCATGTCTTTTTGGGCCTGATAAATTTTGCATACCTCATATAGCTCAGACTTCTCTAAGTCATTTTTCTTTTTTCAATGTGAATTATACTTTAATAAAGCTTATTTTGTAAAATAAAATAATTGGACAGGTGAATAACCTTTCTGGTACAGTAACATTCATCTTATTGTCACTTTCAAAAGCAAAAAAGTGAAAAAATTAGAGACATATTAGTTTGCCATGGCTGCTGTAACAAAGTACCACAGAGTGACCTAAACAACAGAAATTTATTGTCACAAATTTCTAGAGACCAGAAATCTAAGATCAGTGTCAGCAGGGCCACATTCCCTCTGAAGGTGCTACAGAAGTATTGCTCTCAGGCCTCTCTCCAAGCTTGTGACAGCATAACTCTAATCTTCTTATGTTCTCTCAGTGTGAATGCATGTCTGTCTCTTCACATGACATTCTTTTCACGAAGAATCCAGTCATATTGGGTTAGGGGCCCACTCTACCCTAGTATGACTTCATCTTAACTAGTTACATCCCCAAAGCCCTATTTCGAAATAAAGTCACAATTTGAGGTACTGGGATTAGGATTTCAACATATAATTTTTTGATGGGGGTGATACAATTCATCTTATATTTAAAATTATGGTGTTTTTATAAATCAGAATGGTAATCAGCTTTAGAAATCATATTTCCAATTGTAGTTAAGGATGTTGTAAACTACTATGTTATATTAAGTATAATCAGATTAATGTCTACATATATAGATATTATATGTAAATATAGATACATAAATATATATGTGTATTGTATGATGTATTTACAGAATTTTTGTAAGTGCAATTTTGTACATAAAATAGGCACCACAATATTAATATTTCTTATCTGGTAGTGGTATAATTATAAATTCTTTGAATGTGAAGTGAACTATATGTATATATTTTCATCATTCATTCAACTTCACATGAAGTAACAATAGCAAATTACTTTAGATGACAGTTGGAAGATGTTCTATTATGTAGAAATAGTCTGTAACTCTTCTATCATGTAGAAATAGTCTGATTAATAGGCCTATTGTATTATTATTAGAAGGAAGTTTCTCTAAATGTCTCTAGGAGTTAGGAGTATAATAGAAACATTTGATTTCAGACAGAGAACATCAACTGATGAGAATTTGCATGATTTTTTCACTGAGTCTAAAAATTCAGATTCTATAAATGAGTCATTAAATTCTCTTAAAAATCAATTTAGCCTAGCTGTCTTTTATTCATAATATTATTTTCCACACAGACCAAAATGTAGCCAAGTTTGACAGGAAAGTAGTAACAAAGACAGAAAACTTTAAAAAAAAAAAATAGAGCTCTGTTCCAAGATGGCCGAATAGGAACAGCCCCAGTATGCAGCTCCCAGTGTGATCGACACAGAAGATGGGTGATTTCTGCATTTCCAACTGAGGTACCTGGTTCATCTCACTGGGACTAGCTGGACAGTGGGTGCAGCCCACGGAGGGTGAGCTGAAGCAGGGTGGGGCATGCCTCACTTACGAAGTGCAAGGGGTCAGGGGATTTCCCTTTCCTAAACAAGGGAAGCTGTGATAGACTGTACCTGGAAAAACGACACACTCCTGCCCAAATACTGCGCTTTTCTCAAGGTCTTAGCAACTGGTAGACAAGGAGATTCTCTCCCGTGCCTGGCTCGGTGGGTCCTATGCCCACAGAGCCTTGCTCACTGCTAGTGCAGCAGTCTGAGATCAAACTGTGAGGCAGCAGCCTGGCTGGGGGAGGGGCACCCGCCATTGCTGAGGCCTCAGTAGGTAAACAAAGTGGCCGGGAAGCTCGAACTGGGCAGAGCTCACCGCAGCTCAGCAAGGCCTACTGCCTCTAGACTCCACCTTTGTGGGCAGGGCATAGCTGAACAAAAGGCAGCAGACAACTCCTGCAGACTTAAACGTCCCTGTCTGACAGCTCTGAAGAGAGCAGTGGTTCTCCCAGCATGGCATTTGAGCTCTAAGAACAGACAGCCTACCTCCTCAAGTGGGTTCCTGACCCCCGTGTAGCCTAACTGGGAGACACCTCCCAGTAGGGGCCGACATACACTTCATATAGGCGGGTGCCCCTCTGGGACGAAGCTTCCAGAGGAAGGATCAGGCAGCAGTATTTGCTGTTCTGCAGCCTCCACTGGTGATATCCATGCAAACAGAGTCTGGAGGGGACCTCCAGCAAACTCCAACAGACCTGTAGCTGAGGGACCTGACTGTTAGAAGGAAAACTAACAAACAGAAAGGAACAGCATCAACATCAATAAAAAGGACATCTACACCAAAACCCCATCTGTAGGTCACCGACATCAAAGACCAAAGGTAGATAAAACCACAAAGATGGGGAGAAGCCAGAGCAGAAAAGCTGAAAATTCTAAAAATCAGAGTGCCTCTTCTCCTCCAAACGATCGCAGCTCCTTGCCAGCAATGGAACAAAGCTGGATGGAGAATGACTTTGACGAGTTGACAGAAGTAGGCTTCAGAAGGTCGGTAACAACAAACTTCTACAAGCTAAAGGAGAATGTTTGAACCCATCACAAGGAAGCTGAAAACCTTGAAAAAAGGTTAGACGAATGGCTAACTAGAATAAACAGTGTAGAGAAGACCTTAAATGACCTGACGGAAATGAAAACCATGGCACGAGAACTTTGTAACGCATGCACAAGCTTCAATAGCCGATTCGATCAAGTGGAAGAAAGGGTATCAGTTACTGAAGATCAAATTAATGAAATAAAGTGAGAAAACAAGCTTAGAGAAAAAAGAGTAAAAAGAAACGAACAAAGCCTCCAAGAAATATGGGATTATGTGAAAAGACCAAATCTATGTTTGATTGGTGTACCTGAAAGTGACGGGGAGAATGGAACCAAGTTGGAAAACACTCTTCAGGATATTATCCAGGAGAACTTCCCCAACGCAAATCAATAAACATAATCCATCACATAAACAGAACCAATGACAAAAACCACATGATTATCTGAATAGATGACGAAAAGGCCTTCGACAAAATTCAACAGCCCTTCATGCTAAAAACTCTCAATTAACTAGGTATTGATGGAACGTATCTCAAAATAATAAGAGCTATTTATTAAAAACCCACAGCCAATATCATACTGAATGGGCAAAAACTGGAAGCATCCCCTTTGAAAACTGGCACAAGACAAGGATGCCCTCTCTCACCACTCCTATTCAGCATAGTGTTGGAAGTGCTGGCCAGGGCAATCAGGCAGGAGAAAGAAATAAAGGGTATTCAATCAGTAAAAGAGGAAGTCAAATTGTCCCTGTTTGCAGATGACATGATTGTATATCTAGAAAACCCCATCGTCTCAGCCCAAAATCTCCTTAAGCTGATAAGCAACTTCAGCAAAGTCTCAGGATACAAAATCAATGTGCAAAAATCACAGGCATTCTTATACAACAATAATAGACAAACAGAGAGCCAAATCATGAGTGAACTCCGATTCACAATTGCTACAAAGAGAATAAAATATCTAGGAATCCAACTTACAAGGGATGTGAAGAACCTCTTCAAGGAGAACCACAAACCACTGCTCAACAAAATAAAAGAGGACACAACAAATGGAAGAACTTTCCATGCTCATGGATAGGAAGAATCAATATCGTGAAAATGGCCATACTGTCCAAGGTAATGTATAGATTCAATGCCATCCCCATCAAGCTACCAATGACTTTCTTCACGGAATTGGAAAAAACCACTTTAAGTTCATATGGAACCAAAAAAGAGCCTGCATTGCCAAGACAATCCTAAGCCAAAAGAACAAAGCTGGAGGCATCATGCTACCTGACTTCAAACTATACTACAAGGCTATAGTAACCGAAACAGCATGTACTGGTACCAAAATAGAGATATAGACCAATGGAACAGAACAGAGAGCTCAGAAATAACACCGCACATCTACAACCATCTGATCTTTGACAAACCTGACAAAAAACAAGAAATGGGGAAAGGATTTCCTATTTAATAAATGGTGCTGGGAAAACTGGCTAGCCATATGTAGAAAGCTGAAACTGGATCCCTTCCTTACACTTATATAAAAATTAATTCAAGATGGATTAAAGACTTAAATGTTAGGCCTAAAACCATAAAAACCCTAGAAGAAAACCTAGGCAATACCATTCAGGCCATAGGCATGGGTAAGGACTTCATGACTAAAACACCAAAAGCAATGGCAACAAAAGCCAAAATAGGCAAATGGGATCTAATTAAACTAAAGAGCTTCTGCACGGCAAAAGAAACTACGATCAGAGTGAACAGGCAACCTACAGAATGGGAGAAAATTTTTGCAATCTACCCATCTGACAAAGGGCTAATATCCAGAATCTACAAAGAACTCAAACAAATTTACAAGAAAAAAAGAACAACCCCATCAAAAAGTGGGCAATGGATATGAACAGACACTTCTCAGAAGAAGACATCTATGCAGCCAACAGGCACATGAAAAAATGCTCATCATCACTGGTCGTCAGAGAAATACTACAAATCAAAACCACAATGAGATACCATCTTACGCCAGTTAGAATGGGAATCATTAAAAGTCGGGAAACAACAGATGCTGGAGAGGATGTGGAGAAATACGAACACTTTTACACTGTTGATGGGAGGGCAAATTAGTTCAACCATTGTGGAAGACGGTGTGGCAATTCCTCAAGTATCTAGAACTAGAAATACCATTTGACCCAGCCATCCCATTACTGGGTATACACCCAAAAGATTGTAAATCATGCTACTATAAAGACACATGCACGTGTATGTTTATTGCGGCACTATTCACAAGAGCAGAGACTTGGAACCAACCCAAATGTCCATCAATGATAGACTGGATTAAGAAAATGTGGCACATATACACAATGGAATAAAGGATGAGTTCATGTCATTTCCAGGGACATAGATGAAGCTGGAAACCATCATTCTCAGCAAACTACCACAAGGTCAGAAAACCAAACACTGCATGTTCTCACTCATAGGTGGGAACTGAACGATGAGATCACTTGGACACAGGGCGGGGAACATCACACACTGGGGGGTGGGGAGCTGGGGGAGGGATAGCATTAGGAGAAGAACCTAATGTAAATGACGAGTTGATGTGTGCAGCAAACCAACATGGCACATATATACCTATGTATCAAACCTGTACTTTGTGCACATGTACCCTAGAACTTAAGGTATAATTTTTAAAAAACCACTTTCTGAGCATAACAATAGCAATTATTTGATCCTAAATGTATTTTAGATATTTCACATTTACACTTTGAGGCATGGTACGGAACTAAGACAAGGAAAATTCTGAGATGCACGTATACGTAATACAAAAAACACCCTCTTTTCTTTTAACATTTAAAGATCTGTAAGTGTACTTTTAGTAGACAATGGGCTTGTAAGCTACCTCCAGTACCACAACAAAACTGAGAAGAGAAAAGATTAAGAGAGGTAATGATTTCTGAAATTTTAATATTCATTTTTGTACTTTTTGGATTGGTAGAAGACAGATATCATGGACACTATGTTCACCAAATAGTGAACATACACTGTCATCCTCTACACAGACACCACTATTAAATATACCATGAATAACAAAAACTTCATAATTGTTAATAATTTTATTTCACTTAAAATTATATCCACACTTGCTCTGGAAAAAATATGTAGGGATACTTTTCCTTTTCATCTCCGACCCGACCAGTTAGTACCCCTTACTCATTGGCCCTCCTCACCCACCGCATTATCCTGAAAAACTCAGATGCGTGAATGCTAGGGGAGACTGATTTCAGTAATAATTAAACACTAGTCTCCCTCACAGCCAGCTCTGCATGAATTACTCTTTCTCTATGGCGATTCCCCTGTCTTGATAAATCAGCTCTGTCTAGGCAGCAGGCAAGGTGAACCCCTTGGACAGTTACAATACAGAAAGGAAATGTAGGTTTGAAGCCCCCACAGTTCCACTATGCAGAGTCTGGGGCACTGCGTAGTGGAACTATGTGAAGAGGATTGTCATCCTCCAGACCCCAGAATAGTAGATCGACGGACAACTTGCACTCTTAACCTGGAAAAGCCACAGGCATGCAATGCCAGCCTGTAAGAGCAGCCATGGAAGAAGAACACTGCAAAGCCACAGGAATGCAGCTACCCAAGGCCTTGGGAGCCCACCCTTCACACCAGTGTACCCTGGATGTGGGACATGAAGTCAAAGAAGATTGTTTTGGTGCTTTAAGATTTAATGACTGCTCTGAGGGTTTTAAACTTGCACAGGGCCTATAGTTCCTTTTTTGGCTGATTTCTTCCTTTTTGAAATGGGAATGTTTATCCAATGCCTATAGCTCCACTCTATCTTGGAAGTAACTAACTTGTTTTTTTTTTAATTTTAGAGGCTCATAGGTGGAAAGGACTTGCCTCATCTCAGATGAGACTTTGGATTTTGTACTATTGAATTAACACTGGAATGAGTAAAGACTTTGGGGCACTATTGGTAAGGCAGGATAGTACTTTGAAATGTGAGAAGAGCATGAGATTTGGGAGGGTCCAGGGCCTAATGATATAGTTTAGATGTGTGTCACTGCCCAAATCTCCTGTTGAATTGTAATCCTCAACATTAGTGGAGGGGCCTAGTTGGGAGGTGATTGGATCATCAGGGCACATTTCCCATGAATGGTTTAGCACCATCCTGTTTGTGCTGTCCTGATGATAGTGAGTGAGATATCATAAGATCTGATCATTTAAAAGTGTGGTACCTACCTCCTCTCTCTGTCTTGCTCCTGCTGTGCTCATGTAATGTACCTGCTCCCCTTTCCCCTTCTGACATAATTGGAAGTTTCCTGAGGCCTCTCAGATACTGAGAAGATGCCAGCATCATGCTTCTTGTACAGCCTGCAAAGCCATAAGCCAGTTAAACCCCTTTTGTTTGCAAATTATCCAGTCTCAGGTATTTCTTTACAGCAATGCAAGAATGGACAACTACATCAGGGTTGAACTTCTTCCTGGAAATTTTCTGAAACAAAAACTCAAGGTGCAAAAGTTACCAGTGGGTAATTTTTCACTGTGTACCCCCAAACCTAGAGACAGGTTACCATTTCATCACCTTTTAAATTAAAGTAGGAGATGAAGGGGTAATGTAGAGTAAGAGAAGATATGCATGCATGAAACTTATTACAGTAAAATGCATTATAAATATTCTGTGCTTAGTTACATATGTAAAATGTATCATAGATCTCAATTGCTTTGTGTAAGTACCCACCAGCAGAAACTTTGATATGTTAAAGTGTATATAAGAAAGAAAATGTTCCCAAAATCTCTTAATACTATTTATTATTTTGTATCTCTTGTAAATAACAGTACCTTGTGAGGACAGTATTTTTCTAGTGAAAATGTTATAATGGGGAAACCAAGGGGTAAGACTACCCTTCCTTTTCTTTAATGTTGTTTTAGAGGAGAGATTTCATAAAACCTTCTTAATATGTACAAACAAAAGTGATTTACTATTACCGTCAAATGGCAAAGACAGGGCTAGAAAGCCTAGGTTCAGGCCATTGGCACACTGTGTCTTAATTTCCTCCACTAATACCTAGCCATAAGTGGAAAGCGGAGTTTATATTTGTATGCCATGCATTTATAGAATGGAAAAGAGTAGTATTTTCCATCTTGTGTAGGTTCTCTGGCTAAAAGCACAAAATATCAAAGAGTAATAACCAAAGCTATATGATTAAAGGACATTAGTAGCTTGCAGGAATTTTTCATCAGTGCACTACTGATGAGTTTTACAAGAGCCCTATGGAGAACATTTCATCAAAGCTGACATCTTGGAGAGCGTAACTTCAAACAGATGAGAGTAATGCTGGGCTCATATGTTGGTTACTATGTTTTCTGACATTAACTATAACATTAAACACATTAGGTGAGCAGCTTAAAGCTGTACAGAGCCTGACAAAACAACCAGAAAACTACTTTAGCAAGTTCCTGGCAACACTGTTAACTATGAATTGAGATTTCAATAGGGTTCTCGGGCCAGAAGTCTATTATATTTTCTGGTGTGCAAGCTCAGGCAATGGGTGTTACATTATCACTACTGACAAGAATGAGACACCCTCATTGCTCATGGCC
Organism: Pan troglodytes; assembly: GCF_028858775.2. NCBI lineage: Eukaryota > Metazoa > Chordata > Mammalia > Primates > Hominidae > Pan > Pan troglodytes. The sequence goes on along the minus strand of NC_072421.2, from coordinate 37,041,702 downwards.
TCATTTCGCTGTGACACAAGGTTTGTAGGCATAAGAGGTACACTTCCCAGAAACAGGGAAGACCAGTGGAGTTCATAGTCCAGTTCAGGTCTTAACACAGAAACTCATCCTGAAAAAAACAGCACATAAAACTACAGTTTTTATGGACAGGCCATTGCTTATATTTATTTCGGCAAAATTCTGAATACATGGGAGGAAATTTTGAATGTTTATAATGTTATTTTTAGACTTTTATCATTAAGAAGAATAAGATGTTTAGCTAAATGAGTTGATCCATCAGAATAACTTTCAACTTATTAAAGCTTTGTTGTTTTTTTTTCTTTACTGAACTTGTCTTCTGTGTTCATTTCATGTTATGCTGCTTTAACATTTTTGGAAACATTTTCTTTAGGAATTAGCATATTATTTTAACATACTTTTACAGAGTCAGAGAAGAAAATGAACTGAAGGAGATGGAAATATATGAGACAAATAGGAGCACAAAGGAGGGAGGCTAACCCTTTTGTGGAAAGACGATAAAACTTTTCATAGAGAATCTGAAGTTTGAGCTGATTTTAGAAGTCCTAGGTCATTAGAAAGACAAGAATAAAGGACATTTCTGGCATATGAAATGGCACTTTTGAAATCATTGCAGTGTATAAAGATATTTAAACACACTAAAAGTATTGTGGTACTTGTAGAGAAAAAGATATTGCAAGACCAATGGGTTAGTTAAAGCAATATAATTTGGGCCAAATTACAATATATCTTGAGTACAAAATAAAGGCATTTATCTTTATTAATCATCATATTTATAAACAAAAATCATCTATTGCATTAGGCTGAGTAATGAAAAAAACCTGAATGTATACGAAAGAGAAGAACAACATATACTGAGCAACTATCATGTGCCAATCTTAACTTATGTAACAGAATATGTCATGAATTAAATCCCTATTCAGACTCCTACAGGTCAATCTCCATGCAAAAGCTTGAGGAGAAACAACATGGCAACAGGAAGCCATAATTATAGGCCACTGTTGCTGAAATCTGAGTTGTTTAAGAATATTGGCTCCATAGTAGAGCCAACATAAGGTGAATATACCAGGGTTTATGCCCCTAAAATGTTTTGCATTGGATAAGTCAACCTCTCTAGAAAGATTTCCACTAAAAAACATGAATCATTGTACCAGGTGATATCTGGTGTTGTTTCCTGGAAAAAAATGTGAAGAACATTCTAAAATTCATAAGGACTCTCAAGGGATCCAGAATAGCCAAAACAGTCTTGAAAAATAAAAAAGTTGAAGGCCTAACATTTTCTGATATCAAAACATACTACAAAACAACAGTAATCAAGATGGTGTGGTACTGGCCTAAAGACAAATGTATATAAACCACTGGAACAGAATACAGAGCCCAGAAAAATATCTTGCATATTTGTCCAAATAATTGTTGACAAGAATGCCAAGACTACACAGTGGAGAAAAGACAGTCTCTTCAACAAGTGGTGAAGGAAAATCTGGATATCCACAGGCAAAAAAAATGAAGTTACACCCTTACGTTACACCATATACAAAAATTAACTCAAACAGAAAAAATAAAATGATAAAAACCAGAGGGATAAAGTTACAGTATAGAATCTTTATTAATTTTCTTTTGCTTGTTTGTTTCTTTGTTTGGGCAAAGTGTTAAGTTGTTATCAGATAAAAATAATGGGTTATAAGATAGTATTTGCAATCCTCATGGTAACCTCAAATGAAAAATCGTGCAATGGATACACAAAAAATAAAAAGTAAGGAAATAAATCATATCACCAGAGAAAATCATCTTCATTAAAGGATGGCAAGAAGGAAAGAAAGAAGTAAGAGAAGACCACAGAACAACCAGAAAACAAATAAGAAAATGGCAGCAGTAAGTACTTACTTATCAAAAATAATATTGAATTTAAATAGACTAAACACTCCAATCAAAAGATATACATTGAATGGATTAAAAAGAAACAAGTCCCATTGATCTGTTTCTTACAGGAAACACACTTCCCTTATAAATACACACATAGACTGAAAATAAAGTGATAAAAAAAAGATCTTACATGCCAACGGAAACCAAAAAAGAGCAAGATTCCCTATACTTATGTCAGACAAAATAGATTTCAAGACAAAAACTGTAAGAAGAGATAAAACAAGGTCGTTATATATTGACAGAGGGGTCAGTTCAGCAAGAGGCTATAACAATTATATGTATATATTTGTTATGTCCTCTGTCTATATATATAGGGGTGTGTGTGTGTGTGTGTGTGTGTGTGTGTATACACCCAACACTGGAGCACCCAGATATATACATAAAGCAAATATTATTAGAGCTAAAGAGAGATATAGGCCCCAAAACAATCATAGTTGGAGACTTCACCACACCACTTCCGGCATTGGATACATCTTTTGTACAGAAAATCAACAAAGGAACATGAGACTTAATCTGCAGTATAGACCAAAATGGATCTAATAGATATTTACAGATCATTTTATGCAACAACTATAGAATACACATTATTTCCCTCAGCATATGAATTATTCCCAAGGATAGACCATCTGTTAGGTCACAAAACAAATCTTAAAACATTCAAGAAAGTAAAGTAATATCTAGCATCTTCTCTAAGTACAATGGAATAAAATTAGAAATTAATAACAAGAGGAATTTTGGAACTATAAAAATACATGGAAATTAAACGATATGCTCCTGAATGACCAGTGGGTTAATGAAGAAATTAAGAAGTAAATTGAAAAATTTCTTGAAACAAATGATAATGGAAACACAACATACCAAACCTATGAGATATAGCAAAAACAGTACTAATAGGGAGTTTATAACTGTAAGTGAGTACATAAAAAAGAGAAAAAATTCAAATAAACAATCTATGCATCTTAAAGAACTAGACAAGCAAGAGCAAATCAAGCCCAAAATTAGTAGAAGAAAAACATACTAAAGATCAGAAGCATAAATTAATAAAATTGAAATGAAGAAAACGGTACAAAGGGTTATTAAAACAAAAGGTTGTTTTTTTGAAAGGTTAAACAAAATTGACATACCATTAGCCAGACTAGGAAAAAAAATCAAAATAAATAAAATCAGATGTGAAGAAGGAGACATTACAACTTATATTACAGAAATTCAAAGGATCATTAATGGTGATATGGGCAACTCTTTGCCAATTAATTGAAAAACCTAGAAGAAATGGACAAATGCTGAGACACATAAAACTTACCAAGATTTAACCAGAAAGAAATCCAAAATGTGAGCAGAACAATAACAAGTAATAAGATCAGAGCCTTAATAAAACAATCTTCCAGTAAAGAAAAGCCCAGGAACTGACGGCTTCACTGCTGAATTCTACGCAACATTTAACAAAGAAGTCATACCAATTCTACTCAAACTTTTCAGAAAAATAGAGAATGGAATGCTTCCAAACTGATTCTAAAAGGCCAAAGTCACATCAAAAAAGAGACCAGACAAAGTCACATCAAAAAAGAAAACTACAGGTCAATATCTCTGATGGATATTGATGGAAAAATACTAAAGAAAATTGCCAAAAGATTTCTGTTCTTAGGTCTCCCATTTTCTTCAACTTTGGCTAGGAAAAAAGACATTCTTCTTTTGTCTGTGCTTGTCGGCATTTCTGGGATATGTGAAGTTGATTTAAAAAATGGGTTTTATTGACTGAATTGTGGCCTCCCCAATTTTATGCATTGAAGCGCTAACCTCCAATGTGACCATATTTGGAGGTAGGGCCCTTAAGGAGGTGACTGAGGTTAAATGAGGTCATAAGGCTTCATAAATTAAGCCCTAATCTTACACGACTAACGTTTTTATAATAAGAGGAATAGATACGAGAGTTTGCTCTCTCTCTCTCTTTTTACATGTATACAGAGAAAGTTCATGAGAAGGCATTTCCAGTAGTAAGTCTGTACAGCTGTGCAGCACTCTCATTTCTTGCCTCTTCTGAAGAAAGAATTCGACTGAGGGGCATAAGGCAGAATAAGAGACTGTGGCAAGTTTTAGAGCAGGAGTGAAAGTTTATTAAAAAGCTTTAGAGAAGGAATGAAAGGAAGTAAAGTACACTTGGAAGAGAGCCAAGTGGGCAACTTGAAAGATCAAGTGCGCGAGTTGACCTTTCGATTTGGAGTTTTATACATTGGCATGCTTCCAGGGTCTTGTGTTACTTCTCAGATTTCTCCCCTAGGGTGGGCTGTCCGCATGCACGGTGGCCTGCCAGCACTTGAGAGGGGCCGCATGTGCAGTGTGTTTGCCAAAATTGTGCATATGCTCACTTGAGACATTCTTCCCGTACCAGTCCTAATGTTTCTAGAAGGTTGTATACCAATGAAACCTCACCATTTTGCCTCTTAGTGTGCATGCTTGAGCCCACTGGCCCAACTCCTGAGATCTTATCTGGAAGCTGCTGATCACCAGTTTCAGGTTTTTTCTATCTATTGGGAGACGGCCTTTCCTTAGTGCCAGCTGGGACCAATTATTATTTTAGAGAAACAGTGTAGCAACCACCTGACCATCACTTGATGGTCCCCTGACATTCCTGATGGGGGTGGCAGGGATCCCTCTCCTGCCCTGCTCATGCCTGACTAGCTGCCTACTGTAACAGACACAGTACAAAGGTAGCCATGTGCAAGCCAAGGAGAGACGCCTCAGGAGAAATCAACCCTACTGGCACCTTGATCATGTACTTCCAATCTTCAGTTCTTTGAGAAAATAAATTTATGTTGTTTAAGCTACCTAGTAGGTGGTATTTTGTTGTGACACCCTAAGCTAACTAATATACCAGGGAATTCATTGCCATATTGTTCTTCAAGTCGCAAGGTCCCTAGGCAACCCACCTTCTTTCCATGTTTCAGAGTCTTCTCATGATTTTGTGTTGTATTATATCCAGAGTTTAAGTTGTAAGAGGGAGAACCTGGAAGGACAGGGGGGTCTTCTCAGTCTTGGTTGGAACTGAAAGTCTCTTACCGCCTTGTTTGAGAGCAAACAATTAAGGGTCACCAGGAAGAGTAGGGAGTAACTTTATTATGTAAAACCTTTCTAAATTATATGGGTCAAATAAAGCAGGCTGAACATAGATATGTGTCAGCATTAGATGTCTACCTTTACTGTGACACCCTCCCTGCTTTTCAATCTATATCTATACCCTCAGCTGAATGTGAGTAAAGTAAGCATCAAATTCTGTCCACACTTCATTGCTCTTATCTCTTTTAATTTATTCTCTAAATAATAATGTCCACCTAGAGACCTTGACCAGCTGAAACACTTGAATTGTTTCATCTTGGTTAGTGTATGCATCCAGGGAGATTCAACTTGCTTTAAGAAACAAATAAACACCTGTCTTTACCTTTGCTATAAATCTCCATAAATAGAGCATTGCAAGCCTCTTGCTTGCTCCATGTGCAGAATTATTCCAGCTTATTGCTGTAATTTCTTCAAGGATTAGTAAATAACAACAATGTTTTGGGTTTTAAAAAATCAGGTATCTTTGTTATCCACAAGACACTTTAAATCTGCACCAACAGACCATTTGGGATGGAAGGGGCTTCCTGTGGCTTTTTATTGAGGATGGACCCCTTTTTCTTAGCCCTACGCATTACATTCCCTGAACGTAGAGGGCCCAGAAGCATTACAACTTCCTGATCTCCCATTTAATTGCTCTTTAATAGTGACTGAAAGGAGTAAGCAGTGCCAGAAGCGTTATCAGAATCTACAGGGTTACACGGGATGACAATAAAGGAAGTTCTTGCTTGCCTTCTCATAGTTTAATCACATCTGATAAGAAAATGAGCTCCCAGTTTCTTATGTTTCTGAATGAGGCCTTTGCTCACACTCCTCCAGGTCCAACGTGCTTGACTGTCCTCATTATTTTGCTAATATTTGTAAGTGTTCAGCTGCAGAAAGGTCCTGCCAATTGATGGTAGAAATCTGTAGAAAGGATTCTTAATCTCTTCCCCTCACTTCATATTCTCTCTGTTCTCTCTAAACATAATTCAGAGTGGCCAAAATTTCATGACACTGTAAACTTTTTAACATCTTGTGTTGAACCAGAGGAGTGTGGCAGACTTACACAAACTCCTGACAAGTATTAGTGCTTAAAAGTACTTTGCAAATACTTTTTAGGTTCATAAGTTGCTATTTATAAATAGTTATAGTTAAGAACCTAAGTGTTAGTTCTCAAATGAGTTACAGTTATAGAAAATATAAGTCCCCATTCTGCATCAAACAAAAACACACAATTACAACAACACAAGCAAATCACCCCAAGTCATCTAGGCTTAATAGTAAAATCAGTGACTATTGTAATAAGAAACCTGAAACACTTTCTATTTGTAAAGGAAAATTTACATTTCAAATTGTATGTGGAGATGAAAATTCACACTCTCCCAGCTACATACAAAGAACCTATTAATTAAAGCCACAACTGGTTTAATTGTTAGCCCTTTGTATAGTCAACAAAGCTCCCAATTCATATAATTTACCAAATTCTAGATAGTAGTTTCTCAGAGATCATACTTCCTTACCTAATTTGTGTGTTTCAGGGTCATCCTAGAAGGCTAAGGTAGAAAAAGCCCAGGAAGTTATATGATCCAGACCTCATTTGGAGATGAGAGAACTGATATTCAGAGAAAGTATGTGGCTTGTCCAAGGTTGCCAAACCAATTGATCCTGAACTAAAATTCAGATCCCTTAACTTCCAGAATAATATTTTTGTTTCATCAGTGGTTCCCATTATTTAGTCTTGCATCCAAATCACCTGGAGGGCATGTTAAAAAAATAAATTGCTGAAACCCACCCTCAAAGTTTCTGATCTAGTTGATTTGGGATGGTACCCAATAATTTGCATTTTATACCAGATCCCATATAGCTGTTGATGCTGCTGGTCTCAGGGACACCTCTTTGAGAAATACTGCATTGCAATGTTTTCCTCTTATGACTTATAGTATTTTAATTTAAAGTGCTTCTTTTTGAATTTTACATTTTGGAAAATTTTGAATATAAACAAAAGTGGACAGAAGTATACAAGGAATCCTCACAGAAACATATCAAGCACCAACAACCATCCAACAATGGTCAATCTAAAAACTTCTAAATTTACCACCTTATTTTTATTTTTTGCACTTTCTTTGGGAAGACAAGAACTCTCATAAGTTGCAAAAGTTTAGTATAAACAACATTTTGTATTATTACCTTAGTCTGTTTCAATTTGCAGTTATTTAACATATACTATCTTTAAAACTCAATGAAAAGGTGGAGACAGTGGAAACTGGCTTCCATATTACAATGAGGGAAATGGAGATTCAGATCATTGTTAAGTTACTTACTCAAGACTCAAACTGAAGTCTGACTCCAAAGTTTGTCTTGTCAGCAAATGCTTCAATAAACTTCAAATATGTCCGATTTTAAGACAAAAGCAACTTAGCTCCATTTATTTCTGTGTATGTAGTCAGTAATGGTGACACAGCTATAGCACTTGTAGACAAATGTTAAATGATTGGTAGCCCAGGAATATTCAGATCAGTGGACTGGAGATGGCTGCATTTGCAGCCAAACTCCCAATATGATTAGTTGTTATAAGAATTTAAGACACCACCATCTGACTCCAATATTTACGCCAGAGTATGAGGTTATTCTTTCTTCTAAGACCTGAGACTCACTGGAATTCTGCCTTTTGCCTTCAGAAAAATGTATAATCTTTGTCATTTATGAGCCTCCAACAAATTATGAGGCTTAATGAACTATCAAGAGCTTTTTGGATGAGTATTTATTTATAGTAGCATGTGTCTCTACATAGTTTTATGTTATGCACATTCATATTCATATACATCATAAGTAATTTGTGCATAATTATGATTCAGTGTGCAGACCAAATTATAAAACACCCATGTGTGGCAAATAAAATGCCACTGATCATATCTTATAAAATCTTAATATAACTTCTTAATCCTTGTACTATTCTAACAGTTACCACTTTTGAGATGTAACTAATTTCATTAATGTTATCACATGTGATATGGTTTGGCTCTGTGTCCCTGCCTAAATCTCATCTGGAATTGTAATCCCCATGTGTTCAGGGTGGGACCTGTTGGGAAGTGATTTGATCATGGGTGCAGCTTCCCCCATGCTGTTCTCGTAATAGTGAATGAGTTCTCATGAGAGATCATGGTTTTTAAAGGGTTTGGCAGTTCCCCCTTCACTCTATAAATCTCTCCTGCCACCATGTAAGACGTGCCTTGCTTCCTCTTTGCCTTCCACCATGATTGTAAGTTTCCTGAGGCCTCCCCAATCATATGGAACTGTTAGTCAATTAAACCTCTTTCCTTTATAAATTACCCAGTCTCAGGTGATATTTTTTATAACAGTGTGAAAATACTAATACAATATGCCTCCCTGATTGTTTGTGACAGACAGCCTGCTCTGTATTTTTGATGATTAGCAGAGAACAAAAAGCAAAAGATCAGAGAAGCTCTGTTGAGCTAAAGCTTGGCAGTTACAGTACTTTCTTACCACTGATGTTTGGCTTTCTTATGTGATTCTGATTTCTTCTCTTCAAGTTTGGAATAATAGTGAATGGTTTTGGGGAATTTTGTGAAATGACAACTGTTTTTACCTAATATGTATGAAAAAAATAAAAACATTTAATTTCTCCCTTTTAAAATTAAACTAGTTCACTTCCAATTCAGATTGCTAACTAGTGTAGGAAAAGGTGTTCAACATCTTAAGTCATCAGGAAATGCAAGTTTAAACTTCAGTGAGGTATCAGTAGGCCACTTCCAGAATAGCTAAAATTAAAAGGACTGAGAATACCACGTGCTGAGATGAGTTCTTGCTGTTATAAAGTAACTGGAACTTTTACACATTGTTGATTGGTGGTTAGATTGGTAAGACGATTTTGGAAAAATTTGTACTAGCAAATGATAAAGCCAAAAACAAATACTCTAGCATCCAGAAAATGTACCCTCGGCTATATATATAATAGAAATGCGTACACATATGCACCAAAAAACATGAACAAGAATTTTTTCTTGGGAGTTTTATATATAATGACAAAAATCCTGGAACAACACAGAGATCCATCCACACATGAAAGGATAAATATACCTAATATGTACATACAATGGGAAATAACTCAGAAATAAAAAGGAATTGAAAACTGATATATTCAAAAATGTGAATGAATCTCACAGACAAAATATTGGGTGAAAGAAAGCCAAACAGAAAAGAGAACAAATTATGATTTCATTTCTAAGAAGTCCAAAACAACCAAAACAATTTCATAGTGATAGCATTTGAAATTGTTGCTACTTTCTGGGGAATATTAAACAGGCACAAACAAGCTATCTAGATAGGGGGATAAATTCTACATCTTGATCTGGTACATATGTAAAAATTCTTTGAGCTTTATATTTGAGACTTGTTTACTTACTAAAATATTTTTAATAGATGTGAAATTATTTATCCAATAGTGTAAAAGATCCTATTTGATACTTCGGGACTGATGATTTCCACATATTCTTTCTGAGTCACCAAATCATATTTCTGGATCATCTATCTGCATAGGCAATAGAACTTATATGCTGCATTCAGGAGCAAGTGATGCTGAAATGTAGATTTGGTATCATAATTTTCTATTCCTAAATGTAGATGTTAACAACTTAAAAACAATTTACAGCCTGCATATACCTATGTAGCCACCACAATTTACACAACTTCTTGTAAGCTATTGTTTAAATAACTACTACAGGTATCCATTCTTGGAGGACTGTGATATGAGTCTAAGTGAAGAGTGTTATTTTAAATATTTATCTTTTTTGAAATTCATAAAAATACATTATAAATGTCACATTTTTCTTATACATATCTTATTTTCAAATTTACCATATTATTCTTTCAAAAAATGATAAATCATATGCATACCTGTAAGAAAAGCACAGCCCCATTTCCAAACCATGCTTCAGATGGAACTATTTTCTTCTTAGTTTGAACTGTCTTACAAAGGCATACAAAACAGGAAGGTGCTCTAGATGCTGAGGAAAACTGAGACATGAAGACATCTGCCTAGAGGGCCAGGCATGGTGGCTCATGTCTGCAGTTCCAATGCTTTGGGAGGCCAAGGTGGGAGGATCACTTAAGGCCAGGAGTTTGAAATGAGCCTGGGCCAAATAGCAAGAACTCATCTCAAAATAAATAAATAAATAAATAAATAAATAAATAAATAAATAAATAAATAAGTAAGTGTAGTGGCATGTGCTTATGGTCTTAGCTACTTGAGAGACTGTAGTCTTAGCTGGGAGACTGAGGCAGGAGAATTGCTTGAGCCCAAGAGTTTGAGGCTGCAGTGAGCTATAATCATGCCACTGCACTCCAGCCTGCGAGATAGAATGAGACCGTGTCTCAATTTTTTAAAAGAAGAAAAAAAAAATATCTGCTTAGGTGTTATGTTTTGCTTCTGTTAAAGTTTTGCATGGGCCTCTGTGAGTGGTTGTCCTAGATATAAAATCACGTAGGGATTCCCAGGGATGAAGCTAAAGTCATAGGTTTTTTTTTGTCTCTGAAAAGCTCATAATGCTCTTTCAGCACTGCTTTTCTGATCTTTGAAATGGAGCAAACCCTTGTTCCCTGGGGATTATTTTTACATGAAAGATATTCTTAAATACCATTTTTATTTTGAGCAGTGTCTGTCCCTTAAATAGTAGACTTGACATATTATTAAATGTGTCAACTCTCCCAGTTAAAAGATCTTGTTACAAGTCAGGTGCTACTCTCAATATTCCCATGACTGAAACAAGGATAATATGGAAGAAGGTGTTTTATGCCCATAGAAGTGGTAAGAGCCCCACCATGAATTGGATTTCCTTTACATGACTCTCTTATGAATCAGCAGATTTATCCAGTTGCTTAAAAAGCAGTTAATACTCCATTAGTGACACACTGTGATCTGTGTCAGCAATATAAGCTATTCTTCAGTCATTTATTTTATTGTAATATGTTATTGCAGAAAAATGCAATTATTGAGTATCTAAGACACAAATAAATACTGAGATAAAACTGGGACATTTTCTTACAGAATTATAGACATAATGTTTGAATCTTCATTTAATTAAAGCATTTGGCTGTTTTATTTTGGTCAGTAAGTTTACAATAAGGAGAGATGAAATGTTTTTTTAAAGAATTTGAAATTTAACTTATATTTACAAAATTTATAGCAATAATTTAAGTATCAATTGCCTGAAGCTATTGAATGAAAAAGATAGGAAATGATTGTTGGGATTTCTCAAGCCTGTATTTGGGGCAAGAGCACTACCAGACAAAAAGAGAGGCCTGGTCTCAAATGCTGGGGAGTCTTTGTGAGATCAGAGCATTCAGAAGCTCATCACTTCACAGTTCCATTCACCTTGACTGCATTGGGCTTAACTTTATGCCCCTAAATTTTAGAATTTCTCTTATGCATTCAGAGGACAGAGGCAAATAGCAGAAAAATTCAAAAGGTGTCTGTCAGGCCGGGCACTGTGGCTCACACCTGTAATCCCAGCACTTTGGGAGGCCGAGGTGGGCAGATCACCTGAGGTCAGGAGTTTGAGACCAGCCTGGCCAACGTGGTGAAACCCTGTCTCTACTAAAAAAAAAATACAAAAATTAGCTGGGTGTGATGGCACATGCCTGTAATCCCAGCTACTTGGGAGGCTGAGGCAGGAGAATTGCTTGAACCCGGCAGGCAGAGGTTGCAGTGAGCTGAGATCATGCCACTGCACTCAAGCCTGGGCGACAGAGCAAAACTCTATCTCAAAAAAAAAAAAAAAAAGAAAAGAAAAGAAAAGAAAAAGTTGTCTGTGAATCACATTGAAAATTGATTTACCATAGAATGGGATTGATAGGTGAATATCTCTGCACTCCTTTTGACTTTTGAAATAAATGGATGACAAAGATACTGGTGGAAATGAAAGCAGCCATGCTATTTTTTTTCTCTGAATTAAATAAATGTAAAGATGGATTTCCTCTTCTGTAAAGATGGAGTAGATAAACTTTTTTCTATTCCTCCCACTTAGTATAACTAAAATAACTTCTAAGTTATTTAAGTGTATAACTGAAATATGGAGAAAAGGGAATAAAGTAGATAAGAAGCTCTGAACTCAGGAAACAACACAGCGGTGAGTTTTCAAAAAAAAAAAAGCCTTCCCTCTTTAGAAAAAAGACTAAGAAAAGGTCAGCATAGCAGAACGAACATTTAGACAGTCTGCTATATTCCAACCAAACACTGTAAAATGTCACTGAGGGAGCCCTCCCCTTCACCTTCACCAATAAGAACAAATGGAGGCTGAGAATTTGACATTCCCACTCACACTTGTCAGACTGTAATGAAGTGCCACGACCCCTCACTGAGGTGGTGTCAGAGAAGCACAAGTAGGGAGCAGGGATTTCACATTCATTCCTGCTCGGTGGTAATAAGGCTCTGCCCCACTCACAGTGACAGAGAAGACAACATGGAGGGCAGGATATCCACTTATACCCTGCAGTAATAAGACACTCCTGCCCTCCTAATTAGGGTGTATTCAAAGGAAGAATAGTGAAGAAACAGGATTTTCATCACCTCTTAACTGTGATGACACCCTCTTTGTGGTGTCACTGAAGGTCATGTGAGTAGCAATAACCAAGTACTTCTGCCTCCCAACAGAAAAGTGTCACTTAAGGTCAAGTGGAGAGCTCAAACTTCTACCCTACCCAGCAACAACAAGAGGCGCATCCATGTTGAATATCAAAAGAGGCCAAGTAAAGAAACTGGACTTCTACTTCCACCTGGCTGTAAAACTGTGGTGTCTCCCTTTCCCTGTTGGACTGTTATTGTATGAAACCACCTAAAACAGAAAGTTTAAATAAGACACAGAGACTCATAACATGATATCTAAAATGTCCAGGTTTCAAATAAAAACAAAAGTATTCTTCATACCCCAAACCAAAAAGCCTTAATCTGAATGAAAAAAGTTGACCAATAGATCCCCACACCAGGATTGCAGAGGTGTTAGAGTGATCTGACAAGTATTTTAAAGCAGTTGCCTTCAACAAATGATAAAATAAAAGCTTCAACAAACATTATGAATATGTTTGAACCAAACAAAAATAAAAACTATCAGCAAAGATAGAATGTCCCAGCAAAGAAACAGGCAATATAAGAAAAAAAAATCAATGAACTGGAAGATGGAACAATAGAAACTATCAAAACTGAGTAACAGTGAGAAAGTAGAATTACAAACAGACTTAGGAACCTTTTAATCCATATCAAAATATCTAGTATTAATGCCATCAGAGTTCTGGAAATAGCAGAGAAAAAAAAAAGGTAGGGCTGAAAATGTAATTATAAAAATAATTAATGAAAAATTCCAAAATTTGGCAAAAGATATACATCTATAGATTTGAGAAGCTGAAAAAACCCAAACAAAAAAAGAAACACAAAAAATCCACACTTAACAGACAGCAAGGTCAAACTAATGAAAATTGAAAACAAAAAATTTTCAAAGTAGCTACAGTAATGTGTGACATCTTACATAAAGAGTAAATATATAAGACCACAAACCTACAACTATCTGATCTTCGACAAATCTGACAAAAACAAGCAATGAGGAAAGGATTCCCTATTCGATAAATGGTGCTGGGAAAACTGGCTAGCCATATGCAGAAGATTAAAACTGGACGTCTTCATTTCAACATATACAAAAATCAAATCTGGATGAATTAAAGACTTAAATGTAAAACTCAAAACTATAAAAACCTTAGAAGACAACCTAGGCGATACCATTCAGGACATAGGCACAGGTAAAGATTTCATGACAAAGACAGCAAAAGCAGTTGCAACAATAGCAAAAATTGACTAATGAGATCTAATTAAATTAAGATCTGCACAGCAAAAGAAACTCTCAACAGAGTAAACAGATAACCTACAGAGTGGGAGAAAATTTTTGCAATGGATTTATCTGACAAAGGTCTAATATCCAGAATCTACAAGGAATCTTAGCAAATTTACAAAACAAACAAACAAACAAACCCAACCCCATTACAAAGTGGGCAAAAGACATGAACAGATACTTCTGAAAAGAAAACATACATGGGGTGAACAATCATATGAAAAGCTCACATCACTTATCATTAGAGAAATGCAAATCAAAACCACAATGAGATACCATTGCACACCAGTCAGAATGGCTATTATTAAAAAGTCAAAAAATAACAGATGCTGCTGAGGTTACAGAGAAAAAGAAATGTTTATACACTGTTGACGTGAGTGTAAATTAGTTCAACCATTTTGGAAGACAGTGAGGTGATTCTTCAAAGATCTAAAGACAGAGATACCATTCGACTCAGCAATCCCATTACTGGGTATATACCCAAAGGACTATAAATCATTCTGTTGTGAAGACACATGCACACGTGTGTTCACTGCAGCACTATTCACAATAGCAAAGCCATAAAATCGACCTAAATGCCCATCAATGGTAGACTGGATAAAGAAAATGTGGTCCATACACACCATGGAATACTATGTAACCATAAAAATGAATGAGACCATGGCCTTTGCAGGGACATGGATGGAGTTGGAGGTCATTATCCTTAGCAAACTAATGCAGAAACAGAAAAACAAATACTGAATGTTCTCACTTATAAGTGGGAGCTAAATGATGAGAACACATGGACACACAGAGGGAAACAAGACACACTGGGGCCTATCAAAGGGTGGAGTGTGGGAGGAGGGAGAGGATGTGGAATAATAACTAATGGGTACTAGGCTTAATATCTGGGTGATGAAATAATCTGTGCAACAACCCCCCATGACGCAACTTCACCTATATAGGAAACCTGCACATGTACTCCTGAACTTAAAATAAAAGTTAAATAAAAAAGAAAATACTTGCAAACTAAACTCTATGTATATCTGACAAATAAATACTATCTACAATGTATTAGAATTTTTTAAGACTCAGCAGTACCCAATAATGACAAAGCAATCTGACTATAAAATGAGACATAAACATAAATATACATTTCATGGAATAGGAATTGTATAGAGCAATTAACCTATTAAAACATATTCAACATTATCAGCCATTTTGGAAATGCAATTTAAATCACAATGAGGTATTATTATACACGTATCAGGATGGCTAAGATTAAAAATATTGAAAAGACCAAATTTTTTAAAAATTCAATTTAATTTTAAGTTCCAGGGTACATGTGCAGGAGGTACAGGTTTGTTATATAGGTAAACATGTGCCATGGTGATTTGCTGCACCTATCAATCCATCACGTAGGTATTAAGCCCCGTGTGCATTAAGTATTTATCCTGATGCTCTCTGTCCCCTTGCCCCCTGACAGGCTGCAGTGTGTGTTGTTCCCCTCCCTGTGTCCAGGTGTTCTCATCATTCAGCTCCCACTTATAAGTGAGAACATGTGGTGTTTGGTTTTCTGTTCCTGTGTTAGTTTGCTGAGGTAAGCTCCATCCATGTCCCTGCAAAGGACATGATCTTGTTCCTTTTTATGGCTGCATAGTATTCCATGGTGTATATGTACCACATTTTCTTTATCCAGTCTATCATCTAGAAAAACCCATCATCTCAGCCCCAAATCTCCTTAAGCTGATAAGCAACTTCAGCAAAGTCTCAGGATTCAAAATCAATGTGCAAAAATCACAAGCATTCCTATACACAAACAATAGAAAAGCAGAGAGCCAAATCATGAATGAGCTCCCATTCGCAATTGCTACAAAGATAATAAAATACCTAGGAATATAGCTAACAAAGGAAGTGAAGGACCTCTTCAAGGAGAATTTCAAACCACTGCTAAAGGAAATAAGAGAGTACACAAACAAATGGAAAAACATCCCGTGCTCATGAATAGGAAGAATCAATATCATGAAAATGGCCATACTGCCCAAAGTAATTTATAGATTCAATGTTATTCCCATTAAACTACCATTGACATCCTTCCCAGAATTAGAAAAAAACTACCTTAAAATTCATATGGAACCAAAAAAGGGCCGGTATAGAAAGACGATCCTAAGCAAAAAAGAATGAAGCTGGAGGCATCACACTACCAGACTTCAAACAATATGACAGGGGTACAGTAACCAACAAAAAAAACAAAACGAAAACAGACACATAGACCAATGGAACAGAATAAAGACCTCAGAAATAAGACCAAACATCTACAACCATCTGATCTTCGACAAACCTGACAAAAACAAGCAATGAGGAAAGGATTCTCTATTTAATAAATGGTGCTGGGAAAACTGGCTAGCCATGTGCAGAAAATAGAAACTGGACCCTTTCCTTATACCTTATATAAAAATTAACTCAAGAAGGACTAAAGACTTAAATGTAAAACCTAAAACTATAAAAACCCTAGAAGAAAATCTGGGAGTACCATTCAGGACATAGGCATGGGCAAAGATTTCATCACAAAAAAATCAAAAGCAATTGCAACAAAAGCCAAAATTGACAAACGGCATCTAATTAAACTATGGAGCATCTGCACAGCAAAAGTAACTATCATCAGAGTGATGAGACAACCTACATAACTGGAGAATATTTTTGCAATCTATCCACCTGACAAAGGTCTAATATCCAGAATCTACACGGAACTTAAACAAATTTACAAGTAAACGACAAACAAACCCATTAAATGTGGGCAAAGGACATGAACAGACCAAATGCTTTTGAAGATGTGGAGAAACTGGATTTTACATACATTATTGGTGGGAATGGGAAGCAGCAAAACCACTCTGAAAACAATATGTCAGTTTTTAATAAAACTAAACATGCAACTGCCATATGACTCAGCAACTGCACTCTTGGGCATTCATCCCTAATAAATAAAGTACGTGTTCACACAAAAATCTGTACATGAAAGTTCATGGCAAATTTACTTTTTAGTAGCCAAAAAATGTGAACAATGTAGATATCTTTTAATAGTTAAATGGCTAAACATATTATGTTAGCCATGTGAATATTACAAAGATTCATGCTATGGAATACTACTCTGTGACATAAAGGAACATATTATTTAGGTACAACAACCTGGTTAAATCTCCAGAGAATTATGCTGAATGAAAAAATCCAATCCCTAAATGGAACATACTGGATGATCCCACTTATGTAATATTTTTGAAATGACAAAATTATAGAAATGGAGAACATACAAGTGGCTGCCAGGGGTAAAATAGGGGATTGGGATGGCATGGGAAGGAGCTTGGGTACAAAAGGACAATATTAAAGGAGCCTGGTAATGGCACTGTTGTGTATTTTGAGTATATATATCCATGTCAATATCTTTTTGGGCTATTATACTATAGTTTTGCAATATATTACTATTGGGGTAACTGGGTAAAGGATATATGAGATGTCACTTTTTTATCTTTACAACTGTATGTAAATTTAAAATTTTAATTTAAGAAAGAATATTAAAAACAAGTTTTTAAGTATAACTACTTCAAATTTCTGCCTAGGGGCTTTCTTTCACACATGTGTCAGTTAATGCCCTAAGAAAGTTAATTCTACTAGGGAGCAGTTCTTAGCAACAACGGTGACCAGAAAAATAAGAACGTGTAATTCTAAACCTCTCTTGGATGAAGATACTATAAATCTTTATTAAAAGTTATGTGACTCAGTTGGAAAGAATATGCAGAAATTGGAGCCCTTATACATCACTGGTGCTAATGTAAAATGGTGCAGGTGCTACAGAAAAGAGTATGGCAATTTCAAAAAATTAAAAATAGAGTTACCATACGACCCAGTAATTCACTTCAGGATATATATCCAAGAAATTGAAATCAAAGACTCAAAAAGATATTTGTATATCCATGTTCATAGCAGCATTATTTATAACAGCCAAAAGGAGGAAGCAACTTAAGTGTTCATCGATGGATGAATGCATAAACAAAATGTGGCATATACATACAGTGGAATATTACTCAGCATAAAAAGAAATTTAATCCCAACACATACTACAACATGAAAGAACCTTGAAGATATTATGCTAAGTGAAATAAGCCAGTCACAAAAGGACAAACACTGTATGCTTCCACTTACTGCCCAGGGGCTTTCTTTCACACATGTGTGCGTTAATAGTGTGAGTACCTAGACTAGTCAAAATCATAGAGACAGAAAATAATATGGTGTTTGCCTGGGGCTGTGGAATGGAGAAAGAGGGAATTATTGTTCACTGGGTACAGAGTTTCAGCTTGGAAAGATAAAAAAAGATAGATAATAGTGGAGATATTATATAGTGGATAGATAATAGTGGAGATAGATAATAGTGATGGTTGCACAGCAATGCGAATGCACTTAATGCTACTGAAGTGTGCACTTAAAAATGGTTAAAGGGTAAATTTTATGCTTTGTATATTTCACCATAATAAAAAAATGTTAAAATGAAAATGTACTTGACTCAGGTATAATAAGGTGCCTCATAGTATTTTTTTCTCTATATATCTGGTAATATACTTCATCTTCCTCACTCCAACTTGGTCTGACGTTGGTAAATTGTGGAGGCTGTCAACCTCCTATTTTTTTTATCCATATACCAGTATTCTTGTGCATCTTCTTTAAACGGGTCTAGAAGGAAATTCATTTGCTAAGTTCATTCAGAGTATAGAATTTATGCTTGAAATTTAAGTGTGAAGGATAAACTTATAAAACTCAGGTATAATCCGTGAAACCCAAGGATAGGCAATACTGACAGACATCCCCAGAATATGAACAAGCCATTAGAATGTCATTAGTAAACAAACATCTCCAATTTGTCTCTCTATGTATATTTGCCTTATTTCTCTATCTGAAGTCAGGAATTATTGATGCTTTTCTTGCTGCATACAGCGCTACCTCTCAGCCCCCAAACTTACCTGAGTAGGTGAGACCAAATAGCTTCTTCAGTTCCAAAGAGAAATGCCTAGAAAGAGAATGTAATGATTTTTTTTTCTAGGTCAATTCCATGCCCCTCATTCAATTAACTATGGGATCATGTGGGAGAATAAACATGGATATTGAGGATGAGTCCAGTGAACTGAGCGTTTCATCAGCTACTACTAGTACCTCCTCCATACTTTCTTAATATTCACTGCCTAGTACCTGACAACCTTGTCTAAGGCAAATTTCTGCCTGAAGGCTTTCTTTCACCCATGTGTAAGTTAATGTTCTAAGAAGGTTAGTGCTCTTAGGCAGCAGCCTTTTGAAATGACAAATGGGAATTAGAGGATAAATATTAGATCCGACATTCCCCTGGAAAAGGAAGGGGATAACTCTCAGGCATATATTGTTCCGGATTTCAGATGTCTCCAGTAGAAGTGAGCCCCAGTTGCCCATAGTACTAACCTTGTAATAGCATACCCTTTTCTGGCTTTATCCTCATTTGCATGTCAATTTCTAAATCCCCTGATGGTGGTTCCTTTGGTTAACTTCCAAGTAAACTATAATACCTCAAATTCCCATCTAAGGTTTTATGGCCTTCATTCAGTGCTGGCATGATGGAGGGAAACAGAAGAGGTCAATAATTGATAAAGATAAGAGACGTAAGCAAAAGCCATAAGAAAGCGTTGTCCACAGTGGACACCGCTGAGTCAGTGCACAGAAAGTAAATATGGCTTGAACACTGGAGGAAGACCTGATCTGTGCAGAACAAGAAAGAAGAATTGTTCCAGAATAGGGCTCAAAGTCTTCAATCAGAACATGGAGCAAAATAATTAAGAGGCAAGCCAAGTGAAATTCATCACTTTGGAATCTTAGCAGATTGAAACGTAAAGGGAGAGGGACCCTGCTGGATGTCTGGATACAGAGGATTCCCCACCTATGGTCAATGACTTGAAGTATACTAAGGATATTTCTCAGCTGAGGTCCAGTAGAGTGAATTAATCGATACATACATTCTTAGTTCACTTGAATAAAAATGTTAATCTGTCTATGCAGACTTTATAATATGGCAAACATGGGAAAACCATATAATATGGTATAATATGGTAAAATACACAGTCTATGTCTCAATTTAGATTAATGTAGTGCTTCTTATAAGAGGAAATGATTGTTTCCTTGTAGGTATAATTTTTAAAGATAAGACCTTCAGCTTAAAGCTCAATAAAACACAACATTTTAGGGCTTAAAAACAGAGTACTTCAGACCTTCACTCAGGTACATGTTAATGTACAAGCAAAGATATAAAGATTCAACAACCTGATATTCAGTGTAAATTTTTTCACTCTTGCAGAAAAGGGTATAAAAATTACTTAACCAACACTAAAATGTAGACACTGAGGCTCTTCTCAGTGATAGCTGATGAGGAGGAACCATTCCAATATCCTTAACTAGTTGATTGAATTGCAGTTTTAGATAACTCTTTAAATGCTAAGCACCTCTTGAAACAGAGCAGAAAGAATTTTAGTAATTGATTATCATCTATATTTTTAAATTACTGGATACTCCATAGTCATTTTTACTTCAAAGTGGTTGGATTTCCTTTATGAATTACACTGAAAATCACTAATGGAATGTGAGTTAAAAATGAACCCAGGGACACCAGCAAAAATGGCATGCTCTTTTTCTTCTTTGATGTAACCCCTTCTGCTCTACAAATTTGGCAAAGATGGATACAGTATAAAAATGAATAATCAAAGAGACTTGACAAGATAAACATTTTCATAGACCAGAGACAAAAATAGAAGGCTGAAGTGGTTAACGGAGCTGAAGTACCATATTCCAAAGCAGGCAATAGAAGCTACAACTTCATCTCCTAGGGGCTGGGAAGGACTACAGATCTGTGTAAAATGGAGAAATAAAGTTGGCCTCACTGCTTAAATCCAGGAGCGTATGATTGATAAAATTAGAGTGAAAATATACTGACAACTGGTGCCTGAGGCTACAATTTTTGTGGGGTTTCCAGGCAATGTAAGCCTGAAGATACTGGCAGAGCCTCAGGACAGCCCTGTCCTGAGGCTCACTAACCAGTCTTGTAAATGCTTCATATCCCTACCAGGGAGGAGGCACAACCCTTGATTATAAAATAGCCTCATAACTTCTTGTCAGGGAGGAGGGAGCCAAGGGAATTAAAGAAAAATAAAGCAATGCAAAGCAAAAAATACATTCCCCTCAAATAAGCCTGTGATCCACAATTCTAAAATGCATGAAGAAATCTAAAGCTAAGAAATACAACCAACATTCTAAGTGTTCTTGCCATGAAAAATAAGTGTTTGAGAAAATGTATGTTAATTAGCTCAATGTAGCTGTTTTACAATGTATACATATTTCAAAACATGTTGTGCAGGATAAATATATAAAAATTTTGTCAATTAAAAAATAAGTTAACTTTTAAAAGTAAAAATACAACCAACTAAATACAGGACAGGAATTGCCTCTTGATGATGTTAATTGTATGAAATAATTTGACAAATATTTTATAATAAATTTGGTTGGTATACTCAAAGAGATTAAAACATACCATTCAGAAATGAACAAGAAAGTATTAAACAATAAATTACATATATAAAATATGAATATTAAAAATAATCAGGTTGCCAGGGTTGAGTGCACCACTGAATAGATCGCTGAGGGAGCCTAGGGGATTGCTTAGGGATTCTGGCCAGCTGAGTGTTGCCTGGCCTGTTGCCACCCGTTGATGTCAAGATGACTAAGGCTGGATGGATTTTTGTGGTTGTCCTATGAGAAGGCAGAACACACTTCTGAAGCTTCTCATTATGTCAATGGCCACTATGTTATCTTTCTCCAGCTGTCTCTTTGCTGTCCTGAGATTTTAAAGTGTTATCTATGAGGTTAATCCACACTTTAATTATCAGACTACCAGGTTTCTGGCTAAGGAAGAGTTTTATAAATTCTATAGCTTATGTGATGAGAGAGCCTAGTCATCATTGGGATGAATCATTGGAGGAACAATTTACCCAGGCTTAATTAGCACCCCTGCTGCAATCTACCACATACTCCAATTTTTCCACATCACCGTGGACATTCAGAATGTCTGCGTGTCTCCTCCTTCATTATTATTGTCATTGCCACCTTACAAAAGAGCTCAAGGATGCAGGCACTGGGCTTCTTTTGGCTGCTGTGTTTGCTATGGTTCCCACATATATCTTCCAATCTGTGACTGGCTCATATGATAATGAAGGGATTGCCATCTTTTGCATCCTACTCACCTACAATATGTGGATCAAGGCAGTAAAGACTGGTTGCATCTATTGGGAGGCTAAGTGTGCCCTTGCTTGTTTCTACATGGACTCTTCATGGTGAGGTGTTGTGTTCCTGATCAACTTGATCCCTCTCAGTCTTCTGGTGCTGATGCTCACAGGCTGTTTCTCCCACTGGATCTACATGGCCTGCTGTACTGTTTACTGCCTGGGCACTATTCTTTCTATGCAGACCTGTTCTGTGGCTTTCCAGCCCGTCTTTTCATCAGAGTGCATGGAAACCATTGGGGTTTTTGGTCTTGGCCTTATCCATGTCTTTCTGGATTACCTGTGCAACAAGTTGAATCCACAGCAAATTGAAGTTCTTTTCCAGAGTGTCCTCTCTCTAGCAGGCCTTATCCTTCTCGCTATGGGAGCTCTCTTCACGCTGACAGAAAAAAATCCCTCCCTGGACAGGGCATTTCTACTCACTGCTGTATCCTTCTTATGCTAAGATCAACATCCCCATCATTGCTTCTGTGTCTGAGCATCAGCCATGACTTGATCCTCATACTATTTTGACGTGCATTTCCTTGTCCTTATATTTCTAATTGGCCTCTACTCCTGCTTTAGAAACTTGTTTGATGCTCAGAGGTTTAATATCATGTATGGTGTGACCAGTGTGCACTTTTAAGCTGTAATGGTGCGTCTAATGCTAGTATTGGCACCTGTTGTGTACATTCTTTCCAGCACTGGAGTCTCCCAAATGTTGTCCACATATAGGAAGAGACTGGACATAAGTCATCTAGACAAGAAAAGCAACAGGATTCTACCTACCTGATTTAGAATGAAGCAGTAAGTGGGATGATATTAATGCCAAAATGGCCTTGGTCCATTTTGGCTTTCTTTCTCATCCCCTACACTTTTTACTCACTCCTGGGTGACCAGTAAGGCCTCCTCTTCTTCTTCCTTCATGCTATATGCCTGGGGTGGATATGGCAGTAGTAGCAAAATTTCTGATGACTACTGAGAAGCATATTATTGGCTTTGTCACAATACTCCAGAGGATGCAAAGGTCATATTATGTTGGGATCATAGCTACCAGATTATAGCTAAGGTGAACTGGACAATTTTTGTGGACAATAACACATGAAATAATATCAATATTTATTGAGTAGTTCAGGCAATGGTATCCACAGAGGAAAACTCTATGAGATTATTAGAAAGCATGAGGTCAGCTATGTGCTGTTCATTTTTGGAGACTTCACTGAGTATTGCTATGATGATATCAACAAGTTTCTTTGGGTGGTCCAGATTGGAGGTAGCACAAACACAGTAAAACATATCAAGGAGAATGACTATTATACTCCAGTTGGGGAATTCTGTGTGGGCCATGAGGGTTCTCCAGTGCTGCTCAACTGCCTCATGTACAAGATGTGTTACTACCACTCTGGACAGGTTTACACAAAAGCCAACCATCCATCAGGCTTTGACCATGTCGGAAATGCTGAGATTGGGAATAAAGGCTTACTTTGAGCTTTATGTCCAGGAGAAAGCATATATCACAGAACATTGGCTGGTTAGGAAAGACAAGGTAAAGGACCTGGATCATCCAGGCCCATCAAGGACATAAATGTCATGTCCAGCTCTGATTTGCTTCACACTGAGTGCATCATATTTAGGATGTTGAAGATTTTTTATATTCCTTTTATAAGAACAGATCTAGATGAGATTAGAATTGTATGCAACTTTTGTCTTAGGCAGTATGGCTGGGCCAAATAAAATAATTTTTACAATTCTAAGCAGGTTACCAATAAAATATCATGGCTTTACTGTGGTCAATTAAAGGGAGGAATAAAAAAATAAAAATAATCTAATCAAAATATGAGAAATAATAATATCAAAACAGAAAGTAATTAATAGACAGGATAAACAGTGCCTTGGAAGATAGCACTGAACACTTCACTTACCACACAGCAAAGCAATGAAAGATGGAAAATATATGTGCAAGCATTTAAGATTCTCACAAGATTTATTGAGACAGTTTACACTAAAACTTCAGGTACTAATCTCCTGTAATCTCTGTTCCAGAATATAGAGAAGTAGACAATGGCAGGGAATAAGTATTTAATATAATATTAGCTAATTTTCAGACATTGAAAAGAAATGCAAGTACTACATGAATAGTGCATTTTAAGTAACAATCAGAATAAAATAATAATAAATATAATTAGATCAATTTCTGAATATGTAATAGAAAAATTTTAGGAAATCAAGAATAAATTAAAAAATCTTAAAAGTTAAAATGGTTACCTAAAAGGTAGTAATTTGGCATTCTAGATTTATCACTATCAACAGGAAAAACCACAGAAAATGGGGTAAAAGCTTGAAAGCATTGAGGTGAAAATTATTCATGAACCCAGAATTCTATATTCCAGCAAAAGTGTAATTTGAAAGGAAGGGCAAATGAAGACAGTTTTGGAAACAAAAAAAAAAAGAATAAAGAATTTGTTACAAATAAACCCTTACAATATTCACTTTGGTTAAAAGAAAGATGCTAAATGAATGCCATTTTTTAGTTTCCTGAAGGTAAAGTTCAATATTGTGCTTACTGGGAAGTTAGTTAGAACTAAAAACTTTCCTTAAGTTCCTTACAATACCCCTGGCTTTAGTTCATTTTGTGTTGCTATAACATAATACCACAGACTGAATATTTAAAGAAAGCTGGAGATTTATTTCTTACAGTTCTGGAAGGTGGGAAGTCCAAGATTGAGAGGTCAGATCTTGTGAGAGCCTTCTTGTTGCATCGTCCCATGGTGGAAGGTGGAAGGGTCAGAGAGAGAGGAAGGGGGCTGAACTCATCTATTTTTTCAGTAACCCATTCCCTCAATAACAAATCCACTCCTGCCATAGTGACATTAACCCATTTATGAGAGCAGAGCCCTCAGGGCCTAATCACCTCTTAAAGGTCTCATCTCTCAACACTGTTGCATTGGGGATTAATTTTATAACACATTAATTATAAGGGACACGATCAAACCATAGCATTTAGCCTATTGCCACCAAAAATTTATATTATTTTCCCAATGCAACATATATTCATTCTATCCCAATAGTCCTCAAAGCCTTGACTTGTTCCAGCATCAATTCAAAACACCAAAGACCAATGTCTCATTTAAGTAAGATATGGGTGAGACTCAAAACATGACTCGTTCTAAGACTAATTCCTCTCCAGCAGTAAGCCTGTAAAACTAACAAGTGACATGCTTTAAAAATGCAATGGTGGGACAGGCGTAGGATAGACATTCGCATTCCAAAAGTAAGAAATAGGCAAGAAGAAAGAAGTAACTGGTCTCAAGTAAGTCCAAAACACCACAGAAAAAACAACATGAAGTCTTAAAGCTGGAGAATAATCTCCTTTGACTCCATGTTCCACATCTTTGGCATACGGGAGCCGGGATTGGGTCGCCAGTGTCTCAGCCAGCCCTGCCCCTATGACTTTGCTGGGCTCAGTTCATGCCGCAGCTCTCACAAATTGGAGTTTCCCAGGCTTGAGTTGGATACTAGTGGCCCTACAGTTCTGGGACCTCTGGGTGGCCATTTTCTCTCAGCTCCACTAGGTATTGCTATAGTGTAGGCTCTCTGTGGCTACCCTGACTCCATATTGGTACTCAGCATTACCCTACTAGCGGGTCTCTGTGGTGGCTCCACCCCAGCAACAAGTCTCTGCCTTGATGTCAAGAGTGTCTGCTACATCACTTAAAATCTTGGTGCAAGTCACACGGCCTTACAGCTCATACACTCCACATGTCTTTGGAGTCAGCACCATGTGCATATCACCAAGGCTTACCCTTTGTGTCCTCTGGAGCAGCAGCATAAGCCACACATGGGACAACTTGAACCAAAGGTAGAGAAGTCAATGAACATTGCACTGGAATGCCGGGAGCAGAGACTTGAGGTGGCTAAGGGCAGTGAATGCTGAGGTCTTTTTTGTGCCTCCCTGGAAACCTTGCCCTCAAGGTCCTAGCTTGCCTCAAGGATCTCTGAAATACCTTGAGGGTCATCCTCCCGTTCTCTTTGTGAATAACACCTGGATCCTTTTAATCCATATTAATCTCTTTAGAAAATGGTCTCTTGGCCACATCCTTGGTTTGCTTTCCTAAAGACACCTTTTTCACTCTTTACATGGTAAGGTGGTAAGGCTGTGAATTCTCCAAATTTTTCCATTCTTCCTCCTTTTTAGTTGTGAACTTCATCTTTAAATAATTTCTCTCTACTTGCATCTTACCCTGTTACGTTAAAAGTAGTCACACGGTCTTTCCGTATTTTACTTAGAATTTCTTCTGCCACCAGATATCATACTTCATTGCTCTTAAATTCTGCCTTCTATAAAGCCCTTGGACAGGGACAAATTCAGCCACGTTATTTGCAACATTATAAAAAGAATGGCCATAACTCAAATCTCCAATACTTCTTTCTCCTTTTCATCTGAGACTTCATCAAAATGGCTTTTACTATCCATATGTCTACTAACATTCTGATCATGACACATTATGTAATCTCTAAGACATTTCAGACTTTCTCTACAGTTCTCCTCTTCTGAGCCCACACCAGAATCACCCTTCATGCTCTATTCACAGCAATCTAGGCTTTTTCTATCCTGGTCCTCCAAATTCTTCCAGCCTTGTCTTACTACACTGGTGTTGTAATAAAGAAATACCTGAGGCTGGGTATTTATTTATTAGTGTTTTGGATCATGGTTCTGCTGACTGTACAAAAATCATGACACCAGCATCTGCTTCTGGTGAGGCTTTTAAGCACTTCGACTCATGGTGAAAGGTAAAGGAGAGCCAACACGTGCAGATCACATGGCAAGAGAGGAAGTGAGAGAGAGAGGGAAGGCAGGTGCCAGCTTCTTTTTAACAAGAAGTTCTCATGAGAACTAATAGAGAGTGAATTCACTGGTTACCACAAGGACTGCATGAAGCCATTCATGAGGCATCTGTCCCATGACCTAAACACCTCCCATTAGGCACCCATCGCCAATATTGAGATCAGATTTCAACATTTGGAGAGTCAAATATCCAAAGCATAGCATTCTGCCCCTGATACCCTAAATCTCATCTGTTTCTCACATACAAAATACAATCATTTCATCTCAGTGGTCTCCAATGGTCCCCAAAAGTCTTAACATGCTCCAGCATCGATTCAAAATTCCAAAGTCCAAAGTCCTAAGACTCAAGGAAAGTTCCTTACAGCTATGAGCCTGTAAAATCAAAATCACATTGTTTACTTCCAAGATATGATTCTAAAAGGGAGAAATAGGCCAAAGGAAACTGGAAACAGGTCCCACATAAGTTGAAACCCAGAAAGATAGGCATTAAATCTTAAAGCTCTAAAATAACCACCATTAACACCATATCCTACATCTTGGGCACACTGGTATAAGGAGTGGGCTCCCAAGGCCAGAGGCAGCCCCTCCCTTTGCTGGGTGCAGTCCATGTGGCTGCTAACGTTAGTAGGAGTTGAATGCGTATCGCTTTTCCAGGCTGGGGTTGCATGCTACTGGTGGCTCTATAATTCTTGGGTCTGAAGGAGAGAAGACCTGCTTCCAAGGGTCTACTAGGTACTGTCTTAGGAGAGGCTTTCTGTGAAGTTTGTTCCTGTGTCAGGCTTCTGCCTGGGCACCCAAACTATCTGATACATCCTCTGAAATCTAGGCAGAAGTTGCCACGCACATTCAATCCATGGCTTCCCCTTAACCTTTTATTCCCAGTGGGTAATTATTCCACATCGTCCAGTCTTTTCTCCACGACCTATGCCTTGCTGTGGTTGGCTCAGTGAGGACAGCACCCTTGACTGGAGTACTCCCACCTCAGGAGGAAGATCCACACATATCTCTTTCTAACTAGTTTCTTCTCAGTGTATACCACCTCTTTTTCATTTCTATGCTTGTTGCTAATTCAAAAGTTTTCATTTTTCTGGGTTGTTTTTATGCCTTGCTTCTCTTACTCAATATTTTTTCTTAATGTGTGAACCTTGGAATCATCTGGAGCATGTGTTAAAACATACATTCTTGGATCTCACTTCAAAAATACTGAATCAGAATGAGAGAATGTGAATATTATAAATCTGCATTTTGTAATCAACTCAGATAATTATAATGCATACTAAAGTTTGAGAACTACTGTTTTTTTAATAAACTTTGTCTAAGCCTTGCCTTGTACAGATTGGTTTTTGACAAATAATTAATCAATGAGTCATAAAATTTACGTCAAAATCAAATTCCTGTTCTAAGTTCCATATATCTGTCTGTTAACTGGTCATTTCAATACAAATGCCATATCTTTAAATAAAAATAGCGTATTCAAATTTGAGCTCATCTTCTTACATTTTTATTTCATGTCGTCCCTGAACTAAGAATGTGAGTCACCTTAAGGTCAACTGTTCTCACTTACATTTGTTCCCACCTTTTTCGTCACCCCCTACACTACTTTTCTGAGCTTCAGCCACTTCTTCCTACTCTTGAGACTGGCCATGTTTTCACATGTTCCTCCTCCAAATTCAAGTTGTTTCTTCTTGTTACTCCTCTTCTATACTTGGAAGACTCCAATTTGAAGCCTTTTCTCTCTCCTCTGCCAGATTTCTACCTCTAGGCTTCCACACCAAGCTAATGACAGCACTTTCCACATGTATGGGAACTACCAGCTCATACCTGCTTTCTTTACCATTCAAGAAGCACTGTCAAGAAAGTTTTGATCAGGATTCTTTTCTCTTTTTATCTTAGGATGGAGTACAGAAACTAGTTCTGAGCGGTACTCAACATCTGTTTCTTAATAAAAGGCATAAACCCATGAGTAAATTGATAAGTATTTAATCCGGGTTCAGAGATTATACAATCATCTTTCAAATTTGCATATGTATTTTGTGTAAGTACAATGTCAGATTTATGTGGAACTTTCAGATTCCCCCCCAAAAAATCTCATCTTCCCTTCTTTTTTTTTTTTTTTTTTTTTTGAGACGGAGTCTTTCTCTGTTGCCCACGCTGGAGTGGAGTACAGTGGCATGATCTCGGCTCACTACCACCTCTGCCTCCCGGGTTCGAGGGATTCTCCTGCCTCAGCCTCCTGAGCAGCTGGGATTATAGGCTCCTGCCACCATGCCCAGCTAATGTTTTTCGTATTTTTAATAGAGACAGGGTTTCGCCATGTTGGCCAGGCTGGTCTTGAACTCTTGACCTTAGGTGATCCACCCACCTCTGTCTCCCAAAGTGCTGGGATTACAGGTGTGGGCCACTGCGCCTGGCCTATCTTGCATTCTTCAGAGAATTCACATACTAAGGGGCAATTCGTGATCCTCAAATAAGAAACTCCAAGTAAAACATCTTAGAGTTTTTTATTTCCAGACTGCATTTTTAATATGAAACTATGAATAGCGACATAACATAGCATGTTCTTTGTTCTCTAAGAATTAGAGAAGAATTTTGAGGCTATTAGGACATTGTTAGATCTCTTTATAATCACTCTATGTTTCCCACGTAACTGCTTTAGTCTCTGAATCGGTTTGATGCCATTTAAGAGCCATTGATATTCACTAGTGCTGGACTAAGAAATATCTGAAAGTACACAATGCAAGTTTACTCTCACTGAATCCTTTCCCAATGCCTTTATACTATTAGAATAAAATAAAATAAAACAAAACTGGTCTTTCTTGCAGAATTTTAAGAGGTCTTATTGATTTTGCCCTAAAAGTTACCATAAGAGCTATAATCATAACTGTGTAAAGATGGACATTCTGAAAAAAAGCTTTTACAGGAAATTGAAAATGAAAAAGACTGCCAAAGGAAAAGTTTAATCTTCTGATCTAATTTCAAACCTTTTG
This sequence comes from Pan troglodytes, assembly GCF_028858775.2. Taxonomy (NCBI): domain Eukaryota; kingdom Metazoa; phylum Chordata; class Mammalia; order Primates; family Hominidae; genus Pan; species Pan troglodytes. Next base: position 37,011,647 of record NC_072421.2, on the reverse strand, counting down.
AATGTAAAATAGTCCACAAATCGATGGGGCAGGAGAGGGGAGAGTTTGACACTATGACCTTGCCCCTTATGTCTTCTTGATAGCTTAAATAAAAAGAATAAATATCACCTTGAATAGCATGTACTTCTAATCTCTTCTTGTGAAGAAAGTAATCCAGGATCATCTTCTAAGTCCAATGGAAGATTCCATATTTTTGGAATTGTGTTATTCATTCAATTATTCTTTCCTTTACTGCCAGAATTATCAACTTGAACTTGGCCAAATTGTCCCACATCATTCGTTCCAATGGGCTGCTTCGGAATTCAAGAATAACTTGTTCATATTACCTTTATAAAAGAGCAAAGAAGTAAAAAAAAGTGTTTTGAACATGTAGCAACAGTGTAGGCATTGTTTATTCATCCTCTCAAGACTCTTAGTTATACATGTGATAAAGTCACTTTTAGAACATATACATAAACACCAATTAACTTACCTAAATTTCCTGTGCTCTCTTCAATGCAACATGACTGAAAATTCATCATCTATTATCTATATAATAATCATTTATTTTGTGTATTTATAGAAGGGTTCATTAGTGTTAGATAAAAATGGAACTACCACCAGGGATCATAAGAGCAAGCAGAATGTATTCCTATCTTGGCAAGAGTGAGCTGGGAAGATGACTCAAGACACAAGTTCACAGGGTATCACCAAGTTAGAAGAAGAAAGACCGGATACAGTAAAAAAAAGAGTGAGATTTTCCCAAATCCATGGATGTTAAATCCATGGAATATGGACTTCCACTCCCCTCTTTCTCAATTGCTACAGACAATACAAATTAATCCCAAAGATACGTTTCCAAACATTTTCTGTAAAGAGATAGATAGAGAATAAATAGTTTAAGCTTTGCAGCCATGTGGTTTCTGTCTACTCAACTTTGCTGTTGTAGTGCAAAGCAATTACAGACAATATATAAGGAAGTGATTGTGCTGTACTCCAGTAAAACTTTATTTATAGGCAGTGAAATTTGAATGTTATATAATGTTCTGGTGTCACACAGTATTCTTCTATTTATTTTTTCAACCATTTAACAATGTAAAAGTTGTTCCTAGCTAATGTGCTATATAAAAATAGATGGCAGTCTACATTCGTCCCATGGACCATAGTATGCCAACCTCTGTCCTAGTATAGTCCCTTCATTTTGGAAACAAGAAAATAGGGTAAAAAAGGGTAAGCAACTTGCTTAAGAATACATGAATGTTTTGTGGCAGAGCCAGTTTGTGTCAAAATATCTTAAAGCTGGTCCATACTGGCTTCCCTTTAATGATAAGTACCAAGCAACATACTCCCCTTTACTTTGACTAATACATTACTGAAAAGGATCAGACACACATCGAAATGAACTTTCTCCTGGATCTTTTTGAGATATACCTATATTATTTAAATGCTGCAATATAGAAGTAGATGAACTACATACACATATCTACATGGAATTTTTAATTAATTACTTTTTAAATAGCACATAATATTCCAAATAGAAGATATAAGATATAAGCATATATTTTATAAAGCAGATATAAGAAATGGTCAATCCTTCTGTCTTCAGTGCTAATTTAATCATTAATGTTTTAAAGACTCACAAGCAACATCTACATGGGAAATTGAGCTTTAATAGCAATACTAGTATTTGAAATATATACACAATGAGATACCGTTCAGCCTTTAAAAAGAAGGAAATCCTGCCATTTGTGACAACATGGATGAACCTGGAAGATATGACATTAAGTAAAACAAGCCAGGCACAGAAAAACAAATACTGCATGATCTCACTTATATGTGAAATCTAAAAATAGTGAACTCATACAAGAGTACAATGCTAATTACCAGGAGCTGGGTAGGGGGAATCAGGATGATAGGGAGATGCTGGTCAAAGTATACAAAATTTCAGTTAGATAGGAGGAATAAGAAGTTCAAGAGATCTGCTGTACAACATGGTGGTGATAGTTAATAATAATGTATTATATAGTTGAAAATGGCTAAGAAAGTATATTTTAAGTGTTCTTACTACAAAAAATAAGTATGTAAGGCAATGCATGTATTAATTAGCTCAGGCTAACCATGCTGCAATGTATGCATATTTCAAAATATGTTGTATACCATAAATATATACAATGTTTAGTTGTCAATTAAAACATAAAGACTAACAAGGAATATCTACATGAGACATTTAGCTTTATTAGCAACGCTGTTATTGGAAATACTGTTGTCATTTAAATTATATTTCGTTTTACCACAAATATACACCTGCACTTTAAAAGTGAACCAATTCCAATATTCGCAACCAAAAAACATTCATAACTCACAAATGAAGTATAATATATTCAGAGAACAGATTGAATTTTAAAAGACAAGGAAATATAGAAGGCCTATTATAATTAAACCATTATTCCTCAGAAATATTCCAAAAGATGAAATAATAGTCATCAAAGTTCTACCTGAGACCAAGAAATATTTTGGAAAAAAATTTTATTGATTCTTCACCAAAGGAGCACCCTTGATGGTGGAAGACACCCCTGTTCTTATGAGTTTAGTATTTTCACGGACAAAATTACGTGGATGGACTGGCATGTTGTCATGTGTCTTGTGAGTAGCATCAATTTTGGCTTTTGCATTTTTCGGTGGCATGGTAGTTGGAGTTAATCCATTGATCTCATACTTCCAGTACATTTCTTCTGTCTGGATAGAAAGAGGGAGAAATTTTCATTTGAAATATCCAGGGACTTCAAAACATGTAGGGAAAAGTTCACTATAATTAACATCTTCTGTTCTCCATGTAGAGTATGGAAAAGGTACAAAACTGAAACCACTTAGAGTGACAATTAATGTGGAAAATAAAGAAAGTATTTCACTTTATGAATTAAGAATTATTTACTAAAAAATCTCTCAGAGATTCTCCCTGTAAACTACGCATCCATCTGATAATAAGGGAAAGCAATCTATTTGGCTTGCATAAGACTGTTGCACAGTATGAACCCCAACTAATGGAAATAGTACCTTCCAAGATAAACACATTCATGAGAATTTAAGTGTAACCATAGAAATGACTGGTAAAATATATTTAGCTGCTTTGAAGATTATGAAAGTACATAGCATGTATAACTATTTATTTATTTATTTATTTTTATTTTTTATTTTTTAGACAGGGTCTCACTCTGTCACCCAGGCTGGAGTCAGTGGCACGATCTTGGCTCACTGCAATCTCCACCTCCCGGGTTCAAGCAATTCTTGTGTCTCAGCCTCCCCAGTAGCTGGATTTACAGGCATGTGCCACGACACCCGGCTAATTTTTGTATTTTTAGTAGAGATGGGGTATCTCCACATTGGCCAGGCTGGTCTCAAAATCCTGACCTCAGATCATCCACCCTCCTTGGCCTCCCAAAGTGCTCAGATTACAGGCATGAGCCACTGCACCCAGCCCATAGTACGTATAACCATTTTAATATACCACAAATGATGTAAGATCATTGCTGACAATCACCATCTAAATCCAAGTGAGTAGAATTTACATAGTGATTTATTTAAACATTCTTCATTTCTTCTGCATATATGTTTATGTTTATACTGAAGTCTCATTCCTTGTGCAGAACTTCCTGAAACCACCTGTGTTTATACTGGTGTCCTCCTAACACTAAGATTTACACCACGTATACTCAGAAAACTCATTCAGAATAGGTCCAGACAAAGTGAATATTGCAATGCTCTGAGCTTTATATGTAGTGTGATACCTGTCAATTAATATTAAGTGCAAGAATGTCTTGCACAACAATACAACAAGAATGTATTGTACAACAATAGCCTCATCTTAATCATATCTGGACCATTTATCTAGTGTTTGTAATAATTATGTATTCAGAATCAGTGTGTCAAAAGTGGACCAAACCAAGGAGCATAATACGACTGGGTAAAAAAAAATTTTACTTCGTATAAGGATGTTTAATCTGAAAAACAAAGCTATATTTTAGTGATTGTGCATATACATATATTTTCCAGTACATTGACCCACTTGATGGGTAAAAATGAGTGAGCTAAATGAAGAGACCTACACCATGCCTGGCATTTGATACTAATGCCTGAGTTACTGAAGGGCCCTGCGCCCACGGCCAGCATTTAGTGGGTATACATGAGTAAGCTATATGAAGGGATCTATATCCTTATTCAGCACTTAGTGGGTACAAATGAGAGCTAAAAGTAGGGACTTGTACCTTCACCTTCGCCAAGACACTTTGAAAATAATTACTTTTAAAAACATTGTTTTAAAGTCCCAATTATATTTATTGAAATTCAATTAAGATTTAAATTTTACAATAAGTGATGCTGAGTGTGTGTGTGCTTGTGTGTGTGTGCTTCGTGTGTGTGTATGGAAGTTGTTCATACTCTTCATTCCAAAAAGCTATACAACATTAATAGCCTTATTTTATGAAATAAAGATTGAACATTATAGTTGTTTTACATATAGCTAAATTTCTTCAGTCTAACCATAAATAAAAGCAACTATCCATGTATATTTTAAAAAATTTAAAGATATAACTTTATATCTTCTATCCCCAATCTCCCTTTGAAAATATAAATACAAAACAGAAGTTAAAATAATATAAGAATACATTAATACTTCCATATTACTAACATCTCATAGAATTACCACATTGATTTTTCACAAAAAATGCCAAATTGACAATTATACTTCTCAACTATTTATTTAAAGAAATTTAAAAAAATAAACAGATGAAACTTCCACATTCAGGTTGTGTCTCTCTGTGTTCTGAAAAGAGATCACCCAAAGTCCGTGATCTCATGGACTGAATAACCAAAGCTGTATATATATTTTTATTTCCCAAGTTTCCATTAAGAAAGCTATATATTTAAGGCATAGTTCTATGAATGGAAACAATTGATAATTATCCATTAGCAGATGTGGTCTGTGTCCACCCACAACCCTCAGGTGTTTTCATATCACTGCCTGCTTCAACTTTCAATTGTAAGATTGAAAGTTGTCTTTAGCCTAAAAGTCCTTACTATAAAATATGTGTGAAACTTCATAGATCAATTTTGTACCTCTTTGGCTCAAGATTGTTCAGAAACCCCAGAAGGCTTCTCTACTGGTGCTAGAGTTTGAACAATCCCTGAGAGCACTCTTCAATCAATGATTGGAATAGTGGCGGTTACTGTATATGTGACCAAACTTTCTTAACCTCTCAGGTGTGAAAACTCTGAGGTATGTGTTCCACGGCATTTCCCAGAGATCTTCCACGGGATTCCTTTCCAGTTGCTCACTGTGGCAGATGCCTGGATAAAGTACCCTTTATCGATTTCTTCCCCTTCCCTATCTCACATCCTGTCTTCCCTACATCTGTTAATTGAGATCACATAGCAAATATGGTACTTGGATTTCAATCCTGATTTCAAGATCTGCATCTGAGGAAATACAAACCAAGATATTTACAATGGCATTTCCCACAATTTCATGCTAATGATCTATTCCTTTAAAAGCAAACACAAATTATCAATGTCTGGTTATGTCTCTAGTTATAACAGGTACATCTGTATATAAATATTACTTATATGAATACTATATTACTTATATATTATCAATGAAATCACTATCATATATAATCTTATGTATTATATATTACTGTGTAATATATATGAATAATTTATATAAGTATAAAGATAAAGAATCATATATTTTATGTTAGATAATTCTGATAATCCTCACATTTTCATAAACTAAGATTTATCATATCCACCAAGGGAAAGTTGAGCAGATTTACTACTCTCTTTGAGTAGCACCGCTTTTTGTAAAACAGACTAAATAAGTAAACTTTAGTCTCAAAGTCTCAAAACTAGCACTATATATCTTGTTTACCAGTGGGAAAAGACAGCTTTTAATAATTTTAAATTTGATTTAATGGAATGGGAAATTATGAAACTTGTGAACAAGATTATTGAGGTTTGTTTGGGCTAATATTTAATTAACACGTTCTTTAAAATCATCATTTTTATTTCCAAGTGAGGCAAAATGAAGATAATATAGTTGCAAACATTGACTTAATGCTTAAAATCATTCATTTAAAAAAGATGATAATGCAAATAATATTTTTTATTTGGATAATGCTTTAATGATTTAATGGTTCCATTTATATAATGTTCTAGAAATTACAAGATTAGTGGTTGTCAGGGGTAGGGCAAGAATTACAGTGTTGGATATGCTTAGCACAAGGTAACCCTTTATACAGAAGGTGGGGAAGAGAGTAGGCATATAGGTGAAGCAGAATTGGCCATAAGTTGATGAATGTTCATACTGGATTATTAGTGCATGGTGATTAATTATGCTCTCTATTTCTACACATATTTGGAATTTTCAATAATAAAAGTAGAATTAAGAAAATCATGATTTCTTAAACGTTTCAAACTCAGTTTTCCCTACATAAACTGTATCAAATTGTACCACTTCAGGCTAAAAATGGCATATTCTCTGTTGTTCCCATGTAACAACTTGTTCCCTCACATAAAATCTTTAATTGCACTGCCAGTAATTTGTCAAATCAACACAGAGAAATCAGGCACAGGTTTTGTTGGTAAAGCCTTCTGTTAATTGCAGAACTGTCTACTGTATGCTAGATAAAATGAATATAATTTTAATTTGAAAATATTTTTAAAGATGCCATTTAATCCCCTTAAAGCAAACTGAAGCAAGTACAATATGATCACTTTAAATTGTATATCAAGGCTGGGCATGGTGGCTCACGCCTGTAATCCCAGGACTTTGGGAGGCTGAGGCGGGTGGATCACGAGGTCAGGAGATCGAGACCATCCTGGCTAACATGGTGAAACCACATCTCTACTAAAAATACAAAAAAGTAGCTTGGCGTGGTTGCAGGCGCCTGTAGTCCCTGCTACTTGGGAGGCTGAGGCAGGAGAATGGCGTGAACCCGTTAGGCAGAGCATGCAGTGAGCCGAGATCGCGCCACTGCACTCCAGCCTGGGCAACACAGCAAGACTCTGTCTCAGGAAAAAAAAAAAATTATGTATCAATGTAGGCAAAAAGGTAGGTGCAAAATGTCAACAAATGCTTTTTCTTCTTACTACCTAGATTGTAAGGACTCTTGGAAAGATGAAAAGAATAGAAATAACTTCCTCAAACAATATTCAATATTTTGTCTCTGTTAAATAAAACAATAAATTTTTTCTGCCTATGGCACTGGCTAATTATTGCTTGACTGAGAAATATAGAAATCACTTTTGTACCAGGAGTTGTGTGTATACGACAACATGCTTGTGTGCCAATGTTACTGAAAGTAGACAGTGGTAATAGATATCTTCTTAGAAATAGTTTGAAAGTTGTATTTAGTCTGAAAGCTCTTACTATAAAATATGTGTGAAACTTTATAGATCAACTTTGGTTACTGAACAAATGTTCAAAATTGTATTTACCTTAACTGTTAATAAAATGATGACTTTAACAGATGATAACTGGCTCACATCATTTTTTTTAATTCAAAATAAATGTTATATATTATTCCATTTTTTTATGTTAGACTTCAACATCTTGCCAATACTCTGCCTTAATTAAGGGCTCCAAAATCCCTATCTCAAATAACTTAAAGTTAATGAAGTCCTTGAATAGGTATGTTACAGAAAGTGATACATAACTATACAAATCACTTTACAGTCATTATTTGTCTCTTCTACAGTTCCTTAATATGGAAGGAAAGTATTTTTTTTAACTTTCCTCTAGTGTTGACAACTGTTTGTTATATACCATACTTAAAATTCTGCTCTTTGACAAAAGAAAAGTAAACCAAGATGTAGCAGTTGAGATAAGTTGATTTTTGCACAGCAAAATTGTTATTCTTTATCTGTCACCATGTAGTAAAACCTTTTCTTGCTAGTTTATTTAGTGTCTTTAGTTGCATCAAACAACCTTGGCTATTGCCTTTATAGAACTCACCTGTATTACTAATGTTGCTTTATATTTCCTACAGTACATTTTAGGTTTAAATCCTACAGTGATGAGAGTTCCGTTTGTGTTAAAAGGAAGAAGTTCTCCAGCCTGAGGTTTTACAAAAAACTCCAGATCACTGCCAGGTAGGAAGTGTGCGGTGAACGGCTCAGGATTTCTGGAACAGAAGTACAAAATTCAACTTAGTAAATTTCATCATTACTTCATTCTCTTTGTGAGAACTTGATGAGTAGAATTTGAATCCTGCTGCAATAGGCCTGGTTAACATTAATGTTGAATGCTTACCAAATAATAGTGAGGAGGCATTTTAAAAAAAATTACTGAAGTCATTCTTCTCAGGGTGACAAAATGAAATTCTAAAGATTCTTAAAATCACATCTTATAATGCACAAAGAGGCTGGGCGTGGTGGCTCACGCCTATAATCCCAGCACTTTGGGAGGCCGAGGCAGGTGGATCACCTGAGGTCAGGAGTTGGAGACCAGCCTGGCCAACACGGTGAAACCCCATCTCTACTAAAAATATAAAACTTAGCCAGGCACGGTGATGTGCGCCTGTAATCCCAGCTACTCAGGAGGCTGAGGCAGGAGAATCACTTGAACCTGGGAGGTAGAGGTTGCAGTGAGCTGAGATCATGCCATTGCACTCCAGCGTGGGCGACAGAGTAAGACACAGCGCAGTGGCTCACGTCTGTAATTCCAGCAATTTGGGAGGCCGAGGCGGGTGGTTCACCTGAGGTCATGAGTTCCAGACCAGCCTGGCCAACAGGGTGAAACCCCATCTCTACTAAAAATACAAAAAATTAGCCGGGCATGGTGGCTCACGCCTGTAATCCCAGTTACTAGGGAGGCTGAGACAGGAGAATCGCTTGAACCCGGGAGGCAGAGGTTGCAGTGAGCCGAGATAGCACCATTGTACTCCAGCTGGGGCAACAAGAGCGAAACTCCATCTCAAAATAATAATAATAATGCACAAAGAAAAAAATGTTGAATCTATACAAATTGGAACTATTCAATGTCCTTAATGGAAATTTAGGCATTTGTAAATTAATCCATACATAAAATGACTGACCAGCAAAGCTATCATAATACCTTTTGTTTCTGTTTCTATTCCATGGCGATATTTACTCATCTTCCCTTTAGCTTTTCACTTGCTGAGTGAAATGAAAGCACTTTATAATTTCATTAAACATTCTTGGGCCTGAAAATGGGTTGTTATGATCTGAAGTGAATTGAGTGACATTTAAGATTCAAGTGACTATCTTTATGTCAAGGTTGACTATACTTGAGATAAGGACTGCAAAATAATTTGAAGAATTTCTTGGTAGAATACAGAAGAAGAGCGGAACACTGCATGGAAGTTTTGAGAAATTTAAAACTCAAATTGACAGGAGTGATACTCATAAAAGGCCAAATTCAGCCTCCAAAAACAGATTCAACAGTGAGACATAGGAGAGGATGCAGAAAGGATTCAGGCTGGAACTCACTGATCTATTCAGCAAATATGTATTGAGTATCATAACAGAAGGTTTGAGAACATGGACTGTGGATTGGAACCATAGCTTTATTTAGATGGATGACTTCGGGCAATTTACTTAACTTTTCCCTACTTTAGTGTTGACATCTGTTAAACTGTTAATAGTCACTGCAAAGCGATTAGATTAGTGCCTGACACACAAAAAGTGCATTATAAGGACTAGCCAATAATACTTTAGTCATCAGTATCGCTGTTGTTCTTATTTGAAAATATTTTATTACCAGTGCTAGGCTATGATGAATGATACAATAAATGAGAATGAATAAGACAGGGCACCTAAGGGAATTACATCAATAAAATGGCAGAACAGGAACTCCCAGACCTTCCTTCCACAGATGAAGACACAAATTCAACAACAGTCCCTTTTGTGAGAAATCCAGAAACCAGTTAAGAGGCTTTTGTAGCACAGTAGAGCATACATTTTGCAATCTACCCATCTGACAAAGGGCTAATATCCAGAATCTACAAAGAACTTAAACAAATTTACAAGAAAAAATCAAATAACCCCATCAAAAGGTGGGCGAAGGATATGAACAGACACTTCTCAAAAGAAGACATTTATGCAGCCAACAGACACATGAAAAAATGCTCATCATCACTGGCCATCAGACAAATGCAAATCAAAACCATAATGAGATACCATCTCATACCAGTTAGAATGGCGATCATCAAAAAGTCAGGAAACAACAGGTGCTGGAGAGGATGTGGAGAAATAGGAACACTTTTACACTGTTGGTGGGAGTGTAAACTAGTTCAACCATTGTGGAAGACAGTGTGGTGATTCCTCAAGGATCTAGAACTAGAAATGCCATTTGACCCAGCCATCCCATTACTGGATATATACCCAAAGGATTATAAATCATGCTGCTATAAGGACACATGCACACTTATGTTTATTGCGGCACTATTCACAATAGCAAAGACTTGGAGCCAACCCAAATGTCCATCAATGATAGACTGGATTAAGAAAATGTGGCACATATACACCATGGAATACTATGCAGCCATAAAAAAGGATGAGTTCATGTCCTTTGTAGGGACACGGATGAAGCTAGAAACCATCATTCTCAGCAAACTATTGGAAGGACAGAAAACCAGACACCGCATGTTCTCACTCATAGGTGGGAATTGAACAATGAGAACACATGGACACAGGAAGGGGAACATCACACACCGCAGCCTGTCATGGGGTGGGGGGAGGGGGGAGGGATAGCATTAGGAGATATACCTAATGTTAAATGATGAGTTAATGGGTGCAGCACACCAGCATTGCACATGTATACATATGTAACAAACCTGCACGTTGTGCACATGTACCCTAGAACTTAAAGTATAACAACAATAATAATAAAACGAACTATATTGAAGCCAGTAGGAAAATTATTGGCACCCTCTTGCCATTATCCCTCCTGCTGGCACAGTGCCACATAATTGGGAAGAAATGCTCAGCTTCTGGCTTCTCTGTAAGGAAAGAAAAAGAAGGCTGGACCAGACATCCAATGTTCTGACTTTACAGGAGAGTGAAGCTGCTCAAGGGGCTGGCTTCTGATTTGCCTGTCTCAGAATGCTGATGGGACTTAGCATGCTCTAGATTTCTGAGGACTACTAAGAACAAAAAAAGGCTGAGTGGTGTGCTGCTGCTTCAGAGGACTAATGGTACAGCAGACAGACACCAGAAGGAACAAGAGACTATAACTTTCTGAAAAAAGAAATAAACCAATACATCTCTCTAAATAGAAATATACATGAACAAGTCCAGAAAAGACACATCCACATAAAAGGTTTGCAAGGCCTCCAGAATCTCTAGCCAGGATGATTGGTGAAAATCTTCCCAGTAGAAAGCCAGTCTGTGAAGACTAAGAGAGACACCACGAACAAGCCCACAGCTGGCCTCTGCCTCCACAGAAGTGTCCATAGTTGGCTCCTGCAGCTGAGTGTGTGTACATTGCTGGCTCTAGCCTCATTGCTCCCTGCCCTGGCCTCTTGCTTCTTGACCCAGAGTCAAGACTAAGGATCTCAAGGGTCTTCACAGCCACCATGGGCATCCCCTATCTCTTGCAACCATGGATCATACAGTTGCTGATGTTACAGACTCTAGCTGCCTGAGCCAAAGCAATATTAATCTCTCACAGCCTGAAGCTACTGCATGCCACCACACTTAGAACACTACAGAACTAGACCCAGTGCCACAACACACCCCAATGTGCCCTGTTACCCTAAAGGTGAAAGTTTTTATTTACTGAAGCCAATTCATAAAGTCTGGAAAAGATAACTTCTTTAAATGAGCAAACTTCTTAGCAAGGCTAGAAAGATCATGAAGGATCAGGGAAATATTACACCACCAAAGAAACAAAATACTGCACTTTCAACAATGGATAGATCATCCAGATTAGATATCAGTAAACAAACATTGGATTTGAACTACACTTTAGATAAATGTACATAACAGCTATATACAGAACATTCTATCCAACAGCAGCAGAATATACTCTTCTCAAGGGCCACATAATATTTTTCAGGGTGGATCATATGTTAAGCAACAAAACAAGTCAGCAAATTTTAGAACACTGAAGTTATATCAAGTATCCTTACTGATCACAGCGGTATGAAACTGAGAATCTATAACAGGAGAAATTTAGGAAAATTCACAAATACGTGGAAATTAACACGCACCTGAACAACCAATAGGTCAAACAGGAAATCAAAAGGTGTATTAGAAAATATCTTGTTCCCATAACTGCGTGCGCTCTCCCCTCCCATTCTCTTTCTGCCATCTTTCCGCATTGCCGCAATGGTGCTCATGAATGTCCTGGCTGATGCTCTCAAAAGTATCAACATGCAGAAAAGAGAGGCAAACGCCAGGTTCTTATTAGGTCATGCTCCAAAGTCATCATCCAGCTTCTCAGTGTGATGATAAAGTGTGGTTACATTGGCAAATTTGAAATCACTGATGATCACAGAGCTGGAAAAATTGCTGTGAACCTCACAGGCAGGCTAAACACGTGTGGAGTGATCAGCCCAGATTTGATGTGCAACTCAAAGGTCTAGAAAAACGGCAGAATAATCTGATTCCATTGTGCCAGTTTGGTTTCATTATACTGACAACCTCAGCTGGCATCATGGACCATGAAGAAGCAAGACGAAAACACACAGGAGTGAAAATCCTGGGATTCTTTTTCTAGAGATGTAATACATATTTACAAATAAAATGCCTCATGGAAAAAAAAAGAAAATATATTGAGACAAATGGAAATGAAAACACAACAAAACAAAACTTAATGGGATGCAGCAAAAGTAGTATTAAGAGGAAATCTTATAATGATAAATATCTACATTTAAAAAAGGCAGGTCTCAAAATAAGCCACTTAAATTATATGAACTAGAAGAAGGACAAACTAAACCCAAAGTTAGCAGAAGGGAGAAAATAATAAAAAATAAGAGCAGAAATAAATAAAATAGAGAATAGAAAAGTCATAGAAATTTGACAAAACAAAGAGTCTTTTAAAAATAAATTTTAAATTGACAAACCATGAGTGAGATTAAGATAAAAAGAGAGAATACTCCAATAAATCAAATAAGAAATAAAGGGGGAGACATTTCAATTGATTTCTCAGAAATATAAAGGAACATAATGACAATTATGAACAATTATCTGTAAGCAAATTGGAAAACCAAGAAGGAAATGTATATATTTCTAGAAACATATAACCTACCAAGATTGAACTAATAAGGAATAGAATGCTTGAAGGGGCCAATTTTAAAAAAGATCGTAGCATTAATTAAAAGCTTCCCAACAAAGAAAAATTCAGTACCAGATAGCTTCATGGCTAAATTCTACTAAATATTCAAAGAAGATTTAATACCAGTCCTTATTAAACTCTTCCAAAAGATAAAATCTCATTTTATGAGGCCAGGATCACCCTGATACCAAAGCCATACAAAGACAACAAGAGAAAAAAAAACTACAGACCAATATATCTGATGAACATGGAAGCAAAAATCATCAATACAGTACTAGTAAACCATTTCTGCCAATACATTAAAAGGCTCTTCGCCATAATCAAGTGGGACTTATCCTTGAGATGCATGTTTTGTTTAGCATATGCAAATCAATCAACATGATATGCCAAATTAAAAGAAAAAAGCTACATGATCATCCCAACGGATGCTGAATAAGCATTTGGTAAAGTTTAACATCATTTCATGATAAACTCTCAACAAATTAAGTTTAGAAGGAAATTTCCTCTCCATGATAAAGGTCATTTATGAAAAGCCTACTGCTAACATCATAATCAATGGAGAAAAACTGAAAGCTTTTCCTCTAAGGTCTGGTACAAGGAGAAAATGCCCCCTCTTTGCATGTCTATGTAACATACTAGAAATATCAGCAAGAGCAATCAAGCAAGTAAAAGAAATAAAAGGCACCCAAATCAGAAAGGAAGAAATACTATCATCTATCCCTATCTGCAGAGGGTGTGTTCCTATATGTAGAAAACTGTAAAGATTACACACACACACACACACACACACACACGCACACATGAAAAAACCTGTTAGAACTAATACATAATCTCAGTAACACTGACATTGATGGATGAAAAATCAACATACAAAACACAGTAGCATTTATATATTCTAACAACAAACTCTCCCAAGAAGAAATCAAGAAAGTAATCCAATTTATATAGCATTAAAAAGAATAAAATTCTTAGAAATGAATTTAGCCAAGGAAATAAAATGTTTATACACTGAAAACTGTAAAATTTGATTTAAAATATTGACAAAAACACAAATAGGAAAATACCTTGTTTTCATGAGATTGAATAATTAACATTGTTAAAATGTCCATACTACCCAATGTGATCTACCAATTTAATGCTATCTATAAAAATTCTAGTGTTATATTTTAAATAAATAGTAATCTCTAAACACTTCAACTAGCCAGAGCAATTCTGAGCAAAAAGAGAAAAGCTGGTAGCATCCCACTACCTGATATCAAAATATATTACAAACCTAAAATAATTAAAATAGCATATTACTGTCATAAAAACAGACACATAGGTCAATAGAACAGAATAGAAAGCCAAGAAATAAACCTAAGCATATGCCGTCAAGTAATTTTTGACAAGGGCATCAAGAACACACAATTTTAAAAGGTTAGTGTCTTCAATAAATGATGTTGGGAAACCTCAATATCTATACTGAAATAAATAAAATTTGACCTTTATCATCTATATTTTGGTCAATGATGAACTGTACATACAATGGTTGTTCCATATGATTTTAATACTGTAGGTTTACTGTACCTTTTCTGTGTTTAGGTATACAAATATTTACCATTGTGTTGTAGGTGCCTTCATTATTCAGTATAGTAACATCCTGTGCTGGTTTGTAGCCTAGAAGCAATAGGCAATGCCACACAGCCTAGGTGTGCAGTATGCTATACCATCTAGGTTTGTGTAAATGCACTCTATGATGTGTGCAAAATGATGGAATCACCCAAGGATGCATTTCTCAGAACATATCTTTGTCTTTAAGTGATGCATGACTGTACATACAAAAGAAGGAATCATAGTAAATGAATATATGCATATATGCACAAAATAGAATTACTATACTACGTCAGAATATCACACAACACTCGCAGAAATTTATCAATCATCAAAAAATGTTGCCCTAAGTTAGTTTCCCAAATATTCACCAAGATGTTCTAAATCCACAAAATTTTTAATGAGTATAAATTCATATCAAGTTTTCTTTATATGCCATCATTTTTTTAAAGAAAGTAGCTTTATTGTTATTGTTAGAAATAAATGGAGACTCAGCTGTGGTATAAAAGTGTTAATGAATTAGAGAGGGTTTAAACAATGTGGGCAGCATGATTCACTAAAGACTTCTTAAATTATATGTATTTAGCTGTGTGTTTATATATATATACACACACACACATATATACATATACACATAGATACACATATATACATATACATAGATACACACATATATACACACATATATACATATATACACACACATATATACACTTATGTGTATATATACACACATATACACACATATATACACATGTGTGTATATACACATATATTACACATATATACACATATGTATACACATATATATACACACATATATATACACATATATATACACACATATATATACACACACCCAGCCCTACAATTAGTTTTCTTAATGAAAATGCTCATCTACAGAAGATTTTCATTTTATAACAAGATAATTTCTATGTAGCATGATCCCAAATGACTATTTCAAAATATGATTAGCTTATATTACTAGGAAACCATTTGTTTCTAATTCCTATACTCTACCAGAATTGAGTTGGACTTAGTGATAGTGGCCAAGAGATGGTGGATTTCTCATTTCCTAAGATTTACATTATAGTTTTTTGTGTAATTCATAATGCTCATTTATATAAAAACAATTTTTAAATGTTATCACAAAGGGCAGACGTTAGTAAAAAGTAGGATATTCAGAAAAATAAGGATTTTATATTTCTCAAAAGTTTTACTTATTGCTAATCACTTATATGCACATAAAATATTTTAGGAATAGGTAACCTATTTTGATACCTTGAACTCTGTTATGTTTTTATACTGATTCTTCAGAATACTTTGTATTATTATGTTTAAAATTACCCCTGGATACACTAACGCTTTACATATTTAATTTAGGAAACAGAGTAGCTACCACCATGGGGTTTGTCATGCACCTTCGTCCTTCTTTCCTCTCCTTGTATGCCCAGCACACAAGAAAAATGTATAGTCACTAGGACAGGGGGTCATTCCTTTTCAGAACTTATTTTACTCTTGATTCCTTAAAGAAAAAGGAAATATTACTGGGTTCATGAGGAACCAGTCAAATCCTGAATATAATTAGGTCTGCCTGTTTTCCTATCCTATTTTTTTTCATATACGCCCCTCCAGTTCCCTAGATCTTCAAGATAACTTGAAATTTCTAATACCTACCTAGGTGTAGCCTCCTAAGGGCTGGTAAATAAGCTAGAAATATTCAGTAGCTTATTTACATCACTGAATCCTCTAAAAAAAGTTTAAAACAGACTTAATGTAAGGAAGCAGGTAGTTTCCATTTGCTGTAGAAAATAAACCCATGCGAAGACTTGGAACCAACCCAAGTGTCCATCAATAATAGACTGGATAAAGAAAATGTGGCACATATAAACCATGGAATACTGCGCAGCCATAAAAAAGGATGAGTTCATGTCCTTTGCAGGGACATGGATGAAGCTAGAAACCATCATTCTTAGCAAAATACAAGGACAGAAAACCAAACATCTCATGTTCTCACTCATAAGTGGGAGGTGAACAATGAGAACACATGGACACAGGGAGGGGAACATCACACACTGGGGCCTGCTGGGGGGTGGGGGGCTGGGGGAGGGATAGCGTTAGGAGAAATACCTAATGTAAATGATGAGTTGATGGGTGCAGCAAACCAACATGGCACATGTATATCTATGTAACAAACCTGCACGTTGTGCACATGTACCCTAGAACTTTAAGTATAATTTTAAAAAAGAAAATAAACCATGAAGAGAAAGTAAATTCACCTTCTTCTGTAACTTGGTTATGTTACCCATCATGATCTGATCCTTGCCACCCAAAGACTTGCAGCTGGTGACAATACCCAGGAGGAATCTGGACAAAATTTTTTGACTTAGAAGAAGCTAAAAACATTCAAGTTAGCATACTCCACTGTGGCAAGCCTGCACATTCTTTAACAATTTTCCCATAGAAAGGTGGGATCTATGTTCCCTTTCTTAAATCCAGGCCAATATAGTGACCCCTTTGTAACCAATAAAATGTGACTAGAGTGATTGTTGTTGAACTTGTGTGTGTAGGTCAGAAAATGCCATGCATCTTCTACGTGCTTCTCTCGGAATATGCTCTCTATGGAAAACCAATCACAATGTACAAATTCAACTATCCAGGGCATCCACTAAAGAGTGACTATGTGGAGGCAGTATCAGTCAACATCCAGAGTAAACATCTCCAGTTATAAAAGTAAGTTATTTTGATCATCCAGCTGTGTAAAACCTTCAGATGACTGTAGACATGGCCAACATGTGATTTTAACCACAGGAGTGACCCTATGTTATTAAAATATATCTCAAATCTGCACATTAGAAGCACTTATGGGGGATAATTCCATTTGCTATTGAATCTTTAAAAAAAAATCACTCTCCAGCATCAATATTATAAAGGGTATATATAATTATGCCCTTAGAACAAAAATAGAAGAAAATCAAAATCTATACTTTAGAAAATACCCTATTGAGATTTTCAGATTTATCCCTAATTCTAAGTAGTTCATTCAATATAACAGGGTCATAAGGGTTCAATACAGAAGAGTCAGAGTTTGTTTTTTTTTATATTTTGAATGTGTTTTTCATACATAATTGTATATCTTAGAATTTCTGACAACTGCATTTATCCACTAGAAAAATGTTTATTGCAATCTAATGAACTAAGTCTACTGTATATTTCTGTAGAAACTGCCCTTGAACTTAATGCTTGCAGAAATATATCAGAATAGAAGAAACAGACTACTTCTAATTTTAAACCAAACATCTAACAGAATCTTAGTAATATTAATTAAAAATAAACCTGGACTAATCTGATTGTAGTACCACATCAGCAAGATGGCTGACTAGAGTTGCCTGGCTCTCAATCTCTGGGTTTTAAAACATAGGAGACTTAATATCAAAAACATTTACTCTCCCAATATTAGGTTTTGGATAACTGATCAGGTTGATCAAAGATATGAAAAAATACATAATAACAATACCATTTATTGAATATTTAAAAGTTCTTGGCATTGTGGTGAGTAATTTATATACATTGCATTATTTGTTCTCATGGCAACATTATGGGTTATATTTTATCTCCACTTTATAAATGAGGAAATGGAAGCTCAGAGGAACAAAAATATATAGCTAAAAGTCCCACAGGTATTTAGTGGTTGAGCAAAAAATTGTTTCTCATTCTGTTTGACTATGAAACCAATTTTTTTCACAAGAGTATCATATTTTCAAACTGTAAGAGAAATTCCAGGTCATATAGTCCAATATCCACCTGATGTTAGTTTCTTCTACATTACAGGTACTTCTCTGACTTAACATTTAAAACTCTCTAGCAAAGTGGAACATTCTGATCCCCAAAACTATCGCTAAATTTAACTGACTTTACCTCCTTAAAGCCTCTCCAATCTGTCTACTTTCCCTCTCCACTCGCCCTGCAAAAACCTCAAGCAACCTTCAGACAACAGCATTAGCCAACTAACTAATCTACCTCCATTCACTCTTACCATTTTTGCATTTGTTTTCTACACATTTCAGCTAAATATTCTTTTTCAAATATATCACTCTGCTGATTTAATGACTTTTTAGTCTTTTTTGGATAAACAGCAAACATCTTGCCACAGCCTATAAGAACAGTAACTGTTAGGTGCTGGTGTGCTCAGATCTGTCCCAGTTTACCTTG
Organism: Pan troglodytes; assembly: GCF_028858775.2. Lineage (NCBI taxonomy): Eukaryota > Metazoa > Chordata > Mammalia > Primates > Hominidae > Pan > Pan troglodytes. The sequence goes on along the minus strand of NC_072421.2, from coordinate 36,992,572 downwards.
TTGCCAAGCCTAATTATTAATTATCCTCTTTCATTCTCAAAAGGTTCAAGTTTGGACAGTGAATTTTGTGGTTATCCTATCTATAAAGCCTTGCATCACCTGGCACAAGTGATTATACATTTAACTGTTCACCACTCATTTTGACCATAAAGCTGGACAACTGTTACAAACAACCATTTCAGCCCTCGAGAAATGGACCAAATATATACAAAGCTAACAGGTGCTTATTCATGAAAACTACTGAACTTCAGATAAGTATAGTGTAAAAAGTCACATGCAAAAGACTACATATTATGTAATTTCATTTATTTGAAATATCAGAAAGGGCAAAACTATAGAGACAAAGCAAATCAGTGGTTGACTGAGACTGGTAATGAGTATGGGAGTTGACTGCAAAAGGGTTTGAGGGAAATGTGGAGGTAAATGGAAAAGTTCTATATCTGGAATGTGGTTATGACTGCAAATCCTATAATTAAAAACTATTAAAATGTACATTTACAATAAATGAATTTTACGTTATGTATGCTGTACCTCAAAAAGCTGTAAAAGTATATTTTACATGTGAGATTTTAGGTAAAAGTATTGTCAGACTGCCTATGTTAGCACAAATGTAACAGACAGCTATGATAGAAACAAAATTAAACATAACATGGAATCAACGTGGGTTTACCCAATTATTTCTGCTTAGTTAAACCATTTGATGTACCAACACAATTGACATTTGCAGAAAAACACTGAAACATCCTTTGAAAACAAATGGAAATATTAATAGTATCCTATATTTCAATTTTTAATTATTTACTTTTGTTTTTCATTCTGGTCTTCACTTTGTATACCCTATTTTCCAATTGTTAAGTAAAAATTTATGTAGTATATGAAGCTTTGAGTCAGAGAACCAATGTTGCGCTGGCTTAACCAGCAAAAGATGAACTATAGAATTTTCCATCTTAAATTTCATTCCAAAGTTCAGCATATTCACTAAAACAGCTACATACTTTTGTTTAATATATTACCTTGTCTGACTTTTCAGCCTAAGTTCAAAAACAGATTCCTTAAATAAACCAACTCCTTCAATGTCAATGACAGCATCCGTATCAGGCTCAGTAGCGATCAACATTATGGGAAACTTCCAGATCCCTTCTGTTACGCACTCTATTTTCAGTGTTATGTGAGACCTTGAATATAAAAGGAGATTTTAAATGATACTACGTGAAAACAAGTAAAGAGAATAAATATAGCAAACTAAACTAAGGTAAAAATGTAAGTAAACTCTGTGGTTTCAGTGAAAACACTAGGACATTTAATTCTTAAAAATAATGTAAATGACTTTTAATTACATTTTATAAATAATTTTTGGGTCATAGATTATATTTTCATTCTCCCTTTGAAGTAATTATTTTTAGGGTGTCTTATCTACCCTCTAGTTATTTTCTAAGAACCAACAACATATGCAGAATGAACTCTGCAAATTTTCTGTAACCAGCATAGATTATCATAGTGCATAAGAAGGTAAGGGTGGATTTGGCAAAATAGACCCATGTTTTATACTAATAGGTATTCCATTCGGGGATTTTTTTCAAATATGAAACATTATGCGAAAGTATTTTCAACTCTTGTTTCACAAAGAAAAAATACATTTTCTGTGAAAACATGCAAAGCCCATACAATTGACTTAAATGGCAGTTTTAAAAAAATGAAATTGCAATTGGTAACGACCACATACACCTTGCAGAATAAGATAAAATTGAGTGGCAGCTGAATTAAGGAAGAAAGTTAGTAGAGATAGACTTAAGACTTTCAAAGCATTTGACTATGACAAAGAGTGGAGAGATAGGGCAGTAGCCAGAGTTGATGAATGGTTATCTGTTTGCTTGTTTAGGGTAGAAATGATTCAAACATGTAACAGTGTGGTTTCAATATCATAAGTCAGGATTAGAAAAGGAATCTCATACCGCTTACTTAAAAGTGACAGAAAGAACATTTCTGGGAACTCTTACTCTTCTTAGGTGGGACTATAAAATTACTCAACCATTTTGTGAGCAACTGGATAGTATCTTAACAAATTTGTGTAAAGCAGTGTGGCAATTTCTCAAAGAGCTAAAAACAGAGCTACCACTGGACCCAGCAATCCCATTACTTGGTATAAACCAAAAGGAATATAAATCATTCTATCATAAAGACACATGTACTCATGTGTTCATTGCAGCACTATTCACAGTAGCAAAGACATGGAATCAGCTTAAATGCCTATCAAAGGAAGACTGGATAAAGAAAATGTGGTGCATATACACTGTGAAATACTATGCATTCATTTAAAAAAAGAAATCATGTCTTTTTCAGACACATGGATGCAGCTGGAGGCCATTATCCTTAGCAAACAACATAGGAACAGAAAACCAGAAAACCAAATACCACATGTTCTCACTTATAAGTGGGAAATGAATGATGAGAACACACGGACACAGAGAAGGGACCAATAGACACTGGGGCCTACCTGAGGGTGGAGGTTGGAAGGAGAAAGAGGAGAAGAAAAAATAACTATTGGGTACTAGTCTTCATACATGGGTGAAGAAATAATCTGTACAACAAACCCCCATGACACGAGTTTACCTATATAACAAACCTGCCCATGTACCCCTGAACCTAAAATAAAAGGTTTTAAAAAAGAAAAGAAAGCTTCACTCAGTAAATTAGGAGTTCCACTATTGGTACTTTCCTCTGGAGAAATGCCTCTAAGATTTCAAGAAGTGATGTATATAAGGGTATTCATTACTGCATTGTTTATACTGTCAAAAAAAAGGGAGTAAAATTTTAAAATGTTCTTTCAATAGGGTGCTGCTAAAATGAAGTGTGTTGCATAGAAACAATGGAATACTATGCAGCATAATTTAGTCAATGATGATTAATACATAAACTTAACACATTCAAATATACATTTTAAACCTATACCTCTTTCACATTCTCCTGTCTTTGTAAATGAAACTATATTCCTCTATTCCCACTATTTCAAGACCATTGTTTCAAGAACCAGTTTCTCCACTTCTGCTGTTACCATCTTACAAGAAGATTTCTACAATTTAGAGCTACTGTTTTCTTTTGGTTTTTCTTATTTAACTCTGTGTCTTCCAGTAAACCATTCCAAATTAATTTGGAACAAGGAATGGCAGAAGTAAATGAATATGTGCGTATATATATATATATATGCACAAAATATAACTGTTAAGTTACACCAGGTATCACCTAACACTTACAAAATTTGATGAATCATGTACACACATTTTCCTAAACTAGTTCTCCAAATATTTATTCTTCAATAGTTTTCTATTGTTTCTAATATAAAAGGCCAATGCATATTGTCATGATCCTATGTGAACAAATCCCAGTAAAATTCTCCAAACTTATTTCCTCCTTTACTCGCTCCATTAGAGAAAGATTGGCTTTCTTACTATTCATTGTTTGTGCTAAACACTTCCTGTCTTACGACTTCTGCATTTATTATTTTCTCTGGCTCAAATGCTCTTTCCAACTTTTTTATGTCTGTAAGGTCTTGGCTTAGACATCATTTCATGGAAGCCTAACTATCCACTTTATCTGATGTGCATCCTTTAAAGTTCTCTATCTCCATTTATTTATTTATTTATTTATTTATTTATTTATTAGGACAATCTGAAATTTACTTTCTTGCTTATTCATTTATTTCTGTTATCTATCACTTTCACTAGATGATACACTCCTAAAGTGCAGGGATTTTGTCTCTTTTGTAGATGTTAAATGATTTTTGATAAATTAATGTACAGGTTCAAATGAACAATGCTGAATAATTCTATTCTGCGAGCGACTTCTTTGAGTTAATGAGAAGTTGCTGAGTCAAAATGTGGGACCCTTCGGGAGAAGACCACAGAATTTCATGGATGACATGGTGAGCCATTTTATGATCAATACTGTAGATTCATAACAATGCATATGTGTGATATTTCTTATTTTAAGTTGCCACCCACAAACTCTGAAATAGAACTTTGTTTCTCATTCTGTTCAGCTCTTGAACGGGTAAAAAGTTCTAGGAAAATGTCAAGCTAAGGTAATTAGCATTTCTGAAGATACCATAAGACAAATGATATCTGTTATTTCATTATTTTAAAAAAGTTACGACCTGTTAAATTAGGATCTTCAGACTGATTCATTACACTCTTAACCATTGTTCTCATATGCTTTTGTATTGGACCCTTGATTTTTATTGGAAAAAGGCCAATAGAAATAATTTTCCTGCATTTCTTTTGTAATACCATCATTTAGCATATTTATTATTATTTTTAGCATGCACAACACTGTATTCTGTGAAAAGATGAATGTCAGAATGACCTAGTATTCACTGCTGTGAAACATGATATATTTTCTTTTTATCAAAACACATAAATGTTCTTTTTAACCTTGCCCACAAAAAAGAACAGAATTGAATTTAGTACTAATTCATTAATCTAGGTAAAGCATGGTATAATTATTTTCCTGTTATTTTTCATAGCTCAATGCTATTGGTGTAATTTTGATTTTTCTTGTTTAATTGTTTCTCTTGCATTGACATTTTGGTCAATGATGAACTGTACATACAATGGTTGTTCAATATGATTATAATACTGTATGTTTACTGTACCTTTTCTGTGTTTAGGTACACAAATGTTTACCAATGTGTTACAGTTGCCTTCATTATTCAGTATAGTAACATCCTGTGCAGGTTTGTAGCCCAGAAGCAATAGGCTATACCATATAGCCTAGGTGAGCAGTAGGCTATACCATCTAGGTTTGTGTAAATGCACTCTACAATGATGGAATCACCTAAGGATGCATTTCTCAGAACATATCTTTGTTGTTAAGTGATGCATGACTGTATATACAAAAGAAGAAATCATAGTAAATGAATATATGCATATATACACAAAATAGAATTGCTATATCAGAACATCACACAACACTCACAGAAATTTATCAATCATCAAAAAATTTTGCCCTAAATTAGTCTCTCAAATATTCACCAAGATGTTCTAAATCCAAAAAATTTTCATGAGTATAAATTCACATTGGCTCTGCCCATTTTCACAAATAATAACATTGTTCCCTTTCTAGTGTTGCTGTAATTTCCATTAATTCATATTAATACATATGAAGCAAAATGTGAAAAAAATTAACAAACATAGAAAACTGTGAAAAATGAAAGAAAATACAAACATAGAAAATGTCAATATGTATGGTATACTTTCTTCTTGTAGCTTGATTTTATTGCTGCTTCCTGAAGATGACCCTGGTGTATTTTCATTATCAAACTACATATTCATAGCCAGTTTAGATGTATGACTACATTGAATACAAGGTTGAACTTTAGAAATTGACTCAGCAATCCCATTATTGGGTATATACCCAAAGAAAAATAGATCATTATATCAAAAAGCCACATGGACTCGTTATGTTCATTGTCACATTATTCACAATAGCAAAGACATGGAATCAACCTAGGTGGCCATCAATGGTGGATTGAATAAAGAAAATATGACATGTACACACTATGGAATAACATGCAGCCATGAAAAAGAATGAAACCATGTCCTTTGCATGCATCCATGTCCTCCTTCCATGGATGGGGCTGGAAGCCATAACCCTAAGCAAATTAATGCAGGAATGGGAAACCAAATACTGCATGTTCTCACTTACAAGTAAGAGCTAAACATTGAGCACCTGTGGACATAAACATGGGAACAACAGACGCTGCAAACTACTAGTTGGAAAGGGGATAGGTTAAAAAGCTACCTACTAGGTACTATGCCCACTGCCTGAGTGCAACATACCCATGTAAAAAACCTACAAATATACTTCCTGTATCTAAAACAAAAGTTGAGAGAAGAAAAAAGAAATCATTAAAAACACAAATAATATTTTCAATTGTTTTTTCATTGCCAGGCTGTACTTTGTGTATATCATGGTGCTTATCAGTGTCTCTGCATTTAGACACAATAAAGCCCTATTTCATAGTGAAATATCATATAGTGTTTGCAGATGCTGAGTAACAGGTGTCCAGAAAGCAAATATAATGACACTGGATGAAGTTTCCTAGAGGACAGACATCTAAAGGCCACCCTTCGCACAGATTCACTTATATCTTACTAAGGAATGTGTAATGTTATGTATTGAGTAGTAAAATGTAATGAAAGCAGTAGCAATGTAAAATATAGCTTAGGCATTTGCATCATTTGAACTGGTTCTGATAAGCAACATCAAGAAATATCATGTTGCTATTGCACAACGCTAAATCAGCTTTTTTAAAAAAAGATTTTACAGAAGAGACTATTCTATTTCATTAATGTGATACACTAATGACCTTAGGGAAGTCATAATTCTTGAGGGATATCTTAGATTTTCAACCATTTAGACTACATTCTTCTCATGAGAATATTTTTTGTAGCTAGATGTAATCCAGCCCAAAATATTTCTCAATAATATCAAATAAGTAATGCAATTCAAATATTGAGAAATAAAAAGAGAAATCAACATTAATACATTTAAAAGGGTAATACTATTGTTTAAATAAAAAAGAGGAAAGTAGATTTACCTTAATGGTTTCTTTGGTGTGAATACCAGATTGAAGATAAATGTTATCCTTTTAGCCATAATATCGTAAGATTTTTCAATCATATATAAAGCTACACAGGATTCCAACTTAGACTTCATAGCCTCAGATTCAAATTGAATTTCATACTCGAATTCATGTATTTTAGGAATTTCTAGGAAAGTCAAGATGAAAATATATTTCAATTTAATTAAATATGCATAGATTTAATATCAATTACCTGTCAAGACTAACAATGCACAGGTATTTAGAGAAAGGGAGGGGGTATATATTATTTAGCTTAATGTCTATAAAGTCTGGTGCATTATCAGGCATATAATGATACTCAGTATATTTTTGTTAACAAGTTAATAAATAAATGAATGCATATAAAAATAAACATAGAAGACAACTCTCACCACTCTTAAATCTTTATAATTCAGGTCTATAAAACAAGAAAGGCCACATGGAAATTAATAATCATTAACAGTCTAATGAAAATAACGATATTTGCTCTATATAATAAATGTATTAAAAACCTATAGACTTAAAACTTATGAAGAAGTCATTTAAAACTTGCTTTGAATTAAGTTTAAACAATATTGAAACAGCATTTCAAACTATTAGATCAGGATTTTCAATTTCTGGTATATTTTGATTAACAAAAACTGCTCCTCATGTTTTAGTGTTGGAGTATACAGACAATATGATGAACAAATATTTTCTTAATGAGTAGGTTACCAAAGAAAAGTAGTAGTTTTTTGTCCCCTGCACATGAAAAATATCTTAAATCCAGAGCTAGCATGTAGATGAGAGGTACAAACATGTATTAAACTTACTCTCCAGTTATATGTAAGGAGCCCAACTCACAAATCAAGAAGTTTGTTGCATATGGAACTTGGAAGAGAGGTCAGAGAACCATGAATTGACTGGATCTACAGCTGTGCTAATCCAGAATCCAACCCTCTCAGCCCAGTGATGCGACATCCCCTTAGCCCAGGAGTTCTTAAACAGGGGAAGGGAATAGCAAAGGGAGAAGCCAACTCTGTCATATATCCTTGCACTAGGCCTGGCCTCATGGACCCTGGTTCCAGGCCTGTCCTTGTAGACACAGGCGCCAGATGTGTCCCCAGTCATGGCCCCAGATCTGCCTACAAACCCAGGCAACAGGCCTACACCAAGATGCATTATAATTAAATTGTTGAAAGTCAAAGGCAAGCTACTCTGGGCCACTCTGCTTATGGGATGTCCCTTCTCTGTCTATGGAGCAGTCAAAAACAGTCGAAGACAAAAATAGAACTTTGAAAACAGCAGGAGAAAACTGTCTCATCACATACAAGGGAACTATTATTACACTATCAGTGGATTTCTCAACAGAAACATTGAAGGACAGGAAACAGTGAGATGACACATTCAAAGTGCTAAAAGAAAACAAAAGGCCAACCAAGAATACTACACTTGACAAATCTGTCCTTTAAAATAAAGAGATATTGGGAGGCTGAGGTGGGTGGATCACAAGGTCAGGAGATCGAGACCATCCTGGCTAACACAGTGAAACCCCGTCTCTACTCAAAATACAAAAAAAAAATTAGCTGGGCATGGTGGCGGGCACCTGTAGTCCCAACTACTCCGGAGGCTGAGGCACAAGAACGGTGTGAACCCGGGAGGCAGAGTTTGCAGTGAGCCGAGATTGTGCCATTACACTCCAGCCTGGGTGACAGAGCGAGATTCCGTCTCAAAAAATACAAATAAAAATAAAGAGATAAAAACCCTCAGATGAACAAAAGCTGAACGAGTTTGTCACTACTAGACCTGACTTATAAAATGTACTAATAGGGAGTTTTTCAAGCTGAAATGAAAGGGTGTTCAAAAGCAACATAAAAATATATAAAAGTATAAATCTCACTGGCAAAGTAAATGTATATACAAATGCAGAATAATGTAATACTGTAATAGTGGTGCACAAATAACTTTTAACCCTAGTAGAAATGTTAAAAGAAAGTATTTAGAAAAACTATAGCCACAAAAAATTAGTTAATGAATATACAATAAAAAATGGCTTTTAATATCCATAATATAAAGTGTATTTAGGGGGAGTAAAAGTATTTTTGTATGTGATTGAAGTTCTTATCAGCTGAAAATAGACTTTTCTATATTATGATATAAAATAGTTATCATGCTTGCCTTCTCAAAGCACCTCTATTGTCAGTTGCCTCCCCTTCTGTATACATTTTCATGAACTGCTGATGAAGACCTATAAATTTTTACCTCGGGGAAACTTTATAGCTATGGCTAAATTCATGAATAAGGGGCAAATAATTTTGTTTCCACAGCCAACACCTAAACATACATTAAAAACATAATGTTTTTCGTATCGTTATTTATATTTTCATTTCTTTATTCATTCAGCAAATATTAATTAAAGGTTTTCATTGACATGAGACGTCCAATTCTTGTCCTCATGGAGTTGATGATCAAGAGGAAGAAACTGACAATAACTACTAATGCCACAACTAGTTTTTAAATTACTACTGTGATAACTACTACCATGGAGAAGTAGAGGATCCCATGAGAGCACAGGTCCTGGGAACATCACTGCTAAGGATTCCAGAGGAAGAGACCAACACACCAAACTGAAGGATGAGTAAAGGTTAGCCGGATGTAGAGAGGGGGAAAACTCCTTCTACTCATCAAAGCAGCCTGCAGGAATTACTCAGACTGCAGGAATTGTTCATGGTGAAAACCAGCTGGGCCCACTTGAGAAAGAGCTTATGAGGGCAGAGCAGAGAGGGTGAGAGGAGTTTATCAAACCGTGAAGCAGGCAAAGTAGAAAAGAGCGAGACAATGCAGGGTGTGGTGAAGATGTGGGACTTCTAAGAATAACAGGAGACAACTAGACTACTAGTGATTAGCATCCAATTTCAGACTCTATTCAAGATTAATACTAAATAAAAGAACCCAAGCAGTCTGACTTAAGACTTTACAACTCAGTATAGCAGGTTTGTCATATGGCACAATTGCTGCAGAAGCACCATTAGCACCATTAGCATCATTGTCTGGAAGGGTGCAGGACATAATTTGTGCATAGGAATGTGGTGGCTCTCAGAGCAGAGCCCTAGGGCACTCAAAAAGTTAGGTCAGAAAAGAAAACAACAGAAATCAAGAAGGGGCAACCAGTGTGATAATAAATTAATAAGGTTAGTCATGAAAGCCAAGGGCAGAAAGTACTTCAACTTGATCAACTGGTAAATGCTGATGACATGTGGAACATAGATATGACTGCTGTATTAGGCACACTGGATAAGGTTGGCAGTCTTTTCAAGGGTAATCCTATTACAGTAAGCAGGACAAAGGCTGAATGAAGTAAATTGATCAGAAAAAAAACAAAGTGAAGAGAAACAGAGCAAAGAATCAAGGACAGGAGGTCAATATGAGGTCACAGGAGGAACAATGACAGGTTTCTCAGGAGCTGTTTGTGATTACAGGCCAAACCTGACATGGGAGTTTACAAAAAACAGGCAAATACGACACAGGAAGATGACTGGCCTGGGATGAAATGAGACACATATGTCACATAAATCAGAACATCACACAGAAAAAAGACAACAGATTAATCAAAGAAAAACAGTATTGAGCTATAGAACAATTGGGAAATAAAATTAAGGGGCATGACTAAAACTACTTTCAGATAGAAAGCCCCGAGAAAGTCACTGAACTAATCCACAGAGAATTACAAAGAATGCATGGACCAGGAGGTACTTAGGAAGAAGAAATACACTTATAGGAGAAATCTTGCCCACAGAGTAATTTGTAATCTTACAGAAGTGACATTGCAAAACAGTCTAAAAATCCAAGAATAATAATATTTCAATAGGACAATACCAATTGATGTAAATAGTACAGGTGCATAGATTTATCATGTTGAATAAATATTTTTGAAAACCTTAACAACAGAGTACGTGTTTTGCTAATTTTGGCATCTCTGGAGCTGAATGTAGTATCTGGCAGAAAAGATGCTTGCTGGATTGTTGCTGAATGATAAAGATATGAAGGCAATCAATCCCAGTTTACTTAAAGGTGTGTGTGATGAGTAAGGATGAAGAGAGCACAGTGGTCCTTGTATTTTCATTTAATGAAGCTTGATAGTTTTATGTGACTCAGAAATTCTATGATGAATATAATGGGAAGGGAATGCTGGGAATTCTTATCTCCTACTTATCAGGTTTACATAAAGAGGCCTATTCACTCTAAAGAAGGGAAAAAGTATAGGAGAAAAATATCTCAGCCTCAATCTGCCTCCTTCATGATGACTTGCCACGGGTGGAAAAGCAACATATCTGATCAGTGAATTTGAGTGAAGGAATGGAACATGAGCAGGTGAGCATACCCTTCTCTTTCTTCCCCAATGTCTTGATTCCAGGATTCACACTTTCTTCTACTCGCTCATGTGTAAGTTGTTTGTTCCTGCAAGGAGTTCACAACTGGCCAGTTTGGCATGAATGCACTCAATTTTGGTGGAAGGTATTTAAAAGCCCAAATTTCTCCACAGTTCCAAGTCATTTTCCAATTCATTTGTATAATTAATAAAGCTAACACTTTGATTTCCATCTGCTTTATTTTTATATCTGCCTCTCAGTTAGTTTCAAACTCAGATGAGAGAAGACAAGTATGTGATTAATTATCACTCTTAAAATCCTATCAGAGTCCATGCCACTCAGTGTAGTGCTTTAATTTCCACTAGAAGGGACTTAGGAGACAACAGGAAGTACAAGACTGCATGGTCAACATGACTCCTATTCTTAATGTGCTGAGTAAACTGTAATTAAATTGCACAGGAGTGAGAAAGGAGCTAGTCTGCTTTTGCATATACTAAAGACTAAAGTAGTATTCAGACTTTCTGGTAAGATTTGTCCTTTCATAAAGAAAAAGGTGTCAAAGGAGGGTCAAGCAGAGAGAATTACAGATTGTGTAGAGAGTTGGCTACACCTTTGGAATAAGGGCAGGGGAAAGGAACCAAGTTATTGCCATATGTCTTTAAGGAGACAATGAGGTCGATACCTTTTTTTAAATATTTAGGCACTATATAGAAAGAACTATGTTAAATTTGAGAAGAGACTGGTCTATTCTTCTATATAGCAGGACATACATCAGGAGAACAAAAAAGATTCACAAGTTAGCCAAAATATGAATGAGCTTGTTGAGTGTGGTGGTATTGAGCAGAGAGCAGAGAAAACAAAAGCTGTTTTAGAGAGAATGACGGGTGGAGATGAGACTGCAAACCTTCCCGACAGTTATTTTCAATAGTAAATATTGTTTTTCATCATGAAAAATAAGGAAGCAGTAAAATAAGAGCCATATCAAAAGGTATATTTTCAAGAGCTATTTTGAGAGAGATTGCTCTCCTAATATGACTTTCAAAGTTCCCAAAATGATGTTGGTAGCTTCTTTCAAGACCCTGATTATCTAGGAGTTAAGTGGATTTTTTAGGTCATAAGTATAATCAATGTATATGATCAGAATTGCAATTTCTTTAGTTTACAACCTGACAAGAGTACAACTTAAGCAATTTAAAGTAGCAAGAACATGTTAAAATGGTTTATATGTATAAGCATTTATTTACCTTCCTTTACAGTTACTGTAACATGAGTTCTGCCCTCTTAATATTTTTAAAGTGCATTTTAAGTGCACCACACAATATTGTTAACTCTAAGCACTATGTTTTACAACAGATCCCTAGAACTTATGCATTTAGTACAATGGAAACTTTATACCCAATGTTCAACTCCCCATTTCTTCTCCCTTCCAGATCCTAGCAACTATTATTCCATATTATTCTGCTTCTATGAGATTGAGTATTTCAAATTTATCATATTAAGTGGTATCATGTAGTTTTGTCTTTCTGTGACTGGCTTATTTCACTTAGGTCCATCCATGATATTGCATATTATAGAATTTCCTCCTTTTTAGGGCTGAATATTATTTCAAGATAGTATATGCTATATTTTCTTTATCCATTCATCTGAGGACATAAATTTAGGTTGTTTCTATATCTTGGCTATTGTTAATAATGTTACAATGAACATTGGAATACAGACCTCTCTTGGAACTCCCGATTTCAATTTTTTTGAATAAATGCCCAGAAGAGGGATTGCTAGATAATAGATGATAATTCTCTTTGTAATTTTTTGAGGAGCTTTCATACTGTTAGACTGTTTTCCATAGCAGATGAACCATTTTGCATTCCTACCAACAATGTTCAAGGGTTCAAATTTCTCCACATCTTTACCAACACTTTTTTTTTTTTGACGTTAGCCATGGTGATAGGTGTGAGGTGATATCTCATTGTGGTTTTGATTTGTATTTCCCTAATTAGTGATATTGAACTTTTTTTCATATAGTTTTCACCATTCATATGTCTTTTCTAGAGATATGTCTATTCAAGTATTTTGCTTATTTAAAAAATCAGATTATTTGTTTTTTTTTTAATTGAGTTGTAGGAGCTCCTTAAGATTAACCACTTATCAGATATATGGGTTGCAAATGTTTTCTACCATTCCACGTGTTATCTTTTTACCCTGTTGATTGTTTCCTTTGTTGTGAGGAAGCTTTTCAGTTTAATGTAGTCCTACTTATTTTATTTTATTTTTGTCTGTACTTTTGGTGTTATATCCATGAAATCATTGCCAAGACCAATGTGTCATGAGAAGACCCTTTGCCAAGCACAGGGTCTTTGGCAAGACGGTGTCCTAAATCTCCCTAAAGGCTTTGGTAAGTCTGGCTCCTCCTGAAGTGCAAGAAACTTTCAATTAGTTTCTGTTGTCTTACGAAGGGAATTATTGCTGAATTGGTGTGTTTGTGGGTGTTTGGAGGGTCCAGCACTCTCTACTTTCCCTTGTTGCTTATATCACTCAGTTTCATATATTTACCTCAAGTAAAACACCACATATTTGAAGAATTAGATAACCTATTTTAAATTATTTTGATTTTTTTTAAATTGAGATAGTAAATCTTTTTTTTTTTTTTTTTTTTTTTTGAGACAGAGTCTCTCACTGTTGCCCAGGCTGGAGTGCAGTGGCACGATCTCGGCTCACTGCAACCTCCGCCTCCCAGGTTCAAGTGATTCTCCTGCCTCAGCCTCCCAAGTAGCTGAGATTACAGGTGTCTGCCACCACACCTGGCTAATTTTTTATATTGTTAGTAGAGACGGGGTTTCTCAATGTTGGTAAGGCTGGTCTCAAACTCCTGACCTCGTGATCCTCCCGCCTTGACCTCCCAAAGTGCTGGGATTACAGGCGTGAGCCACCGCACCTGGCCCGAGATAGTAAATTCTTATATACAAATCTGGAATATACAGTAAATACGTGAAGCATTATTATTATTATACAAACTTTATTTGGATATTATATCTAATTTATGTTCATTTTCTATTTCTTTACATTAGAAAATAATTTACTCAAGGTTTTGTTTCTAAATTTAAAGCTGCATTTTATGGCATTATCATAATCCTTAAATCAGAAAGAAAGAGTAAAAGAAAAAAACAAAGTTGAGGGAAGTGGAAATTATAGTTACTACAGTTTTCTCTCTTCTCACTATTGATGGAATCACAATCTACATCTTATAAATCTAGTGATAACTGTAACTTGTTATTTTTGAGCTACGTGAAAATAACACACATAACAACGGAACACTCCTTAAGCACTATGTGAATAAGTAGTGAAATGAAAAGTAAATGGACATGGATCTTAATGTAACTGCACAATCAGCAACCTGCAATTCATGGAAACTAAGTTTCTTTTTTCATTTTATTTTTTCTATAACCGTAGTTCTCTTACCATTGGGATCCTCACAAAAATTATGTGAATTTCTTTTTGGAATCACTAAAACTTCTGTCAGATCTGGAGTAAGACTATATCCGAAAAAACCAGCATTCAGTATGATTTCTACCTTCTCTTCTGCCCGCTTCCTGGACTGACATTGTATGACAACTGCAGGAGAGAAATATTTCCAGTTAACTTGACTTGTAGGTGATATGATCATTCTTGAGATAGAAGAAAATGAACTATGTCATAAAAATAAAACTTCCTTTGATATACTTTGACTTGTCATTGTATCTGGCCACATACACACATATACACACACATTCATGCAATATCTACATCAGTTAACATTTGGGAAGAAAATATGAATATTAAAGACTATGTAAAAATAGCACAGGAAAATAAATCTGTAAGATATATACTAGATTATAAAACATTATATTAGGATATAGAAATTTGATTCGGGAACTGATGTAGTTAGATCCATAACTCAAGGGGCAATTGTAAATGCATGAATTTTTCCCCTTTTGAAATATATGTTCATTGTGATAATACTAAACTTTACTTTTATAACAATACTATAGAAAATGCCTTCAAATAGTTTAAAAAAATAAGTTCTGTAACACTTATTTTGCAATATTTTAAAAATATTTCCTATTAGATTCATTACGTTTTTACATGTACCATGAAATTCATATTCAAATTAAATAAAATATTTAAAATTATTTTTGATTTACTTTTAAGTTTATAAAAATTACCTTTTAAACACATAAAAGTAAAATTGTAATGATTTAAAATTCAAGTTAAATGTGATTACATATTAATTTAATGTACAGAATTAAATATATATATAAATATATTTCATATGTATTAAATTCCAATATTTTATCATCTCCAGTGGTGAAAAACTTTGTCAGCAATGTTGTGAGAAATCAAAATAGTCTGTTTATGTACAACTACCAATTATATCAAGGAGGAATATCAATGTATTATTTTGACATTAGCTCTGTAACCATGTGTACTGGAGTCCACATAAATAAGAATATTATTTCTCCCAAACATATAAAATGCTCTACTACTATCAAGTCAAATACACATTGAATATAGGGGAAAAAGGAGAATCATAATATAAAAAAGCTTGTGAAATGTATTATGCTATGATTCTGTGGCATCAATAATAATATATTCACACAAACTACAAAATTAGATGATGTCCTCAGATGTATGTGTTTTCACAATACATATATTTGTAGTTTAAAATACTATAACAAATGTAAATTTTATTCTAAAATTTAAAAATTTATATTGAACATTCTGGATTTAGAATGAGTATGTGAAATGTACAATAAGAATACAATGATATATATAAATTAAAGGGTTTAAAATGGCTAGGAAAAACTGTACAAGCTTTTCTGGTTATAACTATCTTCAGTATCAAGGCATTAAATCAGAAATTAATGTTATCAAAGTTACAATTAGTATCATGTCACTGGTTGTGTCCTAGAGGTCCTTAGGAAATTAGTGCTCTGGCAATGTATGGATCACTCAATCACAATGAATTCTCATTTCATTGTCTTTACAGTGTGACAGATAGTAGAGTGTTTTTCCAATTATCTGGCCCAATAGACAGTAGTAGATAAAAATGCACAAAGAGAAAATGTGGCTTAAAGAACAAAAAAGTATCCTGGGTTTGAGAATAACTTGAGTGACAGATACATAAAAAAGAAAAGAATTAATAAACTTTGCTAATGATATAGGTGAGCAGGGAAAGCAGTAGGTTATATCCGATGTTACTAAGAACAAAAAATGGACTACACAGAAAGTAAATGATATGTATTTATAAAATTATACCCACTTGCCTTTCGAGGGCATGTGTAGATAAAAATAATCACCAGCATAGATTTTAGATTTTGGGGAAAATGATTTAATAACTAATACACACTCTATTTCAGAACATTAATGTTACGATAGGTTGTGCTAATCTAACATAAGCTATTTACAGAACTCAGGTTTAATTTAAAATTCAAGTAATTACCGAGAAAAATGACTCAAACAAAAATGCTCTAGACGATGTTTAACTGTCTTTGAAGAAAAATTTGCAAGAAATCTATGTTTTTGTGTTCTCATAAGCATGGTTTTTGACTAAAAATTTGGCTTTAGACCTTTAATCTGGATAAAATGAATCTGTCTGCAGTAGACATGAGCAACAGTATTATTAGCATTCCAACAGAGTACTGTCTAGGGCTTATTATATCACTTTGATCAGATGACTGTGTATTATAAATTTTAAGCAGTTCAGCTATATCAGAAGTATACAATCAACTATCTTCTGGAAGGAAATAAAATAAATTTTATGACAAGTTTGTGAAATATTCTGAAGATAATTTATAATATTTAAAATATTTATCTATGTGTTGATTTTTTAAAGTCAAGAATAAAAATGCTTCAAGGAAAATAAATGACATTTGTGGTCAAAGGTATTACTATATTTGTGGATTTTTACTCCAGTTCAAATTAAACTACATAAGGAAACATGTAGTCTTGATCTTTCTTTACAACCAGTGTATCTGGGGAAATGCTTTACTTACTTACAAGCAAAACTTACTACTGTCTCTTCTTTCTAAGTGTGGTGATATAATTACATCAGTGGAAGTCTAACTCTTTTTTTATTTACAAAGATTGGTATTGGAGGGAGAAAGAAAAAGCAAAATTTCAAGACTTATTTTAACTCATCTGTGTTGCTAAAGGGGGAGATTCAAAATAAATATTCCTTTGCTTTGCAGAGCAATTCAGTGCATCTTAGTGATGCAGAATGCCATCTAGAGCCTGGTAAGAGGTCTGGATACTAAATATCACTGGTTATATAAGAGAAATTTTGTTTCTTAGGCTGATCCTGGGAAGGCAATGGGAAAATCAAGGAATGCAAAAGAACTGAGAAGAGTATTGAGGAAAGAGAACACACAGAAACGTTAGAGAAGTCTAGGGTATGCCAAGGCAAAATAATAATAATAATAATAATAATAAAAAAGGTCAAAGAGAACAAGAAAGGCATTTAAGGGCAGAGATTTTATATTGTGTTTATTGTGGCAAAGTTAACCTTCCTGAAAACTTCAGTACATTCTGACTGGTTTGGGGGAACACCATAAAGTTTTATGCTTGAGACAATAATAAAGGGATCCACATCTCCACAGCATAGTTCTTAGATGAGATCGAGAGTTACACAGAAGCCGAAAAAGGATGACTAAAAGTGACCTGAGAGCAAGTATACCTGAGAATCTTACAAATCTAGTGCAGAGCTCTGTGGAATAAAGGAGTCTGAAGTTAATTTGATTTTAATTTTAGCCAATATCTGCATTTCACCAACAGGAAGGCAACAAAAAATAGTGTGGTTTTGTGGAAAACTCATTGGACACATTGGGAGAGCATGTTTATGTCATAGAATTCCCACCAGTAGGACTGTTCACATTACTACCTACTTTCTCTGGACTTCAAACAAAAAAGATGGGAATAGAGAATATCTAAGGTCTCTAAGAATTCTGGCATTCTCTGACCCTAATGTATACCTACCTGGGGGAGATTTAGGAGGTGGTGCTTGTGGGAGTCCAACAATAGGGTATATCCAGTGTATTGCTTGGATTTCTTCGCTGTCAATTCCCACAATACTAATTAGAAATTAAAATATTAAGAGGGAACAAAAGGAGAAACTCCATATTAACAAAAAGCTTATTATTTATTAACTTTATGGTATTTTAGTAAAGCTTGTAAATTCAGACTTTGGTAGAGAGAAACTGATGAAAGAAAGAACATTTTCTGCAAATACTGATTTTATAAACGTTTCAAAGCAAACCCTGGAAAATCATCACAAAGCAAACTGTAATGAAACCATCATGAAATATACGTTAAAATTGAAGAGCTTTTTTCCCTACTTTAATGAGAGGTACTATAGCCCTCTTGGGATCTATTCTATATCGGATGGGCAAAGCAGAAAACAAAAACTGCCATGAAGTACAGTACTTCAGAATTTTGTGAGGCATTTACTTTTGGAGGATACTACTTAAAAGAAAGGGGGCATTTGTCCAAATATTTTAGGTGCATCATACAACATTAGGAGCACAGCAATATTAGAAAATGTTTATAGGCCAGGTATGGTGGCTCATGCCCGTAATCCTAGCACTTTGGAAGGCTGAGGCAGGCGGATCACTTGAGGTCAGGAGTTCAAGACCAGCCTGGCAAACATGGTGAAAATCCATCTCTACTAAAAATACAAAAATTAGCCAGGCGTGGTGGCACACACCTGTAATCTTGGCTACTTAGGAGGCTAGGCAGGAGAATTGCTTGAACCTGGGAGGTGAACGTTGCAGTGAGTCAAGATCATGCCACTGCACTCCACCCTGGGCAACAGAGTGCAACTCCATCTCAAAATATTAATAAATTAATTAAAAAAATTTATGATCATTTTTGAAGTTGGGATTTTTTTCATTAAAATGAAAGACAAGACATTGCAGGCAAGACAGGTTGAGCATGGGGCTTATGCAAAAGAATAAGATCCCATCCTTAGAAGGCCTTCAAGCTTCTTTAATGCATTCCTGTAACTGTTTTGAAATTCTTAATAGTTTCTGAGCAAAATATTAAGTTTGCTCATTCTCATTTTTCACTGAGACTTACAATTTATGTAGCCAATCTTGACTATAAGAGTGGTGAAAATGCATGGTAGAATGGATAGTAATGGGCCCACAGTAAAGAACTGGCAAAAAATGAAGGAAAGAAATATGCACATGTAGGACAAAGTAAAAATTTATTTTTAACTAAGATTTCCAGATTATCATTTAATTAAACTATAAGAATAGAGAACACATTTAGATTTTGCACCATTATTGAATTTTGCTTAACTTCCAGCTAAGCAAGAAAGATACAAGTAACTTGCATTCTGGCAATGGCAGAATACCTCTAGCCATGGCAGTTTCATATGATGGATGTCATATCCACCTGGCACAGTGTGAATTCCAGTATCATGAATTCACTTCACTCAGACAAGCTGTTTTAGGTTGTCCTCTGTATACTGATTATTTATTATGTTAGCAGTCACTATTTTCCATGTCAGAAAGGAGTCCCTTTGCATGTCTCTGACTTTGATTCACTGATAATGATACTTAAGATTAAAGTTGTTCATCACTCTGAGCTTCAAATCAACCATTAGATATATAAATGTATATATTATTTTCCATACGTTATATATATCCATATGACAAATATATTTCCTCCTCTGAACATATGAATTTCAACAGTTCAGAGAATATAAAATCATGAGCTTGACATTATATATGTATAACATGTAAAAGAAACCTAGCATGTCAGTGGCTGTCAAAATAAAATTATTTTCCTTCAATGTCTTTATTTAAATGTTACCTTTTAAATTTTATATCCAACTCATCAAAATTGTCAATAGGCCAATATTTTCCATTTGCTTTTGTCATCTCAATAATAACCATTGTTTTGTGTAATTTCATAATTTGAGGTATAAATAACAATGAGATATCTATATTTCCTTTAGGAGGCAGTGCAATTCCTGTAAAACACACAAAAATAATTTTTAGTATGGTAAATATTAACAGACTATAATTTTAACAGGAGAAAGTAATCACCTAATTTGATTACTGATTATCAATTTTTAAAAACTGCTTCTGAACAAAAAACGCATTATGCAAAATTATAAGTTCGCTTCACTATTTTACCTTAGATGCCATCAACCTTATTTTTTAATTATTATTATACTTTAAGTTCTGAGTTACATGTGCATAACATGCAGTTTTGTTACATAGGTATACACATGCCATGGTGGTTTGCTGCACCCATCAACCCATCACTTACATTAGGTATTTCTCCTAATGTTATCCCTCCCCTAGCCCCCCACCCCACAACAGGCCATGGTGTGTGATGTTCCCTGCCCTGTGTCCATGTGTTCTCATTGTCCAACTCCCACTTATGAGTGAGAACATGCAGTGTTTGGTTTTCTGACCCTGTGATAGTTTGCTGAGAATGATGGCTTCCAGCTTCATCCATGTCCCCGCAAAGGACATGAACTCATCCTTTTTTATAGCTGCATAGTATTCCGTGGTGTACATGTGTCACATTTTCTTAATCTAGTCTATCATTGATGGACATTTGGGTTGGTTCCAAGACTTTGCTTTGTGAATAGTGCCACAATAAACATACGTGTGCATGTGTCTTTATCATAGAAAGATTTATAATCCTTTGGATATATACCCAGTAATGGGATTGCTGGGTCAAATGGTATTTCTAGTTCTACATCCTTGAGGAATCTTCACACTGTCATCCACAATGGTTGAGCTAATTTATACTCCCAACAGTGTAAAAGTGTTCCTATTTTTCCACAACATCTCCAGCATCTGTTGTTTCCTGACTTTTTAATGATCGCCATTCTAACTGGTGTGAGATGGTATCTCATTGTGGTTTTGATTTGCATTTCTCTGATGACCAGTGATGATGAGCATTTTTACGTATGTCTGTTGGCTGCATAAATGTCTTCTTTTGAGAAGTGTCTGTTCATATCCTTTGCCCATTTTTTGATGAGGTGGTTTGTTTTTTTCTTATAAATTTGAGTTCTTTGTAGATTCTGGATATTAGCCCTTTGTCAGCTGGATAGATTGCAAACATTTTCTCCCATTCTGCAGGTTGCCTGTTCACTCTGATGATAGTTTCTTTTGCTGTACAGAAGCTCTTTAGTTTAACTACATCCCATTTGTCAATTTTGGCTTTTGTTGCCATTGCTTTTGGTGTTTTAGGCATGAAGTCTTTGCCCATGCCTGTGTCCTGAATGGTATTGCCCAGGTTTTCTTCTAGGATTTTTATGGTCCTACGTCTTACGTCTAAGTCTTTTTAAAAGACACATTTTCCTGAAGTAAGAAGTTTCTCCTGAAGATGCCACTAGAACTGAGGAAATGTTGAAAGTGATGGCTGAGGTTTCCCAGAGTGATAAAAGAGCCACAAAACCCATGAGTCTTTTCATATCTTAACACATTTTGCAGAGGATAAAGTACAGCAATTTTTGATTCTTTATTTTCTCGTATATGTTTCTCTAGACTATAACAGGTGCAAGTCTCTGCTTAGAGCCCCCAAATTGCTGCCACTAAAAGCTGTTAATTTATTTAGCTGATCCATGAGGAAAGCCAAAGCTTATCTGCGAAAGGGGCATCTGCTCCTAGTTGTGAAAACCAGAAGACAGAAACACTGACAACATTTTCTTGTGGTCCAATGGATTAGAATTTTTCAACATTTACTATGCATGAGTCACCTGAGAGACCTGATAGACATGGAACCTGCAGAGCCTCATTCCAAGAGATTCTGATTTATTTAGGCTGAGCTAAGGCCCAGGAAGCTGCATGATTAAGTAGCACCTTATAGGATCCAAAGACAGGTGGTCATGAGAACTTATTAAAACACACACACACACACACACACACACACACACACACACACAGAAACAAACAAACAAACAAAAAAAACCAAATTAACTCTTGGACAAGTTTCCAGAGGTTTGAAGAATGTTAAGCTTCAGGGCGTTTGTATCAGTGAGGGTTTCCAAGCCTATGAATGTCTACATTTAAAGTAACACTGCTTTACAAGATAATAGAGGATTATTGACTACACTCATTTTTTATTCTGTTGTAAGACTGATGATAATCAAGTCATTTTTTCTCAAATAAAATTTTTATTAAACTATTTAAAACATCACAAATGGAAATTAAAAATGGCCCCTTTGCAAAACTGTCCAACTCAAAATTCTTGTAAATTTTCAAATTTTAAATGTTATTCCTTGAGGAAATTAAAACATTCTAAGGCCTAGTAACATTGTTAATAATAATCAATAATTAGTATAATTAACAGTTAATATTTGTTGAGTATTGACTATATTCAGGCTCCGTGCTAAGTATTTTTATACAACAATTTATTTAATTCTCAGAAAACCAGCATAAATTAAATGCTTTTACGTTTCTCATTTTAGAAATGAAAACATTGACACAATTTAGTTAAATAACTTGCCCAAAGTCCCCTTGAAAGATTATGTTGTTTACTAAGATATCTAAACCAGGGGTCCCCAACCCCCAGGCGGTGGACCAGTAAGAGTCTGTGGCCTGTTAGGAACTGGGTTGCACAGCAGGAGGTGAGCAGCAGGTGGGTGAGCATTACCACCTGAGCTCTGCCTCCTGTTAGATCAGTGGCTACATTAGATTCTCATAAGCGAGACCTGTTGTGAACTGCACATGTGAGGGATCTAGGTTGCAGGCTGCTTATGAGAATCTAACTAATGCCTGATGATCTGAGGCAGAACAGTCTCATGCCAAAAATCTCCCCCGACCCTGTACCGCATCTCTGGAAAAATTGCCTTTCATGAAACCGATCCCTGGTGCCACAGAGATTGGGGACTGCTGATCTAAACAAACTCAATTATCTTCAACTTTGTTTTTATGAATTCTATATTTTCATGAATCATTGTTGTATGAAATAGATAAAGTTAATTAATATAAACACATTTCCTAAAAAAAGTTATACATTATGAAGGTCATTACATTTTGTATACACAGAGATATTTGCAAGAACTTGTAAAATATATTTGAACCCAACCTACTCCTTTGCTTTTGACTAATATTTTTATTGTGGTTCTCAATTATTCTTAGTACAATAACATAGATTTTCTATTGTGACTTTAAATCTATAAACCTCCCTTCAAGGTAATGAAAGAGTAAGCTAGATGACTATATATTTCACAGGTCATAAGTGCAAATGTTATTAAGAGCATAGTTTATGGAGATTTCATTATGTTTAATTTCAGGGAAACTATAGATTAATTCATTTTAAAATATGTTCAGATAAAAACAGCAAAGGCTAACTCAAATAAACCATGCATGCATCCCCAAGGAGATAAAGTTTAGAAATTATAACTTAGCCTTACAAAGATTACATTATTACTAAAAAATATATATTACCACTAAAAATAAACCTAGGCTTTTAGATAGTGAAGATAGTGTAAGAAGTCAAGACAGATAAAAAAAGAGTAGCTCACTACTTATACCATGATTTCTTTTAACGTTTAAATTGAAAGTATAGAAAGATGATGTCATGACAAACATGCCCATTTTATTAAAAATCTAGTACCCCATTTGTGGTTGTAACTTTTTTACCAAGCCTACAAGTAGAACTGAAGTTCATTATTGAATTCACCACAGGTTTCTTTAGCTATTATTATACCTTTGGATGGATAAGAACCACTCTGTAATGCTGTTAACTTCCAAGAAATCACTGAAAATTAACATTGAAAAGAACTTTGAGAATGTATCAAGTTCATTTTTCATCTCACAAATTAGTTTTATTTTCTATGGTTTTCCCATTGCCCTTCACAATACTTTGACTATGGACAGGAAAGCTGTTCTTCCTTCTAATTAAAAATCTATCATTGATGGGCATTTGGGTTGGTTCCAAGTTTTTGCTACTGTAAATAGTGCTGCAATAAACATATGTGTGCATGTGTCTTTAGAGTAGAATGATTTATAATCATTTGGGTATATACCCAGTAATGGGATTGCTAGGTCAAATGCTACTTCTGGTTCTAGATCCTTGAGGAATCACCACATTCTTCCACAATGGTTGAACTAATTTACACTCCCACCAGCAGTGTAAAAGTGTTCCTATTTCTCCACATCCTCGCCAGCATCTGTTGTTTCCTGACTTTTTAATGATCGCCATTCTAACTGGCATAAGATGGTATCTCATTGTGGTATTGATTGGCATTTTTCTAATGACCAGTGATGATGAACTTTTTTTTCACATTTGTTGGCTGCATAAATGTCTTCTTTTGAGAAGTGTCTGTTCATATCCTTCACCCACTTTTTGATGGAGTTGTTTTTTTCTTGTAAACTTATTTAAGTTCCTTGTAGATTCTGGATATTAGACCTTTGTTGGATAGAATACTGACCATGGAATACTATGCAGCCATAAAAAATGAGTTCATGTCTTTTGCAGGGACGTGGATGAAGCTGGAAACCATTATTCTAAGCAAACTAACACAGGAACAGAAAGCCAAACACTGCATCTTCTCCCTCATAAGTGGGAGTTGAACAATGAGAACATATGGACACAGGGAGGAGAGCATCACACACCAGGGCCTGTCAGGGGGTGGGGGAAAAGGAGAGGGAGATCATTAGGACAAATATCTAATACATGTGGGGCTTAAAACCTAGATGACAGTTGATAGGTGCAGCAAACCACCACATCACGGCACATGTATACCTATGTAACAAACCTGCACGTTCAGCACATGTATCCCAGAACTTAAATTTAAAAAAAGAAACACCATGAATTACGTATCAACAACAAAAAAATCTACCCATGTTTTTTTCTAATACTTGTATGTTTTCATTTTTATAGTTAAATATTTGATCCATCTGTAATTTACAAATGTATGAAGTGAAGAATTTATCTAATGTTAATGATGTTTTAATATGGAACTAATTATCAAAAAAACACACTTATTTAAAAGAGTATGAATTTGAAATGCTAGGTTCATAGCATTTCCATATATATTTGGGTTTATTTCAGGATTTCCTAGAAGTTTGCTTTGGTCTTTCTGTCACTTCATGTGTAAGTATTACATTGTGTCAATTACAGATGCTCTATTTTCTAGTAAGACTAACTGCTTTCTTTTCCAGCTCATTTTTAAAAATAATATTTAAAACTTGCAATGATCTGTTAGCTCCAGGGAGCAGACTGGGGTGGGGGAACAAACGGTATTTTTAATGCCATCACCCTACATTTATACATCAGTTTAGGGATATTCGAAATTTTTGTTCATCCATACCTACCCAAGAACAAAAACATACCATTTATTTTTCTTATTTGAGTGCCAACCTCATTATATAAAGTGTTTCTAGGTTCTTGGAATAGGTTTTCAGCTAGTCTTAGTTTTCAGTGTTACTAGTAGTTAAACACATCTTCATATGTGTTTACCAAGAAGCTGGAAGTAATTACATCAGTTGTTTGTATCTTCTGACTGGGAAATCTAGCTAGTATAATGATTATATTTATTAGATTAAGTAATCTAATAAAACATATTATAAACTCAAAATGTTTGAGCTTTTTTCTTTCTTTTTTTATCCATTTCCATACAGTAACTACATAATTTAACTACAGATAGATTTATTATTTTCTATTACAGTCATCATTCTTAAAGTTCAACTCTACTAAGCATCTTGGGAAAATATGCATATTTAATTTACATAATTTATTTTACACATGTATATATATTTTAAAAGAGTTATACATTTTTTTTTTTGAATTTTAGAAACCCTGATAATAAATCATGTTTAGTATCTCAGGAATACTAAAAATAATGACATTATTATTATCATTATTTGTGCTTTGCTTTTAAAATCTACTATAGCCCAATTACAATTAGCATTCAAATTTTATTTGGTGTATATTTAAAACTGCTATTTTGATTGTTCTTTTGATTAAAGGTGTTAGAAATTTTTACTCTTTGATCTCCTATTTGAAATATGGAAATTGTACAGTGTTTTAATAGCTATGAGGTCTTCTGTCTTTCAAGAAAATTTTCTCAAGATAGTAAAGTGAACATAACCCTAATTTTAGTAATAAAATTATTTCAACTTGGGCAATTCATTTTTCATCACTTTAGTTGTATTACATTTCTGCTCCCATTTTTTAATAAACTGTGCACAATTTCTAATAATTACTATGGCATTAGAAATGGCCCATGTCAGATAATCCAAGAGACACTAAGAAATATTCTAGCACCGGCCAGGCGCGGTGGCTCATGCCTGTAATCCCAGCTTTTTGGGAGGCCAAGGCGGGCATATCACAAGGTCAGGATATCGAGACCATCCTGGCCAACATGGGGAAACTCTGTCTCTACTAAAAATACAAAAAATTATCTGGGTGTGGTGATGCACGCCTGTAGTCCCAGCTACTCAGGAAGCTGAGGCAGGAGAATCGCTTGAACCTGGGAGGCAGAGGTTGCAGTGAGCGGAGATCACACCACTGCACTCCAGCCTGGTGACAGGACAAGACTTTGCCTCAAAAAAAAAAAAAAAAAAAAAAGAAAGAAAGAAAAGCAAAGAAATACACTAGCACCATAAGTAGTACTATTATTTTTGCTTTAAATACAAATTCAAGTTTTCTATTTTTAATTAAGAATACTTGTTTTTATTTTTGAAACATAAAGTGATCAAGAATGTGACTTTTCATTAACCATTTTCAAACATAAAATTGATGTATTTTTCCATTTGAATACTTTGTGTTTCCAGTAGTTAATTTTTTTAAATAAAAATAGAACATAATTACTCTATTGGTGGTTTGAAGGAGAGTCACATCCTGTAATTTGTTCTTCCTAGATGTTAGGGGCTGAATTGTGCCCCCAACATAAAAATTCATATGTTGAAACCTTATCCCCAGTACCTCTTAATGTGATTGTATTTGGAGGTTAGGCCTTTAAAGAGTTGATTAAGTGAAAATTAGGTTATTAGTGTGGGCTCTAATCCAATATTACTGGTGACCTTATAAGAAGATATAATTTGAACACAGAGAGACACTGGGGGCAAATGCACTGAGAAAAGACCACGTGAAGACACAGCTTGCCCAGGAAAGAGGCCTCAGAAGAAATCAAACCTGCTGACACTTTGACATTGGACTTGTAGCCTCTAGAACTGTGAGAAAGTAAATTTCATTTAAGTCACTCAGTCTGCAGCATTTTGTTATGGCAGCCCTAGCAAACTAATTCATGAGACTATCTTTTCTTTTTATATATTATCCCTGAGTCTGTGGCATGGCTGTCATTAAATTTCCTTACAGAGATTCTAACTCCTTGCAGTCAAAACATAGAGCAGATAGAAAAACATCATCTGACTGCCATTTGGTTGCTCTGATGATGGAAAAGCTAGGGATGAATCATTCTCCCTTTCCTACCTATACTCCCTTGACTGAATGGGAGTATCTACTGAATAGTGAGAAGGGCATTTAAGGGATTACATTTTTCTCCTAAAGAATTAGAGACTGTTGCTGTTTTACCTTGTTAACCTTTTGTAGAGCTAGCTAATGTTTGAGATTTAATAGAAGGTTATCCGAAGAAGACACTGTCAAAGGAAATAGTATAGAAAAAGGAAGCATAAGCAGAAGGTCACATTACTCATGCATGCAACTGGGGAATGAACACAAATCCATGCTTCTTAGAAAAATGTTCAGTTTGAGACATGACATAATGCTTTTTAAGTAGGTTTTGGGGTTATTCAGTGCAAATATGATTGCTAAGGTAAACTTTACAACATGGGCTAAGTACCTGTAAGTTAAAGTTTTATGTTTTCTTTTTAAGAATACATTAGCACAAATAACAAAATTATACTTAAAGCAAAAACTGCTTTTACTGTGAACACTTCATTACTGGCTCAAAATGAGTGAATAATCCATTATCAGAGACTGTTGATAGGAGGCACAATGAAGGAGAAAGTTTCCTGACATTGAGGACTGTCAAGCACACGTTGCATAACCACTGACATGTATAACAGGGAAGGGTTTCTGGCTTTACACGTGTGTTTAGAATCTCTTAATGCTTCTTTCATCCCTATTACTCTATGATAACATTTTTCTTTATATGTTGAAAAAACAACTAAGATTTAAAACATCGTTAAGAAACTGTATATTTTTCTAGGCAAGTGGCTGGTTTTAATTTTAATTAAATTACCCACAGATAATTTTAAGATAAAATAATGTCTCCTACTACTACTACTATAACTAACATACCTTATTGATCAATCATCATGTCTTCCTCTTCCTCTGCACTATACTAAGAGGAGTTTAATTCTGTGCTCAGTTACTCACTATTTCTGGGAAACTAGGAAAGTTATTTATATTTATAAGTGAGATTTTCTTCATATAAAAAAGGAAGCTAATATAATATACACACCAAGGTTTTGTTATGGAAAAGGTACAACCCCAGACCTGTCTAGATAATTCCATTTTGTGCAATATGCTTTTTATTCTACATTATTTTATTCTTCTGTTTAATCATTTAGAAAATACTTATGTGTTGTGCATTATAATAAGCACTGAGGATAAAATATTAAAGAAAACACATCTCCTATTTTCTTGAGTCAGAGATTCCAGAATGTGTTGGCAAGTGACAGTAGACATTAACAAATAAATACAATGTATAGCACTTATGGTGTTACGTAAAACAGTTAAAGGTTAGAGAGTGAAATCAATATTAATACAGGGTGTTCCAGGAAGGTCTCTGTGATAAGGTGTCACTTGAGCAGAGCACCTAAAGAAATTTGAGAAGCCTCATAGATATCTGTAGGTGGAATATTGAGATAGCTGGTGGACATATGAGTCTGGATTTAAAGGAGAGGCTGAGGCTGGGGCTATCAATTTAGAACTTGACATTTTATGTGTGAATAAATGAGATCCCATTAGAAATGAATGTGGATAGAAATGAAAAGAGAAGATAGCCTCCAGGAAGTTAGCGGGGCAGGAACAGCAAAGGAGAATGAGCAGGGCTCACTAAAGAAACAGAAGAAGAATAAAGGGAGAATTGATTCCTGGGGATCAACTGTTTCCAAAACAGTGAGAGATCAAGTGCTTCAAGCAGTGCTCATGGATTGAGCAAGATGAGAACTGCATATGATGGATAATTAGATCTGGCAATGTTAGGTTATTAGTTAATTAAAAGAACTGTATCAGAGAGTAAAAGAGAATGATGGTGTATAAAACTGGATTAGCTTGGGTGAGATAATGATATAAGAAGTGAGGGCAGTAAATACAGTCAGGCTTTCAAATAGTTTTGCTATCAAGGAGGATCAGAGAAATGGGATGACAGCTGGTAGGGTCAGGGGATAAAGAGCCGTGTGACTTTTAAACTGAGAGCTATTGTAACATGGGTATGCTGATAAGAATAATCCATTAAAAATGTATTATGGAAGGCTGGGCATGGTGGCTCACGCCTGTAATCCCAGCACTTTGGGAGGCCGATGTGGGCGGATCACAAGGTCAGGAGATCGAGACCATCCTGGCTAACACGGTGAAACCCCGTGTCTACTAGAAATACAAAAAAAAAAAAAAAAAAAATAGCCGGGCGTGGTGGCGGGCGCCTGTAGTCCCAGCTACTCGGGAGGCTGCGGCAGGAGAATGGCGTGAACCCAGGAGGCGGAGCTTGCAGTGAGCCGAGATCGCGCCACACCGCACTCCAGCCTGGGCGACAGAGCGAGACTCCGTCTCAGAAAAAAAAAAAAAAAAAAAAAGGATTATGGAAAACAGAGGAGAAAATTGGACAGCTTCACATGATTGAGTAGGTATGGGATTCAGTAAACTGGTGGAGGACTGGCCAATATGAGCACAGAGTCCTTTTCTGATTTAATGTGAGGGAAGGCAAGGCACATGGATGCAAATAAAATTAAGCTAATCTATTAATATGTAGTGACAGAAACAGATAATTTGCCTCTGTTTTGCCTCTATATTCTTAATAAAATAGGACGAATATCAGTGAGAAAAGGGGCAGAAGTGTTACATGTCACTAGTAGTCTTCAGGTTTCAATTCACTGTAGGAAATTTGACTATAGCAAATTTTAATAAAGGAAAATGATGTCCCATCACAAGTTCATCACTCACACACATTTTTACCTATTTCTCTACCTCCCTTTCTCTCTACTATCTATATATATCCACCTACTAATCTACCTCTTGTAAAGGCCTGGTATTCATAACTCCTAAGCAGGTATTAGTCCTCTTTTTGTTATAATATTTACCTGTATTTCTGAATTGAAGAAAACTGCATAAAATGACAGAAAAATGACACTGTGCTTTGTATTCCATTTAATAAAACCAGACACTTACAAGTGATTTTAATAGATGCAGTTTCTGCTCTCTTCATAGAAATATTCTGGTGGTATAAATAGGTCTACATTTCAGGTTACAGAGATTTTTTTGAAGGGCAAGCTCCCAGGCATCTTTGCATAATGAGAGTTACGGCCTTGTGTTTTTCAATAAAATCAGCAGCTTCACTGACTAGCTCGGAAACTCACATGATTTAGGCTATAAATCATAATTACAAATCTATATAATTGAAACCTGAGCTAAGTTGGGTGGAAAATTGAATATTTGACATAATAGGGAAGAAGGTTTATTTTAAAATGTGAAACCATGCTTAGCTGCCAATGTAATTTGATAAACTTCCATGACAATTATCTGGAGATCTGGGCATGCTTTATGTAAAGCAGCAGTAAACATCATCATATGTCACTAAACACTGGGTCCTTGAAGACCTTTTCCAATTTATAAATAGTTGCCTTTTATTTCAAAAACATATTATTTTTCAAATAATATTTTTCTTATTTATTGTCAAACTAAATTATACATGTCAACTAAAATCAACATGACATGAGTCACAGCAATTATATCTCCTAAGGAAAGAAAACATAAATGTTTCTTTTCTAAATGCTGATGCTAGAACTCTGACAGTTGAGCTCTGTTTATTAGCAATCATATAAATATAAATGATGAATATTTTATCTTTTAAAAATTAGATATGTTATAATTTTTATTGTTATGGCTCTTTCAAATTTGGTCTTGAGAGCTGTCTATTGCTAGTAGACATTAGCCAAAATAGTCAGTGTAGGAGAGCCCTGATGGGTGATGAGTTAGATTCAGGTGTATGTATCAGGTGAGACACAATGAGGAGGTGAAACCAAATGCAAGAAACAGAAGAAATTTATTATTCACAGGTCCCAGAGAAGTTAGGCTTGAAGGCAGAGGACCAATGGGAAGTTCCTTGGAGCTCAACCAGCTGGTGGAGAATATGAGTGTGTGTGTGTGTGTGTGTGTGTGTGTGTCTGTGTGTCTGTGACAGAGAGAGAGAGACAGACAGAGAGACAGACAGAGAGAGAGAGAGAGAATGTGTTGGGTTTAGGTTTTGGGTCAGTGGAGATGAGAAACAAGTGGGTTATAATAGCAAACAAACATAAGGGGAGGGGAAGTCTTAACTAGGCCACCTGTATGACTGGGTTTCAAATAACTTATGTCAGGCACAAAAATGGATGCCAAGGCAGCAACTATATTAAACAAATTTATGATAAGATATTACAAACGCCAAGTATAGTGTATGTCTTTATCCTTTACAGTTTTCTCATTATGATATCTTTTTCTAATACAAAAATAGTTGAGATAATTATAGATTCACATACGATTGTAAGAATGAAAGATTCCATGCACTCTTTACCCAATTATCTCCAATGATGACATTTTGTAATATTATAGTGAAGAAAAATCAGAATACTTATATTAATATAGTCAAGATACAGGAAAGTTCCACCACCACAGGAATCTCTCAGGTTGGCTTTTTATAGCCACCACCAACTCCTACCCCATTCCATTCCTGAATTACTACAACCACTAATCCATTTTCCATTTTTATAATTTTGTCACATCAAGAATGTTATTTTAACAACCAGCTGTCATGGGAACCAACAGAGTGGAAACTCACTACACCCTCCAAAAGAGGGCATTAATCTATTTATGAGTTTAAAAGCTTCCTAGAAGAAACCTTCAGGCCCAGATAGCTTCACTGGTAAATTATAACATTATTTATAAGGTGATTTTTGCCATATAAGGTAATATTCATAGTTCTTGGGATTAGAAAGTCGATATATTTTTGAGGCGGGGGGTATTTGTTAGCTTATCAAACTAGGTGACAGATAAGATGACAATTTAAAGTAGCTTGGTAGAGGTAGATGTCATGTTAAGAAGAGGAATATTCAGGATGCATTTTTAAAAAAGGTTGGTAGGGCTTGTTGACACGTTGATTGGGGGATGTGAGAGAAAGGTGAGAGCAAGGATGACACCATATCTCGTCTTAGTATCTATCATGGCAGAGTTGCAATTAATGAGACAAGTAAAACTGAAGGACAAAGTATTTTGGAGAGAGAGAGTTATTTTGTTTTGAGACATGTAAAATTTACAGATTTATATTAGATATTTAAATATAGATAATGTGTAGGCCATTGAATTTTTAAGCCCAAATTTTAAAATGTTTGTGGGTTGGAAAAAAAATTAAAAACTTGAGAATGACTAACATACACATGGCATCTAAAACCATGAGTCTGGATGAGATCACCTATGGTATGAGCACAGATAGAGATCCATAAAATTCATCATAGATTGCCATAAAAGAAACAAACACCATGTTTTGTAATACTCCAACATTTTTAGAGTATTTGAGATCAAAAGGCACAAGCAAAAGAAAGCAACACTTTGCAGGATGTGAGATAGGAAAACAGCTAGGATAGTGTGATATCCTAGAAGGCAAGTGAAAAACTATTTCAGGCGGGAGGGGTTGAGGTGAGGTAAGATTAGGAGAATGAGTTCATAGTTAAATTTGGCAACACAGAGATCATATAAACCTTGATAAGTGTTGCTTTGATACAGTGTTAAGAGATAGCCTGATTGAACTGGCTCAAGAAAAAAAAAGTGGGAGGTTTGGAATCGGAGTACTCAACTCTTCAGGTGTCATCAATTTTTAGGAGCTTTAATATAAAGGAGAGACATAAAATTGGGTGATACCTTGTAGGAGATGATGTGAGGATAAGCATTAATTTTTAATACAAGTAAAATTGTATAACTTTATATAAAAATTAGAATAATTTAGAAGACAAAAACATTTATGAAGCTACTGATAAAAAAGGATATCTGGAGTCATCACAGATGGAATCAGTGGACAATTATATACAGACCTAAAGAAAAGGGTAACAGGAATTCATCCACTGTAACAGGAGGGAAGGCAGACCATATGGTGGCAAGTAGTCGTCTGTTTCATTGAGATTGTGGAAGCTTTTGGAGGTTCTCATTTGATTGCCTGTAGCCTGTATTTTTCTCAATGAATTAGTACTCTAGGTCATTAGTCAAAATTGAGAATGTAGGAGATTTTGGAGGTATGAGGAAGGAGTTAGGTGGATGAAACTGTCAAGAGTGAGAGGGCTCAGGAAATGTAGTATGATCGCAAGAATTCCTTAGGGAACAATTTGTATTTAGTGGTCATGGATTTAATGTGATCCCTTTCAGCACATTTGTATATTTTTATTCAGCTACATTTATCTGAACAGAGACAGGCATAAATGAGGTCGCCATTCACAATTACAAGTATTAGATAAGGTAGGGGAAAGGGATACTGAGGAAGCAAGGAAGATGAGACTATATGCAACAGATTTATTGTACCTATGGACCATGAAATTGATTTGGTGAGTTGAAGGTATGAGAAAGGGCAAGTTGTGAGCTTGTTCCAGAATTGCAGTACTAGAGGTAATGAACTGGAGAAAGAGGAGGTGGGAGTAAGAGAATGAGACACTTGAAATGGAGATTATGGAGGGATTGAAGTTATTGGGAATGAGAGTACAGAATCTGAACATACGCATGGCTAAGTTGGGTAAAGAGCAGGTAATTGAGGGAAAGTACAAGAGTTATAGAAAAGATCAACTATGTGGATATTGACGTCAACAAGGATTTTAAGAAATATAGTGTTGGAGCTAGAGACATTTTCTTTGATGGCTGAAAAATCAAAACTAGAGATTTTTAGGAGAGAGGGAGAATGGTCTAGAAGCAGAAACGTAGAAGAAGGAGGACAGCTTCCCTACCTCCATGCCCAGGATTGTGAGTGTGTGGGAAAAAGCCACAACTTAGAAAGGCTGTAGGGAAAGAAGTATCTTCTCAGGGAAGAGTCAGGTTCCAAGAAAGTATAGAGAAAGTTCAGATAAGTTGATGTAGAGAATAGAGGGTATTTTTCTGATGATAGAATATGAGTTTGAATTAATGGTATGGTAAAGTTTTAGGATTAGGAAAGGAGTGAGAATTATGGTAAAAAAAAGGTAGATGTATACTGCTGTACTTTGGGATAGATATGAATGCAAAGATGAAGGATGACCCAAAAGAACTAGTATTCACATGGTGACAGATATAAAGAGAGATAAATGTATAATAAGATGCTTCCACATGGAAGAAAGATAGATAGTGGTAGGAAAATCTCACACCCCCAGCTACCTTTCGGAGATGCGACATTGGAGATGGGACAGAATTGATAGCTTTGAAAATAAACATTACATATAAAGATTGCTGATGGCCTGAAAATAATCCACTAATTATTCAACACACTCTAATTACCTAAACCTATGTATATACTTTGCTGCATGTGGGCTTGGCATTCCCAAAATTTAGCCCTCACTAATAACACACTAATGTGATATGTGGAGAGTTTGCTAATGTACCCAGGAATTGAGTACTCGGTTGCAAAATAATTGTCTCATCATTTGCCATTTTACCCCTACTAGCTTTCTTTCTGATAGAAGTTGTGACAAATATCACAGCACCATTTATATGCAATAATAAAATGAACAATAGTCAATGATGGCTTCTTCCTCTCCTTGATAGGGGCAGGGATTCCAGTATATGCCCAGTGCTTCAGAAAGGATACCCATTATAGCTACCAGAAGTCAGGAAGAATAACAGTGACAAAAAGTAATGTGTGGTTGTGCCCAGTTAGAATAGGAAAATTCTAAAATGAATGTTTTCATAGAATGCATTCATCATTTTCCTTTTTTGAGATAACCGAAAAAACATAAATCTAATCCTTTCTGTAAGAATTAATTTTGACTTGCCCACAAAGCTGATGACAGTAGAGAGTTCCATTTGTGTACTTATTTCCTACTCATGGAGACGTGACAACTTATATCCATTTAATATTACATTTAGACTTAAATATACATAGGAATGTCAGCTAAAAGAAAAAAAGATAATTTTAGTTCAGTTGTAATTAAATTTTTGACATATCAGATAGGGCTCCAACTACATTTGATGGATTGATTTTCATTTTAAATTCTTCTTATCCAATATATTTTGTTATTTCCAGAAATTTTACTTTAAATTAAATAAAGGTTTGAAGTAATCAAATATTTTAATTAACCTTACTGGTTGAATATAATATCTACATGGAATTGGAATTTGATATATTTTTCCAATCAAAAGTAAATATAATGAGCAACTTAATATTTGTTTATCATAAAACAGAACTTCTCATATTTAAAGTGTACCAGATAGCCCCTAATGCATGGCTTAGAACATATTTTAGCTTATAAGAGTCTGAGAATTAAAACAAAAATGCTAAGCCTACAAAATCACATTACAAGGAGGTTTTAAACAACATGTTGATATGAACCAATTTATTTTTTGTTACAAAATATCACTCCGGGTTCTGTTTGAATAGACTGCTTGGTGCAAGACTGAAATAAAGGAAGCTGTTGCAGCAGCTTAGGTTGGCGTAGATGAGGGTGTAAGTGGTGGAGGTAGTAAGAAGTGGTCAGAAATGTGATACATCTTGATGGCTTTACTATCAGTATTTACTGATGTGTTGGAAATTTGCAGTGAGACAAAAATAAATTAAGTATGACTCCTAAGTTTTTGGCAAGATAAAACTAGATAAATAATGGTGCCATTAACTGATATGGAGAAATCTTTGGGGAGTAAATTAGGAAGAGAATGAGGGGGCAAATATATCAAGAATAATATTTAGTTTGATAAGTGTACTGGATATCCACGTGAAGAAGAAAATGTGC
Organism: Pan troglodytes; assembly: GCF_028858775.2. Taxonomy (NCBI): domain Eukaryota; kingdom Metazoa; phylum Chordata; class Mammalia; order Primates; family Hominidae; genus Pan; species Pan troglodytes. Next base: position 36,956,489 of record NC_072421.2, on the reverse strand, counting down.
TATTATAACTCAGGAGAGAATTTGTAGTTGGAAATATAAATTAGGAAGTCACAATGTATAGATGGTATCCACCAGCCTGCAATAAATGACCAGGAAGATAATATAACTAAAGAAGAGGCAGGAGTGAGTCCACAATCAAGCCAAAATTTAGAGTTATGATGGCATATAAGAGCAGAAAAGAAGACTTAGGAAGAGTGAACAACGACAGATTAGAAAAAAAATAGTCAAGCGAATATAACATTTCAAGAAGGAGAGAAAAATCAATTATATTAAATGCTATTGAGAGAGAACGTAAGATAAAGAGATTAACCTTTAAATTTTGCAGCATGGAAGCCCTGATTTTTTTAACAAAAGCAATTTCAGTAAAGTTGACAGGATTAAGTCTTCAATGAAGTAAGTTAGAAAATTGGTGGTAAAGAAGTACAGACAGTTAATACAGACAACTCTTTCTAAGAATTTTGATTCGTAAGAGAAGTAACTGGATGATGGGATCAAAGTGTTTATTTATATATATTGATATTGTAACTTGCTGGTATATACTGTAGGAATAATCTAAAAGAGGGAAACATTGATATAGGTAGATATAGGTGACATGAGGGATAATTGAGGGGTATGATCATTGAAAAATTAGAAAAGGCAGAATCTAGGGTTCGAGTAGAGGGGCTGGCTTTAGATGGCGGCACAGACAATTTAGTCTTAGTAACGGAAGTAAAGTCAGAGCTTTCTTTTTTGCTTTCTTTGTCCTCCAGCCACGTTCAGCTATTTGTGTGCAAGTGTAGAAAGGGCAGAGAGCTGGCTTGTGCCTTATGTAGTAGACTGGGTTACTGTTCCAGATATTTCACTCCTCTTTATTATTATGTAATCATGGCCCTTGCTTTGATTTTGATTTGACATTGATGCATCCCATGTTAAGGTAGGCAGAGTATATTTCCCATCTTCATTGATAATGAGTATAACCATGTGACTTAATTTGGCCAATGGAATGTGGATTTAGGTGATAATATACAAGTTGAGAACTTAAGAGGTATATCGGATTTCCACTTGCCCTCTTGTGCATCTTCTAACTACAACGAGAAAAACATGTTCTAGCTATGTCTCAGAATGTGTAAATATATAGAGCAGTCCTTAATCTGATGCAAAAATCTAAAATGCCCAGCTGATAAGCAGATCCATGAGCAAAAAAATAAATAAATGTTTCTGGTTGTAAGACACAGATTATAGGGTCGTTTGCTACTCAGTATTAATGCAGCAATCACTGACTAATTTATCATGGTTCTAGTTTTGCCTAGTGAATATTAATAGAAGCTGGAAGATAGATAATAAAATTGAAAGCATAAGGAAGCGAGTGACTGTAATTATTGAAAATCTGTAAAGATCATTTAACAGAAGTTTGGGATATAAGTGTTCAATGTACTAAAATACACATACTTGTACAAAAAGATATTATGATAGATTTATCCAATGCTTTGTTGAAAATAAAGAATATAATTATCACACATTTTCAAAAATATAAGAATTTAGCAAAATAAAATTAGATTATCATGTCAGAACTTGCTCTTAATTTATCTGTGCTATTGCTACTTGTCATGTTTGCTTTTATTTTAAGCATTTTACATTATTCTAATGGTATATCAAGGATTTTTCCAGGAATGAACATAAGCTGTCCAGTTTTGATATCCTCCTTGTTCTGCTTTTTGTAAAGTAGCAAACAAAACTCATCAAATTACTTACCCAAATTTACCTTAAATTAAAAATAAAACCCTTGATCTTATAGAAATTATATACTACGCAATAGATTTTTAATAACAAAACCAAACAAAAATGATGTCTGAAATAATGCCAGAAATGATATTTTTCAACTGACTTATTTTTTATAACTTATTATTGAAAATGCACACTTATCAGAATGAGGAAATAAACATTGGAACAAGATAATTAAATTATATATTGTATTCAAATTTGTTAATTATTCCACTGCTGTTCTTTCATTTCACAGAATACACTCCAAGATTTCACATTGCATTTAGATGTTGCCATTATCTCTTACTCTCCTTCAATCTGTGACAAGTCCTTACCTTTCTTTGTCTTTTCACGACTTTGTCACCTTTGAAGAGTACAAGTCAATTATTTTATAGAATGTCCCTCAATTTGAGTTTGTCTGATTATTTTATGATAAGATTGAGAATATATATTTTGGAGAATATTATCAGAGAGACTATTTTCCCTTTTCAGTGCCTCTTTATCATGGGATATATGATGTTGATATATTTTATTACCAGTGATGATAATCTTTATCATAGGATCGAGGTGGTATCCTCCAGGTTTCATCACTGTAATATTAGTATTTTCTGTTTGTATTTAATAAACATTTCACGGAAATACACTGAGCCAATGCAAATATTCTCTTTGTCTTTGAGCTTTCACCATCTAATTTGATCATCCATAAGTGGATCTTGCTTGTATGAATTATATATTTTGTATTTCTTGAGAACACAAAACCTCAGTTGATTATATTTGTGTGTCTAAAACTGGGCTTTCCCTTGTGCTCATTTGATTCATATGTCTATCTTTAGCCAATACAAATTTAGGTAGGTTTTAAGTTTATCCTTAACTCTGTTAGTGTGCATCTTCCAATTTTGCTCTTCTTTTACAAAATTTTTTGGACATTACTGCTCTTTTGTCTTTTCATATATATTTTATAACAAGCTTGTCAATATCTACAAAAAAGCATATTGGGACATAGATTGGAAATTCATTTGATCTATATATCAAGTTAGAGAACATTGCCATTTTAACAATATTAGGTGTTCCAATCAATAAACATAATACGCTTCCTATTTATTTGGGCTTACTGGATTTTGTTCATCAGATTTTTTAGTATTTAGTATAAAGATCTTGCATGTGTTTTGTTAAATTTTTATTTAACAATTTCAGGGTTTTTGTTGTATTTTAAATGACATTTTTAATGTCAATTCCAATTATCTATTACTAGTATATTCAAATTGAATTGATTTTTGTATATTCAACATAAGGAGTCTTTTTAAAAATAATTTCACCTTTTATGTTCTCTACAGAGGGGACATGTGTGGGTTTGTTACATGGGTATATTGCATGATGCTGAGGTTTGGGGTATGAATCCCATCATGCACGTAGTGAGCATGGTACACAATGAGTCGTTTTTCAACTCAATCCCCCTTCCCTCCCACCCTGACAGTGTTTATTGTTTCCCATAATTATGTCCATGTGTACTCAATGTTTCTCTCCCACTTATAAGTGAGAGCATATGGTATTTCATTTTCTGTTCCTGCATTAACTTACTTAGGATTATTGCCTTCAGCTGCATTCATGTTGCTGCAGAGGACAGGATGTCATTGTTTTTTATTGCTGCATGATATACATGTACCACATTTTCTTTATTCAGTCCACGGTTGATGGGCACCTAGATTGATTGCATATCTTTGCTATTGTGAATAATGTTATGATGAACATATGCATGCTTGAGTCTTTTTTGGTAGAATGATTTATTTTCTTTTGAGTATATACCCAGTAATGGAATTGCTGGGTCAAATGGACGCTCTGTTTTAAGTTCTTTGAGAAATCTCCAAATAGCTTTCCACAGAAGTTGAACTAATTTACATTCACACCAACAGCGTAGAAGAGTTTGGTTTTCTCCACAACCATGCCAGCATCAGATATTATTTGACTTTTTAATAATAGCCATTCTGACTAGCGTGAGATGGTACGGCCTTGTGGTTTTGATTTGCATTTCTCTAATGATTAGTGATGTTTAGCATTTTTTCATATGTTTGTTGGCTACTTTTACATCTTCTTTTGAAAAGTGTTTTTTCGTGTCCTTTGTCCATTTTTAATGAGATTATTTGTTTTTGGCTTGTTGATTTGTTGAAGTTCCTTATAGATTCTGGATACTAGACCTTTGTCAGATGTAAAGTTTGTGACTATTTTCTCCCAATGTGTTTACTGTGTCTACAGGTTTTTGTATGTTTGTTGGTCTGTTTGTTTCTGTGCAGAAAACTTTAGTTTAATTAGGTCCCACTTGTCAATTTTTTGTTTTTTTGCAATGGATTCTGGTGATTTAGCTGAAAATTCTTTACCAAGGCCAATGTAGAGAAAGATATTCTCTAGATTTTCTTGTAGGATTTTTACAGTTTGAGGTCTTACATATACATCTCTAATATACCCTGCGTTAATTTTTGTATATGGTGAAAGGAAGGGTCCAGTTTCATACTTTTGTATATGGCTAGCCAGTTATCCCCACACCATTTATAGAAGAGAGTGTCCTTCCCCCAGTTGCATTGTCAGGCTGAAAATTTTCCCAAGTTTTATGCTATGCTTCCCTTTTAAATATAAGTTCCAATTCCAAACCATCTCTTTGTGAATTCCTAAAACTGAACACTCTTAAGAGCTCCCAGGTCACATCTTGAACACTTTGCTGCTTAGAAATTTTTTCTGCAGGTACGCTAAATCATCTCTCTCAAGTTCAAAGTTCCGCAAATCTCTAGGGCAGGGGCAAAATGCCGCCAGTCTCTTTGCTAAAGCATAGCAAGAATCACCTTTATTCCAGTTCCTAATAAGTTCCTCATCTCCATCTGAGACCACCTCAGCCTGGACTGCATTGTCCATATCACTATGAGCATTTTGATCAAAGCCATTCAACAAGTTTCTAGGAAGTTCCAAACTTTCCCACATCTTCTTGTCTTCTAAGCCCTCCAAACTGTTCAACTCTCTACCTATTACCCAGTTTCAAAGTCGCTTCTAAATTTTTGGGTATCTTTATAGCACAATTCAAATCAAAATCCTAGCACGTTTGTGTGTGTGTGTGTGTGTGTGTGTGTGTGTGTTTGGAAATTGGCTAGCTGATTCCAAAATTCTTATGTAAGTGCAAAGGATCTAGAATAACTATAAAAATCCTGAACAAGAGAAAAAGTTTGAAGTATTGATGTTACCAAATATCAAGACTTACTATATAGCTGTAGTAGTGGACAGTATGGTATTACTGCAAGGATAGATGAATAGAATATTTGAACTAAATAAAGTCTAGAAACAGGCTCATACATATACTGTTACCTGATTTGGGAGAAAAATCGCACAAAAAATCAATGAAAAAATGTATGGCTTTACCCATAAATGCTGCTAGGAAAATTTGGTATACATAATGACTAAATGGAACTTTGAGTCCTATATCTTACCATACTTGAAATTATGGAGAGTAACGAAATTATGAAAAGTAAACAACAAAGCTTCTAGGTAAAAGAGAACTATATCTTCATGACTTTTTTATGCCCCAGATTATTGAGATTATTGCCAGTATATAGTACCTAAATTTCAGCTGAAGAGAGTCACCTGACCAAGGTAAAACTCCTTTCCTGAGGGCAGAGTGCATTCAATGATGAATTGATGTGGAAGGTGAGGGAGGGATGTGTAAAATCCTGGTATCTTCATCCCAAATTGGGGCAACTCTGAGGAGCTATCCTAGCTTCAGTGCTAGCCATTGTGTGAGCTGACACCTTTGTCCCCACCTTCTCCCCCTACTCAATCCTGCTTCATCCTCTTCCCTCAGTTGTGTTGATCCTCAGAGCACTCCCTAATACACTTCCTACCCACTACCCTCCTTTCAGAGTCTTCTTCCCAGGAAAACTATTCCGTAACAGTGATGTTTAAGATACTTTCGAGTGATACTGGGATCTATATGTTTACATTTTTAAAGTTATTTATTGGTGTTTTATAGAAGTACTGTGTAGAGGGTAAGAGTCCAAGCCCCAAATTCAAACCTAAATTCCAGCATGTACTGTCTGTGAGTTCTTGGGCATAACTCCTATATATCTCAGCATATTCATCTCTAACATAGGAATATTAATGGAATTTATCTTATAGTGTTGTAAGGACTAAATCAATTAATATTTGTAAAGTGATTAAAATAGCTCCTGGCACATTGTATATTGCTATTGTTCATGGTAAATGACACCGTTTTCCATTAGAATGCCTTTAAATTATTATATAGGTGATACAAAGGTATGCCAAAAATTGCGAACGTAACATACGAATAACTGAAATATGGAGAGTCTTTTCTAACAGAAATGTTGAGGAAAAGTAAAATATATGAAGGATTAGGAATGTCAAAAGGAATAAGGCTGGATAATTTTTTATATCTATTTAAATCTAGATATAGATGTAACTGTAGATATAGATATCAACTGTCCCATAAGAAGTTATTTTCTAGAAAACTGGTATTCACCAAGATACCAAAATTATTTAATCAATTAGTAATTTTAGTTTATAAAATTAAAACCATTTGTTTAGGAATTATTTCATCTAGAAAAAAATGGATTTCATAAGAAAAATAACTATTTCTTTCTTTTCCAGTAATGTATTTCCTGGCATGTAACAGCAGGTGAAAGATCTTGTTTCCTATAAAATTGAGGAAAAGTAGAAGTCCATTTTGAAGTTAACCTATTTTCATCTATAATAATCCCAATAACATATATTTGTACATAGTTTTAGTGTTTAGAAATGTCTTCACATACACAATTGTGTATGTTTATCAAAAAGTCTTACTAGGTAAAACTGATTTTTAAATAATGTCCAAAATAGGGTTCTTACAGGATAGAAACTAGCCCAAGCTAATACAGCTTATCCATGTTACAGTCAAAAGAAGAACACAGATTATTTGACCATAATGCTCAATCCCCATACCTTGGCTGCCTTCCTAACATTCTAGGTCTAATTTTACATCTATGTGTAGATTTGTAAAGTAGTACTTTATTCTCTAGTGCTACAGTATGTAACACTAGAGATGTAATAATGCTAAACCTCCAACTTTTTTTAAATGTTAGTCAGATGACCCAGTACGATGTTACAGCTAATGTATTTCCACAAGTTTAATCTTGTTTCAGTAACATTTTATTATTTCCTATTAAAAGAGAAAAAAGAATACTGCAAGTCCTATAACTTTATTAGCTTTGTAGAAGGATGTCCTTTGAAATCACAATTCACCTACACTCTTGTGTCGTTCTTGGTTATTTGACCTAATTAAATCTGTAGACAAGATAACATTTCAAAGTGAAAACCTGGCAGGTTAAGATTCTTCACTGACAGAAAGACCCTTTTCTTCTTCCTGTCTAGTCCTTGTCACCAGTTTTGAATGATAACGAAAAGAACAGTGAACTTTCTAAAAACAAAATGAAGTACTTCACTATCTATAGTATAGTATGAAGCTCATTCCAAGGAAATAATTTCTAGAAATATATATTTGCTTAAAGGAATAAAAGGGCTGTGAACCCTTTTTCCAATGGGAAAAATATAGTGTCAGTGGCTAGAGCTCCAATCTAGGTCAACATATAACTACATCTAGATCTAATTTTACTAAACAACTTTATAAGCACAAGGAATTGTAAAATTTCTGAAAGAAAGTAATATGAGAAATAATTACAGAAATTATTTTTATCCATGTCCTTTTGTAATACAGAGACTAAAATTTTTGTAAAGTCAGATTGACTGGGATGATGAATAGAATGGCTGCTATTATGAAATGAAGCAGTAGCATTCATACTTGAGGAACATATGTTAGTCGTAACAGTTGTCACTCAGTCTCCCTTACTGCCTAATATTGAATAAAATTGAATAGAATGCATTGACACATCATATGGCAAATTAGAAGGTGCAAGTTTAGAACTTCCGTGCTGAATCAGTTTATGAGAAAATAACATTTACAAAAGTATATTTCTTGGCCAAATACATTTTGAAATACATATCACTTCCTCTACCTAAAAATACACATAGCATTAGAGAGAGAGAGAGAAAAAAAAAAGGCCTAGGAAACCCTGCCATAAAGAAACTTTGTTTAGCCAAGTATTTCTCAAATTCATTTAAGCATAGAACTTAAGGTTTTTATTTGTTTTTAATTCTATTTTTGTAGCTACATAGTAGGTGTATATAACTTAGTCGTTTCTGTTTCTTTGTGTTCTTGTTTTTACAAAATACTTAGGTAAACACTGGTCAAGGATAAGGTAATCTTTTCAGTTCTCAAATATTCACCAAGAAAATGTTCTATGTTAATGTAGGAACACTTAGTTTTAAGGGTATAAATGCTTTTTCTGTTACATGATAGTGTCCCTAGAGGTAATTTTTATAATACCAATAGTGCCCCAATGTCTTATGCCAATAGTGATATAAGAAGCCAAACTCCCATTTCTGTTGTAGTCTTAATGTTTTATGTTCCTCAAATAAGCAGAAAAACTCCTACAACTAGTATTATAGCATGTAAAATATCAGAGCAAACAAAAAGTTTCTATAAAATAAACAAGCCCCTTTGGAGATCTTATTATATAGAGCAGCAGGGAGCACATCATGAACTGTCAAAAACACTACATAGGCCAGTGTGCATTGTTTATCTTAGAAAGCAAGTCATGGCAGAAACTAGAGAAGACAATAAGAAATTCACCAAGAAACTGGTTTAAATTTGAAAAAATATTTTATGACAATAAGAAAAATAAAAATTATAATTAATAAACTACATTTAATTTCTATTTTTCAAGCTAAAATCCTTAAAATGGAACACAAATGTTGGTCTCTTTGTTGCATAAAAATTGCATTATATATAACTACTAATTGTAGTATTTAAAATAAAAGTAGTTATTAGAAGGTTTATATTTTTGTTTTGTAAATATAGATTTTATCGGCAGTCATAAATACTGTGTTTCAAAATAGTGAGGAAATGAATGGCCCTGAAAAAGAAGTTTCAATACTATAAAGATGTAGTTGTCCCCAAATGTAATTGCCATTAAATAATTATTGGGATTTGGGGGGGACTTGATAAAAATTTATTATAATTTTTACTAGAAGAATAAGTAGGTAAGAGAAAATAAATCATTTAAAGACACCAGAGAGAAAGAAATAAAATAAGAAAACAAAACCATGGGGTTTAAACTGTATGGCACTGGCATTAGATCTGAAATACAGATGCAGGGAAAAGTATATATATGATCTGAATATCAGATAAGTCACATTGCAAACATAAATAGCAACAAAATAATTATTATTATTCAAGAAAAAATGGAAAAGTGGCTAATTAAGTGAGGGGCAATCAAATTAGGTTTTCATTACACAGCAAAAAAGCACAATATAGATAAATTGAAGGAGTAAAAGTTGCCTACCTACCTGTAACCATTTCCTCATTAAAAACAAAGGAGAAGAAAAAGAAAATGTAGGTGAATTTTCAATTGATTTCAAAATGTGGAATGACATTGATAGTGTAGAATCAATGGAAGAAATGTTAAAAACAGAAAATGGCTCACGTATTTAATGAATCAGTAAAATTAAGTATAAGCAGACGTATAAATAGTTGCCACAAATATAACAATATTATTTGACATGAAGGCAGTTTTCAATTTTTTGCTATTATAAAAAATGCAATATCGAGTATATTTATTCATACATTAACCATACTTTGAATATATCTTTGTTTCAATTTTTAATTTTTGTGGGTATCTGGTAGGTATATATATTCATAGGGTATATGGGATATTTTGATACAGGCATAGAATGTGTGATAATCACATCAGGGTAAATGAGATATCCATCACCTCAAGCATTTACGCTTTGTGTTACAAATAGTCCAATTATACCCTTTCAGTTATTTTTAAATGTACAATTAAATTATTTTTTACTATAGTCACTTTGTTGTGTTATGAAATACCAGAACTTATTCATTCTTTCTATTTTTTGGTACCCATTAACCCTCCCCTCTTCCCCTCATGGCCCCACCGCCACCCATTACTCTTCCCAATCTCTGGTAACCATCATTCTACTCTCCATCTCCATGAGTTCAATTGTTTTATTTTTAGATCCCACAAATAAGTGAGAACATGAGAAGTCTGTCTTTCACTTAACATAATGACCTACAGTTCTATCCACATTGTTGCAAATGGCAGTATCTCTCTCTCTCTCTTTTATGGCTGAATACTACTACACTGTATATATGTACCATATTTACTTCATCCATTCATCTGTTGATGGACACTTAGGTTACTTCCAAATCTGGGCTATTGTGAATAGTGCTGCAATAAACATGGAAGTACAGATATCTCTTCAATGTACTGATTTCCTTTCTTAAGGTTATATACCTAGCAGTGGGATTGCTGGATCATGTGCTAGGTCTAGTTTTAGTTTTCTGAGGAACCTCCAAACTGATCTCCATAGCAGTTGTACTACTTTACATTGCAACCAACAGAATTGGCATTACTAGGTCAAAAGAATGACAGTTGCAAAGTTTCTTTTTATACATTACAAAGAGTGCTTTCCAAAAACTATGTAGTAATTTGTATTCCCACAAGTATTGTTTGATTATTCCAGTTTCACTATAGAAACATTAGCATTTGTAGTTCCATTAAAAGACAAAAACAAACTTAAAAAAAGGGAAAAAATCTAGATGGTCATTTTTAAAAATCAGTATCTGATTATTAGTGACATTGAACATATTTTAAACCATTTTTTGCCCATTTGTACTTTATCTTTTGTGAACTGTTGTTCATACTCTTTTTAATGCATTGCAAAGAAATAGAAAGAAAAATTTTGAAACACAAAAAGATTCAAGTATGCCATTAAGCAATTATTTTGATTCTGTGTAAGTTAATTTTTCTGAATTGCACTCTCCATAATTCAGTGAGAATAATAATAACATCCACCTGTCCCTTGAAGTTGTAGCAAATGAATTCAATTAATGACATTTAGGATGCTTTATAAATGGCTATGGCTACAGAAAATTTAAGAGAAATTAATTAACCCATTCTTACTGAAATGTTAGTAGTGGTTATTTATTTCAGTCAGTATTTTTGTATTAATTGTGTTAAGATAATTCATATTTACCAAAACAATTATGTTTTATATTTTTAAAACATTGTTATTGTTAAGCAAATTCATAATTTTTTAGCGTTAGATTTTTAAGAAACTTCATTAGTTCTTAGAATTTTTCCTATTCATCAATACACAGGTGGGGTGGTTAATATATAGAAGAAATAGATATTGGCTGGGCGTGGTGGCTCACCCCTGTAAGCCCAGCACTTTGGGAGGCCAAGGCAGGTGGATCACCTGAGGTCAGGAGTTCGAGACTAGCCTGACCAATATGGTGAAACCCAATCTCTACTAAAAATACAAAAATTAGCCATGCGGGATGGTGTGCGCCTGTAGTCCCAGCTACTTGGGAGGCTGAGACAGGAGAATTGCTCGAACCTGGGAGGCAGAGGTTGCAGTGAGCCGAGATTGTGCCACTGCACTCCAGCCTGGGTGACAAGAGTGAGACTCTGTCTCAAAACAAAACTAAACAACAACAACAACAAAAATAGTCTCAAAAACAAAACAAAACCAAACAACAACAAAAATTTATACCCTGTAATAAATTCGCAGTAAAACAGTAGTTGAAACTACTGATACTTTTTATTAGTATTAAAACTACTGATACTACTTTTTATTAGTATCAATATACTACTTTTTATTAGTACCAGTAGTTTTAACACACTATTTATAATTTTCTGAAATCTTTCTTGACTCATATAACCATGTGTTAAGTGGTATGCTATTCAACCATGGAAAATTTCAAAGTTAAAATACTTGGCAAATCTTACTTATGTCCTGAGGAATTAAAAATAATACAAATGTAATATATATATATATATATATATGTTTTACCATCCATGTTTTTCTATCAACTTACTAAAATTTGTTCCAAAATTTAAAATTATATTTTTAATTTGTGTTAAATATTTACTAAGGCAACAGACATATATTTCATTATCTCTGAAATGCAACAACAAACAGAATGATAGAATATAAGGTAGAAATCCTGTACCTTTTATTTCACTCGGAGAACTAAATCTGAAGGCAGAACTCTCATAGATGAAGCTATCCCAGCAATGGTCAATGACAAGATTCCTGGGATGTTCCACACCTAATTAAAAAATAAAGAGATATTACACTTCAATGTCACATTCAAGAAGAAAAACAGCGGTGGAGATGGAAATAGAATAAAAATTATCCTCTAATAGGAAACTTATAAGATGAATATCTTTCAAAGTATATTTTAAAATGAGATTTAAATGGCATTTTTGAAGAACATATTTAATAATATAAATGGTTTTATCTATGATGTTTAAAAAATAAACTCATAAATTCTTGGAACTTTCAGGTGGACACAGTGGCATGTGCCTAAAATTCCAGCTACTGGGGAGTCTGAGGCAGGAAGATTGCTTGAGGCCAAGAGTTCAAGGCCAGTCTGGGCAACATAGCAAGACCACATCTCTATATTTTAAAAATCTTGGAATTTTAATTTGAACTACTCAACAAGCAGATATTAAGAGTGAACTACTCAACAAGTAGATATTAAGAGTCTATTTGAGCCTGCTGTTTAAAAATAGATTGTATTGATGAATACAGTTGGCCTTCTGTATCCATGGGTTCCATATCCATGGATTCAACCAAAGGCAGATTGAAAATCTTCAAAAAGATAATGGATGGTTTCATCTACATTGAATATGTACAGACTCTTTTCCTGGTCTTTATTCCCTACATCATACACTATGACAACTATTTACATAGCATTTACATTGTATTAGGTGTTCTAAGTAATCTAGAGATGATTAAAATATATGAGAGTATATGTGTAGGTTACATGCACACACTGTGCCATTTTGTATCAGGGACATGGGGATTTGTGGATTGTGATATCCTTTGGGGTTCTGAAATCTATCCCCTATGGATACAGAAGGATGGCCTGTATATAAATATGCACAAATAAACAACATTTATCCAATGTTAACAATGTTAACAAGTTCAAACCAATAGATACAAAATATGTTTATTAATTCTCTATTAAAAAGATAAGCTCTACTTACATTAAAAATATGAGTTGATAGTGCTAACTGGTTATTTTTCAAATGTAAATATATATACATTGAAGGAAATGCCAAAAGATATTTACTAACAGTGGTATACGATAAAAGGGAAACATGTTTTGAGATCATTGTATATAGATCAGTGTTTCTAAACGTGTAGTCTTCTGAAAACCTGCATTGGAATAGCTTGTGATGGCAGGGCCTCACCCTAGCCCCTATGAATCAGAATAAATGAATGTGGACCTGGGAATATGAATTTTTATAAGCTCTGAAATATTGTTTACTGAATTTGGAGTGTTGTTAATCAAGAATCAGATAAAACAAGTTCCAAATGTTAAGATATCTTATCAGCATCTAAAAATAAAATAATTGTAAGCAAGTAGAGTCTCAGATTACTCACTTCAAAAATGGTTATAATTATTCTACATTTACTCTTTATTAGTACAATAATATATTTTTATTAGTACAATAATATTAACAATATGTTAATATGAGCAAAATAAACTAAGACAAATAACCCAATTAAACTAAGTTATAAAGACTTAATATAGGCCAGGCACGGCGGCTCACGCCTGTAATCCCAGCACTTTGGGAGGCTGAGGTGGGCGGATCACGAGGTCAGGAGATCGAGACCATCCTGGCTAACACGGTGAAACCCCGTCTCTACTAAAAATACAAAAAAAAAAAAAATAGCTGGGTGTGGTGGTGGGCGCCTGTAGTCCCAGCTACTCGGGAGGCTGAGGCAGGAGAATGGCATGAACCTAGGAGGCGGAGCTTGCAGTGAGCTGAGATCACACCACTGCACTCCAGTCTGGGCGACAGAGTGAGACTCCGTCTCAAAAAGAAAGAAAAAAAAAAACACAAAACTTAATATATTTGATACCCCAACTTCCCTGCCAAAAAGTCTCAAATTTCTCAATACTATTTATTTCTTAATTCAAATATTTTAAAAGTTGCATGTCTGAATTTGGGAGGGATTTTTAGGTTCTGGGAGATTTTCTTACACCAATTTGTCTCTCTTCTTAAGTATAAAACCATGCTTATCCTGATTGGCTATTTGCAATGATTACTACATATATTACATAAATATTTGTTCAACTCTGGATGTACTTTAGATGAGATTCAGAGGACCTCCAGGGATTTTCATAACTAATTCTACCATGTGAATTCCAACATTCACTCTGAGGGCTGGGCGTGGTGGCTCATAAGCCCAGAAATTTGGGAGGCCAAGGAAGGTGGATCACTAGAGGTCAGGAGTTCCAGACCAGCCTAGGCAACATGGCAAAACTTCGTCCCTATAAAAAATACAAAAAATTAGCTGGGCATGCTGGCACATGCCTGTGGTCCCAGCTACTGGGAAGGGTGGAGTGGGAGAATCTTCTGAGCCCGGGAGGTGGAGGCTGTAGTAAGCTGAGATCGTGCCACTGCACTCTAGCCTACGGGACCAAGTGAGACCATGTCTCAAAACAAAAAATTACCCTGTTCCTGTTACAGGTTGAATGTCTCCTTGTGTGAAGAGTTCTATTCCTAAGTTGGGTATGTCACAAAAATATAAAACACAAAAAAGAGGAATTAGAATAATTTTTTAGAAAGTTGAAACAAGATTAGGGACACCATCTGCAGTCACGGATGAGACACAGTATGGTCATGTCACTTACTTGGAATAAGCCAAAATGTTTTCTTAGAAACTAATATACTGAGGAAAAATGTAGCGACATAATCAGGCTCCACAGTACAAAAACCAGACAATTGCTCAAAAGAGGCAACCATTCTTCCTGATACTAACAGCTGATTCTTAAAAAGATTTCATTTAAAAAAGATTGCAATGTAATAAGAAAGCCTTTGATAACATCTCCACCAACATCATGATGACCTCCTTAGAATATTTCTATGCAATCTGGTGTTACGGGTAAATGACATCACAACACAGTGAAATTCACTGAACACAATTCTTAATGTGGTTGGGGGAGGGTGTAGTTGATTTCAAGTACTGGGCTTTTGGCTCCTTCTATTTAATCTGTTAAGTAGATTTCAGACCACTCACAGAAACAGATTGCAAGTCTTTCCTGTAATCCTTTACTATCTCTCCATTTGAGCTTTTCAGTTTTATATATAACCAGGTGAACAGTTAGTGAGAAATTGTTCTGCCTGCTTACTGAGAAGCCATGTGCAAAGGTACACAGAAACCTGGCTTTGCAGAGTTGGGTTTTTAATCTTACTTCCTTCACTTAATAGCTCCATGATCGTGAACAAGTTGTTAAGCCTCTCCATTAATCAATTTTATCCTCCTTAAAACAGATATAACGCCAATTTCAGAGGGTTCCTGTCTTAGTTGGGGTTTCCTCAGAAGCTGTTATTTGGGAAGCGACCTCAGGAAATGCCAGTAGGGAAGAGCAAAAGTGAGACAAAGATTAGAAGGACTCCAATGAATGGTGTATTATAAAGGAAGTTACTACTGTGGATACATGAGGCTCAAGGCAGCTAGGGAACTCTGAGAGCCAGTGCAGAACACACATCTCAAAGGTATACTGCTCAGGGGAATGGGAACTGTAATATTTTTCCACCACTTCCTGTCATCCATAGGTTGAGGAAAAATTAACTCACTAGGGCAGCCAGAGGAAATATCCAAGAGTTACAGGTGTTGGTAGCTGGACAATGGCCCAGATAAATACTAGTTGAATATTTGTTGTCCTGAGATAACTTAAAGAATCACACACATGAAGTGCTCAGTATAGTCTTTATAATTGATAACTATTATGTGTCCCCAGATTCAATCACAACTGTGTATCACCTGTTAAATTACAAGGGCGCCATATGCCGTAACTGAAAGTTAAGTTAAAGGTCGGGTTCACACCCTCATGTGCAAATTGTGGAGCATAACAAGTATTTATGCTTGAGTGAAGGGCAAGCCACTCCACTAAGTAATTCCCTGTGAATGGTGCCAAAATTCTCCTTAGGAAATAATGGTAAGTTTGTTGTAATGCACAGACCAGTGTGTGCCCAAGGTGCTCAATTTCTTCTCCAAATAGCACAACCACAATAATATTTAGCATCGGACTATTTTAAGATGGATATAACAAAACACTCATCTCGAGTATTAAAAATATCAGGAATACAGGTAAGCCTTTAGAAACATATTTTTAGGCAACATAGTATAGTTGTCTGAAGAAAAAGTAGTCTGGACACATGAAACATTAAATATGTTTGCTAAAGAAACAGATTCTCAGGCTTTTGGGAAAATTCTAGGTATATACCGTGAGCTTTTCTGCTACCTGTGGTCATGGACTTTTCCACTGTTACTGGCTTAAATCTTCTGAGCTTTGCTTCTCAATTCCAGTTTTCCCCCAACCCATCCATATCAGTCATCCACAAATAATTCTACAGTTAGCGTTCAAATGCGGGTTATAAAGTACAGGTAATCTTTTGAAAACTCTCATTATCTAAAGGATAAAAGTTGGAATCCTTATGATAGTATTTAAGACTTTTTCAATATCGTAACATATCTCCACTCTCTTTTGCCTCTCTCTCTCTCTCTCAGATAGGTAGGTAGATAGATGATAGATAGATAAATAGATAGTTGATAGATAGATAGGCAGATAGATAGATAGCATTAAAAAGTTTAGCCTAAAACTGCCTCCTTACATATTTTAAGTTCAGCCTAAAGGTTTCTCTGTACATAGAGAACCATAAGCTATATGGAACTGTAAACAGACTGTAAGCCTACTCTTGTGCCAATCATTGAGGTTTGGCCAATCAGAGGTTGCCAAGTGTTCAAACCATGTTCAAATAAGGCAAACTCAGAGCTGTAACCAATCGGCTGTTTTTGTACCTCCCTTCTGTTTTCTGTATGTCACTTTCCTTTTGCTGTCCATAAATCTTACACCACGTGGCTACGCTGGTTTCTGGGCCTACTCTGGCTTTGGAGGCTGCCTGATTTCGTGAATCATTATTTGCTCAATTAAACTCTGTTAAACTTAATACAGCTAAAATTTTTCTTCTATCACTACACAGACAGAGTTAGAAATATATAAAATATATAAAGATCTTCAAATTCACTACTTTTTCCAAGAAGGCAGCATTTTTAGAATTTCAAACTCACTATCAAACTTCTGGATTGCCCAATTCTCTGTCTTTTCTCCTGCTAATGTCTTGGCTATTTCTATTTTTATTACTTCTCCCAGAAATAATGTCTTTTGATATTCCAAAGATCTTTGGTACTTAATTTCTACTGTATTATCTCTAAGTTTTAGAAATTTGGGTATTTTATTTATGGTCCAGTCATTCAGCAGACAAGCATCAAAAGCCTCTTCTGTCTCATTTGCTCAAGTTACTAATAGATCATGTCTGCAAAGATCTCACAAATATTGTGGGATTAACAAATATTAGCTACAATGAGTGTGACAGATATTTAAATCAAGCTATGCACAAGTTGCCATGCTATCCATAAGGGGAAGAAATCATTCCAGGATTTGCAGCTAATGAGGAGAGAGAGAGAGAGAAATGAGGAATGCAGGATGCAGGATCTGAAAAGCTGTGAGATTCCTCACACCAGCAAGGAACCATTTGGTGAGATGAGTCTTGTTATCAACTTGCCTAAGAATTTTTTTTTAATTCTGTAGAATCTGTAAGAAAATTTACATCTTCTTTTAAAAGACAAAATGAGATTGCCTACTCCTATCATGAAATAATCTAAAGACATTTCCAAATATTTAAATGAGAAGGTATTTGATATGGTTTAGCTTTGTGTCCCCACCACCCAAATTTCATCTGAAATTGTAATCCCCAGGTGTTAAGGGAGGAATCTTGTGGGAACTGATTGGATTATGGGGCGGTTTATCCTATGCTGTTCTGATGAGAGTGAGTGAATTTTAACGAGATCTGCTGGTTTTATAAGTGTTTGATATTTCCTCCTACACACTTGATCTCTCTTCCCTGCCGTCATGTAACACATGCCTGTTTTTTTTCCACCATGATTGTAAGTTTCCTAAGGCCTCCCCAGCCATGAAGAACTGTGAGTCAATTAAACCTCTTTCCTTTATAAATTACCAAGTCTCGGGTATTTCTTTATAGCAGTGCAAAAATGAACTAATATAGTATTAATCTCTATTTTTAATGAGTATATTTTGCATATATATTAAATATTTTAATTCTTCTCATCAGCCATGTTTTTCTGTAGACCATGTTTTTCTGTAGATCAAATTGTGAGGCTTAGCCACCAAGGACTATAAGCACAAGTAGATACGTAGATAATGCCTAAAAAAGATACCACAAAAGGGAGAAGGATAGGAATATAACAGAAAGGGAGATGCCATCAGCAACAAAGGGGAAAGAGGTTCTTTTTCACATAGGATAGGGAGACAGAGAAAGAGAAACAAGATATTAAAGGTCTGTGAATCTTCCTTTGTCTCATATCTCCTCAGGTTTAAGGAAGAAGGGGGAGAAAACAAAGCCTGAACATTTGCCCAAGAGCAAGTGAGTTTACTTAAAAGAGACTGTTTTGAACTGCAAAAGACTGATCAATTTTTAATTGTCAAGCTATGTTTTATTGTTACATAGCAGAAAGAAATGTACAGCAATGTTAGAAAACTAGAAAGTCACACATTATTTTAAAATTTATTTTTAATGTTAAAATCTTAATCCAAATTTGTTTTTATAACATGCTCATAGTTATAAAGTCATTTGGCTGCACCTATCCTGAAAATTTCATTCCCTGGAAAGATCCATTGATACGCCTTGTATGCTGACATTCTAAAAATTCTGTGCCCTACAATTGGTATAAACGTCACAAACACATATTTTTTTTGGTGCATATCTAAATTTATGATTTAAATCCCAGCCAAACACAATAACTTTTATATTTAATTTTGTCGGCTCCATGTTCCCTTTTCTCCAACAGTTATTTCAAACCACCACTCCACTCTTCAAATTCTCTACTATATCTCTCTTCCTCAGCAAATAAAAATGTAAATATATGACTGCTCCTAATTCCAAAGCCCTTCCACTACCTACCAATTTATTGACACCCATATTTGTTTTATTTTACCCCCACCTAAGGAAGAAATCCTCTCCTGTTCAGCTCTTCCTTTACCTCTGTTCTGATCCCAACCCTCCTAGACCCTTAGTCTATCAGTTAAACCTTACCTCGTTTATATCTTTAACTCCTGTTCAACCCTGGCTTCTCCCTTCTGCTTATACATATGCTCAAGTCTTTTCCATCTTAAAATGCTAATTTCCTTGAGCTTGCAATCAACATTTATTAAACACCACATGCCTCTCCTGATCGCAGCCAAAATTCTTATAAGGGAATTTTACATGAGATGACATTACTTTCTTAATATTTAAAATTATTTCATTCCAAGAAGATGAAGAAATGATGGAAAAGCACCAAAGTGCAACAGGTAAATGACATGTTCAGCTTCAACATTATATAAAAAATTTGCAACGATGATACAATATAATGTTCTTTCAATCAGATTGATGGAGACTAAAGACAATGTTATTACTCAGGGCTTACACAGTTCTGGAAAATAGGTAATGTCTATATTATACTTCTAATTGCAGCATGAATTGCAAAAGTATAAACATTCTGCAGAGTAAGTTGGTCATTTATATAAAAAACCATAAAATATATAACTTTAACCCAATAA
The DNA here is from genome assembly GCF_028858775.2 of Pan troglodytes. Taxonomy (NCBI): domain Eukaryota; kingdom Metazoa; phylum Chordata; class Mammalia; order Primates; family Hominidae; genus Pan; species Pan troglodytes. The sequence goes on along the minus strand of NC_072421.2, from coordinate 36,936,940 downwards.
TTGCACTAATAATAGTTTTAGTAGAAGTAGTAATAATAGTTGAAAAGATAAATTGGTACTGCTCAATATTAGATTGAAAATGTGTTTCAAAAAACTCATGCTGAGATAATTTTTAATTCAGACTCACATTATTTATTTGTTTAATATAAAGTGATCAAACTCTTCAAATAATCTAATTAAAAACATACACCCTCAATATGGCATAAAAAAGGGACAAGCCACAATTTATTCCAAATATGTTGTCTCTTTATTAAGAAAATGCAAAAAGGAAACAAAATCACCATATCAGAATTTCTATAAAGTTTTGAGGAATAAGCATTGGCATATTTGAATAATATCATAAGAATCTTACAAATCTACTAATTTACATATTTGGGTTTATAGATCAAATTGGAAGAACTTGATTTGTTATATAGTTATCTAATTCTGATTCTGTACCATTATGAGCTGTGATTTCAGCCAAAATACTGCGTCTCTCAAATCTTGTTTTCTCTTTTATAAGATAATTTTCTTTACAGATTTCTAAAGTATTCATTTGTTCTAAAATGTTTTGATTCTATGATAAAATAAGTCTGATAAATACCTATAAAATAACATGTAAAATATAAGAAAAACAACTTACTTGTCAGTATTATATCAATGAGGACATCTTCCATTGTGGGATTTTTGAAAGGTATAACAATAGTTGACTGAAGACCAATGCGTGTGGTTATTCTTTCCATGTCTAGAGGCTGGGGAAATAGTCCTACTCCAGATAAGTAGAATTTCCATTCTGTAAACTGTTTGAAGATAAGTATTCGTAACTTATGTGTCCTAACTGCATATATTTTATTTGCAATACTTAATAAGTATAATGCATATAAAAATTTGGACAGATAAGAAAAGTTTTGTTGTTAAAAAGCATTGTTTTATTTTTCCTTTCTTTTCCAAATTCCTTTTAATTTTATGGAAAAATAATTCTATGTATTTTTACTTTGAGGCAGAAGAGGGCAAAAGTGCAATATTCAAATATCAAACATATTTCAATGCACATAAAGTTATTATAGCAACATAAAAGAGAAAGTTTAATGGAAAACCTGGCACTTCTGTTCAAGTTTTTTTTTTTAACAAACTTGATACCAAACACTGCATGTAGTTTCCAAACTCTTTGGGTGAATTTCAAATGAAATTCAGATAGCTGCCACATTAAGGCAAAGAAGATGAGGCACAGATTGAAGCTCCAATAAAAGGAAGTATGTACAATTGCATGCCATATTATTTATCTCCATCATCGAGTCCAGTGCATTATCTGTTATCACATGATATGGATAAATGAATCAAAAATTATGTGAAGGAGATTGAATGTGGCTATTATTTTTATCTAAGTTTCATTAGCATGTAAAGCTCTGTTTGAAAATCTCTTTGTATTTTAGGATAAAAGTCCCTTCAGAGTACAGTACACTGTGACTCAGTTCCAGGGTCTCTTAAACTTCTGCAACAAACACTTTGCTAATGTTGCAGATGAATAAAGGGATCACAAACAATGTCCTACTTTATAATCTCTCAAACTATATAGACGTTTTCAAGCTTAAATTCTGATAAAAAGAGGGAAACTTGCTTGAAGATTACTTCAAATAAGGAGAAGTAGTGAAAGAAAACTCATAAAAATCCTGCCTCCTTAGTAGAGAGAATTAAAGGCATATTTCATCTGGATATTATCTTCAAATGACTATATTACTATTAGTCACAGATTTGACTAGCATAATACAAATTAACTATATTTTCAATAATAACGTCCTAACTTGATTCACAAAATTGACTGTTTAAAGTCAAGCATCAGAGTTCAATTAAATTAAAAAGTGGTTTAAGTAAATTATTTACTATTTGGATATTTTATAAAAGAAATCTTAAATGGGAGAACTCGTGTTACTTTAAACCATTGTAAATGAGCCAAGTGACAAAAAGAAGGTCATGGTTTCATGTTTTCTCAAGTCGCATAGAGTACTGGAGTTTCTATGTTAAACCACATCCCACGATTATTGAACACTGACATCCAACACTTTTCCTAGCATTGATTACATTATTCACTTGGGTTCAGAATGGCAAATTAAAAAGTAACCCAGCAAACATATGCACTCAACAATTAATATATTCAGCCCACATTTTTCTCAATCTTCTTCTAAAGGAGAGACATTAAAACTTTTAAAGATACAATTTTGATATTTCTGAAAGAGAAAACAAGTGGATATAAAGGATAGCAAATCTAGTTTGCACACTGAGCTCCAGAGAATTAAAACTTGTTAAGAAGAATCAGAACTTTCCATAGGCATAGGCTACAAAGATCACAGACTCATGCTGGATTGTAAAACCACTGATTTTATAACTTCTTCCTTAATTTTTGCTATTCTGACCTTTAGATGAAACAAATCATACAATCAAATATGAATGAAATAAACAAGGCACCTATCTGAAAATAAAAAGGAAGCATCTGAAAACCAAGAAAGAAAATCTCAGAACATAATCTTTGAAACCAAAGAGAAGTTATAATTTACCACATTTGCTGCTTACTACTGCTCCTCTTATTCTGTTATGTAGTAACGGAATTTAATTTAGAGACTCTGGTTGCGTAAAATATAAGTTTATGATATTTGCAGTTGTGATGTCCTGACCAAATTAATCACAGGATTCAAAATCTGCACAAACAATTTGAACTTAACCCAAACCCTAATCATAACTGAATGGTTAGATTTTTTACATTGCAGAGTTTTTCACATGAATTGAAACCAGAAACAAATGAAGCAGATAATGAACCATAGCCATTTCCCTCAATCCAGCAAAGAGGTACCATCAGAAATAAAGTTTACCCTACAAGAACAGCCATTAGTTGGCTTTAGATTCATCAGCTTATCAGCTGTGTGTGTCAGTTTAGATAGATTTAATCAGTTAAATCAAGAGAGGGATGGAAATCTATATGGCTATTTCCCTAATGGTAAATGTTATTCCAAACTCAGACTTAGAAAAATAAACTCTAAAGTTTATTTTAAAAAATATTTTCTTTAGATGCCTGTTCATACATAATGCATACCATATTTTCAAAAGTTCATTCAATTAATACTTTATGATGAACTAGTTTTTCTTGCAAAAGATGTCAACTGGATGAATTAAACAAAAGAGGAAGACCTAAATGATTCAATGATAAATATGGCAAGAAAAATCACAAAGGTTACAGCAATATATTAAGAAGGTTGAGGAGGTCTAGACCTGATAGGTGAAAGCATGAATTATTGATTGAAGTCTAATCATGGCTGAATCCTTATAGATTTGCTACAAGTTGGAAGGAGATACTCAGAGTGACTGAAATTAACCATCAGTGTTCAACTGACTCATAGAAGGTTTGAATTGATAATATTTTCTTGTTTGAGCCTTTTTGTGTTTGATAAAGAATTTAACATTCAACTTCTAGGCTAGGATTTTTTAAAGCTATTAAGATACAGAACTGATAATCTCCCTGCTGAGTTCTAAGACTGTCCTTGAATAGATATGCTTTCCACCAGAAATGCAAGCAAAAAAATTGCCCCCAATAATTATGATGAAGGGGTTCTAATCCTGCTACGCAGCAATCGCTTAAAAGAACAGCCTTGTTAAAATTACTTGTCTGAAAGAAAATAATCTCCATTATATATTTCCTTCTGTATGAGAAGGATCACTGTTTGTCTCCTTTAATATTTTTGAAAAAGAAGCATATTTCTATAGCATTTGTCTCAGGTAAAGTGTTAGTCATTACCATATTTAGACAAGTTAACAGCCTCAAAACAAATTTTCTAAAAATAAATTACAAATTTTTTGGAAATGAAGATACTTCAGTTACCCATAGGCCCTGTACTGACATGGAGACCCCTGTATTATATTTGATTCCACTGCCCCTCAGATGTCAGGGTTTTGTAAGCTCCTTGATGTCTTCTAAGATATAAAGTACATTCCTCCATTTGCATTCCTCCCCATGAACATTTGAAGAAGTAAAAATAATATAAATGGTAAAATTTTACATAAAATTTTAATTGGTAGTAAGAGAGTTAACAATCACTTGGCTAACTAAGTAGCTGTGAAAAGTAGACATGAAGATGAGTTGAAACCAGATTATCCTGGATTCAGGTCACACCTCAACCTTTTACTGGCTGCCTGATTTTAATTTCTCTGTGTCTCAGATTCCTGATGCATAAAGTAGGATTGATAACAGTACTTCCATTATAGGACTATGGTGAGAATGAATTGGGATAATTCTTAGAATGATATGGGACATATTTAGAGATTGTCAAAAGCGAAAAACTATTGTTTTTAAAAATTAATATTTAGGAACACTGTTCAGATGAAATGCAGTGGAAAAAATAACAAATATTTACAAATTGCACTCTATATTTTATATTTAAGTTTATGGAAAGTTGAGTAGTAAAACTCAAGTCAGAAAATTAACATAAATGCCAGTGATTTGATATGTACATTGAAATATCTGTGTTTTAAATCTGGGTATATATTTGTCTTTATTCCACTGATCTATGTATTTAAAAATACCTTCTTCAGATGTCTGCATGTACATAATGCATATTTTATTTTACAAAAATCATTTAATTAACTTATAATTAACTTGTTTTACTTGTAAAATATGATAATTGAGTGAATGATGAATTATATTTATTTATATATTGATTTAAAATTTAATTAACTTGGTTTGGTCCAAGAATACTCTATCATACCTGAGTACAGTAGAAGTTGATGGAAGCTTGATGATCAGCCCTTCCAAGTGCAGAAGGATAAAAGAGAACAGGTAATTCTGTGGTGGAGTGAGGAGATATGATCAGCTGTGTAAATGGAAAAAGCAAAGGGGGAACAAAAATTAATACCCAATTGGCTTGAGTTGGTATCTTTGTGTACTAGCTATATGCAGGGTCGATGTTTGTGTGATTAATGTGTTGTCTTGCACACATTATCTCTTCTCAGTATGCCTGCTCCTTGAATATTGTTCAAAGGGCCCATGTTAAACCGTGTTTGGGGGTGATCACATCATGTTCTTATCCAAGATAATCACCACTTGGAGGACTCATTCTGTACAAGGAAGTCAGGGTTAATTTTTAAAGCTCAGTTCGAACCTTCAATAAAAGACATATACACTTTATGTAAGATCCCATAGCATATTGCCCATCCCAAGGTACATGTCAAACCACCAGTAACTTAATTTGTTACTTTTGTTCATTTCAAAAGAAATGAACTGTTTCTAAGCAAAGGTGTAAGACACGCTTCTTTAATGTGCAAGGAAATTTTCCTCTTCCTCCTACACATTCAAGGTGTGACCTGCTAGGATAACTTGAGTCTGTACAGTATTAGTTTAAGTTACTTCTTTAGAGACTGTGAAAGAAGCCAGTGACTCCATCACAATATAATAAGGGCTTGAGTATATTATGTAATCAAAATGCTACACTGGAAATAATTTAATTTGAAGATAAACACTTACAAAATGATAGCATGAGTGGCACATGTATGAAAAGGAAGTCTATTATTTTACACTAATATATTTTGCCAGAAAAACTTTGAAAAGGCAAAATTACAATTAAGCAGTATCTTTCAATCCTTCTTGAATACAGCAGTTGATGCCCAATAAACTGTGATAATTATTTATGAAATGCAAATGCAAACTAAATTTTATATTTAGAACAGAGTCACCTGTTTATTACACAATTGTAGTTTATCTACATCTAATATGTTTATCTCAGGCTGGCTTGCTCTCTGATATCTTGAATGTTTCAGGATTATCAGTTAATATACACTTTAGGATTATTAATTAATTTCACTGTCAGACTTAGCAAAAATAATAAGTAAAATTGCATTTTATATAGTCTTTCAACTTAGAAAATTTGGAAAAATAGTTTATTCTCTCCATGGATATAAATAGATGGATATTTCTCTCTATATATTTTTCATTTATTATCATTACAATTAATGTGTGCTCCTATTTGTTTTCTAAAATGTGATAGTATTTTTCTCATAAATAGCTTTTTGAGTTGTCTTCTAATATTAGAGTTAATTGCATATTCAGTGCTCAATAATGTTTGATAAATGAATAGAAGAATTAATGGACTAGAAAGCCATGGTTGGAAATGTTAAAACAGAGTTTATATTCTTGATTATGTAATGTAACTTTGGATGTGCAAAATATTACATTTATTTTCCCTTGGACCACAGATTAGACTGTTCTCTAAAAGTAGAGATATAAAGGATACAAAAACACCACTTTCTAATGAGGAATTTCAGTAATATATAAATTATATCCTGAATATCAGACTTCATATAATTTATGGAAAAATGTGGTATTGAATGATATAATAATGTGTGTACACTTTAATATACGCTTTCTAAGATTAAAGCATATACACCAATTTTAGCAATATAGTAATTAGTGATTTCTAATTTGACATATTATGATAGCTAAGAACTACTTTTATATCATTACATAAGTTGGCAACCAGTAACTGACAAGAGACAGATGTTAAGATATAAATAAATCAAAGTGTAGATTTGTTAAACAATCGTTAAACAACAAATAGTAAAAGCCTTTATTTAAATACTACATCTACTAGCAGGGCTTCATGATTTACTTTGAAGTCCCTTGATAAAAACAGTCTATTGTAATTATCATTTTGATGGTTACCTGAAAGTAGGACACTCACTGCAAATAAATGGTGTCCTATGCTTTAGAAACAGAGATAGTCATGCTAAACCTTAGGATCTTATTTTGTAACTTGCAGGAAGGAGAAGAGTGATTTAGTATCGGAAGGAGAAGAGTGATTTAGTATCATTGACTGGACCTAGCCTCTGCCAGGATCTAAGAATGAGAAAGTTGGGCAGAGAAAGAAGCAGAGAGGGCTAGAGTTGTCAGCATTGTCTCAAAGTGTGTGTCTGTGTCAGGGGTGAGGAATGGGGGATGGGCAAGAACTCAGGAAAGGCTAGAAAACAACTGGTCCCTTGGAACCCTGGTAACATATAATGACAATAGAGTTAATAATCATAATACTGGAAACTATTACAAAAACCGATTACTAAAATGGTGAGAAAGAAAACGCAACCAATTTATTAGAATGAAGTAATCATGAGCATGACTCTAGCATATATAATTTTAAAAATTTATATTAACATGATATTGTTTTGTCAATAAATTAAAATTCAAGGGGAGAAGTATATAAAAGAAAATCCTTTTTTTTTTTTTTGATTACTTTTGGAGACAGAGTCTCGCTCTATCGCCCAGGATGGAGGGCAGTGGCACGATCTCAGCTCACTGCAACCGCTGCAACCTGGGTTCAAGTGATTCTCATTCCTCAGCCTCCCGAGTAGCTGGGATTTCAGGCACGTGACACCATGTCTGGCTAATTTTTGTATTTTTAGTAGAGACGGGGTTTCACCATGTTGGCCAGGCTGGTCTCAAACTCCTGGCCTCAAGTGATCTGCCCGCCTCAGCCTCCCAAAGTGCTGGGATTACAGGCATGAGCCACCCCGCTGGGCCTATAAAATTCAATTCTTAAATTTTAGAAATTTAAATCCTTAGTAATAATTCAAGTGATAATACTCCACCAGTGTCCCAAAATCAGAATTGGAAAATGATCTAGCAGCAGTAAATTTCATGGCTCTCTGAATTTACTTACTTGTGATTTTCTGTTAATATCCAGGACAAAATTTTCAGGATTACTGTTTGTTGCTTGCAATTTTAAGGTTTCATGCGTACAATTAACTAAAGGAATGATCTGAGTGACATGCCTAGGAGAAAAAAAAAGCTAGTAAAGTTGCTGGTATTCATAAACTTATTTAGTGTTAATTCCATAAACTTAATGACCCCTAGGATTAAAATATGTCACCCCATAAGATATATTGAAGTCTTAATTCCTAGTACTTCAGAATGTGATATTATCTGGAAATAGAGTCACTGCATATGTAACTAGTTAAGATAACGTCTTACTGGAGTAAGACAGGCCCTTAATCCAGTATGACTGGTGTCTTTGTAAATAGAATCATGTGAAGATACACAGAAGATGGCCATATAACAGTGGAAGTAGAGATTAGAGTGATATATCTCAAGTCACAGAAAGCCAAACGTTGCTGGCAAGCAGAAGAAGCTAAAAAAGACCAGGCACAGTGGCTCATGACTGTAATCCCAGTGCTTTGGGAAGCTGAGTCTGGAGGGTCACTTGAGGCCAGGAGTTTAAGACAAGCCTGAGCAATACAGTAAGAACCTGTCTCTACAAAAAATTTAAAAAATAGCCAGGCATGGTGGCTTGCCTGTAGTCCTACATACTTGGGAGGCTGAGGCAGGAGGATTGCTCTAGCCCAGGTGTTTGAGGCTGCAGTGAGCCATGATTGCACCACTGCACTCCAGCCTCAGTGACAGAGCAAGACCCTGTCTCTAAAACATAGAAAAAAAGAAGAAGAAGAAGTAGAAGCTAAAAGAGGCAAGGAATTATCCCTTACAGGTTTCAGAAGGAGCATGGTCATGGTGAACCCTTGAGTTTAAACTTCTAGCCTCAGAACTGTGAGACAATACATTTTTGTGGTCTTAAGCCACCCAGTTCATGATGCCTGTAATGGCAACCCTAGGAAGCTAATATAATGACTTCTTTTAGTTTCAAACTCAAAATAATTATGTATGAACTAATGACATTTTAATCCTTGGTTCTCTATTTTTGAGACCTAATGTTATCCCATATTAGATATTAGAATATATTCCAGTTTTAGGAATAATGTTTACTTATTGTTTTATAATGCTAAATCCAGCCAAAAAAGCTAACACAGTCTAGTCGTAATAACAGAGTGATAAATGCACGAAGTTTTCATTGAGAACATTAACAAGATCCAAATTGATGATGAGTAAATGCCCAAAATATGTGACTATTTATGCTCTAAACAAATAATAAATGAGTGTTCATAATTCTCAACTATCAATTCTAATGGTTTTTAATGTACAGCATCCAGCTTGTCATCTTCATTCTTTCTGTAAAGTATAACATAATAACATAATTTTATCTATGTACGTTTTTCATATCTCTTTACTGTTTCTTGCTTACAATATAGAGTAATTAAGATTAAAATATTTAGGTAGCAAATCTGTAATAAAAAGAATGGAATCATCACCATACATATATTGTTTTTCACAATGTCATGGCCCTGTGACAGAGGAAAATTAGGTAATATGTGCTGAGCAGAATTCAGTTCATAAATTCAAATTATATAATTCAAATAAAGCACCATTTTCTTGTTTTTATATAAAGTATATGTATAAAATGATTCACCTTAAAAAGAACATTATATGTCAGTTTTGTGATTCTAGACTACAAATTTAACAAGTCTCTGTAAATCATGAATTTGTTCTTTCACCAGGGACATATGAAGAAATTCAATGAAAATAACCAAAACTTCATTAATTATAGTGAATAAAATACACTAAAAATCATGACAGATTTCCCATCATTTTTTGGTAAGCATCTGCTTCGTATATTACCAATTTCCCAAGTTTTCTCATACACAATACCTTAGAAAAATAGGAATAAAATATTTTCATACTAGATATCTATGCTACTGTAAGAAAAAAAATTTCAAATGTCATTGTTTTGGCTAAAGAGCTGGTACTGGAAGAATGCAACACTCTTTTGATGTGATAAGGGAGAGAAATTAGTTAAAAGGCACTAATTAGCTCACTACGGTGTATACTCTTTAAAAGTAGGGATTATGCCTTGTTTACCCCTATTTACCAGCACCAAACTTGATAAATAGTAGGAACTCAACTACCTAAATAGGAATGGTCATATCTCAAGGGATCACGGCATTAACCCACTGACCAAATGTTCACAGTTGTTCATTGCTTACCTCTGCTTCACCTTGAGGAAAGTTTGCCAGGTTTCTCTCCTTCCCACCAGCCCCTGAACTCTGCTTGTCCCTAAGCCTAAACAAGCATGCAGACACACAAAGTAACATGACCCTTTGTCAGCTTCTCCTGGGAGTTAGCTGACCACAGTAAAACTCTTTTCCTGTTAGACATCACTGGCCATTTTCCCTTGCTTGTCCAGCTTTCCCTCCAAAGATTCTGTCTATATCTGCTTGACCTTCCTTTACTTTATAAAAGACGATCTTTTTTCTGTTTGATTTTGTAAACCCTTGTAGACTTCTAAGATGGGAGTCTTTCCCTATTGCAATGGTCCCTTTTTATCCCTTGTAATAATCCTTTTGAATAACACTCTTTCCTTGCTAAGTCCTGATTTGTTTTTATTTGACAAGTTTTCCACAGGGTAGTTTACATATCAAACCTTCCCTAGGGGAAAAAAATTCAATGACTAAAGATATATTTATTCTTTATTTTAGAAACTGAATGCATTATAACAACATTGTAATAGATTAACTATTTTTCTTGCAAGCAATAACTTTATCTATTAAGTAGAACTTACTTGCCAAGGTCGCACTGTATTTCTGGCATTGTGGTTGGTTTTGGTAATTCAATAGTTAACTTCAGTAAATACCAGAACTCTTCAGCCATTTCAGGCTGAAAAATAATGCTGGTGGAGAGAAATACACAAAATTTTGTCAGCAGTTTTAGTTTGTGTAATAAATTGGGCAGAAGTAGTATACCCCAAACTAGTATAAACAGTTGGTTTTAAATACAACATTTGACAACTACTCTGTAACACATACTACTCTTTTTGTAGATGTATTTTTAATTCTTCGTTTTTGGTTGAGAAAATCACTTCATTATTCAAGAAAAGCAGTGTTGTTGTCATTAATATTTGTTTAATAAATGCCTGTTGGATCAATAAAAATGTTTAAACATGAGTATTTTAAATATCTTGCAGAAGGTGGAACAGTAAAAGCCCTGCTTTTTAACTGTGACTAAGTCAAATTTAGTTTTAGTTGAATGCATGTGCATTTTCATGTGAATGCTATCAAGTGACATATAGCTCTAGAGAACTTCCTTTATGATCAGCACATCCTCAACTCCCAGAGAAGCAGAGCTTGTGACAGTCTAAACAAGTATAACTGGGGACCGGGCGTGGTGGCTCATGCCTGTAATCCCAGCACTTTGGGAGGCCGAGGCAGGCGGATCACGAGGTCAGGAGTTCGAGACCAGCCTGGCCAATATGGTGGAACCCCCGTCTCCATTAAAACACAGAAAATTAGCTGGGTGTAGTGGCGGTCACCTGTAATCCCGGCTATTTGGGAGGCTGAGGCAGGAGAATCGCTTGAATCTGGGAGGCAGAGGTTGCAGTGAGCTGAGATCACGCCACTGCACTCCAGCCTGGGCGACAGAGTGAGACTCTGTCTCAAAGAAAAAAAAAAAATAAGTATAACTGGGATGGTATCTCAGCTCTGTCATCTTTTATTTGTGCAGTCTTGAAAAAGTCACTTAACTTTTTGAGCTTCAATTTTCTCATTTATAAAATAGGAGGAATCAATCTTACCTCTTACAGTTACTATGAGAATTTTATGTTTATATATGTAAAATACACGCCCCAATGATGATAACAGAGTAGGCAGACAGTAAGTATTGGCCAAAAATTTTTTTAATGTATGCTGATAAAGAAAATTCAAGATTCAGTATATGTTCACAAAGCTTGTGCAGTCATATTGGGGCAAAAAGACCAGCCCATATTTCTAATAATAATTTTTTCAGAATAGTATCTTTCATGTTATATTCTTATTTTCATGCTTCACAGAATAATAATTTTTGTCCTTTAAAATTTCACAGATGTATTCATTTATTTACTGACTCATTAAAATAACAATTACTGGTTTCTATTGTAGGATACTGCACTTGAAGCACCAATAAGAGTTATTCTGAAGGATGTTACATTAAATAAAATATGCCAGGCACAGAAAGACAAATTTCACTTATATGTAGAATTTTTAAAAATTGAACTCAGAAGCAGAAAGTATAATGATTATTGTTACCAGGCACTGGGAGGTGGAGGGGACACAAACTTTGGGGAGAGACTGGTCAACGGATGCAAAATTTCAGTTAGCAGAAATAAGTTCAAGATATTTATTGTAGGACATTATGACTGTAATTAATTACTTTAATTCCTTTATGTCCTCCAAGTGAATTATTTGTATTTAAGAAGAAAAATATATAAGTTAATTTTCATCAAGAAAATTGAAAGTTTAATCCCTAGTCCTCATGCAACTGTTTTCATTTGTTCAGTTTTTGCATCCATAAAGATTTACTTAGTAAAAAGTGAAGTGAAAGGGGATAAAAGGAGAAATGTAGAAATTATTTAATTTGATATTCTGATAAATACTATTTTTGCACTGAAGCAAGCAAAAGCTAACTCTAAGTCAGTACATTTTTTCAGGGACTAGTATTAAACAAAGTTAAAACTATGAGCAAGTGTAATTTTAATGATTATAGTATAAGAAAAAATAAATTTTAAAGGTTAATTTCTAAGGATCAACAATGAAATATAATGCCACACTCAAACCATACCTTTCATCGCTGTAGCCTGTAGTTGCTGGAGAATACCATACAATATATTTGGTGCACTGTAGTGGACTCAGGATAATTTCATTATCCCCATTAAGGGCAGCACTCGTTAACTGCACCTCTAAGTGAAGACCTCTATCTTTTGGATTAGAGAGAGGTATTTCAATGCAAGTGCTGTCCTAGAATTATACAACAAATATGTAATCAACTTTTAGTGTCAGCATGGAGTCATTATACTATGAAAGGAAATGTAAAGGAAATTATTACATAATATAAGGCCATTTGTTTTATTTTTTTACCTTGATACACTATTGAATATATCTCACTAGCTTTGAATCTCTTATATGTTTTCTTTCATTAGCCTTGATAAATTGTAACCTTATTTTTTTTCAACAGCAAATACCACACAGAGATCCATGTAACTAAATGGATGAAAACTATTTGTAAAATTACATTTAAAATATATTTTTCACTGGTATCATTATTTCTATGAGGTCCATTTTTCAGTGTTTACTCTAGGAATGGTACTCAAACTTTATTGCACATAAGAATCACCAGCAGAGTCTGCTAAAAGACAGATTTTTTTTTCTTTTATTATTATACTTTAAGTTTTAGGGTACATGTGCACATTGTGCAGGTTAGTTACATATGTATACATGTGCCACGCTGGTGCGCTGCCCCCACTAACTGGTCATCTAGCATTAGGTATATCTCCCAATGCTATCCCTCCCCCCTCCCCCCACCCCACAACAGTCCCCAGAGTGTGATGTTCCCCTTCCTGTGTCCATGTGATCTCATTGTTCAATTCCCACCTATGAGTGAGAATATGCGGTGTTTGGTTTTTTGTTCTTGGGATAGTTTACTGAGAATGATGATTTCCAATTTCATCCATGTCCCTACAAAGGACATGAACTCATCCTTTTTTATGGCTGCATAGTATTCCATGGTGTATATGTGCCACATTTTCTTAATCCAGTCTATCATTGTTGGACATTTGGGTTGGTTCCAAGTCTTTGCTATTGTGAATAGTGCTGCAATAAACATACGTGTGCATGTGTCTTTATAGCAGCATGATTTATAGTCCTTTGGGTATATACCCAGTAATGGGATGGCTGGGTCAAATGGTATTTCTAGTTCTAGATCCCTGAGGAATCGCCACACTGACTTCCACAATGGTTGAACTAGTTTACAGTCCCACCAACAGTGTAAAAGACAGATTTTTATCCATCTCTCCCCCACAGCCTTTCTTCATCCCAGAGATTCAGTAGCTCTGGGATGGGGTCTGAAATTTATATTTCTAAAAAGTTTCCACATGATGCTGCTGCTGCTGCTGATCCAAAGGAAACACTTAAAGTAGCAACGTATCTTAGCATCAAGTAGCAGGGACAATCTAAACTAAAAAGTCAAATTATGTTGATGATACATCTTTCTGTTTAGATTTCTTCCTTCTGTTCTTGTTCGTCCTGTCCTTCCCCCAAGGTACATTGTCTTAGCCCTGGAAGGCACTCTTTAAGTTCTAAGATATTTCCTGATCCTCATACTGACCCATCCTGGCTAATGACTTATAAAGCATCCCATTTCAGCCATGATCTCCACTACGTCAAAAGCTATAATTGAAGCAAATGTAGTAAAGATAATTAGTAGACAGGACACATCTCAATTTTAACAAATTCCAGTTGCCTAAATGTTTTAACCTAAAGAAATGGAGAAGGTTGAGCATTTCAATTATAAATCAAAGCTTGGTAATAAACGTACTTTAGAACATGGAGCTGTTATGAAACTTATCAAATCATGTTACAGGGGTGACAAAAAATTCTTACTAAGCTTCTGGGAACATATCTTCAAGGCAGATATTACAGCTTTGTCTATGGCTGTTTCAGAGGACCTAGCTCAGAATATTTGCCTGATCACCTCTAATAAATAAATGAGTTGGAAGGATGCTACATTTTAGAGGAATGGAAACAACATTTAGTGTGGTGAACAACATCTGGTGAAGAAAGATGGAAACTAAGAATATATACAAATTAACAATTAGATTAGAGCAGATATCACTTATTAGAAATCAGTGTTGATTATAAATGCAATGAAAAATAGTCTTCTACAATGGTTTCAGGAGACATTAGAATTATGAATTCTTAAAATAAGTGGGCATTTAAACTTCTACAGCAAAATATTCAACGCTCATAATTATAAAGAAGGAAAAATAAAAGTGTAAAATGTAAAATACTGAACAGTGACTAATTTCCTGGGTAACCTGGCATATTTTATAAAGTTGATAGAGGACTTGGCCTCTAAATAATTTCCAATGGTCAAAAATAACAACAACTAGAAAAAAGGGTATGCCAAGGTAACACATACTATCAACCCAATATGAGCCTAGAGATTTTACTCAGGGCATAAGACAGAAGATGGAAATGACACATTTGGCCTAGACATTTGTCCTGGTCTACTACTCAGACATTATTCAGAGAAGATCAGTGTCCATTCAACAGAATGCTATAGCCTGTCATAGAAGTAAAAATGCTAGAATCTAAACCACTGAGTTTCAAAATGTTTTAACCACAACCCACAATAATTTGTTTTATATCACAATATGGTTCACATACGCATATCACAAAAGTTTTACAAAACAATCCCTGCATTTACCACATGTAATATTTTCTGATACTTTCTACTACATTTTATTCTATTCTATTTCCCACTCACATGTTGAGCCACTCACATGTTGTGACCTACACATTAAATTTAGATTTAGACTCTGGTCTAAAGAGGAATAAATATTGAAATATAGAACTACTTGAAGTCTTATTACATATATAAGTCTTGAAAACAAAATGAAACAAAATCACATTAAACCTACTATTTTCTCTGTAAACTACAACCTATCTAACAAGACCATGCTTTCGTGGTACAAAAGTGTCATAATATTCTACAGTTGGCCAGATCTTAAGAGTGGGAGATACGGATGGTGTCTATGGAGTACTTAAATCACAGCTCCTCCTTGGCATCCTTGCAATATCCATGGCAAATACTATTAACTGATCATTTCACTCTTATTCAGTAGATCTGGACACATCCTCAAAATCCTTTACAGAGCAGCCTTCCAGAGAGCAATTGTTGAATGCTTAGTGCTACCAGTACTGCAATCTCTTGAAAATCTCTGGAATCAAATTATTCAGAGTTTTGAAAATAGCAAGACTCAATAGAAATAAATGTTTCACTATAGTCAAAAGCTTTAAGTTTCTAATTAACTGTACTATATTTCTAGGATGGTAGAAAGTATCTCAAATGTAACTATAATATTACAAAAATGATTTCTAAATTACATTATTGTTTGGATATTATTTTCTTCTAGGTTTAAACAGAAAAAAATCTTAAATGACACCTTTAACATAATGAATAATTTGTATTTTAAATATCCACCTGCCAAAATATCTTCAAAATTTTAGGGAAGATTACTTTTCTAAATATCAATATTTCTTAAGGTTGTAAAATTACATTTTTAAAGTATTTGATATGTTCACTAAGTTAAAGAGAAGAAACTTACGTTATCCATCATTTTATAAGAGGATCAAAATTCATGTTTATTCTTGAAACAACTTTCTTAGGTTAGCTATATGATTACAGAAATGCATAACCATTTTGAGAAAATAACATACAAAATAAAACATTAAGATTATATTTAAAACAAGATTAATTGTTTTGGCTAAGTTATCCTGCCACCTCCCATTCCATTTTATTTTATAAAGAACTCTTACTAAATGAGAAGTACACAGTCCACTGAATTCTGTGAATACGCTATAAAAACGTTTGAAATACTTGGTTGGTGTCTGTTTTGCAAATGGCATATTTCTCCACTTTCATGAGTAGGCTTTTAAAGTGAATTTGTGTTCAGAATTAAACATAAATCAGTTTTGACTGATTTTTTCTTGAAACTCAAGTAAAACAGTAATGGCTGAACATTACATGATGACTTCTAAAGCCTTCTTTCATCTTCACATGCGCTCTTTTAGGTTTAATGATGGAAAGCATTATTTTATAAGGTATCCCAATATTTTTTCTGGCTGGTACTTAGAAATATTGTGGCAAACATAATGGCTGTTTAAAGAAATTGCTTCCATTTCTCAGACTCCTTTACAAGAGGACTAAACAATGCATATTTAATCCCGTGAAATACAAGTAAAAATTTTAAAACAGAAAAGACATTCACAGGATGCTGAAATTGAAAATAATTAAAACATTTAACCACTCATGTAGAAGTGGAATACTCTTTTAAAATATATAAAAACAGTTGTATTGAATTTTGCAAATTATAAAGCTTTTCAGAGGAAGTTTGAATACCTACACACTTTTAAAACGAATATTAGATATTTTCAGCATTTATATATATATTTATACACATACATATTTATTTATTTTTTATTTTCATTTTTATTTTTTTAGATGGAGTCTCGCTCTGTCGCCCAGGCTGGAGTGCAGTGGCATGATCTCGGCTCACTGCAAGCTCCGCCTCCTGGGTTCAGGCCATTCTCCTGCCTCAGCCTCCCAAGTAGCTGGGACTACAGGCGCCTGCCACCACGCCTGGCTAATTTTTTTTGTATTTTTAGTAGAGACGGGGTTTCACCGTGTTAGCCAGGATGGTCTCAACCTCCTGACCTCCTGATCGGCCTGCCTCGGCCTCCCAAACTGCTGGCTCCCAGTGCCAGAAGAGTCTAATTTTGAGGTATTTATAGAAATCTCAAATCAATCAACACTTTCTTCTCACATGCAATTGAAGTCTTCTCCTGATTCTTTCTGGCACCTCATCCTCACCCTCAGGCCTGTCTGGGAATTTTGCACACTGCCTGTGAGGAAGGAGGTAAACATGGCCTGCTCTTTTCAACCCTCTGCTCCAGCTTCCTCTCTTATGATCATGGTGCTGATGTGGCTGGCTCTTTCAGGTTGCAGGATGAAATGAGATGACAGGTAGAAGAACAATACCCACTTACTTAATTGGTGCTACCTGATCTTATCCAGGTGACTATATAAGTTCCTTTTGCCTTCTTCTATCTTGAATTACCCTCATGTAGACTCTCCTGGAGTCTTCTCACCCTAGAAGAATGTTTCTTGCACTGGGTCCTTTCAAATAAGCTCAAGCCTAGCCTTATTTCATTATGCCAAATTCACTTTGGCCCACTACATCTTGACTTGTGCCGATGAAAGTGCATCTTGCTCTCACTCTAACCACCTTCCCTCCCTCTGTGGTCCATTCTGTTGGTAGGAACTCACCAAGAGCCAGGGGCATTAAACTATCAGCTTCCCCTCCTTAAAGAAGACACTCCCACTGTCTGTTTGTTCTGGCCATCACAGATATGAGCTGTAAATGGGTGATGGGCTAAAGATTCCTCCCCTCCCTTGATGTGCCAGAAACATCATGTCTCCATTAAAATCCTATGTTCTCCTTTCTTGGCATGAAGATGTCACTTGGCAGTGGCTGTCCAACTAGAGATTCCATTTCCCAGACCCTCTTTCACCTGGGCATAGCTGTGTCACTAGTTTTCTCCAATTGTATGTGAGTGAAAGTGATGTGTCACCTGTGTGTCAAGGCCATTAAAACTATTGGAAATTCTCTTCTCTCTGCTTTCTCTTTCTCCAGCTATATGTAGGAACCTCTGAGTCCCTAAAAAGGAAGGAATCACAAGATGGAACGAGCCTTGCTCCCTGAATCACAACACAGAGTATGCCACCCACCAACCAGGGACACATTCACTAGAATGTTACAATTGTTAAAAACTTTTACTGTGTTTAGCCATTGCAAATTTAGGGTTTATTTGCTGTATCAGCTAGATATACTCTGAATACTATATTTAGAGAGTCTTAAATAAACAGGACAGCAACCACTTTCATAATATGGAAATATAATTATCTACAGTTCCCAGGTTTGTGACTTCATTTGAAAATCCAGGATAAAAGGAGAACTTCCCAGGAAACATCCTATTTCAGTTATTTTATTCGTTTTCTAACTCCACTAGAATGGTAGCTCCATGCAAATAGGGGCCTTGCTTGTATTGTTCATCACTGTTCCTTAGCATTTAGAACAGTGGCAGGAATATCAGAGATACCCAGTAAATATTCATTAGAAAATAAAATGTGCAATTTATGAGATGATTTAGTGTTTGTGTGTATGTATATACATATTATACATTATATATTATGTATTACATATTGTACATTACATATTACATATTATATATAATTATTGATATGTCTGATATTTTGGATAATCACAACTTTTAACTAAATAATAAAGCAACTTTGTAAAAATCTAACTCCAAAGGAATTTAAAAGTCTCCAGTTAATTCAGCCTGCCTCCTTACTTGAAAGTTACTGGGTGAAGACAGCAGTTTCAGATGGGAGAAAGACTTTATTGCCTTGTCACTTTGTCACTTGGTTGCCAGTTCATACCTACTCTAAGAGGAAAAATGTAATTCACTGAGTGCAATAAACACTTCATCATTTCCTGCTTGGTCAGAATAAATAAAGATTATTTACTTCCACATAACCACTTAATTGAGTCAATGACAATTCAATATGCACTAGCATGAAGTATTTTCACCATACCATCTCACAGAAGATAATCACAAGTTCATTATAAAAGAATTATTTCTGAGGAGAAAACACACAATAATATTAAGTAAGGCATATTATTGAGGAAATCTTCAATTTTAATTTTATTCAATTTGAAAACATTATCAAGTCAGTAAACAAACAACTAATGGGTATTTTGAAAGTATCATGTAATTGAGAGGAAGTGATCATTATAATCTGGGTCAATAATTTTCCTAAATTGAAAAGTCAGAACTCACATAAACCATGTAGACAGCTATATTTAGAAACACCATTGTCATTCCTTTGCTATTTCCATCTGTACAACACTGTATCTAATGATGTCATGCCTTATACCCACCCCAATCCCCAATCCTCCACCATATGACTTGAAATGTATAGAATGCTGAGATGCAATCAAGGTGGTTTGCTAATGCCAGACTGGGGGACATGTATGTTGAATATGCATTAATAGGCACCTGGGAGTTGTGAAAAAGCCAGAAAACACTGGAAGAGCCTAAAGTTTATTAATTTGTATCCAGACACACCCCATAACCTTGAGAGAGAAAAGAAAACTATTAAAAATAGAAATATTTCTAATTGCAAGGACCGATCCCTAGGAAGTAACCTCCTGCTTAACTGTTTAAGATAGTATTCCACCTCCCCCGCCATATATGTGTGTATGTATTCTCTATGTATTTATTCTCTACATATATATAAGTATACATATATATGTATATGCATGTGTGTGAATTATTAAAATGCTAACTCTGAATGACCATGTAGGCCAGCCATTTTGAAGAGTGTTTGTCATGAGTTAAGCAAACAGTGCTTAGGTACATTACACATAATTTAATAATCGTGGGGTATGGGGTACCCCAGGGGGTAATTCTTGACACAGTGAGTGGGTATTTGCCATGTTTTTTTTTTTTTTTTTGCATGTCAGGTGTTTGAACTTGCATAAATGAATCCAATGTCATGTTCAGTCAATTCTTCTTCATCTGCATTTATGGAAGAAGGCAGAGGCATGAATAGTTCATAATGACAGAGTAGCCAAAAATTGTTTTATTTTGGAATGTTTTGTGAACTTTAATTGAAATAATGGTCTTTCAGATAGCTGTGATGTTGATTTCAACTAATTAATATACTCCTGACTTAAAGACCTAAACGAGAAGGAAGGACAATTATGATTTTCTTACCTGACTCATTCCTTTCTATCCCCTAAACACTACTTCACTCAGAAATACAGAGATATCTCAAAACAATTATAATTTTTCATCTCAAAATTTCCAAGGTACAATATGAGTTTTAGAACAACTTCTTAACTCATTATGTAAAATTTGAACTTGCCCACAAAATCACAAATTAGATTGTTTCCATCAGAGCTAATGCTAGCTTTTCCTCATCAGGTACAATAGGCTGATAGTTTGCCATATTAACCCAGGTCACCTCACTCCATTACCTTCACCTAATTTCCAATGCTAAAGCTTTCTAAGCTCACTGCACACTGGGTGGGGTTGCTATACCCTGAATGCAAGGAAAAGAAAGTTCATCTATTTTTTCCAACATACTCTTGTTTTAGATATTTTATTTTATTTTGTTTTGATTCTATTGTTCTGATACAAACCATAGTTTTTGGAGAAAATCTGCCTAGCCAGTGTTAATAACCAATAAAGAATAAATTCAGTTTTCCTCAGCTGGTGGTGGCGACAGACAGAAAACACACACTTTACTCAAGACTTAAACTTCCTCCTAAATTCCTGTCCTATCTCAGCTACTTTAGTGACTTTTCACTGGAATTTAGAAAGCCTTAAGGATGTTCTGCTGTGTCCTTTTGGGGCTACATGAAATTTGATGGGGAGAGCCCCTTGATATTCAATGACTAGCCAGTAAGACTTTTATATTGCTGATGTCAGGACAAGATGGTAAGGACCAAATTCCCTCCGTCTCTGAACTTGGAGTCAGAATGCCCTCTAAGTTTCCTTTTAACCCCTCCATAACACCCAGGAGAATGGAGCATGAGAACACTGAGAAGGAGTTGAATCTGACCTGAGAGGAAACTGAAGCTGACTGAGTTTACCAGAAAGTAAAGACAAACCTAAGTTCAGCTTCTAAAATCAGCTGTTTATCCCACTCTCTGTTTTTAAGAGTAAATAGCTAAATCTCTATTTCCATGTCATTTCTGCAAATCACACTGGTTAACATCGTATCTAACCAGAACAGCATTGTTGGTAATTATGAACAAAGAGTGACAGTAGAATTCATTATGACTACCTAGATACTCTGTAAATACAGGTCAGCATTCTTGCTTTAACTTGGAATAAAAATTTCCCGAAAAGCTTTGTTTGTTGAAATTCTATACAGAGTCATTACTGGAAAAGTTGTATGTGTGAAAACTAGAAAAGGAATCAGCCTTCAGAGCACAGAGCTTGGCCAGCATAGATGACTTTGATGAAAAAATAAAAAGAACTAAGGTGCGGGGCGAGGGGCGGGGAGGAGGAAGAGAAGAGGGAGGGAGGAAGAGAGGGTGTGGAGGGAGAATGGGACGACTAGGGGAGACTGAGAGAGAAAGAGAGAATAAAGGCACCCTTCCTTTTGGCAGAGCACCTTATTTGGACAGCAGACCCTCCCCCACACACAACCTTTTCCCTTTAATTAGGCACTTCAGTGAAGCACAGACAGTTGACAATTTAACTCTAGGCACGGCCTTGAGTCCACTCTTAGTTGAAGTGAAAGTGGCTAATTATTGCTGATCTTTAAAGCCACAGACATTATGTACAAAATCAATTCAGAATTTAGAAATAAGTAAATGAATCAGAAAATATTCTGGCAATTAATGTAGATATTAAATCCAAGTATATTAGCTCTATAATTTTAGGAAGAACATTATATCTTTTGGGAGCCAACAAGTGCTTTAAAATTTTTAAAAATAGAGTATAGGCAGATTAAAGATGAGATTTTATCATAATTCTAACTTTTATAGAATATTTTTTATATGAGTGTTTTCAACATTAATCAAAATAGCCTCCATAGCTACATCTTCATTTTTTGTATTTAACTCAAATTAGACAATGAGATATTTTTTCCGGATTAAAAAATAGTATTTAAGAATTTTTTACAACTTGTCAGGATAAATTAAAAGCAGAATGCTAATTTTGCTTCCTCAACATTTCATGAGGAAGAAAAATTTCAATGTCATGGACAACACTTATGATATATGATCTTTCCTATAGAAAAATAAAGTATACAAAGTATGAAAGAGGCCCGGGTGTGGTGGCTCACGCTTGTAATCCCAGCACTTTGGGAGGCTGAGGCGGGGGGCAGATGATCTGAGGTCGGGAGTTCAAGACCAGCCTGACCGACATGGAGCAACCCCATCTCTACTAAAAACACAAAATTAGCTGGCCATGATGGCACATGCCTGTAATCCCAGCTACTCAGGAGGCCGAGGCAGGAGAATCGCTTGAACCCAGGAGGTGGAGGTTGTGGTGAGCCAAGATCATGCCATTACACTCCAGCCTGGGCAACAAGAGCAAAACCCCATCAAAAAAAAAAAAAAAAAAAGGATAAAAGAAGAAAATACATTGAAAACAGTAACTCGAAATATATTTTTGAATTTATGGAGGCTGAAACTAAAAACTTTTTAAAAATGGTTGGCAACTCACATGTGTTTTTTAAATTTTTATTTTTTTTACTAGAGACAAAGTCTCACTATGTTGCCCAGGCTGGTCTCAAACTCCCGAGCTCAAGCAAGCCTACCACCTTGGCTTCCCAAAGTGCTGGGATTACAGGCATAAGCCACCGCACCTGGTCTCACTTGTGTTGTTTTGTATGGATGCTTTTATGTTTGACACCAAGAGGATTAATGGTGTTTTTAACTGTGCTTCTCTTTTGCTAGTTTGTGGAGAGATTTCTGGATCTCTTTATTAACAATATAGTGAATTTCATTGAAGGTTGTTTATAAATTAAAAGCTCAGAAAGAAATAAATGATCATGCAATTTTCACTGACAATGAAGTAAGTATTTTGAAGGCTATGGCTGTTTAAAATGTAAATTATATAAAGAGTTGCTCACACACTTAAGTTTTGTTTCCACAAAATATTTATAGCTCAGTGCTATATATTAGAGTTATTGAGTGTCAGTGGAAAGACAGCGGGTTATTGTCATCATTCTCCCATAGCCAAACTATATGACATACAAGAGATTTTTGAGATCAAACAAAATGGAACAGCAGCTATTACATGTTAAAATTTCCAAAGGAAATCCTAAATACTTTATACAAACAGAGAATGGACTACTAACAAGCAAGTATTATTTACTGAGAATGTAATCTGGTTTTGGAACCTGCAGCAAGAAGTAACCAAATATATGTGTTTCAAGATTGTAAGTATTTCTTACATGAACCCTATTTTAGAGAGATTCTGATCAATCATTCATCTGTAGAAAAAATGAGGAAATTGAGTTGAATGTAATAAAAACTGAGATGCAGATAAAAAAATAAGAGATGGCTTAGTATCTTGAGTGTACCATTGCCACATCTGGAGGTATAAAGTTTAAATAAAGTATTTCTCAAATGATTCATCTGAACAGAATATGCAGTCAATAATATTAGGAAATAATATACAAGTGAGGACCACAATTTTAGTATACTTCTGAAAGTAGTCAGAAAGCGTCTTCTTCAAAGAATGGACAAAGGTTTCATTTGCTGGCATTATTTAAAAGAGATCATACTATCTCTAGTAAATAAATCTTCATGTCTGAAAGTTAAAGAGGGAATAGATTTTTACCTTCGACAATTACGACTAGAAACGTGAGAAAACTTAATAATTTGGCAACATCACTAGCCACGATAGCCTAAGTTGGTAAACTTAGTTGAAAAAGATGTCCCTTCTCAACAAATCGCAGTTAAATGTGAACATTTAATTAATACAGCAAACCTGCCTATGGTAACAAGGAAACTATCTAGCAGCTGTCATGTGTTAAGAAGTTTCATTCCTGCCTTATAATGTAAAACTACTCAATGAAAAGGGGACTCGATAATTGCGTTTTAATCTAAGTAGACCATGAAAAAATATCATTTAAGTATATTTATGAAATAACTATGCTAACTGTTCATAACGAATAATAAAAGCAAAAATGATAGCAATTAGAAATATATATGTGCATAAGACGAGTTACACATATCCCACTGTGGTGCCAAAACAAAAAGAGGTTTAAATTGAAAACTTATAGGAAATCAGTACAAACTGAATTAGGATTACATTATAATATACATGGGGAGGGGCAAGTCCTTGATGAAAAATGAACAAGGGCCATTATTCAAAAGTACATTATTTATTAAAATAATATATTCCTGAAAGGGTATATGCAAATTTAATTTCATAAATGAAAACATATTTGAAATTTCTCATTCAAAGAGATAAGTAGTGGTTTTTTGGTTTCGGTTTTGGTTTTTTGTTTGTTTGTTTTTGCTTTTTGCTCAATCTTCTTACATATGCACATAAAGTACCCTGATGGTGTGTATTTCTCAGCCTGTGTGACAGTCTTCACCTTTTAAGGTTGAGAGCTATAGAAATCTCAATTTCTATCAGTATTTTCTTGAAGGACTAATAGCTCTTGCAGAAAAAAAAGGCACTTTATACACCATTTAATGAGAAAATGCAACAATTGACCATCTATAATTTATTTTAAAATTGTATTTATTTCTGTTTGTTTTGCATATTTTGTCATGTCTATTCCTATTTTAAGCATATAGTTAATAAGAAAGCCAATTTCTCCTTTTCTGAGGTGCTACATCATGCACTCAATTTTTTCAAAGCCTATTTAAATGTTTTTCTCTACATCTTGATAAAGGGATACATTTTAATGTATATTTTAAAGTAACCTTTAAGGAAGATTTTACACTGCAGTGGTAACCAATTCACAGAAATAAGACATTTTCATTGAGTGAAATGATCCTACTGTCATATTAAATAGTTTTCCACTTAGAAGATAATGATTTTGCAATCTATACTTGAGCACATTTCAAAATTTTAATCATTCATCTTCTATGCCTAAATGGAGATTTACCCAGAAATCAGGTGGGCAAATAATCAATTTGTAAACTTATAGTATTTTAAATCTTTTTTGTTTTTACTTTCTATTTATTGGAACCAAAGTTCAAGATTCTAAGTAATCAATTCTATAAAGAAATCTATCCACATATTTAAAAATAAAAATAACATTTATTATTATCAATTTAAATATTTGAGTACTAACAATAAGGAAACTAAATTTAACTAAAACATTGTTAATAGCAATATTGTCCTCATGTTTCATTTAAAATAAGACTCTTAATATTTAACTTTATTAAATAACTTTTGACACAAATTTAGTAACATTTTAGTAATTCACATCAGACAAAATCTATTCCGAGTATTAATGGAAACCCCAAATGTATGCCAGTTGCTCCAAATATGTTTCCAAGTGAAAGGTCTGCTGTAGAAACCAGGAAAAAGCAATGCTGAAAGAGTCTAGTAGCACAATCCTGTTTTTATCATCTATGTGTGAACAAACATGTAGGCTAAGGTTAAGTCTGCTGTAGTAACTCTTGAAACAGATAGAATGCTAATCAATGCAGTCACTATAAGATAACATATAACTAAAAGATGTTTTCCAAAAGCATTTAAAGTCCGTAGTACTAGATTTAAAAATAAAATTGCTATGATTGACTAATTTATCTTAATACAATCATCTGATACAGACCTTTTAAGGGATAGTAAATAATTAACTATACAACAAAAGGTCTGAGTGCTCACAAAATGACAGAGTCTATGAACATGCAATGGGCACTTACCAGAGCAATACATGTCATTTCCATAATCTCTATGGGTGGTCCAGGAGTGCTATGGATCTCAAGATTATACCAGAATCTTAAATTGTTAAAATTATCATCTGAAAAACAAAACAAAACACTTTTTAATATAGACTTCAGAATACCATACTTAACATACACATTTGAGAATCATGAACAGACATCATTTTCAACCTTTTTTTTTAATGGACTTTTTGTCAAGACAGCTGAAGAAAGGGTGAGAAGCTGTTTTTATCACAGTTAGTGAGGAATAAGAGAAGCTCCATCCTTGCATGGCCAAGAGAATGTCCTGTACAAGTTCCTGGCCCTATACCCATGCCAGTAACTCATTAAGTTCTTCCATAAAATGAATTTCGGAATGTTTTACTTTTAAGTTAAGGATTAATGTTTCAAAAAGAAATAACCAATCTTTTTTCTCATTGACAAACTATTCATGTATTTGTACATAGATATATCTAAATAAGTCATTACAATTTACAATGCTACATTTCCAGGACCATAAGAATCTAGTATAAGGAGAAAGTCAGGAAAATGAGATTGCATGTTTCCTGAAAATGTGAAAAAGGATCCTAAGAATTTAGCCCAAGGAAATTCTGAAAGGGACATAGACTAAGTCGTGAGACAATTATTTTTATATCTTGCTTCCCTAATATTTTTAAAAAGCAGGCAATTCTGCCCCTGATGGTAATCAAAACCATCCTCCCTCACGCTAAAACTGGAATCCTCATCAACCAGGCCCTTCATAAAAAGGTTTTTTACGTCTGTCAAATTCACTTTTGTTTTGTTTTGTTTTTCCTCTCTGTTCAGCTTCCCATTTTGATATTCTTTTGTTTTCCTGTGTTGAACTAGGTCATGGCTTAAGATTGTCCTCCAATTTCAGTAAATTGTATACATATTCACATCAGTATTGTCATGTTTAAAAGATTTCAAGAACTGTTATGCTAGATTAACTTATTTAGGTAAATTGCTAACCTCTTTGGGCCTCAGTTTCCTCATCTATGAAATAAGAAGCACAAACTAGTGGAATTCTCAGTGTTTCTCTCTACTGAAAAGGTTTTTCATGAGTCTATGTTTTGCATTGCATTGTACTGTATTGTATGGCACTGTATGACAGTGAATAGCATCGTATTGTGTTGTATTGTATTGCACTGTATGGCATTCGTAGCTTTGTATGGGATTGTATTGCATGACATTGTATTTTACTGCACTGCACTGTTCTGTACCATACTGTATTGTACTATTTTGCATCCTGTTTCAACACTTCAGGTATCTAAAATACTTATAAGATTGGTGGACCTGAGAACAATCCAGATATTTAACATAAACAGCTAGTAAGAGGGAGAAAGAGAAAAAAATAGTTACAATTAATAAGACCCAGTTGAATTCTTATTCCAAATAACTATGAGGAGTTCTTGAGGGCAAATTTATTTCCACATTTTGAACTGACTCCTGTACTTGTTTATTTTTCAGACATCAGTTCATTCCCTTAAAAGCAGAAATGTGCAGAAAATAAGGTTACCAAATTTATACTGATGAGAGATTATTAAGGAAGGCTCTGCTCACATTTGCTCCTTCAATTTTATAAAAGCACTTTAAGTGCTTTTATGACATTTAAATGTGACTTCTCCCAAAATAAATCAAAGTTCTTAAAATGAAAAGTGTTTTCCCTTCTAGGTAGCTTATGCATATTTTATCTGGGCCTTTCCAATATTTTAACCCACACTGAACTCACAGAGAAAATAATTCTGGAAATAAACAGTAGCTATGACTGAGGAGATGCTTCATGACTCTGGGTTAGTGCAAAGATCAGTGGAACGACTCAGAGTTATAAGGCCAGGGTTCAAATCCCAATGTGACCACCATTAGTTGGTGATTTTTGGCAAAGAATCTCAAGAGTCTGCCCATTTGTGGAACAGGGACTATATTTGTCATGGTTCTTCAGAGAGATGGAACTAGCAGGATGTGTAAAGAAGAGCGAGAAAGAGAGACATTTTAAGAAATTGGCTCACAGAACTGTGGAGGCTTGGTAAATCCAAAATCTGAAGTATATTGGGGTAGGTCAGATTTTATTTTACTAAGGTTTTCAACTGATTGGATGAAGCTCAACCACATTATGGAGGGTAATCTGCTTTATTCAGAGTCCATGGATTCAAATGTTAATCTCATCCAAAAAACACTTTCTCAGAAACATTAAAAATAAAGTTGACCAAGTATCTGGGCCCTGTGGCCTGGCTAAGTTGACACATAAAATTAACCATCGCAGGGACAATAACACCTATTATTTATAATTACTGTGACTATCACACGTGGCAGTGTTGTGATGTAGCTGATTTAGTTCCTACAGTACTAGACATGTACATTGAGTATGAATTTATTGATTAGAGTGGGATTGGTGAATGATTTATTGATGAAAACAACAACAAAATAGTGCTTGTTTTTTAACTCTGAGCCTTAAATTAAAATATTTTTCTAATTATAAAATCAATAGCATTCACTATAGTGATTTTAGAAATTCCTGAATAGTATGAAAATGAAAGTTCTTCATAATTTCATGACTAAATGACAGCTACTTAATATATTTGTACAAAATTCCAGGCTCAAAATATCAAGAAAGATATGGATATATAGACATAGACACATAAATATACTGGGGTGTATACAATATACATAATTGATACATTCATATGTACATAAAAATATACACATTTATATTATTCAGAAAATACTATTAAAACTTTAGTTTCAATTATTCAATATATCACAAAAGAAACATTCTTAAATGTCATATGTTTTGTATATCTTTGAATATTCTAACAAATTCATTAGACTGAATCATTGGATTGAAGGAGATAAAAAATAATTAAAAGTTTAAATATACTATAAATGTTCTCTTAAAAAAGTTTTTATCAATTTAAATTTCTGTTGTAATGCATGCGATTGCATCTTTTGATCTGATTCTCATTAAAAATGGGTATTACCATTATCTTTCATATTTCCCTATTCGGAAGGTTAAAACATTCTCATTTAGGTGTTGCTTTCATTTCTTTGATGAGAGGAAAGCTAGAAGATTTCTCTAATTGAAAATAAATATACTGTGGAGCAGTCTTTAAAAAAGGATCCATGTTATTATAGGGGAAAAGTTAATTCTGTCTGAGAGTAAGGATATGAAAAGACCTGTCTGAAGAATTAGGGATACCTTTAATGTTGTCAGGTACATTTTTCCTAGCTTTTAATCTATCTTTCAACCTGTTAATATGTAGGTTAGTATGTTTATTAGAGATCAGTCTTTTTTAGCCTATTAACATAAAATCATAATATTTTGATTTTCCTTCAAATTCTTCTGAACACTTTAACCCTCATGAAGGTTTTCCTTCATGGTTCTTCTGCCCTAGATATTAATGAGGATTTAACTTTTAACATAACACATCTACAGCAATTATCTATTCCTTTGTCTCACCTGCATGATTTCACTGAAAGAGACCCTAAACCTTTACAACTCATGTTAATATTGTTTTTTTTTCCTAGTTTCAGCTACAAAGATTCAATTGGCAACTGGATATTGCTATGTAAATATCTTGATGTCAGATCAACACCATGAAGTACAAAACTTTGCTAAGTGTTACAATCTCCAAAACTTTTTTCTTTCCTTCTGAATTTCTTTTTTTTTTCTATTGACCAAAATACAAACGAACTCTTATTATTATTTTTTAGAATCAATGCCCTTTTTCATTATCTTCTATAAGGACAGTCATCCAATGCTAGTCTCTGAAATATTTCTCATCTTTAGTGATATTTCTATATTTCCATCACCACCACCACCATAAAATACCTGGTTGTCTTCACTTTAAACTCAATTTGCTGTTGTAGTAGTCTAACTGGCCCAACTTCTCTTCCCAAATCATTTTGAATATTCCTAAATACCACTCTTTAGTCCATGGATTCTGTGATGCTTAATTTCATGTGTCAACTTTGCTGGGCTATACTGCCCAGTTGTATGAACAAACACTAGTCTAGATGTTCCTGTGAAGCTATTTTAGAAATGTGATTAACATTTATGTTAGTATAATTTGAGTAGAGCAAATTATCTTCCATTGAGTAGGCCTCCTCCAATGAGTTGAAGGCCTTAAGTGCAACCACTGATGTTCCTCCAAAAAGAAGCAATTATTTCTCAAGACTGTAACATAGAAAGACTGCCTGAATTTCCAGCCTGCCTGTCCTATCCTGGGGAATTTGGACTCAAGGCTGCAACATTGACATTGACTTTTTAGCCTGCTGGCTTGCCTTGCAGATTTTAGATTTACCAGCTCCCACAATGGTGTCAATTGCAAATCTTTCTCTCTCAATACACACAGACACACAAATACAGACACACACACTCCATCATTTCTGTTTCTGTGAAGAATGCTATCTAATACAAATTCATTCAATAAAGATTTCTTCTTTTGTATAACATTTAAAATGTCTCCACAAGTTTGTCCC
This sequence comes from Pan troglodytes, assembly GCF_028858775.2. NCBI lineage: Eukaryota > Metazoa > Chordata > Mammalia > Primates > Hominidae > Pan > Pan troglodytes. The sequence continues at coordinate 36,906,542 of NC_072421.2, read as the reverse complement.
TGTTGAACCACTTTTCTTTATTAAGGCCTTGCATCCCTGCTACTCACCCATAAAAGAAAAACTCATTCACCCATTTCCAGGAAACCTGCCCTGAGTATTCCAACTTCTCATCACCTTATTTTACTTGGAACTTGTACTAAAAAGACATGATGTTTAACAACATTCAAATAAAGCTTTATAATATAGGGGGAAAAATAGTGTTTAGTTTCTTTGGCATATGAGGAAGATTGCTAGTATCTCTTATATTGAAGTAAGCAATGCATATTACATTATTAAAACAATATACTCATTAACATTTTATTAGAAATTTGCTGTATGCTTTTGTATAGTGACAGAAAAATACGTAAAGCTTTTCAATTATGAAAGAGTGGGCACCCTTCTAGCTGAAGTATTTTGATACTATTGACATTAATAGCAGTGGAACTCCAGAATATATGCTACATATAGTTAATACTGAAATAATAAAATTCTTACATAAACATGCAATACAAATTTGGATATGTATTATGCGTGTAAACTATTTCATTCAAAAGTGAATGATGATTTGGATTTATGCAAACTAATAGTGAAACTCTGTCATAATAAACTTACATGTGTCTGCATCATCCAAAATGCTAGATTGTTCTGTTATTGAATCAAGACAGGAGAGGGCTTGATCTTGATCTGTGTCTTCCTCATAATCATCATGTTTCCTTCTTGTAGTACATCTTCTTGTAGTAGAAAATGTAATTGTACCTACAACACATAAGTACAAGATGCCCTATTAATCAGGGTTTAGTTTTCTGAAACAAAAGGTAAGCTACAGATATTAAAGTTACTCTAGCTTAAAACATATAAATATAAAGTGAAAATTAATTCTAGATGTCAGTGTTAGAATTAAACCTGATACCTATTCAGAACATTTTAAGGAAAAGCTCAAGGAAAGAGTTTAAGGAAATGTTTTCAAAATCTCCATTAAAATGGTAATTTTTCAACAACTTTTCTAAGATAATTTTAGAAAGTGGAAAATAATATAAACGCATCAACTTTCAGAATACTTATTGCCCCTGGGTAACTGTTCTTATTTTCTTCCTAAGTCATTTTAATGCTCTATTTATTACCCCATTAAAATAATATTTATTTTATTTTATATAATATCACAATATCCCAAGCATGAAATTTCTTGAAAATATTTAATATATAAAATGTTAAACATTTTGTTATAAAAGTTATTAGTGAGGCCAGGCACAGTGGCTCATGCCTGTAATCCCAGCACTTTGGGAGGCTGAGGAGGGTGGACTGCTTGAGGTCAGGAGTTCGAGACCAGCCTGGCCAACATGATGAAACTTGTTTCTACTAAAAATACAAAAATTAGCCAGGCATGGTGGCACACATCTGTAATCCCAGCTACTTGGGAGGCTGAGGCAGGAGAATTACTTGAACCCGGGAGGCAGAAGTTGCAGTGAGCTGAGATGGCACCACTGCACTCCATCCTGGGCGAAAGAGCAAAACTGTCTCAAAAACAAAACAAAACAAAAAAACAAAAGTTATTACTATAAAAAATCATCACTCTGGAATTTTTTTATACTAAAATTGACCTATATAAGTTGGTATTAATTTTTAAATTAAAGTTTATATTCTTATGGAAATGATTCAGAAATGGTCCCTGACCTCTAAATACCAGCTTGACATAAACAAACCTTTGCACACAAAACTGTATGTTTCTAGCCATGCATCAAAATCAAATAGTTTACAGCAATGCCTATAAATACTGTTTAGTTGAATTATGGTAGTATCCACACTTCATTAATTGTAAAGACAAGAGAACTACAATTAAACACCAATATTTTCTTAGTTTTTACTTGAGAGTAACAAACTCTTCCTGAATTTTTTTTAATAAATTCTATTTTTTTTGGAGTGTGGTCTCCTTAGAGAGAGAGCTTGAAGTAAAATCATCTTGAAATAAGACATAATAATGTGTGTATGTAAAACCAACTTGAAATGAAACGCATATGGAAAACAATTAGCCAAAAGCACAGAGCAAATACCCAATAAATGACATCTTTATTTATGTTCTTATTATTCCTGGTTAGGAGATGGTCCCAAACAGTAAGATACTGTTGGTCACATTGCTCTTGAAGAGGACAGATATCTAAAAGAAAGAAATGCCTAATTTGGAAAAAAAATAATATTTTAACTTGTTTCTGGGGGGAGGTGAGAAATACAGGTGTTTCGTGTGTTGACGGGCAATACAGATGTTTCACGTGTTTCATATTTTTACAGAGTTAGACAGGTGACCAAAAGTCCTGAAAGTTGTAACTTTAGACATGTCCTGTACAATATGACAGCCATTAGTCACATGTGACTACTGAGCAATTAAAATGTTGGTAGTCCTAAATAAGATGTGCTGTGTGAAATATACATTATATTCCACAGACTGTGTAAAACAGAATGTAAAACATACTACTAATAACTGTATGTTAGCTATGTTGTGAAATTATACATTTGGGGTCTGTTCCAAGGTGGCCAAATAGGAACAGCTCCGGTCTGCAGCTCCCAGCATGATCGACGCCGAAGATGGGCGATTTCTGCATTTCCAACTGAAGTACCTGGTTCATCTCACTGGGACTGGTTGGAGAGTGAGTGCAGCCCACAGAGGGTGAGCCTAAGCAGGGCAGGGCATCGCCTCACCTAGGAAGCACAAGGGGTTTGGGGATTTGCTTTTCCTAGCCAAGGGAAGCTATGATAGACTCTACCTGGAAAAACGGGAAACTCCTGCCCAAATACTGTGCTTTTCCAACGGTTTTAGCAAATGGCACACCAGGAGATTATATCCCACGACTGGCTTGGCGGGTCCCACGCCCACGGAGCCTTGCTCACTGCTAGTGCAGCAGTCTGAGATCGACCTGCAAGGCAGCAGCCTGGCAGGGGGAGGGGAGTCTGCCATTGCTGAGGCTTGAGTAGGTAAAGAAAGAAGCTGGGGTAGCTTGAACTGGGTGGAGCCCACCGCAGCTCAACAAGGCCTGATGCCTCTGTAGACTCCACCTCTGTGGGCAGGGCATAGCTGAACAAAAGGCATTAGAAACTTCTGCAGACTTACACGTCCCTGTCTGACAGCTCTGAAGAGAGCAGTGGTTCTCCTAGCACGGTGTTTGAGCTCTGAGAACAGACAGACTGCCTCCTCAAGTGGTTCCCTGACCCCCGTGTAGCCTAACTGGGAGACACCTCCCAGTAGGGGCCGACTGACACCTCATACAGGCTGGTGCCCATTTGGGACGAAGCTTCCAGAGGAAGGATCAGGCAGCAATATTTGCTGTTCTGCAATACTTGCTGTTCTGCAGCCTCTACTGGTGATACTCAGGCAAACAGGGTCTGGAGTGGACCTCCAGCAAACTCCAACAGACCTGCAGCTGAGGATAGAGACTTGACAAGATGGTAATATTCTATATTTGTGCTATCCAATATGGTAGCCACTAGCCACATATGGCTAATGTAATATTATTTGGTTTTAATTAACTGAAATTGAAATAGCCACATGTTTCCAGTATCTTTAATACTGGACAGGACAGAGATTAAACTGAAAACACATTCTACATAGTAAAGAAAGTATTGCTTCATACAAATTTTGTTTCTGTTTTATTTGTAGCTGTGCATATAATAGAGAATATGTATATGTTTGTGTTTATTGAGTCACAATGTAAAATCAATATTTTTTAAAATTCTAGGCCTTAGACAAAAAAGTTTGAAATCCACTTCTTTTTAAAAATGCATTGTCCTCGGGTACATATATGTCCTCACTGTCCAATGCAGTGACAGCAAGCCACAGGAACAGGCCATGAATTTCTCCAGGCACAGATCATGCCTGTTATGGGCTTTGAATACTTGTAAGACATAACATTTACTATCATCAACAGAACATTTGCTGCTTTTGTTTTCCATTTTAAAAGACAGAGGATAGAGACTTGACAAGACAATGTGACATCTTATATTCACTATCAGCTTCATTTTTCCATTATTGGATCACTTTTATGTTTACATGGAATATAACTGCTATTATGAAACTAAATGTGAATAATTTACTGTACATGTCCATGAAATTAAATAATTTCTTCTATAGTTGCAAAATAAATTAAATCAGAATAAGAATATACTGTAAGAAATTGTATGCAAAGAAGCCACTGGAAGGTTCTCACCGCAGTCCTCTCATTGTCCCACAGTCATGGACCTCTGGGAAGTATTCTTTCTCTGTATTGCTTCCGCTAGAAGATCTCTCCTCCCAACTCCCTCAAAATTCCAGGCTTCTTTGAAAAGCATGACATTAGACTATGCTGCCTGCTATCATCCGTGGGTAGTCATGTACTAGACTCAAGATCACCATCCTATATTTAATAATTTTGCACATGGTGTATTGTTCTTTCTCAGTTACTTCTGGACATTAATCTAGTTGTTCAACTCTCACATAAATCTGAGAACCAATTCTTTCTAATGGGTGTGTAGATATGTATTTGTATATTTGTATATTTTTATGTTTATTTACACACACATACTAATATTATTCTAGGCTTAGTTCTAAAATCTGGATGGAATGTGCAACATAAATTACCAAAAATGACTCAAAACATACCTGACACTGACCTAAGCAAATCTGTAAATAACAGAAGATTGTCATGCTACTTAAAATTTTAGAACGCATTAAAGGTAGAGAGTAAAAGTTGTAGTTTAATATTTAAAGCTAAAATAACACATACTAAAATTTAATAAGCACATTATATGGAAATATAGATTCAAATTACTTATACTCCCCTCCAAAAATAAAAAAAGATATTTTTCTTTCAAATTGGCAATTCTTAACACCTTTGGTAACATTCACCTTAGATAAAAATGTTGAGTGACAGCCCTGATCTCAAACACTGGTAGTGAGAGAGAAAACGGGTATTTTTTTGGAGAGTTATTTTGCAAAATCCACAAACTTGAAAGTGCATATCACCTTTGACATATCAATTTTGTTATTTATCCTATAAATAACTTGTATATTAAATGTTATCCCTACAGGTAAACTAGCACAGTCAGTGAAGAGTTATATACAAAGATGCTGTTGAAATATTATTCATAAATGCAAAACAACAGGGACTTGATTTCAATCTTGGTATGCATGACTAGTGACATGAATTAAGATTATATATATATATAAAATATACAAATATGCTTTTATGCTATGAATTTTACCAAAATAAAAATGATTATAAGAGAATATTATGAATAATTATACACCAAAAAAATGGATTACTTTAGATTAAATGGAAAATTTCTTAGAAACACATAATCTATGAAAACTGTCTCTTGAAGAACTAGAAGATCTGCATAGATACAAAACTGTGAGGATATTGAATCAGTAATAAAAAACCTTCCAACAAAGTAAAGCCCAAGACCAGATGTCTTCCCTGCTGAATTCTACCAAACATTTAAAGAGGAATTAACATCAATCTTTCTCAAACACCTCCAAACATTTGAAGAGGAGGAAATACTTACTAACTCATTCTAGAAGGGTAGCATTGCCCTGATACCAAACCAGACAAAGACACTACAAGAAAAGAAAACTAAAGTCCAGTATCTCTTGTGAACATTCATGCAGAAATCCTCAACAAAACACTGGCATACTGAATTCAGCAACATAGTAAAAGGATTATACACTATGATCAAATGAAATTAATTTCCAGAATGAATGAATGGTCATTCAACATACAAAAATCAATCAATTTAATATACCACAGTAATAGAATGTAGGAAAACACACACACACACACACACACACACACACACACACACACACGACGATCTCACTTAATGCATAGAAAACTTTTGACATAATTCAGGTCAGTTGTGGTGGTTCATGCCTGTAGTCCCAGCACTTTGGGAGGCTGAGGTGGGTGGATAGCTTAAGCCCAGGAGTTCAAGACCAGCCTGAGCAACATGGCAAAATCCCGTTCCTACAAAAAATACAAAAATTAGCCTGGTGTGGTGGCACCCGCCTGTAGTCCCAGCTACTCAGTAGAATCACTTGAGCCTGGGAGGTGAAGGTTGCAGTGAGCCAGGATGGTGCCACTGCACTCCAGCCTGAGGACAGAGTGAGACCCTGTCTCAAAGAAAGAAAGAAAAAAAAGAAAAGAAAAAAGAAAGCACTTGACAGAATTCAACACCCTTTTATGATTAAAAAGAAACATTCAATAAACTAGGAATAGAAGGAAACATCCAAAACACAATAATGGCAATGTAGGATAAACTCACACGTAACATCATATGTAAGGTATAAGACAGAAAGCTCTTCCTCTAAGATCAGAAACAAGACAAGGATGCCTGTATTTTTTCCACTTCTATCCAATATAGTACTGGGTGTTCTAGGCAAAGGAGTTATGAAAAAAAGTAATAGAGGCATCCAAATTAGAAAGAAAAAATATTTTTTCTTTTTATATGACATGCTGTATACAGAAAACCTTAAGGATTCCACATAAAAACTTGTTAAAGCATTCAGCAAATGTTCATGAACAAAATCAACATGCAAAATCAGTTACATTTTTATACACTAGCAATGAACAATTTGACTAGGAAATTAAGAAAACAATTTAGTCAGATAAAGCCAATATTTAGATAAACCTACATATGTTACACAATATGCTTGGCTTAAAAAGGAAATCTAATCAGTATTTCAAATACTATCAAGTATAGATGTCCCTCAATTTGCAAAGAGGCTTATATCCTGGTAAAATGATCATAAGTTGAAAATATCATAAGTTGACAATGCACTTTAAACTTACCATATTTTATAAATATACAATGGGTTTATACAGCCATAACCCCCATCATAAGTCAAGGAGTGTCCTAAATGTGTATTGCTTTTGCACCATCATAAAGTTGAAAAGTCATAAGTAGAAACATTATAACTCCAGGACCATCTGTACTCTCACAAATTAAAAGTACATATTTTCCATTCTCACTCATTTCAGTCCATTATAGACTCAGCATATTTTTCTTTCCCCTAACTCACTCATTTAAATTTTATTATGTTTTATTATCCCTTAACAAATAGAAATTGGGCATTCATTTGTAAAATAATTTAAAAGCCCTATATGAGTATTACAAGACTGTATATTATAGAACAGAATGAGAAATCGCTAACTATCACAAAAAATAAAAATTGGTGAAGAGAACTACAGAAGCAATTATGTGTTTACTCAGTAGTTCATGTTTTAATTGAAGGAACATTTTTAAACAATATATCTTAGAAGTATGCCATTAATTTGCCCAGATATTTTTCTCATGAAAAACCTTTTTCTTGACAATGTCAATTTAATTTTGTTTCTAAACATTTTTTTCTTTTCCTTTTACGTATATTTTTTATTGTTAATTAGCTACTGTGGAAGAGACACTCAAATTCTTGTCACATATTATAATGAATAATATTATACTTAGCAACCTGATTGTCAGCAGTAAATCTTCAAATGAAATGCAGCAAATAATGATTACGAGAATAATATATTTTCCAAAACATGATAACTTTTTTTCACAACATATGTACATGCTATGTTTTTGGCCTATATTCCACTCTTCAGGGTAAGGTCAATTGTTCCAACAGGAAACAAAAATAAATATAAAACTTGGTTTGCTGGTGCTTGAGTTTGTCAAAGTAATAGGAAAATTATTAGACTGCTTTGGTAAAACTATAAATATGACAGTAATAATACTGGTATCTAAAAGCAACTCCCCACATTAAGATAACAGCATCATTGAATTAATGGAGATTTTCAGTTTGTCTCAATAGACTATGAGGGGGAAAAAATCTAATAGGAATAGCAATTAAACCCATTATGTTTTTAATAGCACAAGTTTTAATTTTGAAAAACAGACTTGTTTCTTTGCTAAACATTAAGTGGTTGATTTTTCAAAATCATTTTTTCACAGTCAGTAAAACATTTTCTAGTATACAAGTCTTTTTTAATCAAGTTTTTTCCAAGTATATATTATCATATAAAAGCCTGAAGTTTAAAGGCTGAAAAACATAATTTTATATTAATGGGTTTTCCTTTGAAAATAATTTTTAAAATATTTATTGAATGCTTACTGTGTGCTAGGCATATGCTAAATGCTTCCTGTTCATCATCTTAGTTAACTCTTGCAAGAAACATAGGAGTTAATTACTCACTGGGCCCATTTTAAAGCTGAAGAACCTGGGCTTAGGGAAGGTTGTCTTTTTGCCTAGGTCACACAGTTAGTAAGTGGCAAAGGCATATATATTTCCCTGGCATATAATATGAGAAATTATAAATTAAATTGTGCTTGAATATCACAAAATATATTACAGAATAACTAGAATTTTGATTGGAAAAATATAAAAATCACTCACATATGAGGGAACTTCAAAAAGTTTATGGAAAAATGGAATTAAAACATAAGAATAAAAATTATATAAATTTTATTTCTCAACATAAGCTATATCAAGTTCAAGACACTTTTGTAAGTGTTGGTATCAGCCATTTAGTTCATCCCTAAGAAAACTGAGGGTCCTGGAAATTTAACCATGTCAAAGCAGTCTTTATTACATTATTAACTGAAGAAAAATACTGCCCTTTAAAGATTTTTTTAAGATGAGGAAAAAAAAGCAGAAGTCAGAAAGAGTCAAATCCAGACTGTAAGGTAGATGCCTAATGATTTCCCATTGAAAGTCTCACAAAAGTGCCCTTGTCTGATGAGAGGAATGAGCAGGAGCATTGTCATGGTGCAGAAGAACCATCTGGATAAGCTTACCTGGGCATTTTTTTTGCTGAAGCTCTGGATAACTTATTCAAAATACTCTCTTAATAAGCAAATGTTATTGTTCTTTGGCCTTGCAGAAAATCAACAAGCTAAATGCCTTGAGCATCCTAAAAAACTGTTGCCATGACCTTTGCTATCATATTTTGCTTTAACTGGCGCACTTCTACCTCTTGCTTTAATTTACTTTGTATTCGAGATTTTGCCGGTAAAGCCATGTTTTACCTGTTACAACTACTTGAAGAAACGCTTCAGAATCTTGATCTCATTTGTTTAAAATTTCCATTGAAAGCTCTGCTTTTGTTCGCAGTTGATCTGGGTGTGACAGTTTTGGCACTCATCAAGTACAAAGTTTGCTCAACTTTAACTTTTCAGTCACAATTCTGTAAGCTAAACAAATTAAGATGTCTATAGTGTTGGCTATTGTTTTTGCCAGTAACTGTAGGTCCTATTGAATTAGGACTCAAACAGGATGAATTTTTACTCTCAACTTGATGTGCCTGCCACTGTGAACTTCATTTTCAACATAACTTGTACATTCTTAAAATGAGTTACCCATTTGTAAACTGCTGACTTCTTTGGTGTATTGTTCCCATAAACTTTCTGTAAAGCATCAATGATTTCACCATTTTTTCCGCTAAAGCTTCACTGTAAATTTGGTGTTTGCTCTTATTTTAATATCAGCAGAATTCATATTGCTTTCACTGGGTCTCTTTCAAATGATGTCTCATCCTACTTAGAATCTCAAACTAGGTCCTGTTTAGATATGTTATGTCAAGTTAGCATGAGTTTATTTTGGTGCAAAAAGTATTTTGAAACCCATGAATAGATTTTTTTCATAATATGCATTTTCATAAATGTTTTGAAGTATACTTGTCCTTACATAACATTTAATTTGACCTAAAGAGATAGAGCTCAGATACTGCACATTAATCACCTAAACTCTCATCCCTCAGAAAACTGCCGAAAGCCAGTTTCCATAGTAATGGGTAAATCTGGCAAAGCATTTTCTGTCTTTGCAATTGGTCCCCTCACACCCACCTTGCATCATCCTTTGACTCCATGCTTCATTGCCTCCCACTGCTAAGGAGACGTACTGTAAGGAAAATCTCTGTATGACTGGGATTTCATCAATTTGTGAACCATGGAAGCAAATTAGTTCAGTCAAGAAGTTTTGGTATAAGTATCTTCTCTGTGAACATTGTATTACATATGATCAAATAAATTTGAATAAAGTTTTGTTTCTCTAATATCATACTACCCTACAAAATCTATAAAATCATTGAAGCAAGACTATAATGGCCTAAAAAATCTTCCACTAATTTTTCTCTTCCTTCTGTCCCTTTCTTTTTTCCACCCTTCATTTTAAGCTTACTTTTAACCCACTTTCTTTTGTTTTATTGCCCCTTCATTAGGGGACCAAAATAGCAAGGTGGGAAAAAGAAAATTACATGGCTGATGAAAAACAGAGGCTGGGGCAAAATGTTAAAGCAGTGATGGTTCAGATAGCTATTAAAACCACATGCTTCTTTCTGATTCATGTAAGAAAAAAGTAATTCATTACATTTCATCAAAATAAAAAACTGCTCTTCAATAGACATCATGAAGAAAAAAAGGCAAGTTGCAGACCGGGGAAAAGTTTATAAAAACATGTATCTGATAAAGGGTTTGTGTCCAGAATATGTATATAAGTATATATATTCATTATATCATATATATACTATATATAAAAACATGTATCTGATAAAGGATTTGTGTCCAGAATATGTATATAATATATAATTATATATATTCACTATATTATATATATACTATATATAATATATACATACTAGACACAAATCCTTTATCAAATACATGTTTAGGGTATCATATATATATATATATACAAATTTTAAAACTCTCAAAATTCAACAATAAAAAAAACCCAATGGGGGAGCAATAGGTAAAGGATTTTAAAAGGCATTTTAGTAAACAAGATACATAGATGACAAATAAAGACATGTAAAGATGCTCAATGTCATTATTCATTATGGAAATGAAAATTTAAACTACACTGTGATCGCAGTATCTACAAATTTAAATAGTTAAAATTAGAATGAGTAACCCTATTAAGTATGGTCAAGAATGTGGAGGAACTGGATTTCTCATACACTGTTGGGAGAAATGGGAAAAGAAACACTCTATTTGGGAAACTATCAGGCAGTTTCTTTAAACAGTATAAACTCAATTACCATGTGATCTAAACATTGCATTCATAAGTTATTTCCCTCAGAGGTATAAAAGCATATGTCCATACAAAGACTTATACTTGAATGTTCATAGCAGCTATATTTTTAATTGCCAAAAAATAGGGAAAAAAAAACAAATGTTTATCAACAGGTAAATGGATAAACAAAGTACTGTGGTATATCCTCCATTAAATACTACTCAGCATTAAAAGGAATAAACTATTGATTTAGGCACCATGTAGACTGATCTTAGAATAATTATTTTGCACAAAATAAAACAGCATAAAACTGTGCACACTGTATGATTTCATTTATATACAATGTTTGAAATGCATATAAACTGATTGAAAACAGGTAACTGGTTGCCTAAGGCAAGGGTAGTCTAGCATATGAGGGGGAGGGGAAAAGGGATTAAAAATGGGCACAAAAAAACTTTTTGGAGTGACAGTTATACTTATTATCTCAATGGCTTCATAGGCATATACATGCGTTAAAATTTCTCAAAATCTATACATTAAGTATCCACAATTTATTGTATGTCAATTATACAGGAATAAAACTGTTAAAATATACACTGCATGTTTCAGAAATTATACCCATCCCTTCCAGCAAGCACTGCTCAGCAGTATGATAGGAATTGATAAATGTCACCCCAAATCGGAAGTATTGTACAAAGTGCAGAAGTGTAGTTAACAGTCACTTATATGGATCTTTCCAACACGAAGCAATGTCATGTGCGAGAAAATTAATGAAGAATAATGACTGAAGCCACCATATTTATACATCCAGGAGAACTGTAATCTATCTGTCTATCACCTGTGTTTGTTTGTATCTATCTATCTAAAATCTCTGTTAGTTGACCTCTCCTCTTAGGTCCTTAAAGTCAAGTATGTCTCATTGGTATCAAATTGAATTGTCTGACCATTTGTTTAGATTCACTACACTTAGGAGGGTGGCTTTCTAAGCCTCTGTGTAAAGTTTTCATTTATTTTTCTTTCACTTTAGTGTAACCTTTTTCTATGAGTTATTTTTACATTAGCTATAAAAGGAATTTTAGTATTAAAAGTATCTTTCGCTCCTTATCCATGCAATAACAACAGGGAGATCACTTTTCACAAAAGCGTAAAGAGTGGCCAGAGTCAAAGGTTTATCAGTATTTGCAAACCTTTTTGAAATACTGACATATTTTAAAAGATTTAAGAGCCAATTCTTCTAAAGGTTCAGAATTTCTGAAAAATTATCTAACCAAATTAGTAAATTCAATAGGTTATGCTTAAATCCTGACATTTAGAAAATTATCATTGAAGGGTATTTTAAACTTGAAAAGTTTCTAATTGAAAAAAATATATAATGAAATACTTTACAATAAACACTTGTATCTGTGATTCTTATGTAACTGCTATATCTGAGATTCTTATGTCTTACATGAGAAAAACCAACAACCTGCCAAATCACATTTTCATTTGACTGTAAATAACTTTCCACAACATACACAAATTCTTTTGATTGAGCAAGCAGGACAGACAGAGAGACAGACAGACATACAGACACACATACACACACAAAGAAAGAGAGAAGTTTAATTTTTTAAATAAAAATGCTAAGCATATCTTAGTAGCTCAAAATTCAACGAAAAATACTTTCTGTAGAATATAATGGGTGGATTCATCAGCCACTAGAACCTTCTTCCTAAAGTAACCCAAATTTATATTCAATAGAGCATCTATAGCCTTCACTTCCAGTGAGAACTATTTATCTAATATATAATCAAAAATTACAAGTGAGTGTTGGACCTCGTGGCAAACAATTAAGTTGCAGGAATGTCTTTCCTTCAGCATGACAGAGTATAGGCAGTTTCAAATTTACTTTTCTTCAAGCAGGTAAATCTTCCTTGTTCTCATATTTTATTGTACTCTTATTATCGCAATACTAAGTAACTTTTAAAATATATTGGGAGCAACTTTATTTTTGAAAATGCATTGCTTCTTCTATTCATTGTTGACTGGACACCTGCAGCTGTATGCCAGAAATTGGCCTGGAGGCCAAGGCCAGGCTAGCAATTAGAGGACAGATCATCTTATGTAGAGGCAGAAAATGCCGTATGTGACATCACTTGTAGATCTATTTACACAAATGAATTCATGTCTAGACAATCATGTGAGTACAACTTGGGGATAGAATTAATACTCATCTTGATTTTGGTATCAAGAGTCAGAAAGAAAAAGTCTAGTACTCACAAACCCTCTAGGGTAATACCATCATGAAACATCAGAGCAGAGGCTACCTGGGAAAGCTAAAATTGTAAACAAAAAGAAAAATGTCCAAAGGACCATGAGAGCATCCAATAATACCAAATATACGATCTCCACAATGCCTCAAGGTCTTGCTTTTAAAAATCACTCCTGTCACCTAAAAGAACATGAACCACTTTGCTGGGTGCGGTGGCTCACGCCTGTAATCCCAGCACTTTGGGAGGCCAAGGCGGGTGGATCATGAGGTCAGGAGATCAAAACCATCCTGGCTAACATGGTGAAACCCCGTCTCTACTAAAAATACAAAAAATTAGCTGAGTGTGGTGGCAGGTGCCTGTAGCCCCAGCTACTCGCGAGGCTGAGGCAGGAGAATGGCGTGAACCCGGGAGGCGGAGCTTGCAGTGAGCCGAGATCATGCCACTGTACTCCAACCTGGGCAACAGAGCAAGACTCTGTCTCAAAAAAAAAAGAACATGAACCACTTTATAGCAAACAATAATTATTTTTTCAAAGACCAATGACACCTGATTGGTTTTGTGTCTACAAGTATGGCAGTCAATATTGCTGATGGCAAAAAACCAAAAAGATCCAAATTCAGTTTCAGCCAAGATATTGATAGCACTCTACCTAGTTTTTTTCACTGAAATAAGCTAGGATAGAGAGGGGACAAAAGAAGTTCCAAATCCCCCATATGCCCATATCATATTTGGAAGTTGTCAAGAGAGGTGTATATAATCATCTGGCATTTTTGGCTTTTGCAAATCAAATTAAGAAGGGAACAGTGAGGAGAAAGAAAAACACAGAAAAAAGCAAAATTTACATTAGATAATATCTCAACTGTTCCTGTGGTACTATGGTCAATAAGTTTCTTTCAATGTCAAAGACTTGGACAAGATGGCTAACTAGACACAGCCAGGAAGAACTTCTCTCACCAAGACAGATCAGAATATTGACGAATATGGCATGCGTCAAGCAGACTGTCTGAAAGAATGCACTGAGAGAGGTTGAAGAGAGGGCCCAGATGTTGGGATTGAAGGAGGAGGAAGCTGGGAACCATGCATGGGATTGCTGAGTGGCAGGATGCGTTCCAGGCCCTGAACAGCTCCTGAGGAAAGGGGTGGGTCTGACATATGTAAGCTGCTAGACCTGGAGAGAAAAGGACTGTCTTTTCCATAGGACCAGGGCGAATCTGATCTGCATGCCCCACTGACCTCCCAGCCCCTCCCAGAGTTCCTGCCGGGCCATGCCTACACGCGGTGCAGCCTCAGCTACCCCACCAAAAGGTTTTTTGCCAGCATCTACCATCATAGCACTTTAACCATATCCTCCTGTCACCCCACTGGAGCACTTTTGCTGACATCCTCCCACCAGAAGGCATTTGTCTGCAACCTCACCACTGTCCCTATGGGTCACAATCAGCTGCGGCATCACCACTGTCCCACCGAAGTACTTTCTGACCATGGCATCCCCTGCCAGAAGGGTTCCCACCCACAGTGCCCCTGCCAGAGCACCTCCTACAAATAGTGCCCATGCTGTGCCCACTGGAGCACTTCCAGCCCATGGCCCCCCACCTCCCCAAGTACTTCCTTCTGGTGTCACCCTTGCTGGAGTGCATCCCACCTGTGGCACCCCTGCCACCCCGTCACAGTGTGTCCCATCAGTGGTGCCACCATCAACCCAGCCCGAGTGCATCCCACCCATGGCACCCCTGCTGAAGAGCCTGTCACCTGTGGTGCTCCCAAGTCCCCCACCAGAGCACTTCCCACCCATAGTGCTGTCGCCACCCCCACTGGAGCATTTACACCCACCGTGCCCCCATCATTCCCTATGGAGTGCTGTTGCCAATAATCTGGCAGTGCCTCAGCTCCTCCATCCCAGCTTGGGCTTAACCTCAAGGGAACAGTGGACAAAGCCATGGACCCAGTACCAGTCACTCATGGATAGAGTACATAGCCCAGCAATGTGGAATTGAGCACTGGCCCTCTGAAAGCATCCAGAAACCAAGTCATTCAACTATACACAACTTGTACCACAGTCACACCTTCAAGGGCAATAATGACCATAAAAATATAAAGCCCATCCAAATGACAGCAATTTCAAATGATAAAGGAACATCAGCCCTCACAGATGGAAAGAACCAGCACAGAACTCTGGAAACTCTAAAAGTCACAGTATCTTTTTACCCCCCCAAAAAATCACACTATCTTCCCAGAAATGGTTCTTAATCAGATTGAAATGGCTGAAATGTCAGACATAGAATTCAAAATCTGGATGGCAAGAAAGCACATTAAGATATGAGACACAGAAAAGGTCTTCAATAAAATTTATCATCACTTCACATTCAAAACCCTCAACAAATTACTTACCGAAGGAACAAACCTCAAAATAATAAGAACCATGTACAACAAATCTATAGCCAATATCATACTGAATGGGCAAAAGCTGGAAATATCCACCTTGAGAATTGAAACAAGACAAGGACGTCCACTCACACTACTCCTCTTCAACATAATACTGGAAGTCCTAGCCAGAGCAATCAAACAAGATAAAGAAATAAAGGGCATTCAAATCAGAAGAGAGGATGTCAAACAATCTCTTCACAGACAATATGATTCTATACTCAGAAAACTCACAGACACCACCAGAAGGCTTCCAGAACTGATAAATGACTTCAGTAAATTTTCAGGATACAAAATCAACGCAGAAAAAAATCAGTAGCATTTCTACACATGGAAAATGTCCTAATTCACAGCCAAATCAAGAACACAGTCCTTTTTATAATAGGCATAAAAAGTATAAACTACCTAGAAATACAGCTTACCAAGGAGGTGAAAAATGACTACAATGAGAATTACAAAACACAGCTGAAAGAAATCACAAGACACCACAAATGAAAAAACATTCCATGCTCATGCACAGGAAGAAGAAGTCTTATTAAAATGGCCAAATGCCCCAAAGAAATTTACAGATTCAATGTTATTTCTGTGAAACTCTCAACAACATTTTTCACAGAATTAGAAATAAAAATTGTTTTAAAATTCATATGGAGCCAAAAAAGTGCCCAAATAGTCAAAGCAATCCTAAGCAAAAAGAAGAAAGTCAAAGGTGGGAGAGATGGAGCAAGACGGCAGAATAGAAGGCTCCACTGATTATCTCCCCTGCAACAATAGCATTTTAACACTTATCTGCACAGAAAAAATACCTTCATAAGAACCAAAAATCAGGTGTGCCCTCTTAGAACTTGGCTTTATATCTGTGTCACTGAAAGAGGCACTGAAGAAATAGAAAAAAAAGTCTTGAGTCTCCAATGTCACCCGTCACCCACCCCACAGCAATGGTGGCAGTGAGCGGAGAGCATCTCTGGGTGCTGGAGGAGGAGAAGCACAGCAATTGTGGGGCATTTAACTCAGTGCTTTCCTGTTAGAGCAGAAAGGAAAACCAGACCAAAATCAGCTGATGCCCACCCACAGAGGGAGCATTTAAACCAGTCCTTGCCAGAGGGGAATTGTCAATCCCAGTGGTCTGAACTTGAGTTCCTACAAACCTTGCAACCAAGGGCTAAACTGTGCTGGGTCTATAAATATACTGGAAAGGCAGTATAGTCTATAAAGACTGCAATCATTAAGCAAACCCTAGATCTAGCCCAGAGACAACGGACTGGGGGGTGTACGTGATCTACTGAGACACCAGCTGGGTGAGGGAGAGCTGGCATCACCGAAGTCCTAACCCCAGGCTGCAAGGCTCGTAGCTCCAGAAGAGACCCCTTCCTTCCCCTTGAGGAAAGGAGAGGGAAGAATGGGGAGTACTTTGTCTTGCATTTTGGATAGCAGCTCAGCCACAGCAGGATAAGCGTCAGTCAATGTTGTGAGGACCCCATTCTAGGCCCTAGCTCGCAGACGACATTTCTAGACACACACTTGGTCAGAAGGGAACCAGATACATTGGAGGGAAGGACACAGTCCTAGCAGCATTCATCACGTGCTAACTGAAGAGTCCTCGGGCCCTGAATAACCAGCAGTAATACCCAGGTACTACATCAAGGGCCTTGGGTGAGCCTCTGAGACTTGCTGGCTTCAGGTGAGACTCAGCACATCACCAGTTGTGATGGCTATAGGGTGGCTGCTTGAGAAAAGCAGAGTGAAAAGTAAAAGGGACATCAACTTGCACCTTAGGTACCAGCATGGCCACAGGGGCTCTTGGCATCCTTGATTTCAGGACTTGTCTATTGGATGACGTTTCTGGACTCACCCTGGGCAAGAGGAGAGCCCAGTGCCCTGAAGGGTGAGTCCCAGGTCAGGCAGCATTCACCACAAGCTGACTTGAGAGCCCTTGGGCCTTAAAGGAACATTGACTGTCATTTGGCAGTATTCCTTATGGCCTGCAGTGGTTTTAGCTACAGGTGGGGCTCCTCTGTCTTTGGAAAGATAGTTATTGGCCTTAAAGGGAAGGTAAGCAAATAACTATGGGTAGAAAGTTTATTCCAAGGGATAAAAATGGAGAACTTCCCAAACCTAGAGAAAGATATGACTATCCACATTCAAGAATGTTACAGAAACCAAGCACTTTTAACTCAAAGAAGACTATCTCAAGGCATTTAATAATCAAACTCCCAAAGGTCAAGGATAAAGGAAGGATCCTAAAAGCAGCAGGAGAAAAGAAACAAATAACATACGATGGAGCTCCCATGTGTCTGACAGCAGATATTTCAGGGGAAATTATATAGGCCAGAAGTCAATGGCAAATTAAAAATATTCTGCACAGTAAAAGAAACTATCAACAAAGTGAAGTGACAACCCACAGATTGAGAGAACACATTTGCAAACTACCCATCAGACAAGGGATTAATGACCAGAATATATAAGGAGCTCAAACAACTCTATAAAAAACTAATAATCTGATAAAAATGGGAGAAATATTTGAATAAATATATCTCAAAAGAAGACATACAAATGGCAAACAGGCATGTAAAAAGGTTCTCAACATTATTGATCATCAGAGAAATGCAAATCAAAACTATAATGAGATATCATCTCACCCCAGGCAACATGGCTTATATCCAAAAGGCAGGCAATAACAAATGCTGCTGAGGATGTGGAGAAAGGGGAACCCTCATATACTGTTGTTGGGAATATAAATTAGTACAACCATCATGAAGAACAGTTTAGAGGTTCCTTAAAAAATGAAAAATAGATATACTGTATGATCCAGTAATCCCATTGCTGAGTATATATCCCAAAGAAAGGAAATCAATATATCAAAGAGATAGCTACACCCCCATGTTTGTTGTAGCACTGTTCACAATATTTAAGATTTGGAAGCAATGTTAGCATACATCAACAGATGAATAAATAAAGAAAATGTGTATATACACACAATGGAGTATGATTTAGCCATAAAAAAGAATGAGATCCTGTTATTTGTAATAACATAGATGCAATTGGAGATCGTTATGTTAAGTGAAATGAGCCAGGCACAGAAAGACAAACATTGTATTTTCTTATTTGTGGATCTAAAAATCAAAACAAATGAATTTATGGTGATAGAGAGTAGAAGGATGGTTACCAGAGGCTGGGAAGGGTAGTGGGGGGTTGGTGGGAGGTAGGAATGGTTAATTGGTACAATAAAACAGAAGAAATGAATAAGACCTACTATTTGATACCAAAACAGGGTGACTATAGACAATAATAACTTAATTGTACATTTTAAAATAACTAAAAGATTGTAATTGGATTGTTTGTAACACAAATAATAGATGCTTGAGGGAATGGATATCCCATTCTCCATGATTTATTTCATATTGCATGCCTTTATCAAAACATCTCATGTACCCCACAAATATATACAACTACTATGTACCCACAATAATTAAAAATAAAAAAATTTAAAAGAAACGCAAAGCCAAAGGCATCACACTACCTGACTTGAAACTATACTACAGGAGGTGGGGGGTCAGCCCCCGCCCGGCCAGCCACCCCGTCCGGGAGGGAGTGGGGGGTCAGCCCCCGCCCGGCCAGCCGCCCCATCCGGGAGGGAGGTGGGGGGTCAGCCCCCGCCCGGCCAGCCGACCCGTCCAGGAGGTGGGGGGTGCCTCTGCCCGGCCACCCCTTCTGGGAAGTGAGGAGCCCCTCTGCCCGGCCACCACCACGTCTGGGAGGTGTACCCAACAGCTCATTGAGAACGGGCCATGATAACGATGGCGGTTTTGTGGAATAGAAAACGGAGAAAGGTGGGGAAAAGATAGAGAAATCAGATTGTTGCTGTGTCTGTGTAGAAAGAAGTAGACATGGGAGACTTCACTTTGTTCTATACTAAGAAAAATTCTTCTGCCTTGGGATGCTGTTGATCTATGACCTTACCCCCAACCCTGTGCTCTCTGAAACATGTGCTGTGTCCACTCAGGGTTAAATGGATTAAGGGCGGTGCAAGATGTGCTTTGTTAAACAGATGCTTGAAGGCAGCATGCTCGTTAAGAGTCATCACCACTCCCTAATCTCAAGTACCCAGGGACACAAACACTGCGGAAGGCCGCAGGGTCCTCTGCCTAGGAAAACCAGAGACCTTTGTTCACTTGTTTATCTGCTGACCTTCCCTCCGCTGTTGTCCTATGACCCTGCCAAGTCCCCCTCTCCGAGAAACACCCAAGAATGATCAATAAAAGAAAAAAAAAAGAATAGTATCTAACTGATAGGGTGGCCTTAAGGGTTCAACCAAATATGAAATATAAAGCATTTGCTCCCAGCACATAGCTGGTGTTTAATAAGCACTAACTATTCCTCTACATCAGTGAAAATGAGCCACAGCTACACTGTCAGTAACCTGAAGGGGAAATAAATTACTTGCAAAAGGAAAAAAAAAAAAAAAAAAGAAACTATACTACAAGGCTAAAGTAACCAAAATGGCAAGGTACTTGTACAGAAATAGACACATAGACCAATCCAACACGTTAGAGAAACCAGAAATAAAGCTGAACACCTACAGCCATCTGATCTTTGACAAAGTCAACAATAACAAGCAATGAGTAATGGACTCCCTATTCAATAAATAGTACTGGGATAATTGTCTAGCCATATGCAGAAGACTGAAACTGTACTCCTTCCTTTCACCATACACAAAAAGGACTCAAGATTGATTAAAGACTTAAATGTAAGACCCTGAACTATAAAAAAACCCTAGAACAAAACCTAAGACATAGCATTCTGGACATAGACCTTGGCAAAGATGTCTTGTTGAATATACCAAAAGCAATTGCAACAAAACCAAAAACAGACAAGCAGGACCTAATTAAAGTAAAAAGTTTCTGCACAGCAAGAGAAACAGACAACTTACAGAATGGGAGAAAATATTTGCAAAGTATGCATTCAACAAAGGTCTAATATCCAAAATCTATAAGTAACTTAATACACAAAAAGCAAACAACCCCATTAAAAATGTAGCTAAACACATGAACAGACAGTTCTTAAAAGAAGACAAACATGTAACCAACAAATATATGAAAAAATGCTGATCATAACTAAATATTAGATAAATGTAAATCAAAAACTCTATGAGATACCATCTCACACCAATCTGAATGGTTATTATTAAAAAGTCAGAAAATAATAGATGCTAGCGAGGTTGTGAAGAAAAGGGAACACTTACACATTGTTGGTGGGAATGTAAGTTAGTTCAGCCACTGTGGAAAGCAGTTTGGATACTTCTTAAAGAATTCTGAACTATCATTTGACCCAGCAATCCCACTATTTGGCATATATCCAAAGGGAAATAAATAGTTCTACCAAAAGAATTTATGTACTCATATTGTTTATCGCAGGGCTATTCACAATAACAAAGACATGGAACCAACCAAGATGACCATCAAGAGTGTACTGAATAAAGAAAATGTTACACACACACACACACACACACACACACACACACACCATGGAACACTATGTAGCCATAAAAATGAATGAAATTGTGTCATTTGAAGCAACATGGATGCATCTGGAGGCCATTATCCTGAGCAAACTAACACAGGAACAGAAAACCAAATATCACATGTTCTCACTTACAAATGAGAGCTAAAGATTGAATAGACATGGGCACAAAGATGGGAGCAATAGACACTGGGAACTGCTTGAGGGGGAAAAGTGGGAGAAGGGCATTGGTTGGAAGGCTACTTATCAGGTACTATGCTAAATACCTTGGTGACAAAGTCATTTGCACACCAAGCCTCAGCAACATGCAATTTACCCATGTAACAAACTTGCACATGTACTCCCTGAATCTAAAATAAAAGTAGAAAAGGCAAAAAAAAATTAATAAAGAGACAATGTGGTAGAGTGATGCAGAGCAAATACTTTGGAGTCAAACTTCCCAGGTTCTAATTCCAGCTCTGCCATTGACAAATGATGTGCCTAAAAAATTAAGCTGTCTGTGACTTAGTTTCCTTCTTGGTACAACAAAGAAAATAATAGTACCTATATCAAATACTGTTAGAGGATTAGAGAAGTATATGCAGTTGCTGTTAATAGTTATTATTAATAAAGAAATCATGGATTTTTCAATAGTTACTAGGAGACTAAAAATGAAACTGACAATCATAAGCAAAATTCTAATAAGCCTCAAATACTACATATATACATATATATTTATATATTTTGCAAATCTATATGTAAATGGTATATTTTTACATTTGTATCATGCATGCCCTAAGCCAGTTTCTCACACAGATTTTTTTCTAGGACTTGCTACATTTAAAGAATAAAAGATAAATTTTAATAAACACAGCGATTTTGTGCAAATTATGCCCCTAAATGATCTTTTTCAATGTTGGAAATGACTTTTTCCAAATGTGAGGAGCAGATGGGTAGAGTTGAGAGTTAGTGTTTTAAATAAGAGCAATCGACATTAATTGAACACCTACTAAATTAACAGTTTTCATATATTTCCATTTAATCCCCATAGCCACCCTGAAAGTCTAAATATTATCTATATTTCACAAACAAAAAAACCCGACATTCAGGGAGGTTAAGTAAATTACCCAAGATTACACAGTTAGGGAAGGATAATATTGGTAGTTGAAGTGATGTGTGTCAAATTGCAAAAAATAATAAGAATATTTATTTACTGCCTTCTGCATGTTCTATGTTAGGGGCTTCACAGTGCTATCACCCATTGATGACACAGCAACAGGTGATAGAGAAAGTATTTATATTGCATTTCTGTGGATAAAGAAATGGATGCTCTGGGGATGGAATAACCTGGCTGAGGTTCTACAGCCTGAAAGTGGTATCAGGTACATAACCAGAGTCTTTTATTTATGCAACATGGAAATATAGAAAAATAATTATATGTCGATGGTGGCCTTTCATTTTTAAAAAGCTGCATTTATTTGAGAAAATATTACATATTCCTAAGATACATAAACTCACACTGAAACTACATTTTATGTAAAGTTATCCTCAATTGCTACAATATTCTTGTTTGAAGCCCTGAAAATAGTTGTGCATCAATTAAATGTCAAAAATCAAAGATGGCTTATTCAGGATATGTAAATGTAGCTTGGCTTATATTCCAGAATAAAAATAATAAATATTAAAGAGCTCTCATTGTAAAGAAAATTATTTCTTTATATTCTAGAAAGTAATATCTAAAAATTGTTTTATAAAAGTAAAGACAAAATAAGCCTACTATGGATATATTTAGTGTTGAATAAAAACAAAACTTCATATTTCTCAAGCTAACTCTATTGGTTTGGGGATCTTTTACAAAAGCGAAATAAAAGCTTGTTTGCAATTTGAATGAAGCTTTCTTATGCCAGTGTCATAAAAAGATCCCATTCCAGTGTAGCAAGTTCCAAATTGCAAATTTTTAGAAATGAATGCTCTCTATACATAAACAAGCACAAAGTTTACAGTTGTGTTAAGGAACACAATAATTTTTCAGCAAGTAAGAAAGCACTTTTCGGTGCTATTAAACAAAATACAAGCTGAATTTTGACAAAATCAAAATTGATCATTCTTACTTATTTGCTGGAGCTACCAGGCTACTAACGGTCATGGATAATAAGAGAATTTCACACTACTATAGCATGAATGTTGAAGGTAGAAATGAAGACTACTAATATGACTGGAAACCCTTTGGTCCTTTGTATTTAGTTTTTTAGTATGGAGTAAAAATATTTAAAGCACCTTGGTGACTACAGTGAACTGAGTCCATGTAGGGTTATATAAAATCCAAAGACTTGCCACTGTAAGTGCACAAAGTACATACTGTGTGCAAATATTCTTGCTGGCCAGGTGCAGTGGCTCACGCCTATAATCTCAGCACTTTGGGAACCCAAGGCAGGTAAATTGCTTGAGCCCAGCAGTTCAAGAGCAGCCTGAGCAACATGGTCAGGCTCCATATGTTAAAAAAATTCAAAAACAGCCAGGCATGGTGGTACACAACTGTTGTCCCAACTACATGGGAGGCTGAGGTGGGAGGATCGCTGAGTCCAGGAGGTCGAAGCTACAGTAAGCCATGTTCACACCACTGAACTCTACCTGGGCAACAGGGTGAGACCCTGTCTCAATTTAAAAAAAAAAAAAAAAAGAAAGAAAAAAGAAAAGAAAATATTCTTGTTGTGTAATGTTTGGAGATAGTTTTAGGCCACCAGGCCATGATCAACATACTAAAGTCTTCTAGCCTGGTTTTGTTCATATGCTTAAATGGCTCATAATTCAATAAATTATTCTTGTTATATCCTTTCTCTGTTGCCCTTTCATCAATCCTGCGGGCAAAGGGAAGATACTCGATTACTGAGTTCTACCCCCTCTTTTTATGTCCTTCAGGTTCACAAATAAAACATCATTGATGACTGTAAGAAATTCTAAAAACTTTTTCCTTGGAGATGAAACTGTATTTGTTGCTTACATGTAGAAGTTCACAAGAGATAATTATGAAGTCCTATACTAAGGCTTTAAAAAAAATCAACTACACTAGTTAACAATAAAATAAAAGCCTTTAAAAATATTCATGGGTTTCTATTTTTATAATATGTTGGAAAGATATTCAGAGAATCCTCTCTCAACTGAAAATTTTGAGTTAAACACACAGAAACTAAAACAGCATGAATCTACTGTAGTGGGTCATCATTGGAGATGACATTTGTTCTGGAATATGTGCTGCTCAGTAGTGGCTGGAATCTTGGCTTTAGGGACCATAAGAGCAAAATCATTAGTTAAAGAGCTCACATTTGCATGGTTTTGGGTACAGTTTTCACATACTTTTGGATCACCAAGCCCCAAATTAATTATTTAGCTTCCTAGCTCTAGACATAGAAAGGGGTCCGTAGAAGTATCTTTACAAGTTTACACAGTTCCCTGTTTGTTGTTTGTAAAACATGTTTTTTAAAGTTGTAGTTTAACCCTGATGTTCACAGGCTGAAAAAAAGCTAAGCTGATTGATGACATCTTCATACAGAGCTCAGAAAAGTCATGCCAGAGACATGAGGTCTATGTAGATTATTAAAGAACAACTGGAGCAAATTATTAGGAAAATGATATGTAAGCTATACCAAATGATACAGTCTTAACTCTTACACTTACAAGTTATTTTGATAGTGCTACACTACAAATTAGTTGCTTTATGTTGTGAACATGCATCTTTATAGCCATCTCTAAATCATATTTCTGAATCATATTATGTTGTTGCAATCAAAATAAAATTGAGAATTACTACTAATAAAGTATATAATCACCACTAAGGCCTACTCATCTTCACCTATATACTAGTCTTGTGCAAAACAAAACAGCTTCTAGCTAAGATAAATGAAAATTTATTTGCATATTTCACCACTGCAAATAAGTAACAGGCCATTACTCTGTGTCTACAGTTGGTTACACACTAATCCTGTAATAATGAACAGTAATAATAGCTTTTTGCATTCTCATATTTATCTATACCAGATAGGTCATTTTACAGTTACAAAAGAAAGAATTAAGCAATCGTGTTTTATTGCTTTCAGTCATTAACACATTATCTCTCTCACACCTGCAAACATGGTGATTTTTGCTTGGATTTGTTTGTTTCTCCTTAAGGTTATATGTTTTTATATCTAGGTTTACTTATTCTATATTGTCATTTTTTTCCAAAATTTAACGACATAAAAAGATAACTCTGAAGTCGAGATAGAACTAGGCTTTCATTCCTAAGCAGTAAACTTACCCTTCTGATTACTTCCCCCTCACAGTTATTGGTTTCACTTTGGTTAGAGTTGCTTACTGTCCGAAGTACATTTGACTCTACTTTCTCCTTTCTTTTTCATATTCAATTTTCATCAAATACAACTGTGGAAGACACTACAATGCACTAATGATATATCTTTTCAGGAATGAGGAACTTACTCCCATAGCTACTGGATATAATGCTGGAAGATGGCCATCAGGTCAGCCCTCTTTATGCATTGCCTTGCTTGAAAAAAACATAAAAGCTTCACTCAAGGTCAAACCTCCTTCCACATGTAGCCCACTTTCAATGACTGATCAACACAGTACTGTGAAGGTCTAGTCTCTTTCTCCCAACTCGGGACAACTCTGAAGGGCCATCCCAGCTTCAGGAGCCTTAATGAGTTGGCTGAAGCCTTCAGTGGGCCTTCGCCAAAGCTCAGTTTCTACCTCTGCTAAACATACTTTCTTACCTTTTTTTCCCACAAGTGTTGCTCATAACACTTTCCCTAATAAATGTCCTGCATTCTAACTTCCTCTCTCAGAATCTGATTTCCTGGAAACTCAACCTGTTACAGCATCATTTTCCCTCTTTATTTCTCTTGAAGCTGTCCCTCTGTTTCTTAATTCATTATCATTGCCTAGTTTGTTCTGCCCTAACTCTGATTTAGAATGGTCCATCTTCACTTTTGGTTCCATGGCCAAACAGGCATTTAAAACAAACCTCCACACAGGCACACTTGGAACATGATTGTAGATCACTGCAGGCTGCCTTGAAAATTCCAAATCCGTCCAGTTCCCAACATTTCTTTCTACCAACAAACATACCAAATATAATATTGGTATAACATTAGTACATGCTGTCAGTGCCCTCACAAAAATCCCCCCTGCAGAGAGTTCCTATACACACCAGTGGTTTCCTACAACTCTGCCTGTGGGAACTCACTGTTACAGATCTCTGACCTAAGAGAAAACTTTAATCAATTAGGGGTTAACAGATAAATACTCCAACTCCCTTGCCCTTCAGTATGACAATTCTTTCTGAAGGTCCCAGTGAGGTCCCTCAGTTTTCAGCAGTAACCTGATAACTAGCTTGCTTACTTATTGGCTTTCTCCCTCCAGCATCTCACTTCCCCATTTACTTAGTGTGATTCTCCTGATCACCTCTCAGATTAACTACTTGCAATTAAACTCTTGCCTTAGGGTTTGCTTTTGGGAGTGGGTACACAGAACTGATTACCTTGGATATTGTCAAAGACCCCTAAATGATCTCCCAGATCTTACTGGCCTATCTCACCCCTCCTGTCTGTTTTTTATATTACCTCCAGATTTCCCTTTTTCAAACTCAGTTGACTCATACCTCTTGCCTCCTCAGCAATCTTCAATGGCTCCCAGTGCAATAAGTAAAACAAAACTCTGCCCTAAAATGTCTACCTGCATTGCTAATTATATGTCACTCTGCATTCCCTACCTCACACATGCACTCCAAACACACCCATCTACTTTTTAATTTACAGAAACTGTCTTCTCTGTGTTTTCAATAAGGTTATTTCTCCTGCTGGAAAGTTTCCCCAACCCCCTGCCATATCCTTCAAGGTTCAGATCAAACCCACCATACCCTGTGAAGCCCTCTCAGACCCCCATTGTTGGGATTAATATTTCCTTCCATCAGGCTCCCCAGTGCTATAATTAAACTTTAGATATATCAAAGCATACCTTCATTGAGATGATTTATAGATACCTGTTTCCACCACCAGATGTGAATTCTCGGGAAGAAGGAGCTACGTGATATTCATATTTAGATACAGTGGTAATATTCAAAATAATTAACAAAACTTTATCCCAATACTGACCAACCAGAAAGGACACCTGATCTAGGTCCTGCCTGATCTAGGTCCTGAGGCATCCTGATGCTTTCTGTGTTAACACTTTAGGAGCTGCTAAATTGTTGGGAGGTTCCAAGAGTTCTGGGTGAGGGGCTGTGGTATCTGGACTGGCAAAAGTTATTTGATAGTGGAGCTCAAACAACTGAATATTTGCCAACATATAAGAAAAGATCAGTTGTTACAATATTTCAATAAGCAAAGCATAATTAGTTGAATGTCAGCTTTGTTCATAACTACTATGTTTATAAAGGCTTTCCAAATTATAGGTCTTTAGTAAATAATTATTATATAATCAATAACAGAATTGAAAATGAACACAAAATTTTAAAAAAGTATCTGATACATACACACGTGTGTACACATGCATGCACCCATACGTGGATACAGTTCTTTAACCAGCAAAAGCAGGAAAATTCTCATATGTGTGAAATTTTTATAATCTAGTTTTCTTTATATCACTTCAGATTAGTTAGCAGCTGTTCAGAAGCAATTGTATTTATACTGTTTAATCTATAGTTTAAGTCTTCCAATAGTAATATCACTAAAAATTAGAGCTAGGCTCCCTTTTACAGGCTGTTTTTTCCAAAGCATAATGGGACAACTAATTTAACTCTAAGGCACTGCCCTGGGAAGAGCTAACATGATCACATCTTGTAAATATTTTTCAAAATTATGAAGCCTGTAAAATGGTTTGTATAGCCAGAAACATTAACCTAATTCATTCTCACTTAACAATGTATCCTGCGCTGCATTTAACTTCACCAAATATGTTCCAAATTTTTTCAAACCAACATGTTAATAGTCCATATCAAAATAGTAAAAATATGTATTGAAATATTGTGGTGCCACAAAAGCTGCTAAAACCAACAACAACAAAAAAGATTACACAAAGGAAAGGCCTGCCAAATCTAATTATTTAATTTTTCGTCAGTCTATTCCAATAACTTTAAGAGTTTGATTCACAGACCAGGGGCTTTGTGGTAGTTATAAACATTCCGAATTCAACAATGTTTCACAGTTTGTGGTTTCTTATGTGTTTCTTCTCATAAGTAGTAGAACTCACTGCTTCCTACAGAACAGGAAACTGAAATTGACTATGTTTTATCAAAACTAATTATACCAATTCTGAATGACTTGCTGCCTTTTACAAAAGACGAGTTAAAACTCTAAAATTAAGGAAAATATACCAACTACTAGGACTGTCAATGACAATTAAAATGAAAACTAAAATTTAAATTTCTTTAAATCAATTCACTTCTTATGGATTACCTAAAAAATAGTAAAATATGTTACTTTATTGAAATGTTTGGACTAGAGACATTATAGCTCAAATCTACCTATCAAATGAGGACTTATTAATGGGGTTTGTAAATCTAAACATCTCAAAAACAAGGGGAAGATTTCAGAAGATGCTAACAATTTTTGCTGTGTTGGCATTTGAGGTTAAGCACACTAGAAGCAGGGAATGGGGATTGGCAGCTGTTTCTTCCTACATAAATTCTATTACAGTAGTAATAATTGGATCATTGTGGTTGGCACTCTGAAATTTCCCTTCTGCTTTTTAATAGCATAGGCATCCAGTATGCTCTCTGCACTTTCTTCTTTGCAGCAGCTCTCTATCGCTTCTATACTAGATATAACCCTTCCCTCAAACACTTTGTTGAGGTAAGCAGGGATGTGAGGCTAGTACATCCAAGGAGCAGTAGATACCACTACATATGTAAGTGTAGAAAGAATATGTGTATATGTATGTGCTTTCTACACTTCTAAAGTTGTATCCACTTACCTACATTATAATAATTTCCTCAACAGTATCCAACTACCATAGGGAATTTAATTTTCTCTCAAATAGGACAACTTATTCCTTTGATGAATCATAATCACTCAGTACTAGCTATTACTCTTCTATCACTTCTTACCCCTCTCCCTTCAAAAAGTAACAGGAACACCTCTCCCTCCGATTCCCATGTAAGTAATTCTGTTCTGAGACCATTGCGGAAATCTGCATAAATAAATACTTTATTACAGACAAGGGAAGATAAAGGAAAAAATTCACATATATCAAACCTTTAACTTATTTTTCATATATCAAGTAAGTGCATGTGAATGTTTTTATAATATCCAGTCCTGTAAATAAACACTCTCTTAAAATGTCATTGGGTTGATACGTGGGTATAACTATTTGAAAGTATTTATCACATTTTAAATGTAAATACCCTTAATTAAATATTTTCATTTATAGAAATTTGTTCCACAAATAAATTTGAATAAATGGCCAAGATAATATAGCACTAGACATAAAATGTATGCATCAAAGCCCTGATTACTTAGAAAGCTAATGACTGAAATATAAAATTAAACTTTCTTCTGAGTCATTTAATAGAAAGTGGAAATACAAATTGCATTTCTATTTGTCTCATCATATTTCCATCCTAGCGTAGTAGGAAAATGACTAATATTTTATTAATGGATTTTATACCTTTCAATATACCACGTTTCCAAGGGCGCACATGAATCAGGTACAGAATTTCTTTATAAGGGTATACTGTAATTTGTGGATTTCCCCACACTATTGGAAGATCTGCAGTTACCTATGAGATAATTCAAAAACAAGAATTATGTAGTATCCACATAAAATAAGTACACTACACTACATGAAATTACTGTAACAAGTTAAAGCATAGAACAAACTGAAATTTAATTTAAATACTCCCAATAAAATCATTCACTTTTTTAAAAAACAGCAAGCCAGAAAAATTCTACATCCAGTAGAAGAGAAATCTAAGAACAAACCTATTTAAAAATGGAACAGAGGAAATTATTCTTACAAAACAAATAATGCTTATATTCTGTTGCTACTTATATCAAGATCATTGATGCTTAGAAAGTCTGAATAGCTCTCATCAACCATGCACAATTGTCTTTAGGCAGTTTGATATACAAAAGAGATGAATCATTTCAATAAATTTCTACATCAATATTAATAAAACAAATAAAAAATATTTAAGCAGCATTTGACCACACCCTGGCTAAACCCAACTTTCAGTTTACTGCGTGCTTATATCTTCCTACTCCCCACTGCTCAGGGAAACAATAATCTACTTTGTGTCTCTACATATGAGCCTATTATGAACAATTATTAGTAATGAAATTAAACAGCACGATGTGGACTTTTGTCACTGACTTTTTTATTTAGCATACTTTTAAAAACTTTTTCATACTTTTAATGGATGAGAAATTGTATATAATGTACAACATGATGTTTTGATATATATATACATTGTGAAATGGCTAAATCAAACTAATTAATCTATGCATTATCTCACATAGTTATCATTGTTGTGGTGAACAAAAAATCTATTCTCTCAGCTCTTTTCAAGAATACAATACGTTGTTATAATTATCATAACTATGTTGTACACAAGCTCTAATAATTCTCTTGAACTTATTTCTTCTATCAAACTGAAATTTTGTGTCCTTTCATTCACATCTCTCCAACAACTCCCCCCATCAGCTCCTGATAACCACCATTCTACTCTCCACTTCCATGAACTGAACTTTTTTAGATTCCACATATAATTGAGATCATGCAATATTTGCTTTTCTGTGCCTGGCTTACTTCACTCAACATAATGGCTTCTAGGTTCATCCATGTCACAAATGACAGGATTTCCTTCTGTTTTAAGACTGAATAGTATTTCATTGCGTACATATCACATTTTCTTTATCCATTCATTTGTTGATGGACACAGGTTCAGTCCATATCTTGGCTATTGTGAATAATGCTGCAATGAACAACAAAGTGCAGATATTTCTTTGACATAGAGATTTCAAGTCTTTTGAATATATACCCAGCAGTGGAATTACAGAATCATATGATAGTTCTATTTTTAATTTTTGGAAGAAACTTCATAATGTTTATCGTAATGGCTGTACTAATTTACACTCCCACCAACAGTTTAAAAGAGTTTTCCTTTATCCACATCCTCACCAACACTTGTTTTTGAATTTTCTTTTCTAGGAATCTTCAAACACTCCAGTAGTGTAGGGAAAGTCCATATATCGCCATGGACTCTGGTAATACAATTCCATATATTCTATGTTGGTGTATAATCATTTTTAAATGTTGTTGAATTCAGTTTTCTAATATTTTGTTGAGAGTATTTCGACTATAATCCTAAGGAAAACTGATCTGTAGTTTTCATTTTCCATGATGCCTCTGTCTGGATTTATTATCTAGGTAATAATATTGGTCTCAAAGTGGAAGTTAGAATATGTTTACTTATCTTTTATTTTTTAGAAGTGTTTGTGAAACATTAATATTAGTTCTTCAACTGTGAGTAAAATCCACTATTAAAGCCATCTAAGACTGTGTTTTCTTTGTGGGAAGTCTTACAAATGCTAATTCTCTACTTGTTGTAGGGGCATCATATTTCTATTCCTTCTTGAGTCAGCTCAGTAGTTTTTGTAACTCTATATATTGGTCAGTTTTTTTCCAAATTATCAAATTTATGGGCATACAGGTTTTCTTAGTATTTATCTCTAATTATTATTTCTTCAGGTAGATAGTGGTGTCTCCGTATTCATTTCTTAATTCAGTAGTTTGAGTATTCTCTCTCTTTTTCGGTCAGTCAAGGTAAATTAGCTTATTTACTGACCTTTTCAAATAACTAACTTTTGTTTTTATTGGTTTTCTCTATTGATTTATTTTCCATATCATTTTATTTCACTCTACTCTCTCTTACTGCCTCTTTGTGCTTGCCTTGTCTTTCATTTGCTTGTTTTTCTAGTTACTTAAGATACAAAGTTAGGTAACTGACTTAACATCTTTCTTCTTTTTTTACTACAGGTATGCACATCTACAAATTTCCCTTTAAGCACTGCTTTAGGTGCACCTCCTAAATTTTGGTCAATTATGTCTTCATTTTCACTCATCTCATATCATTTTCTAATTTCCCTTGTGATTTCTTCTTTGACTTATTGGTTATTTAGGAGTATGTTGTTTTAAATTCCACATATTCAAGGATTTCCCAAATTTATTTCCATTTTTGACTTCTAATTTAATTCCGTGGTTGTCAAAAATCATACTGTACATGATTACCTCACTTTTAAATTTATTAAGGTTTATTTTATGCTATAAGACATAGTCTATCTGGGAGAATATTCCATGTATGCATGAGAAGAATATTTATTCTGCTGTTATTACATGGAATGTTCCACAGATGTCTATTAGATCTCATTGATTTTTGCAAGTCTTCTATATCTATGTTGATCTACTGGCTAGTTAATTACCCATTATTGACAGTGGGATATTTAAACCTCCAACTAACATTGTTGTTTCTGACTTCTTAAATTCTGTTGGTTTTGCTTCATGTCTTTTCAGGCTCTGTTGTTGTGTATGTGTGTGTGTGTGTGTGTGTGTGTGTGTGTGTGTGATATAATATGTGATATTTTTAAAATACTTCTCTATGCTTTCTTTATGTTATAATAAAATTATATTATATATAACAAATATATTATAATATATAATATAATATATAATATTATATATACACACATATTATAAAGAAAGCATAGAAAAATATTTTTTCTAAAGCATAGAAAAATATTTTACGTTAATACTACATAATTCTTGTTTTTGAATTATCTTTTATAGGTAACTGCAGATCTTCTGATAGTGTGTATAATATAATACATAATACATATATGATATATAATACATAATAAATATAATACATAATACATATATGATATGTGTATAATATATGATAATATATATACACACATACATATACATGTATATACTTATAATTGGTATATATTCCGGATAGATTGACACTTTTATCTTTATAAAATGTCTCTTCATATGCAGTAATAATTTTAGGTCTCAAGTCATTTGATTTCTGAAATACTCCAGCCACTTCGGCTCTATTTTAGAAACTATGTTCATGGTATATGTTTTACTTTCAAACTATTTTTGTCATTTTATTTAAAATGGGTCTAATATAAGCAGCCTAAAGTTGAACTTTTCTTTAAAAATACATTCTTCCAATTTCTGACATTTGAGTGTTTAGACAATTTATATATAATGCAGACAAGAAAACTGAAATCTGCCTTTTTCTTATTATCTATATATCTTATGTCACCTTTGTTCCTGTAATCTTCCATTACTGTCAGATTTTGAGTAAAATATTTTCTAATGTGTCACTTAAATTCCTTTTTGTATATTTTACTCTATTTTTGAGTTATTTTCTAAGATGTCTTGGGTTTTATAACTAGCATCTTATTTTGAAACAATTTGCTTTGTAATAATTCTAACTTAATTTCAGTAGCATACAGAAATATTTTTCCAGTATGTGCCTATCCTTCTAGTCTTCCTGTATGTTACTACTTTCATACCAATTACATCTTTATACATTTTAAGCCTGCCAAGACATTTATATAATTATTAATTTTTAAGTTTTTTAATAATTTCAATTTTTATTTTAGATACAGGGGTTACTTGTACAGGTTTGTTACATGGGTATATTGCATGATGCTGAGGTTTAGGTTATGGATCTTGTCACTCAAGTAGTAGGCACAGCACCTAATAGGTAGCTTTTCAACACATGCCCCCTCCTTCCCTTCCTCATCTAATAGTTTGTGTATCTATTGTTCCTATCTCTATGTCCATGTGTATTCAAAGTTTAGCTGCCACCTGTAAGTGACAAATTGCAGTATTTGGTTTTCTGTTACTGCATTACTTTGTTTGGAATTCTAGACTCCAGCTACAACCACGTTGCTGCAAAGAACATGATGCTGTTCCTTTTTATGAATGTATAGTATTCCATGGTATATATGTACTACATTTTCTCTATCCAATCCACCACTGATGGGCACCTGGGTAGCTTCCAAGTTTTTTCTACTGTGAATAGTACTGCAATGAACATATGAGTTCATGTGTCTTTTTGGTAGAGTGATTTGTTTTCTTTTGGGTATATACCTAATAATGAAATTGCTGGGTTGAATGGTAGCTCAGTTTAAGTTATTTTAAAAATCTCCAAAATGCTACCCAAAGTGGCTGAACCAATTTACATTCCCAACAACAGTGTATAAGCATTCCCTTTTCTCTCAGCCACTCCAACATCTGTTATTATTTGACTTTTTAATAACAGCCATTCTGACTAGTGTGAGATGGTGATATGGTTTTGCTGTGTCCCCACCCAAAATCTCATCTTCAATTGTAATCCCCATAATCCCCACGTATCAAAACCGGGACCAGGTGGAGATAACTGGATCACGAGGGTGGTTTCCCATGCTGTTCTCAGGACAGTGAGTGAATTCTCATGAGATCTTATGGTTTTATAAGCATCTGGCATTTCCCCTGCTTGTTCCTCTCCCTCCTACCACCCTGTGAAGAGGTGTCTTCTGCCATGATTGTAAGCTTCCTGAGGCCTCTCAAGCCATGCGGAACTGTGAGTCAATTAAACTTATTTCATTTATAAATTACGCAGCCTTGGGCAGTTCTTTATAGGGGTGGACTAATACAGACGGTATGCCATTTTGGTTTTGGTTTGTGTTTCTCTGATGAGTAGTGATGATGAGCATTTTTTCATATGTTTGTTGAACATTTGTATGTCTTCTTTTCAGAAGTGTTTATTCACGTCCTGTGCAAATTTTTAACAGGCTTATTTCTTTTAAGCTTGCTGATTTAAGTTCCTTATAGATTCTGGGTTTTAGACCTTTGTTGGATGAACAGATTGTGAATATTCTACCATTCTGTAGGATGTCTTTGTTTTGTTGATAATTTATTTTGCTATGCAGATACTCTTTAATTTAATTAGATCCTTAATAAAATTTTTTATTTGTTGCAATTTACTTTTGGGTACTTAGTCATAATTTCCTTGCCAAGGCTGATGTTGAGAAAGGTGCTCAAGCTAATAAAATCCAGGATTTTAATAGTTTGAGGTCCTACCTTTAAATTGTTAATCAATCTTGAGTTAATTTTTGTATACAGTGAAAGATAGGGATCCAGTTTCATTCTTCTGCATATGGATAGACAGTTATCTCAGCACCATTTATTGAATAGGAAGTCCTTTTACTATTGCTTGTTTTTGTAGGGTTTTTTGAAGATCAGATGATCATAGGTGTGTGGCTTTATTTCTGGGTTTTCTACTCTGTTCCATTGGTCTATGTGTTTGTTTTTGCATCAGTACTATGCTGTTTTGGTTACTGTACCCTTAGAGCGTGTTTCACATTTTCCTTTGCAGAGATCTTCTACCTCCTTGCTTAGCTGTCTTCCTGGATATTTTAACTTTTTGTGGCTATGGTAAATTGGAATGTGTTCTTGATTTGGGTCTCAGCTTGAACATTGCTGGTGGATAGAAATGCTACTGATGTTCATACTTCTATTTGTTTATCCTAAAACTCTATTAAAGTTTTTTATCATTTCTTGGAGCCATTTGGCAGTCTTTAGAGTTTTCTAGGTGTAGAACCATATTGTCTGCAAAAAGACCTAGTTTAAGTTCTTCTTTTGTCATTTGGATGCCTTTTATTTCTTTCTTTTGCCTGATAGCTCTGTTTAGATCTTCCACTACTATGTTAAACAGGAGTGGTGAAATTTGGCATCCTTGGCTTTTTCTAGCACTCAAGGTGAATGCTTCCAGCTTTTGCTCTTTCATTATGATTTTGGCTGTGGGTCTGTCATAGATGGATTTTTTGATACCTAGTCTCTTGAAGGTGTTTCCCATGAAGAGATGCTGGATTTTATCAAAAGCTTTTTCTGCATCTATTAAGATGACCAAATGATTTTTGCTTTCAATTCTTATAATGAGTGAATGACATTTATTGATTTGTGTATGTTGAACCAGACTTACATGCCAGGAGTAATGCTTACTTGATCCTGGTGTATTGACTTTTTAATGTGCTTTTGCATTTGGTTTGCTATTATTTTTTTGAGGATTTTTGTGTGTACTTTCATCAGGGATATTGGCCTCAAGTTATCCTTTTTTGTTGTGTCTCTGCCAGATTTTGGCATCAGGTTAATGCTGGATTTATATAATGAGTTAGGGAGAAGCCCCTCCTCAATTTTTTGGAATAGTTTCAGTAGGATTGGTACTAGTTCTTTGTCTGATATAATTCGGCTGTGAATCTTTCTGGTCCAGGGCTTTTTTGGTTGGTAGGGGTTTTTATTACTGATTCAATTTTGGAACATGTTATTAGTCTGTTCAGGTCTTCACATTCTGGTTTTATCTTGGGAGGTTGTGTATTTCCAGTAATGTATCAATTTCCTTTAGATTTTTAAATCTGTATGCATAGAGTTGATGACAATAGTCTCTGAGGATCTTTTGTATTTCCGTGGGATCCACTGTAATGCCTTCATCATTTCCAATTGTTCTTATTTGCATCTTCTTTTCTTTACTCCTGTGTTAATCTAGCTAGTGCACTTTCTATCTTGTTTATTTTTTTAAGAGCCAACACTTGATTTTATTGATCCTTTGTATGGATTTATGTGTCTCAGTATCATTTAGTTCTTCTCTAATTTTAATTCTTTCTTTTATAATACTAGCTTTGGGGTTGGACTGTTATTTTTTTCTAGTTTCACTGGGTGCAAAGTTAAATTGTTAATTTGAGCTTTTTCTAACTTCTTTATGAAGGCTTTTAGTGCTGTAAACTTTTCTCTTAACATCGCTTTAGCTGTATCCCAGAGATTTTTATAAGTTATGCCTCAAGTTTTATTAGTTTCAAATAATGTTTGATTTCTGGTTTAATTTTTAAGTTTACCCAGCAGTTATTCAGGCGCAAGTTATTTAATTTTCATGTATGTGTGTGGTTTTGAGAAATCTTCTTGATATTAATTTTTATTACTATTGCACTGTGATCTGAGAATGTGCTGGGCATGAGTTTTGTTTTGTTTTTTAACGTATTGAGTCTTGCTTTAATTACTGAACATGTGGTCAATCTTAAAATATGTTCTATGCACAGATGAAAAGAAAGTATTTTCTGTGATTGTTTGGTGGACCATTGTATAGCTTTCTATTAGGTCCAATTAGACAAGTGTGAAGTTTAAGTTCAGGACTTCTTTTAAGTTCAGGACTTCTTTCTAAATTTTCTGACTTGATGATCTGTCTAATGCTGTCAGTGGGGCGTTGAAGTCTCCCACTATTATTATGTGGCTGTCTATGTCTTTGGAACATCAAGAACTTGTTTCATGAATCTGGATGCTCAAATATTGAATATATATATATATATATATACACACATATAATAGTTAAGTTTTTTGTTGACTTGCACCCTTTATCATAATGTAATGCCTTTTTTTGTTCTTCTTAATTGTTGTTGGTTTAAACTCTATTTTATCTGATATAAGAATAGAGACTTGTACTCTTTTTTCTTTTTGTTTTGCATGTAAATCCTTTTCCATCCTTTTTACTTTGAGCCTGTGGGTATTGTTACATGTGAGACGGGTCTCTTGAAGACAGCAGTCAGTTGGGTCTTGTCATTTAATCTAGCTTTCCATTCTGTGTTTTCTAAGTGGGGTTTTTAGTCCAATTACATTTAGGGTCAGTACTGATATGTGAAATTTTGATACTATCATCATGTTGTTAGCTGGTAATTATGAAGCCTTGGTTGCACAGTTGTTTTATAATGTCTATGGGCTATGTGCTTAAGTGTGTTTTTGTGGAAGCAGGTGTCCTTTCAATTCTATGTTTAGCACTCCCTAAAGGACTTCTTGTCAGTCTCATCTAGTAGTAACAAATTCCCTCAGCATTTGATTATCTGAGAAAGATTTTATCTCTCCAC
This sequence comes from Pan troglodytes, assembly GCF_028858775.2. Lineage (NCBI taxonomy): Eukaryota > Metazoa > Chordata > Mammalia > Primates > Hominidae > Pan > Pan troglodytes. The sequence goes on along the minus strand of NC_072421.2, from coordinate 36,868,419 downwards.
TTATGAAGCTTTGTTGGGTGGGACATAAAATTCTTGGTTGGAATTTCTTTTCATTAAGGATGTAGAAAATAGCCCACCACTACCACCAATTTCTTCTGGTTTGTAAGGTTTCTGCTGAAGGATCTATTGGTAGACGATCAGGTGTCCTTTCTATGTGCCCTAACCTTTCACTTTACCTGCCTTTAGGACTTTTTCTTCCACATTGACCTTGGTGAATGTGATGAGCATGTGCCTTTGGGATAGTTGTCTTGTATAGTATCTAGCCAGGGTTCTCTGTATTTCTTTAATTTGCTTGTCAACCTCTCTAGCAAGATTAGGGAAATTTTCATGGACTATATCCTCAAATATATTTTCCATGTTGCTTACTTTCTCTCCTTCTCTCACGAATGCCAATGAGTCACAAGCTTTGTCTCTTTATATAATCTAATTTTTATCAGAGGTTTTGTTCAACTTTTAAAATTCTTTTTTCTTTATTTTTGTCTGACTGAGTTGACTCAAAGAACATCTTTGAGCTATGAACTTCTTTCCTCAGCTTGGTCTATTCTGCTGTTAATACCTCCATTTGCATTATGAAATTCTTGCAGTAAATTTCTCAGTTCCAGACGTTCAGTTTGTTTTTTTTCTTAAAATGGTTATTTCACTTTTCAGCTCCTTGGATCATTTTATTGGATCATTTTATTGGATTCCTTGCATTGGGTTTCAACTTTCTCCTGAATGTCGTCAAGTTTCCTTGCCCTCCAGATTCTGAATTCTATTTCTGTAATTTCAGTCATTTCAGTCTGGTTAAGAACCATTCCTGGAGACCTAGTGGGCTCATTTGGAGGTAAGAAGACACTCTAGTTTTTGAATTGCCAAAGTTCTTCCATTGATTCTTTCTTATCTGGGAGGGTTGGTTTTCCTTTAACTGTGGTGTAATTTGGGTATAGTCAGTTTGCTTTGTTTGTGGATGTTTTCAGAAACAATATTTATTTGAGGCTGAATTCTTGCCCTTGGTTTCACAGGGGTGTATGTTAGCAGAATATTTTGGGGGCTGTCTTTTGGGCTGTGATCCAGTAGATGGTGCTTACGAATAATGACTGGTAGATAAGCTCTTACACAGCCACGTGACTCTTTTTCTCACGTTTGCATGTGTGCTCTGTGGTGGGAGAGGGTGGGGAAGAGAAGACACTCTCACCAGGTCGATTTCTGGGCCCTAGAGGAGCCCCATTTGATTACTGGCACTGCACCCACATTTCTTTTGTTAGGCGTTCCAGGCCAGGGGGCTCACTTGGGCAGAGGCTGCAGCAGGCAGGTAGGCCACACTGTTTCTAGACTGGCCTTGCAGAGAAAGGAATGTCCCACTCCCACACCAGCTGATGGACTAATATGTCTCACTGTTCTCAGTGCTCTAAGGCTGGGGGCTCCTCTTCAACTTGAGTGCTGGCCAAAGATATTGGCTCAGTACTCCTGAGCTGCATGATGCAACCCTAAGGCATCATGACAGGCCCACAGCTAGGGGTCAGGCTCCAGCTGCTCTCAGGGATCTGAAGTGCTCCCAGGTTGCCAGGAAAGTACTCAGTTGGAGCAAAGCACTCAGCCTGGAGAGTGGAAGCTGTATTGTGCACACACTTCTGTGGGGCAGCCAGGCAGGTGCCCTGGGAGATGCTGGCTAGCAGTAGGGCGTACAGAATAAATGTGCCCCAGTTCCATCTGGAAGCTGCCCTTGCTCTCTCTTGGCCTGGCAGTCAGCTGGGGCTAGAGCTTCTAGAAGGGAGATGGGGATCCCTGGGGCCTGGACACTTACGGCTGCACTCCAACAGAGCTGCTTCATGCAGGAAAGCCCCTGGCTCCATGTTAGCTGAAGTCCTGTCTCTGCCTACTTTCTGAAAACATCTCTTTCTCAGCTCAAACATCCATGGGGACATGGAGTCCTCTGTAGCTGGTATCCTAAAGGTCTGCAGTGAGAATAAGCTGTACCTTAGTCCCTTCACTCTCCCCTTCCCCAGAAGTTGTTTGGGGCCAGGAACTATCTCTAGCACTCAGGTACCCCATGTAGGGTTTCCAGCTTCCTCCTCCTTCAGCCTCAGAGTCTGAGTTGCCTCTCAATCCACTCTCAGTGTTTTCCCTCTGAAGATCTGCTCTAATTATGTTGGCTTACTGGATATTTTTGTCTCTATCAATGGGAACAGCAGTTCTTGGCTGTGTCTATTTGGCTGTATTGTCCCCCTCCCCATTTTTTCTTTTAAATGACCTAGAAGAAAAAGCAGTTACATCTAGCATATATTTATGTTGTATATTCTATTCACCTATACAGTTATTTTTATTGATGCTGTTTTTAAGTTGGTTGAGCTTTTTGGATATGTAGTTTAAAGTTTAATAAAATCTGGGGCTTTTTTGGCCTTTATTTCTTTGAAAACTATTTCTTTTCCATTATATTTCTCTTCTGTAGAACTACTGTAAGTCATACATTGGTATGCTTGATGCTGTTCCATGTATATCTAAAGTTCTGTTCATTTTTCTTTATTTTTTCCTCTTCCCCAGACTAGACAATCTGTATTGACTCATATTAAAGTTTGATGATTATTTCTTCTGCCAGCTTACATCTACTGTTGAGGCTGTATAATTAATAATTCTCATTGTACTTGTCAACACCAGAATGTTGGTCTTTTTCATTATTTTTATAACTATATTTATATGATCTATTTATTGAAACATCATTGTCATACTTTTCATTAATTCTTTAGACGGGATTTATTTTAGTTCATTGCATATACTTACAAAGGCTTATTTAAAGTCTTAGTCTAGTAATTCAACGTGTAGGTCCCCTTAGAGACAGCTTCTAACAATTGCTTATTTTTTGTGCATTGGTCATACTTTCCTGTTTCTTTGCTTCCTTGTCCTTTTGCTTCATCTCATAATTAATTTCTTATTGAAAACTACTTTTTATGTAAGGTAATATAGCCACTTTGGAAATCAGATCATCCCCTCCTAATGGTTTGTTTTCATTGTTCTTGTTTTTGTTGTTTTGTCTTTTATGGTTTAGTGACTTTTCTGAACTAATTCTGTAAAGTCTGTATTCATTATAGTATGTGCCCACTGAAGCTCTGTTTAGTTGGCTTAGCGGTCAGCAGTAATTTGCCACAGGTTTCTATAAACGGTGAAAGAACCAATAAATCTTCTATCCTTTGACAAGGAGTACTGTATATGTGTTGTTGTATACTTTAAGTCCTCAAGTAGTTTAAAACTCTGATTTAGCCTTAATTTTCAGCTCTCACAGTGTCTGTATCAGCCAGAGGTGAAAAATTAGGACTCTCTCAGGCATGTACACAATCTTGAACATCCATGCGGCCTGCTTGTTTCCCAGGAATATACCAGAGATTCTAAAATCCCCTACGGGCATCTTATATTCCAGATCTTCTTTTCATGTTTTTAGCCAATCTCTTATTAGCTGCTATTGTTATTGCAGCCTCAGACAACTGCAATGTTAAACCATTGCTGCTAAATATTTTTGACAAATGCTCTAAGGATAGGACCTATCCATCAGAGCAAACTCTGAGACAAGTCAAATAATGATAATGCCTTCCTAGTGGGATGCTGCTAGCAAACTTGGAAAAAGGTCAAATAGTAATCCATACACTGTCTCTTTTGACTGCAAAGCTGCTGGTTTTCATAGTTACTACAGTTGCAAGACTGCAGAGCTAAAGAGAGAGGGATAAGAATAATTCAAGTTAAAATGCCACAAACCATCCTGCTCTTTCCAGAATTCCGAGTTTTTCTTAAATATATACTTCTTAGATTATTTCAAGTCTTTAATTTCAAGATCACTGAAAAATTTGATTTTGACAATTTTTGCCAGTGTTTTCATTGCTTTTCTTTAAAAAATGAATTTACAAACCTTCTTGCTTCACCTTCGTGGAAGTCCCACATCTCTTTTCTTTATTATACAATTATTTTCTACTACTTTGTTAATTTGATAAAATTCTATAGCATTTTACCTATATCTCATTTATGTTCTCTAGTTTTTAGTTTCTCTTTCATGTTAAAGAGGTCTCAACCTTCAGCAATCAAATGAAATGTATATTAAAAAGCTTTTTAAAAATACAAAGCATCATAAAAATAGTTACTAGCACCAATGAAAAATTGAACAAGGAAAACATTTAAAAGAATATACTGAGTCTAGTCTATAGTAACAGATTATCAAAGTGGAGTGGTATAGCAAGGAGTTGAAAATGAAGGGCTGGAGCTAACATGTACATCTTGAATAAAAGTATGAATTTGGCATTTGTATTTAGATGATAGCCTGAAGCCAGGAAACTGCCAAGTGGGAGGTCATACAGAAATAAGGATGCTTTTGATGCGTGAAACTTGAAATCAGAAGGTTAGAGGAATAAACGGACCAGATAAGTAATAATCAAGGTTTGATTATCACTTGATAATCCAATGTTAAGGAATTAATGTCAAGGAAACAAGAAATGTAGAATAATATAAAATAAAGGGTGAATAACATTAAGAAGGTAGGTCAACAGTGTCAAACTTCACATGTTACTGGCCCTTGAGTTCACAGAGGTCACAGCAAAGGAAACAATCAATGAAATGTAAGGCAACCTAAGGAATGGACAAAATATTTGCAAATTACATAGGTGATATGAGGATAATAGCTAAAATGTATTAGTCTATTTTCATGCTGCTGATAAAGACACACCCAAGACTGGGTAATTTATAAAGAAAAAGATTTTTAATGGACACACAGCTCCATGTGGCTGGGGAGGCGTCACTATCATGGTGGAAGGCAAAAGACATGTCTTACATGGCAATAAGCCAGAGAGAACATGTACAGGGGAACTTCCCTTTATAAAACCATCAGATCTCATGAGACTTATTCATTATCATGAGAACAGCATGGGAAAAATCCACCAACATGATTCAATTACCTCCCACCAGGTCCCACCCATGACACATGGGAATTATGGGAGCTACAATTCAAGATGAGATTTGGGTGGGGACACAACCAAACCATATCATAAAATATAAGGAAAACACAACTCAACAGAAAAAAACAGACATTAAAATCCAGATATCCCTATAAAAAAATGGGCAAAGGACTAGGTTTTGATTTTGAAGGTAAGAGATGGCACTGAATAATTTTACTCGACATGAGAAGATAAGAGTTTCATTTAGAATATTAATTCCATTTGCAATCTAGCAAAAAAAAAAAGAAGAGGAAAACCAAGGCACATATTTATCAGGGTTACAAAAAAAGCAAAGAGTAAACCCAGAGAATTTACAAACTTCTGTAGTCCCCTCTAAAATTGAATTCAGGCACCTATAATGGGTAGATATTTGAAGCTTCTTTTGAGGATCCTATTGAGCAAATAACTATTTGTGGGTAATTGTAGGAGTGAGTGGAAAATGTTATTTAAAGATTTGTTTAAACAAACCAAGTGAGGATGACAGAGTATAATGCTTCATAAAAAATAAGGATATAGGCCAGGCGCAGTGGCTCATGCCTGTAATCCCAGCACTTTGGGAGGCCAAGGTGGGTGGATAACTTGAGCCCAGGAGTTTGATACCAGCCTGGCCAACATGGTAAAACCCCATCTCTACAAAAAATATAGAAAGTAGCTGGGCGTGGTGGCACATGCCTATAATCCCAGCTACTTGGGAGGCTGAGACACAAGAAACACTTGAACCCAGGAGGTGGAGGTTGCAGTGAGCCGAGATCATACCACTGGCCTCCAACCTGAGCAACAGACAAAAAATAAAATAAAATAAAATAAATAAAACCTAAAACAAAAAATAAATAAGTAAAAGGATGTAAACAATTATGCATTCCTTAATATTTCCACTACTATTTACACTGGTAAATGATAGGCTACACTTCTGAAATTTTGTTTTGCTTACAGATTTCACATTAAAATTTTAAAAGATGTTTCTAAATATTTTTGAAAACACCATTTATTATCATGTACAATTTTTTCAATGAAAAGCACATGACTCAAATAAGTAGATTTTAATGTGCTTTATAGTTATATACATATAAGACTTATTTCATCCTAATTCAACCTTATAATTGAAATGATATTTAAAAGCTGTTGGACTAATAATAGGTAGGATTGTAGACATCTTATGTGACATTGCTTCATCTGATTAAGTAAAACTAAATGTTTAAAAAATTGTTTGTAATTATTATATTTCATGTGATTCACTATATTCAGAAAAAAACACTTTCACACTAAAAATAAATTCTTACCTTAAATGTTAGGGCAGTATTTGTGAAATGAGGCAATGTTATATGCTTTTGTGTCACATTCCCCACTTGACATTCCACAGTGATGTGTTCCAAGGCCAAAGGTTTTTTCCCAACCCCTTTTATGTCAAAGATGTGCTCCCTACCATCTACTTCATTTTGTAGAATAAGTTTACCCTATGAGAAACCAGACAAATTTCAGGTCTATAGGAGTCATAGTTAAATGTTAAACAACCTCTGCTATCTTATTCTTCTTGTGTCTGATTAATAAAATGAGCTTGTAGAGAGGTGTTAGCCATTGACTTTTTCAATACACAAATAACTGCTTCTACCGAACACATAAAGACAAATTTCTGGTGAAAAGTCATTTATTTCTGATTACCCTCGCTAAATTACAGAGTGTATATAGGTATTTTCATACACAGCAATTATATGCATGTCTACTTCCATGTAAAAGAAATATTGTCTTAAGAAAGTATTTTCTGATACACCAATTTCTTTAATGAATAGGAAGGAAAAGTAATTATATTACTTTGTTCAGCATGTTGTACAAAATTAATTTGAATGCTAGTATTCACAGACAAAAATATTGTTATGTTCATGATGTTTATGCCTCAAATTAAAACATGTATTAAAGTTTTAAGTAAAAATAGTCAAATTCATGGAAAATATTAACTTTTCTGCTAAACAGTTGTACAATCAATTAAAAGACTAATGTCATACATTAGTTTATTAACTAATGATAATACTAATTAATACTGGGGAAAATATCAAGGAGTTCATACCGTAATGACACATTCAAAAATAGGTTTGAATGTGAGAGGATACTCCACAATTTCATCTGGTCCAACATGTAAATCAACAGGTCCATAAAACCATTCTCCTTCTATAGTAACTTGAAAGGTCCATTTATCGTTTGTTTGATTTTTCTAAAGCATGAAAAAGGTACAGAAATATCAGAGAGATGATATTGATGAAATTGAATTACATATGAATTCTTGGTAATTTTTATAGCATTATATATTGGATTTTTAATTGTATTTCCAAGGAATCACCAGTGGAAAGTCATATTTGTTAAGAATAAATATCGATGTGCTGGAGCCAAGATGGCCGAATAGGAACAGCTCCGGTCTACAGCTCCCAGCATGAGCGATGCAGAAGACGGGTGATTTCTGCATTTCCATCTGAGGTACCGGGTTCATCTCACTAGGGAGTGCCAGACAGTGGGCACAGGACAGTGGGTGCAGCGCACCGTGTGCGAGCCGAAGAAGGGCGAGGCATTGCCTCACTCGGGAAGCACAAGGGGTCAGGGAGTTCCCTTTCCTAGTCAAAGAAAGGGGTGACAGACGGCACCTGGAAAATCGGGTCACTCCCACCTCAATACTGCACTTTTCCACAGGCTTAAAAAAAGGCACACCAGGAGATTATATCCCGCACGTGGCTCGGAGGGTCCTACGCCCACGGAGTCTCGCTGATTGCTAGCACAGCAGTCTGAGATCAGACTGCAAGGCAGCAGCGAGGCTGGGGGAGGGGCGCCTGCCATTGCCCAGGCTTGTTTAGGTAAACAAAGCAGCTGGGAAGCTTGAACTGGGTGGAGCCCACCGCAGCTCAAGGGGGCCTGCCTGCCTCTGTATGCTCCACCTCTGGGGGCAGGGCACAGACAAACAAAAAGACAGCAGTAACCTCTGCAGACTTAAATGTCCCTGTCTGACAGCTTTGAAGAGAGCAGTGGTTCTCCCAGCACACACCTGGAGATCTGAGAACGGGCAGACTACCTCCTCAAGTGCATCCCTGACCCCTGAACCTGAGCAGCCTAACTTGGAGGCACCCCCCAATAGGGGCAGACTGACACCTCACACGGCCGGGTACTCCTCTGAGGCAAAACTTCCAGAGGAACAATCAGACAGCAGCATTCGCGGTTCACGAAAATCCACTGTTCTGCAGCCACCGCTGCTGGTACCCAGGCAAACAGGGTCTAGAGTGGACCTCTAGCAAACTTCAACAGACCTGCAGCTGAGGGTCCTGTCTCTTAGAAGGAAAACTAACAAACAGAAAGGACATCCACACCAAAAACCCATCTGTACCTCACCATCATCAAAGGCCAAAAGTAGATAAAACCACAAAGATGGGGAAAAAATAGAGCAGAAAAACTGGAAACTCTAAAAAGCAGAGCACCTCTCCTCCTCCAAAGGAACGCAGCTCCTCACCAGCAACGGAACAAAGCTGGATGGAGAATGACTTTGACGAGTTGAGAGAAGAAGGCCTCAGACGATCAAACTATTCCGAGCTACAGGAGGAAATTCAAACCAAAGGCAAAGAAGTTGAAAACTTTGAAAAAAATTTAAACGAATGTAAAACTAGAAAAACCAATACAGAGAAGTGCTTAAAGGAGCTGATGGAGCTGAAAGCCAAGGCTTGAGAACTACGTGAAGAATGGAGAAGCCTCAGGAGCCGATGCGATCAACTGGAAGAAAGGGTGTCAGTGATGGAAGATGAAATGAATGAAATGAAGCGAGAAGGGAAGTTTAGAGAAAAAAGAATAAAAAGAAATGAACAAAGCCTCCAAGAAATATGGGACTATGTGAAAAGACCAAATCTACATCTGACTGGTGTACCTGAAAGTGACGGGGAGAATGGAACCAAGTTGGAAAACACTCTGCAGGATATTATCCAGGAGAACTTCCCCAATCTAGCAAGGCAGGCCAACATTCAGATTCAGGAAATACAGAGAACGCCACAAAGATACTCCTCGAGAAGAGCAACTCCAAGACACATAATTGTCAGATTCACCAAAGTTGAAATGAAGGAAAAAATGTTAAGGGCAGCCAGAGAGAAAGGTCGGTTACCCACAAAGGGAAACCCATCAGACTAACAGTGGATCTCTCGGTAGAAACTCTACAAGCCAGAAGAGAGTGGGGGCCAATATTCAACATTCTTAAAGAAAAAGGATTTTCAACCCAAAATTTCATATCCAGCCAAACTAAGCTTCATAAGTGAAGGAGAAATAAAATCCTTTACAGACAAGCAAATGCTGAGAGATTTTGTCACCACCAGGCCTGCCCTAAAAGAGCTCCTGAAGGAAGCGCTAAACATGGAAAGGAACAACCGGTACCAGCCGCTGCAAAATCATGCCGAATTGTAAAGACCGTCAAGGCTAGGAAGAAACTGCATCAACTAACCAGCAAAATAACCAGCTAACATCATAATGACAGGATCAAATTCACACATAACAATATTAACCTTAAATGTAAATGGACTAAATGCTCCAATTAAAACACACTGACTGGCAAATTGGATGAAGAGTCAAGACCCATCAGTGTGCTGTATTCAGGAAACCCATCTCACGGGCAGAGACACATATAGGCTCAAAATAAAAGGATGGAGGAAGATCTACCAAGCAAATGGAAAACAAAAAAAGGCAGGGGTTGCAATCCTAGTCTCTGATAAAACAGACTTTAAACCAACAAAGATCAAAAGAGACAAAGAAGCCATTACATAATGGTAAAGGGATCAATTCAACAAGAAGAGCTAACTATCCTAAATATATATGCACCCAATACAGGAGCAACCAGATTCATAAAGCAAGTCCTGAGTGACCTACAAAGAGAATTAGACTCCCACACAATAAAAATGGGAGACTTTAACACCCCACTATCAACATTAGACAGATCAACAAGACAGAAAGTCAACAAGGATACCTAGGAATTGAACTCAGCTCTGCACCAAGCGGACCTAATAGACATCTACAGAACTCTCCACCCCAAATCAACAGAATATACATTTTTTTCAGCACCACACCACACCTATTTCAAAATTGACCACATACTTGGAAGTAAAGCTCTCCTCAGCAAATGTAAAAGAACAGAAATTATAACAAACTGTCTCTCAGACCACAGTGCAATCAAACTAGAACTCAGGATTAAGAAACTCACTCAAAACCACTCAACTACATGGCAACTGAACAACCTGCTCCTGAATGACTACTGGATACATAACAAAATGAAGGCAGAAATAAAGATGTTCTTTGAAACCAATAAGAACAAAGACACAACATACCAGAATCTCTGGGACACATTCAAAGCAGTGTGTAGAGGGAAATTTATAGCAGTAAATGCCCACAAGAGAAAGCAGGAAAGATCCAAAATTGACACCCTAACATCACAATTAAAAGAACTAGAAAAGCAAGAGCAAACACATTCAAAAGCTAGCAGAAGGCAAGAAATAACTAAAATCAGAGCAGAACTGAAGGAAATAGAGACAAAAAAAAACCCTTCAAAAAATTAATGAATCCAGGAGCTGGTTTTTTTGAAAGGATCAACAAAATTGATAGACCGCTAGTAAGACTAATAAAGAAGAAAAGAGAGAAGAATCAAATAGACGCAATAAAAAATGATAAAGGGGATATCACCACCAATCCCACAGAAACACAAACTACCATCAGAGAATACTACAAACACCTCTACGCAAATAAACTAGAAAGTCTAGAAGAAATGGATAAATTCCTCAACACATACACCCTCCCAAGACTAAACCAGGAAGAAGTTGAATCCCTGAATAGACCAATAACAGGCTGTGAAATTGTGGTGATAATCAATAGCTTACCAACCAAAAAGAGTCCAGGACCAGATGGATTCACAGCTGAATTCTACCAGAGGTACAAGGAGGAACTGGTACCATTCCTTCTAAAACTATTCCAATCAATAGAAAAAGAGGGAATCCTCCCTAACTCATTTTATGAGGCCAGCATCATCCTGATACCAAAGCCGGGCAGAGACACAACCAAAAAAGACAATTTTAGACCAATATCCTTGATGAACATTGATGCAAAAATCCTCAATAAAATACTAGCAAACCGAATCCAGCAGCACATCAAAAAGCCTATCCACCATGATCAAGTGGGCTTCATCCCTGGGATGCAAGGCTGGTTCAATATACGCAAATCAATAAATGTAATCCAGCATATAAACAGAACCAAAGACAAAAACCACATGATTATCTCAATAGATGCAGAAAAGGCCTTTGACAAAATTCAAAAATCCTTCATGATAAAAACTCTCAATAAATTAGGTATTGATGGGACGTATCTCAAAATAATAAGAGCTATCTATGACAAACCCACAGCCAATATCATACTGAATGGGCAAAAACTGGAAGCATTCCTTTTGAAAACTGGCACAAGACAGGGATGCCCTCTCTCACCACTCCTATTCAACATAGTGATGGAAGTTCTGGCCAGGGCAATTAGGCAGGAGAAGGAAATAAAGGGTATTCAATTAGGAAAAGAGGAAGTCAAATTGTCCCTGTTTGCAGATGACATGATTGTATATGTAGGAAACCCCATTGTCTCAGCCCAAAATCTCCCTAAGCTGATAAGCAACTTCAGCAAAGTCTCAGGATACAAAATCGATGTACAAAAATCACAAGCATTCTTATACACCAATAACAGACAAACAGAGAGCCAAATCATGAGTCAACTCCCATTCACAATTGCTTCAAAGAGAATAAAATACCTAGGAATCCAACTTACAAGCGACATGAAGGACCTCTTCAAGGAGAACTACAAACCACTGCTCAAGGAAATAAAAGAGGATACAAACAAATGGAAGAACATTCCATGCTCATGGGTAGGAAGAATCAATATCATGAAAATGGCCATACTGCCGAAGGTAATTTATAGATTCAATGCCATCCCCATCAAGCTACCAATGCCTTTCTTCACAGAATTGGAAAAAAACTACTTTAAAGTTAATATGGAACCAAAAAAGAGCCCGCATTGCCAAGTCAATCCTAACCCAAAGAACAAAGCTGGAGGCATCACGCTACCTGACTTCAAACTATACTACAAGGCTACAGTAACTAAAACAGCATGGTACTGGTACCAAAACAGAGATATTCATCAATGGAACAGAACAGAGCCCTCAGAAATAATGCCGCATATCTACAACTATCTGATTTTGACAAACCTGAGAAAAACAAGCAATGGGGAAAGGATTCCCTATTTAATAAATGGTGCTGGGAAAACTGGCTAGCCATATGTAGAAAGCTGAAACGGGATCCCTTCCTTACACCTTATACAAAAATCAATTCAAGATGGATTAAAGACTTAAACGTTAGACCTAAAACCATAACAACCCTAGAAGAAAACCTAGGCATTACCATTCAGGACATAGGCGTGGGCAAGGACTTCATGTCTAAAACACCAAAAGCAATGGCAACAAAAGCCAAAATTGACAAATGGGATCTAATTAAACTCAAGAGCTTCTGCACAGCAAAAGAAACTACCATCACAGTGAACAGGCAACCTACAAAATGGGAGAAAATTTTTGCAACCTACTCATCTGACAAAGGGCTAATATCCAGAATCTACAATGAACTCAAACAAATTTACAAGAGAAAAACAAACAACCCCATCAAAAAGTGGGTGAAGGACATGAACAGACACTTCTCAAAAGAAGACATTTATGCAGCCAAAAAACACATGAAAAAATGCTCACCATCACTGGCCATCAGAGAAATGCAAATCAAAACCACAATGAGATACCATCTCACACCAGTTAGAATGGCAATCATTAAAAAGTCAGGAAACAACAGGTGCTGGAGAGGATGTGGAGAAATAGGAACACTTTTACACTGTTGGTGGGACTGTAAACTAGTTCAACCATTGTGGAAGTCAGTGTGGCAATTCCTCAGGGATCTAGAACTAGAAATACCATTTCACCCAGCCATCCCATTACTGGGTATATACCCAAAGGACTATAAATCATGCTGCTATAAAGACACATGCACACGTATGTTTATTGCGGCATTATTCACAGCAGCAAAGACTTGGAACCAACCCAAATGCCCAACAATGATAGACTGGATTAAGAAAATGTGGCACATATACACCATGGAATACTATGCAGCCATAAAAAATGATGAGTTCATGTCCTTTGTAGGGACATGGATGAAATTGGAAATCATCATTGTCAGTAAACTATCGTAAGAACAAAAAAACAAACACCGCATATTCTCACTCATAGGTGGGAATTGAACAATGAGAACACATGGACAAAGGAAGGGGAACATCACACTCTGGGGACTGTTGTGGGGTGGCGGGAGGGGGGAGAGATAGCTTTAGGAGATATACCTAATGCTAAATGACGAATTAATGGGTGCAGCACACCAGCACCCATGCACCCATGCAGCACACCAGCACATGTATACATATGTAACTAACCTGCAGATTGTGCACATGTACCCTAAAACCTAAAGTATAATAATAATAAAATAAAAAAAGAATAAATATCAAAAATGTAAACATAAGGCATAATGATGACTACATGTTCTTTCTATGTCACATAAGAGCATTGCCTAATAGATCTATCAAAGGATTATTTAATATCTAAAGAAATTCCCTTTGTCTCACTTACTAATTACCATTAAGATGATAAAATGGCCTTAGAGGACACACTTTACTTCTAATTCAAGGTAATAATTGTCATTCTACCTGGTAGGTTGCTCACATAGCAAAGATTATAGATCTCATCAGAACAAAATTTTGTGCTTCAGATTGACTTTTGTCATGTCTTTAATAATTAGACAAATAAACCAAAAAAGGCAATTTATCCCTCTAAAAAGCCAAAGTTCTTTACAATTATCTTACCTTCTTTTACACTATATTGTCACTTTGACTAATAGGTAGCCAAGCTACAGGCAATCATTGTTCTCAGTGCCTATGAACCCATCTTAACCAAGTGTTAGATCACAACAGAATTTAGAGTAGAGTGACCTGAGAGTCCATAACTCTGCTTGTTGAAGCAAGAAGGAATTTAATGATACATTAAGGACATTGGAGTTAATTGTTTTAAGCAAAGAGCCAGCAGAAGTGATTAATGAGATGAGTAACATAATAACATTTATATTTAGGAAGAGATTCTGACATAAATATGAAGAAATAATTGACAGCAGATAAGACAGCCAGAAATTTGTAATAGTCCAAGATGAGAGGTCTGGAGGACTTTAATTGACACAGTGGCAATATGAATAAAGAAAGGTACCAAAAAAGTTTATACATACTATTGGAATATTCTGAGTAAGGGCTTCAAATGCTGGCGTTTCAAACTCAAATTTGGCCTCCGGTTGTTCTTCATTCACAATACCTTCAACATAATAGGCACGCACATCATACCTTGATTTCAATAAAATTTTACAAGGGTAGCGTCCAGGTTGGAGAGGAAGAAATTGCAAAGGAAGTGGAACAGATCCATCTGAAGCTATCAAAATAATTTTAAGACAGTTCATTTAAAATCATATAAAACCTAAAATTCATCTTGGTAAGCAATATTTAATATTATTGTATTAAATTGTACTGCATAACCTAGAATAGGTTTCACTGGGATAACACAATACCTCTAAATCTCCAGGGCTTACCATGCAAGCTTATTTATCAATTAGAGTATATATACTGCACTGGTCAGAGAACAGTCTGCTCCTCAAAGTCACTCAGGACTCCATACTGTGAAAGATACCACCATCTTGCATTTGTACCATAAGAAATGTCTCTGCTCTTTGGCTGAGAGGTCAGGGGAAAAGGAATGGCTGGAAGTTTGCTCAAGGACTTTTCAGTTTTCAGCTCAAAATTAATATACACATTACATTTAACCGGCCAGACCCAGCTATGTGACTCTACCTAATTGAAAGGGGGCTGAGATAGAAGGAAATACATGCAATATTAGATGGGCTTTACTGTCAGCCACATTTCTATGACTTAGAGGTGCTCTGTCTCACAGCAATCAAAATAATTTGCAACTTGGCCAGCAGATAGAAATAATTTTTTCATAGCTAATAACCAAGGGAACCAGAAAAGTGCATGTGTAATTAATACTTCTCATTACACCCCGTTACAACATTTACCTTAAGCTACTAGCTAATTTTACTTCTTACGCTAGGTTGAGCTATCTATTCTCATTCTTTCCTTTCAAGCAACACCACTTTTTCTCTGAAGGTCACCATTTCCTTAGCATCCATAAAATGAGAAAATAGTTATAAAAATTTGGCAACCCTAAAGTAGAATGCAGTATAAGAACATAATAAAAATTTCATAGTTAATGCCAAACTATTTAAATAGTCAACAAACAACAAATGATTTTAAAAACATCTGACGCCTAATTCTGTACAAGGAAGTTCTCTGAAACCAAGAAAACAAATCAAGCATATCAATCAATTGGCCAGACACATATTATGACATTAAATGGCTACAATTTTAATTCTCCCGAAGTGAACACTTCAAATGTGAAAGGTGGCATGTTGTTTTCAAATACAATGAAATGTATATGCCAAGATATGCAAGAATATTTATATGCAAGAACATTCTATGCAAGAACATTAACTACCCTAAATCCTTTATCAAACAAGAGTTTATGTGTGTGTTATAAATTATACATTATGTAATGTTACATATCTTATATTAATTGAATATTATATAGCATATATTCCATGTCTATGTTGCTATATGTAATACAATATATATAATGTATAATGCTACATTGAATAGTACATATTAAAACATGCTGATAATGGATAATATTTGAAATTCGTATTACATCCAACAAGTTCAAGACTATCAGCTGGTCTGAGGAGAAAACAGTTACTCTCAAAGGCTCTCAGAATGTTATTTTTGTTCCATCCTATTCAAGCATAAACCTAATTTTAGAACACATTTTTTTCTTGGCAAAAAGGACTCCAGGCACATTTTATCATCTGTTGTTAATTGATTACTTTTATCCTGAGAGAGGTATTTGTGTTGTGGCAATCTCAATAGAACAAATCAGCACAGAAAATTATTTGTTGTTTTAATAACAGGCATAAAGAGAACTCATTTTTTTTTCTTGGATGAAGAGAATGAAATAAAAATATTTAGAATATGTAATTTAAATAGAATTCTATTAATTTACATTTATTTTATTTATATAAGAATTAAACTGTTCAGACAATTTTAAGAATTGCAGAATATCTATTGTTTTCATCAAAGATAAAAACCTCTTGCTATTTAATGTTACACAATCATTGCAACGCACAAGTTCAAGTATAAAATTTCTGTCAAAAGCTTTATGTTATACATTTCTTTTTCCAAAAAAAAGTTCATTTCCTAATGATTGCTGAGTCTGAAAGTTAAAGCCAAAGACATTCTTAAGTGTACATTTTCCAACTCATGAAATGTTTATGAGCAAGGACTTTAAGGGCTACACAATGTCAGCCCCTCTCTCTTACAAATCCAAAAAGAAAATCATTATAATAGTGGAATTTGTGGAAATTATAATTTTAATTTTGATGATGTATTTATAAATCAATATCTGTTTCATTTTTAAATATCCAAAATAATTTTATTAAGTTGTATAAGAAACATAAGTAGGGGTGATATATATTATAAATAAGAGATTTTAAAACTTCTGGGTTAAGATATTTATTTGACAGTATTTGCATCCCCATCAGATGTAAACTAGCAGAGGTAGAAACCATTTTGATCTTCAGAAATTTGGAAATTTTACTGGACACATTGTGCCATCATATAATAATGGGACATATTTTCTTAAATCTATTTCCAATTCTGGACTGTAGCAAATGCTGTCCATGCCTTGACATGTCACCTTCAAGTATACCTTAAAGGGCATGGATTTATGGATATCTGTGACTTCCTCCTTGAAAGTTCTCTCTAGACAAAGAATGGTGCTCAGTTCTCACATAGATCATCCAGAAGTGGTAGTAAAAGCCTGCAGGAGCAGTACCAAACCAAAAATTGATCAAAATTGCTAAAAAACAAACGAACAAAAAAACCTGTTTTCTTGCCCTTTGGTTAGAAGAACTCTGAGGTGAATTTGACACCAACTTCCAGAGGCCCCCAGTGGGACTGAGTCCCAATTGCCTGCAATGATAACCTGTTAATTAAAATCCCCGGAATTGGTTTCTTCTCTTTGCAGTCTCCTACTCCCCTACCTATGCTTTGAGATCACCTCTCAAACTACTTGCTCTCAAGACCAGATCTCAGGGTCTGCTTTGGAATTACCTAGCTTAACACATGCCCTAAATCCCAGGATAGAGAGGTTCCTGTCCTGGTCTCATGCTTTCTAGGGCCTTACTCTGATCCTCCTCTGGCATTGCCTCTCTGCATGTGCAAGAAGTACATGGGCCCAATGGGACAGATCTATACGGATCCCAGCCCCACCCATGGTTCATGTTCATGAGACATTATAATTCACAATCCATAGTTCCTTGATCCTGTTTACAGTGCTTTCACAAGACTCTTCCCTAGGTCAGTCCTCTTGGTAGAAGACTCCTAGAACTATGCAGTAACTAAGAGGTCACTATTAGGAGGGTATGGACCAAGAGTAAGTGTGTGGGCTGACATATCCACATGTTTAAACATAAGAACCATTAGAGTGCATGTAAGAGTTGAAACAAGACAATGGTGTGGGCACCTGACTAGCACCCAGCTACCCTGTGCTGTCATTTTCTAGTGCAAAACTCTGAGGAGTCCAAAAATTCTAAATTCAAACTTGGTCTTCAAGGTTCTTATAAAGTTAGATTTGTTAAAATGGAATAATAGAATGTATTCTATTTTGAAATGTGTTAGTTTGATTTGTAAGTTTTTAAAATTTAGACATATGTTATGTGGGTTTCCATTTGTACTCTTGACTTGGGCATAACAAGTGTTAGGGACTATCTGGATCTGTCCCTTCCATCCCTACTCAACTCAGATGTAGTTAACCTGTATCTTTTCTTTACAAGTGTGGCAATTGTCAAGATTCTATATTTAAAGATAACCGAATATATGTAAATTTACAGAAAAATTACAATTACTGAAGAAAATAAACATAAAGAAAGAATTTCTTGAAGTAAAGACTACATCATTTCATTTAACTTTGGTTATTGGAAGAAATCAGTGCTATCTACAGTTTTTCAAATAACCCATAAAAATATACTATGTTCAGATCCTAGAATAGGTCATAGTTTTAACAAAAAATCAATACCATTGTTTTGTTCAGCTACAACTGCATAACAAACTACCCAAAAACTTAGTGATTTAAAGCAACAACCATTCATTTGCTCATAATTCTGTGGCCTGAGCTCATTTGGGACAGCTTATTATCTCCACATGGTACTACCTGGGTATTTTGACCTGTGTATATATTGGGTATTGACTGTGGTCTTTGGATCTCAGCTGGGAATTCTGTCCATGAGCACTCTAATCCTGTATGAGATGAGCCCAATCATTTTTCATAGAGTACAGAAGAATTACAAGCAGCAAAAAAGAGACTAATGTAAAAGAAGCTATCAAATATCTGCCTCTTTCCCATTCCTAAATGATCCTTTGTCCAAAGCAAGTCACGTGGCCACAACCAGGTCAACGAGGAAAGGGAGACTATACAAAACCTGTGTAAAGGCAGATATGATCCACTTGGACTTTTACTGTAATAATCTACAATTCCCTAACTGCAGAGAAACATACATGTATAAAACTTGTGACCTGAAAAAGATAAAATCAACTGAGAGTTAAAACACTTTTTTTCAGTTTTGGTTCCAATTCTACATTGTGTGACCTTAAGCAAACAACTTAAGGTTTTTTTTAAACTCAACTTCTTTTTTTTTTCCTTTCATTTTTCAACCACAAGTTTATTTTCTAAATGTACTCTATATATTTTTAATACCAGAAAAGGGTTTATTTCCCCCCATGGATAGAAGGTAGTCCCTCCCAGATATTTTTGGCATGTGATTTTAAAACTGAAAGCCATCTAAAAATAGTTGTGAAAGTTAAGACATAAGCATTATTTTAATATCCTCCCAACTATTTAAGAACATCGATTTTTAAAACAATTTTTAACTTTATAATTTTTTTAATTTTAGCTTTTATTTTAGATACAGGGAGGTACATGTATTGAATTTTTACATGGGTATATTGGACCAAGGTAGTGGGTATAATACCCAATAAGTAGTTTTTCAACCCACACGTCCCTCCAAACTTCTTAACCTCTTTCAATGAGTGGGATTTGATTAATAGCTTTCAAAAATTTTTATTTTCTGGCTTAGACGTACTGTGTATGAACAATATTTAAAATTGAATTAACATATAAAACAAAGGAAACTGGAGTTAATCTGGTTGAAGTAGAATGAGGAGCTAGAAGTCCCCATTTACTTCCATGGCCTCACTATAGATAAGCCAAAGCACTTCAGAAGAATTTTGGGGCTTCATAGAATATAATTTGATTAACTAATTTATTAGACTTGTTTGTGCCTTAATAGGTCATAATTGTATAAAAACACATCAAACATATGGAAGAGATTAAGTAATATAGTAAGTTGAACACTGCCTTCTATAGTTGTTTTTGGTATATTATTAACAAACAATAGTCAGAGCTTTTAATTCAGAAAATGAATAATTAAGAATGAATAATTATATTTACATGTATATACATAATTGTATAATATTTATTATAAGAAAACATGAATAATTATATTTTAGAGAATTTTTTGGCCTATTTGTTAATCACACTGCCATCTACTACTAAAAACTCAATGTAGGCTTTTTTTCTATTGTATAAGTCAAAAGACTAACTCACCTGCTCTCTTAGGCCATTCTTGCATTGCTATAAAGAAATACCTGAGACTGGGAAATTTATTTAACTAAAAAAAAAGTTTAATTTGCTCACGGTTCTGTAAGCTGTAAAGGAAGCATGGAAGTATCTGCTTGGCTTCTGGGGAGGACTCAGGAAACTTACAATCATGGCAGAAGACAAAGCAGGAGCAGGCATCTTACATGGCAGGAACACAAGTAAGAGAAGAGAGTGGGGGGAGGTACTATACACTTTTCAACAACCAGACCCTACTAGAACTCACTCACTATCCTGAGTACAGCATCAAGAGTATGGTGCTAAACCATTCATGTGAAACCACCCCTAAGATCTAATCACCTCCTACTAGTTCCCACTTCCAACATGGTGATTACAATTTGAAATGAGATTTGAGCAGGGACACAGATCCAAACCATATCACAAGTAAAGTGAAATTTTTCCCATTTTGGTTATATTATTATATTTTTGTAGGCACATGAGTATCTGAATCACAAATACTCTGGAAAAGTAAGTGATTTTGCGCTAAAAACTGTTCATTACTATTTCCTCTTTAATAAAAATATGAAATGTAGCCATAGACATTAAAAAAAGAATTCAGCAGTTAAAAAATTTACAGTGTTTATTTTGTAAAAAATTTGTATTAGTAGAAATTTTGTAATATGGTCCACTCAGGAAAAAAAACCATTTTCTAAAATGGACTAACTGCTTAAATTGTTATATTTATTATAATATTCAATAAAATAATAATTTAAAATAATAAAGACCTATACTTATTATTGACAAATTCAATTTTTAAAATATTGGTTAAAATTCATTTTATTATTTAAAAAGAGGTTGAACTACTTTTCCTTTTCTATTACCAGGGAGATTTAAAATAATATAATACTTAGGGGATAAAAGACAAAGAGTGATAGGAAGAGAGAGTGGAAAGGAAAAGGAAAGAAAGGAAGAAAAGAAAAAAAGAGGATAAATATAAAGGAGAGGGGAAGTAGGAATTGAGGAAGGAAAATGAAAAGTATTTGGAATGCTAAGAGAATGTCATGTGATCCTTTCTGCCGGACCAACCTCAAATGTCTGAAAGCACTGGACTTGCCTTCCCATGAAGTTTGTAAGTATCTGCCAGCAGGGCAGACTGGTATGCAGTTCCCTGTTACTGAAAAGTTGTTAAGTGCACATTCTCCCAGGTGCCCTAAAGCACAGGGAAAGAAGGTCATAGACAGATACCAGAGTGCTGTAGTATGTAAATGGCAAGGATGGCCAATCATTACCAGCACAGTCAAGCTAGCCTTAAGAGCTATAGAAAAACTTATTAATTTTGTTGTTCAAGTCTAGCAGGGCTTTATTAACCTTCTGTCTGCTTCATCTGTCAATTATTGAGAGAGGTCTAATAAGATCTTCCACTGTAATTTAGGATTTGTTCATTTCTCTTTTCACATTAATTGATTTTGGCTTTATACATTTTGAGAATATGTGTTCAGGTATAAATAATTTCAAAGTTTCTTCTCTAAGTTGGATTTTTCCCTTTTTGAATTAAGTAATACTTTATTTACCACAAAGTCTACTTGTTTTAATATTAATATATCTATGCCAACTATTTTATGATTAGTAAATACCTGGTATAGGTTTTTTGATATTTTACCAGGAAATTTTATAAACAGTATAAAGCTACAATTTAGTTTTCATTGTGAAAATATCACCTTTTATAGTTTAGTCTGTTCATATTTATTGTGATTAATGATATATTTGTGTTTATTTTAACATCTCATTTTTTGCCACACTTTATCCCATTTTATTTTGTTCTTTTCTATTCTTGAATTCTATTGAATTCATCAAGTTTTGTTTATTTTCATTTATGCCTCTACTGGTTTAGAAATTATACATTCTATCCCTATACTTTTCATTGCCCCAAATATTCAACATCTAATACTTCACATAAAAATATCTTACAGTAATTCAACCCTGCTCCCTAAAATGTAAGAACTTTACATGCCTATAATGGCAAACCCTTCCTTATAAAGTTGCTATCTAGTAATTGAGCTCACTTTGTTTTGGTAACACCCGAATTATTTATTCTTATCATTATTTCTACAGTCAAATCCTCATGGGAGTTACCCACATTTACTGATTATTTTAGTAACCATTGTTCTTGGATCCCAATTCTCTCTTCTGAATTCAATTTCCTTCACCAATAAGAGGCCTTCTACTTGTTCTTTTACCAAAATCTCTGAGTTTTAAATGGTCTCAAGTTCATTATTGAATTACAAATGTTTTTATTTCATCTTTACTCATGAGTGATAGTTCACTAGGACATAAAATTCTAGACTGGTAGTTAATTTTCATCAGCACTATAATGCTATTGTCTTTTGGCTTCTAATGTTACTGTTGGTAATTCTGCCTTCAGTATAACTTTTGTTCCTTTAAAAATAATCTGCCTTTTTTCTCCCATTGCTTTTTGGAATTTCTCTTATCTTTGCAATTCTATGGTTTCACTATGACCTATCTATCTACGTGTAAATTTAGGTATTCTTCCATTGTCTTCTGGAATTGTAGACATTTTATTTCTGCTTTTCCTTATTCTTATTTGCTCCTAGTAAGATAAGAAATTTATCTGTCTTCGGTGGTCACTTGTAGAGGACCTCATTCCATATTTACTTTACAGCAATCTCTTAGTTCTAACTATGGAGGTAACTCAATATGCAGCCCTTGGGCCCATTTCCTGTATCAAACAAGCATCTACCTATTAAATGTAGATAGGGTACTTGTTTGTTTGTTAGGTTTTTCACGCCCTGGCAGTTTTGTAATGATCTAAAGAAAAATTTACATCTTAAAAATATATATATATAACATATATATGTATACATATACAAACAGGATATATATATATCTTTGTGTTAACAGGTTGAGTATTCCTTATCTGAAATGCCTGGGGCCAGAAGTATTTTAGATTTCATAATTTTTCAGATTTCGGAATACACGCATATGCATAATGAGATAACTTAGGGATAGGACCCAAGTCTAAACAGGAAATTCATTTACGTTTCATATACACATTATATACATAGCCTGAAGGTAATTTTACATGACATTTTAAGTAATTTTGTTCATGAAACAAGTTTTGACTACCTTTTGACTGTGACCTAATATGAGATCAAGTGTGAAATTTTCCACCTGTGGCACCATGTTGGTGATCAAAACGTTTCTGATTTTGAGCATTTGGGGTTTTGGAGCATTCAAGTTTTAGATTTCCACGTTGGTTTTACTCAACCTATAATCAATAATGTGAACCCTGAAAATCTGAGACAGGTCTCAGTTAATTTAGAAAGTTTATTTTGCCAAGGTTGAGGATGCACACCCGTGATGTGACACAGTCTCAAGAGGTCCTGACAACATGTGCTCAAGGTGGTCAGGGCACAACTTGGTTTTATACATTTTAGAGAGACATGAGACATCAATCAATATGTGTAAGATGTGCATTGGTTCAGTCCGAAAAGGTGGGCAAAGGTGGGACAACTCGAAGAGGGGAGGGGGCTTCTAGGTCATAGGTAGATAAGAGACAAATGGTTGTATTGTTCTGGGTTTCTGATTAGCCTCTCCAAAGGAGGCAATTAGATATGCATTTATCTCAGTGAGCAGAGGGGTTACTTTGAATAGAATGAGAGGCAGGTTTGCCCTAAGCAGTTCCCAGCTTGACTTTTCCCTTTAGCATAGTGATTTTGGGACCTCAAGATTTAGTTTCCTTTCACAATAAACTTTTGTCCCACCAATAATATTACAGCCAAAAATATAACCCCAACCACTTAGGCAAGTGAACGGACCCCCTCTGGGCCAAGGGAAACCTGAAACATTGAATTACCAGCCATGATGGAAAGGGAGGTTGGACATGCTTTGTTATACCCTCTCCCTTTTGGAGTTTAGACACAATTGACCATCATTAAGATTAAATAGATATCATAAGACTGATGAAACAGACTCTTTTTGTCAATAAGATACCATATTCCAAACTGACTCTGGTATAGCATCACATGGCAAATAACAAACCCTGAATGAAATAAAATCATTTTACCCCCAAATACATGTCTTTGACATATTTTGAAATGGCCCTGCAAATCTTCTGTCTTTTGTGGGAGTAATTTTGTATCTATAGAGAATCTTCATTAATGCATCTAGGCCTTTCCTGATCCAGGAGAGATTAACTAAGCATCTGATACCTTCTAAGGTCTGAAAAAAAGACATTTAGCATCTATTGTCTCTGATGCTTGCTATCCGGAGGCTTCATCTACATAACAAGAACCTTGGCTTCCACAACTCCATTTATCTTAACTCAAGCATTTATTTCCAAGCAGATTTCCAGGACTGCAAGTCTTCAGCTTAACTCTTTAACCCAATTGCCAATGAGAATACCTTTGAATCCTTCTATAACTGTAATAAGCCCTCCCTGTCCTCACATTGAGATGTTTGACTTTTCTAGGCCAAACCAATGTATACATTACATGTATTGCCTTATGTCTTTCCCTGTAACTTGTCTCCCTAAAATGTATAAAACCAAACTGTAACTCGACCATCTCAGGCACTTTCTCAAGACCTCCTGAGATTGTTCTCCTGTCTATGGTCACTCATATTGGCTCAGAATAAACCTCTTTAAATATTTCACAGAGTTTGGCTTTTTCATCAACAAAATGCACCACAACTCACATAGACTCTTCCCATCTCTGCCACCACTACTACCAGATCTCATGTGAGATTCTATACATTATTGATAGATTGATGTTCCTCCACATAATCCCCTACAGTTGTGGTCATTTTTGGGAATTCCTCATAGGATACATGTAAATGGCTAGCTGCTGTTGAATTCGGATTTCTGTAGGCCTTCATGGGTCATTTAATGAAAAATTAGGAGGGGACCTTTCAAGGAGTTCTAGCTTGATAGCATTTTAAATAGTAAGTTTTCTATAATTTTCTAAGAAAACAAAATTACCCAAAGAGAACAACTGATGTAAGATTTCACTTTCTAATTAACCCCTCCACACGGAAAGAAGCAAGGGATTGCTGACAGCAAATTAACTTTGTATTTTGCATTTGCATTTCTGAATACCATAAACTTTCTCTAATTGTCCTGTATTAAATATAAACTCTGTTTTGAACAGAGTTTATTTTTAATTTCTTGCAGACTGATTTACTAAGTGTGCAAATTAGTATGAATGTGCTGCTAGCAAGCCAATAAACAGCATGTTTTCTAGGACTTAAAATAATGGAAAAGACTACTGAAATTTCTGATTAAATGCCTCCCTAAATATATAATTGTAGAGCATATGTTTACCACTGAAGACCTAACAGAAAGAACAAGAAACTTTTTTAAAGTTCACTTTTTTTAACTTACCAGCTCTGTCTATAAATATAAAGCAATGAAAGGCAAAGAGAGTCATTTATCAAACTGAAAATAAATTAAAACTATAAGGACAAAGAATATATGCAGTCTTGGATATTACAATTATGTTGAATTGGTTATGTTACATTATTTGACTTAAAGTGTATTTTTTTAAATAACATAGAATACAATCAAATCTCATTGTAGTTTGGTGCATGCAGAGTAGGAGGAAAGAATTCGGATTGGGCAGAAAACCAAAATGTTAGTAGGACATATATTTGTAACTAAACAAAGTACACAGGGCATATATTTGCAACTAAACAAAGTACAGACTCTGACTATAAGAAGATAGGTATGGGAGGGCAGCAGGAGAAAGGCATATCCATCAAGTAACAGTTATCACTGGGGTTATCTAAAGTAAGAAGCAAGCTTAAAATAAGGGGAGTCGCATAGAGAAAAGAAGAAATGGGTAAGGCTGGTATAAAAGAGGCCAATTCCACAGTTAAAGACCCAGGATCCCAAGTTGAGGGAAAGATTCCTATTTGAGGGGCCTAGGGCTATCCAGAACAATGATGGATGGCAGGAAGAGTGTACCAGTATCCAGGGAGGGAGCTGGCAGAAACAAACTAGGCTGTTAAGAAATAAAGTAGAAATCTATGCCTGAGTGCTGGGACAGACATGACAGAAATAAATGTATCACAAAGAAGGATCATGCTGAAACCACCTTTGCAAAAATTACGACTGAGAAAATAATGACAGTGAAAGAAATCTTATCCAATGGAGTCCATCTTTCTTCTAACCTCCAAGCCATTGTTGTTTATTCCTGGGTATGAGCCAAAGTAACTTTGGGAGGAACTCTGTTTATAGTTTAACTTTGAAACGAAGATGGTAACAGCTCTTTCCCAAAACAAATCCCCTTCCTACCTGGGGACGAGACTGCCTTTACAGAACTAACACATTAGACAAAAGATTAGAAATTATGGCTTAGGAGTCATGCAACTGGAGGCTGCAAGAGTCTGAACCTCCCCAAATTGCTCCTGGAGATAACATCACTATTGTAAAGCCCAAGATCAGTGCTTGAGATATTTTGTAGACCCTGTATCCTGGATGGATCAGCTGCCAGGAGCCAGATGATAAACTGGCTCATCTGGTCTTGTGGCCTCCACCCAGGAACTGACTCAGTTCAAGAGGATGGCTTTTACCCTCTGTGATTTCATCTCCAACCTGACCAATAAGCAATCCCCATTTCTCCAGCCCCTACCTGAAAAATTATCCTTAAAAACTCTGATCCTTGAATTCTTGGGGAGACTGATTTAAGTAATAATAAAACTCGAGTCTCCCATACAGCCAGCTCTGCATAAATTAAACTCTATTACAATTCCCCTGTTTTGATAAATTGGCTCTGTCTAGGCAGCAGGCAAGGAGAACCCACTGGGTGGTTACAATGTAAATGAGGAGCCAGGGCTAACAGATCCAGCATCAGACTGGTACTCACTAGACTGCAAGTAGGACATGGGAGACTGGTGGTCAGCACAGATGGGCCTCTGGAACCCACTCCTGAGACAGAAATTGGCTGAGGACCTGGGATGGAACATGTCAACAGGGATGGTAGGGGGAAGAGAAAGAAATCAGAAATTTTCTACATTTAATGCTACTGACAATGTAACTAGTAGACTTCTTTAAAATAACAATACTACAACTGAGGTATTGCTTCTCACAAGAGGGCATTAGCTGCGGGGCTCTGCCCGCAGACCCTGACCCAAATGACGGATGAATAAAACGTACACTGACACACAGATATTCTATTTTGCCAGTCCTGCTGAGTGTCTGACCGCCTGCCCACCAAGAGAGGTTTGTCACTGCGGCCAGCCCTGAGCAGCTTGCACTCCAGGCATTTATTTCATATACAATTAACAACAGAGGCTCTCAGTCAACACACTTGTGGATAATTAACATGGTTAAGAGAGTAGTTCTCAGAATGATTAAAACTCAGGTACCATGGTCTAAAATAAATACCATTAGGGGGCAACATCCCTAGTTGACCTCCCCCGGAGAGGGCCATCTGGCTCAAAGGTTAGTTAATGGAGGTAGGGTAAACAGACTTAACTGGGGAAGCCTCTATTGTCCCTAGTATTTACCCTATGACCTAATGCTCTAAGGTAAGCACCAGCTGCCTTCAGCCTGTTCAATTATTACAAGCTATGTAACCTTTCGGCCTTCCAAAAGGTTTGTGACTATTCCCTATAACTTTCCCTAATATTTCTGCCACCATTCTGATTGAATCCCAACAGACAACATTTCTGTATGTGATACATTTTATGTGCCTCCTCCAATTTTTTTATGTGCTTACTCCAATTCCTTCGCTGCCACCACCTCCATCAACCTCAGCCACTTGTCTTTTTTTCCAGGTTCCTCTGCTTGGGGGTGACCTATATCTTGCATCAGAAGCAATAGAGCCAACCCCTTGACTGCTCCTTTACAACCAAGCAGACCTGCCCCCATGCTCAGTTTCAGGCTCCTTTTGCCTTGGTAGAGCATGGAATTTGACATCTTAGCTAGAGAATGCCACCTTAAATGCTAGGGCCATGGAGTAAAGTTTAGCAAACAGGAACAGGAGACAAGGAAGTAAATATGCAGATAAAATTCCTTTTCTTTTCTCTCTCACATTGATTGCTCAAGGGTACTTTGCAGAGACACCTGCTGAGCAATCTGATGCATATACAGTCATGCACTATCTGGTCAACCACTGAGTGCCTATATGATGGTGGTCCCATAAGATTATAATGGAGATGAAGAATTCCTATTGCCTAGTGACGTCATAATGTCCTGCTGCAATGCATATTATGTGGTGATGCTGGTGTAAACAAACCTACTGAGCTGCCAAGTGGTATAAAAGCCTAGCACATACAATTATGTACAGTTCATAAAACTTTATGGTAATAAATTACCAGAATTTATTTGCCATGGCAAATAATTACCAGCCTGTGTTGTTGACTTATGTATTTATTATACTATACTTTTTCTTGTTATTTTAGGGTGTACTGCTAAAAATTAACTGTAAAATAGTCTCAGGCAGTTACTTCAGGAGGTATTCCAAAATAAAATATTGTTATTATAGTTATTATAGGAGATGACAGCTCCATGCATGCTATTGTTCCTAAAGAACTTCCAGTGTGGGACAAGATGTGGAGGTGGAAGATAGTGATATTGATGATCCCGACTCTGTGTAGGCCTAGGGTAATGTGTGTGCTTGTGTCTTAGTTTTTAACAAAGAAGTTTAAGAAGTAAAATAAATAAATAAATAAACGTTAAAGTAAAAAAGTTTATAGAATAAGGATATAAAGAAAGAAAATATTTTTGTACAGCTACATATGTTTTAGCTAAGTTTTATTACAAGAGTCAACAAGTTTAAAAATACTAAGAAGTTTATAAAGCAAAAAAGTTATAGTAAGCCAAGATTAATTTATTATATAAAATTAAAAAAATAAATTTAGTGTAGCCTAAGTATCAGTGTTTATAAAGTCTACAGGAATGTACAGTAATCTTCTAGGACTTCACATTCACTCACCACTCATTCACTGACTCTCCTAGAGCAATTTCCAGTCCTATAAGTTCCATACATGGTAAGTATCCTGTACAGGTATATCTTTTTTAAAATATTTTATACCCCATTTGTACTGTACCTTTTCTAGGTTTAGATATGTTTAGCTACACAAATACTTAGCAGTGTGTTACAATTGCTTACAGTATTTGGTACAGTAACTTGGTGTGCAGGTTTGTAGCCTCAGAGCAACAGGTTGTACCATATAGCCTAGGTGATTAGTAGGCTATACCATCTAGGTTGGTGTAAGTACACTGTGATGTTCGTACAAAGATGAAACCACCTAACAAGGTATTTCTCAGAATGTATCCCCTTTGTTAAGCCATGCATGATTGTATTCACAGAGGTAAGTTGTGGATACTGAGGCAACGGCTCATGTATCATGCATTGCTTTACCTCCCATCCTTCCCTTCCTTGTTTCTATTTTTATTTTTCCACTCTCAGTGCCCTGAATTTGCATCTCCCAAATAAAGTATTCGTATTTAATTATTGCTTAAGGTTTTATTTTCTAGGGGACTCAAACTAAGACAATTACTAGAGTAAGAATAAACAGCATTGTGATTTCACATTTTGTGCAGCATAACATAATGGAAACAGAATAGAGGAAGACTTAGCAGGCTTACTCAGTGTACTTACTCTAATTACTTAGTAGACTTGAATGCTTACTCAGGAGACTTGATGTGATCTCCTACATGGTCTGTGAAGACACTTAAATTTCCTGGGCCTAACATTCTCCCTTTTACAAATGGAGATGTTGTACCATGGTGGCATTATGCTGTGCAAGTGGTGGTTCCCCAATTTATTCTAATACATGGATTAACTACACAAGTGATCTGGGCAGGGAGAATTTTGATAATATAGGTTTCTAGACTCCTTCCAAACTGAGGATAATTCAGTAGGCCTAGAGTTGGGCCTGGAATATGTATTTTGTTGCAGGTACCCAGGTACCACTGATGTACATCCAGGGTTGGTGACCACTGGCAAACAACAACCAAAAGTGAGCTGGAGTGGCTATACTACAATTATAAATGGGCTTTAAGTCAAAAAATGTTAAAAGAGCCAAAGAACATCATTATAGAATGATGAAAGTTCCATTATTTAAGAAGATACAGCAATTAGAAACATATATAACCATAAAATGTAATCCTCAAATATATAAAACACATTGACAGAATTAAAGAGAGAAATAGGCTTTTTAATAATAATATATAATAATAATAGTTGGAGGTTTCCATACCTCACTTTCGATGCAGTGGCATGATCCTGGCTCATTGCAACCTCTGCCTCCCAGGTTCAAGCAATTCTCGTGTTTCAGCCTCCGGAGTAGCCGGGATCACAGCCTTGTGCCACCACGCCCAGCTAATTTTTGTGTTTTCAGTAGAGACGGGGTTTCGCCATGTTGGCCAGGCTGGTCTCGAACTCCTGGCCTCAAGCAATCCGCCCACCTTGGCCTCCCAAAGTGCTGAGATTACAAGCATGATGAGCCACTGCTCCTGGCTGTGTATAGTTTTTAAATTGGTGTCCTTGCAGAGGGGATGATCAATGGAGGCTTGTATTCTGCCATCTCGCTCTGCTTATCTCTGATACACTTTCAATATACAAAAATATTGTGTTTCTATATATTTGTAATGAATAATTTAGCATGAAATTAAGAAAGCAATTACTTTTAAGATATTATCAAAAAGAATAAAATAGGAATATATTTAACTAAAAAAAGTGTAAAACTTATACTCTGAGAAATATAAAACCCATTTAAAAAAATAAAGAATTTCTAAAGACATAAAAAAAAATTCCAAATTTCTGATTCAAGACAATATTGTTAAGATAACAATCCTCCTCAAATTGATCTACAGAATCAATGCAATACTTATCAGAAGGCCCGTAGGCTTCTTCTTATAAATCAACAAGCAGATTCTAAAATCCATTTGTGGTTGGGAAGGGTCTGGAATAAGCAAAATAATCTTGTTAAAAAGAAAAATATTGAAGGACTCACACTTTCTGATTTCAAAACTTACTACAAAGCAATAGTAATTAGACCAGTTTGGGACTGGCATGAGGACAGACATGTAGACCAATGGGATAAAATAAAGAATACAGAAATAAACTATGTATCTATGGTCAATTGATTTTTTTATTTCAAAAATTGTTTTTACTTAGAAGCATTCAGAATGTCAACAAAACAGCTGAAACTGTTTCTTTTTTGCAATTAGAGAGATATTCAGTTAACAGAACAATTATTTTGTGTTAGATGCATCACAGACAATTGAAGAAGAAAAAACTACCATCCCTATATATAACTAATTTGTGCTGTGCACTAACGAGAATCTGATTTAAATTTCCACGCCAATTTACAACCCCCATATTCTACCTGGCAAGGTTAGTGGCTATTGTAAATACCACCAGAACAGGGCTTTCTAAAGACACATTCAGTAGTGTGTTAACTATACAAAAAAAAAGACACTGTACAGTTAAAAAACAAATCTTACACAGCCTTACATTTCAATTTTTTTTCTTTAAAAGAAGGGAGCTGTGTACAGGGGGATTAAATGCTTTATAGACAAGAAAAAAAGACTACACTAGAACCAACGTATTCATCATCATCTTCTTCATCTTCTTCCTCCCCTTGATCTTCATCTTCTTCATCTTCCTCCTCTTCTTTCTTTTTCTTACTTTTTTCAACCTTTACAACTCCCTTTTTTTGCTGCATCAGGCTTTCCTTTAGCTTGATATGCAGCAATATCCTTTCTGTATTTTTCCTTCAGCTTCACAGCCTTCTTTTCATGAGGCTGCTTTTCATCTGCAGCAGTGTTATTCCACATCCCTCCCAGTTTCTTTACAATATCACTAGTGGACTGGACAGGATGTTCTCCTTTGATTTTTGGGTGATACTCAGAACAGAACAGAAAAAAGGCCGAAGGAGGCATCTTAGGTGCATTGAGATCCTTGAACTTCTTTTTTGTCTCCCCTTTAAGTAGGGATATATTTTCATTTCTCTTTCATAACAGGCCTTGTCTGCCTTTGCCATGTCTTCAAATTTTCCTTTCTCTTTAACAGACATGGTCTTCCACCTCTCTGAGCAGTTCTTAGAAAACTCTGAGAAACTGACTGAAGCATCTAGTTGTTTCTTCTTGTGCTCCTCCTGATAAGTTTGCACAAAAAATGCATATGATGACATTTTGCCTCTTGGCTTCTTAGGGTCTCTTTTGCCCATGTTTAGTTACTTTTCTTCAGTGAGGCACAGAATTGCCCAGTGCCCTTCTGGCTCTCACTTGCCCTGGCACTGTCTCTATGGAGATCAATGTACTGCAATGGCTGTGAGAGGGTCAACTGATTTTCAACAAAGGTGCCAAGATCATTCAATGTGGAAAGAGTAGTGTTTTCAACAAATGCTGCTAAGACGACTTGGTAGCCACATGCAAAGGAATGAAGTTCTCACAGGATATACAGATATTAACATAAAATGGATAAAACACCTAAATGTGAGAACTAAAGCTATAAAAGTCTTACAAGAAAGATAAGGATAAATCTTCATGACCTCACATTTGGCAATGGATTCTTAGATATGATCAAAAGCAAGAGCAACAAGAACAACAAAAACAGTTAAACTGGACTTCATTGAAATAAAAAACTCCTGTGCTTCAAAGGATACTATCAAGAGAGTAAAAGGACAACTCACAGAATGGGAGAAAATACTTGCAAATCATATGTCTATCTGATAAGATATTGTATATGAAATATAGAAAGAACACTTGCAACTCAATGATAAAAAGACAACTCAATTTTTAAAGTGGGTAAAAAATCCGAATAGACATTTATACAAATAAGGTATACAAATGGCAAACAAGCACATGGGAAGGTGCTCAACATCATTATTCATCAGGAAAATGCCAATGAAAACCTCAATGAGACACTACTTCTGCTCACTAGGATGGCTAGAATCAAGAAGTCAGACAATAACAAGTGTTGCCTATGATGTGGAATAATTAGAATCCTCATACACTGTTGGTGGGAATGTAAGATGGTTCAGCCACTTTGGAAAAAATTTTGGCAGTTTCTCAAATGGTTAAACATAGAGTTACCCATATGATTCAACCCTTCTACTCACAGATGTATACCCAAGATAAATAGAAACATATGTCTGCATAAAACCTTGTACACAAATGTTGACAGCAGCATTATTCATGGTAGCTAAAAGGTAGAAACAACCCAAATGTCCATTAACTGATGAATGGATAAACAAAGTAGGGCATAGTCACAAAATGGAATATTATTTGATCATTACTAGAAATGGCATACTGCTACGTGAAGAAGCCAGTCAGAAAATGTAACATACGATTCATTTTACATGAGATCTCCAAAATAGGCACTTCTATAGAGATAGACATTAGATTAGTGACTGCTTAAGGCTGATGGGATGGTGGAGGATGGAGGGGCATGGTATCTAAAGAGTACTGGGTTTTTTTTGAGACCATAAAAGTGTTCTAAAATTGACTTTGTTAATGACTACACATATTTATAAATATACTGAAAACTATTGAATTGTACACTTTAAATTTGTGAATTGTATGGTATGTGAAAGATATCTCAACAAACCTTAAAATCAAAACACATAAATAGAGGATTAGAGATCTGAGTGTGAGCACAGGTGAATATCCTTTTATTTTTTACTTGATGTAAATTCAAATGACAAGTATCCTTTATGGTTATTTTTGCAACTCTTCTAGGAAGATAGACTATAATAAAATTTATTATATTTATAATTAAATTTACATTTAAAGACCAAAAACAGAGTTGTCATTTCCTTGCTCTTGCCAATTTGGGTTTGCTAAAAAATTTATTTTTTGATCTTATAAGATTTAAATGTAGTATATGGGTTACTGATTTTCTTCCAGAATCTAATCACATTCTTATATAGACTATAATTGGACAGGATGCTTTACAATTGTGGCAATCCTCTCTGAAAGATACATATAAATTATATTTCTAAGTGAGTTAAAGAAATTCAATTTTAAATTTGTTTTGCAAATTTGAAGAGTTTTTGCCAAAAACTAATGTGACGAATATAATAACACAAGCTTAACCCTTGTTATTTTGAGAAAAATTAACTGACTCATACTTTTAATATTAGGTAAGTTTTGGCAATGCTAACAATAAAGTATAATAGATTTGTTCCAATTAAAGTCAGCTTACATCACTAAAACTAGCATTTAATTTGATATTCTGTTAAATAAAATTTATTTTTTATCCTGTTTGAAATGTATTTGTGGTTATTCCATATAACAGAGATGTAGAGTTTATTTACAAAGTATATTTCATAAGTTTTTTGGTTTTTTTGTTTGTTTGTTTTTATTTTTGGGGGGAAAGAGTTTCTCTCGTCGCCCAGGCTGAAGTGCAATGGTGTGATCTCAGCTCACTGCAAACTCCGCCTCCCAGGTTCTAGCAATTCTCCTGCCTCAGCCTCCCAAGTTGCTGGGATTACAGGCACCCGCCACCATGCCAGGCTAATTTTTGTATTTTTAGTAGAGACGGGGTTTCACCATGTTGGCCACACTGGTCTCAAACTCCTGACTTCAGGTGATCCACCCATCTCGGCCTCCCAAAGTGCTGGGATTACAGGCATGAGTCACCGCACCTCGCCTATTTTATAAGTTTTAAGGATTAATTTAGTTTCATTTTTTCACAATTTTTCAATTATATTTTGAGGCTGAAGAGTAATTTAGCTATTAATGTATTTAATCTTCGTAAAATGAGAACTGCAGTTGACCATTGAACAACACGTATTTGAACTGTATGGGTGCACTTACATGCAGATTTTTTTTCAACCAAATGTAGACAGAAAATACAGTGTCTGTGGGCCGTGAACCCGTGTATACCCAGGGCTGAGTTTTCTTATCAGTGAGTTCCCCGAGATCCATTGTGGGACTTGAGTATGAGTGGATTTGAGTATACACGGGTGGTTCTGGAACAAATCCCCTGTGCATACTGAGGGATGACTGTACATATAGTATTAGTTATTGATAATAAATATTTTCTACATATTTACAATTACGTTACACATTAAAAGTTGTCATGGATGATTTACTGGTATTTCAGCCACCAATTTAACTGCTAATTATTAGTGAATATTTTAAAATTAGGGAAATTAGAATTAGGTGGGAGAAGGGACAGAAGGATAACAGTGCTCCTACAATATGCTCTTCTAACATGTCTGTCACATTAGAAGATCAATATTTAGATCAATATTTTGAATTAATCTAATTTCTTCTTCTTCTCCCAAGAGAGAAGGAGCAGAAGAAATTAGAGCGATACAAAATACTAGAAACTGAAGTCATTAACACTTAGGAATGAGGGTTTTGAGCTCCATATTAATTGATCAGCAAAACCAGCCCGGAGCATTTTGTTTGAGTGCTTTGGCAAATATTGCTCATATAGGACTCTGTATATTGGGGAAGTGATTTGGATAATTGCTAGTGGAAACATAGCAGGTCTCCTGCTTAGCTATGCTAGCAATTTAAGGCCAATAAAGCTCTGCCTGTCCATAAATTTCAACATCCCAGGAACCACATGTAGAAGGGATTGTAAGTCAATATCTACACCCAGGTTCAATTCTGAGTTTTGTGAGGCATGAGGTTGTCACAATTTGTGGGAGGGGCCTTCCAAAAGAGCAATAATGTAAAATTAGAAATATAAAAGTAGGTACAGGGACTAGGAAAGGGGGTCAAAAAAGTAAAAAATCATAAAGCTTCTGCTCCTTTGGTATCACAGTAAATCCGTCCCTAAAATCACTAAATGTTTCAGTAAAGACTGATTGACAACATTAATGTGAGAGGAAAGAAAGCCACTTTTTTAATACCTTAAAACTAGCTTCTTTTGATGAGTTTAGAACTTCAAGTGATCATAAATATGGCCCTACTTCTACCTGTCTTCTGCAGTTAGGGGAACACTGGGCTATCCCTGGTTCTCCAGATAAATTCTTGTCATTTGTTTCTTTCTCCATGACACCAAAAGAAAAAAAAAAAGTTTTGTTTCAATATTGCCATATTTATTATCAGAAATTTGCTTGTTTATTCTCCTAAAATCAGTTTATACCATAAAAATATGTTTTCTAAACACATAACTCTAATCTTCTAAGGCACAAATTCTAATAGAATTCCATTTATTAAAGTTACAATGCTTGCATCCCATTCCTTTTCATTATTCAAGTCCACCTCTGAACAGCAGAATGCACAGAGTTTAGGGCATGCCTTTTATTTCATTTGTTACTATCCTGAGTTATAATATCCTATTTTTGAAAGTTTCCTAATATCTTTCTTCTTAAACTTACTTCATTTAAGTGCCTGTTTAAGGCAGTGAAAACAGAAACATAGGATGAAAAGATCCCTTTATAATCTCAGCTGCACAGAAAATCGAGTTCACATAAACCATGATAGCCCAACTACATTTAAAACGTTTTATTAATGATAATTCAAAATTGTTTGCCATTTTATTTTTTCATATTTTGACAGTAATCATCTTACCAAAATGGATAATTAATAATTGATATGAAAGAAAAAATCAGCCTTAGAAAAATATCTGAACAGATTTTTAAATGTAGATAACTTAAAAACTATTTAAATATGACACAGTCTTCATGAGTGTTTAATAAGGCTATACTTCGAGTTTTAAGTCAATTCTATGCTGTGTATCCTTGGTTATACATTTTCTCAAAGTGAAATGCTTTAACATTTGAATTATCCTATATAGTCACCTGAATTAATTCTTAATTTTATTTATAAACACATTCTATATGTGTCTATATATAACACTTATCTCATTGTATTATAAGAGCTACTTATCTGTGAGTCCACCAAAGGAAAGAATAAGGCAATTTTTATCTTTTTGCCTAGGGGAATTGATGCTCAACATTGTCGATGAACGAATGGCTGAATAAATACATTCACAATCCTCTCTGTGTTTTAAAGTAGATGCAGCTTTATCCAGTTATCTCAAAAGGGATTAAAAAGTTACTAAAACAAGTTATCCATTTAAAATTCTAATAGCACATTGAAAAGCTGAGTTAATAAAGATTTTAATAAGATAAAGACTTACGATGAAGGGTTTCAAACTTATTGCTGGTAAGCCAAATATCCCTCCGTAGTTGTTTGGCTGGCTCAGGTTATTTTTATTTTTACTTTTTGAATGTGAATGTTTAGACAGGGCATCTACTCTCTAGTTCACCATAGGATCTATCATCCCTATTACCTTAGACCAGACCTAACTCTTAATTCCTTGTTATTTGCATGGCCACTTAGCATTTGAGTCTAGGATCTCAGTTCTCCTAGGGAGGGAAAGTAAACAGACTATCTTGTAATTTATAAGTTGTAATCACCCTTTCAGGCTTACAAATATTTTGTAGCCAACACAAATCCATACTAGAATGACAAATGAAGATTTAACAAAACCAAATTTAGCAAAAGCATAAGTGAGAATCCATGATACTGGAATTGTGGAACATTCTAGGAATAGCCTTAGTGAATAAATTACATTCCTACTATTATCCAGTTGTTTGAAAAGAACTGAAATGAAAAAGAAAGGTAATTTTGAATAGTTAAAAATATTTAGTCACTTGTTTATGTCTTATCACTTGTATTTAGTAATGCTAGTATATCAATATTCATATTAAATTTGGATTAAACCTTATTGATAATGGCAACAGAATAAAGGGGCACCAGGAGATCAAAAATAAGTACAGTATTCAATAAAAATCCTGCTCCAGATCAAAGATAAGTTACTCACAAATAACACATTCTTCTCCTCTGATAACCTCTAGCCATCAACATTTTTCCTTTCTTTTAGAGCCAGCCTAAGCCTCAACTTCAGCACAACTTCCATAACCAAGTTCACTCTCAAAGCAAGAGCTCACCTTCCTCAAAGTGCACTTATTATCTTTATCAGATTACCACTCTTTAACAAATTTATAAGCCTGTAAGTTTCAGTACCAGTAATTTAGCACCCAAATTCAGTACATAATTTCGATTACTGTGATGTAATATGTTGATTATATGTAATGCAAAGCATCATTCAATAATTGGTATTTACTTCACTGAAACTCTTCAATTATATTATGAACACTTTGTCAGTAAAAGTGTAATCTCTTTTTGCCTCAACTGTGAAGTGAATACATCATCATTCCTGGAACACTTAGATTTTTAGGCCACACATCACTGATTACCTTTTGCTTTTGACAGTTTAATTACTTGAGGTTCTGGAATCCAAGGAATGGAGATTTTCTCAGGGATATAAAAATACTCTGGAAGGCTCACTTCTGTTGTGTATGAAACGGTCTTAGGCTTCCTCAACTTTGAGATACGAAAGAGCATAAGAGTCTGTGAACAAACAGTAAAATTAGAATGTAATTTTCTTAACTTTCACCCCCAAAACACAAAAGACAGCATTATGTATTTAGACTATACCTTTGGGAAAAAAAATCCATCAAGGATAGAATTTGATTATTTCATTATTTTTATTTAATTGGTGGAAAACAGTACAAACACATTTCAGAAAACCAGTGGAGTCCTCTTTTATTGAGAGATGACCAATGTCCCCCGTGCTAATGCTTTCAGTGTTGAGAAATTCATTGCCTTAAGAGGAAACTATTCCACCGCTGACCAGCATTTGAGAAAGTGCTTTTCTCCTTAAGTTGAAACCTGTACTCCTTCATATCTACCCATCAGATATATCAGATACATTCTTTTGTTTTTATTATTATACTTTAAGTTTTAGGGTACATGTGCACAACATGCAGGTTTGTTACATATGTACACATGTGCCATGTTGGTGTGCTGCACCCATTAACTCGTCATTTAGCATTAGGTATGTCTCCTAATGCTATCCCTCCCCCTCCCCCAACCCCACAACAGTCCCTGGTGTGTGATGTTCCCCTTCCTGTGTCCATGTGTTCTCATTGTTCAATTCCCACCTATGAGTGAGAACATGCGGTGTTTGGTTTTTTGTCCTTGCGATAGTTTGCTGAGAATGATGGTTTCCAAGCAATGGCAACAAAAGCCAAAATTGACAAATGGGATCTAATTAAACTCAAGAGCTTCTGCACAGCAAAAGAAACCACCGTCAGAGTGAACAGGCAACCTACAGAATGGGAGAAAATTTTTGCAACCTACTCATCTGACAAAGGGCTAATATCCAGAATCTACAATGAACTCAAACAAATTTACAAGAAAAAACAAACAACCCCATCAAAAAGTGGGCGAAGGATATGAACAGACACTTCTCAAAAGAAGACATTTATGCAGCCAAAAAACACATGAAAAAATGCTCATCATCAGATACATTCTCATTAGTAGCACAGACTGAGGCCTCCTATTTCACTAAAGACAATTTTGTGAATTTATAAAAATAACTGGGTCCCACCTCTCCACAGATGTTCAAAAACTCTCTTACCTAGGTTTGTTATTTTTAGTTCCTCAATGATTACTCATATAATGGGGGTTACAACAACTCACCTCCATGCATATGCTCCTCTAGACAAAATGTAGTTCAATACTATTCTTCGTAAAGTGGACACTTAATATAAGCCCAGGTCTCTAAGTGTAAGTGAAGCAAGTTAAAAGTGACTTTTGTTTCTTTAGGCATATTTTCAATTCAATTAAACAACGACAAGGCTCATATCATGCATAAGATGTCAAAGGATAGACCAAAACACGTGAGAAAAGTTCTTAAGATTCTAGGATTTCACAATCTGACAGGAGAAACAGTTAAACATAAAAGTAAATCCAATAAAAACATAATTTATTAAATGTAATAATAAACACATATGCTGAGTTCCAAGGAAAAAGCTAAAGGAAGAAGGAGAAAGAAACTATATATATGCACACACAATGAAAAGGCTAGTCATGGACAAAATAACACCCCTCTCAACCATTTGTAATTTAAATAAAATGTTTTGACAAGAGGTAATAATGAAGAAAATGAATTGAAAAAGAAAATGGGAGGGCATTATGACAGGCTTAAATTTTGAAATAGCCACTAATTGAAAAATTTTAATGTAATAGTGTACTGAAAGTTGAACATAAACCTTCTGAAATCTATTGTTCTATATCAGAAAGAAGTGGTTTGGTTTGAGCTAAAGAAAACCATCAACTTCTTAGAAGCACGGTACAGTCAAGAAAGTATCAAAGCCTCAGGATTTAACATTTTTTGAGCCAATCAGAAATTCAAAATCCAGGTCATTTAAAAATATCATCACCAATTGTTAGAAATCTGGGATTAGGCTGTATTGATTCTAGCATTCTGACAAATAAAAAAATAAATAATTTCTACAATGCCAAGTATTTTGATATATATAACTGAAGATAAATCTTAAGAAAGAAAAATGTATATAAAAATGTGTGTAAGTTGCTAAAACAAAACCTCATTTATAGCTTTTTTTCTTTCTCTTTTTTTTTTTTGAGAAGGAGTTTCACTCTTGTTGCCAGGGCTGGAGTGCAATGGTGTGATCTCAGCTCACTGCAACCTCCACCTCCCAAGTTCAAGCAATTCTCCTGTCTCGGCCTCCCAAGTAGCTGGGATTACAGGTGCATGCCTCCACACTAGGCTAAGTTTTTTGTATTTTTAGTGAAGACCAGGTTTCATATTGGTCAGGCTGGTCTTGAACTCCTGACCTCAGGTAATCCACCTGCCTTGGCCTCCCAAAGTGCTGGGATTACAGGCGTGAGACACCACGCCTGGCCAGTAAGAGCACTTTAACAGACACCTGAAGTAACTGAGAGAGGTAGCCCACTAATGTGTAGGGAAAAGTAACAGAGAAAGTTCAAAGGCCATGGGGAAGACACCTGGCATGTTTGAAGCAAAGCAACTAGGCATGTGCTGAGGGAGTGGCCTTAGAGAATGGACTCCAGTAGAAAAGGTGAGATGAGGGAAGGAAGAGGAACTGATGGACTCCTACATGACGGGTCATGCAGATCATCCAAAGGATATGGGCTTTTAACAAACATTAGCTGGAAAGCCAGTAGAAGAATATGCACACAGGAGCAACATGAGCAGGCTTGCGTTTACAACAATCGCTTTGGTTGCTCTGTGAGAATAGATTGTACCTAATTCCAATCATAAAAATAGATTGTACCTTATTTTAAGCTGTAATGATAGAGTCTATAGCAATAGTTAATAGTAATAGTAGTGTACTATTACTATAGGGTAGTAATAAGTACCTCAATATCATGCATAAAGAGTGCACTTATTATATATACGAGGTAAGCATTTTATGCATACTTATTTCAGTTTTTACAAATTACCAATATCTCCATATAAAAAAATATAAAAATTTAGGCTTGAGGAGGTTTAAATAACCAGCCTACAGTCACACAGCTAGACAGTGTTAGAGTCTGAATTCTCAGCCTGGCTAT
Organism: Pan troglodytes; assembly: GCF_028858775.2. NCBI lineage: Eukaryota > Metazoa > Chordata > Mammalia > Primates > Hominidae > Pan > Pan troglodytes. The sequence goes on along the minus strand of NC_072421.2, from coordinate 36,827,222 downwards.
CTGACACCAGAGATGATTCTACCTGGCTACACAGCAAAATACCCTGGGCAACTTTTAGAACATATTCCTACCCACCCCCTCCTAGTGATTCATATTTAATTTTTCTTGAGTGGGGCCTGGGTATGGGCATTATTTTAAGTTCTCCAGGGCACTCTAATGTGCAAATAGAAGTGAAAACTACTGTGAATTAATGACTACATTGTAATGCCTTAAATTACACAGTAGAATGCTTTGTTTCAGATTCATTATTTAACGAGGTATAAAGGAAAAAATGACAACTGAGCTGTCCTTCGGTACTCACTACTTTTCCTTCTAAAAATGTTATTTAATCAAAATAATATTTTAAATAGTAACAGCTCTGTAACTCTGTGTACTTTTAAAGAGAGAGTAATTGAAGTGAATCATCTATTACTCCATTCCCACCTCGATCTTCGTCAGTCCCAGGAGGGCGATGGCCACACGGATACTACTGCTCTCTAGAGTGCCTGTGATCAACCTTCGCTCATACTCAATACTCGACATCTGTTGCTGTGCTGCAAAAGCCAAAGCCTTTTCCTTGGCTTCATTAGTCATTGGCAATTTAAGGTCCACATACAGGATTTGATAGGGTTTGCATTTCAAATACAGAACTGGATATTTCTTATTAGGCCCTGGAGGAAGAAAAAAAATATTAATGAATACAATGAACATTTATGCCCTTGACATTGTCATCCAGGATGGACTTGGGAGGTTTGAAATATAAAATTGCAGTTATGGTCATTATGAAACAGAGTAAAAATAAATGCATAGCACATGTCTATTAGTTCTAATTCAGTAATTAAAGAGCAAGTTTTCAGGAATTAAAGATTATTGGTATTCTCTAAGAGATCTAGTCAAATGACTGGTCCATATAAACATCATCAACATGCTCAAAAATTCAGTGACCATTGTGCTCCTATCAGTGATAGGTAGGGGGAGAGTAGACATAAATGTGAAAAAAAAAGACACCTGTCAAAAACTCCCAAGAACTGCCATTTTCTTTCACTGACAACATTTTAATGCTTAGTTCCTTAAGGAAAAATAATCAAGAACTGGAGGCCAGGGTAAAATTCCAGCTTATATAACATTATGCAGATTTTTTGAGAGTAAAATAATTTCCAGATTATTTGAGAAATGGAAAGTGTTGCCAAGTAAATATTTTGTATGCCAAATTCCAATATTTAGCTTAAGACTGGAAAAGGAAGACTTAAAAAATCACCATTGAAATTTTTTAATTGGTAAAATGGTGCTCTATTTCATGGATACTGATATAATAAAGTTAAAAGAAGCCCTTTCGAAATCTAAACACACAGAAGAGAAGCTTGCTATGAGTATGCTTAGGTAACTATATGAGGAAAAGTCCATTCTTCAACATTATAAATGAAATAAAACACATGTGTACTCTACCTTCTTCTCGTGTACTGCTGTAATAAACTGGACTTGAAGAAGTATTCATTGGAAGGCAACTGGAAGGCAAGGGGGTCATACCTTTTCCTTCCGCAACATATATTAATTGTCCAATCTAAAACACAAGACATTATAGTATTAAATTTCAAAATCTCTCATAAAAATATAACTTTTTCTGCTACAAGGGAAATCTGCATACTATAAGAACTACCATGCATTGTGCTTTTATAAGCAACACAGCCTATAAATGGGTAAACAAAGGTAAGGCACAAATATAGTTCAACCATAGTATGGGAGAAACTTTGCCTGCAACCAGAGCACAGGGATTGCTTAAGAAGGTCCCAGGATTGCATTGATAGCAGTTGATCTTCCCAAATATCCTCAGGCAAATGCTGTCTTAAAATGAACAAATGAGGAAGCAAGAAATTTTTTTCCTTTAGTCTGTAACTTATTATTGGACAGGAGCGACATCAGTTTTGCCAGGCATCTGAGTCCCCAAAACTCTACATTTTAAAGTGCAGGCTTTCAAAATGAACATGGAAAAGTCTAAATTTTTTTTAGAAAAAATAATTAGACCAGAAGTAGAAAAGGCTTAAGAAAGAAAAGAATCTTTTATTTGATTAATAAAAGCCCTCTTTAATTATCCGTCCCAGAGAGGCATTAAAATGTGACAGCAGTTGAGTTTCACATCCCCTTGAGCTAAATAATTACTTCTTGAGGCCACTTGATATGTGGTCTCTACGCTAACTGAAGCCAAGTAGCCATAAAATGCCATATGCTAGAAACCACAACTCATACTCTATAGTTCAAACAATGTATAGCCAATCATTAGCCAATATTATTTCTATAAATCAGGGAGGATTCCTGTCAAACAACTTTGTATCAGCCACCCTTGTCCCTTTTTGCCTTTAAAAATCTGTTTGTAACAAAGAATGAAGGGAGCACTACCCAAGGCAACCTGGAAGTAAGTCATTTGCAGCCATCCTGAACCTTGGCCCAAATAACCTCTCTATATTAATGTTGCCTCAATTTCTTTCTTTAGACCAACAGGCTAAAGAGATAAGGCAAAAACAAAAGCAGGAATAATGCAAGGGCAGCAACATGATATAGTGAAAGATCAGCAGAGGTGGACATTTCTGGTTTTAATTGGCACTGCCATTTCTTAGCTACTAGGCTTCAAGCAAGTTTACTAAACCTCTGAAATCCAGTTTCCTCCTCTGTAATATGGGATGATCAATACCTTAATTTTAGGAACCTAGAGTTTTAATAAAAAGGAATAGGAGAGAGGGAGTCTCAAAAGACATATGCAATCACAATGGTTGAACCTTATTTAGATCCTGATTCAAAGAATCTTAAAACAAAGTGACAGAAAAAACATACAAATAAGTATAAGACAATTGGAGAAATCTGAAAACAGCTTGGATGTTTGGATGATATTAAGAAAAATTTTACCATATTTTTATAGCAAGGATATCTTTGGCAGTGTCAAAAAAACATTTTTGTTGTAGAAACACTTACTGAATTGCTTATGAATAAAATTCTGTGATCACTGGGATTTGCTTCATTATAATCATGAAACATCTAGATAAATGATGTAAACCAAAAATAAAATTCTAAGATCCCAACTAACTAAATGGATCCCTGCCCAGCCAAAGGCATTCCAAAGTTAACCTGAAAAACTAGTTCAAGCCATGACAGGAAGTGGGGGAGTCCAGACATGCCTCATTATACCTTCCTCCTGTTGGAATTCAGGCACAGCTTACCAGCATTAACATTACAACAGAGACCTTAAGACTGAAAAACAGACTCTAGCAGGAAGGTATCAACATGAAATAGCAGGCCCTGAAAGAAATCAAAGTATTTTATCTCAAAATAGATTTCCTTGACATTTTGAAATGGCCCTGCAAAGCTGTCACTTACGGGGATAACCTACATTCTGTAGAGAATCCCCTTTCCTTTTCCGGGTCTTTTTCCTGATCCAGGAGAGAATTAACTAAAGAGTTTGACATCTTTTTAAGGAATTTGCTATCTATTCCTTCTGAAGCCTGCTATCTGAAGACTTCATCTGTATAAGAAGAATCTTGGTCTCCACAACCCAGTATCTTAACCAACATTCTCCCTTCCATGTATTCCAGATCTTTAGATATACTCTTTCAACCAATTGCCAATCAGAAAATCATTGAATTCTATGACCTAGAAGTCTCCACTTTGTGTTATCCTGCTTTCTGGACAGAACCAATGTATATCTTACATGTATTGATTGATGTCTTATGCCTCCCTAAAATGTATAAGACCAAGCTGCATCCTGACTACCTAGGGCACATGTTCTCAGGATCTCCTGGGGCTGGGTCACAGGCCATGGTCATTCATATTAGGCTCAGAATAAATCTCCCCAAATATTTTAGAGTTTGACTCTTTTTGTCAACAATGATATAAAGGTAAACTGATCATGCCAAAAATACATATTCTAAAATATTACAAATCTAGATAACAAATGAAACAGAAATTAAAAATCTATAAACAATATAAGAATGAAAAATTTCTCACTGTGAGGTCTATTATTTATAGCTTTGTTATCCCCCATTAGGATTTGTTTATAATTCATTTGGTGGTCTATTGCTGTATGATAATGTTCCCTAAAATTTTATTAATTAAGACCCACAGTTATCTATAGTTCATGCTGGAAAAAAGAATATGAAAAACTTTGAATGCTTTATATTATTTATCATTTAAGTCTATACACTCCTGGCAATAAATACTACACAATACACAATTTTCATATAGTATATTTTCTTAAGCAGCCACGTACTTTACAAGCAAAAATCCAAGCTAGCCATTTGAAATGTGATTTGTGTGTTTGTGTGTTTGTATGTGTTTCCACACAAATACAACTGAATGATCAACAATTAAAGATGTAAAATATTCAGTAATTCAAGTAGAGGAAAAATGCATCAGTTAAAGACTGAAGATCTTTAGATAAAACAAAGAAATTAGATAACTAATTACCTAAAAATTCGATGCTTTATCAAAAATAAAATATGCATAAGCAATTAGACTCATTGAGTGTAGAGTTATTATAACTACCTGTTTCCTTTAATGTGTGCCCAAATTAAACCTGAACTAGGGCTTGTCTACCATGTGAAAATGAATACCAACCTATGGGAGTCAATTTAAAAGGAGTAAATGGCTATTTGCCAGAATATTTTCCTCAAATATAAATTATAACACCTTCTCAGCCATTGATTCATCAATTAAAATATTATTAACTAGGACTCCACTCAATTTCCACTAAATTCTACATCTTACACACACAGTATATTACCATATCTCAAAAAATTATTTTGACTAACATGTTCAATATCAATATATTCTTTGTATTAAAAAATCACTTAATATAATTGAAAATAATGCTTATCTTGCCTGTGTCAGAACATTATTCAGAAGAGCCATAATCTCTACTATAGTTTGATTATTTGCTTCCACTTTTTCTTGGAATAAAATTAGACCATGAAAGGCACAGAAATGCAATAAATAAAAAGCTGTTTTAAAGTAGAAAATCCTCTCATATTCCAAATCTAGAAGCTTTGACAAGGGAAATGAAATTAGTTGACACTTAGCAGACGCTTGTCATCATGAGCTGTTCTAATAATCACCTATACAAGTTTTTCCTGCTTTTAATTTCATAACTTCCGTTTGGCATGCTTAATTAGAAATATATTGTATTTTCCAGAAAGATGCCAAAGCTCATTGTCAATTATAAGAAACTTTTACAGAAGATATTTTGTTCCTCTTGTGTATCTAGTTAAATGCAGTCCTCAAATAGCACAGTTACATGCAAATTTGCAAGAAGACCAGCTGTTAATTACCCAGAAAAGAGGGATACAAACACTGAATTGGCACAAAAGTTTTAATCCCAGCTCTGCCACTAATTAGCTGGGTAACCTTTGACAAGTCACGGATGCCCTCTAGATACAAATAACCTCAATCTTCCCCCAAAAAAGTGCATTTACCTAGACAGAAAATCTCCATGATTTTTCATAGGTATTAAATCATATTTATTCTCTTATTTTGGGTTCGGATCTTTCCCGTTTTGTGATTTATTTGTTTGAGAAGGCTGAGCAATATTATAGTATTTTGATGGCTAAACAGGCACATGGAAGTTAAGCTAAAATTCTAAATGTTAAATTCCATATGCTAAAGAGAGATCATTAATCATTATAGGTCACTATTTGGCTATCAAAATTATAATATAAACCTGATTAGTAAGAATAATCACTGTTATTTAAAATTATATTTTTATAGAACAATTTATAATAATTAAGGCAGTGAGCTAGGAGCTAGGAAACTCAGTGAGGGTGAGAAGACTCATGAAAAGATTTGTATACCTGCACTTAAAAGTTCAATTTTCTTAACAAAATTTTGACACAACATTAATTGCATGCCTTACAGATTATTCCACAGACATTTTGAGAAGATAAAATATATTTAAATGACATAAACTATTAATGGATTGTTTAATAATAATTGGTGGTATGTTTTAGGACATTATTTCCTCAAAAACCTGGAAGCTGTCCTTAGACTTTAGAAGTCATGGTGGCAATGAAATCTACAGTCTCTCTTTCCTTTTATCACCACATTTTTCAGAACTATTTCACTCAAATGTGTCATCAATTTGCTCTGCAAGTGAATGAAAACTTCCTTCCCTTCAAATGCGAACATCACTCAAACTGTCATTAAGTTTGATCTTTATAGCAATATAAACTGTGGTCCTTGGAATCCCTTGCTAGAATTACAGAGGGAATAGCCAAGGGCAGTATAGAAAGGGAGTATGTGAAGCAGTGTAACACAATACAAAAGTCACCTAGCCAGTCTCCCTATCTCCAGTTCCTTTCTCCAACCTGTAATCTACTATCTGTTTTGGCACCAAAGATGCTTTCTAAAACAAAGATGAAATCAGGCCCTGCCTATTCTTCCACTGGATTCCTGCTTCAATAATAATTATAATGATTATAAATAATTCAACTTAAAATTAACTGCCCTACTCAATATCAGTCTGATTTATCCATCCAACCCATTTTCTATCACTTCCAAGAAACCATTCTCAGAATCATTAATCCATGTGTACATGAGATTTCATACTTAGCTGTTTTGCTGTGTTCATAGAATCTTCTTGGGAGTACCCATCTCTCCTGCCCAGTCTCTTTGTTTTATTGGCAACTCATCCTTGATCAAACTCCTGTATTAATCAATTATCCCTGTCTTCACTATCATATAGAAATGAATTCTTCTTTCTATTCTAGAAATTGTCACAATCTGTCTAACTGTTTTATAGAAATTAGTGGACATGTTTCAGGACACTGTGTATACTAGCAAAGAGTATGCCTTGCATGGGGGCATTTTGTCAAGGACAAGGATGTCCCATCACAAAGCAGCATCCACTGAGTAAGAGATGCATTTTTCTAATTCATTTGACTGTGTCATATGTTCAGTAAGCTTCTCTAATTCACCAGGAGGAGGCACTTATATTTCAAATCCATGCAAAGTTTCTGTGTGAGGTAGGCCAGCCCTATGCAAGTTTGCCCTCTCCACTGGTGATATAGTTTGGCTCTGTCAAATTCAAATATCATCTTGAATTGTATTTCCCAAAGTTGGAGGTGGGGTCTGGTAGGAAGTGATTAGATCATGGGGGTGGTTTCTAATGGTTTGGAACCATTCCTCTAGTGCTGTCTCATGATAGAGTTCTCACAAGATCTGGTTGTTTCAAAGTGTGTAGCACCGCCCCCTTCACTCTTTTTCTTTCTCTCTCTCCTGCCAGCCATGTGAAGACATGCTTGTTTCTCCTTCTCCTTCTGCCACAATTGTAAGTTTCCTGTGGCCTCCCCAGAAGCAGAAGGCTATACAGCCCGCAGAACCATGAGCCAATTAAATCTCCATTCATTACACATGACCCAGTCCAGGTAGTTCTTTATAGTAGTATGAGAATGAAGTAATACAGAAAATTGGTACCAGAATTGGGGTATTGCCATAAAGACACCTGAAAATGTGGAAGGGACTTTGGAACTGGGTAAGAGGCAGAGGTTGGAGCCATTTGGAGGGCTCAGAAGGAGATAGAAAGATGAGGGAAAGTCTGGAACTTCATAGAGACTTGTTGAATGGTTGGGACCAAGCGCTGACCAGTGCAAGAATGGACTAATACAACTGGAATGTGAGTCCCTTGAGTGCAGGGATCATGGATTTTGCATATGTTCACTCTCTCTCTGCCTAGAAAATTGGCTGTATACTGTTGGTGAATTAAACTATGTTGGGAAGAGTGAGCAGAATAATAAAATGAAATTATTAAAATCCAGCTTGAAGGATACAAACTTTTTAAAATGTGATATAGTCATTCTCTATATTCTACAACTTCTTTGTAGAATGTGAGGGTCCATAAAAATAGTATTGATTTTGGAAAATAGCAATTACTGTTTCCTCAGCTGTGCCATGTTATGTGAGGTGATATTCCCTAGAGCTAAAATGTTGGTACCTCAGGCATGTGGACTCTTTACAGTCTATCTGATAGTACCGTTGATAAGGAACCAAGAGAGTAGCCCAAAAAGAAATAACTGACAATTAGGTACAAAATTCTAATTTTCAGATTTTTCTCTTCATGTTTATCTTGAAAAAGTCTGCACTGCTTATTGTAGGATGAGGGTTTTCTGGTTAATAGGAGAAAGGAGGGTGGCTGAAGAGCAAAAAGGCCTTGCACTATGAAGGGAGCTGAGAACCTTTGTAACTTTGTGAGTATATGCCACATTGACAGAGACTTCAAGGCTGACATAACCTGCCCCCATATTGGCAGCAGGCTTTATGAGGTTAACAAATGCTTCAAAGCAATTATAGGCCAAATGGGATTTCATCTTGCCTATGTTTCCCCAGGAATTCAGGGGTGTTACCTGTAGGGAGGTGTGTAGTTATCCTCATTCCCCAAAAAAAGAAAAAAGTTGTGATAAATTGAATAAAAAAATCAAAGGACAAATGAAATAGGGCTTGCCATTATAAATCATGAAAAATAAAAAAGAAAGCATCCTCAAATAATACTCAGTTCCTCAAGCTATAAATATATCTCTAATAAAACAAAAGTTAGTCTGCTTAAATATAAAATCACATAAAGATTTTAGCATAATATAGTTTAATGTTTTTACCTTCACATTCAATAAACAAGCAAAATCAATACTGTTAAATTCTGTATTAATGTTATAAACATTCATTATAATTGAAAAAAGTTGCACATTCTTGGAAAATATTTAAATATATGCATATTAGAGACTGCCAACTTAATCTCTGCATCACCAGACACAGGAAGACACAAAAGACTGAGAGAGAATGAAATGACTGAGAGTGGAAAGAATCAGAGGAGTGGCCCTATTGATTTATGCAAATATATGGGAGATGGCCAAAGTGACATTTAATATACTTAAGAACTGGTGCTTAATACCCTTAGGCTAAATTATTATAGACCATAAATCAACAAGAAAGCCTTGCAGGGTCTTCTACCTGGGAGTGGGCATGCTTTCCCTGTTAACCTCCAACTTGACTTGGCAAGGCTGAAACTCACTTTGGTATATGGCACCCTGGTGTGGGCCTGACCAATTCACATAAGTTATTCTGGGATGCTGACCTCCCTTCTGGCTTCTTCAATTCAGCAATGCCTGGACTTTGGTCTCAATTTGTTCTAAGCAAGGTTTGTAGACAGAGAACAAAAAAGGCCAGAAGATAAATCTACCAGGTGGAAGGGAGGCCCTGGGTCAAGTCAATAAAAAACACTGAAGGTTTGTTGGGAGGGGGCTGGCTATATCACAGCAAATGGCTGTAACTGGAACCCGCTGTTAACTCAGCCCCCAGGTCAGGCATCCTCTTTTATACCCTTGCCTCCCTTACACAGGTCAGCTCAGCAATGCCAAGTGGTTTACTGCATAAAAACCCAGGATCACACAGAGTGGGTGTTCACATGCTAGACACTACAGACACTACAGTGAAGACAGAACCCCAAGGTTTTATCAATACATCATTGTGTGTTTTGCAACGTCTGTGTGCTTTGTAAAGGGGTCTGTCAACCCCTCCTCCTAAAAGGTACAATTCATCAGGGACTGGACACTGATTCTGCTTGAAATTCCTCCACCTAATTTGCTTCATTCCATGTTGGAGCAAAACATTTTTGGCTCTGTAGCATTTGATAGCATGAATTTTCAGGGCTTTCATAGGTTTCTCCCTTAGTTAAGAATTTCTATGAACACTAATGTAAGATTTGTAAAACTATTCTGTTTTTAAATAGTTGTTCCTTAAATCTTTTCAACTTTATTTGAAAATTCAAACAGAAGAGCCAGAATGAAAGAAATAGTCTTTGCTTGATAACAGTGTTGGTAGCAATGTTTCAATTTTATACATGGAAAACTATCAAGTAGAGGTCTAATTTCAGTTTTCGATAGGAGGTTTTTGTTGTTGTTGTTGTTGTTCGAGACAGTGTCTCACTCTGTTGCCCAGGCTTACAGTGAAGTGGCATGATCTCGGCTCACTGCAGCCTCCACCTTCCAGGTTCAAGCAATTCTCCTGCCTCAGCCTCCTGAGTAGCTGGGACTACAGGTGCGTGCCACTATGCCCAGCTGATTTTTGTATTGATAGTAGAGAAGGGGTTTCACCATGTGGCCAGGGTGGTCTCAAACCCCTGACCTCAGGTATTCTGCCCACCTTGGCTTCCCAAAGTGCTGGAATTACAGGCTTGAGTCACTGTGCCCGGCCAACAGGTGGTTCTTAATGGTAAAGCAGTTACGGCCCGTTTAAAAAGAACAGTAGCTAACTAGGTGAGCTTGCATGTTTGATTAACTATTATATTTTTAATATCATTAGCAATGTGTAAAACAATAGATCTTCTTCATGTAAGAAACATTAGTTCAATGCAATACTTTGTACTGAGGGCATTGTTTCTCAATTGATAGCAGTATAATTTCAAGATTGTTGTTTTATTTTAATGTTTTCTCTGACAAGGAGAAAACATACGTAAGCAAGATTTAGTTTTTAGTAAATTGAGATAACATGTTAATTATATTTTGATTAATTATATTAAATTTGTGTAAGCTAATATTAATATTCCAATAGACTAAGTCAAAGAATAAAATCAACCTTGTTACTATGCTATTGAGAATTAACTCTAGTATTTTGTTGGGTCATATTACAAATTAATATACAAAAGTGACTGTGAAGTATTTGATCAAACTACTGGTCACAATATAGTTATTACATTTCACAAATTATATATGCAGGAATTTACTTAAATCCTGATCTCCTTTAAAAGAATTTAACAAACAAGTTTCAGCATTACTATAAAAAGGCATTTTTTTCCTTCTAAGTGGTAATTTTAAGTGTAAAATTAAACTATATTTTACATTTCTAATAGGTATATTATTTTTCACATGTAAATACTGCCATAGACACCAGGTAAGTACAATACCTCTTTCCAATTACCATTTTTCACTGTATATGTATTCAATTTAGTGTACATATAACTGATGATAAATTTGGGACTACATCCTGGGGGTTAAAAATTTCTTCCTAAGGTCAACACATGGCAGTATCTCTCTGGAAGCAGGTAATGCTATAAACCTTCCCTCAGTGGTGGCTCTAACTCTCTCTCTCTTTCTCTCTCACATCTGTCTCTCTCCCCCTCTCTAACCCTCTCTGTCTCTCTCCCCCTCTCTAACTCTCTCTGTCTCTCTCCCTTGCTAGTTTTGAAAATGTAGGTGGCATGGATCCCAGAGCCATAAGGAAATGAATTTTGCCAACAAGTTGAGGGAGTTTGGAAGCAGATCCTTCCTCAGTTGAACCTCTGAAGAGAATCCAGCTCTGGTCAATCCCTTGAATGGAGACTTGATAGACTGTCCTCGGAATATCTATCTAGGTCATATCTGGACCTGTGACATACAGTAACTGTGAGATAATAAGCATGTCTTGTTTTAAGCCACCTGGTGTGTGATAATTTGTTACAAAGCTATGGATAACTAATACAAACAGAGCCACAAAAAGGTCACTCTGCTCCCATGGGACTGCTTTATGCAGCTATTAATGAATTTACCCACAACTAGTGTAACTGTGGATATTCTTGAGGATAAGCTCTTTGCTTAGTAACTTGAGAGCCGAAATCATCCACATTTCTAGAGTCTCCAGTTGCCTTCAAGTCACCTGCTGTTCGTTACTCCATTAAAGTGGCAGCTCGTGATAAACACACAGATCACAATTCTGTTCTCACCTTTTTGTTGCTCAAGATGATGACACAGTAGCGCACGTGCATGTTAAAGGGAAGAAAGCGGAGCTCTAGGCTTGAAGTTCCTTTCACTCCCAGGTGAACAGTATGCATGGAGCAGAAGAACTCTCTGATAAAAGTGGACTTAATTGCTAGCAAAACATAAACAGAGCTTGTTGACATATAATTTTGTAAGTGCTGTTCATTTAGTGATTAAAGTTTTGGTATCAAAAAATGTTCATAACATTAGCATGTAAGATTAGAAGATGATACATACATTTGTTAATGAAAATACAGTGACCCTAGATCAACCTTGTTATGAAACAATGCTTAATTATGACCCTCTATAAAGATTCCTTAATATATAATTTCATTATGAAGAATTTCACTAATGTGTAAAATTAGCCAGGATATGTGAAACAAAGTGGTCATCCAAGAATCTTCAAATCTGTGTGGACTATGCAATGTTTCACAGGGTACAATGGATAACTTAAACTGGAAACAAAGGATGTATTATCTATATGTTTATCTATCTAAGTATGGCACACTAACTTATTGTGCCATGGAGCTTCATTTATCTATCTAGCAGTTTTAAAACATGTCCACACATTATCTGATATTGCCTTAAATATGATGATGTAGTGGGCCAGCCTTAGTGACTTGATCCTTACAAATTGTATGCTAGAATGCAGCAAAAGTGAAGCAGTGTGATTTTTGACACTAGATCAAATAATGTAACTGAATTCTGCCAACTCTTTCTTTTTTGGTTCACCTCACTTTAGAACTTAATGAGGTCCCATAAAGAAGCCTGGGCCACATAGAGAAGCCATGAGTAAGTGTTCAGGCCAAGAGCCCCAGCAGATGTCCCAAACAAAAAGGCAGCATTAACAGCCAGACATGTGAGTGAAGAAGACTTTGAAAGGACTCAAGCCCCAGCCTCCATTTGACCGCGAGCTAGAGTCACACAGCTAAGCCCAGTCACCCCAGATGTATGAGAGATAACCATTATTATTAATTTTTGTTGTTTTATGCCAGTATATTTGGGGTGGTTTGTTCTCCAGCTCTAGATAACCAGAACATTCCTATGTCCATTTGTTCTACCGATCATTATATCCTTCTTTTCTAGACCTATAGTTATATCATAAAGTAATTTTATGAAATAAAATGCTCCCCTTACAACTCTAAACTTGGTGATACCTGTCCCCAAAATAAGTTTAAACAATTTGGAATAAGCCAGAAGAGACATATAGGCCATATATCTAAACACATTATTTGTACATTGGAGGGAAGTAGACTGGCAGTGAAAGGAGAGATGTGTGCAGAGTTGTCCAAAGGGTCATCAAGGGAAAAGACTCAGGACCTATGCTTCAGCCTCAAATCAGCCAGCAATCCCCAGGGCTTACTACTCTCTATTCTTGTAACCATCCCTGTTGAATATTTCATTTCATATTAAGCTTTGCATATAAAAATCAGACATGAAAACAAACAAAAACTTTTATTTAGGTACTCACAGGTATGTAAGACATGTGGGGAATCGCAACAGCCCTGATCAGTGTCACTCCCACTGCTACTCATATCACCACTGACACAAGAAAATAGGAAAACAACATCAACAACACAAACAAAACTCAAAAACAATTCTTCATATTAGTTAAATCATATAGAGCCTTGAAAGTTATGGCTAAGTACAAATGATATGAAAAGACCATAGACATATTTCAAATATTATTTGATGTTCACATTGTTTTAGAAATTAAAAAACATAAAAATACAA